>NC_091967.1:15000000-16250000 GCF_036711975.1 Onthophagus taurus | reverse complement strand
GTAAATTCAGAATTAAAAGTTTAGTCCCTCTCTAGACAATAATACTACTCAGCTGTTTCGTGTCCCCGTCTCTAGGGTGCATTTAAATTAATCCCTGTCCTAGACTACCTGAATGCAAATGGAATGGAAGCAGAGATGTTTAACATCTATTCTTGTATATGTATGACGAATACAATTTCAAGTAATCTTATTTGAAGATGATGAATACACAGGAATACTGTTTCTATTGATTTTTTTGCTAGGTTGGTTGAATTCCTTATTCAATATTTTAATTTTATATAAATCGGAGAGGAATTCTTAATTTTACGGTTGCATAAATAAAAAGTCTCGAGTCCTGTTTAGAAAATTAAATGCCGGTATTCACGTTGAAACATTTTTAAGCGGTATCCCATTGTCACGAAATGAGTAAATTCCTGGCGTTTCATACTATATCGTCCTTTGTTTCAGACCGAAGAGCGGCTCAATGCTTTTGTACAGCAGGAAAAAGGTGCGGTATCGTCGGGACGGATACTGTTGGAAAAAGAGAAAGGATGGAAAGACCACCAGAGAGGACCATATGAAGCTCAAGGTCCAAGGAACAGAAGTGAGTTGTTATTAAAATATTTACTTTCTTAATTGAACAGTAAAATTAGATTTATTTTTTCTCATTTCACGTTAATTCTTTCCTTTGAAAAACTACATGACCTATTAAATTTAACATGGCTATTTTCATCTAAAATTTTTTAAATCAGAACACGGTTTAATTCTATTGAAATAACCCAATTTAGTTCAAGGTTGGGTTAAGACTTCGCAGAATATTTAATTAAATTTATCTGATTTATATCGCGATTTAATTCCTAATGGAAATGATAAAAGCCAACATTAAAAAAAAAAGAAGTATTTCTTTTAAATTCATTAAAAGAACTTTAAGGTTTAATTGAGATTTCTCATGCAAAATTCAATTAAACTTAAAATTAGAAAATAAATAAAGAAAAGTTTGTGAAAATATGACAAAATTGAAATTGAAGAAATACTGAATGAATAATGTTTGACTTTTCGATGCTATATTGTAATATTATTTAGGAACAAGTTCAAAAGTTGCACCGACTATAAATGTCTTCGAATGCAAAGGTGATGGTAAAAGAAAAAACTCGAGTATAAAATATACTACTTTTGAACAATTCCAGTTCTCTGGTTAATATAAAAGTTGTTGACTTTAAGGCACAGCTGGCATCCAATATAACAATAATGGTGTTTAACCTAAAAAATCTGCGTAATCAACGTTAAGACACTCTTCAAAGTTTTGAAAAGGTTTCTTTTTGAAAGAAAGAAGGTTTAGTGTTCAAGGCTGAACTGCGGAAGAGAAGATGTTAAAAATGATTAATAGATAACTGACTCGATCCCTATCCCACTGTTGCCATTCGATTGTAGCCAACATCAAATCTTCAGTATTTCAAGTATAGGGGTGATAATCGTCACGATTTGCTGTGTAATCGTCAATATTTCTTTTTAACGGAAGGAGATGATTCAAAATATAAGTGGAAAGAATAATTTATATTTTAAGACATTAGTAAGTTGAGTAGAGGTACTAACATAAGATTGTGTGATCACTGTGTTTGGCAAAGTTAGATGGTAAGTGGTGCTAACTACCGTAGTATCGTCAGTAATTAAGACTATGTAAAGAAACAAAATAAAAGAGAGATGTTAGCTAAGAGTCCATCAAAGCCAAAACTTATTACTCTTATTAGCTTCATCAATAACAAGTCATGAAACACATAATCAAAACTCTTATGTAGTAAATCTTTCCTCAAATGTTTCTTATGTATTGCCAATTATAATATATCTATTTCTTCTGAAGCGTACTAAATAGCAGTTAGAAGAGAATACACCTCCGTAAAGTCGACTCTTCGCCTTTATCAGATTCAACTCTTTCCTATTTATTTTCATTGGAATTAGAAAGTGTAGCACCCTATAATTACTCCAAAAAATAAATGGGCCTCCTGGTCTATGCCATGGATATTCATGGCAGTAGTTGTAAAATCAAAAGGAACCAAAAACTGCAGCACAGGGAGTTCTCTAGATCATGTGCATAAGTCGTCCCACACGCTTCTGATACGTAGAAACCTTTCCATAGAGATGTAGATGTACCTATAGCACAGTTCTCGTTAGGAAAGAATTTGTATTTGTAAGAATCAGCATCTACGACACCCTGTGACTTTTCTAGATAGTTCAGATAGACCCTTTAGATATGCTTCCAGTATATCTGCACCTCAATATCATTCAATTAGTACTTATCTGATTAACTACTAGTTTTACGAACATGAATTTGATGCAGATTCGAGCATATTATAATAACTACTCAATCGTCTCGTTGCAAGTCTGCACACAAATCATCCACATATGTAGTCGTAGTCATTAGTTTCGCAAATTACTTACCTACTGCTTTTACTGAGAGAGTGTTTCCATATTCTGTATCACCATCTTGCTTACTTCCGACTATATAATCATTGAGTTAATCAAAATTCTTGGACTTGGAACATCATGATGAATTTGAGGAAGCTAAGTTTTTGTGCTTTTCCTAGCGTTTAGAAACATTTTGTATCTTATAACACCAGTAGAAGATAACCAGCAATTTTCGTGGTAATAAGTATTGAACTGATTTTAAATAAACTTTTGAATGTAATGAAAAGTCATAGCGTGTCAACCGCACCATTGACCAAAAATCAATTGGCACGAACGATAGGAAATACCAATGGAGTTTTGTTTACAAAGAACTAATCACCTAGCCACATTTATATTAAAACCGGAAATAGTTTGACGACTCCGTCAATTCGAATGGAACCAACCACTACCGCAACCGGGTCCAATTAAATTGTGTTTATCCTGTCGCGGCGTCCATTATTCGGCACGCACGCAGATTGATGTGTCCATTACATTATTGATGCATTTTAAATTGGGTCCAGGGGACCGAACGATTTCGCTCGATTCTCCTCTGATTCATAATCGCAATAGGATCGCTTAATCAAATATTTGCCGGACGAAACATTCAATTAATTTAATCCAACATATTTGCAATCGAATAAATAATGTTGTCATAATTGAACCGGAACGAGTGGCTTTATACTAATCGATGGTATCATAATGATCATCATCAATATCAACATTAGATTTCAGTTAGTTTGGCCTAAAATTGTTGCACAAAATTACTCATTTATAAAATTTAATTATTACAGAAAGATGGTCATCTATCAAACACAAACTTTTTTGAACTTCATTTTAACACCAGCTTTACCCAACAGCGATATTTTTTCTTTGCGACTAACTTTGTTTTATTATCAAATAAAATTAGGGCGTCAAGTTTACGGAGAAAAAAAGCTTCCATTCCCGGAGGCCATTGTGGGTTCAGCTTTAAACACCCTTTTCGTGGGGCGAAAATGGGGCGCCTTAACCCAACAAAAACGCATCGCGGTGTAGTAAGGATACCTCCCAAGGGCGAAAGTAAAATGTTTATTGTTTTTTAAGACGAGAGCTTAATGTGCCCCTCTCGAATTACCAACGCGTTACCCCCCGACCCTTTTCTCTGGTAGGTGGGGAGCATTTTCCCTTCGCCGTCTTCGTCCACTTCGTTGCCGCCCTATTTTCTTTCGCTCCGTCGTTCTGAATTATACATAAGCGTCGGCAACACTTTGCCAAGATTTTCACGTTGAAAAATGTATGTTTCAATTAAAAGTTTTTGGGGTGAGACTTTTTTGGCAACGTACACTCTAAAAGTTTTTACGTTTGTTTATTACTTAGGTTTCGAATATTGAGAAATGTACGTTTAACTTTAAAAAACAACTTTTTTAATCATTCATAAGTAATTTGAGATTTCCTAATATATCGGTAATATTACCCCGTTTGATAACATACAACCTACACTCCTTTACAGCATAAATTTGATACTCAAACCTAAACGATGTCCCATAAACACTTCGTAATCCAACACCGGTTCCCATATAATAAGGTGCTTTAAATTCATGTAGAACAGGCTGTTAGCGCGAGTGACAGCAAGAGAGGGATGATTTTGATTAAATATACAGCGTACCGTTCGGAAAATTTCGTGACACGTGCTTCCGTGAAAGCTAATCTCAAAGGGATAACGAAAAAAAAAGTTGATGAAAGAGAGATGGTGTAGATGAAAGATGAGCAAAAAAAAAGATATGATATCCTGTTCTTTTCTTCTCATTTCTGTGCCAAAGAGACTGAAAGTTCCTACTATCCCTCCTACTATAGGAGGATTTTCACACGGAAATCAGGTTCCAAAATTTAATCTGCGATATGTTTCTAGCGAAAGCTTAAAGCTTAACGGACGGGTTACTGCTAATATTTTCCTTCTTTCGTTATGACGGGTTGAAATTGAAATGGATATCTTAGCTCCGGCTGTCTTTACGAAAGATTTTCTTTTTCCTGGCTGAAATTACCGGAAAATTAAATTGTGTTTAATAACAGCGTTATTAAAAATTTTGAAATTTGTCTGGAAAAGTTTGACTGACATAAACGTAAAAGAAACTAGGCGAATAAAGACTTCACTATTAAAAATGTATTATTTAAATTTTCTTAAAAAATCAATGTTCAAATTAGATTCCCACACTTTAATTAACACCTTAAAATGACGAGAATCGAATAAAAGCAAAAATATCCACTTCGGTGCTACAAATTGAAAGCCACCGTTCACTTTTGTTACACCCAGAAATGACAAGCCTTGATTGTTCGCTGGATTTAACGTTGGTAGTATGTCGAATTAGCGGTGAATTACCTTTACCATCTAACGCTTTGTTTCCTATTTCGTATTCGTTTGGTTCGTGCTCTCACAGTATTTTTCCAGCGCAATGAGTAACCCTTCACCCATCTACAATCCATTAATTAAAGGGAGCGATTCACCAACTCACCGTTATCTCGTTTATGTCAAAATTCTTTTAAATCCAATCACTAAGTATATAATTTACTCAAATTCACCACTTAAATACAGGGGATTTTTTTAATAATTGGATAAATTCCTGCCAGATTTTACAAATTTTTATAATCATTTATTTAATACAATTAAGATAAAATACTATTCGATTTTGCTACATTCCTCAATTACACTAATTTCCTTCGGTTGCCGCTGAATTCCTTTGGATGCTATTATTTCCGGTCTGTTGATTACTTGAAGCGATATTCCTTTTTCATGTTACATTAGTTATACAGTCCCTACATAACAAAGTCAACAATAATAATCGACGATGTTATGAAGATGCTGATCAGAGCAAGACGATGTTTTACAAGTGAATGTAAATAGTGTATTCTGCTTTTTAATACACTTTCTGCAAATTTCTTCAGCGTAACCACAAGAACTTTGCCGTGCTCAAAACTTCCCTAAATCTTTCTTATAGCTTTATACATGTTTAAATAATAAAAGAACCACCCTTACCAAAAGTTATTGATTTTTCGGATCATTTTCATCGTGGTGATAAATCATTTTCATCTTGATCGGTGACGGGTGATCGCTGAATATTAACGATCTGCCGATAAGGAAATATACATTATGTGAATTAGTTAGATTACATAAAGGATGGGAATATATGGACGCTTTAATTTGATGAAACAGTATTGTCACTGCTTCAAATAGGTTGTATATCCTAAGAGATGTTTCATATCCTACTTCATTTTAGATAAACTGGATGATTTTGACACATATTTCTGTGAGGAACCGCGAGTTGTGATTCGTTTTCTGGGCAAGTTAACAAACGAATTACCATTTGATGTAGTCATAATGAACTAGTGATATTGGCATTGTATCGTGTTATATTGCTTGTGAATTTGGTTGCCCAAATTTTAGCAAAACTTTTCTCTCTTTGTTTTCCATAAAATCCATACAAACTACTATCTTTTATCTCAACAATCTATTCTCAGCTGTGTAGACTTCATTTGGTGTTCATTTTGTTTGAATGATTTTTCTAAACTTTTCTTCTTGGGTAATAACATCAATAGGACTTATAACATAATATTCTACATAGCATGGGCTAAGATTTTGATATTGTTTATCAATAGAACTTGGGTAAATATTTTCTGAATTGTGATTTTTTGTCTATCTATAAAATTAGGAAATTTGCTAGTAAATGAGGATTAACGTTTAAATCGACTTTACATTTTTATATCTTTTGTGAGCATTTTTTACACACGATGCAAACACATCGTACTACAGTAATTAAGACTTGAACTACTCGAATGTTGTAGTAAGAATCGATAACCGTGACCGTGTGAAGTATATACCTTCAAAAAAAGCCTGTAATTACGATAAAAAAAATACAGTGTAACCCAGAATAATTAATATAGCGTGCAAATTTTGTTTGCCGATGTTCAAAAATAGAACTTTGAAGTCTCGATTCCTGTTTTGCTACTAAAGCATCTGGTTTTGGAACTACAGAGTATAAGAGGACAACACTAGTCTTCGTTCGTTTTACAATTATCAAAAATAATCACAAATTGACTGTAGAAAAGTTATCCCAAGGAAAGAAAGAGAAAGATTCTTCTACAAAAAGCTGCCACTCAAGCTTCTTTAAAAGTAGGCAACCTTTGGTTTGTATCGTTCGGTTAGATTACTACTTTATTTCATTCCAGTCCTATGTTTGTGCTATGTGTGGATGACACATTAATGTAAGGGGCAACTACGTGTGATTCCATACTACAAGCAATCACAGATTACCTCTCTGAAGGAAAACTGTGAATATAAGTTTCGCACTGAACTACTGATGCTCAACCTGCATCATATAAGTTGCTTTAATTGTTCACTTATAACTTTTTGGCATAATCGCTGCAAAGATGGATATGAAATCTGTATGAATTGCAGATGTGGACCCATTCTGTCTTGTAGCAGTTGTTCACAATCCAGAGAAGGACGCTTATCATGCATCTTTCTGCAAATCAGCTTCATCGTAGTTGTTGTCGTATATGTGTAAATTGAGGATATACTGAAATGGATTAACTTTTTGGAAAAGGATAGAAGATGAAATCAAAAATTTAATTTTAAAATAGTATGTGCATTTCTTAGGAATACGAAACTTAGAATTTTGTTTCATCTTGTTTGGTATTTTTTCTTAGCTTGCAATGTCGTCCATCTTTTCCTGTTTTTCCAAAAATAACATAGTTTTTTATAGAAAACTTCTCCTTAATTCGTCTATCTAGTAAAAATGAAAGAATAATTGTTATGATAAAATAAGGTTAAAAGAAAAATCTCCTATACCACTTTGTAAAACGTAGATTCATTTAGATGTGCAAAAATAAGTGCATTTCAAGATTTTTTTTCATTAAGATGTAATTAATTTCAACGATCTCCGTTTGGAATGGAGATCTTTGAGAGACTTATAATGCGAGATGTTACGCTTTGGATATTCTAGTATGCATTACTTACAATTAGAGTGGCTAAATTGCTTGGAGAGACAATTAACTTGTTCTCAAAATTTCACATTTGAAAAAATATAATTTTTTAACAAAATGATTTAATTTTTTATAAATAACTATATTTAATCATTTCATTATTCTTACAACAGTTAAACACAAATGACTATTTTCAAACCGACTTCAAATGTAGGTGCCTTGGGATTATTCGTCAAACCGTCGAGTTAAAGCCTCTTAACATTTGATTAATAAGTTCTCTTCAGACAAATCTGCCTAAAACATGTTTTTGTACGGATGAAGCGGTACTAAATGATCCAACCCGATTTAACGAAGAACTCGCTCCATTAAAAGCGGCTATTACACCGGTACTTCCGGTTCAACTTCGCTTAAATATTTTAGTATCATATTCTTTTTTGAATGTTCTAAGCGTATTTCTTCTCATCACCATATTTCTTTTAATATTTATAAAGCCAAAACAAATCTTTATAAAGTTTCCAATTTATCGTTTTATTTGGTAATATTACTGATTTTATTAAACATGTTTCTTTTTATTTCAGTGTATTTATGGATGTTACGTTCATTCTGCAATTTTACCGACCTTTCACAGGAGATGCTACTGGCTGCTTCAGGTAAGCACTCGGATTTTTAACAATTGTAAGTCTTCGCAACAAGATTTTCAATAATCCAATCGGCATAACATTGACATTTCGGTTCGAACTTTACCAATGCTGCGACCTCGCAATATCATCGCTATTTACTATGGTTGGACTGTAATCAATATGCTACTTTCATTGTTTATTCAGTCGTTTTTTTCCCGCATTTTGCCACATTCCACGTATATTTTGTAACCCACTGAATAATAGGAGAGGTTAGTGCATTTGTTATCACACGCTATTTGCACACTCGGACGAAAATATTTTTCCGAAGCTTTCAATATTTTATGTGCTATTTTTTATTTTTGTATGGCGTAAATATTTCACTAACATCATTCATTTTTTGTTAACATATGATTATAAATTTTCAGAATCCTGACATCGTTCTGGTTCACTATTTAAACGTACCTTATCCTGACGATAACAAATTAGCAGTTATCACACCGAGCTTAGCACTTTGGGCAGATAAAAAAGAATGGACTAAGGACGAGCTTGTATCTCAATTAAAACCGATGTTTTTTAGCGAAGATGAACCAGATCTTAACAACGAGCTTGAAATATCAGTAAGTAGCAATAAAATTTCTAAACAATTTTTTTATTTATTGTTAATTTGTTAGACTGCTGAAACTGTAGAAGCAATTGTAACTCAGTTAATGGAAAAACAAAGAATTGCGAGACAAGCAGCATTAGTAAAACAACTCGAATGTGGATGTCCTGATTCAACTTGTGCAGATGGTAAAACTTGTTCGCATCCGATGCGTCGCATCACAGCAGCCAAATCGGAGCTCGCCGGCTCCCCGCTTCCATCTTCCAGTTCCAACAACCGTCCTCCATCCATCCTCAATCAATCTGAGAATAACAACCAAGTTTCATCAACCACCGGTACAGGATCGACAATGTTAATGACCGCGAATCAAACCCACAACAGTCACGCTCCTCGTGTTTACACCAGAGATACCAGAGGTTCGAGTCAAGTCAATCAGATTAATCATCAAATCAGGGACGGTTCTTCTTCGTCTTCTTCCAATACACCACCATTGGTTCTTAGTTTGAGTCAGATTCAAGGCGGGGGTGGTTTGTTAATTTTGAACAATTCATCAGCTTCCGGAAATAGTAGTGGTAGACAAAGTTTGGTCGCTCCAGTTTCCGTTGCGAATTTTGTTTGCAACACAAATTCTAGAGCAATTTCTAAATTGGAATCATCGAAAAATGCTCCTTTGATATTAAAACAAGAGGTGATGGAAACCAGTCAAAGTTCCTGTAGATTACAAACGAATCCCAATAGCAAGGTGAGAATATTTTAATTTTGTGTAATTATTAGGTTTTTATGTGATGATAAAAATAAATCTTTATTACACTGTATGTTAAAAATATAAGATTTTTGAAGCATTAATAATTCTTTGTGTCTCAACAATAAGGATTGATTAAATAATTTCTTTATTAATTTTTATAATTGAAACACGGTTAATATTAAAACAATCATAAAAAATAATTAAATCCATTACAATTACAAAGAAAAACTTCAACAGGTAAAGAATTTCAACACGCAAGCCAATCCATACCATCACCAAATTAAGCAGTTTCTTTACAATCAACATCAGGTATTTATTATTTTTTATTTAAAACGCACCTTAGGTCTTAAGACTCTATGCTAATGAATCGACTACTTATATGCATAAAAACCGCCATATAAGTAGTGTACCGTATTATTAATGCTTTTAATCTATAGATTATTTAATTATCGTTAGAATGTACTTACTTATTAAATTTTAATTTCAAGTTATTATTTTTACCCACGAATACAATGATAATTATCCTTTTCTGCATATTTGAGGAGTTTACTTTAAAAAACAGATCTTGACCTTATTAAAAACTCTAAATAGTCGACCTTTACCATATTATATTTTTTAAAAACGATTTACGTTATTATTAAGCATGATTATGCGCAGGTATTAAATCAAAGAGAAACGAAAATGGAAGTAACAACGGACAACATGAGACAATCAGTGTTCGATTACGGTCGAACAAATCAGACGAACGAAATGGTAATGACCAGTGCTCCATCGACTCCCTCGAAACACATGGATACCACTTCGCAGGATGATGTATCTGAAGACTACAAACAGCAACAACAGAATTATTGCAACGATAATGTAGTGTTATTAGGTCCGGAATCGTCTGCATCGAAAACCGAAAGCTCTTCCTCTACAATCATCAACAACGGCTTTTTCAACGAAACTCTGGATCTTTCACAAGAAGATATCCAAAGAACTTTACAAGCCAATATGCCGCTATGTTCCGGTGATTTAGAAAATCATCAATCGAATAATCATCAAAACAGAAATGAATCGAATACTTCAAAGCACACCCAACACCAAGACTCCGCTTTGGATGGCGAAATCAATCCCATGGATTTCATCAATAATTGTGATGTGGTAGTGTCTCCAACTCACGTAGTGGATGATGATGTGTTTGTTAATTTGGATGCTTTTGATATGTTGGGGGATTTTCCCGAACTCGAAGTTTTAGACTCTGGACATGGTGGTTTATTAGATGTTAATACGCCGGTGGGTGCGCATCGAAACGAGAAGGATCAAGCTGAAATCACACCCAACGTCCAAGTTGAAGGTGGCGCAAAGATTACCGATTATTCTCCAGAATGGGCATATCCGGAGGGTGGTGTCAAAGTTCTTGTAACAGGACCTTGGCATTCCGCTGGACCTTACACTGTTCTTTTCGATACATTCCCTGTACCTACTACTTTGGTTCAAAGCGGTGTTTTAAGATGTTATTGTCCCGGTAAGATTCTTTTTTAGAATTACGATACTATTTTGAATCAAATATTTCCATAGCTCACGAAGCTGGATTAGCAACGCTACAAGTAGCCTGTGACGGATACGTTATATCAAATTCTGTGATATTCGAATACAAATTACCACCGAGGGAGGAGCAACTCTTAGCACCAGAACCCAAAGTGGAAAGATCCAACGATAACTTGCTAAAATTCACGTTATTGCAACGATTAGAAGCTATGGATGATCGACTCCAAATCAAACAAGAACCACAAGACGGAGACGTGGTAAACTCAATCTAATGTTTCATCAATTTTATTTTATTATTAGTTTCTTTAGGTTGAAGATACAGCTTTGTTCACCCAACACAACTTTGAAGATCGCTTGGTTTCTTATTGCCAAAATATGACATCAAGGCCATGGAGGCATGGTGAAGAACTTAGTGTTGCTTGGTTTGCAAGTCATCGTGGAATGACTTTGTTGCATTTAGCAGCATCTTTAGGATACTCCAGACTTGTGTGCGCCATGCTTCATTGGAGGGCTGAAAATTCATCTTTGCTTCTCGAAACGGAAGTCGATGCATTAAGTCAAGACGTGGACGGTTATACTCCGTTAATGTGGGCTTGCGCTAGAGGACACACCGAAACAGCTGTTATGTTATACAAATGGAACCACACCGCTTTGAATATTAAAAACACTTCAAACCAAAGCGCCTTGGAATGCGCGAAATCTAATAACCACCCGGATCTAGTTAAAGCACTCGTAAAACTTGAAGAAAGAAGAGATAAAGCTAACATGTTGTTACAGTCAAACAGCGTTGCTTCTCCTACGATGATTTCACCAGCAAGTTCGATAACGTCTTTAAACTCGGTTGCTTCAAATAGTAAATCGCACGATGGAGTGTTTTTAAGACCGGGTGCTGTAACGAGAAGTGAATCCCAAAAATATAAAATATTAAATTTGGATATGGATTCTTTAACAACAGATTCAAATATAATCGGCTCGAATAAGTTGCTAAGTTCATCCCCAACTCCTTTATTCTCAGAAGATTCTTCAAATCAACGTAACCAAAGTAGATTGATGAAACGCCCATCAGTTGACAGCGGAATCCATATGGCTTATGGTCAATCATCTGAAACATCGCAACGTATCAAGAGTAATAAAAGTTCTAAGGAAGGAAGTAAACTATCCAGGTTGTATTTATTTTTGAATTAAGAACAAATTTGTAACGCTTTTTATAGTTTATTTACGAATAGGTTCGATAGGAGCATGTCTCTTCCAGGGAGTTCTCCTATTCCTAACGATAGTTTAGATGCTGATGTGGATTCATCATCAAGCAGAAGAATGGATATTGCGTTATGTGAGTTTTATTTTCTCTGGTTTTTTTATTTAAATCATTCTAAAATTATGATAAAGGAGTAAAGTTTATTATTAATTTTTTGACTAGTTTTAATATGAACAGGATAATTCTTAATAAAGTTGGGTTGATTAATAAAGTTGTGTTAACTCCAGGGGTAATTCACAAGAATAACAAATATCAAATTTATCCAACTTTACTTTTCAAAATGATATTCTTGTTCATATTTATCCAAGGTAAGTACCTAATAAAAATTAAAAAGAAAGTCATTTCCATCTATGCATGAGTAATTTGATAAGTTCGTCTTCGTCCGCTTTAGACTTTTTCATTTAAATCTTTTACATTAACAAAATAAAAATTCAAAGCAAATATTTAATTTATGATTCAGAAAATTATTTAAGATTTGTTTTAATATATAACATTTTTCGATGAAAAATTTTTGGTAACACATTTATGGTAAAACATTTTTGTATATCTCTTTTTTATATAAATAAATATTTTTTTGGAATGTTTGGCCGTTATACAGGCGAAGTAGCTGGTAACGTCCACAGAAGCAGTAGCCCCCTGATTGATGTGGAAGCTGTTTCGGACGACGACTCTGACGCGCACAACAGCGTTGTAGGTCAGTCCGTAAAGCCAGAAACTACTACTACTAATGTTTGTTGTCTGTCTGTCGGTGTTGTCTGTTCACTGTTGTGTACCTAAACCTCTACTACTACTCTAACTTATTTACTATCACTACTAACAGTATTAACTATGTACTTACATCGTATATCTTTAACATTATGTCCTCATACTTATACTTACCTGTAAAACCTATTTAAAACCTTACTTAAAAACCTTCTTAAAACTTTCTAGATTACTAACATTTTATAGAATTAGAGGTAATTAATGAGATTATAGTGAAACATGTAAAAATATTTAACACCGAATTGCACTTATCCAATTATAATTGATTAAGAATCCAATTAGGTTACTAATAAAAGATAAATAGTTTTAGGATCTTATTTTTTAATCTATTTATTTAATTCTTGAGACATAAAATTCTCTTTAAATTGTTCAAAATTTTGCTAAAGCTTTTGCATTTCTTAGTTTGCAAATTTTTTTTAGAACTACTATTTACATGCATGTTTAAAATAGGTCTTTTTATATAAACAGATGGTACAAAAATGATTTGGAATAAATTGTCTAAGTTATATGCTTGAATTGTACATCTGTGTTTTGATGAAATTGTTCATACATTTAATTTAATACTAATTTTTATTTTTTATGACCTTTAGGGGAACAAGACGCTCGAGTTTTAACACTTGCAGAACAGATTATAGCAGCAATGCCAGATAGAATCAAAGTATGACTCATTATTTTTATTTCACGTGAAATCATATTCCTTTAAAGGTGTGTTCAAACAAGCGCGGCATCAAAAATGAATGCTAGAATGTTTCTAGTTCTAAGTCTTAAAATTGGTAATTTTAATTGTTATTCAGCGTTAAATTATGGTATATTTTTATTGAACTAAAAGTGGAACTACACTAAACCTAGAACTAGCAACATTCGGGTTTAGTTGTCTTAAGAGACACATTGCGATACTCGACGTCCAATCACGGCGTAATGTTTGAACACACCCTAACTTTAATATAAAAGGAATGTTCTTTTGCCAAACTCTACATAAA
Source organism: Onthophagus taurus (assembly GCF_036711975.1). Taxonomy (NCBI): domain Eukaryota; kingdom Metazoa; phylum Arthropoda; class Insecta; order Coleoptera; family Scarabaeidae; genus Onthophagus; species Onthophagus taurus. The sequence continues at coordinate 16,236,133 of NC_091967.1, read as the reverse complement.
AGAGTAAAATTAATTTTCCTCTAAATTTAATTAGAATGAAAGTGAAGAAATGTTACTGGATAATAGTCCTGGGCCTCCTGAAGGAAGTGATACTTTATCGGACGTTTTTATGGAACCATTACTTGATCAATCTGCTTCTTCCAGTTTTGAATCGACAGAGTTTAATTTTGAATTCTCGGATCACAATTACAGGTAATTGAATAATTAAGAAAAGCAAATTTATGTTTATAAATTTATTTTTAGACATTGCGACGTTGCTACTCCAGCTTCCAGTTTAAGTCCTGCATCATCAAGCTGTCTCCAATCACCTTGCTCCTTTACTTTAGATTCACCATCTCCGCCACCAACAACAGCAGATTTCTGCGAGTTCTTCCAAGCATCTGGAACTGTTTTTGAAAAAGACTTCTCTAATTTAACATTATCAGGTAATCTTATTTACTTAAAAAAAAAGAATAAAACTTTATTTTGATTCTTTTTGTAGATCGTGAACAAAGGGAACTGTATGAAGCAGCAAAAATAATCCAAAAAGCGTATAGATCGTATAAAGGGCGTCTTCAGCAAGAACAGGATAAAGAAAGAGCAGCAGCGGTTATAATTCAAAATTATTATAGAAGATACAAACAATACGCTTATTTTAAACAAGTAACTCACGCTGCAATGGTTATTCAAAACGGATACAGGTCATATTGTGAACATAAGAGATTCAAGAAGAGCCAGGAAGCGGCAGTTTGCATCCAGAACTATTACCGTAACTACAGAGAGCAGGGAGGGAGGACAAGTAGAGAAAGCACTCCTGCTGGAGGGCTCAAGTAAGTACACGGGAGATTGGTTTGCTAATTAAAAAAAAGTGTAAAATACTTTTACTTCATTTTATAAGTTATTGTTTAAAATCGTCATAATTTCTTTTGTAATTTCGCTTCCTTATTACTTTTATAATCATTTATTTGATGAATATAATTTAATTTGCATCTTTGTTGTAATATGAAATATCGAATTTTGAGGGTATTTTACATCGAATATTATTAGCAAACCTATCTCAACATTAACCGTGTTGCGTATCAGCCCTGCCTGCTTCTGTGTAGCTGCTAAAAGAACCCGATTTTGTGGTGTTGTGTGGTAGTTCTCGATGTTGTCTTTCGGTGTTACAGTTATCCTACGATACAGAAAATAACAACTTTCTGCAATAAGAAGACCTTAATCCTTTTATAAATATGTTCAATTTATTTTTCAAACTTTATGTTGGAATTCTTTAAGCTTCTTTGAAAGTGATTCTAGTGAAAACGTTTTAGTTATTTGTTTTTAGTTAATTTAAAAAGTAGTACTGAAGTCATTAAATGTTATCAATTATATTGTGAAAATTTGTTTTTTTTTTGTTTTATTTTATTAATTGGAATTGTTTAACTTATTTATCGGCTTCTTATAGAAGAACTTATTCCCAACGAAGACAACATCAAGCTGCCAGAAAAATTCAACAGTTTATGAGGCAATCAAAAAATAAGTAAGTCTAACTCATTGTTTTATGTAATGTAGCATATTTTTAATATTTTATTTTTCTTAATCATGGAAAATTATTATTATTTGATAATTCAAAATTTCTGAAAATTTTGTGATAATATTTCTCGATAATTCGCCGAAATTATTTAAAATCTTTGCCTTCTCAACATATCATTAATATTTACCAAATCTGTTTCATATTATACAGAATGTTGTAAGTTTGTATCATACGATTTCATTTGATACTAAAGGTTTCCAGCTGATTGTTTTACCTTCCAATTAATACCTACCATTGTCTTTAATTAGTTATTAAAAATTTCAAGAAATAGGTTTTTTGTGAAGCTGTGATTGTAATTAGGATGAGTTGGGTGTGACTATAATCAACATAGATGATATATTTAGATCTTTGAAGTAGTGCAGATGTGATTATAATTAGGATTGAATGAGTGGGGTTTGATTACAGTTAGGTTGGGTTCTTCATGTAAGTGAGTTTTATCACCTAAGAGCTTTAATACGTTAGAAACTTGGATAAGATCCGCCTTATTATATGCCAAAAAGCCGTTCATGTAGGTTGAATTACAGGATAGTATGAATTTTTATTGCCACTTGGAAATTTGATGAGTTATTAGTTCTGATCATTGCAAGAAATGCAATAGTGCAATACCTTCCTTTTTTAAGTTACTCCTCTTTTCGTTTACACTATTTTATATCCTTAACGACTCAGTCAAGTGGTGCATAATGGAAAAATTGCCGATCCTATCCAGGAAAATTTTGGGGCTTATTTTGTCACTCACTGTTCCTCCTGACATTGGATAGAGTGATGAGAAAGGTTACAGAAGAAAGAAGAAATGGTATTAAATGGGGATGCAAAACTTGAGGACCTTGAGATTGCAAACGACAGTTGACAGAGATTTTGTGACATGAAGGTAAAGCTGAGAAAACTGCAAGATGATGCAGAAGCAGCAGAAATAAAAATCAATGTTAAAAAAACGACGGAAATGAGAATCTATTCTGTGGTCGAAATTATGTTAACAATGAATGGAAGAAAGTTGAAACGAGTTGAAAGTGATATCCAATGACGACTTACGGAAGAGAACGAACTAACGGCCCATTAGTGATCAAATCAAGGAGAGAAAATAGCATTGGATTGGCCACACACTAAGGAAGAGGAGGGCGCCCATTTTTAGCGAATTTTTCAAACACAAGCAATAGAAGCCGGGAAAAGCCGGACCCTTTTCTGCTGCCCTATGCTCCACCACAAGCAATAAGTAAAGTAAGTCAACGCTTTAGATGAAACTTTGTAGTCGTTTGCTTCAATTCTACGAAGCTTTTGAGAGATGACACTTCTATGGTATAACTTTATATTAATATAGATAAAGAGGAGGAATATGAAGAATAATAGACTCATTAAATTTTAATGCTTACCAAAACTGCTAAAAGAGTATTATTATTATAAATCCAATGCCGCCAGCTACTTCTTACTTATCCCCACCACGTTTTACAACTTTTTTTACAACTATTAGTATACACTTTCTCTTTGGATTTCTTCGACTGTGTTTAAGAAGTTAAAATGCGAAAAAAATAAATATGAGGAGGCTGAGATATATCAACCTAAGTTCACCAAGAAAATATATGAACAATGTTCCCCAGTGTTATAAAATCGGATGTATTTGTAAGATTTTTTTAAATAGTGCCACACTAACAGTTCGTTAAGTTTGGTTTGGCCAGAAAGTGATTTTACCGTATTCTCTTACATTATTGATTAATTTTTCATGGAATTAGTGAATTTCTTGATTCCCTTTTGTGGCTAGACGCTTCTATGGTGATAAGGTGATTGTTGTAGAGTTCTAAATCACTGTAAAAGCACATGCAGAAGTAGTTTCATGGTTTATGGTGTTTGGTATTATTGTTTCTAATAATTGCGTTGTGTAAGTTCCTCTTTGTGTGCGTTGTATTATTTGAGTTGTATCATATAATTTGGAATATTGATAGAACAACATTTTTTCTTGTTCCCATTTATCGCATAGGGTCTCGACAAATTCTCGCCATCGTGTTCGGTTTTAAGGTATCTATTGCACTTCCATCCACGATATTCCTGTTGCCTTTATCTCTTTCCTAATGGATCTCCGCCAGGTTTTCCTGGACCTTCCTCTCCTTCTTGTGCTTTATAAGTTCCGGTTCAATTTTCAGATTCTCTTCACAGCGCATGCCCAATCCAGTTTCATTTCCTCTGACAGATTGCTTGACTAATTTGGGTTTGCTTTGAGAGTTTCCACATGTCCTCGTTTGATATCACTGAAAGTATGCGCTATCAGGCATATGTCATTTGCATAATCAAGGTCTAGATTATAGATCACGCATTTGAGGACTGTAAATGCGTCCGCGGTTTTTCCTGTGTGTAGTTCGCAGCAGTTGGCATCTTTGCATAATTTATTTATTAATTTTATTATTGTGGATGAGATTCTAGCTACCTCTAAGATACCCCATAGCGCTCTGTGGTATAGTAAATTGCATAGTCGCTTGAAGTCTATGAACACCATATACATTGTGGTTGGGTTGGGATCGTCCTAATTTCTATATTTACTTAATCAATACTTGTTTTGAGTTTTTTTAATATCCACTTAATCTATAAACCTTTTCTAAAATAACTGAAATAATAATATGTAATGTTGTAAAAAATGTATATGTGGATGAAAATATAAATAACGAAGTAACTTAAAACTGCTATTATTACGAATTGAATAATAAAATTTTAAACGAGTGAATAATAGCAGATTTTCTATTGTTATTATTTTCTTTTAAGTAATGATTATACCACAAACTTTAATAAAACATTATTTCACCATGCACTCACTACATAGTACATGGGAAGAAAGTATAGGAACAACAGTGGTAAGCTTAAATTTAAAAAACAAACTTTATACATCACCTTAAACATCGTCTTTAAGCACTAACATTTTTTTCTAAATTATTATGTTTCTTTTTGATTATAGATTGCAGAGAGAACGAGCAGAAAAAGAGAAGCAGGCGGTCCAGTCAGCGGATGTCCACCAAAAGTCAGTGTCTCAAGGGGGCAATTCCACCTCTTCAGGCCTAAATAATGTTACGTAAGCCACAATCTTTTCTCAATCCCTGCATAACCTGATTTATTTATTTTTTTAGGTTTGACACTGATCTAAACAATTAGGAAAAAATTGTAGATAATTTCTTCAAAGTATCCGAATAATTAAGAACCAACATCATGATAACGATTTTTTCAATACTTAAACAGAACGTTGCATTTATAATCCGTAAACACTTCTTAATTTTTACGTTAAATGTACTTAGCAAAAGAAATAGGAAACTGTTTATTCTTCACTTTTTAGATTAATTACTCTCCTATCCGAATAAAAAAAATAGTAACCACAATTATATACTTACAAGACAAAAATGTATTTACAAATTTTAAATACTTAAAAAAGTAAGGAGAAATAAAAGAATATTAATACATAATAAAAAAAGAAATCAACACATGATAGCATAATTAAAAAAAGCGCTATAAACGTTAGTTCCGTCACTCTCTTGATTATTAATTAATTATATAAACGTAAACGTGTTTTTAAACGGTGTCTACTTTGGCTGTTAATTGGTAATTTTTATGCATTTTTCACGAATGCACGGATCGACAACAAAAGTGAGATGTTTAGACGTTGTATGACCTAACTATTTCTGATTACAATGGATTTAAAAAAAGAAAAAACTGTGATTGTAGTTTGACGATTCGCTAAGATCATTCATTTAAAGAAAAAAAGAATTAAAAATTAAATTTCAGTAGCTTAAATTTTGTATTTGAAATGCTTAATAATGTAGATTATTTAGTACATATCCTACGAAATAAATATGAAATTATTGAGACAAAAACAAATTTTAGTTTAATTTAAAAATAAAAGACTGAATTGGAAGAAACGCATTTAAAACTTTTAATGATCTTGGCGAATATTTGAAAATCTATGTAGCCGAACTAGTCTTTACTATGATAGTCATAACGATACTTAGCTTAATTAATTAACTTATTAAACGATTAAACCTAATGGATTACTAGTCAATCTACACTTTTCCGTTTTCAATTTCGGTGTTTAGATATTTATAAAACACTTTTCGAAAAAATATATTTCAAAATCAACTAATAAACCCAATCCAAAAAAAATATTACAATATAAATGACCTTAATACATAGCAAAATATGAGTTTCTAAAATATTTTCCACTGCCACTTTTAGAGTAGACCTTAAATTCTAAATCATTAATAAAAAAAAATAAACAAAGTGCAGTCTCGCTCTTACAATTAGAGAATTTAGCAATATATACATATAAAGTATTAATTAATTAACATTACTTAACCAAGCTACTATACTGGATAATTCCATTTTAAATTTTTTTCAGTACTAACAAAAAAAAATAGAGTACTTACTTGAGTTTAACAGGATGAAAATATAAAAATGTAACGAAACGAAAATTAATTTTCAAAATAATATTACGTACTTATTTAATGAATAAAAATAAAAAAAAATAGTGACTCGAATAGTTCTGCTCATACATATCATATTATCGTTAGTTACTGTACATAAATAAAAATTAAAGAACAGAAATAAAAATAGGCAACATAAAAAACCTTATTGTACAATTGACTGAGGGTTGTAAATAAACATATAGAAGAAATGGTAAATGATGACAAAACAAATTGGTGCTCAAAAATTATTTTATTTTGTTGTTTGAAAAAGAAATTATTTGTTGTAAAAATTATATTATTGTAACTGTCTTAGATAATCTCTTTACTATGGGGACTTAAAAACGGTAGGAGATACAAGTGGTTAAATTAAATGAAAAAAAATGCGTTTTTACTTTATATTTTGGTGACTTTTGGTACTTCACAGTGAATAAAATTAATAATAATAAGTTATAAAGATAACACTTTATCGCAAATCTTGAAATGTAAAATTACCATGGGATTACTGGTATTGCGTTCTTATATTTACAATTTTAAACTAAATCTTACTAAATCTTAGAAATATTTAAATCCTTTTTGACTTTTTCAACAGCGTGCTTTCTTGCAATCAGTTAATAAAAATTTGTAATTGACTGACATTAATTATATAGGGATTGCAATAATTTAATATTTGATGACTTAGCAATTGGTAATTAGGTTGAATAAATTATTATTTGAGCTTATTACTAACATAATACTACTAATATTTTATATTATGAAACATGACAATATACCAGATATTTTGAACATAACAAGCTTGTCTAAACGTTAATATTTTTTAATCCAACAGTTATTGACAAAGTTTGACCTTTGAAGGATGCACTCCTGCAAGAGCATGGTTACAAGAACTTAACATCAATGTTCATATATTGTTGTTGAGAACTGGTAACAAGATGTATGTAGATATGTCTGGTTTATGGAAACTTGGAAAACATTCAATTCTAGGATTGAAAGATCCATATCAAGAAAATAATTTTTAAAAGTCAAAGTTATATAGATTTAGTTGATGATACTTGAGTTGTCGAAATCAGTTATAGACATATATTAATAAATAAGCAAGTACACAGTTTTCAATATTGATTTTATTTTCATATTATCAATTACCAGTTATATTCTAAATTATAATTATATATTTTTTGAAAGAAAAATTACTAGATCTTTACAATAATTTACCAAGTCGTTGAATTAACATTGATTTCGTATTTTTACTAGTTGGTCCAGAAGATTTTGTAATAAAATATAAGATTTTCAAGATTTTTTAAATTCTAATTAGCATAATATTTAAGAAACAAACTCTGTTATACTTGATCATTTATTGTCAAAAGCAATAGATTTGAATTAAGTACTTATCAATGCAAGCATGCAATCAGTGCCTACTTAACCGCACTAACTGCTGAAAAAATGTCAACATTTTTAGCATCTTTCAAGCAAAAAAATTCAAATTTATTGAATACACTTATGTCTTCCGTTTTTTTCTTCGTATACTTATTAAGACATGAAAGCTTCCATAATCTTAATATGCGATTTACCTTTACAAACCGTTGCTTCCTATTTCAACTATCTGATTTTCAATATGTTGGCCGAAATATTACAGACATACAGATAAAACAAACTTGGAAAATCTATACGTCCGCTAAATCAGTATATACATTTAGAACAATTGCATAAATGCCAAGCAAGTCTGATGACTTGGGAAATCTGCTCATGATATCCTATGATTCTAGAATTCTGCATATACACCAGGAAAGTGTTAGACTTGGAAACTGTTTATGTACAACATCAAATTTGGAAAGGTTGTATATGAGATAAGTAAGTTTACAGACTTGAGAAGGTCATATGTGCGACAAAGTGATGCTTTCTGCGTCATCTAACCCAATCCTAAGGCTTTTTATAACCAATAGGAAACTACAAACGTAACAGGCGACTTAAAAGATCTTCAAATACGATACTGCACACCCTACCTTATCGTTATCGTGCTTATATAGCTCTAAATTGGGAAATTGTTTATACATGCTAAATACATCTGAAAATATGGAAAGGCTATATGATTAAGTTTGATGACTTGGGAAGATTGCGTGTCAAATAGACAGATGAGCTGATACCTTCTCCTCGTCCATATCTATCATATGTCTATATACAACGTGACTTGATGTGTAACAAGAAACTTGGAAAATCAACTGAACAAACATAAACATTATATATCAAGGAAGTTTAATATCAAAATTGTACAACAAATACATTTGCAAATTTGGAAAAGTTGGTCATGCGATAAGAAAGTTTAGAGATTTAGCAGGCTGTATCTTATTCTAACGCTCTAGAAGTTATATCGACGCTGCCAAGCCAAAACGGCATAAACGACATTTACTTGATTCTATCACAGCACGTGTAAACACCACCGTAGAATGTGTTCTACCACATTCTAAAGGCTGTATGTACATCGTGATGGACAGTTCTGCGTATATAAAAGAAACCGTCAAAAATTTGTATATACGACACATTAGGTCTTCAACACTGGAAAGATTTCATATGTAATAACAAGCCTGGAGTCTTAGGAATGCTGCAAATGTGATGAACTAATCCTCCATGATCTAATAAATGCTTTCTGTCTCATATTATCCTAAATTGAACACATGCTACAGGTAAATAAAATAATTAAAGCATGATATTGGCGAATTTTTCAAACCAATAATCTTAAAAATGTTAACCAAATTTTTCATAGTGAAAAAAGATTGCAACCAAATTCATAAAATTGCTTGAAAAAGTTGGTACTTTTCCTTGTGCATATTTCATTGTCTACGCTAATCAATTACAGTCTTCTGTGTTTATTTAATTCTATACCAATCAGAATAGCAATTCATGACGTGTCTATGAGATTCAATTTAACAGCCATCGCAAGACATTAATGTCGGCAAATACCAAGATGCACACTTAATTTGGAAAATGATTTAGCAATTTATACATTAACAAAAAATAGTTTTTATCCAACCTTGTATCTCTTACCATTCCCAAGTTTCTTCGAATGGATTGATTATCTAAGTATCTAGGACATCCTGTGTTAATGATTAAATAATAACATGTCTTGAATGCATTTATTTTTAATTTAACAAAAAAGAACAGTTTTATCACGAATTTTTCGAATAATGAGCTTAATTAACATTTATTTGTAACATTTTCATTATCATTTGTTTGATTAATTTATTTTAATTTTGAAATTAGCGTCATTTTCTTATTTATTAAAATTGTACTTATCAACATTTATGGTTTTTAACTAAACTTAGATTAATGTTTTTTGTATAAAACAGGGTTAAAAGGTCTGCATGTGGCAGATATAAATAAAATCTTGAATGTGATGTTGTAATTGATGATCTCTGACTCGAAGACAATTTTTTTGTTCTTATTAAATTACAAATTTAATAAATTAGCGTGGATATGAAAGTTTAGTTAAAAATCATTATAAAATTGATTTAAACGTTTTTTTATTATTAAAATCTTGTCAATTACAAAAACCATGTATATAGGCGGCAAAACGTTTTTGTTTTGGAGTAAAGAATGAAATAACAAAAATTTGTACCTGCTGGCAGGAAAAAAATAATTATATTATGACTTGTTAAAAGGAAAACTAATCACTGTATTCCCTCCTTGTAAATAACTGTTATTGATTTGAAAATTTTATTCTGTACCAGTATAGTTGGGATACAAAACATTTATAAAGTGAAAATATTGTAAATGCGCAATAGAAAAGCAAAGGAAAAAATACGAAAGGAAATCTGTAAAAAATACCGTGTATTCAAAAGGTAAAGCACTCAAAAAAAATAAGAATCACATTTTATTATTAAATATTAATATTAATAATACACAATTACTACGTCTTGATTATTATATTTAGATATGATATATATTTAGAATGAAAAGGTAGAGGATACGTAAGCGATAAGTAAAAACTTACTATTAACAATATTCAAAATATTTTTGAACGATAAATATGAATATAATAAAAAATATTGTCCATTTACGATTAAAAAAGAGTAAATTGTAGATGGTAGTGTTTATACTATAGATATTGCTTTCTCTGCCAAAAAAAATATATAAACAAAACTATAGAATGTAATAAACATAAAATTAACAACTTCCTTTTACAACGCTTATAGAAAATTTCTGAAATATCCGAAGTTGTTAAAATTTGAAAAATTAAAAAAAAAACAATCAAAAAACTTCAATCTGTACGCTGTAGCATAGTGAGTAATAATGATTTTTCACATAGAAAAAGATGAAAGTAATAATTTTTATAATGAAGTCTGAAAAAAAAAACATTTTGTAAATAAACTGTAGCAAGTGGCATAATAGCTTAAAAAGAAGTACATAATTATATTTTTACTTGAGAATGACGAAGTGAAATATTCTGGTGTTCAGTGGATCAAAATGTTTTGAGAAAATAAAACAAGGGATTCTATAGGTGAGACTAAAAACACCAAGAAATGTTATTAAAACCAAAAAAATCAAGTATTTAAAAAAAATACGAAAAAATCAATATCTATAGGGATAAATTTTAAACGATATATTCAGATTAAATTTTATATTAAAGAATAAAAAAGTGGTGAACATACGCGACATACCTACAGATGTATTTAAAAATAAAAAAATTCATATACTGTAGATATAGCGTTTAAGTACGGTATTTATTTACATTTATTGTACTTCAAAGTATATCCAGCTTTAAGGATCTTAACTAATCTAAACAAAAAAAAATGAGAAAAAGGCAAACTTAACAATTTGTAGTATTTATTAAGTAGGGCCATTTTTGAATTTAATAATCCAAACTCGAGTGCACGAATTATTCTCATCCGAAACGAAAGGAGACATACCGCTAAGATAATATCTTAAAACAAAATAGTTAACATACAGCAACGACTTATAATAAATCTTATACAGTAAAATACTGGAATAATTCTGCGCTCCAATTATTTATTAGTAATTATTATAAAATATAGCTGCACAGTACCTACCATAGTTTATCTAATATATTTACTTGTTCATAAACTATAAATTTCAAAAAAAAATTGTTATACAAACTTATTAATATACATACATGTATCTTGTATTAAGCATACATGTTTCTTTTTCACTATAAATTTACAATGGTTGCTGCACTCGAAGAGAAGTAAGTAACTTTTTGTAAAAAGAAAAATACTTGTTTTGTTATTTCATATTTATAAATACTTGTATCTATCTATATTAAATTAATTACTATTATACTTACAACTATTATAATATCCACTCATTACTTATTAGAGAATTAAGCTTTTTTTATTTTTTAAATATTTAAATAATCCAAATAAATTTATAATGTATCCTCTGTATTTGAAGAAACATCTATGTATTGAAAACTGTCATTCCAACAAACCGTAGAAAAAAAAAACGATAAAGTTTTTTTTAGTATTTTGATACTACGTTTCTATTTTATAATCTATATTATTATTATTATAATCTATTAATTGATTTTTTGTTATTCCTTCATAACCGATTTCCTGTTGTTACGTTGTTGTTCTTTGGAATTCGAATTGTTTTTTTTTTATTGTATAAGAGTGCAGTTTTAAACTGTTGTTCATACTATTGTGAGTAATAAACACTTTTATGAATTTATACAATGTCTTTTTATTAACTCCTTAACGTATAATCCTGGCAAAATTAAAAACCCGGTAAAATCCAAAAATGGCAAACAAAGTTTTTTATTATTATTTGTTCTGATGTGTGTACCACTTGTGATATAGACGAAGATTTTGTTTGCACTAATTTGTTAGATTCAGTTGATAGTGCAGTGATTATGAGTCTGAAACGGACAAATCCACAGACGATGATAATATGATGATGAGTACTGGATCAGGATGGATTGCAATTAATTAACACCACAGTCTACATTTCATTTATTAAAAGATGAGTTCAATGTTTCAGGATATTTTAAAAAAATGTCGTTGGTGTGTACATTTGGGCCAGCCTCTTTATGATCTATTAACAGAGCTCTTCAGGTACTTCAATGGTATTATATATTTTAGTATACCTTCATTACTTTCGTTGTTTATTATAAAGATTTTACTCGTACTTTCACCAGTATTAGAAAGAGGTCTGAGTCTATATTCGTTCTTTTGTATGATCTCACACGCGACTTGCCCCGAACTTCTACAAAGAGTTGATCAATTCGGTTAATTGTATCTAAATCGTCAGCTCCTATCTAGCTCAAACTAGCAAAAATATTTTGCTAACGTTTGGGAAATATTATATAAGTACAAAACTTAAACCTTGAACAAGTGTGCGGACTAAATTGAAGTCTAGTGGAAAGTAATGTCTCAAAGAACTTTCGCCGCATTTATTTAAAATGTACATTATGGGTTTATACAACTTTAAAACAAATCATCAAAACTTCAATTAGTAACGATAGAATTTCCAACCAATCTACAATGAGTAAATATGAGAAGGTGCTATTAGTTTTTATTTAATTTATTCATTCTAAATTATAAACCTTTCATTCATAAAATAAAAAAGAACTCTAAACCTGTATTTAAAAGCCTGATTGCATCATAATTAGTTCTTTCTAACCCGCATATTAATTAAATCTAAACGGACTAACATAATAATTGTTATTTCGACACCACGTCAACTGAAATTAATGAAAATCTGACAAATTAAAGTGTTATAATTAGTTAACCACATTTCGATAATATCTCATTTCAATATTAATCTTTATAAAGTAAACCGGATTGTAATTCGTCATGAAATGTTAACTTATAAACTTATTTTTGGTTTAATTAGTTACGGAAAAAATGTTCTTCGACACGTTCCAAGTCTTTCACTCATAAATTTCATATTTACATAATAATTTTGCCACGAGAAATAATATTTTCTCTAAAGCAACCAATAAATTTCTTGTTTGCCATAAAATACGTCTCGAATACTGGTTAAAGAATCTGACCGATAACCCGAAGTCTTTATTTACTTCTAGGTGCCGTTAACAAGCTATGATAAATACAAGACATAACGCTGGTGATGTGGTTCTTAATCTATCCTTTAACTGTTCATTTTTATCCTTTTTTTTGAAAACGAACTCTTCGAAATGCATACGATAACACCATGGTGCTCAGATAAACACGTTAACTGTTGTTCGTTTCCTATTAAGTCCGACTTACATAAATAACTCGGTGACCCCTGCACCGATAATCTTTCTTATCTTACAGGGCAAATTTACTTAATTCGTTGAGATGAAGCCAAGGGTCGTCGATACGGCTTATCTCTTCTACCACTATATATGGGATATTTTTAACATTAAGATACCACTATCGACGATTATGTAAATAATACACACAGATCGCTCAGAGAGTGTTGATTTAAAAATAAAGTTATTTTCCAAATGTGCATAAACGCGTGATGTGCATTTTTTACCTAATCTGTGTTTATTTAAATTGGTTATTTTTGGAAATCAACAATTTATAATTAAAACCAACGTAGGATGGAAAATTTTTAATTTAAAATTGTACATTTTTTATAAATTAAATTATAAGGATTATTATTGTTCTAGACGGGAACTTAAATTGCGAAAGATGTAGATTTGATACATAATTTTCTTCTATTTCTAATGTGCGAGGTATAACATGATCCCGTTCATTAAAAGTTATCGTAACTTTAGGTATCTGAATTATGATAATTTGATCTTTCAAAGCGGGTAAAGTCTGAAACCAAATGTATTTGTTAAAAAATTGCAAGCAGTAAAATTTCTCCTTCAATCTTTTCCCTATGATCTCTCAAATGGTCGGTTGTGAAACTTTCGGCTCTTTGCACATTGATCTTTAGGCTACGGATAAAACTCACTCTTTAAACCTTTTTTTCACTCTCTGGAGAACAATCTGATTTTCTTTTACATAGGCATCATTTAGCATCAAATGGTCTATACCACATTGCCAAATGAAGTTAGCACTCTACAAATCATTCGAGATGGTTGCAAAAAGTGAAACATCTAAGACCTTGGTAAAAATCTATTCTAAAAATGTATAATATAATATAGATGTGAAGAACTACAAAATGATGACTAACCCGCAAATTTTTCATAGGAATTATGCTGATCGATGAATTGGAGGTTATTTTTATGATTAAAGTAATATGAAGAAATATAATAATTAAATAATTAATAAGAAATATATAATTATTAAATAAATTTATTTTTTTTTACCACATAATTGCCTCTTACTTGTAAAATGTAATCTTTGAATTAATTACGAAATATCCAATTAAAATCGCTATTTCACTAAAAAGTATGAATCAAATAACACAAATATATATGAATCCAATCCCATCAGTTTCAATTAAATAAACAAATACTTTAAAATGATAATTTATCAAACACTGTTATTTCTATTTGATTTAAGATTGCTCATATTCTCAAAAACAGTTAATTAACATTTAAATTTAAGCAAAACGCATAACGTCAATTTATGCAGTGTTAAATTATTACGTCCTCGGGCTGCATTAGAAATTGCAGGCTTTGCCAATTCTGCCTATCAGGAAAATCTGGCTCAATCCATGTAAAAGTTAATAGCTTTCACAGAATTTAAAGGATTTAACGTCAGTTTAAATCCATCCGTCCATGTCCTATACGATTGCAGACAAACCTCCTCTCGTAACAGTTGTAAATCAAATCACCTCACCATGTCCTACCATACATAGATAGCGAAACGCTCTGTCGTTTCTGTTAGCGAGAACAAATACTAGGCAGTAAACAATAACTTTAAACTGTCATATGAATCGTTGAGGCCGTTTCGTGCCAACGGAGTGTCTCTCGAATCCTGGAACCTGTTTCTAAAGTATTCAGTAGGTATGTGGGTACAGTCTAAAAATAACGTCGCGTCAAAGAATGTGAATATATTAATCCGAAAGAAGCAGCCTCGCCCCAAAGTCATTTTAATTCAACCATTATGTTTTTTATACAATTACTATCCGCTCCGATTATAATTATTGACTACTTTTTAAAAATAAAAGAAACTTCACGACCGCAATGTAAGCGGTTGATATTTGCATAGATAATTTCTTTATTAATACAAACAAAGTTCAATGATTTCAATCATTGTTAAACACATAAGTAATACACATATTATACTTTAATACCAATTTCAATACGTTTCAATGACTAGATACAAGCGAAAGATATTAACGCTAATAACATTAATAATGCAAAGATTTTCTTATAGTGTTGCCCATAAAGTAGTTATGCTTCGCTTATTATGTTCTTAGATATGTTTACAGATTTCAAAATAAGACTAAAATATCAAATCGGTTGTTTAAGGGTGTGAATATTTTCTAAGGGTTATATATTTTTTAATGCTTTTGACCACACCCTTCTGGGCAAGCGTTTACGTTATCGATTTGGACGCAGTACGAAAACGGTTTTGCTTGGTGTGGTTTTAAAGGTGTGGCGCCCCACGTGACCACGTGCTACGACAGGGCACATTTGTTATCTACTCTGCCTACGTCAGGGGAAAATTACTTTTATTAATTAATTTCGCTAGAGAGTCATTTCGACTGTAATAAAACTACCCGATCTACTTTATATTATGATATTTATAAGGTAGGGGACATTCTACTATGTTTCATCGTCAAAATAAGGTGTGGTATATGTGAATTACAATTACAAATACAATAAATTGTTATCGCTAGTATAATGATATTGTTTTCTTCCTTTTTCACAATTCAGTTTTTTTCAGTTAATTAACTTTGTTACAGTGTATATATTGTTTTGATGAAGCTAATATTATGACAATAAACAAGATAAATTAAGAACAAATAGAGAAGATAAGTGTTTATCTATTTGGGTATCATAATAGTAGGTACTTATTTATTTACTTTACTTATAGATAGAAAATCAATCATAATTTATAAAATGCAATTTAGATAGGTATTTCTAATTCAATAAAGTAAAATTAATTGCAAACAAACATTTCCCAATAATAACTAATCCACATACTGTACTTACCATATCCCAAGGAAAATCTTGCAATTAATATCGACTCGTTCATTAATTTATATTTATGCATTGCTACCATTAGGGATCTATAATCAATATAATTGAAAGAGTCTTACGCGTTGGCCATCGTATAATTTCCTTCCGCAGGCCCGACAAGTCCGGGCTCAACCAGTTCACGAGAACATTTCTCCAGATTATATAAATTACGGATAATGACCCAGCTTGGGACGTATCTGATCTTGAGTCTATGACGTGACCGGCAACGTCACATAAATCATACAATCAACTTCTGTAACCCACGCTCAAGTACGATTATATCTTTTTAAAAAACCGACCTCTGTAAAGGACCATTAAGAGCACCTCTAACGGGAGACCGAAGAGAAGCTCTAACTTGCCGAAGGCACAATGAGTCTCATCTGATGGCTGTCCCATCGAGAAGACTCAACGCTTATTTTTTCATATAGGAAATTGTATAAGTGCAACTTGTATTATTAAAAATATCGATTGATCGAATTCATTCGTTTGTAACACAACGTTACTAGGAGAATTATTTGAAAAGCACATCCAATCGAAGTAGCTAAGAAACTAAATGGTAGCATGCGAAGTGCACGTTCGAATACCGTGATTAGAACCTGCTGGGTACTATTCTTCAGCACAACAGATGACGAGGTTGGGATATGCCATTTTACAACTAGCATTGGTAGCAAATCGAATGGGTTGGGTTTCGAGATGGAATTTAAATAATAAGAGTACGTTGAATGTTCGCTCGAAGCATGACGGTATTTTATTGGATCTAAAGTGGCATTCTTATTCCTAATAATAACAGCATGTCTTAATACATGAGATTATCTGTCAACTAACAATAATTCATTCTTGATACAGGAGACATTTTAATATCATAACTTTGAAAGAACAACATATAACTGGAAAATTTTCAGATGTTTAGATATAATTAAATATTAACATTCATAAATCTTATTAATTATTTTAATAATTTAATTAAAGTTTAATAAAAAGTTATAACATATAATGTATCACTGTCACATTTTGTCCAAATCTTTAGCCCATACTTCTTGGTTTACACTTGATGTACTGTTTGAAGATCCTACCACGAAATATGATTAATTTCTCATTGATAGCTACAACAGTAAGTTTATTATTATATATTTATTCTTAGATTATAGTCCTCCACTATCGATTGATTTTAACACACATATCACTCGATCTTGCAAGATTTGTCGAGTATTGTCCAGTAAACAGTTTTCCATATCAGAAGAATGCTTGAATTTCCGGAATATTACTTGGGTTCACAATGGATTTATTTTTATAGGCAATAGATTATAAAATAGAAGACACGATGTTTCACGAATACTTTTCGTGTATACGCTCTTGAACAAATATGACAAAATTTTCTTTCACATTGTTCTATCTTTAGCGAAATAAACTAGATTGCTGTATTTTTCACCTTCCCTCTCCTATTCAGTCTCATCAGTTTCTCCTACAGATACATGATACCCAACCTCATCCCGTTTGCTGATTCTATTGAAACTTAAAGCTTCAATAGCTTTCATTTATTGCGATATAAAGCTCATGGTGTTAATCTGAGCGCTTCCGTTATACAGCATCTTTAGTAAAAAGTGATACCACGTCTAAACTGACTAATATCTATATCTTGTGGAGCCAGGAATATTAGTCAGCACAATTATTTAAGAATATTTAGCCAAGTTCAATTTCTTCAAATTTGTAAAACAGTTTTGATTTGCAATAAAGTTAGGTAGAGGAAAAGCAGAAAGAAACGTCAATATTCACTTATATTTTATATAACATAATAAGTTGAATGCACTTAATTAATTTGGATAGAGAATTAATTTGTTTATCTTCGTGTATATAAGTTTAGATTGAACTGATATCTCAAATAAGTTTTTGGGTGTGGTCGGATGGTGTCGCGAAGCTCAAAAAGCTCGTATTCGCTACCGCCTCTGACCTTGAACGACCTTCAGCTGTTGTAGCCACGTTGGGCGTAGCCTGATGAAGGCGGCCGTGGACGCATCGTCGGTGTCGATGAACCTGAAGGTGCCCGAAGCAGCACCGCAGCACGCGAACGCACCAACACCACGTAAAGAAAGCATATCAAGTGAATATAAAATCACTAAACTTATGCAATCATAATTCATGAGTAGCTTCATGTCTTGTAACATACTTAAAAAGATCTACTATTAAATTTAGTGTTAAAAAATGCATTATCTAAAATGTTTTATTTAAGATATGTTAAT
The DNA here is from genome assembly GCF_036711975.1 of Onthophagus taurus. Classification (NCBI taxonomy): domain Eukaryota; kingdom Metazoa; phylum Arthropoda; class Insecta; order Coleoptera; family Scarabaeidae; genus Onthophagus; species Onthophagus taurus. The sequence continues at coordinate 16,217,839 of NC_091967.1, read as the reverse complement.
TTATTCTTTTGGCAAATTTTTATTAATTCCTATCAAATGGTCATTACACAGTAAGGTTAAAATTATACACTTGTCGGTAGCTTGAACACTTTATTGTAGGTAGCTTGTATTGATGATTTAATGATTTTTTATGTGAAACAAAAGGCAATTAAATTAATTGGCGTAATTACTTCATTTTAATGGAGACGGAGAGTCTGCACGTGCTGTGCGTCTGTAACGTCAGAGGTATATGGCACGAGCGATAGGTCACTCCTCCTTCTCTTCCTCCTCATTCGTGGCAAACACGAGGTCCACGTGCCATGTGCCGTTCCACAGATCCTGCTTGATAACCGCAAGAACAGTTTGCCGGACACGCCGGTACGGCACAATTAAAATTTTATCTGCGCTAAGTTATATGACACCAACGCGTGGGGTATAAGAACCATGTAAGATTTAAAAAAAATACTACATCCTATGACAACACAATATCTTCTATATTCTCTTTAATTAGGTGTTAAGGAAATTCGAAACAGTCTTTAAACGACATGAGTACTTAGTTCTGATCGAAAACAATAACACGTTTGATGTAATAAATGGATATAGTATCTTTCTGGGATTATTAAATTGATAGGTACAAGCAGCTGCGATTCAAAGTAAACGCCACCATTCGGGTAATGAATCAAAATTTAATGAGTGTATAAATCAACTAACAATGAATCACTATATCCACCACAAGACTAACACTGCTCACCAGCATACATAAATCATGTAAATTCAACTATTCGTTCAATGTCTTCATATGCGCGCCCGTTTTAAGACCTCACCACTAACAAGAAGAAGTCGTGTGTTCGTAATTAATAACAAATACTTTATGTGCACTGATAAATAACTTCTGTTGAAACGTAGAACGTCCGATCGCACGTTATTATTTATTATATACGATGTTGTACAAAGACGCGTTACACGACTTGAGATTGCAGAAAAAGAGCAACTGTTTAATGTAGCGATCTTTGTCTTTTACTCAACACGATTCGCTAATTGGCACTGGTAACATGAAGGATTATATTTAGTGTATGAACAAAATGAATCTGATGAAAGATTGAATAATAATTATTTTTAGTGAAATAAATCTTATATAATGAAATGAAAAGCTGACAGGCATTATAGCTAAAAAAGAAAATCTAATACTAATTCCGATCTAATTAAAATGAGATAATTTCGTCACCATCCAACTTTTCCTCCGTAAGGTAACACGGTATAATTTACCGGTGAATTAATTTTCTGACGTAACTCGTATTTAATTCGCTACAGGGAAAATTGCGGCGACAGATCAGCCGGGTGCAGAATAAATGAACGCGTAAATTACGAGACAGTCTCAATTAGTTTTGCCCCGGTTATTTTTCGCAACCGTTCCATTTAACATCGAATATGGTTCTCGGATATTGTTTATTTATGTTCGTCGTAACGCTGTTGAAATCCGCGTTCACCACGCGTCCTTTGCATTTAAAACCCGCGCGACTTTACGTCGCATTCTATGTATGTATACTGCATGAGCACAACCATATATGCTTAATAAAGCTTATTCAATAGTAACCTGCCGCAAAGCATGTTCAGGTTTTCTCTGGCTGTTAAAGCAATAATAAAACCGACTTTGTAACGGTTTTACACTTATAAGGGTTCCTACTTGTTGTGCTATTGTTCTATTCTATTTCTCATCTTTTTTTTTCTTATCCCAGTATTTATTAAAGTAATATTAATAAAATATCTTTTTTTTCTTTTACTGAGTAATATAGATAACATTTATGTTACTAATTCGTTTTTAATGAATAAGTCAATTACGTGATACTCCGTTTCACTCATTGTTTGGCGTTTAGAGTTTAGACCATTATAGCTGACCTAAAGAACAATTTTCTGAATCGTCGCGTCGGGCGGTCATTAATCACGATATGCTTCACTTTGTTTATCAACACTGTTACCTGAGTGTCTTTCTCAGCAAAGAAAAATTACTATGAAATATAGTAAACGTAAAAATTAATTAAATTGATTTGTTTCTCTAATGGTTTTGTAATCGTTTATGAAGTTAGTCCATTTTACTGTGCCGTCACAGAAGCGACACTGCCCTTTAAATATTAAACTTGCTTGCCATTTTGATGGTAGATTAGTCACATGTTTGTGTTTGGGTCGGTAACATAGATCAGTTATATTGTTTTTCAACAATTTGATCATGACTCGACCTTCGATTCTTGAAATAATGTCTGAAGTATTAGCCCATTCAGATTTCTTAGTTTTTTTGAGACTCAGAAATTTGTAGTGTAAAGTATGTCTCAGAAATAAGGAAATAAGAAAAAAAATCCTCCTACAAACTTCTAGGACTTGTAGAGGGGACTAAGTATGTTATATTTTGAATTGGAACCCATTTCCGGAAACGTATCGTTTTTGTGCTACCGCCGTTTGAAAACTGGTTTGCTTAGTTACATGATGTAGGGTGCTTACGTCGGATGAGGTGATATCAATTGACGTTTCTTACCTCTCGGAGCTAGTCTGAGTCTTATTCACGTGTCTTTGAGTGTTAGAGCAACATGGTTGAGTACACGTTTGCATTGACGTGATCCTTCTGTATGGCGAAGCTAAAGGTAATGGAAGAGCTGCTCGTCGCCTTTATCAAGATCGTTATCCACAACATCCGACTCCATCGCATACCGTTTTCGCCCTTCAACGCCTGCAAGAATGATTGTGGTGCTCCAAGGAGTCGCTGCAGTCCAGGATTGGAAGAGGTCATATTGCATCACGTTGATGAAAACTCCTCAACGAGTACATGAGTAATTGCGTGTGCTATGGATTTTACTCCCAGCACCGTCTGGAATGTTATGCATGAACAAATACATACATACCAATAACTTGTAAAAGAGATAGCGATAAAAACGACTGTAACACATGGGTTTCAAGTCAATATTATCTACTCAGTCCCATCTACAAGTCCTGGAAGTTTGTATGGGAATTTTAGAGCAGTCTGTATATCTTGGAATTCTTGTTGATGCTTCAAGATGCGAGTTTTGGGAATAGCTTCTATAGCATTTCTCCAATACTTGTTGAAGAGAATTTTGGATGGAGACCCTTTTCTTCTTGACATCTTATACACTACCCAAGAACTACCCAAGAAATGATTGACATCGGCTGCTTCCAAAAAACGCCTAAAACCATAAGGTGCTAACATTTATAAATTCAATCTGTACTCAAACCTCAAATTTTGTTCACCAAGGAGCTTTAAAACAACAATTACAGCCATACAAACAGAAAAATTACAAGACAGTGCAGGGTGTCCCAATTTCGATGTCCGCATAGGCTATCTCCGAAACTAAATGAGATAGAAAAAAAGTAGCTTACATGTCATGATCTCGTTTTTCGAGAAAATGCTAATGCCGAAAACTCCGAACAGCTATCGTCTTTTGTTTTCGTCCTATCGGCAAAAACTGAAAATTATGCGAAAACGACAATCGCGAATATCTCACTTATTATCAAAGATGGAGTATTATAAATAAAACATTATATGGGCAACTTTTTACGAAGAATTCAGTGGCGTAGGTAGAATTTTTTTCCCATTTTTTATTTTCGAGATTTTTGACGTAACTTTATTTTTTTAAATGGAAACCATAGTTGGCTATGACCTAAAATAATTTGTTATTTTCGTCTGATAACAAATATATATAGTTTGTGGGGCATATTTCTTATAGTTATTGAATAATTAACAAAAATTCATTTTGTTCTATCTAAACATAATGTATGTATTTAAAAGTTAATGTTGCTATGGTGATAACCATACATACTATGACGGAACATAATGTATCAAATAATTGCCAAAGTTTGTATTTAAAAATTCGATAACAACTCTGGCATTATGAGCTGGTATGATGCACCAGCATGTTAGGTGTCAAAGTATAACAAAACTAAATAAAACTTTACAATGAACTTCAAAAATTATGAAAATGTAACATGATGGAATGCTATATGTTATCAGATAAGAATGCGACGTTAGCCGCGGAATTATATTTCACAAGGTATTCGGAAAGAAGACAACCGCACGTAAGAACCTTCAGCCGGTTAGCAGAAAATTTAATAGATTTTTGGTCCATCCCCAAACCATGTGCAAAAACATACCAAAATGGCCTGCAAGAGGATGAAGTCAATGTGTTGGCTTCACTTGCGATAAATCCATCAACATCTTGCAGAGAAATTGAACAAGACGTCTGACCCAAAAACCGCTGCTTCCGAATATGAAAGAAAAATATGTATAAACCATACAAAGCGGGCCTAACTCATTATTTACGTGCAGGAGATGTCAATCTAAGATTAGAATTTTGTAGATGATATTTAGAAAAATTAAATAATCTGCTGTTTGTTCAAAATGTCATCTGGACCAATGAAGTCTCTGAGTGTTCAAAGAAGGTTGAGGTTCAATGTATGGTGTGCCCTTTTAGATAATAGAATGTTGGCATATAGTATCTACCATAAAAACTTAAACTCAGGTAATACCTCAATATATCAAGGCAGCACATTGTGCCTTTGGTCGACAATTTGCCATTAAATAAGTCTCAAATGATATATTTTCAATATGACGGAGCACCAGCACATAATGCCAGAGTTGTCAGTGAATTTTTAAATACTACTACAAACTTTGGCAATAATTGGAAACAATTTGCACGTTCAGTCACGGCTGAACGATATGCTAAGTCAGCGCTGTTACGCAGCAGTTTAGTAAATATCTCAGCGTAAGTAATCTGCGCTTAGTTTGTCAGCGGTTGTGAAATTCTAGGTTAGGATTAATATTTTTTGTTTCTCCCCTTTAATTTTGAAAACTGGCAGAACTGTATAAAATGAAATGAGCCTTAAAATCAACATCATCATCCATTATCTCTTGTAATAACACAAAATTTTCAAAAATATTATTGTTGACCATAGTTTTAGGTTATGCTGAACTGCTAATTCTCAATTGCTTGTTCAGCCGATTTCGTTCCGCTGTATTAAAGCTCATACAACTAGCTGACTGATTTAATTCAACTGTTGACACCTGCTGAACGTACCCAATGTTTTCCATAGTGGCATTGTTATCACCATAACAACATTAAGTTTTAAATACATACAATAGTTTTAGAAAGAACAAAAAAAATTGATACATTATGTTCCATCATAGTATGTATGGTTATCACCATAGCAACATTAACTTTTAAATACATACATTAGTTTTAGATAGAACAAAATGAATTTTTGTTAATTATTCAATAACTATAAGAAATATACCCCACAAACTATATATATTTGTTATCAGAAGAAAATAACAAATTATTTTAGGTCATAGCCAACTATGGTTTCCATTTAAAAAAATAAAGTTATGTCTCAAATCTCGAAAATAAAAGATGGGAAAAAAATTCTACCTACGCCACTGAATTCTTCGTAAAAAGTTGCCCATATAATGTTTTATTTATAATACTCCATCTTTGATAATAAGTGAGATATTCGCGATTGTCGTTTTCGCAAAATTTTCAGTTTTTGCCGATAGGGCGAAAATAAAAGACGATAGCTGTTCGGAGTTTTCGGCATTAGCATTTTCTCGAAAAACGGGATCATGACATGTAAGCTACTTTTTTTCTATCTCTTTTAGTTTCGGAGATAGCCTATGTGGACATGGAAATTGGGACACCTGTACAGGAATTACAAAAAAAATCATGAATTTCAGAAGAAATCTTAGAAGTGATGTATACTCGAAGATCTTACAAAAATCAAAATATAACGAAACACAGGGAATCATGAGAAGACACATCAGGAAAGCGCAAGAGGAGTGGGTAAACAGGAGATGTAATAAACTACTAATAAAACATGATCACTTTAATACATACAAAAAGGTACAGGAAGTTACAAATATGAAGGGAAGATTCACTACAATGACTCTAATAGATGATAATATTGAAATAGTACTGGACCAGAAGATGTAGGATACATATGAAAAAAATATATTCAGGAGCGTAACCCAAGAAATAATACTTACTTAATTACAAAAGTTAAATATATATTATTTTGTGTTTCCGTTAAGTTTATGCGATTAAGTTATTTAAACCCACGTCTTAGTGTACTTACTATTAGCATTAAGATCTACATATAACATCTGATATTTACTTCACAGATTAATCCAGTCATTGGCAAATAAGAGCGCTTGAAACAGATATAATCATGTAAATTCGCTCAGTTAGCTTAAAGGGATTTAGTAAAAGTTAACAGTTCATTCTTAGTAACCGTCGTTAATGTTGAAAACAGGTAATTAACGTATATCAAAAAGTACCTTCAGTTTATACTTGAATAACTTTAGATCGGATGAGGTATAATAAAAATTAAAATCCGTTAATAAAAGTTTGTGACACTTAACAACATTAAGTAGGATAAACTTGGCGCCAGAATATTACCATAAAAGATAAGATGTCCACTTATTTTCAAAGCATATCCCGATTAACTTGGTTTAACCGTCTGAATCTGGATCGAAGACATAGAGATAGATGGACAGTTTTGTTGCATCCGTACTTCTTGTTATCGTATCGTTAGTAAGGGATCTTACGATAGTAAATTTCTTATTAGAACCGGACTCACGCCCGATGTAACGTTAACCGAACGTTAATTCCGCAACTATAAACACTGCCGGCTCGTTAGGCCGTTGGGAAATCTTAATACTGCAATCGCATTGCGGAACCGTAATCGTTCGTTTAATTTTATGTTGAATTTTTTATTTCCTTATAGTTAGGATCTTTAAAAAGTATATCTATTGGTAATTATTAATAACGGTCTTTTCACTAAATAAATAAATGAAAACAATTTCTTTAAAAACCTTCACATTTAAACATTTTCATTTTACTTTTCATCGACGTCTTACTTAAGCCAAAACCAATAGAAGAATAATTATCGGACGATTTACGATCAACACTGATTGTGTAACGAAGCCGTAAAAAGTTGTCGATTTCTCTTCGGCTATTTCTGTTTTCCAAGAGATCCCAGGAGACCGACGGTCGAATAAGATTTTATGGTTCGTCTGGTGCTTTTCCGGTGTGGAAACCTATGCTATTATTTGTACCACACACGTGACACTCCAGGAATGTCTGCTGGTCTATATTTCACCGCGTTATTTATTGGAGAGATCAGCATGCGAGTTATTTTTGTTGTCGTCGATCGGAAGACGACCGGGAGAATTATGTGGTTGGACTTGACCGGCTTTATCCTTATACAAAATCTCTCAATATAGCACTACTGTGGCTGTTCTCGGTTTACGGTGATCAACCGTGAACCTAAAGCGGGTAAATTATGAGGAGATTTAAGTTAAAATGTACATCCCAGGCGTATTATACAACTGGTTGTATACTTGTAAATAGCTACCGCACATTTAACGTTATTGAAAAGCAACATGAAGAAATTAACTTGTTACATGAATTCTTGATGAAACAGTCAAGGTAAAATTAATCAATATAATCACCTTAATTCGAATAAAATTTCTTGAACGCTTGCAATAGTCCGTGAAATTATTGACTTGCTAATTCCCATTTATATGAATGCCACTTCTTATTTACTGAACAAACTTTACAGTCTAATATATGACAATTTGTAAAATAGTACACGGAAAAACCTAAATTACATTTACTAAATTAATGCAGGTATTTTGACCTGAATATGTAAACAGAGGGTTCATAATTACCACTTTAGAATGTAGGTACACGTATGTAGGTATACAAAAGCCTTGTTTATGTGCAATTAATTACCAGTCCATTACGTTTGCTAAGTGCTATTTTAGAACAACTCTGTTGTTGCAAAACCCTGGCCAAGTCATTTAGTTTACGTGTCTCGTCCATATATAGGCCAGGTGAAGTCATTGTACGCCTTGCAAGTGACATTTCTTGATATCATTAAGAATAGAATGTGTTGAAATGGACATATATTCAAGGTATGACAACATTTTTTGGTGTATTAATTATATGAATTAGTCATTGTTATTTTTAATTAATCATCTAATTTATTTAATTCTCTTAAACCTAATTATACGAAAAGTAAAAACTCGATATAACGGATCTCGTTAGAACGGACTTCGAATATAACAAACAAAATATTTTTAACTCATACTATTAATATTATCTATTTAATACATCGGTATATTTTAATATAAATATTAGCGCTCATATATTTTATGTTCATAAATAAAGTCTGTTTATGTGCATTTTATCTTCCTCAACACAAAAAAAAGAGCTTGGCTTAGGTTAGGTTGGTTTGTGAAGTCAGGTTGTGGCTTAGGTTGGTTTAATTTGGGATGGTTTGACTTGGCTTGAGTAGGTTTTGGCTTGCCTTGGGTTGGTTTGGCTTGGCTTGGGTAGAAATGGTTTGTCAAACAGATGTAAGTTGGCCAGTGTATTTTCAGATATTCTCTTGCTGTTTAGCGAGATCTCAAACATCGCGACCACCAGCACTTTGTGAAACCACGTGAGATCAAGCTTACCTTGCTTGAAACTGACGGAAGAAGTAATCTCGGCCGCCCCATATATGACAAACACCAAGACTACACTGCTTGCAAAAGACTAAATACTGTTGGTAGAAGACTATAGTGTCAGCAAGAGAGTATATACTGTTAATGGACGACTACATACTACTGATAGAAGACTAGATATCGTTGGCAAAAGGTTAGATACTATTTCCAGAAGACCACATACTGCTACCAGAAGAGTGTAGTGTCGGCAGTTTTACGTTTGGCCAGATCTCGATTATCACCAGAACCTTACGAAACTAAGTAAAACCAACTTTATCTTGCTTGAAACGGATGAGAGAAATAATCTCGCCCGACTTGGCAGACGTTGAACGAAAAATAAAAGTTTCAAATTAAAAGTTTTTCATATAACGGACTTTTGGTTATAACTGACATTATTTCCCCCCGTATTAGTCCTTTGTATGGAGGTTTTACTATAATTTTGTTAATTGTTAATTTAGTTATTGTAATAAATAAATTGAAGATTATTAAGTAATTTTACTGGTATTTACTGAAATATCTTTGAATTATTTAACGATATGGTCAGCTATAAGGTTATAAAGTCATCCACATTCTTGTAACGCCAACCAGCCGACCATATGCAATCTCATTAACCATATATCATCGACGACAATACCTGTTAAAGACATACATTATGTGCTGGTGTGTAATAAACGAGGAAGTAAGCGGTTAACGGAATACGAATAGCGTTAACGCTCCGATAAAACGAATGTTCACGCGTTTAAACGTCGGCCACAAAGAAACTATCGCTGTTTACTTCCTATTTAGATTCCATTAATGATAATCGATCGGCCGTTTAGTTCGGTGACGGACTCGGGCATTTCAAATACCATTAAACCTGCTGCTTCTATTTAATATTAACACACGGAGGAGACCTTCTAAAACAACAGGCAGGTTATTAATCAAAAACGAGGAGGGCAGGTACTAAGCATGATAAATTACTCCCTAGCTGGTCTACTCTACGTCTTTAATTTCTAAAAGGGGCGTATCCCAACACGCGTGTACACTTTTCTGGTTTTTATTATACTGCTGGCGAATTGTGCACGCCACTGGCACAAATTTAATAAAATATTATAAGGAACATTTAAAAGAACAACATGGCATTAATTCGTCAACCAACTTTGCACGATTTCATTTTCTTTTTATGTCACGAATACAAACATTTTTTCCTTTTGTTATGTACGGGGTGATTCAAACTCGACGCTTCCAATATTTTAAGTTCAACAGAATTATTTAATATATTATAGAATTAGTTAGTCTTTCCTTTTAGTGGTATTGTGAACAAATACCAAAATTGGAGGAGAACTTTGATATTAAGATTAGGTATATTAAGAATGAAGAGAAGTACTTCAAGAATTTCCTTAAATATGTAAATTACATTTGGAATTAATACATAATCGATAAAATGATGATAGATGAGTGGAGTAGATGGCACGCAAGTTGTGGCTATGATCGTTTACTAAAATGAAGCAAGAAATTTACACAAGTGATACCTTCAGCTATTGTTTGCGTGATAGGTTGTTTCAAGTTGATTTTTATTTATTCTCATATTGATCAATCAAGCTTAAACTAATAAATCCACCATTTCTTTATCACAATCGCAAAAAAACAACAAATATAGATTATTATAAAGATGGAAATCTCCTTCTTAAATACAACCAAGGATCTCATCAATGGGTTTGACAAATGATTAATTAAAAAAAACGAACAATTCTTCTAAGAATGATATTACCAGCTTCGTTTTAGATTCATTATGTTAATGATACCGTTTATGTATCTATTACGTATGATGCTCCGTAAAAAGCAGTTTTATCACAAGTACCCTTCAACGCAGTTCTTTGAGTGTATTCACTGTATATACAAGGGTATATACTATATATGTATACCGAAGGAGGATTCGTTGCGATCCATTACCACACTGACATAACCAACTACGAAACGTAATGGTGTATGAAATAACCGTTAATGTAGATTTACTCGAAAGTAAGCGAGTTAACGATCATAAAGACTTTCTACCGTTTTAATAAGAATAAGAAAACGCTAATTGATCGTAATGACTTGGGATGAAGTAGAATTGCTTACCAGACGTAAGAATGAAGTTTTCGATAACTTTACGTCAACATCTCGATATATATTCGACCATCCATGGAGTAAGATCTTCTGTTAGCTTAGCTCTTCCTAAGCTTTAGTTTGCTTCATATCATAATAGTGATATGTGATATTTATATCACCTAAACTTAGTTTTATTTTTCTCCTTTCAATACACTTTTGTACCATTATTATTATTGTGAACTGTAGATTAACATGTATAAAACTAGTTGTTTATGGTACAGTGTTATTGAGTTCGAATTGTTTCTGTACCCACTTGAGATAAATAAATAAATAGATATAAGTTAGCAATATATGAAAAAAATTCCTGCAGAAATGTTAAAAATGTTAACTAGGAAAAAAATTGCATCTCGATTTATCGAAATGGAATATTTTGAAATAAAATGTAACATGTCATCTGTATCTGTACTTATTTACCATCGTAAAAATTAATGGAGGGTCATAAATCAAGCGGAACAAGTAGTCCAAGTACAAAGTTATATCGCATACGAATTAATTAACAAGTGTTAATTAATGTAAAATCATAAATATATTCAATATTACATCCAGGTTTGTTACAATATCTGAGAAAAATGTTGTGATTATCATAAATATAAAATTAAACCGTGTTAATAAAAATTATATGAAACCACTTTCCAATGAGGTAATGAAATAAACGGTAAACATAAATATTTTAAAAATATACAGGGTGATTTATTAGCTCACCATCAAACTTTGACATATGATAGCTAATCCAATTACCAAAAAAAAAGTTAAACATTTTTTTTGATAAGTGGATTAGCTATCATATGTCAAAGTTTGATGGGAGCTAATAAATCACCCTGTATTTATATAGTCGTAATAATTTTAATAACTTTCAAACTATAAATTGATCAAGCCATGGCTTAATTGTAACACAAGCGAGATGATGAGAGTGAACGGAGTCCTCCAAAAGACAAAACAAGAGGAGTCGTTTCCCGATAGACTTTCTAAGAATGAAGCAAGAATGATCAGTGGAGAGGAGGAAGCAGCAATTCACGTTTCATTGTGTATATAGTGGCCCGGATAGGTCTGGCCCATTATTAACTATTATCCGACGGTTCTTGACGCCAATAACGGCTTAATTAAATGCATTCAGCCCCTTCGCGCCGCTAATTTATTTCACAATAGCCTCCGATCGCATATTCAAAACCCACATATCACGTCCCTTTGCCACGATAAATAATAATGATAGTAATAAAGTGTGGCCTACATATGTAGGTACGGTATACTAGCATACAGACAGCCTTTATAAGGACGACGACGATGTGGTATACATATACACACACTTACTTCTTGTATATGCAAAAGGCATATTTTACATAGTAATTGCCATTTGGTATTATATACAATATTATTGAAAATTTTTAAGCGAAAAAAGTTGTTTACCAAAATAGGTTTTACTTGTTAAGTGGATTTTATGTCCAACGTTTGTTACGTTACAACCTACACGGCTTGAATATGGGATAATCTCTATAATTTGTATGCAACGAAATTTCCCAACTAGATTCCACTTTCACGCTATAAATAAAACGATACAAGCCTTATTAACATAACTATAGATATCTACAACTACAATATATGGAATAATTAATAACATCCTTTTAGAAAATAAACTTTCAGTTTTAATTCATGTGTTAATTCATGTCTAAGCAATAATTTTATATCCAAAAATATCCAATCACAGTATAATTCACTTAGATAACTAATCCAAACATTATCTACAATTAGAGATGATAAGAGAGCAAATCATTTGGATTGCTCTTCACAGATTATATTTTATCTGTTGACAATTAATAATGTCATCTAATAATAACGATAATTTATTTGATAAAAATAACGCAACTTCAACAAAAAAAAAGCTGCATATAACTAGATCGCACTAAATAACGAATGTATGAAGAAATTAATTACGGTTTCGTTATCAAAAAAGTATGTCGCCAAGTACATTAATAAACCCGCGTCTAGATAAAATGCGTAGCATGTAAAATAAAATATATAAATAATAATGTAATCTATGTGGGGTTACGTAATGCTCGCAAATGACCTCTTTAAGAGGGCGGCAATTAGGGATAATTGGATGCGCACTTATTTACGCGATGAGTCAACGAAATTAGAGGGTGATTTGCAGATAAACGCCTCTTAATTATGTCTGCATGCCTCCGGACAGAGGGTTTAAAATTTAAACCCAACTGTATATTTTAGTATGCGTTTGTTTGTATTACGAACGGAAACACGTCGTTATAAAGCATTTAAAGATGGATAATTGGGAGATAAACAGCTTTGTAAATCTGTTGTTTTAGTTGTTAAGATATTATTGGAATAATTATAAATGTTATTAAGGAAATGTTAATAATAGTGTTTACTTCTGACAAATATTAATTTACAATAAAATTGACATGATAATTTCTTTTTTAGTACACATTGAGATTAACAATGTTGAACTAAATTATATTAGTTTGCATAAACTTGATAAAGGGTAAAGTAATCTGGCTAAACCATATCTCTAATCGTAGTTACAAATTGAACCATTTTTCGTATTTAACAAAGATTTATTTAAAAATCCCAGAGTTTTATATGCAGCAGGAAGTTATGTTCATTATGTCCGATATTAGGAGCGATGGTTCACCAATCTCACCACATTTACAGAAATTTCCAAGATTAATTTAAGTACTCCAACTTAGATCAATCAGAATTCATATTCATGTACTATATTATATGGTTTGTCTTAATAAAAATATTTTATAGGATCATTGGTTGACAATTACTGCTATATTATGGACGCCCCGGGCGTTTTACTCAGAATCTAAGAAGAATTAATGTTAAAAGTGTTGACATTTAAGATCACTTTCACATAAATGACATTCTAATCAATATTTTGCACAACCAACGTTAGGTATCTCAACGTTCTTACTTTTAAAAAAGGATTCCCAACATTTCTTTTCAGAGAGCTCCAAACTGTTTATCATTTTCTACTATTCCCGATGTACGATAATATTAAGAGATTTTGACACAATCGACACAGCACATGAAGAATTGTAAGAAATAGTCCTAATAAAAGAAAAATAGAAGAAAATAAAAACAATACTTACAACGTTTACCTTCTAGGTCAGCTTTGAAAACGATTTTTCAATCTCGATGAAGACCATAAACTGTCATCATTTAGTAGCGATTATCAGGTAGATCCGAATGATTCTTTTAATAACCTCAATGGCAATGCCGCATTTCAAACATTTATAAAGTAGCAATAAACCGCCAGACAGGTTTTCAAAAATGGTTTTATCCCGTTGATGTGTTCATACAAAAGATCAAAACAACGCGACAAGGTTATAAGTATCCGCAGAGCCTTTTCAGAAATTGGAGAATCGTTTGGAAAAGACTTTGAGAAAGAAATTGGAATAAATATGTTACTTAGAATATGATGAGAGCCTTCAACCCTATGATACAGTTTTGTATTCGGGAAGCTCTCATCGACACAGAATCAATGTGCAACATTACATCATGAACCAATACAAGGCCCAATCTGACTTAACAATTAAAGAGAACCCACAAAGCATCTACCATAATATTCCCACAAGACCATTTTTCCAGGATGGGCAGTTCATGAGCAAGTTCCGTTTGGTTTCTAATCTAACCTCCTTGGTCCTACTAGAATTCTACTTGTAACAACCTCGAAGAAGAATGATTCCCTTTACGGAATAGCTATCGGATGCCAGAACAGCTATATCATTTTGAAGCAGAGAAGAGAGAACGTCATTTCATGAAAAATCCAATTTCCCAAAATTGCGGCATCAGCCATTGCTACAACATGGCATTAACTCGAATTAGTCAAGCGGTGAAACAATGAACAAGAAAATGAGCAGAGACCTGACACTTCAGCCGAGCGAATATTTTCTCTAACTTGGACCTACGGTGTTATTTAGCTACAGCCTGAAAAGTATTAGACTAATGAACATAAGAGTTTAACGAAGGTTGCTTCTTTATGGATAAGAGCTCCGTAATCGATGTGTTCTCGTCTCCTCTTTTACTTTAAACAGCAAAATGGGAACATCAAGTAAGCCAACAACAAAACCAACATGAAAAAACTTTAACCCCGCGATTTGATATTCAAAGAAAAAAGAGATGAAGGTTTTATCCGAACTCTGCATATTGTAGAAGTATGGTATTCTTGATTATGTCCAGCGGCGACCTCTTTACTAAATAATAATCCTGGAGTTGAATTGGTTGGAAATATTTGCAACTATGTTAGATGTAGTTCTTCCTACATGGTCCCTTGACGAGTATTAATTGTCAACAGCATGGGATCTTATATCAAAAACAGAGAAACCGCATTAAGCCGCTGGCTGGGTAAAAATCTTACCAATGGCTTGTTTAATCAACATCCAGTTTAGTGCCTTCCGACAAAAATCTCCAATTTGATCTATTGAGATGCCATCCGTCAGTCAGTTCAGCAAGATGGCGGATACTATTTAAATTTTCCGCCGTACTATTCTTCCAGATAGGGGGAAAACGATGATCAAAAAGACGTAGAGCCCGTATAATACGCAAGGTAACACCTGGACATGTAATGTGTTAAGGAAACACCTCCACGTGTTAAGTTCGTAGTTGGTTAGTAGTGAGAAACTTTACGTTAGAGTGGTTTTCTCTGGACCTTGATGGATAGGCCCCCATGCAGTCAGAACACATTGGATTAAAAAGAGAAAAAAATGATGATTTTTGCTTGGAACGAGGTACAAGTAATTTTGTTATTACATTAATTTACTTTAGTTAATTTTTATGATAGGATCTTTTATGATTTATTTGTAATTAAGTGTTACACACATATTATAGATATTCTAATGTTGATATATTTAACGAATCGGTTCCCTAAAATAGAAATAAAAACTTTCAATATGAGTACTTAATGATTGAACAAAAAACGTTAAATAGTGGAAAAAATGTTTTGCGCATGAACAATTTGAATACAAATGTGCTATTTCATTCCTTTTTGATTTGGGAAGTTGGTTCTTATCGGGCTTCACTGGTGTCGTCCCCCACTGCTGTTAAAACTTCAATCCCCACCATTCGACGCGCCGGCGCCTCTCTGACACATAGCTATTGAAACTTCTAAAATTACTTAGTCGACAGTTCGTAGTTAGTTGGTGATGTTGAACGGTCTTCTTCCATCGGTCCACTACACACCGGAACGTTTTTTTTTAATTTTCTCATGATCTAAGTACTTTTTTATTAAAATACCGTGTGGTTCGTAATGGAATATTACAGTTTCTGTTAGTTCAGAAAATTGTGAGCGGAAAAGTTTTTTGATTTGATCGGACTTTATCGGTCGGTTTATTTTTTGGGGGAAAGTCTTTATTGAACCAGGAAGAACATTTTTTTTTCGGGGAAGAACAGTAATATATAAGTGATCTGATACCATTTCAATTAGAACGAAGATTACTGGTGAAGAGATATATTTGCAACGGAAGTTTTAATAATTATTTCAGGTCAGTAGCAAGTAAGTTGAAATAATATAAAAAAGTTTGTCGATAAATTCCGTTTAATTTATATATTTTAACAAAACTCTGATACTACGTCATCAGAATCAGCAGCCATGTTTAATAACACTTAGGTATGATGACTTGGAATATTTTAATGTTGAAATATTCAAATTCTAACGATGAAGAATTTTCAAATTATTCAAAGCGTAGATCATTAATTATCTTGAGTTTAGACGTATATAGTAATGGAAGTTAGATAACGAAAACGTGGTTCTTCGTGAATAAAAAGATTTTTCTCTGGGAATTGGAAATCAGATTCTAAGAATTTTAAATTTGAAACTATCACGTTTTTACGTTTTAGTTCTCTTACAAACTAAGTTGTAAAAGTAAAAACCTTCCTGGAAATTTAATTTTATCACCGTTTTAAACCCATCAAGGTTGTAAAAACAGGTTATTCTTAATGTATTCTCAAAAAAATATTTTCTTTAATTATCTCAAAGTATTTACAAAAACAAACAAATTTAATTAATTTAAATGAATAGTGCTGGGTTTGTTCGTTTTAGTCCCACTTTTACCACCTCTTGATAAATTTAACCGATTGATAATTACCATGATTACAGTGGTTTTAAGCGCTCTCATTGGCTAAGAGCGCCAATTTATCTATCGGATAAATTTATCAAGAGGTGGTAAAAGTTGTCCTTAATAGAATCACCCTGTATAACATCTTGTCAAATATTTTAATTATGTTCACTAAAAACTTTCACTAAAATATATCATCATTAACTCGTATGTCTGAAGCAATGATGAATTAAGAACGTAAACCGCCTCCGGGGCATATTATAATTGCATACCCTACCGCTTTCGGAGACACTCGAGCCACTGGGCAGGTTATTTTACGACCCAAGCATTGTGTTAATTGAAGAATGGGGAATTAAAAACCTCCCCAAACTGCCACATTTTATGATTAATGAAGTTTTTTTTTAATGAAATCATTTTCAAAGAAAATATAATATCTTTTCTGTATCTCAAAAAGTTCTAGTATTTTGAAAATGGTTTATTTTTACAAACTCGGGGTATTCCCCCAATTATCTATACGATGTATTAATCAAGGACGATTAAACCCGAATGTCTCTAGTTCCAGGTCTAGTGTTAGTTCTAGTTGTTATTTAGCGTTGGATTGTTGTATATTTTTCTTTAAACTAAAACTAGAACTAACACTAGACCTAAAATATCCTTCCAGAAGCGATATAGAGCTAATCGAAGATCAGGCAAAGAAAAGATGGCCGGGCGTCTTCTGGCCGAAATATTAGATATTCATTTCCATGTCGTATCGCATTTTCTCCTCCTGAGCACAAAAAAATGGGCTTGGCTTGGGTTAGGTTGGTTTGTGAAGTCACTTTGTGGCTTGGGTTGGTTTAATTTGGGATGGTTTGTCTTCGCTTGAGTAGGTTTTGGCCTGCCTTGTGTTGGTTTGGCTTGGCTTTTCTTGGGTTGAGTTGGTTTGTCAAATAGATGTAAACTAGACAGTGTATTTTCAGATATTCTTTTGCTGTTTGGCGGGATCTCGCGGTTTAGCCATCTTAAAAGACCCACGGCTAATCCCGAATGTTGCTAATTCTATGTCTAGTGTTAGTTCCAGTTTTAGTTGTTATTCAGATATATTTTTCATTGAACTGAAACTAACACCAGACCTAGAACTAGAAAGTTTCGGGTTTAGCCATGCATTTTCAGAGTCTTTAAAGTGCAAATTAAAAATTTTTATGCATATAATATAGTATTAGTCCGTTGTATAAAGGTTTTACTGTAATATAAAGAGATGTGTTGAGTAGAAGAAAAGAAATTTTATTGATGTTTTCCGAAACATGTAGTTAAATATTTATGTCACTCAACAATAAATCAAGGCTGTCTTCTATGACACCTATTGCATTTTCATTTCGAAAATTGTCTAGTACAAAGAATTATTAAGTATCTTGTCGATTCAAATTGTCGAATACTACGTAGTTTGTAACCTCTAAATTAAAAATAAAATCGTTTTTGCACGGCAGTTAAATCAATATAAAAAATAACTCAAATAAAAAAGCTTTTAAATTTGATTTGAAATCGATTTTTATACTTATTTGTACTGTATTTTTATTTGGTTCGGTAAAAGAGATTTATAACATTTTATGCCTAATCATTAATTTGGGTTTGTAAAATATCAAATTATGCTTAACTAGCGATATTTTTGAATAACTTAATTTAAATATTCTAAATGTAATTAAAAAGTCATTAAACGTCTCATAAATTTCCTCAAAAACAACTATAAGTTCCACGAATTTACATAAATCGCCATTTTAGTCTGGCGAAAAAGCTTTGAGACGAAATTTTTTTTTATAAGTATTTTCCTCTTGAAAAAATCGTCGTAATTTTTCATCTTTGCTAAATCGAATAATATTTCACTCCCAAAATCTTCGTGACGTCAATTTTCATCGACGCCGCCGCAAACTGTGCCAATGTCGGAGGCGGAGCTTTCGGCCCCGGAGCGTTTCTCTCTCGACGGCGCCGTGATTTTCGCGGATTTATTTTCTTCCCAAACTTTACGACTCTTATTTATACCCTACGATTCGGCGTGTTATACGATCGTCCGTATAGGTACGTTAAAATAAGTTGGGACACGCGGTTCGCATAAATCTGAACCACACATACAACCCACCAACCGAACGACTCGCTCGTTGGTGTCGTTAACTTGCTGACGTCTCCCTGATTTTACTACAATCGACTTTACATAATTGAACCCAACGATATATGTAGTGTATAAAATACAATTAAATTTATTTAGTACACCATATTCTATTTATATCTTAGTTACTTAGTGGACTTAAAAAATGCAGAAACATTTTTCTTGAAATAAAATAAATGGAATTATTTATAAGGCGAAGACATGTAAAGACTTAATGGTATAAATAAAAATAAATTTTTTATATTTAATTAATCGAATTCCTTTAGATAAAATAAATACTTTAACATTAAATATTCAAAGAGAGTTGATTGACAACATCAAAATACTCTTTCCCCATTTTGGGATTGGTGCTTATTTAATCTGAATACCTAATACCCGGTACTTCTTCGTCGACAACTTGCTGAAAGCATATTAAATGAAAATTGTCACCTGGTCAAGTGACCAAATATGGAGTCGGCCGGTCATTCCCACTTTCGAAATGCGGTCGACGTCGAATACTTAACGCCAAGACGTTCCAACCGTACACTCCTAAAACGGTCTTTAAAGACATTCTTCGACCTTATCGATTGTCGCGACTAGGAAATTATAGACGTATCGATCAGAGACTTTCCATTTCCGCTGTGTAATTGTTTAGATGAACATGAGTTTGGCGTCCATGTTTCGGATTTTATGTAGTGTGGATTAAACAAACAATTTTAAGGAAGAAAATTTTAAATTAAATGTATTGTTCTATTGACAAAGTTATTTGACATTTATTAAAGAGTGATATTTAAATCATAAAACATGCTTTGTAAACTCTAAATGTGAAGGTACTTATCATTCGCTTCAGTACGGCAAATAACTGAATACTAAATACTAAATTCATACATTTTTGAGAAGGCGTGATTTGGGGTTTCCTATCTCATCGTTAACATGACGATAATCGAGCTTTATAAAACCGCATGTCTATGTTAAAGTGACTTATCGATTAATTTATGTTTAAAAAATAGTTATTGAGTAATTCGATGGATTAATGTTAGGTTTAAATTAACGAGGCATTAAATGGCGTATATTAACCCCACGCTTAACGTCTATTCTCTTACCTTTATGGATTAATAGCAACAATTCTTGATGAAATGTATAAAGTTTTGGAATATAATGACCACATAGATCGATGAGCGTTCGATTAACGTTTTGTGAAACCAATTTTTAATTTGCTGCCATCCTAACCTACAATTAACATTCGATTAACGTAAGGTTAAGAGTTGATTAGCATTCAAGTTAGGTTAAATATGATATATTTGAACTCGATGTGAAGCAAACGTCGGAAACTTGATAATTATTTGATTAATAATTGCTTATTAAAAACTCAACGACATTTTTGGTCGATAAACTATCAGTTAAAGTTAACGTGATGTTATTTGTCGATGATTTTAAAGATTCGATTAAAGTCTTAAAAAATCATTTTGAGTTAATATAATGAAAAACCTTCACCTACGATTAGCACCCGTTATACATGCTAACGGGTGCTAATCATGAATTGATAACATCAATGTTTGCTAGAATATGACGTTAACGTTGTGTTATAGACAAAAGGCTGATTTTTCTTTAAAAAAATGATTTGTGATTGTGGCTAATTTGTATTTAGTACAACTGAAAAGTAACCTCTGATAGTGCTTTTATCGTTGGATTGCAATGCTAGGAGGTGAGAATACTGATGGGTTTGACCGATACGAAGACTGACGATGCACAATCCATACTCACGATCAAATCTTCACACATCCTCCGCTAAGTGGAGTACACTTTTGAGAACTGGGATGTTTATTCATATGGGACACGTGGGAGAGGCGATGAACTCGTATCTGAATCCATATGTATGAGACAAAAGTTGTTTTAGGATCAAACGCACACTTTCCAGCAGACAACCTCATAAAACATTTAAATAAGTTTTTCCAAAAAAAGCATTTTATTCCATTTAGGCATATCTTTATCTCTTAGATGAACAAACAATATCATTTATTATGCTGCAATATTAAATATCATAATAATATTTATAAACCCATCTATTCTGTGTTTGTAAATATTTATCTTTGACAATTGAGGAAATATGATGTTATCTTTGTGATGTCTAATTATTGAACTGTGTGGCCTATTCAAGTCTCCACTTTGAGAAATCATATGTCTAGCAAATTTTGAGCATAATAACGTGATTGCTTCATTAGTTGTGTGGTACGCAGTGCCATCTTGCTGAGAATAAATGTTGTCTATGTCAATCAGCTTATCATTCAGGCAAAAAGAATAATTTATGTTCGAGTTATCTCTAACATTATTTTCAAAGGAACTTGGACTAATGACACCACCAGCTTTTTAGACAGAGAGGTGAAAATTTTATTTGTTAGCATACAGATCTTATCTCAATGAGGATGAGCTTTGTTCGGAATGATGTCCCAAAAATCGGGGTCATTATCTAACATCTGCTTAACGTCTTTGGTTAGCTGTCTTCAATACTTATGTTGCTGGACTATGTAAGGTTTTACAACAAGATCTTTGTGCAAAATATGGTGCAACCTGGTGATATGCCTAATTCCGGTGAATGTGTTGTAATGGACAAACTAAGTTTTTTGCTACAGTTGTATCTACAGCGAATATGTTTTATACAAGCGCGGAAAAAATTCTGAAATCACGTCTTCTTTTAGCATTTGTAGAATATTATGTTTTCACCAACCCGCGATACTCTAAACCACAGTGTGTTGTTGTTATTAGACATGAAACGTTATCAACCGGATGCTTAGCCATTACTGGTTCCATCACCCTAAGTTATGAATCTACATTACACATTTTTAATTATGTGTTTTTAATTGTTTTAAATATAATCTAAGAAAACAGGAAGTAAAATCCTGCTAAAATGCTTATTATTCTTATCTTTGTTATATTTGAAAACCACATCCTGGTTGAGCAGCTTGTGAAATTGTAATTTTCTATTCAAACGCTATGAGGTGACAACTTTATGATTTATATCTTTGCAATATAAATGATTATTCCGAAACTATCATGGCAGATTAATCATACTGACAGTGCTAATGATAATTAAACGATAATTATTTATATACTAAGACCACGAAGATTTGGTTTTGGAACTTGGAAATGATTTTTACTAGAACGCTGTGTATTTTAAAAAACATATCTTCTCAAAATTTTTATCTTGGTTTTATGATTTATTAAAGGATTAAAATCAATGAGATGTAACCTTCATATATATTATTTAAATTATTTTAATTTTTAATAATTATTTTGGTACGAAGCAGAATTAAATTGCTAGTTATTACAGTATTAAGTCATAAAATAACTTGTAAAAATACTTAATTGTTTCCGTAACTAATCCTAATCGAAACTTTAATGGCAATTTTGTTAATTTTAGAAACTGTCATCAATTATTTTAAAAAATACTTCAAGGATGTGAAATTTCTTCTTAAGGCAGTTTTAAATTAAAACATGAAATCGTTAAAACACATTTGCAATAACCCCATAACGAATCCTATTCGAAAATTATTGCTATAATTTTATGTTAAAATCATTAAAAATAAATATATTTATCCACAATTTGTGACGCTTTTATATTTAGCGTATGAAATGCGACCTTTAAATATTGGAATGTTATGCGCTAATTCTAAAATAGTTGTGTTTATAAGAAAATATATTAAACATAATTGTTTAAAACTATTAATTCATTATGTCTCTCTTACTTGCAGGTAAAAAATCGTTTTATTGGATTAAATATAAAATCAAACCTGCAGATTCCTATATAAATATGGTAAGTTTGTGTTTTCTCTTGTATTAAGTGTAATAATTTAGAAACAAGATGAAAAAGAATAAGATTTCTTCGAATGTGAGATGTGTGTCTTCTTTTAGCATGGTGCTCCTAATTGTACTAATTTTAAAAAAACTGTTTTTTTTTCTTTTCTTTTTTTTTACCTCACAATTGGTAAACGAATTGTCACGATTTGTATCTTTACATTTTTAATTTTCTTTTTACCGTACACACCGTAGAAACTTTGTTTTTCAAATACCGCTTTAAAGCTTTACTTTAAATCTGGTTACTAAACCCCACTTTCTAATACCAACAAAGTTTTTGATTCATTTTAGATTTTTTCATCGTTTATTCACAATACTAACATGAAATAAGTTAATATGGCCAGTGGCGTCACATCGTCCGCTATTTAATTTTAATAATAATGACGAGACGATGTCGGCATGTTAAATTGCAACGTGATGCACGGCTCGCCCGAAGGTTGATTTCGCGTCTTTTCAAACAGCACATTGAAGGCCCGGGCGCTTTTTTTTGTCCACGCTTTGTTCAATAACCGTCGACTCTCTCGATAGACAGCACGATTTCGTGTAATAATCGAGGCGCTATAAAGCAATCGTTCCGTAATTAATAATTGTGTTTTGTTGAGATTGGACACCTCATCGTAATGAAGCGCACACCAGCCGCGAAGGTGAATTGATTGTATTATGAAACACTATAAAATATATTAAAAAAATCTTGTTTAAGAAATATAATTGCAATTTAAATTTGTTGTATATTTTTCATTTAATTAAAATTAGAACTAACACTAGACCTAGAACTAGAATCATTCGAGTTTAGCCGTACCTCTTTTAAGACGGCTAAACCCGAATGTTTCTAGTTTTAGGTGTAGTGTTAGTTCTAATGCTAGTGTTAATTCTAGTTTTAATTGTTATTCGCCGTTAGATTGTTGTATATTTTCCATTGAACTAAAAGTAGAACTAACGTTATATCGATGTTTTACTGCATGTATATATAAAACATTTATTTATATTAACATACTAATTGTAACTAACATTGTATATGAATAATTTTAATTGGGTTGAGCAGTAAAGAAAATCACAAACTTCAAGCATGACAAATAAATCCCCAATTAAGGATTTACTTTAAACTTCCTCTATAAGTATATCTAACAGGATTATGTATAAAACTTCTTTTATATTACTTACTGAATTAAATTAAGATATAATACTCATATATAAAACAATCTTCTGTTCTAAGAAACCAAGTTTAGATTTTAATTAACTCCCGGTAGCATTTCTATAAACTCAACCTGGTCAATTATAGTAGAAAGAACTTGTTCGCTATCCATACATGACAGCTATTGCACCTCTAATTACCTTATCGTCATCTTCCATCTCTCAACAGTCAACAACTTCACTTATTCAATCATGTATAATTGCGTAAAAGCAAAATTAAAAAAACAAGACTCACTTCCCATTAACAACAGAACAATTCCCTCTCGTTGGTAATCAATTTAACGCTATCGGACGCGCACACTTCCGGAAAGTGCGATTACAAATTCCGGACATTGAGCTTTTCAGCCATCTATTAAACGGTACGCAACGCATACAGTATGAGCTTTTCGAGTTATTCAAGGGTAAAATAAAATTTAAAGAAAAACGAATGAGTCAACCGCAGAGGACGTCGATAGAAAGAATTTTTAATGAGGACCAAGGTTGGAGTTGACTGCGGACGTTTTGCTGATTAAAATCACGTAGGTTGTCCGTCTGTTTCGAATGCGTGCGTGACAAATCTGTTACTATTCAAACTCGGTTCGGTTGTGTGTATTTACGTTTACCAATCTAGTTCTGTATATCGAATACATGTTGAGTTTTAAATGACTAATGCTAGGACCCACGCGATGTATATATAAGTAAATATCTGCTTGGTTTCAAAACAAACACTATGAAATGGGATCATAAATACAAAATAATCAATTTTTACTTAGATTGTAAATTTCAAATAATTATAAATCGCAGCTTGAGTCCGAAAAATCTTAACGACTATTAGTTTATGACATAACGATTCTACAGGAATACATCAACACCAATAAGTACTAAAGAAACCCCGTGGATAAGAAACAAATTTAACTTCCTCGACGTAATGGACTTGAGAGTGCACTTACAGGTTAATGAAGGTTGTTTCAAATCTGACGGTTATAAACCGAAAATAGATAGAAAATAGTACAAAAACTCCGTTCTTTTAAGTGCAATAAAATTGTTTTAAACGACGAGATTGGAAATCGTAAAAACAAAATTTATTTCTACATTTGAAGCGGTATAAAAAATGTTAACTAGGTACTACACTTTTTTGTGGAACACCTTTAAATAGAAAATAAGTACACTCTAAGTAATGTACTTCAACGATAAAACCTTGGTTGTCAAGCTTTCTTTCGTTTCATGTTAACCAGGTTTTTCAATTCACTCAAAGAAAACGTAAAGATTTCTTTGCCTTTTAACAACTCTTAGCGTTAACCTTAAACTATTTAACATTGAAATCATCGTATAAAGAGAATCGTGTCGTCCGTTTCGACCAAAACTGCTTCTTCTTGTTGCCGTTACAGGCGGTAATCAGCGTCATAAGTTAAAGTGGTCGAGGTACTCGATAATTTTCCACGGTTTATTATCGACATGAAGTTGCGAGTGAGTGTCGTTTCTTCGAGTGCGTGCTGTATACTTCGGATTACGTGGAAGGTATTTATTACTGGTTATTACCTCTACTTAGATTGTAACTCAAATTGGAATGAAAAGTGAATGAAAGAGAAGTTCTTTGAAAACAACTTTCATGATCAAAGCTACCACTTTTTTTGTCTAACTTCCTTCTTATTTGTATTGTTAAGTACCGTTTAAGATGTTAATAACATTTTATTTCTTTTTAATTATATTTATACACCATAAGATCTTTTTTAATTAGGATTAGTAGGGATAAAGAAAAAAACTGGAAGTAATTAAGTTGTGGTTAAGCGGTTTTTATATAAAATATTTTCCAAGAATTTGTTTTCCTTGAATTAGCATTTTACTTTAAATTGATTTATTGAGTTTCACTTACTTAGAACTAGTAGTTATAGCTCCAATAATTGAGTATAGAACAAGGTTATCCGAGAATTTTTTTTTAATATTCTTTTGAGCTTCGCGTTTCTTCGATTATTCAGTTAAGGTAGATACCACCTCAACTGAATAATCGAAAAAACTCTCGTCTTGGTACTTAAAACATTTCTGGAAAAATGTCCTTTTTGAATTATTGTCATCATAAACTGTACCGTGAATATGAGATGCTTTGGTACTGCCAAATTCAGGTCTGAAAGTATGGGTAATATTTTTGCTATATTAAAGTTGTGTTCAGAATCAAATTTCTGTAGTGAGTCCAGCAGTTCGAAATATTATACTACGCTAGTCTAATGAAACAAAGAGTAGAAAATAATTCTGGAAAGATTTAAAAAACTTCACAGTTGAAAACAAATCTTTTTCAAAAACTTGCAAGTCTCAGATACTAAAAGATAGCTCATACATAAATAAAATAATTCCTTTTTAGCCACGAATTTCTTGGTAATTTGTAGTGAAAGGCACGATTACGTTTATTTGTCGATTACGAAAAGTTGTTTGCCCACGTTTATTTTAATCATCTGTATTGAGTTAGAAATCATAGGACGTGCTGAAATTAAATAGCAAAGTGAGAAAGATAGATACATATATGGTTTTTGGTAATGCGTAGTGCTTCACGCATGGAGAAGTGTTGTTGTGGTCAATCCGAGATTTCATCCGTTCTTCCTGTTGGTTCCCTTTGGAGAAGTTGTCGGCTTTGGAAAGCCTACAGGGGACTACGACAACGCGTTGAAGATGCCAGGTGAGATCTTGGCGAAACGTCTGCCCCTTTCCAAAGAGAACCAACAGAAAGAACGGATGAAATTTTGGATTGACCACAACACATACATGTTTTTTGTTTCTACAAGTGAATCTTTGTAAACGTTTGGTGTTTTATGACATGATTTAATACACATTTTTTGAGATAATCACTGGTTAATATTCCAGCACAACATGTTAGCATTCGGTTAAATTAACGAAACAGTAGAAACACGAAACACTATTATCATGGTAATCGAGTTAATTACGGTACGGTTAAGCTAATTTGACGTTAATCTCGCTCCATACAACTAGCTCTGTGTATAGAGACATTTCTAAAACACAATATCCACTAGACAATGGCAGAATTTGCCTTTAGACTGTCATCTTGCACACAATTAAACAAACAATCCATTCAGTTTACAGTATTTATTCGAGATTAAGTACTGTAGAGGAAATGTGTATACTTGTTGATGCACATGCTCTGTTAATTTCCCAATCATACCTCGAGAACGCTCCTAAACCAAGAGTTTTTGAAAATACTTCTTCTACATGAATTTCCGTGCCCAAGGTATTTGGTAACGTTTTTGATCAAAATTTCAATCTGGAAGGCTACTATATTAGGTACATATATATAAATATTAAAGGGCAACAAATATCCGAGATCCCTGATAACTAAATCTAACACTACTCCCCATATATCACACGATAACTAATAATATCCTACGATATGTGGGGAGCTGTACTAGGTTATCCGTGTTTCCAAACAATTTTGAAAATTTTGATTTTGTTCTCAACTATGACCGGTAACTTTTGGCACTTTTACACTGATTGCATGCCAACTTATGAGTCGTTAGCTCTCAGTGTGATGGGAAGCCAAAGTAGGAAAAATTGGACCAAGTGAGAACAGCTAATTTCTGGTGTTTCCTGATAATTATTATAAGACCGTGAAAAAGCAATAAGAGGATTTTGGTTGTGCAAAGTTTTCATTGTATTTGTTAGAATGCATTTAGCATTAGTTAGAAGGCAATTAAGGCTTTTATAATTTGGTGGCCTTTGCCAAATGGAAACTACGTGTACCATAATTGATGTGACAACTTTCCAATGTTTTTCGTAGCTAGCAGTTAGATTATTTCTCAAGTTTATCGTGACAAATAATTCTAAAAGCGATCCTTAGACTGTGTAAACCAGCCTTCCTCTTTGAAGCAGGCAAATTGAAGACATTTCTATACCTATCAGAGCATAGATCTCAATTTTTGCCTTCTTATGATGATAAAAAGCTATATTTTCTTAATATTTTGCTGTTACACCTTCAGGAACACGTAGTTTCTTAAAAAATTTGATTTGTTAGCCGAAATGACGATTTTTATCACTTACTATAGCAATGAAAATTCTTCTTGACCTCCGATGACTTTCGGACTACCAATTTAAGATCATTCGTCCTGAGAAACAGGTATACAATTAAGATCGGTGCGAGAGTGTATCGTATTTCAGATAGAATATAGTTTCTGTTATATACGTGGGTGTTGAAATCCTTTTAATGCAGGCTTAAGGTCAGGGATTTGTCAGTTACTCCACTCTCCGAGCGTTAGAAGCTGTGGTCCCGGCTGTGGATGATGGCCTCAAATATATAATAGCTCAGATTATAAGGAAAGAAAAATATTTACATACTACGCAACAAACATGGTGATATAAATAGGGTCTTCGTAAACTGGGTCAGATGAGGTGGCAATAACACTGCCACTGTTCAAGCAATTATGCGACCATAATCAAAATTTAACATTTGATGGTCCAAGATAGAGTTAGACGGATGTTTTAAGACACTCCTTAACACAATTATTTTATCTTGTCTTGAATGATGGTCAATTATTTTATGTTGTGTCCTTTTAATTTTAATTAGGATTAACAAGCATTGATAGTATTTTTGGTCCATTATCTAATTTTTAACCAATTTTTTCAATGTAACAAATTTTTTGTATCTATTTTTTTACATTTATTATTATGAAATAATTTCTGTATGTTACTCTAGTCTAAATTGAATTTCTCTTTTCATCTTTTCCTTCCTTCTTCATCATTTCTTCTTACTGCTACGACCACCACCTTACCAAAAACCAGTTCGCCCAACCGAAGGATTACGTAAACCCGGGTCCTCGTCCTGGCCCAGCAAGGACCTGGAGGTGGACCTGTTGCGTTCTTCGCGCATAATATTAACAACCATCGAGGCAGGGCATACAGGCGGCTGCCTCCTAGCTCTTTTTTCGTTGCGCGTGTGTGTCGACTCCGTGTGTCTGTTCGTTCGTGAGACTCACCGCTTGTGCCGTGCCCCTCACCAATTAAGGCAAGAGACAACTGACCGGTCGATAGCCCATCGTTCGGTTACCAAGAGAAAATTCGTTAATGGTTCAATTAGGTATAAGTTGAATACCGTTATTGTTCGACACCGCGTCTGTTTATTAAATATTGTGTTTCTATTAGATGTAAAAGAAAAATGTGGGTTGTTTATTAAAAAAAAGTAAAATAATCATTAAATAAAAGCTAAACGTTGTGTTTAATACAAGTTAGTTTTGTTTATGGCTACACTATTTATAAACACCATAATTCTTTCAAGCGGTTGTGTTAACATTAAACTTACATACGAGTGCGTGTATTACATATACATAACTATAGTGTCCACGTGGCCTAGTATTTAATATGCTGTGTTTTTGATATTGATACAATATGTATGCAAATTATGCTGTGGTAAGATTAAAAAGGTATTGTATTGTCCTTGATTTATAGTTTAATTCTCATAAATTTTATCACATTTCTCAAACCAGGTTAAATTTTCAGTTTCAATTATATTGCAAAGCCACTTTAAACTGAGCTTCAAACGAATAAAATACGATAATAACATCCGCAATTTAGACGGTTTATGTGGCCAGTTGCCGTCCGTATATCGTGTATTAAACGGTCTGGAACAGTATTATTAAGATTAACCGTCATAGAAAAGTATAACTTTAGAAACTTTAACTTTTTTGTGTTTCTAAAAAGAATAATGTAAAGTAATAATTTACTACAAACAAAAAAGTAGGTGTTAATAGAAAATATAAAATTGCAAAACGATTTCCTATATTTATAAATATTTATGTAATATATGCTCTCAACGGTATTTCGACAAATGCTTAAAATCGTATCTAAATATTTATGATACACAAAGAAATCTTTTTAAAAATAGATGTAACATAAAATTTAAGGTTTATTAATGTTTATAATTTCAATTATTTGCAAGCAATTAAGAAGTCAATTTCATAATTGCTCTATCGATGTGGCGCCACCTAATGCTATAATAGGTTTTATTAAATATAATTAAATGAAAAAGGTGGAAGTTATAAAAAAGGCGACAACCGACGTCATGGTCCGTTGGTGATTGTAACTTAAAGAGAGAAACTATTCATGCCGGGTGTCGAAGCTGGGCGCCAACAACTGAGACGAAAAAAATTCCAAGACGCTTGACATTCTTCGTCACACGCCGAACCACTTACTATATTTATACTTTACTTTCACTTTTCTACACCGATCTATCGTCCTGTTATTAATATTATTAACTTTAATCAGGTTTCCAATTCATTTCCTTATAGATATGTTTTTGAAGAAAGAAAAATGGAGAAGAATGAAGAAATTTATGAAAGTCACGCTGGTTCCTGTTTTTTTTTGTTGGAGTTTTTGAGGGAGTACTGTTCACATCTTACCGGGCAGCATTAGATCAAGATTAGAATTTCTAATACTGTCAGGTAAAGATGTCGTCCGGACTCCAAAACCGTCGCAGGATTCTTTATCTAGTTTCTTAAAAGGAAGCGGTTTATGATACTTGTAAGTAAAATAAACGTGATCGAAATAAACGTTACGGAAAAGGACTGTTTGTTAAAAATAACATGATAACGTGTTTGTCAGTGGTTTTTAGTGTTGGTGACCGTTTCCGTTAGGTTTTCTCAGATAAATTTATTTACTTATTGTAAACATTTCACTTATACATATCAGGTTGTTTACAAATACATCGCAAAATATAAATTTGTCGATCAAAACGAAACTTGTGTCCAAAGTAACCAAATGAAAATAAACATGAAGTAAAATGATTCAGACTTAAATTATTTATTTTGATTAACAATTTAAAATGGACTGTTGTGGATCAAACAATGTGTAAATGTTGATTTATTAAACAACATATATTATTTACATTAAATTTCTTTAATAAAGTATTAACGAAACTGTTTATGAATAATTTATAATTTTAATTTAATCTAAACCTTGCTATTTTAATTGGTTTCAACCCAGTACTTTCCTAATTTTACAATATTTCATAATTTTATTAACTTGGCCAAGTTTCCTTGAATGGAATTTCGGTTTTATTTCGGCAATAGAAATCACTGCCACTTCGTTGGCAAATTTGTCCTTCATCGGTAATCAGCGTTTTGCGAAAAAAGGGAAAGCGCGAATTCCTAAGTGTTTCATTATGGCGAGAACATTACCTTTCCATTAATAAATGCAATATCCATCCGGTATGAATAGCAGCATGTCAAATGTTATAGAACTAGAAGCCGTGGCGAACTAGTTTTTGTAATATTCGATGCAATACCGTACTGTTTCGAAACCCATTGTATTTGTTCGTGCTGATCGTGATATTATTCATAATATAGTTCACCCAGTATTTTTAATTTCGTTTTGGTGAGGTATTAGTATATTCTAGAGTATTCTAAATTTAGATGAAGTTGTTTTGTAGACATAAACAGCAAATGATTACATGCAAAACTATTTAATTGACCAAATTTAATATGGGTAGTTAAACAATTATTTCTATTAGATAATTGTTTGTGCGATTTAGTAAATTATATAATTTTTTTATTGGTAGTGACGTTCAAATTAAATAGGAATTTATTTTTTTTCTCTCAAAAACATTTTGAAATGCAACTTTATCATTTAAAAGAACTGTCAAGAATTATTTTAATCTCAAGGATATATAATATATTAACGACAAAAATACTTCCATAAAGAAAATTAATGTGAATGTGTGTGGAAGTTTTTCCGTAATAAAAATTGGGTTACCTTGTACTCAATTTATTTCAATCTTCCCTTGTTATCGTAAACATATAAACTAAGTGTCACTTAATATAATATTACGTACTAAGGGCAACAACATCTCAATTCCTATTCGAGGTAAAATAAACCAAAAGTATTTGTAAATATAAAGATTTAATCACTTATACATGTATATTAGGATTAGCAAACTAACATTGCGACTTCTAAGAATTCATTAAATCGGCACCTTAAACCTCCATAAATGGAACTCTCAATCGAAATTATCGCTATTCACAATTACACGTTCGATTAGGAGTTCTTGCTAATTTTCACTTTTTTATACTGTCTAAACACACATTTGTGAACTTGAAGAATTACTGGATATTACTGGAACTTATAAGCAACATAAATGTTCCACATTTGTTAGTATAATGGGATCATTAGTTTATGTTTATGTTTAATGACCAGAAGCTGTTGTGACCTGCACTCATAAAAACTTATTCACATTCCATCATTTTATAGTTCATATGAATTTGTCTAAAAGTGGGGGATTTTTAGACATAAACACCGATGTTGCTTATAGTAAGGACACTGTAATTTTGAATCTGAACATTTTGAATAGTCCATCTTTACCAAAAAAATGTTTTTGACATCTCGACAATATGATTGTTTAATGAGTCAATATTTCTTACAACCGGGGTAATACATAAGGTTCTTTCATCAATTTCTAAGAGTTATGAAATTATTTAAAAAAAGGCTTATGAATGTGAAAGCCGGTATAAAACCTGATGCTACTCCTTAATGATAATTCTTGTCGGACAAGAATGTTGGCTCCATCTACTACATGTGCTGGTATTTTATAGTCAACTTTATCTTTTATCTTTCCGGTAAGGGTGATTGTTCCCAACGGATTTTTGAATAGATCTTTTAACTATCCCAGAAAGAAACGCAATGCGAGCAGGATTTGGTTGATTGTAGATGAGATCTATTCAAGTCATGAAGGATCACGTCTACCGTACTTTATAAGAATGGTATACGAAATTGGTGGTTACAATTGAGTCAGGACGATCGGCTTATTTTTGTACTACACTTTTAAATTATCTTGACGAATTGATGTTTTTCTCCAATTCCAGCAGAATATTCATAATGTTATACTTTAATTCTATTACAAAGTTCTGCAGAAACCCAGAATAAATATAATAAATTCTCAAAAAATGTTACCTATACACAGGAAAAAATTGTGTCATGTAAAAATTTTAGAGTAGTTGGTAAAAAGAATTAGAGTAAAAATTGTAATACCACATAGTAAAAACAACTCTAATGTACACTATATTTAATATTAATATAGAGTTCATATATTATTCACTTAATAGAGTAGTTTTTACAGTTCTCTAAAGGCGAGTTCTTTTTTACTCATGTTAGTGAAGTTATGTAATATATAAAACATTAAATTTTACACAACACGTGTAAACTGTACTTTTCCTTCAGGTACTTCGTAGGCACCGCACTATTTTGCTCGGGATTACTCGTCGGTACCACGTGATCAACATGTGGTGTGATACAGCTAAAATTTAACGGTCATCTTCTGAACAAGTCAGAACTCGACAGCGTCTCGAGACCTAATTTACGCGATATAAAAAGAAAGAACGATTATTTTTATTTTAATTATGTTTGCCAAACATTCGTGTTGTGAAATTAGTGGAACTTCCGGAAAATTTTATATACGAGTTCCTTGCAAAGATTGGTAAGTATGTGCAACTATACATACACAAAACTTATAGAAGACTCATTAGATGCAGTTTTCATGGTGACTCGGTGGAAACTTTAAAATGGATTAAGTATGGTTATATAAAAAGAATTTAATTTTTTTAAATTTATGTTATAACAATATATTACAAGTAAAAATAAAAACAAATATTTTATAATTTTGATTTTTATTACAAACCTAAAACTTCCCTAAAAATACTCTATACGTCCTATTAAAAATTCACACTAATAAGTGAAAGATACACACTATTTAGTGATATTTTGTCAATTAATAGAGTAAAATTAGAACGAATCTTTAATAATTTACAGTGTTAATTTTACACTGATTAGATTAGAAATGTATCTAATTAGATACATTTCTAATCGAATCATATAATACACTGTTATAGAGTAACGATTTTACACTATTAAATAAACACCATCTTCTCACTATTTTGTGTAAAATTTTAATCTATTCACCTACACTATATAGTGCAAAAAAATAACTCTAAATATATTGGACCGATCTAAACCATGTTTTAGAGTTGATTTTTACTCTATATTTTTTCCTGTGTATCTTACATATTTACGATCTGGCATGTACTGAGATATAAACATATAATAATAATTGTGTCAATATTCAACTTTGGAATTGTGTCGTCTTAAAGAAGTTAGAGATATGATTTTTTATCTGAAAAACTGAAAATAACGGGAAAAAGTATGTGATATAAAAATCATTGTAAAGTAATCTAAAAAATAGTTTGTCGTCACCGATTTTAATCTAGACTAGAAATCGTGTTATTGCAAAATTTCTCATTTTTAACATAGACTTAATTTTTTATCTCAAAAACTGTACATGATGTGCAGAAGTGTTTTGTATAAAAATTATTGCAAATGAACAGAAAAATGGTTTATAAATTATAACAATCACTTTTAATACATCGTTCACAGTTGCCAACTTAACAGCCTCGAAATTTCGTCTTACTGTCAACTTAATAGATCAAAAATATTGTTGCAAAATTTCTCATTTTCAATATAGAAATGATTTTTTAATTCAAGAAGTAGAAATGATGGCATCTAAAAAGATTTTTGTATATAAATTATTCTAAATTGATCTCAAGGTAACGTATTTTCGATAATTATAGTGTATCACATAGTTACCAACATAATAGCCTAGATATCTTTATTGCAAAAGTTTTCATTTTCAATACACAAATAGTTTTTTAACTCAAAAAGTAACGATGATGGGAAATAGCCCAAAATTATTATGCCTTAACCAATCATAATCTATTGTTCATACTAACCAACTTGTGAGACCAGATATCTCGTTTTTAAAAAATTTCTTGTTTTTAAGATAGAAATGATTTTTTAACTCAAGAACTACAAATGATGGGAAGAAGTATTTTATGTAAAAATCGTTGCAAATAAACCCAAAAATAGTTTATAACTAATCTAATTTATAACTAACTTAAATCGATTTTAATACATCGTTAATAGTTGCCAACTTAACATCACTAAAGTCTCGATATTGCAATATTTGCCATTTTCAACATATCTTTAGTTATTAAAATATTTCTGGGTATATATATATGCAGCGTTGACATTTAACAACTATTCTAATTTTAACATTCGAAATTAGGCTTTCAAAATCCTATATTACAGATATTCAAACTAAACGCGACCAGAGAAAGTTTTATGCAAAAAACACATTCTAACTAAACTTATAAATCATTACAACCGTAATCTGCCATGTCCTAGAGTATAAAATTGTCATGGTTAGTAGATCGTTAAATGCTTATTTGCCTCTGAATTAATTATAATCTTATTTATGGAAATTGTGAAATTATTTTCTACGTTAACATTATTAATACCAAATTATAGTCGATTAAAAATTCCTCGAAAAAAGGCCGTATTTAATCATGTCATTATAAAAAAATAACTTTAAAACAGCAAATTTTTTCTGATTTACTTTATGTTATACGCAATTTTAAAATATTTGTTATTGTATGTATATTATCATTTGTGTAAATATATATAAAAAAAAAACTTGTAGTTTTAATTCAATTATATTTTTAAATACATCTCTCACAATTCTTTTATAAATATATTTCCAACTATACCACGCAATCAACACTAACTTATTACGTAACGTAATGTTAAATAATAATAAAATTTAATGTAAAATAGTGAGTACGGTAGTTTTCCTGCATGATGATTTTTCGTGTCAGTTTTATTGCAAACGGGTTGTTCACAGCTAAAAGGAAATATTTACACTTCGCAATCTTAAATAAAAGACCAGAGAGACCTTGCGTTATGTGTGTTGTATGCCCGGCAGCAGCCAACAATGAGATAAGCGATTCGGCGTGATGTTCAGCTTACAGTAAACGGAGAGAGCTGGATGTCTATAAACAAACGGTATGTTATTGCGTAGCTTACAGAAACAAATATTTACCGGCTTATATACAATGCCCAGCAATGTTGGCGTGCGTGCAACCGTCTAACGCTTTTCTCCATGTTATCGGGAAATAACTCAAATTGTAAAAACGAGTGTATTTACATAAAAAAGTCTTTGGGATTATTTTAAAATTCATACTTTTTAACCGGTTAAATTTAAATTTGAATTGTTTTTATGAATTCTGGTAGAAGTCGTAAGAAATAAGTATGTAATAAATCTGTGGGATTGGCTTCATCAGTTCAGGTCGATTCGCAGTGGAGTGTTTTTTTGCGAATAAAAACCTTTAAATAAGAGTTCGTTATTTCGTCTTCTCTTAGTTGATTTGCATTTTAATCGCTCACCATTTACCATACGACCGAGCGGACGGACTATTAATTTTTGCAACATCGTTGTCACCGAGGTGGCGGCTTTGCGGCGCCACATTTTCTCCTTTGAGCCGATTGGTTGATCACCGCCTTCATGGCCATGGAAATGGAGAGTTGGCAACACGAGTCGCAGCCAGCCAGTCAGCTACCTTCGCGTATGACTTACTTTTCCTTGCCAAATGTATACTCAATCGTAAAATAGATATCACACCTTATAAACAACTTTATTTACTAAGAGAACATCACATACTTCATTTGCAATTGAAAGAGCTTTATAATTGATGATTACATAATTTTTACAAAGGCGTTTTGAAGATTTATTTTTTAAATGTTAAAGTATTATTATGATTTAACCTAACCTAACTCAATTACAATTAATCTTGTAATAAATTTGTAATCTTTCTATAGCCAATGTGATTATTAAGAATTTTATTTTCGTTTTGAAAGAATAACAACTACCTACATTATCAACAAACACTATGTGGTCGTTAAGTGGAGAACAATAAAATCGTTAAAAATGTTTTAAGCCTTATAAACAACTTCAACTTATCGAATAAGTAGAAATAAATAAATGTAAAGTTTTATAAGTTAAAGATTTTGTTTTTTAATATAGTTTTACTAACAATAAGTTCACTTTTTTCCCATATTTAAGCAAAACAGTTTCGTTATCGGTGTAACATTTTCCTCGACATACATAAGTACATACACGATACTTGCAAATATGCGTGTTATAGTCCCTATACTTCAACTTTTCAACTCAACTTTCCGGATCTATTTATAACATAAAACACGAAACGCAAACTTAACACGCCTCGTCTAAGTAGGTTTTAATGATCGTTTTACTTCTAACAATTTACAAATTAACGTTTAATAATCACTTACATTCAAATCAACACAGTTTTAAAAACTACACATTTCCACCACTTTTTTGTCTTCCTTTTTACTCAATATATCTTAACGTTATGAATTGTTTAATGCAACGATCTCACTCCATTCTATTTTAGCAATAATTCTTGCGTAACCGTTATTAAGTAAACGGGAACGATGCAAGAAACGAACGCGAACAAGAAACGTTTTCCAGTTTGAATGGATTAACACAATGATGACATCAACAGGAAATGTGTTGTGGTTAATACACAGTTGGAGACCGGGCAGCATAAAAGATATAATTTCGATGATAAATCAGAGGAATAGGAAGAAATTGACTCGATTTAAATGAAATTAATTTCAAATTAAACATAAAAGCAACCATTTATTATATTAAATTATTAGGATAATGTGTAAGAATTTAAAAATTGAATTTGATAAATGATATAATGAATAAATGGTATTTCAAGTTGATGAAATATTTGCGGAATTAGAACTATATTTTCTAGATCATGGGATTAAAAGATTGTTGTGTATACCTACATATAAATGGATTTTGATGAACGTTTAAATTATAAGTAAAAACTTAAATGCTTTGAAATGTTGTTGCAGCAAATATATGTAAAGATATAATTGTGAAAATATGGATCATGTTTAATTAGTAAGAGCTGTCTATGTTTATCATTAGCTTACTAAAGGAAACAGCATTGCCACGAGGTTATGTTATAATGGTATATTACGGACCAAGAAAAGCTTCACGGCTTTATCTATTAATGTCCAGAAGCGTGACATATTTTTGACATTCCAGCTTGTAGAGACTGGAGTTTTGTAAATCAATTTCTACTCTCTCTGTAGTTTAAGTTAGTCAGGACACAAATTGCTCCACATCAAACGCTAGACATACAACACTCGTGGAATGAACACATATAAGAGGTAATATAATGTCTTTAAAATATAGAGTGATACTTCAATACTAGAAATCTGTGAGATATGGTCTCAGACAGATGAAAAGTATATGACGACATTCGTCCTCTAAGTTAGTTACAATGATGGTGCCACAAAAATGTTGGTTCAATACAGATATCATGCATACATTTGACAATTCGTTTTGACTTTTAACAAATTGATTTGCTATCTGTAACAGTTTGAACTCGGGGCAAGAGTCGTAGTCATCTTGTGGTCAACAAAGGTCTAAGATGGATCCTCTATTGACTTAAGCAATCGGAGCTTGCTTATAGAATTATAGAATCTGCTTATTTAGAATCTTGCTTATAGAATCAATGCTTACAAACATGGAGAGTAGCTAATATTGTATAATACCAATTTGTTGATATTAGTATGTTATGCAAAACACAATCAAAGGCCTTAGCAAGGTTTCAGAAGGAGGCCACACAAATTTTAGACCCTTCATACGATTTAACAAACAATTCTATGAGAGATAGAGTAACAGAAGTTGTAGATTAGTCAAATTGTTGGTTTCAAAATATCGGATATGCTGAGTTAGTTACAGTGTCAAAATTCATTCTTTCATAGATCTTCGAAATGATCGGTAGAATACTAATCGATGTATAACTACTAATCTCGTTGGGGACGAGAATAATTATATCTGTTATTTTCCGATTCATTAGAATATTCATTACCTTAATAATCATTGCAACTAGCTATTTCTAGACTGTTAATTGAATCCTACACTTGCACTTGTGAGACTTCAAAATGCAGAATTATCAGCCAGGATATATTTTGCATAGATTAAGTTGGATTATAGTTATTAATCTTTTACGTTAATATTAGTAGATTGAGTTAACATTAGTATAGTTCCTGATATAGAGGTGGCTAATAAGTGTTATCAAGTCTTTTTTCAGTACTTTGCAGTATTCTTTTAATTCACTAGTTGCAAACAACAACAAACTCCATCTTTACGACGTTTTCCGATCGTAATGATATTTTCACCAGTATGGGTCGCCAATTTCTTGTAAATTTCAAAATTTTGTCTCAATCTTGCCTTAAATTATTGACAATAGCTCTATTAATGTTTTCTTGTAAGTGGTCCAACATCACTGGTG
Source organism: Onthophagus taurus (assembly GCF_036711975.1). Classification (NCBI taxonomy): domain Eukaryota; kingdom Metazoa; phylum Arthropoda; class Insecta; order Coleoptera; family Scarabaeidae; genus Onthophagus; species Onthophagus taurus. Next base: position 16,178,761 of record NC_091967.1, on the reverse strand, counting down.
TATCTAAAAGAGACAACGCATATCCCCATGTAAAGTAACCAGACGAGTGAGACTACACGATCCTTGAAGCCAATTCACGTACTACGTGAAATTCTGTGTTTATCGAATGTTTCCTGCAGCAACCTAATTAGGTCACGCACTGTGTGATATGTTGTTGTTGCAATGTGTATTATCAAATAAAGTATGCGTGGCGAGAATACAGTTCAGGGTTGCTCGAATAACTTGTTCCGATAGAATTTTGTCGCCCGTAAAATGATTGGAGCGCACAGTAAGTTTCACAAATTTAACCACGATTTTCAAAATAAATTTGAAAATTTGTTGTGGTGTAAATTTATTCATGTCGAAATGGCAAAATTACGTAATTATAAATCAGTTGTCTATTGTTAAAATAGTTGCCACTAGAACCAGTGCTGCCAACTTAAAAATCTAACATTTATAGAACTTACAGAAACGATAGCTAATCTGTTTCAAGAGTTAGTTATAATTAAAAATACTCGTGAAATTTGCTTGTTTGGGAGTTAATAACTTTCCTGGTATTCCCAGAAAGTCTTTTGACAAAACAGAATAAATATGTTGATGACGTTTCCACCAGCCCAGTATTTCCTTCTCAGAACTATTATCTCAGGTTTTTTTCAACAGGGATTTCCCTTATTTTATCCGAAAATTGTTCATTCTGTTCTTCTGATGTCCATAAAGTCCGTTCATCGTTTGGGGATTTTCCCTTCAGTCTTTTACTATGCGGTTTCCTTTGGCGGTCTTTGTTAATCTGTTCTCGACCATCCTATGGACATGTGTGTTACATTCACGTCGTCTTTGTCGCACCCACCGAACAACATCCTGTATTGCGCATGTCTGTCGTATTTCGTCACTCCATATTTTTTCGTGAATTTCTCAGTTATTCTCAAAATTTTCTTAGTCTTGCTTGTGTCTACTACCCTTATTTCAACCCCGTATGTCATGATAACAATAGGCACTATACTTTTAATGGTTATAGTTTTGTTTTTCCATGCACGATTGCGTGTGCAGTTCGTTTATGATATTTCTATTCCCAGAGATAATTACTTCGGGATAGTTAAATGAGATGACTTGTTCTATAGTCTGGTCGTTTACTGCGAACTTACAATGTGTGTATCGTGTAGCACAGTATCTTTATCTTTTCATCTCCTAATGTATATCATTCTGCTGGTTCTTTGACATTATGGATGATTTTGTCCATAATGAGGTTAAGTATCTTCTATTAATGTTATTATTTTGGGATCGACTGACTTTTTGTTTAAATATTTTTCTATTTTTAAAATAATCTTATTAAACCTTTTCAAATTATCTGATAATTAAAAACTTTTCTCCATACAGATGGAGCATTGTATTGTATTATTCTAGGTGGTTTTGTTATGTTTAAGTATATTATGCCTCATTATGTCTTTATCATTTTTATCATCGAGATCATGAACCTAAATTTCTAATTTATCCGAAATTTTGATTTCAATTGCAATCAAAGCTATATTTTTCTGCCTAAGAAAAAGGAGAAAGCGTTTTAAAATTGTTAAGATGCTGACAGTAAGGATGTGCAAAATGGAATTATATTCAGTACATCTAATTTTAACATATTATCTCAGACTTTTCTTACAAGATTTCAAATTTTGTTAACGAACGAGCTCATATTTTCCTGATTTATTACAAAATTCATTTCAAATTTATGTCTAGTGTCAATTCAGCAATTTTTGATTTGGTCAAAAATTCAGCAATTTTTCTAGCAATGCATTATGCCAAAATTATGTACGTATGTACACCTTAAACGCAGTTTTATACTTCATAATGTGTCAATACCACAAACAGAAGATTAGTAACGAGATTAGTAACTTAAGATTGATGTTATTGACAAATGTTTATAGAAATTCCCTTTTTTCTTTTATGAGCCTCTAATATTGCATTGAATATGGACTTTCTTCTGACTTTTTTCTTATTTGACTTAAAGTACTTTCATTGTTTTTCTCTGCTAATTTTGTTGTTAATCTTACGGAGACCTTATGAAGTAAATAGCATTCCATGTTATTTAATACTATAAATATAATCTCATTTCGCACGGTGTGTTTTTTATGGTTACCGGCTTTTTATTTATTGTTGTTATGGCACTATCTAGGTAAATATCAGATTACCAATCGTCACTTACAAATTGTACGTTCCTCATCGCCTATTTGAGTCTACTTTTTAACTCTTTTATATTATCAAGAGCACATACATATAACAAGTTTTCTCAAATTTACTTCCGGAGATTCCATTCCTAATTTCACTATTAGCATATTGGATTGTTTAGAAATTTTAACTGTAATTTGATACAACATCCTGTAGAGTATGCTTTTTAAGCGATATTTTGCTCAATTTCGAACATTATTTCGAAATTTATTGTTTTATTGAAATTCAAGTTGTCACGGGTTATGATGCAAAAGTAGGAAAGCGACTCCATTGGAATTCTCAGTAAACACTACATTGAAGATAACATTGCTACATGTGAAGCAAAGAGGAATAAGGAAGACAAACAAATCAGACACAACATTTATTGTCAAACAATCTTTCAGTCTGCTACAATTTTATTCACTTAGGTCCACTTTTACTATCCTCCTGATAAACTATCTAAGAGGTAATTACCATGGTTACAGTGATTTTAAGCGCTCTCGTTGGCTAACAGCGCCAATTTATCTATCAGATAAATTTATCAAGAGGTGGTAAAAGTGGACCTTAAGTTAAATTTTAGTTACATTTAAGTTAACATTTTGATTATCCCAATAAATTTTTATTTTTATTTAGTACTTACTTTACCCTGAATTTTATTACTGAAATACTCCCACTCATTCGCTCATAAAATGTATTCTGTATACACACAGAGCGTCTTCATTGTGTCTTATAAAAACGTATCGCTCGATAAAGCGAAATACACGACAATCGGTTTCTCGAATCTGTGTCGTACCGATATACACAAACTATAAACCTGCTATTTACCTTGCGTTTTATTGCAATTTTATCGACTATGAATACGTCAGTGCAGTAGATTAGAACGAATGGAATTTATTCGCCCTAAACGCCGCAATTATCTACCCGAACGGATAGCGCGACGTGAAATTAAGTACTACCAAGCGATTGAAAATAAACTAGAAAAGAGAAAAAGGGCGCGGACGTGTCGCGATCCTTTGAACTTCACGGACCATCTTCGCAGAGGGGGACGTTCTCGACTTGAAAACGAGGGAATAAAACGAACGTTGGGAGTGAGCTTTCTGAGGTTCTGTTTGCCTCCCGGTGAAGAATGTGGCTTAACTCTAAGCAGCCATGGAGTTTGTTTATTTATCTACACGGAATGTGCATACCGGACAAGCTCAATAAAATAACCATTAGGCCTTTTTACGGAGTACTTAAAATGGTTTGGGACGAAAACACATTAGCACACAGCATCTGTATCTTTAGAAAAATATAACCATGGTGTCCACAAGTTTATTTATGTTTCTAAAATTGTTTCTAAAACTTCGCCTTCGAAGAAACTATTATTATTAATTATTATTATTCCTTTCTTGTGAGCTTTTTTTTTTAGTATTTACAGGTTGTTTATTAGTATATGGGGTCATTTAGTTGTGTTCTTTTAACAGAAAAAATTATCCACATTCCCCTTTATACAAACGTTTTGTTGTCGAATTAAAGAGTGATTGTCATTTCGTTAGCGTAGTACAATAACGAAATAATGGTCATCGTGGGCACAATGTTCGAATCTAATGACCGCCCGACGACACTCAAGTTGACAAGACAAGAGTATGCTGTTGAAAAGGGACGTCAATATTTTATAAACCTTTCGAAAAAAAAAAGCTAAAATGAGGAAATAATAAATATTTTATTGATTAAGTAACGAATAATAGATTAAAAAAGCAATTAATTATGATGCGGGTAAAAGTTTTGACGACAACAAAACAAAACATGTATAAGGAAATCAAGTAGATGAAAGTGCATTTATCATCGCAGTTTTTGACTCTCATGCGGTTATGTTCTGTCCATTCTCCTTTCCCTCGTTAACTTTAAACTTAATATTTATCAGTAAAAGTCGTTTAGTAACGGAATTTCCGACAATCGCCACTCCAAACTATTTCGTTCATATTTGTCGTTTACCCGGAGTCATTTTCAACCAATTAACCTTTAATGGGAATAAAAATATCGTTGTAACAAATGATGGAAAACTTTTTTTTTTAATTATAAACGACTTCTGCATTCCACGTAATCAGCATAAACGAATTTGAGACAAGTAATGTGGAAATGTACAAAGTAATTAGATTAGGCGATATATTTAAACATACATACTTAAGAACGTGATATTTTCAGATTTTAAGAGGTAAGTTTCGTGGACACCACAGCTTTCTAAGAATATTAAATTAGACTTAAGCTTCTGCTTCCTAAATATAAGTCGAACGTAATCCTGACTCAGTGCTTTGAGTAAACTCATCTATTTATCCCTGTAAGCTAGTGACAAATGTAGAGGTTCTAAATAAAGACAATGTGGCGCCGGCTTATGTTGGTCCATTTAATATTATATTTTTCTCCAAATAAAATTCCATTATAAATCGTTGTGATAAAATATCTCTTCAAAATTACTTATTGGTAAATTTTGTAGACATTTCACCACGTTGGAGGGAAAGGACAGATATAATTACGAGTAATCTGCATAGAAATGACATTTAATGTGGGACAAAAAATTCAGCAATCTCAAAAGACTACTATCACAAAGATAAATCATGAGTGTTGTTGAATGGTTTAGTGAATTTTATTAATCTTCCCCTTATCAGATGCCCAAAATACAACGTCGACTTAAGTGATTAAATTCAGCAAAATTCGATTTTTTTGGCAATGAGAAACTCAACATATGCAGAGTCGTAAACTTTGCGGTTGATAATTGAATATAATGTCGATTGATCTAATCTATCAAAAGTCTATTAAGATTATTGGCTTTATCGTTTATATCGATCATATGATATATGTTAAAAAATGGTAATTGAAATACATTAAAATGAAAATGATTAAAATCAAAATCTGTAATATTTTGCAAATGGATTGTCTTTTTATGATTTATATCAAACAAGGTGTAGACCAAGTTATGGTCTAATGAATTGAATTACTGGGATCAGTATCAAGATCTCAAGTACAATCGGTTATGAAAATTAAATTAAGATACGTCAAAAAATGTTATTTGCGAGCATATGTTCAGCATATTACAATTTAGAGGTCTATATACAACTGCTATTGCTAAATTATAAAATTGCGCTACTGATAGAACTGTTCCAAACTAGTATCAATGGAGAAAATAGAAAAAGCTAAGCCCTTACATACATACATTTCCTCTCCTCCACCATGGAAACATTTATATGATGAACATATTGGTGTTAAAATATGTTGTTCATCAACAACATGATCGTCCAACAACTTTTCACGAAATCCCAGTACAAAGTAATTCCTTTCAAAAAATTAGACAAAAAAATTGGAATACAACCAATGTGATCAAATTACAAATTATCAAATTACAATGTAATAATTATATCCATATCGTTGTGCCTGGAGAAGATTTCTCTATTTCTAATTCAACAAACTTCGAAATTTTTACAAGTATGTATAAATAATTTAAAATTCAATCGATGGTGACACAATGGCATTGATTAAATTATCTTATTCTTAAATGTCGTGAAAATGTTATTTGCTTCAATATATTTTGTAATTACAAAATAAAAAGAAAAAAGTATACGTTTAAAATAGAAAGTTTTGTATTGGTAACAATGTTTTAAAGTACATTGCTAAAAAAAAATTAATGTTTGTTATTGGTAATATGTTGTGAGGTTAATGGTTTTACTCGGTAAAAGATAGTAATCGTGGTAATTAAAATAATAAGCTTTTAAAATAAAAAGGTTTGTACCGCCATTTAAATGAAACTAGTTAAGAATAATTTAATTTATTTAATTTGAGCGCTTTTAGAATTTATACTGTATTATTACGAATCTCAACAGGTTAAGAATGATAAGAAGTTACTTATTCCTAAAATTTTTTAATGATTTTATATAAATAAAATTTTTAAACAGTTTAAAAGTTATTTATATTTTCCTTTTCATTCCTTTTATTTAATTTTTTAAGAAATTCAGATTTTTTGCACTGTTCATTCGAAATATTTTCAGATGGATACTATGTAAGTATATTTTTGAAGTTCATGAAATATACCTTTGCATAAAATTCTATGTAAGGACATTTTTTTTTAAATTTTTATTTACATCTTAATTCTTACAACGTACAAGAACGATAAACGCTAAACTAATTTAGTCCAATGACTTCATTAGATCTCTTTTGTTTCCTTGTAACAATATCTGTACTCTTGCTCCACATAAAGCTTTGCTTTTTATACATCACTACGTTACCTCAAATGGTTTTGTCCTCTTTACTGTACAGCACAGGTGGTAATTATCCAGTAATTGAAGCCGTACTTTTGGCCTTTTTGCGTAACTTTTGATTACTTCCTTGACTGTTTGGATGTACCATGGCATATAAAACTTTATTTTAGATGTTTATTACTTGGATATGGTTATCTTTCGCACACCCCCACAGTTCTATGCTATATTAGCGTGTAGGTTTTAAGACTTGATTGCATTTATTGTGCAATTATAGGATAGAATGTCTTCCTATTAGTCATTTAGGTGATCTATCTTTCATGTTTATCTCTTCCTTTTACTTTTTAACATAGAAATCATCAAAAAGGGCATAATATACCATAAAGGTTCAACGGATAAAATTCTGCAACTACACGTGCTGACTAGTATCTCATAAAAACGTTTCTGGCAAAATGCATATAAAGTAATAAAGTTGTTTTTAACACTGTAAAACCTATGTTTGTAGAACTAGCAAGTGCAAATTTCTTCATATTATGTTTAGGAGATAGACGTAAAGTTATAATTTATAATACAATGTTGTGGTATATAGAATCAAATTGTCTTTATAGTGAGCAAAATACTGGGTTATTGATGGCTTTACAACTATTATGGAAATTATGTAACAATAATAATGAATCCGGATGAGTTTGCTTTGTCAAAAAGTAAACATATAAGTTTTCGGCATAAAGCAAAACAATTTCTACTAATTCTTTAAATAGTATTATTTTCTATTTATGCATTTCTTCTACGTAATTGCAATTAAAACGTTAACAATGCATTCTTTTAAACCGTAATTTTTGAATTTGAAAGGAATGCTAAAACTAGATTCTTTTCTTTATGGGTTATGAAAGTTCTATAAATATTTTTCTAGGAACCGATTTCTGATCAATAAAATCTGTTAAAAAATTAAAAATAAAATTATTGAAGAAAAGACTTATATATTTTAGTGTAAAGTTATCATTAGAATGTTGTAATGAGTGTTTTATAATTATATACTTACTTTAATCTTTGATCAGAGATTACAAAAATATTGAAAAATTAAATAAAAAGCCAAAATCGAAACTTTGATTGATTTGCTATATTTGTATCGCAAACAAACTTAACCGCAAACACGAACTTTGCATTAACTAATCTTTGTGTACTTTGAATTCTGAGTACATAACACCATCCGACATTTCATCTGTAAATATACTTCGTTGTCTACAACCGATGTATCGGCAAACATGCAAAAGGCAAGATTTTATAAATAGATATCATTGCCAAAGATAACTGAAGATTCGCATTAACGTTGTTTTAACACGTATTCTATTATTTTCGTTTAAAATTTTATTGTGCATAAAAGTTTAATTAGTCATATATCAAAATACACTTTCTTTTGCATAATAATAATTCATTATATTATAATAAACGTTCACATATGAGTATATTAAAATATCGTAATTTATCATAAAGATTGCGTAAAATATGCGTAAAGTATTCGAAAGCTATATAAAACGTTACTAAACGTCGCCGTAAATAACCTATTTCATATGAAACGAATATAAAATTTTCTTCAAACACCGCCTGTGGGAAATTGTAATTAGATCTTTATCCACATTAAACGACCGCGGTTTTCGCTTTTCCTCCTCGATTTGCGTAATTATACATGCGATTTCATAGTTCTTATTCTATAGTCCGGGAGCTGATTTAACCGTTCAAGTCGCTATAAGTATTATTTACACGCGAAGGTAATGATAAGATGTCTTAAATAGTACAACAAAAAGCCATCAATATTGCAGTTTAATGTTGTCTATAAATTTATGCAGATAGATAGTATAACTTGATAGTCATACAATTAAGAAGAATATGTGTGATAAAAGATAACTAAAAACTGATGAATAAATTAATTGCAATGAAATTAAAATTAGAAAATGAGTTTAACAATTTTTGTTTAACAAAGTCCGTTTATAGGATTATCAATCACTATTATTTAGGAAGAACATGATTAATGTGCATGCGTTAAGCCCAGGGCCAACATGGCATCTGTTTCTTATTAATGAGTAGTTGTGTATCATACATGTGCGATCTAATTAGTGAATTAAAAAGTAAATTATTAATATAAATATGTAACATAACATACATAATAAGCAAAGCCGAACTAATGTCAGTACTTTTCATCTTGATTGAAAAGTGTTCTTTTAAACAATATAAGTTTTTCAAAGTTTGTGTAAGTTTTTCGTCGTGATGCAATTACGATTTGAGCACAAGATAATCGATGTACAGCAACTGACATGTGCTTTATGGATGAACATCAAAATCATCAGTGCTGTCCACTACTTAGTAGCCGAGAGTTGGTGGGTGTAGCAAACTCAACTGGAGTAGATGATTTCGTGAAGTGTCCTCTACCACCTCATTCAGATGTACAACAACATGTATATTATTTTTAAAATTGAGTTTTCAAACTCGGATATGTTCGAACCACTAAATCGCACGAATTTTATACTCTAACTATAGAAGTTAACTAATTATTCCCATTTTACAAAATAGAAAATGAGTTGTCCAGTAATCTTTGAGGCCTCTTTTTAATCCCCACATAAATGCGGATTACCAAAAAATAACTTACTATCCTTAAGTTCAGGCCATGACGAGTATTTGCGCCGGTAATATTTTTCAGTCTGAATCTGCAACAGAACTGCGCTGGAGTTGTGTGTTAATACATGCGATTTTTTTGTGAGCTATAGGTAATCATCACCAAAAACGAAAAAGTTTTGGATTGGAAACCATTTCAAAACTTGTGTCAAAATCCATTTGTCACTAAAACGAAATAGATTGAAGATGACTTAAATTTGATACCAGTATTAAATAAATTGCAACTGCCCTGGATTTGTTTGTATTTTGCTCGTATCTCCATTAAAGTATCAGAAAGCTGGGTTTCTACCAATACTGGACTATCCCAAGGACAGTAGAATCGTAGAATCTAACAGGACTGCTACATCCATTGTATTTTTGTAGTCCACTACGGGTTGGTTGCCCGCACTCTACGTCACACTATTTGCTACGCCTGGTAACTGTCTGTGTTTTTAGAGGTTATATGATAGACATTAATACGTCTAAAAACATAAAACTTCAAAAATAATATGAAGACGTCTAGGATATAACCTTTAAAAATACACAGTAAACGCATAGACCATAACAACAGCTGGGCGTGGAAAATGGTGTGACGTAGTTTGCAGGCAGGTCGTCACAACAATTGATGTAGCAGTCCTGTTAGATTCTACTGTCCTTGGGATTATCCTAGAATTTACAAACTTCGAATGGTAAAATCCCGAAATAACACGTTTCTATAAAATTTCTGGCTTTTAAGAACATCTGGCTTTTTAGAGACGTGCGGCTAAATCCAAATGATTCTAGTTCAAGGTATAGTGTTACACTGAGAAAAATGATATGGAAAATTGAACTAAATCAATTTAGTTGTTAGACAAATAGTCATTTTTGCTACAAAATTTATTCGTTTACCTAACGTAATTTAGCTGACATATACAATTCTAATTAGTCAAATTTATGATAGTTAATTTATCTATTTACTGAGGAGATATAACTAATTTTTAGAAAAAGAAACTACATCGTGGAAACTAGTTGATAAGTCTAGTTGTTGAGTAGTTTAGTTACCTAAAGTATTTGATATTTTGTCTATTTTGTTCTAGTCTGAATATCTATATACATTTAACAATGAAATATTTTACCTAAATGGACAAATGTACTATTATTAAATAGTTTATTTAAATGTATTTTAGTCGTTTTGTCTACCTGTTTTCATTGATACATCGATCATTTATAGAAAATATTTCTTAATACAAAAATTTAGGTACTACCATTAAATATAAAAATAATATTAATAGTAAAAACATCTATTAATATTGTATAATGAAACTAATTTGATTAGGCATTTATGAGATACATTTTTCGATCATTTATCTATCTTAAATTATCGAAATAGAATTAGTTTTTATAACTAGTAGTAGTAGTTAGCTAATTTTTAACTAAAAATTCTAGATAATATGACTAAATTTCAGGTAGTTTTCCCACATTATTTTTCTCAGTGTAGTTCTACATAGTAATAGTGCTAGTGTAAACCTAGAACTAACACTATACCTAGAACTAGAATCATTTGGGTTTAGCCGTCTTTAGAGACGTGCGGCTAAACCCAAATGATTCTATTTCTAGGTATAGATAGTGTTAGTTCTACATAATAACCAGTGCTAGTGTAAAACTAGAACTAACACTATACCTAGAACTAGAATCATTTGGGTTTACCCATAAAACCTAAGAATTTTGAGTATTACCGATATACATTTAAAACATACATTTTTTACAAACAACTTGTTAAGTTTATGATTTTTTAATTACTCTTAATTAGTGCATCCTCTAATGTTAGAAACTCTAAATTTTCTCATCTGCTATCCCATTCGGATTTTACTGCCCAACTTCGACTGTAAAATGTTTCGTTAGTACTGATGGTGGCATCTCGTCTCGAAAACGTTAATTAACCGCGTTGTAACGATTTTGGTGACAGATAAGGGCGTGAGAGCGTTTTACACTCACAATTTTTTTAAATTTCTCTCGTTGGCGTCGGTTCGTGACGCAATAATTGATAAACTTCTTATTTCACTCTTTTTTCTTATACTCGTAGATAAATTCGTTCTTGTATGCGTCAATCAAAAAAGATGCTTTATCTTATCTTTTTCCAGTAAATTCAAAGTCTGAAGAGTGGAATAACAAGCGATAAGAAGAAAAACCGCGGTTGCGATTAGAACAAAAAAAAACAATTTAACGACGGTTGATAGCGATTTTATTTTATTAATAAACATTTAATAACCAATTTTAATAGTTAATACATACTTTCAATGTTAAAACCACTATTAAATTCTACACGAGCACACGGTTATTCATCTTTCAGCCTTTTGCGGACGTTACACGCGATCGGTTTAACGTACGACTAGGTGCTGAATCATCACAGCCGACAATGGTGACATTGTGGAAACAATCAAGAAGAATAAGTGCACTGCACCCGAAATTTATAAGCGGGGCGTGACCCTAAACCGTCTGAGAATTTCAACATTGCATGTATGCGCTCATTATCGCATTGTGAACATGCGGACGAACAAGCTCGCTTCAGCGATATTACAACCGTTTTTTATTTATCAATATTCGTTTTTGGTTGTACTACATGTGTAATGTAGAAATAAGATTGAAATAATATATCACTTTTTGTGACGAATCGATTTCTTGACAATTAAACTGAACTCGAAGGGTTTATAAATTAAATATTAATTTTAAATTTTGTTAAGATATTGAGTCAGCTAAGTTATATTTGTTTTATGTATGAAGTAAATTGCATAATTTATTAAGAAATATGCTATGCAAATTACGGCTATTTATTAATGTTACACCAATTTCTAATAAATACTAATAAATGGAGAGTTTTTCATCAATCATTAGTAATAAATCATTGTTCAGCATCATAAATAATCTCTGTGCTAAAGACAAGATCTTAGTAAGCGATGCCGATGCCGCTACAATGTACGGCTCAGAATGAACGACTTCCTGTATTGATTGGTAACCGCTCTTCATAATTCTTTGAGATCATGCTTATAAAAGTATTATTCCTAAATATTTTTTGCTGATTTATATTTTTATTAAATCAGTTTTAGTAATGAGTTTTGCGAAAAGTGGTTATTTTAATGTAAAGGCGTTGGCACGAGGTCGCCAGTTCAAAGGCATCGTCCTTAATTGATCGCCTGGTATAATTGGGCAGAGGATCGATGTACCTGTCAAAAACAAAAGGGGGAAACGCGGCCCGTGGGCCGAATCAGGCAAAACCTGTTATTCAGTTGTTTTGCAAAGTCAGTACTGTGGAAGGAAAAGGCGACGACGGCAGACGCTGTCAGGCCTGCCATAGGAAGGTTTCAGATAACGAAACCTTACCACATGTAACGAATATCACTTACAAATATGTGTCTGTATCCGGTTGAGATAGCACATGCGGACATTTCCCGTAAATATACCCGGCTTCGGTGTTTGAAGGTCTGCGAATAGTAAAAATAAGTGCTACATTTAATTATTCTCACAGAACAATGTTGAACGTTATTATATTGATTATTTAAACTCACCTCCTATTTCTAGTTAATTAATTACTACGTCACGTATTTACAGTTAATGGTCCATTAACATAACCACTTAGACTTGATTGGTTAGTAGATTCATTTAATACGGAGCATGTACGATCTTGCCCACGATCGACTTCTCGATACATTTTTGTTGCTTATTACGAATTCAGGAAAGATAGTGACTGCGCTCCCAGTACTGAGAGTAACTACTGCATTACCGGTAAAATGTAAAATATCGTACCGTTTTACTTCCAGAGGCTAATATACTGCAGTATGCAACCTTTTTCTAGCTTATTAGCTCGTTGTAACGGGGTTTATAATTAATGGTTGTCGATATCGCATTAATGAAGAAACTTGTAATTCACGCGCTCGGTTCAACGTTTGCGTTGGTAGTAAGAGAGGTTACTATAGGACGCTTATTTCATATGCAGATTACGACAGTATGAAATTTATTGGTGTGTAGCTATTAGTTAATAGATACGCAACGTTTATAAATTTATAATTTCAAGTGAATTTTAATTTTAATCCAATTTATATCAAATTAAAATGCATCTGTATATTAAATCTTCCGTATCCAGCATACTGTTACTACCTATATCTGTTCTGGATTAGAAATAGGTGTCACATTTCAGCTATTGGTCTACAATAACCTCACGATAATGATTACCTCACCTGTTACCAATGAAACTGTAATAAACTTTTTAATAATAGTAAGTTGTCTAATTAACCACTAAACCTTTATAAAAGTTATTGGTACTACATAAATGATTAGTTAATATATCTAAATCTTTTTAAAACATAGTTAATAGTGATTATATAATTATAAAATATCCAGGCGTTAGCGGTTCTAAGTCTGTGAGATCGGATATAGGCTGAAAGTTTAGGTGACCTCGATTTGAATAAGTAATGCATACAGGTGTCTGAAAATTCCTCTTTAAAGTGTCTTGAAAAAACAAACCAGATCTATAACATTAAAATCGTTTGGTCATCGTCTAATAATCGTTGTTGCGGCTAGGCACTGTGCAGGAAGTTCCAAATCGTGATGCAAAAACTATAAGACGAGTAGAACATAGGTTAGTAGAAATAGGTAACTTAAATCCCCAAAAAAAAAGTTAGGATAAAGAAAAACAAATTCTTGAATTTATTAAGAGATTTGCATCGGTGTAAACATTATTCCAAAATGATACATTTCATAAATTCTTAAAGAGGAATTTTGTATCTATTTAAACCTCAAAAAGTTTAAGTTCTACATGATCACAGACAAAGATATTCAAGGTATTGGGGATGGTTAATACATTTAGTAAACTATGATCGACAAACAAAAAAGAAAAAACAAAAAAAAAGGACAGAATATACATTACATTATATATTACATTCTGTCACTTTTTTAAGTACAATAACACATATTTTATTATATTATATTATTCTTTAAATTCTAAATATCAGGAACAGCACTAAAATAGATATATGACACACTTATCATTAATAAAAAGTAACTTGATGGGTAATTCAACCAGCACACAATATACAGGATGTTCCATTTAAAAAACTTATGAAAAAGCCGTTTGAAAAACATCAAAAGTAATTAAGTTTTATGAACACGCTGTATACCATATCTAATATCTTTGGATATTATCATTTACCTACTGGCTTTGACTATCATCTCACATAGTTTCAAGGCAAAATTGGGAAAAATGTTTTTACATCGTTTTTAAAAAGATCCTGCAATGGAGACATTTTGGAAAAACAATTGAATATCTCAGGAACTATGAACGCTATGAGTTATAACATATACGGTTGTATAAACAAATTTAATTCTATTCATAATATGATAAAATATACAAAATGTTCCATTTAAAAAAATCTACATACTTTCCGTTACGCCTAAATGGAACATTCTGTAAAAGTGGTGAGTCAAACAACTTTTGTATAAAGCATTTTTTTCTTTCTCAAACGGTTTAGCAACTATCGTCCGCCGGGATACTAATAACTCACCCTGTATAACATATTCCATGCAGACGAAATTACCGTTGATATGAGTGCCTTTTGTAATCAACCTTGAAGAATAGATCAATAACATTTTTCTTAGACATCGATTATCACCTGTAAGAAACACCACCGCCATTTGATGAGCAACAGGATTTCCCTAATCTGCATTCCAAACCATATTGGTGTGGCCGTGAAAGTACGAGATAAAATATTTCACACGCAATTATTGACATCATTTACGATGGCGAAACAAAGATTTAAAGATTACCCAAGAAAAGACTTCGCCTACTATAACTAATCAACAACTAATTAATATGATACTTTGAGTTTGATACTTGTTTAAAATACATTAAATTGAAATCATTTAATACAACTGAATAATACTTAAATGTACTTCCTGAAGAAATAAACATTCTTAACATAATGTCCTGTCGTCTTTGTATAGCGGAAACGTTTGCATTTGCAATCAGCGTGATTCGGACGATCGATTCGGAATTCACGCACCACATACGCGAAACGTACACAACATACAAATACAAAGTCGGATCGCCGAAGAATGCGCCTCTTCGGCGTTTGTAGGAACGACAACCGGCTCATGTACCGGTTGGTTACATGTACATATTCGGTTTAGCGAACGTCTTCGCGTTCGGGGCGTCGTTGTCGTCGTCGTCGTCGTCGTAACCTTCTGACGTGACTCGAAAAGCCGCTTGCACGCCGACGATGCCAAAAATAAAAATAATTGTCCGCGACGAATGGCCGTACGTGTGTGTGTTTATAGACGTCTCTGTTGCGTACGTGTGCGAGTCGATTCTACCGACAGTCTGGTGGATGGCAACAATTGGCCTCGCCAGATACACTTCCGCCGTACGAAGATGTCAAGTGTTACTGAGGAGGTCTTTTATGACCTAACCGAGCAAAGACGCGGTCGCAGATACACTTGATGGAACTGATTTTATCGTCACCACTAATTGAAAAACCTATTAAACGACTGCTTATGTGATGTTGAACCACTTTAATGTCAACAAATAATGTGATTTATTTCAATCATTTGCATTAATTAAAGGAAATCGTAGTGATTAAGTTGAATTCAAAAATAATACTGTTTAGGAATATTTGAAATAAATCGAATATGATTTAGAAGTCAAATTGAGAAGAATTGCATAAACTACCATCATTACCACATAATAGATTTTATAATCGGGTTATTGTTGGGACTTGAATGAGTTATAAACATGCAAATGTATTCATCTGAACTTTGACTTCTTGTTGTTACCTCCACTTCATTAATAACACTTATTAAATGTTAGTTTTTATGGATATGTTTTAATAAAAGCTAATAAATTTTACAAAATTTCCCATTAATTTTTACATCATTAACTTCTCACTTCAACAAAAAGGAAATGTGATAACTCCATCATCATAAATCGTTTAAGTCGAAAACCATCTGTTCCCTCGTAGTCCGCCACTTTCCAAGCATTTCTTAGTTTGAAATTCTCACCCCGATCGTTTCTCCACCCAACTATGAAGCGATTCTCATTGGTTGTTACGTATTCTGGCGCAGAATCCAGGCGTTTCGGCATCCCGTTCGCCGGCTGCAAATCCCTCGGGAACACATCTGGACCGACGCAGAAGAGAGCCGAGGGGGTCCAGATTAATCGCCACCCACTGGCGCAGACGAGATCTCTCGTCTCCGGGTCCTCGACCGGTCACATTATTTGTCGGATCCGCTCCCCTCTTATTTTCGCCCACATGCGCGCCTCTCTTTTAGACCATACGACCTTATGTATGTATTACTGTTACAAATACCGATACAATTATTTCCAATCTTGTTGTTGCAATGAAATATTTATAAATCATATGGTAGTATTTGATTTGAAAATCAAACTACTATTGACGTTATTATTTTGGCGCTAATGATGATGTAAATTACGCATGGGATGCTCTTCATACTGTTGGCCGAAGATAATTATAGTATACGTGTGCAAAGTCAAATGGACGTGCGTTAAATAGGATGTTACGGCACGTTAATAATAGGTTAACGGTTAATGTAATGTTAGGCACACGCTAATGCGTTTAAGATGTTAGATAAAATCAATCAAGTGTTAACTTAGGCAATCATTAATCGATTGTTTATTTTGTTATTGATTTTTTATATCAAATTCGTTTCAACATGAAAATTAAAATTAATATTTATGAACTTTCTTGACTTTGAACAAAGTTAGTAATTTCGTTCTTCAAAGTAGTCGATAGCCAATAATTTACAAAACCTAATTTCCTCTCCATCACTTTCTTCCCATCACAGATAATTTATGCTTTACATCCACATGACATAAATTCCGCATATCTAAATGCTATTCTATCGTCGTTGATAAATCGCAAGGTAACGTAAAGGTTTTCCTGGTAAAATTATTAGGCGCCCGCAGTAATCGCAAAATTATTACCGAACGGTACTTCTTCGTTCATCTGGCGTCTCTTCGATGGAACAAGCGAGCCTAAAAGATCGCACGAAGTCGTGGCGGGAAGGCAGAATCAATAACGCACCGCGAACAGGCATCATTAAATTACATTATACGGTTTAATGGATGCATTTGCCTGGGACCGCCAAAGTGTTTTGCCGTTTTTTTGCCTCTACTCCTTTCCGTTCGAAACGAACGGTCGAATATCCGCCGCCCGGTTATTTACGATCTTGTTGCACTTAGCACGATGATCTATATGTTATAACCCGGAGCCGCCTCTTCGCAATATCACAGAAACGTTATTGCGTGCCTTCTCAGCGCTGTGGGTTTGATTTGCCATAAATCACGATCGAATCCGACCGAGCGTGAGGAGGTTCCGTGAACGTATCGCTACCAGATAAATTATTGGATTATCAGCTCAGTACAGTTTCGCCTTTGTATTTTATTGTAATGCAAATTGTTTTTGTTCATCTTACATTATTTATAGGTTTCAGTAGTTAAATGATACTGTTAATATTGATAAATGCAAGTTATAATTTTAATATCAAATAAATGTCATTTTTAAATATATAGGGGAAGATAGAAATATAGCATTTTCGTGTATACATATTTTAACTTTCTCCTGGTGTATAAGTAAAAATTTTGCATTCGTGTAAAAATTTGTCCAAGGTTTTGATTTGTTTTCAGACTCCCACGTCGAGTATTTTTAGCATTTTGTCTCTGTATATTAAAAATGCAATTAGGTGAGGTGCCGGAGTGACGAAATATGGTGTGGTCGTAGATTTATATCGACTTTTAAATAGAGATTCACGATATAATTATGGACAACAATCAGATATAAAACTTCAATCAAATCGCGTACTTTACTTGGAAATTTGAGAGTTTTGATTCTATCGATGGACCTGTTGCATACGTTAGCCTATCAGTGCCATATAAACATAAAGTAAATAAAATGTAGCCCACTTCTGTTAATTAAGATTAAGATTAAAGGTTTAGTAACAGAGAAAAAATTATGAAACTAAAATAAATCTCAAATTTTCTTCTTTTACAAAGTAGAAAAGTTATTGTTTTGATATTAAAATGATTTAATAAAAAAATTTTATGCAATCAACACGGCAAAAAATAACCCCGGTTATATACTCTATTACAGATAATTTTTTCAATATACTCATAGATTAAAGTCTCCTGTTGTAGATTCACGTAAAACATGCTAAAGTTAAAATTTAACTCTTAACAGTGTTGAAAGTTACTCTAAATCCAGAAAAGCCCTAACAAGTTCACAACCTTTCTTGCTTGAACACGTGTTGATGTGAAAACAAGGCGTGTTGTTCAGTTTGTTCTCAACGGTATGTGGATATCTTAAATGCATTCAAAGTGCAATTTCCTATTAAAGAAGGCTTAACTATTGTAGATTTAAATCTTCTGTTGTATAAGGAGCCGTTCAATTTAGCGCAAACGCAATTTATTTGGTATTAAAATATAGATTTATTTTTTAGTTTAAGTCTTCGTGTTAGTAATTTAAAAAATGACACCTGCATATGATTTTGTTTTATAATTTCAGTATGCTTACTTAAATACAGCGACTTACTATATCTTAAGATAACATAAATGCAATTATTTATTGGATTGTTCAGTTTTTACAAGTTTTTTAATAAACCTATTTTGTGAACACTGTCTATTTTCTTATAACTCTATTTAGAATATACCTAAATCTAATTTTAATTATATTGCTAAATCTACGTAGATTGTAGCATTCTATTAAGAATATACCAAACACTAATTTCGAGTGCTTATAAACTCTCTATAGATTATAATTTCAACTCTATCGAGATTTAATATGTAATCTGTATTCATTCATCGTAGAGTTAATAATTCACTTTGCCATAGATTTATTTAATCTCTAAAATTTGCTCTAACAACCGATTGAAATATTTACTCGAAAAATGAATGGACCTCCTGGAAACATGTTAGATTTAAAATAGAGTGAGTTATTTTTTACCATGAAGCGTTATTGAGGAAAATTGCTTGAGGTGAAAATGATAATTCAAAAAGTGGTGGAACTCTTATTTTTGAATATAATAAAATATTTTTTATATCAAATTGAAGCACGGATACAATTGGCAATGCTTGGCTTGTAACCACGTCTGTAGGAATGTAGGAATATCTAAGTTCTCATGGATCAGTTCATTTGTTATATACCAAGGCCCATTTACTATTTGCAGCAACACTTTAGATTGCAAGTGTGGGAGTTTTAGTATATGACTATTACTGGCAGCCCCCCAAATTTTATACGCCATTTATATAGGCTTCAGAATAGAGTTATACAAAAGTAGTTTATTCTTAGTGGTCAACAATACATTCTACTATAGATTAGTCCCAGTTGAAGCCTTCTATGTTTTCTATGATTATCCAGATGTTTAAATCAATTTACTTTAAATCGACAACGTTTTGCACTTCGTGCAAGTGCTTTTGGAGGTGCAGAGAGCAATTTGGGAGCTAATGTATGGCCAAGATTGCGATGTCACCTGCGAAGGAGGCGGTAATAGTGTAAGTGTGAATGATTAAAGTTCCAGAAATTTAAATGATTATTTACTCATTTATCTCCTTTTGATTAAATCCCCTTTACCTTACTCATTAAAATTTGGACAGCAATCTGCAAAAAGATTATCTATGTTCCAACGACACCAAGAAATTGTCCAAAGATGAGATGAAAGCACTCAAGATTGTTACGTTGAAAAATAAGTCTTTGTTTTATTTATGTTTTTGCATTTTGAGGGATTTGTTCCTAATCTTTTCGTTTTAGGTCTCAAATAAATTTTAATAATAAAAAATACTTTTAATGAATAGTCCTTATAAATATGCATAAGTACCACTTATATCTTCATAAATTAAAAGGGTAAGAGAGGTCACCTACCTCAGTATTCAGTACAATATGTTGTGCATGCACTAGGGCGACGGTTTTTTCTATGCCACACGCACATGCTTTAGTATCAGACTGTTGCTAAGCTAATTCCTGTACCACGTTAAATGAATTATAATACTTATTAGTAAACGTGTAATTCGTTAAAATTATTAATAAAAGTATCCTTAATAGAAGGCTAATAATACATTATTCAAAATTAGATATAAAAATACACGCGCTAGAAAGAAATATTATAAATCAAAATTTACCGTACATTTATTACTATTATTTATAGCTACATTTATCAAAACGGATGCTTTCACGCTGCGTGGAACTCGGCGAGTGATAAAGTTGGCGGAGGGAACGAGAGGAGAAAAAATAAAATAAACTGAAAAAGATTGTCTACCCATATCTACATGCACCCGAGTCCCATAATCTTTTTTCGTGGTTCTCTACGCCGAGTACGTAGCACGTAATCTTTCGGCATCAATCATCGCCGGAGACGCAGCAACACGACGAAACAGAAGACTTTGTCTACCCAACATATGGTTGTAAAGGATCTTATGTTTCAAAGTGGTCGGTGTCGAATTTCTTCCTCTAGAAGACGATGCACCCTCCCTCGACGGGTAATTAGAAATAGATAAAAGACGTAACTATAATTTTTTTTCTTACGCTTGAATAGAACGTACCGAAATCTTGTCATAAAGTATTCTTTTTAAAGGAGAAGGGTCTGCTATAAAAACGAAATGATGCATGTGTTATGCATCTAGTTTAAAATGTCAACTGAAATCATCGTTGTAAGTATTTGGTTTCAAATTTTTTATTACTACTTGAAATATTATTTTTATGATCGATTTTTTTTTCATTTGATAATTTGATTCCTTTCACGTGCTGCTTTAGGGTGCGTTGGCACATACAAATCGGAAAGGTGTGTATCTCCGTGTGATGCGGGTCGACTCCCAGTGGCTTTCATTTAATTACCCATCCCTCAAAAAAAGGGAAAGGGTACTTTTTATTATCTGATGAATTTGTTAAGTAAACAGAGGGGCAATGAACAGGGTCGGTAGTCGCCCAAAAAGGCCGCTACTTACTTTATACCTGCGGTAAAAGATCTTTTTCGAATATATACATATATTTCCATTTATTGTTTCGAAATGGTTGCTAATGTTCTACTCCTTTCCAGCAACTCCATAAAGCATTCGTCTTACATCGGACGACGCAGATCAACGATTTGATATACAAAAATATACGACGGATACGCAAACAAGAAAAAAATTTATGTTGAAGGAAATCTGTCCATGCGAACAACTCCGTTTTGGAATGTTTTGCATATCTTTGGATTTTAATCGTCCTCGTATACATATTTGCTTCGTTAATTTACAAGATTTAATTGGAGGTATGGTTAATTTGGCGTGTAGTTTTAGAGACAAAGAAATTTTTTAAGTACCTGCCAATTATATACATAAACAAATCATAAAACAAGAAAGGTGCATGTCTTATTATGTACTAATTATATTAAGAAAAGTTGTGTACAATAACATAAACATCCTTTGTTCTTTATCATTGTAATAAATTCCTTATAACAATTAAGGTTAATTATTTACTGTGTATTGAACACTTGTATTGTTTAACGTATAAGTCGGGGCGTGACTATTTCACTCGACACATTATTCTTGTCGCCCCATAATAAAGGCAAGTTGGGTTGGACTAATCTATACTCATTTATGCGATACCTAGTACAAATCATTGTTAAATAAGATTTGTGGTTCTCTTTCTTTATTAACCCTATTAAATACAAAGAAAACGACGCCGAGATATCCGATTGATATCGCTCACCATAAATTCAAAACCCCGCCACATTCGCCCCCTCCGATTACTCTTTATTATACAAAGTAGATTTATTCGATAACGTAAAAGCACACTCGACCTAAAATACGTACCTTTATCACTATTAGTACCTAGCCCCAGTCGGTCATCGTCATTATCAAGCAATCACATCGTTTACGCGAAGCATTTAACTTTTTCCATTGTCGGCGATAAGAGAAAGAGAGGAAAACGGAATCGATAAAAGCGAAAAAGGCGTGGGCCTCAGGAAGGCCAAGAGTGTTAACTTCGAAAGCCATTGGTGGCCAGGGGGAAAAATTAACTGGGTTTTAAGAAGCCTTTGTGTGCCTTCTCACGGCAACACCGCCCAAGAAAAATCAATATTCGCGCCGAGTATCGACCCTCTCCACCAGTGATGTTAGGGTTGCTGGGCTTGGCCCACACGCGATGAAAAACTAAACAGGTGTGGAATATGTATGATGGGGTTCGTGTCGACTCCTCAGAGATTTGACAGTTATCAACATCATTATTAATGCTTAAGTTAGATTTGTTAATAATTCTTCTTCCACTTAAAATTTTAATACGTCATGGTATTTCAGGAAGTCAATTATTCGATGTCTCATGTACGGAAAATATATTTGAAGCGATTAAGATAAAAGAGTCAAATTTTAAGCACCTGTACTCGCATACCTCAAAGTAAAAGCAAAGACGACAAAGAGAAAAAATACCCTACCCGAGAGGAGGCTTAACGTTAACGAGCCTATTTTGGGAAGGCGCGACTTGGATACTCGGCAGTATCTTAGAGATACCGTTAATATTTCGAATCTCCTCACAGCTCGTCTCGCCGCCGCATTTGAATCCAGAGAGCCTCGATGAGTGCAACACCTGCCGACCAACCAGTCGAAAACCTGAATACTTTGGAAAAAGTTAACTGTTATCTGTCGAGTCAAGTCGATGTGGGTCGCCGCTACCGTAAATTGGAGGCTCGCATATGTCCGTTGTACCGTCAGGTTCATGTCGTGAACTAATTGATTTTGCCAAATACGATGGCATGCTTTTAGACGAACATTAATGAGAACGAAAAATTGTACGAAAGTCGAATATCAGATCAACGTCCAACGAACTTGTCATAATTTTATGCCGTATAAGGCAAGTTAAAGTATATCGGGTGGGTATACCGTTTTGTAATTTTGCACACAGGAAATGATATAAGTTATGTTAATCATAAAGCTGTCTAAGAAAGTTAAGTTAATCGGTTTAGGATTACCTGTTATTGGTTTACACCAAAAGTGGAGGTTTGTATTATTAATAAATACATAATAAAGTTTTAAGAAAGATTTCTTTCTCTAGTTTTAGTTGTTCTTCAGCTTTAGATTGTTGTATATTTTTCATTGAATTAAAACTAGAACTAACACTAGACCTAGAACTAGAAATATTCCTCGGACGCACGGCTAAACCCGAAACTTTCTAGGTCTAATGTTAGTTCTAGTTTTATTTGTTATTCAGTGATAGATTGTTGTATATTTCTATTGAACTAAAAGTAGAACACTAGACCTAGAACTAAAAACATTTGGGTTTAGTCTTAAGTCTATTAAGATTGCTAAACCCAAATGTTTCTAGTTCCAGATCTAGTGTTAGTTTTAGTTTTAGATGTTATTCAGTTTATTTTTGGCTATAACAGATACTCACTTCTCCATATTAATTCGTTACATCGAGGTTTTAGTGTATTTGGGAACAAATTTCATCATGATCATAAGAACTTTGCTAGTAAGAAATATCGATATTAAATGTCCAAATTGATTGATATCGTGAGATAGCACATCAATTTACTTGGTATGTAAGGTATTTTAATTACCATTTAAATTTTTTTATGCGTTGCTTCAACGATATGCGTTATAGCTATACCTAAATGCTTAAAACTTCGTATATATTTCTTCTTTCTTATGTCTGTTCGCTATGAATAGTCTCCGACGGGCATGCGTACAACATATGCATACGACCGAAGTATGCATTCCCCGGTTGTGTGATCGTCCTTTTGTAGTTCGTGTACCCCACCGCGCGGGTCGTTCATTTTTGAAACACATTAACACTTTTATGTGCTTCTCCGGTTCAGAAACGATTCGGCTAATAAGCAGCGAACATACCGTGCCGAAACGGTCGACCCATGACCAAATCACCCTTTTAAAATGGAATACATTAAAACACGCTGCGGTCGATTCGATCGATCGGAGTTAAAGACTATAAAATTTACATAGAATAACAATACGATAAATGAAATTTGATGGTAAATTATTATGGACCGGAAAATTTTATTATTAGACTTTTGGACATTGTCCACACGAATCGTTCGAAATACCTTAGGTTTTCCGCGTAATTTTAAACGGAGTGTTTCCGAAAATATAACGGTATTTGTGCCAACAACGCTGTAATTTAGGATAGTAGATATAAGTATAAGAAACAAATTGAAAGTGTACTTGATAAAAGTAAATTAAACATTTTCTGCAATTTATATTTTTTTCTATAACTATACTTGCCATAAAAATAAAGTTGTTCAGTACTTTATGATAATTTCTAATAATGATATTTATTGGCTACATACCTTAAATAAGTAAAACTCGAACTTTATCAAGAAATAAATAATTGTATGGAGTTGGAATTTCATATTTTTTCGAAAGTATAAGAAAACAAAACTTTAAATTGGACCTGAATTTCAAAAGCGTAGATTCTAGATTTGGATCGACAACTGGGACAGGTGCAATTTGCCCAATTGGTTCGAAAAGTACTGACATTAAAGCGATCAACGATTTAGATAAGAAAATAGTTTGTTTGATTCGAAGTAGGTACTTTAACTTAAACGAACGCTTTCTAATCTTTATCTGAATTGCTATTTATTCGATAAATTACTACTTGAAATGGATATTATTAAATTCACTTTTGGATATCACAACATGTTTCTTTTTAGAGGTTTTTACTTTTTTTTTAAAAATATCATTATCATTGTGGAGAATTATTATTTTCCCTTTTATTTCGCACTTTTGTCAACCACTAAATCTAACTGTGACATGAAGCCTGCTGATGGATTATCTGTCTGCAACATGTGTAGATGAAAAGATACTACCCTAGTAGAGTAACAATGTGGGTTAAGTGGAACGCTAACATTTATAACAGCGGTCTCAATTAGCAATCCCGAGATTAGAGCTGATTATTTATAACACCATAATCGTTCCTGGACTACCATTTATTTCTTAGTGAACGAACCTATCTGAAAAAATAACAACAAAGCACGATTTGTATAACGGACTTCAAAAGAGAAAGGAAAAAATCGGGGGAAAAATTTTAGACCTTCAATGGGATTGAATTTGTGATCCATTTGGCATTACTTTATCAGATAAGTCGGTGAGCATTGCAGTTTTATTCTGATTTAGAAGTGTCTATCTTTTTGGCATCTTTTTTTCAAATGCCCGCGATGTCGATATTATTTTAGAATCAAACGGTGCAATTATTTTTTTGCCTGAATGCATCCGCGCCATTCTTGCACTGTGTAGAGTTCCCTTTCAGAGGTTTCCAATAAATATCATTAATTAGTTCATGGAATATCGCAGTTATTAAAGTACATATATTATAGGGAGCTTTTGCGCTCTGCATGGTTCCCATCCCGATGCACTTCTAGGTATGGTCTGCAGATTACCGTGTTGAATACTTGCATGTATGTTAATAGGTATGTTAACTTGTATGGTTTCCGCAAGAAAAAAAATTAACATCATTAAAATCACTGATCAAGTGCTCGGCAAAGTATTTGGATGTGAAATAAATACTCCTTCATCTTGTTCCACGAACCGTCCATGAGGTAAATTAAACAGCGTCTCTGATATGGTGCTGCCGATGTGAACGGCACTTACACTCCTTCCTCGATTTTTTCTTAATCGCCAGGTGTCTTCATTGATAATTTAATTAATAACACTGCCAGGTGTGGTAATTTTTATGGCAATTGTACCGAGTGTGAGTGGGCGGACTTTTCTAATCAGCTCATCCATTGCAGCCTGCTACCTTATATGCATAATTAAAGAAAGTGTGTTCTTCATCGTTAAAAGGGGTATCTTCCTCTTTACCAAAATATCCGACTTCATTAAAGACTGAGTAACGTAGAGGTTAGTTTCATTTTATTTCATCAATTCTCGATGTTCGGTATTAGTATTTTCATACATCTACACAGCGATTTTTTATCTCACAGCTGTCTGTCTTAATATTTCTTTTGCACTATGCATTTCCTTTCTCTAAGCAGCCAGTAAGTCAACTACTATTAGAATGTCGTTTGACCATGGAAATGCACTCGTAGTGATATAAAAAAATTATAAATAAGTTTAGTCTAAATAAGTCCCCGGCCTTCGCCATTGACCTGGGACTTATATATGGTTCAGCATTGCCGACACCCAGATATTTTGACAATCTTAGACATTCTCTACATCTACTATACGTTGCCCTCTGTGGTTGGTACTTGAACTGTACTGTGGTTGTTTTTACTTACACTTGAAGTCAACTTCATATTTTCAGTTAGGATTCAGACAGAAGTTTAGTTGTTGGTAACACTGAATCCAGCGTTCAATTGACGTTGGTATCGTGAGAGAAAAATTTTCTATTATTCTTCTGCTAGAATAAAAGTTAACGTTTAATTTTTGCCCAGAACCTTCATCGCAGTTTGATAGCTTTTGTAATTGCGAGATCGAGGAGCATGATTCGTCGGGATGTCAAGATCACGGCACAAGCATAAGTTTTTGTAGCTATTCTTCTGATTTTGACTATTTTCCCATACGATTCTTATTCGCATAAGTTTTAGAAGGTAACTAATTTCCGTGATTAGTCTTATTTTTGAGTTGGTGCTTAAATAAACAAAATCCAGAAATTCCAAGGCCATTTCCAAAACAGCTGCTTCTTTAAATGAGAAGTTGCTGGTGTCACGTCTCCAAATACTTTTTTAACGGACGCAGAAATGAGTAACTAAATAACTATTTACTTTTTATATAGACGATGACAATTTAATATAAATTTTATTCATTTTAAAGCTTACAAGAAACGGTAGCAACCAGATTATTATCAAAATATAACAAAAATTGAGAAATACTCCAATACACATTTATGCGATTAAAAAAACCACAATTTCATATCGTTTTCATATCAAAAACCTATGTCGTATCAACAACGAGTACTACTTCATTTTAATCTTTTTCAAACAAATACATCAGCCTCCGCGAGCAATCTCAGTATTTATTTAAGATGCGTCCGATAAATTTACCGCTTTCAGAATCGTGTATTTTTGATTTGTGTAATACCGAAAATACACTAACCGTATCTTATTTGTTTTAGAAAATAGCTCAACCCGAACGAAAATAAAGGTAGGTACACAAAGTATTCGGATCGTTTCCAGAAGCGGGATTCGTTAAAAACGAGAAACGTGTTGGTTTTGTCGGTTAATTTGGTCTTTTTACGAACACACCACCAATAATTCTTTTGCATCGTTACTTCTACAGCTTCGAGGATCGATTCATTTGTCTTCTCTTATCTTCAGTGACATCGAAGGGAAAACTCTCGAGGCCCTCTCGTGTGAAACAGTACAGTCCGTCCTCACTTTTATCTTTAACCGAATCAACATGTAAAGTATTTTCAATTCTAAACGACTTACAATACTTCTTTTTTAATTTTTTTTATAACAAACTTATTTAGGTTATTGTTTTAAACTTACTTAGAAATAATGAGCCTTTTTTTTAAACAACAAGACTATAGGAATTTTTAGGATGGATCTGGACGTATATTATTGTCGCATAACCTCTTCTCGTTGTGTAGTTGGCATTGTACCAAAACTTCTATACTGTTTTACTGTCGTATAAATATAGAACTATCGCTCTTGTGTTCTATTATTAGACATAGTTGTCCGTATTTTAAGAACTCTGTGACAGTTGTAGGTGTGATCACCAATTAGTTATACAGAAATCTTTATTGTTTCTTTTCTTTGGTTAATTTAGATTAAAAGCTTTGTTTAAAGCATGAATGTAACTAAGAAAATAAAGAAATTCTCTGCAACGAATCATCATTTTTTTTTAAGTGTCGACAAATCGGACTATTTTTGTATTTATAGCTCTATGTTGAAAGCTGGTAATCTGGGAAGTTGCTGAGCCATATAGTAACGACCGAAATTGACAATATTTACGCAACGGTGGACCAATTTGAAGTGGGACCATATATTTACGGACGGACCGTGATACATTTAAGTTACAAAATAGTTGGCAAAGATTCGTCCTGGCGCGGGCGTTGGTTTCTTAGCCAACACAAAATGTACGATTTCTTTTTCAATCTAACACAAAAAAAAATAATGAATGATTTTTTTTTATTTAGATATTTCAAAATTTACTTAACAAAGATAAATATATAAAAGTAAATTTGAAAAGCTGATTTCTTAACGTTATAATTATAGTAAATCCTCGATATAACTAGCACTAGCACTAGAGCTAACACCAGCATTAGAACTAACACTAGACCTAGAATTAGAAACATTCGGGTTTAGCAGTGCATCTCTAACCCAAATGTTTCTAGTTCTAATTGTGTTAGTTCTAGTTTTAATTCAATGAAAAATATACAACAATATAACGCTGAATAACAACTAAAACTAGAACTAACACTAACATTAGAACTAGAAACATTCGGGTTTAGCCGTCTTAAGAGACGTTCGGCTAAACCCGAATGGTTCTAGTTCTAGGTCTAGTGTTAGTTCTAGTTTTAGTTCAATGAACCTATTCATTGTTCTAGACCTAGAACTAGAAGGACTTCTAAGAGCGCTAACATTTATATTTAAATATAAATTAACATAATAATGTTTAAATGATAATGTCCTGTAAGTTTAAAAGTCCAAAGTTTCTTAATTAGACTGATCATCAAAAGGTTTATTTCGCACAGTTCAGCATAAACTAAGCTTGACTAAAAGAACTGAGACGACTCAGTTCTCTGTGAATCACCCGAACACATGCCTGCTCGGCCCACATGTGGCGATAAATTATCGGGGTTCGTTGCATTTATAATGAACAATAAAAGGCGTTATGCTGTCAAAATCGTTACCGACCATTAACATATCAAAATTTTTTCTTTAAAGAATTTTTTTAAATAATTAAAAAGAAGGAGTATATTATTGCAAGTTATATTTTTCAAATGCTATTTTAAACTAAATTCCCATCCAATTAATTTACTTTTTTAATAAAGTAATATAAATTTCAGTTTAATTTACCAACAATCTCACAAAAGATCGTAAATATACTCGTTGCAATTTAATGCAAAATTACAACGAGTGCATGAAAACACATCAACGCTTCTCATGGACCATAACGATTAAAACCCATGCATTTAGTTAACCGATAGGATGAGAGATAATTAGTTAAAAATCGAGTTAATCATGCATAATTGGCTACTGCGCGTCGAAGTCGTTTCAAAACAACTCCCGAGAACTTTTATACCCGTGTAAGTTTCTGTGTTCCCTTTGTTTCCACGGTTGTAAACAATAAAAGGAACGATCTCCAGTTGTTGTTGTTTTTACAAAACGCATTTGTATTGTAGTCCTCGTGTATGCCTCGTCGTGCTATTTAAAAACGAGTGTGAGGTGATTTGTTTCAAGTTATTCTAAGGTGAAACAAAGAACCGCGCCGGTTCAAAAGAAAAGCGTCCATTGGAAAGATTTTCTATAATAAGATCGAAGTGATTCACATTGACGCTTCTGAAGTGGTTTCACAAGTGTGGCGACGCCGTGGGAGTTTAATGACGCCCGCGTCTCGGGGCCGGTGTTCACGACCACAATAAACAACATACATAGGCGTTATGTATGAATTACGGGATGGCAATCTCTGTTTATTTCGAATTCATGCCGATTTGTACTGACTTGATAAATCGTGTCTCTTGAAGGTTGTATTACTGACGGTAAATTAGTTAAAGTATCTATTCAAGTTATAAATGTCATAATTCAATAAATACAAATTTTATTCACATAACACCAGCAGAAACTAAACTTTGGTACAAAGGGATAATTCTTATTTAAAATAAATGTTATAATAAATTGTTTGGAAAGAATAAAAAACAACAACTAACAGCTCCTGAAGGAGGTTGTCATCTGTTCCACTCAACCACAAGTACATCTATAAGTAGTGGCTATATTTAATTACTATGATCCTACTTAAAATGATACATGATACTATTATAATAATAATTAATAAAATTTTTTGCGTAAAAGTTGATACAGAAAGTTGATTTAGAACTAAAGAAATAATTTTTAAACTCCATTTGTTTTAAAATGGTTTATATTTTGTAACAATATCTCAATTCGTTCTTGATATACGATGTTATAAATTGCATTATTATCAACTCAACCTCAATAACCAAAGAGAAGAATAAAAAATCGTATCACCGAGATATGTGGGAACGAAGGAATTATTTATTGTGCGTTGAAACTGGATTTAATTGATCATAAAATGATTTTTATTACATCTTAATGTCGCAAATTAGATATTTATAAAATTAATTATTGGCATATTAAAATTTCTTTAAAATGGCTTTTATTTCATGATGATATCTCAATTCGTTCTTGGGATTCGATGTTGTAACTTGTATTTTTATCAACTTAACCTCAATAAGCGTTGAATTAAAAAAATTGCATCATCGGGATTTATAGCAATGAAAGAAAAATTTTGTTATGTTTGAACTGGAGAATACCAGCAACCTCATTTGTATGTAAGAAGACAATCTTTTGGATTTTGGTATGTGGATAGCCAGCCTTATGAGATTGTCTATTGCAGTTATGTAGTAACTTCAAATTCTCTGTCAGCACAAAAGCCATTGATCTTAGAAATATTTGTTTCTGCATTATTCACTTTCACATTGGTCATTGCAACAGCTTCTGTTTTTGTTTTGAAAACAATTTAATTGGGTTACAATATTTAACTGATGAATACGTTGAATTTATCTAAATTTATTTTCCCAGACTGTGTATGAAGGTACCCCAGAACTTTAACCGATATTTTGCGGTTTAGTCCAATGAGTTTTATAGTTTAATCTATGATGTTATCTCTGCTACTATAATTTCATCAAAGTAGTAATAAGTTTTTAACTCAGAAACCTTCTCTATTACTAGTTCTAATAACTTTGCATTGCTTTTTGAAAAGATCTGCTTCCACAAATATGGACACTTTTATAAGTGGTCTCTTTCACCCAAATATGACCTGACACTACTACACAGCATTGCCAACTTATAATTGATTCAGATTACGAAATTGCTGAATACTGAATAAATTAGTTATAACTAACTTATACAAAGAGTGAAACAAGATTGAGAAGCTCATCATTAGCTAGGTTAAGTTGAGTTGACATGAATAAAGCCGTTTTAACCAGAAGACTAAATTGTTGCCACTTTCTTTGAATTTTAATCATTTTGAAACAAGGCATTAGGCAGCTTTTGAAAAAGTGGCAGCAAACAATAAAAAAGCATTTAAGCTTGAGTAACACCAATGTATTGAATGCTGATTCTACAGATATGCAAGTTTTTTGGGTTAAAAATTTAGAGTTAGGTTGGGTTGTTACATTCATTTACTTTAATGTTTTCTTGTTCATCTTGATGCTAAGTGTAGTGCAAAGATTACACTTGTCATTGTTTGAATTTGATGATGTGGTATTAAAAAACTTGCAATTGAGTTGCATGATCGATTCTGATTGGTGTTACAAATTTTTAGATATTGGTGGTCAGAGATCCCAACTAATTAAAACAGAAGCCGTAAGATGTACTGGAAAGATTTGTGGCAAATATTACAATTCCTCCGATTTCCAATTACTCCAGGTTAGTCTAGATTTATCGCAGTAGCTAGAGTACTATAGCAATGAGCAGGATATTGGATAAAAGGATTGTGAAGAGAGACCCAACTTCAAAATATTACCTTGTTTAATATAATATTCTTTTACATTTACAGAAACTATATCTCTTCTTTAATAATGACCCTTAAAGATAATCCGAAGAGGAACCTCCGAACAATTAAACCAGGTGAATTATTTGGCTTCCTTATAACCCACGGGTGTGTCTTTATTGTTTCCCCGCTCAAATGATAAATCGCCGTCTCGAGAAACCATATTCCATCGAGTTTTACGGCCTTACTCGAAGTGCACCGTAGGCAAAGAGCGGTTATTGCTGACTTTCACGGCGAAAATTATCGTCGAGCGCATAAATTACGGGTTCCGTCACCGCATGGGAGGGTCACTTCGAGGGCCAGACGCGCGCGTTTCAGTCTTGCAACTTCGAAAGCCGGTTAATGGCCGATAATTAAGTCCGCTACTGTTGCCGTAATGGGTTAATCGATGTCCGTTTGCCATCGGACTTTGGAAACGTTAATCCTTCTAAAGTTGTAACAACAATGGAAAATGCGGCGAGGTTACAACCTTTAAGCCGATTAAAATGCTTGTTTGTAAATTACATGGCGGAAGTGTAAACGAAAATTGATACATCTTCTTGGATTACAAAGGAAATTAATGAAAGAATCACGACAAAAGTTGTTTATGTAGAAATCGATTATTCATCAAGTCTTTTAATGTGATACAAATGTAATCAATATAACTACAATTTATTTGGGAGCAACTTGATGATTTTGTTATGGATTATTAAAAATTATTTGGAAGAGTCATAAATTTTTAAAATGTAAGCGCACAAAATTTAGTTACTTTATAAAAAATCCTGAACTTAATGAACTAAACCGTTATAAACACTTAAATTTATGTGTTTTATTTATTTTTTTAATTGTCCTAATTTATCGCGTCCACATATAAGCACGTTAGACGCGAAACTAATTTTAAACGAACACCATTATCTTATTTTTAAAGAACCTCTCATTCGGGCCATCCTTGTGCAACGTTTCTCTTTTTAAAATCATCACAAAAGTATGTGTGTATTTTTAGAAATGTCCCACTTTGACGAAAAACTGTTTTCATAACAAACTGGATATTTTTCCAATTCAATTGCACATTGAAACATCCTCCTACTTAAACTCGCAGTGTCCTTGCCTCTGCAAGACGCATTTGCATGTAAATTGCTGTCATACCTGCCCATAATTACGTTGGTAAATATAGCGCCGTGTACATTTTTATTAATGATCTAATACGTAATGAGAACGTAGCCGGATAACTTCTGGTTCCCGCATATACAGAAGGTCTTATCATTAGCCGAGAGCGTTTATGCCTTGTCGTTAAATGCAACCGTTGGTTACCTACTCAGGCATTTAACATTATGCAAAAAAAATCGCGTAAGAAATCAATGAATGATCGAATTGGATGTGGTTTCGAATTAATTAAGAGCACTTGCGGTTTCTCATCAAGAAGTTGTTATATATACGTAATTAATGTTGTTAGACTTGTTTCTTATCAAATCAGGCTAATCAGTTGATGAATCAACGAAAGTTGAGAACTTTAAAAGTTTTATGGTAGGAGTTGATAGTTCAGTAATAATTGTTAGATGACAAAAGATACATACTAAACCAGTTCAAATCATTTTCCTTATTCAAAAGAGTGTGTTAACTTTCAAAGATGACTTATTCACAAGAGTGTCTTAAGATGTCATCTCGTGACGATGCCATCTGCGTTCTCCCTATTCACAACAAGTGTACACAATGTTATCATTGGTCACGTTCCTATTTCATCCTATGCCGGAGTAACTACACGGTACATAATTGAAAACCTCTGTAATCCAGGTAGATTAACCGACAGTGGCCCTCGTGATGTAGGACTACCGTATCGCGAACTATCATCATGCACAATCTTTCGGTCTCGTTACGAAGGAAAATCGGCCGCAGCCGCGGTCGTGAGGCGTCACCCGCCTGTATAGTTTACTATCTGCTGCATCTGACGATGACACACCTATACCGTGTAAACCGATACTTTACAGCTATCGCCGTGCAAATATAATTGAATTTACTATCGACGACACCGTTTGCCAGATCGATCGATTAATTGGACCCGATACCGGAGTAATTGGTCGTTGATAACATGGAGTGGCCATAGATCTCCTTCAGTGACGTGTACCGTTAAATTTCGACCAGAGCAAAATCAAAGTGAATTATTACTGTCCATCCTATACATATAATTCATTAAGATTTATCTTTATATCAAGCATGATTAATTTTATAATTAATGAACGTCTGACGAAAATCGTATATATCATAGATGTATTTCATACTTTTAAAATTATAATTCAGTAAACTTATATTAAATTAAACTAACAGTATTTAATAAGCAATCTGTTGCAATATATTTCTAAGCAATGTAAACAAAAACACAGATTCTATCCCACATAAATTACCATTTAAAATTAGGCAACTAAAAAGACTAAATTAACAAGATTGCAAATCAATATGATTAAGATATTGATAAAATTGGTCTCACACTTGTTAGTAGATATGAAACGCTGGATGAACACATGACGCTTGTCAGCGCGTAACCTCATGCAAGTAAGTACCTCCATGCAAGTGTTTAGTTACGGCATTGCAAATGAGGTACATACAATCTGCGAACACAGCAATAAAATCCGATTTATACCCTTCGTTTACGCGGCGGCGGTGTAGGCGTCAGGCCCAATTAAATAATTTCCGGTTGCAATCTAATTCGATACGATAGTTAACGATTATAATTGTCTGCTAATGGTCCAATTTAAAATGTAGATACTTTCAAAACTGTTAAAGGACTTGGAAAGTTAACAAAAATTATTTCAGAAGTTTTGAAATAAACTAAAGCCATTCTACCAAGAAAGTACTATATTTAATGGTGTTTGAGTTATACCACCACGAACAGATATTGAATTTTCAACCATTTTGTATATTTTAAGTCGCTCTACTAGATCTGCAACATCATTCAATTTCAATTTTATTACTTAATGTAAAATTAGCAATGTTTTTTGTTTCTCTGAAACACATAATACCCTGAAAATTGTTTCATTATTTGTTCAACCATGTCTAACATTTACGGTGTATGTAAAAAAAGAATTTATTTATTCAACTTGAGATTAATTTCTTCTTTCTTTGCCTTTTCTGCAGAATCGCACTCTTGGTATTATCAGTCACTTTGTTCTGGGTCTCCCCCTTCCCCTCTTCCCTTCTCCTCTTTCCTCCATCATCCTCTTTATCTCCCAAAGATACATAGGTATTATCATCCATACAAATCACGTGCCCGTACTGCTGCAACAGTTTGTCCTGTAAGTTTTGATGTAAGGATCTATCTCTACCTCTTTTCTTGTCTTAGTATTTCTGAGTATCACTTCTGGTCTGTTTATCTGCTCATCCTACATTAGCCAGGTTTTCGCCCCATATATAAATGTTGGCACATATACTGCACGAAGACTTTCTTAGCCCCCCCCTGTTTATTGTGGTTATGGACCAACTCATCCAGAAGCCTCAAAAGTCTTGTGTATGTAAATAACATAGTATTACTGGGGGGAAGTTACAAGCCATAGTCAACAAATGAAATATCAATTAAAAAAGTGCAGGAATAAACGCAAAGACAAGTAAAATAATGAAGATTAGCAAACAAATCGGCAACGAGGAAGAAGACATAAACAAGAGATGTGGACACAACAGATTTGAATATATATTGGAATCCATGTTGCAAGTTAATGAATAAATGATAAAATAACTTCTACTCGTCTTCAGCGTCAAGCTGTTAAAATAATGAGAATCATATTAAAATATTATTTACGGTAACATTTAAAAATCAATTAACCAAATTACAAATGAAATGCGAACTTTGATCAATTCAAAAATTTTGTATATAAGAGCAAAAAAAAAATACATATAATAGAAAAAGAGAAAAGAGAACTCACCGTCAGGAACCGTAAGAAAGATTTCAAACCAAATAGAACAAGTCATCTTAAATTGAAAATCAGATTGTAATAAAATTTAAATGGCGTCATAAATCACATCAAATCTAAGGAAAAATTGAAAATAAAATTAGTTTTAATAGGAAATAAATGAAAGTTTTACCTATAAAAGGGTACAATTAACAAATCAAGTTTTTTAAAAAATAAATATCAAGTGGTAAAATATTAAAATTGGTTTCTTCTTTGGAGGAGATTGAAAGACACTGAAAGTGAAACCGGATATGTTCTCAAAAAGAAAAGAAAAACAGGAAAAAAAAACCATGACAAAGAAAGAATATATGAAAAGAAACATTCAGGGTAACAAGTTTCAAAACTAAGGAATTATTTAAATTACTCACAATAAAGCGCAAAATTCAAAATATTATGTACATCTTAAATAAGATAACTAAACAATGGTTCATTATTATTATAAATTTGGTCAATAATTACATTAAGTTTATTGTTCTTTTTATCCAAAACATCCGAAGCCAGAATTTCTATTCTTTTTGTATAGATATATTTTTATTATATTTCGTGTTTTTAATGCTACTATTACAATATCTTAAAGTATACATAAGAAACAGGCTAGTGTTTGAACAACAACTTATCAAGAACTTAGAAATGACTTAATATTTTCAAAAATATCAAGACATAGATTCCGGGCAAACTATCTGAGATTCTTCTAGCTTGTTACAAATCTTTACAACATGGTCATTTCATATAGAATCACTTATCTTTGGAGATCTGTATCACAATCTAAGATATAATCACAATCTGTATTTTTACCCTGTCGCATATTCATTCGATGTCCTATTTGGTATTCATGGTGGAAGGTGACAACAAAGCAGCAGGACCTTACTTATAGGAGTCTGCATAATTTTTTAAGTAATTTCTAAATATTTCGTGATTCATTCTATAAGTTTTAATTTTTATAACTTCCAACATTCAACCAAAACTACATGTCAACACTGAAAAGTTTATCTGCCACAAATGTAGTAGTCATGAACAATTCGCCCTCAAACAAAATCTCACGCGATCATTAAAGAATAGTGTTTTAATACAATTCCGTTGTCATATCAAAAACTTTTAACCGGTTCTTAGAACTAACCACAGTCGGTGTCCACCTGACGTCCATCAACGGGAGGTAGATCGGTGACAATAGACTATCGTAATTTGTTCTTGCTTCCGACGACATCACGACATACGTCAAAATTAATAGGGGGGCTATTGTGCTGTCACGTTCTTAGTACTACCGGAATTTATCCCGACGACGTAACACACCTTTCGTGACGTCACCAGTTCGTGAATTTATTGCTTATCCTTTTCTATGATACCTTTCCCTTTTAGAAGATTTTAAATTAACTTTATTTACATAGTAAACTCCAGTTAAACCCGGTAGTTTATTACAACCGCAAAACCAAAGTTAGAAGGGGGAAGTCGTTTACTACTGTGATCGAGAATGCACGCTAGAGGGACGGACTGGCCTGCTTTTGGCAACTTAACAAAAAACCTTTGTCTAAGAACGTTTCACAATCAACTAAAATCACCACACTGGAAGTTATAATTTCGCTTACTTCATTTTATTAACCCGTAATTATTGAGATTTTTGTTGGAGTTAGGTAGGTTTTCGGCACTATAAGGTTTTCGATTTTTATCTAAATGTTACTAAATTCACGTTATTATTAGTTCTATGTAAAATATATTGAAAATCAATATTTTTTAATGACCACATAATATTAACTTTGAACGTTTCCAATCAATATTGTGCATAATAAAATTATTAATGTTTTTCACTTTTCATGGAGAAACAATTCTTTCCTAAGGGTGTAGTACTATCTCACCTTTTCTATGGCATAAATTTCTGTGGCAAAAATCCCTGGAATATAAATCAGTGATGATTTCCTAAGCAGTTTGTTACAATAATAATATCACAGGATTTGTTTTTTTTTGTTTGTTTTATCAAACAACCTAAAATCGAGAAAAATATCATATACATATGTTAAGAATAAAGGTGTTTTAACACTAAAGTTCTATTTCGCTATGATCGTTATAATCTGATTCTAAAGGATTTTTCTTAATTAACTTTGCATAATATAATCTGGATATATTTTGCAGTAAAGTATACAAAAAAATAATTGCGGTCGCTACTCTACGCATTGATAATGAGATTACATCAAATCGGGTTATTAAAATACGATAATCCGCAACATAGACATCATTAATAGGATATGACAAAATCTTTAAATACATTCTGTGCCCACGCCCCAAGGAATTAACATATCGTGAATGATATAGTTACAGACGTATGTGTTACGAATTCTTTGTATTAAATGTTACACCTAAGTCGGTAAAATTATTTGTACTAACCAAGTATTTATTGGGATTTAAAGAACTTCTACAGTATGACAACAATACCACACATGTGCAGTAGGTTTTTATCATTTTCACTATAGCAGTTCAAATGTTTCCACTCCTTTTAGTCTTCTAAACAACGTCATCAATCTTTTTATTTAGACTTAGATGAGTATAATGAATTTGGTTATCGTTAATGTTTTCTTCAAGTGATATGTGATATGACGTTAACATTAAAAAAAATAATACCTACAAATTACGTCAGATTTCTCAGACATAAAAATATTTTTAGGAAGTGAAAATGGTTTTAATACTGCATACAATTCCTTTTATAGAATTATTTAAACTTTCACAGTCGAATTCTATAAATATTTAGTAGGTTACTATTTGACTTTTTAAAACGTTTCCAAGCGATTGTCATTCTAACAAATACAATGGAGTGAGGTCTCTAAATGGCACCCAACGTATACTTTTGCAATAATTAAGTCGATTTAACTTTTTAAATTTGGTTTGCATCGCATTAATAAACATCACGACCCCAAGTGACCCAAATTTTATTAAAATATTCTGAAGACGTTTATGTTTATCCACTGTCACGGTATAGGAAATCGAGTCGTTGATTAAAAACGTGGTGGCGTGATAAATGAATCACTATTTTTTTTACGTTGGAAAACTTGTAGGAAAAGAACATAATAAATCGTCTATTTATATCTATTGGATCGATCGAAGAAGCTTGTTGCTGACTTGTTGATCACTGAAGCAACAAGTTTTAATAAAATTATAATAATTAATTCTATAAATAGTACAATTCTTATAAATGCATTTAAAAATAAATTCTGAAAACAGTTTTGAGGGCAAGAGTTGTGATACAATTTCGGGTTTATTTAAGTACATCGAGGACAAAGTGCTTGATTCACAGCGTGTCATCCTTAAAATTTTAGCTGCTTTATTTATAACATAGGAATTACCGTTTATTCCCGTACTCTTTGTCTCATAAAATGACACATAACACAAATTTACTACTTGCTTTCGTAAACATGTTTGCAAACAAATGCGAATTCATGCTCATGAATCACAAGGAGTTTAAACCTTTGTCCATCTTATCATCAGATTATTAATTAAAAATCAGTGTTGAAACAATAGAATCATACATTTTTGTCATAATTAAAACGTCATCTAGTTAATACCTGTCAAGAATTTATTAATATGTGGTATGAAATTATACCATGTGCTTTCGTAATATTTGCGGCAATGTGTGCGACATCGCTAACTGCGTATCCTATAAATCGTTTTTTCTTAGGTAACGAATTCCGTCGTAGCATGCACACAAGTTGGGAGAGAATAATGTACACAAGAGATAGAAGAATCGATCCAGATACAAATCCCTACATCGTCCATGGATTAGATAATATACCGGAGAAATGCGACGAAGATGAACAAACCGAACAAGAAGATCATGTAGATGAAATGGGCGAATTTGAAGTTGAAGAAGAAGCCTCACAAGAACGTCAAACATGTGATGAGGATAAAGAAAAACCGCCAGAACCGTGTAAAAAGACACCCAAGGAACGTGATTATAGTAAAGAATATGCTTTGGAAGATGATGATCTATGCAGAAAATAACTTATTAATTTTTTATAATTAATTAATACGTTTTAAACCTCCTCTTAATAAAAATAGTTTTAGATTGTTTTTCTGTTGTGTATCCTTAAGGAAATCATAAGAATCAATGAAACAAAAAAATATACCGGATTTGAATCAGATTAGCATAGCTATCGCAGTCAGAAAATTAATTACCATCGACCTTTTTTCTGTGACTATCGTAATTGAGAAAGTCATCCACCGCGAATCAGATAAAACCATTCATTAGCAACTCCGCACAGTACACACAGGTCGACACTGGCCGTATACCCGAAGATACCATCTTCTCTGGGCATCTGCAACCAGTGGCGTACACAAATATATATAGCCAACTAAACCATCATTTCACCCTTATTTTAAGTTCTGTGTAAGATATTATTCAATCATGTTATGATAATGATTATTACATAAAAGAATTTAACAAAAGCTGTGTTCCTCAACTAGATTTATAAGATGCTATAATATTATGATGAGGTATTCATGACGCATTGAAAATGAACTGTGTTTAAGAGGTATCACCAGTTATTAATACAGTTTGCTTAAAAATTGGATTGATGGAAATATGCAAAGAATCTTTTAAAAGTATGAACATTACTTTGAAACATTGATGTTATGGTACGTCACTGGTGTGGATGGTCTGGAATCGAACGAACTGCTGGACTTGTAGATCGCCTTAGGGCCGGTTCGCTTATAATGGCGGAACGCCTACGTACATTCCAGGTTAGGTGGACGCAATTTGTCCCGCGCGGTGCAATTACTAATAATAATTCAGTAGCCGGCCGATCTGGCCGATACACCCGAGGAAGGAGGAAGATTTAATGTGGTACGGCCCTGTAGAACTGGTTCCCGGAGACCTGTTACTTTTAATTTTCCTAATAACAGTAGTCGCCCTCGATTTATTGACTGTGCGACGTAAACGCGATGTTCGTTAAGGCAAATTGTTCGCTCGATTAAGGGTTGAACGAAATGAAAGAAGAAATCGATCAAAAAATCCAACCAAACTTAAATGTCGATTTATGAGTCAACATTCTATATTAAAATACTTGGATATATAATATAAAAGAAGTCCTTAGGGAATGATATTAAATTGCTTTTCCACCTACGTTACTTGCAGATATCTTCGATATCTTCGGAGATAACGGAATATTAAATATACCACTAGAATGTCTAATCTTTCCTTCATGTATCCGGTTTTTATCGCTAAATATCTATCGGCATCGACCAAAGAACACACATAATAAAGAACCCTACACATAGAATCGATAGGTTGAGTTTCCTCAATACAACTTTTTTTGTACAACTTTCGTTGGAATGTTGTAAGAACTAAGTTGCTATATAACTTGAATTTGCAAGGAGGCAAATACATATTGAAATTGCGCCTTCTCCACAGAAGCCAGGTAATGACACATATCATGTCGATGAAATAAAAAAAGATACTCAAATACTGTTTCTACGAGAATAGAATCTAGCAGATCAACTCCACCCATATAGTTAGAAAACCTTCGTACTTCAGATACTGGCTGACTTCCCACATATGCTGAAGCGGTTATGACCAATTAATTACCGTACCAGCTAATAGAACTTACATCGACACCTTCAATGTTTGCAACATTGTCAACAAATGCACTTCATCCTCGCTTTTTCATTTTTGATTCCTTAGGTAGTTGCAATTAGGAATTCGATTCATTTCAACTGTTTCGAGAGGCACTCTTTCTGCTTTTCAAAAAGACACATAAGCAAAGGTATTCCAGTAAACTAATTATCAAAAAAAAAACTACTAATTTCAGATTTTAGGCATCGTGTGTCCATTTTGAGAACTACGTTATCACTTACTCCAAGATCAGGTTGTTGGGCTAAACGTTCAATGGGTGTAGTATTAAAATCGTAGGTGAATCTATTACTCAAAACCTTATCTCTATTTGTGTAGTTTTTTAAGATTACATTGCTTAAGAGTTGAGCTTTTTTTTTTGGCACAAACAAAAATTGATCTCTTACTTAGTAAAGGATGAATTTTAAAAAGTTTGTGTAACCAGATTGGCCAGACCCTAACTGATCATTGTTATCGTTGAAGTGAAGGAACGTTTGATTGACATAAAACAATTGACATAAAAATACCATACCAACAAACGCATTTATTTCCTACCCCCTTAACTCCAGACTGTCCTTTCTGGTTTCTGTTGAGTTGCATACATATTTGTTTCTTTGGTGATACATGGCACTATTTCATCGATAAAAAGATATTAAGAAATTGGTAAGGTTAATTCATTTGAGTTATAACGTCAGGAAGCATCTCAGAACCTTTGAACTTTGACGTATGTTTTGGAAGGTTTGAAAATTTTTCTTACCATACCAACTTCTTTTTTGGTTTCCTTTTATTTGGCCTTCCATATGAAGCAGATGTTACATTTGGTACGCCATCTTTGTTATTCTGTTGACCTTCTGCATGAACAATGTGGAGACTTACGTGCAATCAAAATATTTGTTTTTGTTCAGAACTTGGTAATCTATGCGCCCCAGTTGAGATGCATGTGTAAAAGCGAGGGTGCCAAATATGTGACAGATCGCAGTAAATTAGGCATATTTCAAGAATAGCATTGTATCTGTTACACAATTTTTTTGTTAGGATACTGCATTTAGCAAAGGAGGCAAAAATGCTAATTTTTTTGCCCATCAAAGTAAATTAAAAAACAGAACTTATAACGAAAACACTATAAACTTATCTTTTAACCTTAATAATTTTATTAAATATACACAAATTTAGAAATTTACACAAGCCAAAATGTTGGATTCCGAATTAAAGAAACAAATCATTACTCAAAGGTTTATGTTTACTAATACAACTACTGAGACACATTTGTCACATAAACTCTATTTACTTTACCTACAAAAATATACTTCTTAGTAGTGTATCTTGGCATCCTCCACCACAAAAATTGGCAGTTGAAAGTAAAATTTGTTTTCTCTTTCTTGGCAAAGAACTGGTGTAGAAAGATTTCGTTATTGTTGTTCAATCATCAAAATTATATACTTAATTTTGCGTTCACTTCATTTTAGTTAATAATAATTAAATAATAAAAGGAAAAAACTAACATAGACATCAGTTATAATTATTAATGGTAATAATTTATCATGGTCGATTTCGATTATGACTCACGTTTCCCTTTTAAGTGAGCTAATTTCAGCTGCACCTAAAGACGCGATCTATTTGTATTTTTAAAATAAGGGCAAACTGAACACCGAGAAGAGTCATTAGTAAATTTGACGCGTTCATTACGCAATTGGCACCCACCCAAAACTATTAGAGGATGAAAGAAAATCGGTTTAATTATACAGGTCTGGTTAGCAATTAACAATCATAGTCATTTCAATTTACACATTTTTTTCGTCATTCACTCCTTTTAAGTTAAATTTTACCGGTTTAGAAGGAGCGTTAGTTTGTACAAAAACAGCTTGGTAATGAACCGTAGTAAGTTAACGATAGAACCAATATCTTGTTACCGCACCGCCCTCTGACTATTTTAAATTAAGCACTAATTTCCATAAAGTTGAAGGAATGGCAAATCCTGTTACAAACGGTTGGTTTGTTCAGTGCACAAACTCACGTTCTAGGAGGCGATTTTCATAAATTCTATCCTCGGGTATTTACAACGGTAATTGTTAAAGCATCGCTTTAATGATCACTAGAAATGAAACTATAAGTTTGCGAAGGGGCTTGAATCGAATTAGAAGAATGTTGACTTCTAACATTCAAAAGGAGATAAAAATTATTGCAACATAACCATTACGAAAAACAATCAGTTTGCATGGCAAGAACTAATCATAATCTCATTTCCATAAGTATTTACCCACATGACAGAAAGTTTAAAGTAATAAATCCACGTAGATATTACTCAAAGTTACACGATATTAATATATCAAGATCGCGGTATTTCCATTTTTAAATTACTATCAATATTTAAAAATCGTAACAATTAATTATACAGTCGGCTATGATACGGTTACAGTTTATGACGGTTA
Organism: Onthophagus taurus; assembly: GCF_036711975.1. Lineage (NCBI taxonomy): Eukaryota > Metazoa > Arthropoda > Insecta > Coleoptera > Scarabaeidae > Onthophagus > Onthophagus taurus. Next base: position 16,135,088 of record NC_091967.1, on the reverse strand, counting down.
TATTTTATAAGTAAAGGCTTTATATGGGCTTATATCTATTATTGTGACTTTCTAAATCCGTTAAATCTAAGTGATATAAATAAGATCACTTCTGCAGTAAGTGTAGGTTATAAATAGCATAAATAAATATTTAAAATTTTGAAGAATTTTATGGTAAAATACCTCAATTAGATGTAATGTATTAATTTTTTCTCCTCAATTACAAAGTGTGACACTATAATTATGGTAATAGAGAAACAGTTTAAAAATGAACAGCTTTAAAGTGGTATTTCAGCGATGTAGAAAGTTAATGAACTTTCAGTTTGTCGAGGTTATTTACGGCATGACTTTTAACTAATTACCGTCTTCTTGCAATAAGAGGCCTAAAGAAAGATAATAAATTTCGGATCGTGAACGATACAAATAATCTTGAATGTATCACGTAAAATAAGTGCGAGGAAATAAGTATACAATTATTTAGGATTTTACTAATAAATTTCTGTATAACTTTCTATTTTCACATTTTTAGATGATTTTTCGCGAAAAATCTGAATCTTGGAATTATGACGCGGGTTTGGAAAAGTCAGAGATTCAGCAAAGATTTGACCAAGCCCAAGATCGTCTTCTCTCCGATCACCGTTTTAGATTGGTTTGTGATTGATTGGACATGGCTATCATGTTCGTCAGCGCATTTCAAAACACCAAGGTCATTTTAAGAGTTACCATAAAATATATTTAACTGAGTGTGCTGTTAATACTGAACTAGCGTCAATTTGAATAACTACTTTGCATATCACGCTTCGTTCCAATGTTCTACACTCGCTTGGTTATAATCATAATTCGTAATTGTTTAATAATGGCTGTGAAGCTACTTACCAATTTCGGTATTGTTTTCTTGGACCTTATATGAATGACTTGGTTCAATGTGAACTTGGAATGTGAGGGTAAACAAAATATTTTCTAAATTTTGCTAGACTTCAAATAATAATAACAAGTAGATTAAGAATTAGAATTATTAAAACAAGAATTATTTCAAAATAGAAGAATAGCTTCACCTAGCCTCATCATACACTCATGAATATCTCAATCCCATCCCATAAGGAATCCAAGAATACGTTAATCTAATTTGATTCTTTTCAACCCAATCTCAAGTTCATCCCTATAATATTTCACAACCTCATCATCACTTAAAAATGCCACCAATCCGACATTTGATAACATTTCTATTTCATACAGTATCATACCAACCTCATCTCAATGAGTTAACTAAACCTCATTTTTCATTTAATGTAATGTTGTCTAGAACAAAATCATCTTAAAATATAAACAATATTCATTCATATGTATTAAAATCCAACCTCATATACAATATAAGTACTTCATGTTGAGTTTACTACCTTTGCAGAAGATAACAATGATTTAACCCAAGAATGTCTCAACTCTATTTTCAAGCAATCTCTAATACCTGATTCTGTCTCTAAAAAAGTTTTAAATCAATAATTGATATTCTACAAGATTTTCAGTTTAACTATCTTGACTTGTTAACTCTATTTTCAGCTAAATTTAATGATCACATCTTTATTCATGGAAACGGAATGTTTCCGAAAAATAAAAATGTGTCAACCGAACTAACTCATCACAACTCACGATGGAGGAAGATATCTTAGATATATTTACATATTATGTGTGCAGCAATCTTATACAGCAATAGGAATGTTTCCAAGCAATTCAATACAATGCACTGTAATCACGTAGATTTACTAGCAAAGGCTGAAAGATGAGAGACCCACGCCTAAGCAAATCAAAAACAGCCTTCTCTGATAGATGGCCATGCATCTACCCACTGTACTTCAGGAGATGAGGCATTTTCGACCGCTGAAGTGTATTTCTACCCCATCGCAGTGGTTATCGACTACATATACGTTTCAGCAACATGGCGTCCTTTACCAACAAAAAAAATGAGCGAACTAAGTCGAAACATTGATACAAATAAGTATTTCTTAACATGCAAATTGGCTCCTATAATATGTTAGAACAGAATCTGGAAACAGACTTGTTGAGAATTCCATATGAAATAGCCACAAATACAGTGAGGAGTTACACTGCCTTTTCAAGACAAAACAAACAGGATAAGACTTCTCTTTGCAACGACTTATAAGCCAATCAGACATCAGAATATGTAGTAGGATTTATGGCAAAATAAGAGATAGAGAAGATAAATAGCAATCTGTTTAAATGTATAACTTGACTTGATAACATTATTTTTTACAATAGTTATGTTACATAGAGAGATATTGCATCTTACGATATTTTGTATAACAAGTTGAATATTCTTTTGCTTCAATAATTATTCCATTATTTCCATACCTTCCGTGCCAATCTTTGCCTAATAGCAAATATAAGAACTATTCAGCCTTTCTAACGCCATCTTTCATGATAACATTCGATGTTTCTATGAGCCTGCTTTCTGTTTGTATTAATACCTTTGTGTATCTTATGCTTATCTTCAACCACGTCCCCTTAGCGTGTCCCTTCAGTTTAGAGCATGTGTCTTTTGTCTTTTGCTCTTAACTGTTCACCAACATATTATGATAAACATTTAACTATTCAGTCAAAACAACTTTCACACTTGAAAACATTTCTACTACTACTTTCTATTCTAAAATAACAATATTTATTAATTCAAATAAAATTTTTATAAAACATGTTTTTTATTTTATAAAGAATATGTTGTCGACTTATTTTTGCGATCAATAAATAAATAAAAATAGTTACCCTATATTCGTTTGGGTCATGCAAAACTTTTTACAAATGCGCAAACCATTAACCTTTGCGACAATAACGTGGACACTGTGGTGGGAGTGTAAAATATGCAAATGCCGCAACAGGGGCCGGACGCACGCGTATGAAATCGACTCACGCATAGTTAATTATTTACTTCTGACACCTCGGAAGCTCATAACCGACAACGAAGTTTCTCCATTAAAATCATTTAATTAAAAGGTTTCTTTCTTGTTTCTTATTTTAATACCCTTTATTTTAAATTGGGCTCGGTAAAACCCACTGTAAAATAAATTAAGGACTACCCGCATGAACGTGTAGTGGATAACTGAAAACGAAAAGGTCAATTATAGACTATTAAGTTGAGTTGAAAAAATATACGATGTGATTTTGAGGGTTAATTTAAAAAAGTTAACTTAAAACTTACTTATAAAATGTATTATTAAATTATCAATCAAACGATTCTCATATTTTATCCATATTCTACAGGGAATTTCATATAACACGCAATATATGAATGTAGTAACCATAGTTACGAAACTACTATCACTTGCACTGTCCCATATAAAATGTAACATAGCTTAATAGTACAGGCACTGGGTAACTTTATAAAAGCAAAATTTTGCTTGGAGAAAGGTAACGTCCTTATGATATGAAACGTTTGGGTTTAGCCGCACGTATCTCAAAACGGGTAAACTCTAATGATTCTAGTTATAGGTCTTATATTAGTTCTAGATTTCCTGCAATAAAAATATACCACAATCTAACGCTGAATAATAATTAAAACTAGAACTAACACTAGACTTAGAAGGACTTAGAGGGTCTTGTGTTAGTTCTAGTGATAGTGCCAGTGTAAAACTAGAACTAACACTAGATCGAGAACTAGAAAATTCGGGTTTAGCCGTCTTGAGAGTCAATTTCGTAAATAATTGAAATAGGACATATGTTCATTAACATTTTTCTTTGGTAATTGGATTTGCTATCATATGTCAAAGTTTGATATTGAGCTAATAAATCACCCTGTATATTGTTGTATATTGCAGTGAAATTCACTGTACACATATAAACTTCATTTTTTTGCGTTATCGGATAAAAATGAGGTCGCGAAACTGTTCTTATCCTAATCTTAATATAAATAAGCTGTACCGCAGAACCGCGTGTTTAAAATTTAGTTTTTATTGTATAATTTTTAGTAGATTTCTTTTCGTTCCTTTTCTCAGGTTGGAATTTGAAGAAGGCCTCCATACTTAGATCGGTGACGGTGCGGGGGTCGTTTTTGGCGGCATTAAAACGAGGCGTCCTGGCTAAAAGCCAACAATAACAGGCAACCACAGACAAAATATTACATCTCGAGATGTGTGGCCGTCATCGTAAGCGAACGACGTATCCACTAACATAGCACTGCGCAGCATCGTCGTCAGTGTGGCGGCGCGGCGTCTCTATTTTAAATATTCTATGCAGTGCTAAAACGTAATATCACCGTACTACTTAATACATTCAACATTAACGAACTTGGATAGGTGTGAAATCCAGAAATTATGCGTTTCGTTCAAAACATATACTATAATTACATATGACGTAATAAGAACATATTAAAAGGAATCTAAAAATAACATTAAACAGGGACTGATTAATAAAATTGATAAAGATGTGTGAGGGAGATTTTTTTATTTGAAATAACATGAAAGATAAAAAAAATGTAAACCATTTCATTCGTTAAAGAGCATAAAGGTGTGGTCTTATTTCCTCTTTCATAGTCGATAACCGAGTTTAAATTGAGAATTCTTATCGCTATACTCGCTTTAATAACGTTTAGAGGAGTGCGAAATAACCACTCTCAATTTTATATTTATTGAAATAGTTAATAAGTCTTTAGTTAATATAATTTGTTTCAAAGCTCGTGCAAATTAGAAAAATTAATTAATTACGCTTAAAAAGCTGTGTATAGATTTTGTTATTAATAATTTAATATTTCTGTATCGCTCATTTCTAAAGATCATGAATTTTATAATGAAATCTGCGATCTTCATGAAGTGATCATAAGCGGATTGCGAGAGAGGCAAAATTATACGTGAATAGAATACATATAGCGATACTGAGAGGTATATTGTTGGTCGTTTTGCACAGCAAGAGCCATCGCACGCAAAAACCCGTTCGCAAATCGGAAAAAGCTACAAGTCCGAGGAATAGAAACGCCCGCATGCTCGTTGCAACTTTATTGTGAACGCGTATATGTATACGATATACGTATGGGTACCTACGAAAAGAATAGCGGTACCACGCCACGCCGCAGCATTCGTGCCCTGGACCGAATGCGAGCTCAATGCCTGAATGGTTCGGATCCGTCCAGATAAATTTTAATTAAAACCCGTTTATCCCGCGGACGTGACGTACAATGTGAGCCGGAGTTATGTCCGTGTGAATGGAACTTAAGCGGGTACCAGATTGAACCACCCAGTTCTCATTGATATTATTGGAAAATATAGAAGCTAATTTCCCGTTAATTTCATTCTGATTTATCAAGGAAATTATTACGATGTCAAGTTATGCTCATTCGATAAAAAGACCATGAATTTATAAGAGATAATCCGGTCAGCCTTTCCCCTCTCATCCTCCTCCTCAACTAGGTTCACTCTGCGAAGTGTACTGCAGCATTTCTCAACATCACCGTAGAAGACAGAATAATGTGCCTGAAATTAAATTTGTATTCTAATTTGCTTAAATGATTCGTAAAATTATATTTGACAAGCTAAATAGTCAACATATCAATTTAAACATATGATTTATTTTTTTCAGAACCAGTGATTACAGCACCCTGGGACCATTATAGATATAATTCAAATATGCTCTCAATGTATTCCCTGTCAATAGAGACAGCCTGATTCGTTCTTAATTATGCTTTTATGGAAGAAGTAGTGAAGAACATGAGAAGAACAGAAACTAATATATGCAGATGATGTAGTCCTCATCGCAGACTCGGAAAGGAAATGGCAACCAGTGTGTAGTCGAGTGGTTAGAAACTTTAAGGAGAGTAAAGTTATGGTGGTGACGAGGACAGAAAAACAGGTGGATAACATCCACATCGAATGTAATGGTTAACTTCTCACCCGGGTCAGCTATCAATATCTGGGCATGACAATCCATCAGACGGGCAAGCTAACTGAAGTGGTCAGGAACAGAGTGGACAACGCTACAAAGGCTGACATGCCCTGAGTTGATGTGTGTGCCGGAAAGTCAAGACGAGGATTTTCGAAGCGATCATTGACCCTATACTGAGTTATGGCAGTGAAAGCTGAACCGCAAATAGAAGGAACATAAATAAGGGTTAATGCGGACCAACAACAGAAAAGTGTGCAACATGGCATTTAAAAGTTCCGACGTGATTGAATAGATGCACAACTATCCAATCCAACCCAACCTGAAAGATTCTAGTTTTAGTTTTGCAACATGAAGCCTTGAACTTCATGAGATCCCAAAAACCAGCTCATATATGCAGCATATTTAAAAAATTTACAACGCAAGTTGTTTAAGAAGAAAGAGGTGGTAGCCTTTAGATGTGAATCAGCAAATTTTCTAATCAATTTTAAAATCAATTTTAAAATGTGACAACTTAACCCATTGGTAATTGTACTGTTTTAAAATATGAACGAATGCAAACACAAAAACTACATAAATTTGATAACAGATTTATGGCTACTTTAGTTTTCCATAATGCTTTTTCTCTTAATTTTTTTTGTTTGTAATCTAGTTTTGTTTAAAAATACCTAAACCCTACCTATACACACACTTTCGTTTCTTTTAACTATCTGGGCATTATTCGCATAGTATTAGGCGTCGCGGCGAGATCGATACAGGGTCGGGCTGGCGACCACGTTACATTTGCATATCTCGGTCCGTTGGTGGCGGCTAATAGCTCCAGTCATGCCAACCCCATTCTCACGAGATCCGTGCCCCTCGCCCCTTCTCTCCGTCCTTCCAAAACTAACTACTTTCTCGCTTCCACTCGGATAGAAAAAGTGCGACGAAAACCAAATTTTTTGTTGCTTTTTTCATCGAAGATTTACGAGCTCATCAGCATGCAAATGTGATTAGTTCATTGGCACGCAGTATAACAAAACAGCTAATTAGATAATATAACATACTCAAACAATTTATTGGTATAATAATTTCAAGTATTGCTTTATTTTAATATTTTTAGTTGAATAAAATGATGAAAACGTTTTACTTGTTTACTGCATGGGATAATCAATGATCCGGAAAGCTCTAGGCCCGACTTACGACCCTTGATAGCTTGTCTACGTTTGACCCTATTATCTTTTATGTGTTTATCAGAAGGCTATTTAAGAGGCGTCTGTGTTAAACAAAAATAATGTTGGTATTTCTTCAATAATTGGTTTAATAAACTGCTATCTTTGAATGATTCGTTTGTGTATTGTAGTCTAAGCAATTGAAAAATAAAATTGAATTAAAAATTTTATATCTAAAATAGGACATAAAAGTATTTGGAATAAACTATTTTCTATTGGTTGAAATCTCATGTTATTAGGGGAAGACTTCTCCAATGAAATCGGCTCATTTTCGCAGCATTTCATTCGCAGGGCAGCATCCCTACGATCAAGCGCAGATCTCTCCCTCGTTCCAGTCTTTATTTCGACGAAACTTGAATCTTAAAATTATACGGAAATGTTGTGAAACTCGTGTCCGTTCGATACAAAATAATCGTATAAACTCTGTTTTAACGGTAGCATGTAATATACAGGACACGACATTTTTATAGCCCAATTTATGTTCCGAATTTAGGACGATGCAGATAGATTTATAAACTGAAAGGGGAACGTAACTGATGATGTAACATAATAATGAATGTAGAAAATAAAAAATATTAAAGATCATTTTAAAATGTATATAAAAATACATTTGCAATTAATTTTATTATTAAATTACTTAACTAATTATTCGAAAAATAGTTGTTTTGAGATAGTCGAACCGTTCGCAAACTTTCCAGACTCACTTTTGCACAAACAGTGGCTTTTCATATTCTAGCAATAAGCCCTTCAATTGAAATATCGTATGTAAAACAATCTGTTTCAGTTAAGACCCTACATACTTCTTCCTAATCGCTTCAACTGCCATGCCATCAAAATAGTCATAACGTACATTTAAATACTTTAATAAATTCAAGTATTGTATATTGTGTTTATTAATGTAAACTGTATTATAACTAATAAAGTAATTTTGTATTTGTACATGTATTGGCTCTCTATCAATCCCAAGAAGAAGTGATTCTGGTCATTAACATTGTAAGTGTATTAAAATAATATACTGTGATAAAATATTCAAAGCTGGTTTCTAAACTTGAGATGTAGTTACATTAGCCACATCATGACAGCATCATTATAGACAACAAGCCATATAGAATAAATCCAAACTTAGTTTTTACCGTGTGGTTGCTAGAAATTGGACTAAGTAACATCAATACTATTAATACATCGATGAATCTTGAAAGGAATATAAGATACACAGGAAAAAATTGTATCGTGTAAAAATTTTAGAGTAGTTGGTAAAAAGAATTAGACTCTAATGTAGACTATATTTAATATTAATATAGAGTTTATATATTATTCACTTAATAGAGTAGTTTTTACAGTTCTCTAAAGGAGAGTTCTTTTTTACTCATGTTAGTGAAGTTATGTAATATATAAAACATTAAATTTTACACAACACGTGTAAACTGTACTTTTCCTTCAGGTACTTCGTAGGCACCGCACTATTTTGCTCGGGATTACTCGTCGGTACCACGTGATCAACATGTGGTGTGATACAGCTAAAATTTAACGGTCATCTTCTGAACAAGTCAGAACTCGACAGCGTCTCAAGACCTAATTTACGCGATATAAAAAGAAAGAACGACTATTTTTATTTTAATTATGTTTGCCAAACATTCGTGTTGTGAAATTAGTGGAACTTCCGGAAAATTTTATATACGAGTTCCTTGCAAAAATTGGTAAGTATGTGCAACTATACATACACAAAACTTATAGAAGACTCATTAGATGCAGTTTTCATGGTGACTCGGTGGAAACTTTAAAATGGATTAAGTATGGTTATATAAAAAGAATTTAATTTTTTTAAATTTATGTTATAACAATATATTACAAGTAAAAATAAAAACAAATATTTTATAATTTTGATTTTTATTACAAACCTAAAACTTCCCTAAAAATACTCTATACGTGAGTGCGGGAAGTTAGCCCCCCATTTTTTGATTTTTAAATTTTTTATTGTTGTTCTAGATTGTTCTAGAGTTGTTCTACATTGTTCCAAAACGCCAAATTGAAAAAATAAAAACTCCACGAGAAAACCGAAAAAACAGGTTTTTTTACTAGCCCCCCATTTTTGGAAAAGTGAAATTTTCTTTGTTGTTCTGGGTTGTTCTAGTTGTTCTAGTTATTGTTCTAGAAAATCAAAATTGTGGGATACAGCATTACGAAGTTATAACTAAAAATAGGTTTGGCCGCCGAAATGTCTGGTTGATTGCTGTGACCATAGCTTTTCTATTATCAATTCCATATTACAAATATATACTGATTATAGCTAACGCAATCTGGAACAGCTATTATTTTCACTAGATCAACTCTCTAAAGGGCACTTTACTCTTTGAAAATTAAAGTTTTTCGAAGTTTCAGTCAGTAATTCTTGTGTCAGCGGTTTTATATTACACAATAAGAATTAAAAAACACAGAACAATCTAACATAACTCAAACTTTGCCGATTCAAATTGTTCTAGATGTGTTTTGCGTTCAACACGAACATTAATTTTACAAAATCACATATTTTTTGTTGCTCTAAATTGTTCTTGTTGTTCTAGGTACTTAAAATGTTTATTTAATCACTGCGGTTTTAGTTCTTTTAAAGTTTCATATTAAAAATTACTACTTACAACAATTAAAACAATTCAGAACAGCTGTTATTTTCACTAGAAAAACCTTAAATTTTATTAGTTGTTGTGATATCGGATAGGTTTTGTTGAATCAGTGTACCCAACCTTTAATATAATAATAGTTTTAAAAAATTAAAAAAATATGGTATAATCTGACCATCTAATTTTCTAAAAATCACCTTTCTATTTAAACTTATAATAATAAAACATAAGATGCGATTTAAAGTGTATTTTATTTTGTAAAACTAAGTAATAAATTAATAAATAAACGAAACTAACAAAACAATAACTATTCTTTCACAAAAACTGTACAAAAACTTATTCTAAAGTAAAGTATAACTAAATAAATTAAATCAGCTAAATAGACTAATATCACGGAACTCATTTACACACATATATGCACATTTGTGCATTTATTTCTGTTGCTTCTTCAACTTGTATGGATTTTTTTCTTAAATCATTAAATAATAACCAATTGTTGGGTACAAATGCCGTGTAGTATCCTACATCACTCAAAGAGTGAGTACCTTCGTTGCTGATGATACTTGCGAGGATATAGACTTTGTTCCTAAAATTGATTGCTTTAGTTTCCTAATAGTATATTAAAAAACAAGTTTCGTAAGACACGCTTGAAATGCACGAATTCAAGTTGAAAAACGAGTGGCGAAGCCACGAGTTTTTTAATGAATGAGTGCTTTAAGTCTTATGAAACGTGTTTTTTATGCTATTTTTTGTAATTCGCCTTTTTATCCTTTTTTTTTTAACAAAAATAAAATAAATTTTGACAATGTAGGGAAATAGGTATGTAGCAGTTGGTAACAACGTAACACTTGAAAATAGAAATTTGAATGACAAATAGAAACTGTTAAAACACAAAACGTATTCACCTGATAAAAATGTTTCATGTACACCTCCCAAAATAAGAGAAATTGCTCAATGTTCAATGTCCTCATCATTGTGGACCTTGTATTCGATGTTAACAACGCGTTTAAACATCCATAGACAAACACTGTCACATTGACAACTAGAAAAATTAATGACCCAATGTCACCAACTTGAACTGATTCCATAAAATGTCACTAAAATCTCATTACAGCATCGGATGCTGTAAAGAGTGTCATTACAGCACCCGTTTGAGTACTGTAATAGCTTTCATTACCGTCGCGAATTACAAAAAATTATTTTTTAAAACCGGTTCTAGTAAAGCAACATATAAAAAAGAGCTGAACTATTAACAGGAATAAATTATTTTGGAAGCCAGAATATTGCTGGCGTGATAATAGTGAATGCTATGTCAAATATTACGTTTCTTTGCACACAACTATTTAAAGAAGAATTTAGTTATTGTAGGACTAAAAACTGCAATAATGGTTTAAACGTTACTTTCCATAAAAACATAATTTTACCAATCGACATTGACATCGTAACAATATTTGGCTATGCATAGCTAAAGCAAGTAATAGAAAACTACATGCAAACCCTAAGCAACAATTGCAAAAAAATGTGGTCTGTTTATAGAAACAACGAATGGAGAGAACAATAAAACAAAATTGAGTGATTCCGCACGCAATTTGTAACTCCACAACAAATTCTATATCCCCGCAGGTATCATCAGTTACGAAGGTACTCAAACTTTGAATGACTACCTGGCATTTGTGCCCAACAATGCCAATTGGAAATTATTTAATGACTTACGAAAAAAATCCGTACAAGTTGAAAAAGCTACTGAAATAAATGCTTAAATGTGCATATATGTTTATAAATGAGCAAAGTGATGTAACCGTATTATTCCATGATATTAGTTTATTTACATAATTTAGTTTATTTAGTTATAGTTTACCTTAGAATAAATTATTGTACTAATATAGTAATACTGATCGAATAGTTATTGTTTTATTTGTTAGTTTAGTTTATTTATTAATTTATTACTTAGTTTATACAAAATAAATACACTTTAAATCGCATCTTTTGTTTTACTATTATAAGTTTAAAGAGAAAGGTGAAACTTGTGATTTTTAGATAATTATGATGGTCAGATTATTCTATATTTTTTTAGTTTTTTAAAACTATTATTATATGAAACTTTAAAAGAACTAAAACCGCAGTGATTAAATAAACATTTTAAGTACCTAGAACAACAAGAACAATTTAGAGCAACAAAAAATATGTGATTTTGCAAAATTAATGTTTGTGTTGAACGCAAAACACATCTAGAACAATTTGAATCGGCAAAGTTTGAGTTATGTTAGATTGTTCTGTGGTTTTTAATTCTTATTGTGTAATATAAAACCGCTGACACAAGAATTACTGACTGAAACTTCGAAAAACTTTAATTTTCAAAGAGTAAAGTGCCCTTTAGAGAGTTGATCTAGTGAAAATAATAGCTGTTCCAGATTACGTTAGCTATAATAAGTATATATTTGTAATATGGAATTGATAATAGAAAAGCTATGGTCACAGCAATCAACCAGACATTTCGGCGGCCAAACCTATTTTTAGTTATAACTTCGTAATGCTGTATCCCACAATTTTGATTTTCTAGAACAATAACTAGAACAACTAGAACAACCCAGAACAACAAAGAAAATTTCACTTTTCCAAAAATGGGGGGCTATTCAAAAAACCTGTTTTTTCGGTTTTCTCGTGGAGTTTTTATTTTTTCAATTTGCCGCTTTGGAACAATGTAGAACAACTCTAGAACAATCTAGAACAACAATAAAAAATTTAAAAATCAAAAAATGGGGGGCTAACTTCCCGCACTCTCTATACGTCCTATTAAAAATTCACACTAATAAGTGAAAGATACACACTATTTAGTGATATTTTGTCAATTAATAGAGTAAAATTAGAACGAATCTTTAATAATTTACAGTGTTAATTTTACACTGATTAGATTAGAAATGTATCTAATTAGAGTAACGACAACATCTAGTTAGATTACATGTAATACACTGTTATAGAGTAACGATTTTACACTATTAAATAAATACCATCTTCTCACTATTTAGTGTAAAATTTTAATCTATTCACCTACACTATATAGTGCAAAAAAATAACTCTAAATAATATTGGACCGATCTGAACCATGTTTTAGAGTGGATTTTTACTCTATATTTTTTCCTGTGTAAGAGAGAGAAAATAATCTCAACGTATCAGGAGATGGAGCAAGAAGTAAATATGACTTTTTTCTGATTAGTGTGGTTTATACATTCTGGTTTATTGTAATGAAGTCCTTAACACGGTATTAGTTAAGTCGGGCCATGCAGATCACCTTAGAATTATCTGCGTGAAATGCAACAAATATGGGCAGCTGAGCCAAAAAATTTAAAGCCCAAGAAAAACACAGTAATAACTGCGTAATCTGTCTTTGAATACCAGCTTTGATTCTCAGTGCCACATCAGTACTCCTTCAGTATAATCTCAGCGAACTTCTAGTTATCGTCAAATTATCTTCTTGATTTTCCTCTATCTTAACAAAGTATTTAAACAAGTGTTTAATTCCGATTACATCTCCCATTTTGCACCTGAAAGTTGACATAGCTGAAACTTTGATCAACTGATATGCTAAAATTATTGCATTATCAGCAAATAATACAAACAGAAATTTCGGTGGACACCATCGAAAAGGTGCTTGGATGATATTTACTCCCATTCAAGCCTTATTGTCTCATCTTTCATACTTTTTTTAAGTAGTTGGTCACCTTACATTTGATAGTTTATGCCAGGACATTTTGAAGTTGCAGGAGCTCCCGACAAATTAGACTCAACATTTTATCAGCGGAACCTGCAGAACAAGTTGGAGAACATATTTTAAGTTTTTCCTTATATAAATCACAGTATAGTAGAAAAAACTTTAGACGTGTATTTTTTTAACTAAATATGGAATTTATTTTCAGTTGATAAAACCATATCAAATACATTGGATGTTTATGAAGATATGTATCTGATCAAAATAAACCTTGCTAATCATAAACATAAATTGAGTTAGATATAAATTGATGATAATAATAACAATATAAAAATAGTAATCCTGAAGTAAAATTATTAAGGTAAAAAAACTATTATATAAATTTATACTGATAACTGATAACATAAAGAAACAAACATAATGAATTAATATTGAAAAGTTGAAGGCGACATCTATTATCTCAAAGCCTAACTACAACCTGATAAAACATTTCAAATCTCAATCGATAAATTCGTTACCTTTATTTTTTATCTTCTATTTTTAACAAATCTGACATCTGTCAAAAATATTCCTAGAACCTTACCAATGTGTGATTATTACGTTTCTTTCCTTAAAAAGAATTTAATCTTTGTGTTATGTAGAAATTAAAACCACCCACAAACAACGAATCATAAAATGAATCTTAAGTCGTCATTTAAATTTATTTTATATCTTACAGTAAAGCTGGTTTTACTCATCAATAACACTTTGTGCAGTGATATTACAAATAACGTTTTTGGACCATTAACTGATGGCCTTCCGGCAGCTTTTGGTGATTTCAATTCAGACGAATTAACCGATATATTTGTGCTAAGAGATGAAAGCCGAACACTGGAAATATTTTTAGCAGCAGAAGAAGAACCACTTTTACGTACTTCTAGATCGAATCCTTTGAAATGTAGTTTTGAAGATAAAATTATCACCAGTGTTGTACCGGGTGATTTTGATGGTGATGCTTTAATGGATGTGTTGGTTACAACTGTACCAAAAAATCAACGGAGGCAAAAAATAATGGAAGTTTATATTATGTGGGGAGGAACTAATCATTTGAATTGTACAAATAATGAGAAACCACTTCTCAGTACTTTAGGGCAACCTTTAGCTATTGATTATGATGGAAATATGATCATTGATTTGTTTGGATTAAATGAAAAGGGGCAAAGAATGTTTTGGGTATTTTTACAAAATGAAAGAAAATTTAAACCTATTGCAATGAATGATGATAATGGTAATGCTGCTTTAAAACATCCACATGCTCATGCTTTCTTGGGTATTTATAAGTTATATTAATATAAAACATGAAATACTAATTTTTTTTTAAATTGTTATACAGATTTAAATGAAGATTTTATGGCAGACTTATTTTTAACTGCTGAAGATCAGTTTGAAGTTTGGTTGGGGCAAGATAAATCATATGTTTTTAATCATACGATATCACATCCTTCTAATGCTAAGAAAATTGGACAGTCTTTATTCATTGACTTGGAACTTCGTGGGAGAATGGACTTAATAACTCCAGTGTGTTTTGATAATGAATGCAAAAATAGTTCATTGATGGTTTATTGTGATAATAAATGGCACAATCTTCAAGTTAACTTTAAAGATGCTAATAACAAATTGTGGAGATTCCAATCAAAATCTGATGATAATTTAATGTACAGAGATACAATTACTTTACATTCTGGTGATTATAACATGGATGGTTATCCAGACATTTTAGTAACAATGATTTCTGATGATAAATCACCACAACAATCATTTTTATTGGAAAATGTTCCATGTGACTCAAATTGCGGTGCTTTTACTCGAACTTTTATAGTTAAATGGAACATTTTAAAACCATTTACAAATGGAACAGTAATGGCAGCTTTTTTTGATTTTTACCAAGATGGTGTTTTAGATGTTATTTTGGTGCAAATAAATGGGAGTGGATTTAAATCAGCGGCTTACAAAAATAGTTTAGATTATGATGCTAATTTTATTAAAGTTATGGTTATAACCGGCTTGAAAAATTCTAATAATGCTATGATTGATGGCAGAGTCGGAAAGAAACGTCGAACTTATGGTACAAATTTACCAGGTCCAAGGATTTCTTATAAAACAACTACACAAGAAGGTGATATTCGTCACGCGGCGTCAGCTCAACTTCCGCAATCGGCTCATTTCAGTTTAAATTTACCTTACAACATTTTTGGATTGGGAAGAACACCTAATTTCGTAGATACATTAACTGTTGGTTTATCAACTTATTCAAGGACATGGACACAGATCATACCAAATTCTCAAATGGTTGTGATCCCATGGCCGGTGGAAAAACCGTCCCAATGGAAAGCTCAGTTGTTTGTAACGCCAAGTAAATTAATTTTGATGTCCGTCGCAGGTTTAACGACCGCTTGTTGTCTTATCACTATTATAATTGGTGTATTGCACTGGAAGGAAAGGCAGGAAGATAAAAAGGAGAGATTATCAGAAACG
Organism: Onthophagus taurus; assembly: GCF_036711975.1. Classification (NCBI taxonomy): domain Eukaryota; kingdom Metazoa; phylum Arthropoda; class Insecta; order Coleoptera; family Scarabaeidae; genus Onthophagus; species Onthophagus taurus. Next base: position 16,119,186 of record NC_091967.1, on the reverse strand, counting down.
CATCGGTTTCATTTTGATGCTATGTAAAATGTGATTTTATGCTCTCGATTGTATTATAAAATGTAATGAATAATTATTGATGTAGAGCTGTGGATATATAGATAATAGGTTGTAAGTGTAAAATGTTTTTTGTGCATAATATTATCTTAAAATTGAAAAAATAGGTTAATTTTTTCTTTTATAGTTAATTTATTTTTTAATTGATAAATTTTAAATAAAATAATAAATATTTAAATTTTAATAGTTTTTGTGGAGTTAAATAAGTTTTTTTACTAACAGAACTAACAAGTTTTCATTAGGTACGTTTTCCATAGGGAAAGTGTAATTTGTATCTGAGATTGATATACAGGCTGTATCTGAATGACTATAACAAACTTCAAGGAGTGATTCTTTAGTGCATTTTGTTTAGAAGGGTAGGTTGAAAGTTCAAATAGAGTCAAAGCGTGCCCTATTATGAGTTAAACATATTCCCCAAATTTAATTTTCCTAGCGTTTATGGTTTTTGAGAAAAAAAAATTAAACCAAAATTTTCCGCCATTTTTGGAGGGGTGTAGCTTTAAGTTTATTGCAGTCATTCAGATACACCCCCTGTATATAGTTTGATTACATAATTATGTAATATGCTATAAGCTTGGATACACTTTTTCAAAAACGTTATGAAAACATATGTGCCAGCCTGACTGTTAACCAGGAGAAGACAAAGCCACTAGAGACTTGCCAAGCAACCCCTCGCCAACAATTCAGTTTGGCAAATACTTCTTTGAACAAATTGATAGGTTTGTGTACCTTGGATCTCTCAAGAACACTATCAATAAATACAGGGATGAAATCACACGATGCATGCAAATGTGTAAATATGCAGAGGGACAAACTGTGATAGCGACCATTTCTTAGTAAAAACAAGGATTGTTGCGGCAAAGAATATCGACCATGACAGTGTGCAAAGGCAGCAAGAGAATGAAACGGAATGAATACAGACGCACTGAAAGATGAGAATACCCTACACATATAAGGAAAAAGCTGAATGGCCAACAAGCACATAAAATACAAGGAGAGAGGGGTGATAAAAAGAGAGATCTAGGATATTGAAGAAAACCATAATTAACAAAGAGTGAAAGACTTTTACAGAGTGATAGATAGGGAGAAGAAAGGCTACCAACCCAGAGTAAATGTATTGTAAGGACAAGAATGGTAAACTTCTAACTAAAGAGAAGGAAGCCTCTGCTGAATGTAACGAACGTTGCAAGTAATCCAGAAACAGAACCTGCTGAAGCAAACATGGAACTGTCATCTTTTGATGAGAAAAAAGGGCTCTAATGAAGATGAAAAATGGCAAGGCATCTGGCGAAGATAGAATCACGCCGGAGCTTGTGGAAATGACTGGAATGGAATGGAAAGAATGGAAACGTTGCAGGAGAAAGTCCTTTGGCATTATAAAACAATATTCCTTCCTTTGATATTAATTTGTTTCTTCGTGCGTTTGAGGAGTCATTATTAGAGATTTATGTTGCAATGGATACAGTAATAATTTTAGGTGACTTTAATGTTAACCTCATAGTGCTTGGTCCCTCTACTGCTTGTTTTCTTTCAACTCTAAATACTTTTAGTTTAAGGCAGATTGTTGACCAGCCAACTCGTATCACCAATTTTTCTGAAACACTTATTGATGTTATTATTACATATATCAAATGAGTTGCTTCTTCGTGTTTGTGACATTGTCAATGTTGGGTTCTCGGATCACTTGTTAGTTTTTTGTGAGCTAGCCATATCAAGGAGCACTAAGACTAAGGCTAGAGTTATTAGTTTTCGTGATCTCCGTGGTATTGACGTTCGTGCCTTTAATGAGGATTTGCAATTGATGAATTGGGAGGATTGCCCTTGATCTTAATACAATTGATGACAAACTGAATTGCTTTAATGATACTATGTTATCCTTATTTGGTTTTCATGCGCCTGTGATTGCTAAGGTAATCAGAAAGCGTGCTTTGCCATGGATCACTTGAAATGTCAGACAAATGATTAAACTAAGGAATGAAGTATTTGCTAAGTATAAAAGGATTAGGAGTCAGCAGAGTTTTCAATGTTATAAAACTCTACGAAATTACGTCACGGGTGCTATTCGCCTGGAAAAGAAGTCATTTTTTGAAAAAAATTTAATCGTCTGTGACTCTAAGTGTTTGTGGAAAAACCTGAGAAAATTTAACGTGTTGAAATCTTCTGCTATTTCATTGCTTTCTCATTTGTTCGATCCTAATGTTATCAATACATTTTTTAGTAATATTGTAAATGACTCCTTGGTTACTCCTGATACTGATCTTGCTTTTTATATCAATAATAGGATGCGTGCTGCTTTGTCCATGTTTGCATTTAGTGAGGTCTCTACTGAGTGTATCCAGCAGATTTTATTGAACTTAACGTCTACAGGAGTTGGATCTGATGGAATTAGCCTGGATATGATTCGACTGTGTTGCCCCCGTATTCTTGCTGGAAGTATGGTTTTGTTGTTTCCATTCCCAAAATTGTTCCTATCACTGGCTGTAAGGATCTGAGGCCCATTACAATTCTGCCGGTTCTTTCAAAGATCTTAGAAAGACTTATGATAGAGCAGTTAAATATTTATCTGGAAACACATTGCATTTTGCCTCTTCAGCAGTCCGGATTCAGGAGACAGTTACATAACTTTATCAAAATTATTAGTTGTGCCAAGGGAACAATTTAACTGCTCCAAGAACATCACCATGCATCACTACTTGATACTGTATCTGTTTCATCTTCATATGCAAAGCAGTAGACATTTGGTTAGATTAACTTAATCACACACAATTCTCAGGTACTGATTATTCAAATTCTAATAAATCTATGACAATGTAACCAAACAGCAAGGTTAACCGATCTAAATGATTCTAAGGCTGGAATACGAATGTCAATGCACGTGAGTCATTTTTGCAAGCGGCAGTCTCGCTAAGTTACATGTCAAATTAAGTTTTTTTTATTTTCTGCCTCTATTCCCCTTGACTCTGCTGTTGCTCTTCTACATAATTTCACCACCAGCAGTTCGCATACATCAGCAGAAGCTTCATCTTCCTAGCGTTTTCGCATGTAAATGTGTTATCTCATGAAAATCAACAGCTGGGTCACCGCTCCTCTTTAAGCTATACATCGCAGATACGCCAGAAAAAAAAGCACGATTACGCCAACGACTAGGCTTTTGCAATAAACTGTAGATCGTTCGAAGAATCAGACACCACAACAAAATACATAGACGTTACATTTAATATACACTCTAGTTGTGTTATCTTGTATAGATAATACACTCTCATTCAAAGAACATAAGGAAAAACTAAAAACGAGGAACAATATTATACAAAAGCTCTGTGAAAAAAAATGAGGTCAACAGCCCTGAGGCTCGTCTTGTCAACTGCTGAATACTGTGCGTCAATGTGGCTTAACACTTCTCAAGTTCACAGAATCGATGCTCAGCTCAATAACAAGTTGAGAATTATCGACAAACCAAAACTTATCAATACACGAACAGATTAAGGGCGCGATCCACTCCTGTCTCCGATTCAGAAAACCCGAACAGCAACCATTACTACAGATGAGAAACTTAGTTTGACTAACGCTTGGCATCAAGAATTGATAACAAAGCAGAACAGTCAGATCCCATACACAGTGTTGGTCAAAAGTATTAAGTACTCTAAAAATGTTTTGGAAACAACATTAGCGCCCTCTTTTACATCACTTTTTGGCGACACAAACTTGCACAGCAAGTTTCAACAAGATAACGCAACATGTCACAAAGCTATCCGCACAATGACTTGGTTTCGTGAAAATAATATAGAGCTCCTGGACTGGCCTGCCCAATCTCCGGACCTAAACCCCATAGAGCATTTATGGGGTTTATTGAAGCGTAAAGTTAGGCGTCACACTATTCATTCAAAGAAGCGCTAAAAGATCGCTTGCGCCTAGAGTGGAACGCTATAAGTTCTGTAGACTGCAAAAAACTTGTGTCCTCTTTATCAAAAAGAATTTGGGCCCTGATTAAGGCAAAATGTGGGCCTACTAAGTATTAATTTTTTGTTAACAATAAACAATATAAACCCATACAAGTTGTTTCAATTTATTTTAATTTGATATTTCCAAAGTTGCTCAATACTTATGGCTAAGGCTGTATTACCTAAAAACCTCCTGGTTTTGATTTATTATTTTATCTACGACTGCTTGGATAAGTCATCATTACTGCACTCATTTGAGGTGATTTGAGTTACGTAATGAAGTTCATTACCGCACTGGTTTCATTACGTAACGCATTTTTAGCCTAATCAGAACAGACTTAATTTATTGAAACCAGCAACAATACAAAAGAAAAAGTGCTATCTACTTACAGAGAAACAATACTATTTATTATAAACATTAATTGTTATGTTTTTACATCTCAAAACACTTATTCCAGATGAGTAAACATGTTGTTGAAACTGACAATTCAAAATTGTCAACAATCATTTCAAAATATTTTTATAAATGTCAAATAGACTTTTCTAAAGAAATTGATTTTTTAGTAATTTTTAGCAGTCGTAGATAAAATGCTGTATATCACACGTGGGCTAAAGCATAATTACAATACTCGTGTGATTACATTCTCCACACTCGTACTGCAATTATGTTTCTAGCCCACTTGTAATATAAATAACTATTATTTCATTCTATTTTGTCTTATATTTTGTACGTGGTTTTTGGTTTGTATTTGGTTTTGTTTATGTGTTTTCAACAATTTAATTCATTAAATGTTATCAGTAGAGTTTAATCTTATTAATATGACTCATCATACGGACAAATTATACAAATAGGATTTTTTATGGAAGTGATTGAAGTTCAAATACAAAACACATTGTTGATACGTATGTATGTTGGTTTGTTGCAAATTTTGGTGTAACATTGTCAAAATTTTGATCTTTTCAAAAACAAAAAGTTAAATAATAATTAATCCGATTTCGGAATTAATTATTTACCCAAAACACAAATGTTTTTTAAACATAAAAAAACACATTTTTATATACAAAATTTATTACAAATTTTTAAGGTTATCAAACATTACATTATTGATAATTTTTGCTACTTATTTTGTAACAAGTATAATGTAGGTCATGTTGATGTCATCGCTTATATTATCGGTGCTATAGCATAGTTAGTACCATTGTCGGTACATTTTCAACACGAAACCCGATCCGTCATACCGGTCGTACGACGATAGCTATTTCAGGTTTTATTTTTTAGTATTATTGTTCAGTTCGGCGTAGAAGACAGTTGTTTCATCGCGGCTATGAAAAAAAGGAAAGTGTTACCTTTAAAATAAATCACTATGGTTTTCGAATCACTTCTAAATCAGGTCCTAAATTCGGTATTGGGGGATTACATCGAAAATTTAGACACCAAACAGCTTAATCTTGGCGTTTGGGGAGGTAAACCTAACCTCAATTTTAACCTATAAATACGACGTTGTAATTATTGTCTTTTTGTAATTTTTAGGCGATGTTGTCTTGAAAAATTTGATATTAAAGCAATCTGCTTTAAAAGATTTAGATCTACCAATTCAGACGGTTTATGGTCAACTAGGTATAAAATTAATTTTTAGATTTAGAAATTATTGCTAAGGTTCATACCTATTTTTTTTAATGAATAAGATAAATAATTCAAATTTTTTGATGCCCTTTAACAACCTCTGTCATTATGAAGTTTTTGTGTATTGTTTTATTCAACACAACCTTTTTCATAATGATTCAGATTAAAATAAAGTATTAATTTAGTAACTTTTTTAAAATTTTTCTTTGGTTTAAGGAAAATTAACAATAAAAGTACCATGGCACAAGATATACACTTTACCTACGGAAGTTACAGTTGAAGGTTTATACATAGTGGTAGAACCAAATTCTCAGGTTGAATACAATGAAGAGAAAGAAAGCACGAAATTGCAAAGAGAAAAACAAAATCACTTGAAAAAAATGGATCTTGCTAAACAACGAGCTTTAGAAGCTAATAAAGATAAGGTAGAAAAAGCTGGTTTTGTTGAGAGACTCGTCACACAAATTATCAAAAATTTACAAGTAAGGATTAAAAACATACATGTTAGGTATGAAGATAAAATTACAAATCCTACATCTCCTTTTGCAACTGGACTTACTTTGAGTCAAATATATGTTCAATCCACTGATGAGAAATTTATGGCGACTGTTTCACCAAATGAAAAGCTCTCTAGAATTTTTAAGGTTTGTTTTTTTATTTAACCCTTTAACCCACAAAAGTTTATATAAAATAGAATCAAATTATTTAACACAACATTATTGATTACAATCATAGATATAATAAATATTACAAGCATTGTATAAAATGCTTAAAAAGCTTAATTAAAGATTAATATTAAAAGGTTTCTAACACTCAATGGGAGTGATTTAATAAATTTATGTCAATACTTTTTGAATTTAACTGTAACCATACTGAAACTGCTAAAATTTTAGAACAACTCACTTCTCATCAGTTTTAGGATCAATAGTTAATCCAGTTGGATTTAAAAAAATGCGGTATGGTAAAGGGTAAGGAGTAGAGGTTTAGGGAAAAAATCCTTATCAGCAAAGTGGGCAAGAGAAATACTTGGAAATTATTTATAGTTCGTAATTCGACCGCAAAGGGGCGTAACTGCCATAAAGAAACAAAAATTCTCCCTATCTTGGAAAGTTAGATGATGAGTTATAACATAATAATAACGTAATAAGAGTGGTGGAGGCCAATGCGTTTTGATATATTTACATTTTAATATCTCCTGGACTGTTCAACCAATTTGAATATTTTTGGTCTTGGTTGAAAGAACATTTTACGTTCTCTTAACAGATTTTTTGTGACACCGTTTGGTTTAAAACAAATAAGCTAGGGAAGCACAGCAGCGATACTAACTACTACTTTGTTACAATCATTTATTGCTGCACAACTTATTTGAGAATTGTATAGTGTATATCTACCACCCCTCTATTCGCAATTATATTTCAACACTGTGTTATCATCATTTTTTGACCAACTTATATATTATATGTACTTAAAAACCTCACCTAATATACACACAGGTCAATCATATTATTGCAAAATAATAATGGATATTTATTTATATAAAAATACTTCATTATATAATAAAATGTTCCATCAACTGTTGTTTATGCTCAGATTACAGAGCTCTGTTGGCTTTAAAAAATATTGATAATTAAAGTAAGACTTCCATGTTATGTTGTTTATTTATTATTTAAAGAAAAAATTATTCATTTTCGTTTTTCATGAAACAGATTGAAACACAAAGACTTAAAATCTTTTAAGTCTTTGTGATTTTCATAGATTTTATGCTTAAATTATTAGCAATGCTGATATTAGATATCAAAGTGTTAATGATGATGTTTCCATTAAGAATAAATTATCTTCTTCCTTAACACCCATTCTGTACAGTGTTACAGCGCACGTGTGCTATCGCGGCGTTCTGTATCGCGTTTATTGACTCTCCACGGTTTGCTCGATTCTTTGAACCTGTAAGTTTACCATTGTCGAGATATCCATACCCTTATTCCGCTATACCTTGTAGAATAGGTAATATTTAACAGTTTTTGTCATGTCTCATGATGACCTGCTCGAACGCTTGGGCGCAGAATTACAAAATAATAATGAGTTAAATCCGCTAATTTGGAATTTGCTGCCGTACAACATTAGTTCCTTTTATCGCTTGATATTTAGGGCCCGTAGATCCATTGTAATTTGGCCCGCATCCTCGGTCCTCCCAGCATTCGCCTTCCCTCTGGGGACACGTTATCTCAAGAACACGCTTCTCTTGTTGTTGTTGGTCGGTCCATTTATATCTTTCTGATTATTACTTTTACTATATCTGGCTTGTTATATAGTTGTTCCAGTTTTCTATTGGTCCACATTCTATAGTGATCTGTGTTATTGTCCTTGACTGGTTTCCGCGATTTTTGGCCGATTCCCATTTTGTTTTGTCGGCTGGATACATTTTTCTATTTCATTACCTTATATATCAATCTCGTGTCTTATGTTCTTTTCAAAGGTGATTGTAGCTTTCTAATATTTAAACTGAACTCTTTCAAAATTGTAATGGTCCATTGTCACATTCTGTCCTATTCTGTCTCGTCGATCAGTTCTTGTTGCAATCATTTATTTTGTTTTATCTTCGTTAATTCGTAGGTCAACTTACCTTCAGCAACTTCTAGTTTAATGAACGCTGCCTTGACATCGATAGTTATATTTTCCACTATATTTATATCATCAGTGATAAGCCAGTATAACTTGAGGACGCTGATTTTTAAAGAGAAGCGTTTTTGTGTTAGTTTTTCTTCAAATATTACTGCATTTGTAGGTCCCTCTACACACACTTTTGTGAGTTTAATTAATTTTATTGGTATGCCTGGTTCTGCCATGGCATTTCACAGCTTCACTCTCATGATGCTATTGTATGCCTGTTTAAAATTTACAAATAGTTGGTGCAATGTTTTGTTGTATTCCCAGCATTTCTCCAATAGCGAATATTTGTTCTACTGGTTCTACTTTCTAATATTAGGGAAAATCCTATATCTTCCAAGGGATATAGACCATTTTATCGCCCTTTTTATGTGTGGACACTATAACACTTTCTTTCCAGGGCGTTGGTATTCGCTTTTCTTTCTATATTTAGCTGATCAGCTGATAGAAAGCAAACGCCAAAGTTTCTCCTCCATTTTTTAGACATTCTGCCGATATAGTACCGTTTCCTGGAGCTTTGTTATATTTTAGTTGACTTTATCTGCCTGCACATTCAATATCCCGTCAAAATATATTCTCCAGGTCTTTATCACTTCAGCTTCACCTGTAATAAAGTTACCCTCGTTAATCTTTATTGCAGTTCCACATCTGGGTCTAAAGTCGTTTTTCATATTCTTTACCTCTTGGAAAAAGAGTCTAGTTCTATTGTTTATGCAACTATTTTAGCTATTTTTTTTTATCTTTAAACTGACGAGAATTAACATTTCAAGTTATAACGAGAAATAGTTATTCCGAGTTTATCTTGCGGATGTTGAACCGCCCCTAAGTTTTATTATAGATATTTATGTTTTAAACTTCCCTTAGTTCACATAATATTGTCATGCATTAAAGGGTTAACCACTGAATATAAATATATTATGTACCATATTTTAACTGAAATTGTAATTTATTTAAGATGCTTGAGGTTCAAGCATTATCAGTCTACTGGAACTGCAATTCTGAACTTTATAGAGATCTAAAACCAGAGGCGTTAATTAAACAGTTACAAAATGATATTGCCACGAAAGATAATATACCTGAACAGTATACATATAGTAAGTATTATTGTAGTTTGTTAGTTTGTTCAACATAATTAAATTTTTTTTGTTCAGTTCTAGGTCCAATCCATTCAGCTGCACGATTAAAGTTAAATCCACGACCAGATTTAGATGCAAATCGTTTTGTAATTCCAAAAGTTATGGCAACTTGGGAAATGGAACAGCTTGCAGTTGGTAATACTAAAAACGATTCGATCATTAAATGATTATAAATCGCATATGTTTTATATATTTCTAAAGGAATGAGTAAGCAACAATACAGAGATATAATTGGGTTAGCTGACAGTATGGCATTAATGTCACGTGGTGAACCGTTCAGAAAATTTAGACCACATGTTCCTTATAAAGGTCATTATAAAGAATGGTGGCACTTTGCTTATAATTGTATTTTAGAATCTGAGGTGCGTCGGAAACATAACAATTTTAATTGGGATCATATTAAGAAACATTTGCATATGTGTAAACAATATGGAAAAATGTATAAACTTAAAATGCAATCAAAAAAGGTAAATACGACGTTTGGATGTATAAAGAATACCTTATTTTTTTTTGATTATTCAGTTAGCTCCTGAAGATGAAAATAAAATTGAGAAATTAGAAAAAGCCTTGGATCTGATGAATATCGTACTTGTTCGTCAAAAAATTAACTTGGAATTGGAAAAATTGGAGCGAGATAAACCACAAGCTGCAGGAGGTTGGTTTGGTTGGTTTGGTAATCAAGAAGAAAAACCAGATGCGTCTAAAAATATTGGTAAATAAAAAGAAGCTTAAAATTAATTATCTCCAAAGAACTCACACGTTACCTAACTAACATCTTTAATTTATAGCTGCTCAATTTCAAGAAGTGATGACCCCCGAAGAAAAGCAACGATTCTACAAAGCGATTAATTATAACGAAAACGCAGCTGCAGCTGTACAACCGACGCATTACATCGATGTTGTCCTTTCGTTTCTCTTAAGAAAGTTAGTTGTAAGAGTCTACAATGATAAGCACAACGTTTTGTTGACACAATTCTTTACCGCCAAGTTGAAATTGGAGATGCGTACTTCAGGAAATGGAGTAGCGTGAGTATTACCATAAAAATGCAAGATCATTCGCTATAATCTTAATAACGGCGGTCAAGAATGATTGAGGCGGAAAATATTGGTAACACAAAAACGGTAAACCTGTCGATTAAAGTTTTTAAGTTATAACCATGGTTTGTTTAATTAAGTGCTAATTGTGATGTATTTGATGAATGAAACAACCATAATTATAACTCATTAAATTATAGAGTATGATTACAATCAAACATGCCAGTGATTGGTCAAATATTTAGTAATAAAAGTGATTCTTTAAATTATTCATCTTATAAAAAAAAAATAAAAAATATTAAAAATAATTATTTTAGTGTCCATGCTAATATAAACGAAATATCAGTAACTGGAATAAAACAATCCGGTTATAAACCAAAGTTAATGTCATGCAATCCCACCGAAGACGGTTCTTTATGCGACGTGATTTTTGAAGTAAATCCGCTACATTCTAAGTGTACCAATAGATTATACGCAACCGTAAAACCAATCAAAATAATTTATGATGCAATGACAATTAATGGTATAGTGGATCTTTTCACAATTCCCCGATCTTCCACACTTCAACAGTAAGTTGACTAGTTTTAACTTAAACTTTAAAATTTTACATGGTTTCTTTAAATTAGATTGTCAGATGTAGCAACATCAACTTTTGATAACGTAAAATACCAATCAACAGCTAAACTTCAATACGTTATTGATCAACACAGCCAAATCGAATTGGCAATTGATTTATACGCTCCATATGTGATTATACCATATGGTGGAATTTACACTGAAACTGAAAATATTATAGCAATTAATTTGGGTCATGCGAAATTCTTTTCAGTTCAAACAGATAAATCTACCATAAAAGAGAAGCAACAGAAATTAACCCAAAAAGAATTAATAAGCGCTGTTATTGAGGAGAGTTATGATAAATTTTTATTGGAATTTTCCGATCTTCAAGTCATGGTAGTGCCTGGCGGTGAAAACTGGTTACATATATTGAAAGAATGTACAAAAACCAACTACCACATTCTTTATCCACTAAGTTTGAGCTTAGAATTTCATATTTGTTTAATTGATTTTGATCCAAGATTACCAAAATGTAAAATACGCGGTGTTTTACCATCTTTGTCATTAAATATCACAGATTTTCAAATTGTTTTAACACTTGGGCTGATTAATAGTATTCCTCTTCCCAAAACGGAAGAAACTTCTCCAGCTTCCAAGGTAAGTCTTAAATAATTTGTTTTCAAATGAATTTTTTTATTGTAATTAATTTTGTATATTATAATTAATTACAGCAAGACTTACGACTTAGACGACCCAGTTCACAAACGCTTGAATTCTTTGATTTTAATGACAAGGAAGTGCAAACTACCAGTGAAGAAGTCACTAAAGAAGTTTTACGAGACGTTGTTGGTCGTCAACAATATACTAATTTGGAAGTTCTTTTTACAATAAGCGGTATAGTATTTTGAGTTTAGTAAAAATATGTTAATTCTAAAATAATGTTTAATTGGATTTCTTAGAACTTTGCGTTAATATCAAACATCAAGAATATTCTCACAGCCCAGTTGAAGATGTAGCGAGGATATCTTTAGAATCATTGTCGGCCTCAGTTTTAGTCCAAACATTCGCTCAAACTGTGAGCTTAAAATTACAAAATTTGATTTTTGATAAATACCATCATAATGAACAAGTTCCATTAATAGCTACCCCAGCTATGTCTTTTGATGACAACCTATTAAAGGTTACATTTTTAAAGGTACTTATAAAAATTTTTGAATACACTAAAACTTCGATAGTTATGCTATTAATACATCAGTATAGTTAAATATAAATATTAGCGCTCACAGATAGAATCCAACTCGGGTTATTTCTCAAGTTGTTCTATTCCATGTTGAGAGATAAACTTGGGGTATTTCCAGAGTTGTCTCTATGATGTATAAATCAAAGACTGTAGTTCTTTATTTTATATTATGAGCCTTAAGTCCCAAACTATTACTTATCTATGCGTGACGTCACGAACAGGCCATCAAGTTGTGCACCTGATCCCAGGATGTAGCACTCCTCATAGATTCTGCTGTTATTGGTATAAATATAAAGCTAGGTAGACTCGACGCAATGGTATGGATAGCAGTTCGAATTTGTGTGCATTAAAATTATTCATTCAAACAGTTTAAAGTGCAAATTAAAATTTTTCATATAACAGACGTTTGACTATAACATACACACCCTCCCCTGTATTAATCGAGGTTTTATTGTATCAAGAAATTCATTTGAACTCATTTTTTATTAAAGGTTGATAAAAAATCGCCCGACTTTGCAACGACTTATAAAAGTACTGAAGCTCTACTTTCTGTCGATATTGAAGTTATACAATTAAGATTACACCAGGAAATTTTACATAGTTTAGTACAATATGTAAATGATTTACAAATTCAACTTGAAGAATTACAAAAACCAACAAAACCTATGAGGTTGAATTCCAGTTTATCTTCTATGAGGCAGGTTAAGAGATCAATAAGTGAAGTAATTTCTCAAACATCACAAGTACAGATTGCGCAGAGTAAGTTCACTCAAAATTTGGTTATAAAAAATTTGATTAATTTTTATAACTTGCAGAGAAATCAAAAGCGGTGTTATATGGATCAGACAGTCCAAATATATTATTTAAAGTTGAAGCATTACTACAAGAATTTCAAGTCAGTTTAACATCTGATTTTGGTGATCTTACATCTTTAACAGTAAATCATGTTATGGCCCAAGTTGTTCTTAAAGAGCCATATACACAAGTTAGTGTGGTTATGAAAAATATTGAAGTAAAGGATTTATCATCACAAACTAAATACATCCAGGTAAACATTTTCCAAAACTTCCCCAGAATTTATGTTATGATTTAATTATATTACAGATTTTGAAAGTTTTATCAGATGAAGTAGTAAATTTCAATTTATTTCTTTATAACAAAGAAATTGATACATCTCGACGTGAGGATATGGCTGTGTCTGTTTCTGTTGGTCACATTCGAATTGTATTTCTTAATCTCTATGTAAGTAAAGTATTGAGTTTCATTAATAAGTTTACGCAAGCCAGAGAAGCGATAATTGAGGCTTCTAAAGCAGCTGCCGATAAAGCAAAACAGAATGTAACCAATATTTATGAAAATGCGGTCCAAATGTCGATTAGGGTTACTTTAAAAGCACCCCAAGTACTTATTCCCGAAAATTCAAACAGTTTGGACGGTCTGATTTGTGATTTGGGTAATTTAACGATTCAAAATACCTTTTTGGAGATAAATGTAAAAAATGAAAATACTGGAAGCAATGCTATTGTGGATGAAATGGAATTAAAATTGTCCGACATACAACTATCTAGGGTTGAGTGTAATAAGCAATTGGTAGTTATCAACAGTATAATGATTTTAGAACCTGTAAATCTTGGTTTGACACTTAAGAGAAATTTGTCGAGTTCTTGGTATAAAGCTATACCGGATATTCAAGTTAGTGGATATATTGATACGATTGAGGTGAATATTAAAACGTTCGCAATCAACATTTTCAAAAACTTTTTAACATTTTTGATTAGGTTGTGTTAGGACAAGCTGATTACAGTACTATTATGAGTATAGTTCTTGGAAATTTAGGAGAAGTTGTTCAAGAGCCTGCTGTAGAAACAAAAACTCCTCTACAACCAATATCTGAAATTAAGTCAACTAATTATGTATTATCAGTCGAGGCTGAAAGTGGACAAACACAATCGGAAAAACCTGCAACTGAAGAAGAACCTACATTGTTTCTCAAATTTAGTCTTATTATGAAAAAATTTAGTTTAAGGTTACTCGCTACTGATGATACTCTAATGGTAAAGATTGGTTATTAAATGTTTCCTCTACAATTGATTGAAATTAATTCAATGTTTTAGGAAACTCGGTCGTTTAAAGCTGTTCGTACCAACTTGGCGATGTTGTCTTTGGAGGATTTATGTATAAAAGGACGAATGTTAACAGATGGAGCCATTCATACATCAGTGGTACTTATTGATTGTGTTATAGAAGATACCAGGATTGGGAAAGAAGACATGTTAAACAAGATGTTTTCAAGAGCTTATAATACCGATGTCGATTCTGAATCTTCTGGTTATAAAAGTATGATTGATGTTGTTTTCCATCAGAGGAAAGAGCAAACTTATTGTAAGTAAAATTGCTTACTAAATTATTATTTTATCTAGTTTTTGTTAGTTAAGTTAAAAACATTTATTTATAATCCTTTTTTTTTGGTACCATACTTTTAGAAGTAACTAGAACTAACACTATCACTAGAACTAACAGTTCTAGAGGATCTAGAAGTAGAAACTTTTAGGTTGTCGTGCGCTTTTCGGAAAAGTGTTTGACGTTACAGATGTCATTGGTACGAATAAAGCGCCCTTCACACGATCAATATATATTGTCAATAAAGTATTGTCAATTTGTCAATAAACATTGCAAACTGTAATTGTCTCACATTATCAATATTTATAGTTTTGCGCTGGCTGTCAAAGATGTCATACCGTCAAAAAGCTTGTGTAGGTATTATAGGTTTGTCAATTGTATATTTTAGGATTGTTAATCTCTCCTTTAGACTGTCAATATTTATTGTCAATATATCAAATATTTTCGTTTTCGTCAAACTATCCCATCAATATTTTCAATATTGGCAATCTGTCAATCTTTCTACTCATAGGTTCAATAATATTGTCAATACACAGATATTGACAAGGGCGTGTGAATTCGTGTGAAAGGCGCTTTAGAGTGACTATCATGCAGCCGATAGACTTCCGTTACTTTTAATGGGATTAGTTTGTCTTTAGCTATCAGAGATACCTTGCAATCCGTCATACCTGAAACATAAGTAAGGCAGACGACACCGGCTGGTGTAATACTTACCGTGTCTTCCTCCTGTTTGCGTTGTTTGCTGGCTCGTTGGTTATCTCTTAGAGTGTCGTCGTTCTTCTGGTGTACTTCTTCTAGAAATCCTTCTTTTTTTAAAATATTTTCGTCGCATATCCATTCCGCTCGTCGAAACAACTCGTCGGTGATAGGACGAAGTCTGTAAATATCTCTTGGTATGTGTCTTCGTCTGATACACTCCCAGGTCTATGCTTCCATCTGTCTTCCTAGTGACTAAAACATCAAAATGGTAAATTTGATCATGTGGTGTCACGATACTTTTTTATGGCAATATTGTTTGTTGCTTGGAACCTGTTGAAACTTGAACAATTAGTGAACAGTTGAGCATAGAGCTTCTAAAAACCCATCTCTTATGTGTCAACAGAACTTTATAATAATAATATTTACTGGCACAACCCATACTTTACATATTTAACATTAAAAAAAAATCAAACATGGATATATAAAAAAAGAAAAGAAAAAAAATTCACTAAAGAATCACCCCTTGAAGTTTATTGCAGTCATTCAGATAGACCCTGTATGAAGATCAGATTATAAAGATTATCTTAATATTTTCTTTCTGCCTAAATCCAAATTAAAACTAACCTACATTTTCTACATCAACTGTGACCCTTTAGACCAGTAGTCTCCATACTTTTTTATCTTACAGACTACTTACCATGTTTTTCGGTTTTGGATTGACTCCCTACTTAGCAAATAGTGCATTTTTGCAAATTCATCAATTTGGAATGTGTTTTTGACTGATTTCTAATTGTAGTAATCACTGTATATTTTATATCAACCCAAACTAATAATTTATACATCGTTGTTGATTAAACTAATTACTGCTTATATTTTAGTGGATTTAAAAATATCAGGATTCAATCTGATATTATCTATGGAATTTATCTCAAAACTACAAAGTTTCGTTATGTCGGCGTTTAGTGATCAAAATGCTGGTGGCGCTCCACCTACAACAAAAGCTTCATCAACACAAAAAGCGTCATCTAATAAAAGTACTTATCCAGTTACAAAATCAACCGTTCAAATTGAAAAACCATCTAATCAAGTTGAAAAATCATCCAGTCAAATTGAAAGATCGAGTCAGAGTGAATTAAAGCATGTCCAAAATACAACGATTAATATCAAATTGGACAAACCAGATATAGTTTTGGTGGAACATCTAAATAATATTAACACTAATGCCCTTATTTTCAATGTAAGTTTTCTTTTTTTTAATTAAGACATTTAATAACAGTTAATTTATTTTTAAAGTTTCAATTGCTTTTCAAACTTCGTTTGAGCGAAAATCGGCAAATTATATCCGGATTAGCCAAAGATATTCAAATGTATACATGTTGTTATAATCCGGCAGAAAGAGAGGAAACAAAACATCTTGTGTTGTTTCCATTTACAGTTAATATTGCCGGTTCTACACCCGAAGGAAAAGGTTTACATATTGAGGTAAATAATCTAAAATTTAACTAAAAATTATAAAATCACTTAATAATTTATTTATAGGTTTGTTTGACTGAAATATGTTTAAAAATTTCACCAGCCACAATCGAATTATTAAATCGGGCGTATACATCCATGTTTTTAATTGAACAAAATGTTCAAATGGAGGTTGATACCTTTATTAACTTGCTTAGTTTATGGGATCCTGTGCCATACAACGAAACACATTATTGGTTTTTTAATACAGGTAAGATTAATTATAACAACGGACTTACGTGTTATTTTTAATTGTGTACATTTTCTTATAGACGTCGCAGAAGATGCCATTGAATACATCGGTAGTGCACAAAACCAGGTTTCAGTCGGTGAGAGAAAACATTTTGAAATCTGTATAGTTAGATTACCTCGTATTGTTATAACCGTTGAAATTGGAGAGGGCAAGGGTACACTTCCTGTACTAACATTAGAATCTAGTTTTGAAGGGCATATCCAAGATTGGAGTGCTGACGTAAATATTCGGGCTCGTTTCAAATTTTACTTAATAAACTAAATAAATTTTATTTTAGATGTTGATTGATTCAACTATGACCCTACAAATGGCCTATTACAACAGCTTCTTTGCTATTTGGGAACCTTTAATTGAACCTACTGCTTATTCCCAAGACAACAACGTGGTCTATAACCCTTGGGAACTAAAACTTGACGTTTGTGTGAACAATGGCGGAGGTGAAGTTACTAGTCCACAATCAGATTCCGATCCAGAAGAACCTCTAATAGTTGGTCAACCGAAGATGTCTATTATATTTTCATCAAAATCTAATTTAGATGTAACCATATCAAAGACCACATTGGAGGTGTTAATGAATATGAGTCAAGCCTTTTCTAATGCGGTTAATTTAACTATATTAAAACCACCACAACGTGATACTCCTCCATACAAAATTATCAATAGATCTGGTTTAGCAGTGAAAATTGATTGTGAAAAGAGTAACTTTCATGTTTACCAACAAGTAGCGGCAAAAGATGTTATTTTGGAGAATGGAGCTGAAGTGGCTTTACAACTTAAAGAAATTGATAGAACAGATTATAGTTTAAATGAAATATTTGGAAATCTAAATTTAAATGTTCATAATAAATTTCTTTACATAACAGTAAATATTTTAAATCCAGATTATATAGGTGTTCATTTAAAACGACTTTCTTTTAAAAGAATAACATATAATTTGGAACAAATAATTACAAAGAAAATCTGTTCATTTTTTTTATTTAGGTGATTCAAATGGAATGTGAAATCGAGTTAAATTTGACTAGAGCTGATGCAAGATATTTTTCATTAAACTATCGGGATAATAAAGATTCATGGGGTATAGTAAAATCAACTTTATTTGAAGAAAGTACTTATAAAGTTATCCTCAGTAGCATCGTGAAGGTAACGCGTTTTTCTTTTGATGATTTATTACTAATTTAAATTTATAGATTTATAATCATCTTCATCTACCTCTTGATGTTTACTACATGACTCCAAAAGGAAATGAAGTAGAATGTATCGGTTCTATAGAACCAGAAGAAATATTTCATGTTCCTGTTAATGCCGTTTATACGCCCACAAGCGAATTATTTTTTTCTGTTCAAAAATATTCTGTATCTAGCCAACCGTTTGTTTGGAAAGATCTACATTTGATGATAAATCAAACTCAAATGCTACAATGTTCACCAATGAAAATTTTAGGTCATTCAGAACCGTTTGTAATCAAAGTGAGATAAAAAATTGTGCGTCGAAATTTGCGATTTTGTTCATTGCTTTTATTTTTCCAGGCAATAAGCAGTATTGAGCAAATTTACAATGAAAACACAACAAAACGTACCATGAATAGTATTTTATGTAACGTACATATTCATCCTGCAGTATTATTCAGAAATTGTCTTCCATACAATATTTATTTAACTGTACAAAATGTTGATGAAGAATTTTTAATTGAACCCGGTGACACTTTACCTGTTACAAATGGAATCCCCGGTGCTACATATTTAGTGCTTAGAGTAAGAAGTTAACTCACAAATACAAATTTAGAAACATAAATTGATTTTGACATTCACAATTTTTAGATTCCTAATTACTTAGATAAAGAATGGACTTGTATTAGAGACATTCTAGCAAGTCCACCTCAGTTTTCTGTATGGACATTTGATAGTTTTGATAGTACACAAAAAGTCTCTTTAGATTTGGGTGTTCACACGCTGGAAGATGGAGGTCCGCTGTTAATGACACTTTATTGTCCATTCTGGATGTTAAACAAATCTGAACTTAATATTGGCTATAGGGTGAGTGTTTTATAATTTTTTTTATTTATATTTACACTATTTTTAATGCGAATATACGAAATGTTGATAAAAATGATATTTCAAAACAATTCGGATTATCAACTTGCTTTATTGTGCAACAAGGCATATCAGATTATACTTGTGGGTTTGAGACTTTGTTTTATAAAGGCATTAACACGTTCATCAGATGTTGTGTTCTCTATACTACTTTCTGCAGCCTGTATTCAGTACAATTGTTTGACGCCTTCATTAATGCAGGAGGATTTGAGAATTTCTTCAAGCTTCCCATGTGAGATGTAGTTGACAGGTTTGTTGGATGTTACGCTCCAATAAAAAAGAAAATAGAAGGTCAAGAAGCGGCGAGTAGAGCAAGAAATTTAATCTAATAAATTTTTGATCATCTTTTTGAATTATTATCTTTGCTGTTACCAGTTTTTTTCTGTACACTGAAATGAAACAATTTTCAAAAACATTTATCCAATTAACTGCAAACCAATTAGTTGCATAATTTGTATCAGAGATGACCCTTACGCTGAAAGAACTTACTTTCTCAATGCAACGTTGACCATTGCCACAAATAGTATTAAATCCAATTCACAAGATAATCCGATATGTTTTATTGCTATACAGTGCAAAATACCAAATTATGAGTTTAAATTGCGGCGCAATCAATTTGCTGATTCATATCAGCATCAAAAATTAATCATTAAAACATTTATAATTCCTTTGCCTTCAACTCAATTTGGAGTCCAACTGAATTTGGTCGAGTGACGTCCAAAATTTGACTGATACTTATTTGTGAACATTAAAAAAATGTAAATAACTGTTTGCAGAAGAGTAAAAAAGTCGAGAAAAACGAATCTTCTGGAAGTCCACATAAGGTAGTTTTGTGTGGTAGCTTATGTTTGTTATATCAATTAATTTTTTTGTTTAAAACATTTATGAATTTCAATTTAGGTTGTGCATTTTGATACATCACAGAAAAATAAATAAAAATATATGATGTTTGGCATACTTAGCTTAGAGAAAAGTAACTTTGCATGGCATAAACTAGTGATGGAACGGATAGTGATTGTGCGAAAAGCCAGATATCGGATATTCGGCATCCCTTTCGGCCGGATATCCGGTTATCCGGCCAATATGGTTATAATTTCTGGTGCATTTCTAAAGTGATATTGCCACATCGAAAATTTTATCAAATCTTCAAATATTGTTTTCTCAAAAACTAAAAATTATTGTTCAAAACGTGTTGGTTCATTGGAAAGAGGACACTTTTATTAACATTTTGGGAAATTGTCATACTCATATTCCAAGAAATCGATTTTATACGAATTGTTAAAATTTAATCGGCGAAAATTGCAAAATTCGAAAAAATTGTAGATTATTTCAAAAATTTATTTCTCAAGAACTAAAAGTAATTTTTCAAAATGACTTGTTGCATTAAAAAGAGGATACTTTAATTAATAATCGAAAGTGATAACAGCGACAGTTCTGTTGGTAACGAATGTGATGATGAATTACAAGCGAAGAGAAGAAAACTAGACGAAACTGCAACAAGAGATTTTATATATCGTATTGGGATTGTTACAACGAGGTTGCTAATGACAAATCTGATATAAATAAAGTTGTATTCAATGAAAAAAGTCCTATTGGGGTTAAACTTGATTATTATCTGCAGTATCCAACACCTAATAGAGATACTAATTGCTGTGAATGGTGGAGTACTAAGTAATAAGTTTTTAATATCCGGCCATATCCGTTCCATCACTAGCATAAACCTTTTATGCTTCATTAAAATATATTATTTTGTTAGAAACGTTTATTTAATGAAATGCTTTATTTTCTTATTTAATTTCTTTCCTTATATGAATCAACGTTTATCCATACAACCTAGCTAAAAAAAGTTTTTGTTTATAAACAAATTTCGATGAACGACACTTGATTGAAAAAAACGCACAAATTATCTAATTTCGTTTTTATCTTTTCAATAAGCTGTCAATTATTAAAATTTGTTTCCATAATAAGTTTCTTTTTTAATGTTTAAATTTATTAGAATTCCGATGAAAATTTTAACGTTCTTCACCATCCAGCTAATTTCAAAGGACCTATACTGTTCTCTTTTAACGCGAAGAATTTCTTTGGTAAGAAAAAGGCTGCAATAAGAATTGAAAATGGTGGAGAATGGTCTGATAAATTCTCAATAGACGTTGCTGGATCATCAGGTGTTATAACATGTAAATTTGATGATAAAATTTATCAGGTAATCAACATCTAATAAGTAATTTATTTAATTCTAAAAGTTCTTTTTTATTATTTAGTTTGGTGTTAACATCGAGCTTACTTATAATGGTTTAACAAAACAGGTTACATTTACACCTTACTATGTTCTTATAAATAACTCACCATTCCCACTGGAATGTCAAGAAAATGATCGGCCTGCAGATCCATGGACAGTTGTACAAGCTAATAGTTGTGCTGGTTTATGGCCTGTTGGTGATTTTGATGATAAACTTTTACGAATGCGAGTTGTTGGTACCAAAGAAGTATCTCCACCATTTTATTTTTCTGATAGTCATAATACTGTGCTTAAACTTGCTAATAAGGTATTAAAGTATTTCAAGTTGTTACTGAATCATCTTTATCATTATTCTTATAGTATGGTGGAATTCACGTTGATACACAAATTACTGAAGGTGCCGTTTATATTACATTTGCAAAATATCAAGCAGGCATGGCACAGGCTCTTATTATTAATAATACAAGAAATACGTTAAATATCTGGGAAAAAGATACTGTTCAATTACTGTACGTTAACATTAAAATTAAACCTTCTTATAAATTGATAAATTTTTTTTTAATTTAGTAAATTAGATCCGGGTTATAAAATGTTCTATTCATGGTCAAGTCCATCGAAAGCAAGAGTTTTATGTTGGGAGGCCGGCTATAAAAAAGAAATTGAAGATGATTTAAGAAAAGACGGATGTGGTGATTATGATATAGCTGAAAATAATCACGTTTATTGGACGTCTTTCCTCGATGGAATGCAACGAACTCTCCTTTTTACCTGTAATCCCGATGTAGCTAGAAACGCGCAATCATCACAAATCTTTGAAAAAATCGATCAGGAAGTTACTTTTTCAATTTTCGGAATCGGTCTTTCTTTGGTTAACAACGATTTAAGACGGGAAATAATGTACGTTGCCATCGCTAACAGTGGAATTATATGGGAAACTTGCAAACACGGTTCGAATCGTTATAAACAGATGGGACCTAAAGAAAGCGCAATGATGGAGACGTCTTATGGACAGTATATGGCTTTGAAAGAAGTAGAAGAGAATTTACATGGAAGGATGGTGGTCGATGGGAAAACGGAAGTCAACTTTAGAACACTTCGAATGTTAAGACCGCATTTAAGAAAAATTCGAAGGACATTTTTGAATGGATTGTGGCTTCAAATGACAACAAATCCTTATATGTTACAGCTTCACGCTAAAATTAATAGGATTCAAATTGATAATCAATCTTATGATTGTATGTTCCCGGTTGTGTTAGCTCCTGTATCATTAGCTAAAAGTGTTGCTGGAACTCAAGGTATTATAATAATTTATTAATATAGTTGTTTGTATCAATTTATTTATATTTTAGTACATAAACCGTTTGCCGAATTAAGTATAGTGCAGATGTTAATCAAACATAGCCAAATAAAACAGTTTAAATACTTTAAATTGCTTATACAAGAATTTCACATTAATTTGGAATTAGGATTTGTTACCGCTATTTCGGAAGTATTTCAAACATCTAAAGACACTTTAGAAAAACAGGTTTGGTTAAAAAATATCACCAGATTAGAAGAATTATTAAATGAATGTTTCATTTTAGAAAATAAGCTTTTTGCTTGATACGGAATTGGTCAATAAGCCATTATATCAACACGTTTCTCAACAATCACTTCAAGAACAAAAAAGTTTTTATGATTTATTGCATTTTTCACCATTGAAAATCCACGTGAGCTTTTCATTGGGTAGTAGCGGACTTGATATGGCACCAAATGTAGTTACTGTTTTGTTACAATCTCTTGGTGTTACTTTGACTGATATGCAAGATGTTGTATTCAGGTATGATATTTGATTTAAATGAAAAATTAATTTTGGTTATAAATTATTTTTAATCAAAATCAGAGTCAAACTCGTTGTTTTCGCTTTTTTAAACCAAAATCTGGATGGAACTATTAATAATGATAATAATATTAAAAATATTACTAGAACAGTTAATGCTAGTTTGGGTAGTAATGAAATAATTGATAAGAATGTAAATGACACGGAGGTTTTTGGAGAAAAGGATAGTTCCATCTGATTTATTTTTGAAATGTAACGAAGCGTTTGGAATCAGTATAAGTGATACTTTTAGAATACCAAGAAGCTATCTTCAGACGAATGCGGTATAAAAAAATCATCAACTTCTGTGAGAATTCAATCAAAAAAATCAAATCTTTCACCGATATGTAGCGAAGAAGATCCTAATAAACGAGATTTTTTCGATTGTGATAAATCATTAATTCTCTAGTCTTTAATTGCTCGATTGCCTTCTTCTAAAAATATACAATCTCTACCGAAGGACCCCAATAAAGATCTTAGTATTTTAGATATGAATGATCTTTGTTTGTTTATGGTTATTTTCAGCGATTTAGAATCGAATAAACTTATGGTACAAATTCCTTACCATGAGTCAGACTCGTGGGTTTCGCCTATAGCACAAATTCTTTATCACAAGTCTCACTCGTGATTGTAGGCCACAGGATTAAAGAGCTGTTATTGTCCCAGCAATCAAATCTCAATACAAACCATATTCTGAAAACATATTTAGTTATTACCAGGGTCCAAACAGTTTAAGGAAGTGACTCTCAAACGCCTCCCACTTCAGTGTCAATGTTCAGCAACATAAAATGAAACGTGTGGAAGGACGCATGTTTCCTAAACCATCCAGGCTTTGGTCCCTTATTTAATATCCAAATTGGCCAAACCAAAATCGAAATTTCTTTCTGATACTATTAATAGTACATATCTTAAACTTATTTTTATTTCTAGAATCGCTTATTTTGAAAGAGAATATACATTCTTAACCCAAAAGCAATTAGTTGGTGAAGCTATTAGTCATTACATTGGTCAGGCTGTAAAACAACTATACGCATTAGTATTAGGATTAGATGTTCTTGGAAATCCTTACGGTTTGGTACTTGGGATTACCAAAGGAGTTGAAGATCTTTTTTACGAACCATTCCAGGTAAATTTAAATGAAACTTTTTTTAGCAAGAAGTTCTTTATTTATTTACTTATAGGGAGCTATTCAAGGTCCTGGAGAATTTGCTGAAGGTCTTGCTCTAGGCGTTCGTAGTCTTTTTGGCCATACAGTTGGTGGAGCAGCTGGTGCAGTATCTCGAATTACCGGTGCTATGGGTAAAGGTGTTGCTGCATTAACATTCGATAAAGAATTCCAACGTAAACGACGAGATGCTCTTAATAGAAAAGCTACAAGTGTGTCTGAAGGAATTGCAAGATCTGGAAAAGGACTCGTCATGGTTAATAATTATTTTACTTTAATTATTTATCATCCAAAGATTTTAGATAGATCTATACTATGTTTTTAAATTACTTATTAATTGTTTAGGGAGTTTATGATGGGGTTACCGGCGTCATCAAGAAACCCATATCTGGAGCTAAAGAGCAAGGTATTGGAGGATTCTTTAAAGGACTTGGAAAAGGAGCTGTGGGTTTAGTTGCCCGACCAACGTCTGGCGTCATTGATTTTGCAAGCAGTTCTCTAGATACAGTTAAACGGTACACACAAAGTTTTTATTGTTAATATTTTTCTTTTCAATAATAATTTTTTACTATAGAGTAACTGATTTATCATCACAAGAAGTACATCGTTTACGCCCAAGTCGTTATATTTACTCTGACGGTTTCATCAGACCTTATAATGAAAGAGAAGCGCAAGGAAGTAAAATTCTTAGTGAATTAGAAAAAGGAAAGTTTGGATTAACTGATTTGTATCTTTATCACATTTATATTGTGGGTAACAAGGAAATATTAATGCTTACAGATCAAAGATTATTATATATTGTTCATAGTGATATATTTGGTATTTGGCAAGTAAGTATAAAAAATATACTTTGATACAAATATAGTTTTATTTATAATTACATTTAGGCTGAGTGGTCTTATACATGGGATGAAATCAGTATGCCACCAAAAGTAGTACCAAAAGGTGTTTTAGTTATGGCTGCGGATCCAAAGAAGAAAAAAACCTTTTTTGCCCATGCAGATCATGGCAAAACTATACTTATTGCCGATCCAAACGTTTCTGAGAGGATTTGCTCGAAAATCATTGAAGTACACAGTTCGCACAATTCTTAAAAATGTTTTTAACACATATATCAGATTGTCTAACACTTTCATTTCTGATGTTGCACCTTAAAGCGATGAAACTTAACTACGCTTTTCAACATCTGTTGCTTTATTTTAATAAATGTTTAATATCCTAATGGTCTACTACTGGGACTTAATATTTTATTAATTGTTTATCTATATAAGCTGAAATAACTTTATATTTGTTTGTTCTTCTATATTTGAAAGATTTTATGAAGGCCAAATAAAAATATTTTGTTTTTACATCATTGTTAATTTTTTTTTACCTCAAAAATACTATTTAAGGATTAGCGCAACAAACGTTATAGCGTACAAATATAGTTTTATCTGAAATAAGTTTAAAGCGAATCTGTCTTTATCCTCTTTTGTATTTGAAAGATGTCAGTCAGCAGAATACTTCCTGGATTATAAATATCAGCGATTGTGTGACAGACAGCGATAAATAAGAAAGTTCAAGTTTTGAACTATTTTTTTAGTTTATTACGAAAGAAAAAGTTTAATATATTATGCAATATCTCAAATCATGGCTAATTAAACAACTAAATGGTGTCCTGTGCACGTACATAGACAATTTAGATCCAACACAATTCAATCTTGGCATAACGTCAGGTAAACCTAACCTTTATATAGTAATATAAATTTCTTATTTTATTTTAATAGGTGAACTTGTCCTGAAAAATCTTGTAATAAAGAAATCTGTTTTAAATGAGTTTCTACCATCAGTTCAGGCAGTTTATGGTCATATAGGTATATACATATACATTTTTTAATTAATATTAGACTTTTTTTATGAGTGCTGAAATATATAATTTATTCTAAGTATTAAATATATACTTGAATATAACCGCATTATTCCATTTAAATTTTTTATGAAAAGAATTTTGTTTTAATACTTATGTTAATAATTTTCTTGTTCATTTAAAAATGTTGATTTTAGCAAGATTAAAAATAGGTTTACCATCGTCTATGAATTTAAGCAGTGTGGTTTTTGAAGTAGCAATTGACGGATTATACATACTGTTAGAACCAAAATCCCAAGTCGAATACAATGAAGAGAAAGAAAACGCTAAAATACAAGCAGAAAAACAAAATCAGTTGGCAAATATAGAATTAACTAGAAAACAGAAACGTGAGGCGGCTAAAAAAGAAGAGGGTTATTTTTCAAGACTACGTGAAAAATATTTAATGATGGCCGTCAGGAATATAGAAGTACGCCTCACAAAAGTTCATATTAGGTATGAAGATAGAACTATAAATCCTGAATTTCCTATTGCGATGGGTGTGACTTTAAGTCGTATACTTGTTGAAACAACTGATAAGAAATTTCTATCGCATGAAGCTACTGCAGATCCATTTGAAGATATGCTTAGAGCTTTTAAGGTTCGATTTTTAATCTTAACCCTTGAACGTACGAATGTAACATGGACGCTATATATTACGCAATAATCAAGTTGTTAATTTAATGATTTCCTCAATTTGCTTCTTTCTCTTTCTTCACACTTCCTCACAGTGTTGGGTCTGAAATACAACTTCTGTAAATGTTCCTATCGCTATCCATTTTTCGCCAACTCTTTTCAATGCCAATCTTATTACTGTCTGATGCTCTTGTTTTGGACTTTATCTCCTCTGGCTTTCCCCACTATTTTCTGCAATTAGTTCTTCTAATATTGGCTAAATTTCCGACTCATAGGTGAGTGTGGGTGAATGAATGGTTTTGTATAGACGTAATTTGGTGTTTGGATTGTGTTTTTAGAATATTGTTCTTACAAGTATGTAGTAAGACGATAAATTACAAAGTAATTGAATCTCCAAGTTTCTTTTCTATCTCTCACATTACACAAACATCAATTTATCAACTATTACACTTTGTGTATTAAGTAGTATTAGATTACCAGCTTGATTATAAATTCGGGTATATATTTTTATACATACTTTGCCAAAAAGGAAAATTTTAACATAACGTGATATTTGTTAAAGGGTTAAAGATTAAATCTCTTTTTAATTGTACTATAGCGGGTTTAACTGAAGTAATTTATTTAAGGCTATTACACTTGAGTCGTTAGCAATTTATTGGAATTCCGATTCGAAACTTTATAGGGATCTTAAATATGAGAAGTTAGTCGAACTGCTACAAAATGAAATTACGACGCAAGGTTATATACCTAAACATTATACATACAGTAAGTATGGTTATTGTTTGTTTAATTTACTTTAGTACATTATTTTAATTTAAGAATATCACTATTAGTAGCAAAAGTATAGTGTATGTAGAATGTTATACGTTGCGCTGCGGTAAAGATTTCCAGATTTTCCTGTCCTGTAGGTCACTTTTCCCATTTTTCTTAAGCTTTTTTAAGCGGCTTTCTTTGATTGATTGTGTGTTTGCGTTTATTCTGTTTCTTACTACTTTTTATTTTTCGTATGTTATTGTGCCTAATCTGTTAGGCTAGGATTTTGGATTTCCACAGTTAGATCCTTCACTTTTTGAGTGAAGCCTTGGGCTTTGTGTTGGGTCTTGCATTTCCTAATGTGACTCTTCAGTGTCTGTATTCTATTTGTCGATATTTTTTTCTCAACTGTTGGTTGGGTTGGATCGTGTCTCATTACCCATTGGGTCGACATCAGTGAATCCAATCCCATCCATTGGTTTTCTACTCTCTGTATGTTAAAATTCATTACATTCAAATACTTCAAATCTTTGCAAAACTGGATTTTATTGTTAGTTTTAATTGTAGAATAGTCCATAAATTTATATAAAGAGAGTTTTTTATTTAGTTTTAGAACCTATATATTTTATTGCACGAGTAAAGTTAAATCCACGACCAGACAAAGATAAGAATCCTTTTGTAACTCCCAAAGTTACGGCCTATTGGGCAATACCACATCTTGAATTTTGTAATAAAATATCCATACATAAATCGATAATAAATTTTATATGTAACATATCTTTAAAGCAATCAGCAAGCAACAATATCGAGATATAATTGGTTTGGTTGATGCCATGTCATTTGTGGAACGTGGTAAACCGTTCAGAAAATTTCGACCAAACGTTCCTTACAAAGGCCATTACAAGGAGTGGTGGCATTTTGCGTATAATTGTATTTTAGAATCTGAGGTGCGTCGAAAATTTAATAATTTTGATTGGAATCATATTTCGGGTCATTTGAGAATGTGTAAAGAATATGAAGAGTTGTATAAACAAAAAATCCAATCGAAAAAAGTAAGTGGTTTTGACGATAACAGCAAGATATCAAGAAATAAAATTTTTATAGCTTAATCCTGAAACTGAAAAAAAAATTAAAAATTTGGAAGAGGTGCTAGATGTGATGAATATCGTATTGATACGTGGAAAGGTTATAATGGAATTGGAAATGTTAGCGAAAGAGGAAGAAAAATTGGATTGGTTTTCTACTTGGTTAGGTATACAAGAAAAACCAAAGCGCTTAGACATAGGTAAACATAACAGTTATTTTCAAGTAACTCTTAATTTTACATTAAAAGATTTTCTAATTACAATGTTTGGTTTTAGCTGCCATGATACGTACAATGACCCCTGCAGAAAAAAAGCGTTTCTACGAAGACATAGATTATAATGAGAATGTACCTGACCCAACTCAACCGAAGAACTATGAAGACATTTCCGGCAACTTTCTCTTAGAAAAGTTTGTAATAAAACTGTACAACATGAACCACAACATTTTGCTGGCAAAATTTTTGGACGTAAAGTTGAACTTGGTTATGCGTTCATCAGCAAATGCATTAGCGTGAGTATTTATTAAAATCGTACATTAATATAAAAAATGATATTTTAGCGTAAACGCAAAGATAAACGCAATATTAATAACTGGATTAAATCAAGGTGTTTACAAAGAACCAACATTAATGTCATGTAATCCCGCCGAAGACGGTGCCCTATGCAGTGTTTCTTTTGAAACAAATCCCCTGAACTCTAAATTTCCACTTAAACTATACGCATCCATAAAACCAAGTACAGTAATATACGATGCTGTTACTATTAATACTCTTATGGATTTTGTTACTATCCCTCGTTCTACAACACTTCAACAGTAAGTGTTGATTATGTTCACTAAAAAAAGAATTTACTTATTTTGTTCCGATTAGATTGTCAGATGTGGCATCTTTCGATAATGTAAAATACCAATCATCTGCTAAAATACAATACGCAATTGATAATCACAGCCAAATCGATTTGGTAATCGATTTATACGCTCCATATGTGATTATACCATATGCCGGACATTACAGCGGAACAGAAAATGTAATAGCAATTAATTTGGGACGTGTGAAGTTCGTTTCAATTGCAGCAGAAAAATCGGCCATAAAAGAAAAGCAACGAAAATATACCCAAGAAGAGTTACTAGAAGCCCTCAAAGCGGAAAGTTATGATAAATTTATGTTGAGTTTTTCCGATTTCCAAGTGCTATTGGTGCCTGGATACGAAGATTGGTTACCTATATTGAAAAAATCCCCAAAAACAAAGTACCACGTTCTTTATCCAATGAATTTGGACATGGAATTGTATATTTGTTTAGTTGATTTTGATCCAAGATTACCAAAATGTAAAATAGAGGGTGCTTTATCATCTATATCGTTAAATATAACTGATTATCAACTTGTTTTAACACTTGGCTTAATTAAGAGTATTCCTTTTCCTCAAACGGAAGAAACTGCTCCAATCCGTGTCTCAAAGGATAATTTTGTAATTATTGAGATCTATTTTATTGTATATTGTATATTATATTTAATTAATTGTAGGAAGATTTAAATGTTGTACGCCCAAGCTCACGTTACTTGAATGTGGATTATAAAGCAATGGAATCAGCTATTGAAGCCAAGGTGAAAAATAAACCAGGTGTACCCGCCCCACAACATACAAGTTTGGACTTTGACTTTTTATTTGGCGGTATAATCTAGATTTATTTTTTTCAAGTCTTTGAAAAACATAATTGTACACAAATAATTTATTATTTGAATTTTTAGAACTAAGTGTTAACATTAAACATCAAGAATATGGTCAAAGCCCAATTCAAGACGTAGCAAGGATATCTTTAAAATCATTAGCGGCTATTTTTAAAGTTCAAACATACGCACAAGTGATTAACTTAGAGTTGGAAAATTTTGCTTTTAATACATACCATAAAAACTTTGAAGTTCCGATAGTAGTTACGTCGGGAACATTCATAAATGATAAAGTATTTGAAATTAAATTTTTAAAGGTAAATAACTAAATGTGTTTGTTGGATGTATCTCTTAACTTATGATCACTGCTCCATGTACCCCACATCCACCATAATTACTAATTATTAGATAATAGTAGTTATTATCATCTTTAATATATTTTCTATAGGTTGATAAAAAGTCACCAGATTTTGCGTCTACTTTTAAAAGCACCGAAACCTTGTTAAGTATTGAAGTTGATGTAGTAAAAATAAAATTACACCAAGAAATCCTACAAAGTTTAGTAAAATATGTAAATGATTTACAAATCCAATGTGACGAAGTACTTCGAGATGATAAACCTGTTAGACTAAGAGCCAGTTCATCATCTGTGAAGATGGCAAGGAAATCACTAAACAAAATGCTTTCTGCTTCGCAGGCACATATTGATTATAGTGATACTCCATTACAGAATTTTTTATTATGTAATTTATTTCCTGTTACAATTTACAGAAAAATCAAGAATATCGTTTCGTGGATCGGATACTCCAAATATTTTAGTGAAATTGGAGGCATCACTACAGGAGTTTCAAGTCACCTTAGCATCTGATTTTGGTGATATTACATCTCTGACAGTTAATAATGTTGTGGCTCAAATAATTATTAAAGAACCCTATACTCAAGTCAATGCTACTTTGAAAAACATTGACATAAAAGATTTATCGCCACATACTAAATATTTCCAGGTAAGCGTTTTGTACAGATTGCAGAATTCCTTCCACTTTCTCCAGAAACCTTTAACCAGAGATTCTAGTAATTCTCTCAAACAGAAAATGCTAGGTTCAAAACATCGTACTATTCAGAAATTGAAATAACTTGCAAATTAACAAAAAATGTTAACATTTTGTATCAAATCAATCGAAATAGATTTTGTATTGAAATATTAAATTCATTGACATTTTCCAAAATTCCAGATTATCAAAGTTTTATCAGACGAAGTAATAAATTTCAACTTATTTCTTTACGACAAACTAATCGATACATCTCGACGTGAAGATATGGCTGCTTCAGTTTCCATTGGTCACATGGAAATCGTATTTCTGAATTTTTACGTAGCGAGAGTGCTGGATTTTGTTAATAAATTTACACAAGCCAGAGACGCGATAATCGAAGCTTCTAAAGCAGCTGCCGACAAAGCGAAACAAAACGTAGCCAGTATGTACGAAAATGCGACTCAGATGTTGATTACCGTTGATTTAAAAGCACCCAAAGTAATCATTCCGGAAAAGTCGTATAGTTTTTACGGTCTTCAGTGTGATTTGGGAAATTTAACGATAAAAAATAAATTTTTGGACTTGAATATAATAAATGAAAATACCGGAAGCAATGTTGTTATTGATGAAATTGTTTTGAGATTGTCTAATACACAAGTATTCAGAATTGAGAGTAATAAGGACTTAAACATACGTCATAGTATAATTATTGTAGAGCCGGTTAATTTTAACTTGAAGCTTAATAGAAATCTTTCGGCTTCTTGGTATAAATCTATACCTGACATTCAGGTCAAAGGACATTTCGAAACAATTCAGGTAATTTATTTTAAATAATGTTTTATAAAGTTTTTTAATTCTTCAAAATTTAGGTCGTATTAGGACAAGCGGATTATGGTGTTGTTATGGTTACACTTATTGGAAATTTAGAAGAAGGAAGCCCACAGTCAGCAGTTGCAACTTCAGAAATTAAACCAATTCGTGAAATACCGTCCGTTATTGCTGAAACTGCGTGTAGTAAACCAGATGATTCGAGTAGTGCTGATATTTCAATTTTTATTAAATTTAGCTTGATTATGACGAACTTTAGTATTAAATTACTTTCTACTGATGATTATCTAAAGGTACGTATTATTTAGAGAATGTTTTTTCTAGAATCGATTGATATTAATTAATTATTTAGAATCCCCGATCTTTTAAAACTGCTCGAAGTAAATTTGCAACGGTATCCTTTGAGGATTTTTGTATTAAAGGTCGGATGATGAGTGACGGAGTCCTTTATGCATCAATTGTACTTGTTGATTGCGTACTAACAGACACAAGAATTGGAAGAGAAGGCGCGGTAAATAAGATGTTTTCAAAAACTTTCCACGCTGATATAGATTCCACTGATGCTGGTTATAAAAGTATGGTAGACATTATTTATCAAAAGAAAGAAGATCATACATATAGTAAGTAAAATTGTTTTATTATTTACCTCTTCAATATTCCGAAATATTTGAAAAAATGTAAAACTTTGATCATTAGTCGATTTAAAAATATCAGAATTTGATCTGATATTGTCTATGGAATTTCTACTGACGCTTCTAACCTTTCTTTCGTCGGTGAATGAGGATTATAGCGATGCAAACAACACACTGATGCAAAATGTTAATGCTTCAACAACTAAAATTACAAAATCACTTAATCAAATTGAAGCTGAAAATGTTGAATATTCAACATATAATGTGAAAATTGAGAAACCTGACATAGTTTTGGTGGAAAATCTAAATAATATCAACACAAGCGCTATTATTATCAACGTAAGTATTTCTTTTCAAGAAATTTTAAGAGTGCTATTAATTTATTTTAAAAGTTCGAATTTTTGGTGAAACAATGCACGCACGAGAATAGAAAAGTTATAAACGGTATAGTTAAAGATATTCAAATGTACACATGCTGTTATAACCCAACTGAAAGAGAGAAAACGAAAAATCATTTAATGTTACCGTTTACAGTTAATATTGCAGGCGTCACACCGGAAGACAAAGGTTTACATGCTGAGGTAAAAACTCTAATTTCATATTCAAGTTACTACTCTATAAGTAAAAGTGATAAATTAATTATAACTAATAAATTATTAGGTTTGCTTAACTGAAATTCGTATAAAAATTTCACTCGCAACGATACAATTATTAAATCGCGCCTACGCAGCAATGTTTTTAACTGAACAAGATTCAAAAATGGATGGTGATAACTTTACGAACTTGTATAATTTATGGGAACCTAAACCGTACAATGAAAAACAATATTGGTTCTTTAAAACAAGTAAGTAATAAAAAATTAATTATTTTTCGTCAATTAATCAAATTGTTAATAATTATGAAAATTGTATATGGTTAAAAATAGTAATCACCAGTAGTGAATATACACTTAAATTACCAATTAACGCCATATAATCCTAAAAATCCTAAAAGACTCTAAGTTTGGCTGAGGTAGCATCTAGGCACTAAAAGGTGATGATTAACTTTTGGTTGATATAATATTAATTGTAGAACTTCGGCTTAATCCACTATATTTATTCATTTTCACAATAATCAGGTGAAGTCATAGATTCTTTATCCTACATCTAGCCGAGGTCGCTTGCGGCCGAGACACTGCAAGAAGTTGATCAGCTTTCCGCTGATATAATGTTATAGAACCTTGACTACAAGTGACCTCGGCATAGTGAACAAAAACTATAATAATCAGGCAAAATTATGGATTCTTTACACTACATTTAGTCGAGGTCGCTTACGGCCGAGGCACAGCAATATGTTGACTAGTTTTGGGTTAGTATATTATTGTATATTATTGTAGGGTTGGTATATTAATTGTAGAGTCTAAGCCATCAACGACCTCGGCTTAGTCAACTCAAATTATAATAATCAGGCAAAGTCATAGAGTCGCTTGCGGCTAAATACTGCGAAATTGAACCGAAATTGACCAGCTTTAGGTTGATGTAATATTAGTTATAGTGAGCGATTTCAGCTTTGCCCATTCATCAAAACATTCACCCTTTTCCAAGCGTTTGATGATTTCCAGCTTCTAATTAATGGAGAGAGTAACATGTTTTCTTTTCTGTCCAGAGTTTTTATCACTTGGCATTTTAGAAACGAATAGTCACAAAACAGTCTCTTTTTTACAATGAACTGTTTTCTGGCGGTCTTTGACCATCCACGAATTTTGTCTACATT
Organism: Onthophagus taurus; assembly: GCF_036711975.1. Classification (NCBI taxonomy): domain Eukaryota; kingdom Metazoa; phylum Arthropoda; class Insecta; order Coleoptera; family Scarabaeidae; genus Onthophagus; species Onthophagus taurus. Next base: position 16,084,449 of record NC_091967.1, on the reverse strand, counting down.
TTCTTATTTCTTGCAAAACTTTGGCTTCCTGTATAGTTTTTCCTCTTTTGATGTTCAAATAGTTAAAGTTAAGATTTTTTTTTGAGCAGATGATACAGAAGATTCTATAGAATACATTCGTGGTGCATTAAATCCAGTTTCTTTTGAGGGGAGAAAATATGAAATGTGTATAATAAGATTACCCAGTTTTATTGTAACTCTAGAAATAGGAGATGGTAACGCGGCAATGCCTGTAGTAATGTTACAATCTAGTTTCGAAGGAAATGCTCGAGATTGGAGCACAGATGTAAGTAATTATTTTCATCATAAATCTTACTTAACATATTTTGTTGTAGATGGTTATTGATTCAACTGTAACCGTACAAATAGTTTATTACAACAGTAATATCGCTGTATGGGAACCTTTAATTGAACCTGTTGGTATTTTCACTGATAACGGCACATTATATCAGCCATGGGAATTAAAATTGTATGTTTGTATGAATAACGAAAACGGTTCAAGTACTCAATTGGCACAAGAAGGCGAAGAAATACAATTGTCTGGTATACCGAAGATATCTGTTGGCTTTTCATCAAATTCGAATTTAGAAATAACCGTATCTAAAGCTACTTTGGAAGCTTTCTCGAATTTGGGTCAAGCCTTTGCTGATGAGGCCGATTTAAATGCATTTAAACCATCACAACGTGATAATCCTCCGTATAAAATTATTAATAGATCTGGTTTAACGGTGAAAATTGATTGTGATCACAGTAAATTTCATGTTTATCAACAAGCTGGGGAAAAATCAATTATTATGGAGCATGGAGTCGAAGTAATTTTACAACATAAAGAAATAGAGCGACAAGATTATTCTGTAAACCAAATTTTTCAAAACGCAAATATTCCTGATAAGAAGCTGTATATAACGGTAAGTTGATATCCGGCATTACAAATAAAATGCATTAATTTTACCTTTCATGTAGGTGCTTCAAATGCAATGGGAAATTGAGTTAAATTTAACTAGGCCCGATACAAGATTTTTTTCTTTAAATTATCGAGATAATAGGGATATTTGGGGTATAGTAGTTACTATGGTAATAGAACAAAGTACGTTTAAAGTAATTCTTAGCAGCATTGTCAAGGTATAATATAATTTAACTTTTTATATTTATTTTGTTCATAATCTGAATTTATAGATTTACAATCATCTTCATCTACCAATTAATGTTTATTGTATAACTCCTAATGAACAGGAGAAAGAATTTGTTGGTTCTATAGAACCAGAAGAAACATTTTATGTTCCGGTTAATGCCGTTTATACACCTACATGCGAATTGTTTTTTTCAATTCAAAAATATTCTGTAACTACTCAACCATTTGTTTGGAAACATCTATATTTGAAAGTAAATCAAATTCAATTGTTACAATGTTCACCAACAACGCTATTAGGACATTCGGAGCCATTTGTAATCAAGGTAAGATAAAAAGGAGTTCAAGGAATGTTATCATTTCTATTGTTTATCTTTTTCTTTAGACAATAAGTAATATTGAACAAATTTACAATGAAAATACAGTTAAACGTACTATGAATAGTATTTTATGTAACATACACATTCATCCTTCAGTATTATTTCGAAATTATCTTCCATACAAAGTTTCCATAACCGTGCAAAACATTGATGATGAATTTTTAGTTGAACCGGGTTGTACTTTACCCATAACGAATGGGATTCCAGGTGCTTCATACCTAGTGGTTACAGTAAGAAATACAGTGTCATCAAAAGAAATATTAAATTTAATTTGACACTCATAATCTTTTAGATACCAAATTATTTGGATAAAGGGTGGACTTGTATTCAACATATTCCAGCAAGTCCACCTCACTTTTCAGTGTGGACATTCCACTGCTACGATAGTACATTAAACGTCGTTTTAAATTTGGGTCTACATTGCGTGGAGGACAAAGGTCCACTATTAATGACACTTTATTGTCCGTTTTGGATGTTAAATAAATCTAAACTAAATATAGCCTATAAGGTAAGTTGTTGTTTTAATATTTAATTTTAAAACCATGATGTTATTTTGTTGTTATAAAGTTTGTTCTTCGTAAAACTTAGTCTGTCAACTAAGATTACGTTGATCTATATCAAGATCGTAAGAAAATGTTGTGCCATAGTTGCAGCATATTTGCAGACCACTCGAGTTAAATTAACCGTTAATAGCTAACGTTCATCTTCGATTTCTTTATTATCATAAACCGTCATAAATTCGATCAAACCGTCCTCATCGAAAGGATTTTCTCGCCGCAATTCATCGATGTCAGCCGTTTACAAGTTGTTAAGATCTTCAACACCAATTGCATTTGATTGAATCATTTCAGAACACACAGTTTGATTTTTGTACTACGACACTTCCACTTTTGACGCATGCTGTTAAAATTTTTTTTTTCCAACAAGCATTTAAGTCAAGTGGCACAACTGTTTGATAAAAAGAGGTACAGAAATATTTGTGTAATAGAACCCATAATCATAAGCTTTCCCTAACTACATAAGTTCGGAGTACAGACTGCAACTGAATAGATCTAAATGTCATTTGATGATTATAGACCGAGCGGGTATAGTACCTCGATCATTGCAGCTAATCTATGATATAGGGGTTAAGGATGGAATCTGGGTAGAAAAATAAGAGATAGCGGTGACTCAGAACAAGAAATAAAGAAAAGAATGGGAATGAAGAAAACTTTCGGGAGACTGGTTAAAATCTGGAAATACCACCGTATCCGCAAAGTAACTAAAACAAGCATTCTGAAATCTTTAGTATTTTCTATTAGAAAATCCTGGACCATAAATGCTGCGTGCCGAAGGAGGATTGAAGCTTTTGAAATATGTTACCGAAGAATGTTGAGAATACGGAACAATACGGAAGGACGGCTTTGAAAAACTCATGATTTAGGGGAAGATTGATGGCAAAACGTTAAGAAGTAGCTAAAGTAAAGGATTCAACAAAGATGTCGATTTCCCAAGTGACGCACACTACACATGGAAAACATAAAGGCATGGCGAAGAATCACCACACAACCTCTATGAACGAGACATGATGTCCAAAATTGGACACTGTCAAAATTTGAATTAAAAAAATTTCTTTTTGGGTGGTCTAAGTTTAAAATTGCTCCGATTAATTGATAACCAATAAAATAACTTTTTTATTAATTTTACGGTATATTTTTATTTTCTCATATTTTTAGACTTGCCTTGAAAATTTTAATGTTATTCACCATCCAGCTAATTTTAAAGGACCAATACTGTTTACATTTAGTGCAAAAAATTATTTTGTTGCAAAAAAAACTGCGATAAGGATTGAATACGGTGGGGAATGGTCGGATAAATTTTCAATAGATGTTGCTGGATCTTCAGGTGTTATAATTTGTAAATATGATTTCAAATTTTATCAGGTAAATACTCATATTTAAATAACATCGAAGTTAGTTTATCTTTTATATTTCTTAGTTTGGTATTAACATCGAGCTTGCTAATAATGGTTTAACCAAACAAGTCACATTCACACCTTATTACGTTCTCATTAATAAATCTCCATTTCCACTTGAGTGCCAGGAGCACAATCGACCTAGAGATGCATGGACAACTGTAAATCCCAACAGTTGTGCTGCTTTATGGCCTGTTGGCGATTTTGATGACAAACTTTTACGAATGCGAGTTGTTGGCACAAGTGCAGTATCTCCACCATTTTATATCTCTGATAGTCATAACACCGTACTAAAACTTGCTAATAAGGTATAAAATTATTTTTCGATTTCCCTTAATTATTATTGGTTTTTTTTTATAGTATGGTGGAATTCACGTTGATGTACAAATTACTGAAGGTGCTGTTTATATTACATTTGCTAAATATGAACCAGGAATGGCAATAGCTCTCATTATTAATAACACAAGGAATACATTAAATATTTGGGAAAAGGATACTGTTCAATTACTGTAAGTTAAAATTAAACTCCTTGCAAGTTGATGATAACTATTTTTAAACCCAGCAAATTAAATCCTGGTCATCAAATGCTTTATTCATGGTCAAATCCATCGAAAACGAGGGTTATATGTTGGGAAGCTGGTTATAAAAGAGAAATCCAAGACGATTTAAGAAAAGATGGTTATGGTGATTATGAAATAGCCGAAAATAACCATGTATATTGGACTTCCTTTCTCGATGGAATGCAACGCACTCTTTTATTCACCTGTAATAAGAAAGTGGCTAGAAACGCACAATGTGCAGATATTTTTGCAAACATCGATCAAGAAGTAACGTTCTCAATTTTCGGACTTGGTCTTTCCATAGTAAACAATAATTTAAAAAAAGAAATAATGTATATTGCTTTTGCTAACAGTGGTGTTATTTGGGAGACTTGCAAACACGGCTCGTATCGTTATAAACAGATGTCATCTAAGGAAAGTGCCGCAATAGAGGCTGCTTATAAACAATATTTGTGCATGAAAAGTATTGAGCCGAGGAAAGGGAGGATGGTCGTCGATTTAGAAACTGAAGTGAACTTTGAAACTCTTAGAATGTTAAAACCACGCTCGAGAAAAATTCGGAGGACATTTCTGCATGGATTATGGTTTCAAATGTCAACAAATCCTTATATGTTACAGTTTCATGCTAAAATCAATAGGATTCAAATTGATAATCAATCTTATGGTTGCATGTTTCCAGTTGTGTTGGCTCCTGTATCACTACCGAAAAGTGTTGCTGGAACTGATAGTATGTTAATAATTTAGTCAATATTTAATGTTTGTATTAATTAGTTACAATATTTATTTTAATTTTTAGTACACAAACCCTTTGCTGAGTTGAGTATAATGCAAAGGTTAATCAAACACAGTCAAATAAAACAATTTAAATATTTTAAATTGTTTATACAAGAATTTGACATAAATGTGGAACTTGGTTTTATTATGGCTGTCTCAGAGGTATTTCAAGCATCTGAAGATACTTTAGACAAACAGGTCTGAAATAAAAAATTATTAAAATGATTATTTCAAGAAATTATTTATATTAAAATGTTTTAGAAAGCGTATTTTTTACTTGATGCCGACTTAGTAAATAAGCCTTTATATCAACACGTGTCCCATCAATCTCAACATGAACAAAAAAGCTTTTATGATTTATTGCATTTTTCACCGTTGAAAATCCACATGAGTTTTTCATTGGGTAGTGCAGGTGGTGCTCATTTATCACCAAATGTTGTTAGCGTTTTGTTGCAATCCGTTGGTGTTACTTTGACTGATATGCAAGGCGTTATATTCAGGTAAAAAGCATGACGAGATTTTTATTATGTTCAAATTTAATGTTGTTTATGTTTTTAGAATTGCTTACTTTGAAAGAGAATATATGTTTTTAACCCAAAAACAATTGATTGGCGAAGCTGTTAGTCATTACGTTAAACAGGCTGTAAAACAACTCTATGCGCTTCTATTAGGATTAGATGTCCTTGGAAATCCTTATGGTTTCGTGCTTGGAATTACGAAAGGTGTTGAGGATTTATTTTATGAACCATTCCAGGTAGAAAATGCTGAATGCATATGTGAAGTAAGTAAAGTGTAATTTATTCATAGGGAGCTATTCAAGGTCCGGGGGAATTTGCTGAAGGTCTCGCTCTTGGGGTACGCAGTTTTTTCAGTTATACAATCGGCGGAGCAGCCGGTGCAGTAGCTCGAATCACCGGTGCTATGGGTAAAGGAGTTGCTGCGTTAACATTTGATAAGGAATTTCAACGTAAACGAAGAGATGCCCTCGCTCGAAAAGCAACCGTGTCTGAAGGAATTGCAACATCCGGAAAAGGACTATTCTTGGTTTGATGATAATCATTATATTTGATCGATTTTTGTTTATTTTTTAATTATTTAGGGAGTATTTCATGGTGTAACGGGTATTATCATAAAACCGATATCCGGTGCTAAACAAAAAGGAATTGGTGGATTCTTTCAAGGATTAGGAAAAGGAACTGTGGGCTTGGTTGCTCGACCAACAACTGGGGTAATCGATTTTGTAAGTGGTTCTTTGAATACAGTTAAACGGTAATACTCACATTTTTTTAAATGTTCTTTTATTAACCTCGTTTGTGACAGAGTAACCGACTTAACAGCGCAAGAAGTTAATCGATTACGCCCAAGTCGATATATTTATTTTGATGGTTTAATTAGACCTTATAACGAAAGAGAAGCGATTGGAAACAAGATTCTTATTGAATTGGAAAAAGGAAAATTTGCATTAACTGATATGTATCTTCACCACTTTTCCATTGTTGGTAAAAAACAAATACTAATGCTTACTGATCAAAGATTATTGTATATTAAACACAATGATATTTTTGGCATTTGGCAAGTAAGTAAAAATGTTATCTTAATGCAGATAACATAATAGCATCTATTTCTTAGTTATGTGTAAGTCATTTGGAATATTTTATTTGCCATTTTCTAGGCAGAGTGGTCTTATACATGGGATGAGATCAGCATGCCACCAAAGGTAGTACCAAAAGGAGTGTTGGTAATGTCTTCAGATCAAAAGAAGAAAAAAAAATTATTTTCTCGAGCAGATCTCGGTAAAACAATAGTGATTCCTGATGCTAACTTTGCAGAGTTTATTTGTTTAGTAATAATTGAGGTGCACAGTACACATTATTCCTAAAAAATGATGTAAGTGTGTATCACATTTCTAAACGTTTTTATATTTGTAAACACTTTAGTTTTTTAAACTTGTTACTTTGTTTAATAAATGTTTAATATCAAAATAATTTAGTTTAATATAGGTTTCTAGGTATGTCAGAAATTTTATTATCCCAAACATTCGTTTTACTTATGTTAACTAGGTTAAAGGTGGGTCCACATCAACAAATGTTATTTCATGTTATTCATGTTGTGGCGAAACTTTTGTTGTTTCACTTGCGTAGTCAAAGGTACATTCTTGGAATATTTCGAAGATTTATACGCTTCGCACTGATTAAACACAAGTATATATATTTTTTGAAGTCTTGGTTTTCATTAAATTATTATGAAGGATTATTATAATGACACCACATTTTTGGGTTTGTAGCAAAATTGTTTTTTTCAAATCGAAACAGCTTAAATCTTGCTAAATACATTTTCCATAACTCTCTTTTCTCTACCCAACCCAACTCAACGAAGTTGGTGGTTTTGTATGTGGTAAACCCAACATATTACTCTCAACTTTTTTAGAAACTCCCTCTAAAATTCGGCCTTAGCATCTAATATCAACATAAAGAAAGTTATAGTTACGGAATATTATGAAATCCTTATTATATCTCCTCTTCTATACTTTTTATTATTGCCTTAAAGTTTTAGACACATTTGAAGTATGTCAGTCAGGAGAACACCACCTGTATTATGAATATTAGCGATCCGTCATACAATGATAATAAGAATGTTCAGGTTTTGAAGTATTATTTTTAGTTTGGCATAAAATAAAACCGTATTCGGTTAAAATAAATCATGAGTTTCAAATCATGGTTCCTCAAACATGTGAATTCACTCCTAGTCCAATACATAGATAATTTAGACCCAAGACATTTCTCTCTTGCTATAACGTCAGGTAATGTAAAATTAACCTTTATATAACAATATAAGTATTTTTTTATACCCCATTATGATCTATTTCTTTATGTTTATATTTAGGTCAACTTGTACTGAATAATCTTGTAATAAAGCCATCCGTTATAAATGAGTTATTACCAGCCGTTCAGGTAGTTCATGGTTGTATAGGTATAAATTTAATTTATTTTATTATTAATAGTATTAAATATAGACTTTGCCACCGCTTCATCTACGTCATAAAATTCACAATCTTTTGTTAAAAAAATAAATATAAATGGTTTTGCGGAGGGAGATCCTTTCTTAAGACTTGCGTGTCGTTAGCAATTTATATTCAATCGATTATTTTTTGATTTTTAATTTTAGGAAGATTAAAAATAGTTTTCCCATCATTCGTGCATTTTAGCACGTCGATTTGGGAAATTGAAATCACCGACTTATTCATATTGTTGGAACCCAACCCGCAAGAGGAATACAATGAGGAGAAAGAAAACAAAAAAATCCAAGCAGAAAAACAGAAGCAGTTGACGAAAATTGAATCAATTAGAAAGCAAATTCGGGAGGGGGTTAAAAAAGAACGTTTTAAACCGATAACAGGTCTTCTTGAAAAATTCATAATGATGATCATCAAAAATGTTGTAGTAAATATTAGAGGAGTACATGTTAGATTTGAAGATAAAACTACGCATCCTGAATGTCCTATCGCAGTGGGTATGACTTTAAGTCATATCCTTGTTGAATCAAATAAAGATAAATTTGTGTCTGTTGGAGCTACTGCTGGTGCAGTTGAGGATGTCCCTAAAGCTTTTAAGGTGAGTTATTTTACTCGAACTAGTTATGTAAGTAATCGTACCTTCGGCGTACTTTTGGAAAGAAAATGGTTGGTGACCTTAACTGAAGTTGTATTTTTAGGTGGTGACAATTCAATCCATTGCAATATACTGGAATTACTATTCTAAACTTTATAGGGATCTAAAGCCAGAGTTGTTAGTGGAACAGCTACGCGATGAAATTGCTACAACACAATATAAACCTAAAAATTATACGTACAGTAAGTATAATTATTATTTGTTTAATACGTAAAAAGCTTATTACAGGAATATGTGAATTAAACTTTGGTGTGTACCAAAATTAGATAACAGATAGTGTGCGTTTTCCTTAAAAACCTTGTATTGATGTAGATCTTTTTTGTATGAGGATTGACGTAAAGGTTAAGGGTGGACCAAGCAAGCAAGAAAGTGATCCAAGCACAACTCGCCATGAATTTTAACACATTTTTTAACGTTTCTTTTTGTTCAGTTTTAGAACCTATATTTTCTCTTGCAAAACTAAAATTAAATCTACGACCCGATAAAGATGAGAATCCTTTTGTAATTCCCAAAGTCACTGTCTATTGGGAAATGCCACCACTTGAAATTTGTAATAAAAAATTTATACATAAATCAATAATAAATTATATATATAACATATTTTTAAAGCAATAAGCAAGGAACAATATCGAGATGCAATTGGTTTGGCTGATGCCATGGCTTTTATGGTTCGTGGTAAACCGTACAGAAAATTTCGTCCAAACGTTCCTTACAAAGGCCATTACAAGGAATGGTGGCATTTTGCTTATAATTGTATTTTAGAATCTCAAGTGCGTCGAAAATTTAACAATTTTAATTGGAATCATATTTCGGGTCATTTGAGAATGTGTAAAGAATATGGGGAGTTGTATAAACTTAAACTCCAATCGAAAAAAGTAAGCTATTTTTCGCACGAAAAGACGATATGTAGAAATAAAATGTTGTAGCTTTCACCTTACATTGAAAAAGATATTGCTAAGTTGGAAGAAGGGTTAGATTTAATGAACATCGTGCTGGTACGTCAAAAGATTTTAACTGAACTTGAAATTGCTGCGAAGAATAGAGGAAAATTGGCAGATCGATTGAAAGATAGGTTTAGTCGATCTAATAAAGAAGATAAACAGCCAAAAATGTTTGACATAGGTAAACATTAAAATAAGTCTTATTTATTTTCAAATAAAATACTAATTAATTTAATTTTGATTATAGTTGCTATGATTCGTACAATGACCCCCGCAGAAAAGGATCTTTTCTATCAAGAAATTGACTATAATGAGAATATACCTGATACAACACAACCGAAGGATTACACAGACATTGTCGCTACATTTGCATTAAAAAAGTTTATATTAAAACTGCATAATAATAATCACATCGTTTTATTGACACAACTTTCTGATATCTTTGTGAATTTGGCGATACGTACATCAGCAAATGCAGGATCGTGAGTATTTATCAGGATCAATCATAAAAATGGTAATGAAACTAACACATTATAGCCTGACTGGAAAAATAAAGGAAATATTAGTAACTGGAGTAAAACAAGGTACATACAAAGAGCCAACGTTAATTTCAAATAATTCCACCGAAGACGGTTCCTTGTGCGATGTTTCTTTTGCAATGAATCCATTAAATTCGAACTTTATGTATAAATTACACATTTTCTTAAGGCCAATACATATAATTTTCGATGCTGTTACTATTAATACTATTGTGGATTTTGTTACTATTCCTCGTTCTTCAACACTTCAACAGTAAGCATTGATTAATTCCATCATAAATTTTCCAAATATTTATTTAATTATTTCAATTAGGTTGTCAAATGTGGCATCATCCACTATTAATAAAGTAAAATTCCAATCTTCAGCTAAATTACAATACGTAATCGATAATCACAGCCAAATCGATTTGACAATTGATGTGTGGGCCCCATATGTGATTATACCATTTGGTGGGCATTACACGGGAACTCAAAGTGTTATAGCAATTAATCTAGGACATGCGTTGTTTCTTTCAATCGATGTAACAAGATCAACTATAAAGGAAAAACAACAGAAATATACCCAACAAAAGTTAGTAAAAGCGCTAATAGAAGAAAGTTATGACAAATTTATGTTGAAGTTTACCGATTTCCAAGTCATAATAGTGCCGGGGGGCAAAAATTGGTTAACCATATTAAAAAAATCCCCAAAAACAGTTTACCATATTCTTTATCCACTCACCTTGAATTTGGAAGTTGATATTTGTATGGTTGAGTTTGATCCTAGATTACCAAGAGTAAAATTAAATGGTGTTTTACCATCTTTGTCGTTAAATATTACTGATTATCAACTTGTTTTTATACTCGGATTAATTAATAGTATACCTTCTTCTCAAAAAGAGGAAACTTCTGCAATTGTAATTATTTCAAAGTTAGAAATTACCGGGAAATGTTGAAGACTTTATCGAAGAATGAAATTGTTATTGAATTATTAATTATTTAAAATCGATAATTGATATGTTAAATTCGATATTCATATTTCCCGGTAAATGTGCACATTTCCCGAAATTCCACGTAATACACAATTAATTGCAGAAAGAGTCACAATATAGACGACCAAGTTCTCATACTTTTAATGTAAGTTATAAAGAAGTGAAACTAGCTATTAAAGACATTGAGGAAACTAAAAAAGAAGTTATTCGTCATCCTCAACACACAAGTTTGGAAGTTTACTTTGTGTTAAACGGTAACGTATTAAACTCTTTAAAAAATGTGATTATACTTAATTGATTATTATTTGAACTTTTAGAAATTAGTGTTAATCTTAAACATCAGGAGTATCCTCGAAGCCCAGGTGAAGATGTAGCCAGAATATGTTTAGAATTATTGTCGCTTACTTTTAAAGATCAAACGTACGCTCAAGAACTTAACTTAGAATTACAAAATCTTATGCTTAATTCGTATCATAAAAACTATGAAGTTCCAATAATAGTTACGCCAAAGACGTTCTTAAATGATAGGGTATTTGAAATTAATTTTTTAAAGGTAAATAATTAAATTTAAAGGTAAGTTTGATATATATATTAATATTATTTTATTTTTTGTAGGCTGATGAAAAATCACCAGATTTTGCAACCATTTATAAAAGTACCGAAATTTTATTATCTGTTGAGATTGAAGTAGTGAAAGTAAAATTACAGCAGGAAATTTTACAAAATTTAGTGAAATACGCAACAGGATTAGAAATCCATATTGAAGAGTTGCATAAAAAATTTAAACCTTCACAATTAAAAACCACTTTATATGTGAATCAGTTAAAGAAATCTGTAAGCAAAATGTTTTCTCATACATCGCAAGCTCATATCCATGATAGTAAGTAAAGTAATAAATAATAAGTTTCAAATGTAATTAAGTTTCTGATTCTGTGATTTCCCATTCTTTTTGACTTATCTTTCATTCCTTTAATATGTAAATTATTTGATTGCTTTCATAAGTTGCAGATAAACCAAAAATTGCGATTCGTGGATCGGATACTCCAAACATTATATGTCAATTGAAAACATCACTACAGGAATTTCACGTCACTTTAGGATCTGATTTGGGAGATTTTACATCTCTAGCAGTTAAGGGTATTATGGCTGAAATAATTCTTAAGAAGCCCTACTTCCAAGTTAGTGTGATATTGAAAACCATTGATGTAAAGGATTTATCACTACATACTAAGTATATGCAGGTAAGTCAATTATAGTCTTAGGTTACAGCTTTTAGTTCTTAGGTCTTAGATTAGCATTTCTCAACCTTCTTTTACTCTCTTAAATATTTATCAAAATGCATTTATATTAAAATATTATAACAAATTTGTTGTTTATCAATATTTCAGATTATCAAGGTTTTATCAAAAGAAGTAATAAATTTCAACTTCTTTTTTTATAATAAATTCTTCGATACGTCTCGCCGTGAAGATATGGCCATTTCAGTTTCTGTTGGTCAGATGCAAATCGTACTCCTGGCTCTTTATGTAACTAAAGTAGTGGATTTTGTTAATATATTTACAAAAACCAGAGAAGCGATAATCAAAGTTTCCAAAGCAGCCGCTGTTAAAGCAAAGCAAAACGTAGCTAGCATTTATGAAAATGCGACTCAAATAGTAATTAAGGTCGATTTAAAAGCTCCCCAAGTAATTATTCCAGAAAAATCGACTAGTTTGTATGGTCTTTTGTTTGATTTGGGTCATTTAACCATAAAAAATGAATTTTTGGATTTCAATATAAGAAATGAGAATACTGGAAGTAGTGTTGTTGTGGATGAAACAGAATTGAAATTGTCCAATGTCCAAGTATCCGTGATTCAAACTAATAAGAAATTAGAAATACGTCATAGTATGACTATTTTGAAACCGTTTAACTTTGTCTTGAAATTTAAGAGAAATCTTTCGGGATCTTGGTATAAATCTATACCTAACATTCAGTTCAAAGGATATCTTAAAGGAATTGAAGTGAAGTTTTAAGCTATTAGATAAATGTTTTTGATCTTTTTAATATTTTACGATTTAGATTGTGTTAGGACAAACCGAGTATGGTCTTGCTATTGCCACAGTTTTAGGTAATTTGAGTGAAGTGAGCCAACATTCATCAGTTTCATCATCAGAAATAAAGCCAATTCAAGAAAGAGGGCTCGTCAATGTTAAATCTAAGCAGATACAATCGCAAACAGCTGATAATATAGAGGAAGTTACAATTGTTGTTAAATTTAGCCTTGTTATGGATAACTTTACTATAAAACTGTTTTATACTGACGATTTTTTGAAGGTACGTCTCACTTATTTGTTTTTATTATATTTGATTAATTATTTAATAAAATTAGAATCCCCGGTTACTTAACGCTGCGCGTAATAAACTTGCACAACTGTCCTTTGAAGATCTTTGTATTAAAGGTCGAATGCTGAGTGACGATAGCATTTATGCATCAGTCGCACTTGTCGATTGCGTACTTAAAGACACAAGAATTGAAAAAGGAGATATGTTAAATAAAATGTTCTTAAAAACTTATCACGCTGATATAGATTCCGCTAATACCAGTTATAAAAGTATGATAGATGTTATATTTCAAAAGAAAAACGATCATATATATGGTAACTAGAATTGTTTTACTAATTTTAATTAATTTACTAAAAACTGAATTTCAGTCGATCTAAAAGTATCAGAATTTACTCTGATCTTGTCTATGGAATTTGTATTGCAACTCCAAACATTTCTTTCCACGCTGTTACCCGAGGAATTTTCACCCCATCCTAATACCGATACGGTGGTACCGGAACAAAGTATATCACGTATTAAAATTACAACATCAACTAATCAGATTCAAACTGAACAAGTTATAAATGCAACCGTTAATGTCATGGTAGAGAAACCCGATATAGTACTAGTGGAAAATTTAGATGATATCAACACAAACGCTATTATTATTAATGTAAGTATTTGTTATTAGTTGTGCAATAAGAATTTTAAAATTACTATATAATTTGTTTTGAATTTTTTGAAAGTTTGAATTCCTAATCAAACTGTGTACGAGCGATAATAAGAAAGTTATAAATGGCTTAGTTAAAGATATCCAAATGTATACATGTTGTTATAACCCAACTCAAAGAGAGAAAACAACACATTTTGTGCTATTTCCGTTTACACTTAATATTGCAGGCAGTACACCTGAAGGAAAAGGTTTACATATTGAGGTAATTAATGCAATTTCGACATACTACTTTAAAGTGCAACATTTATAGATGAAATCTTAGGCAATCTAGAGCAGTGATTCGAAAACGCTACAAATAAAATTTACAAAATTCCTTAAATCATATTAATTATTTATTTATTAGATTTGCTTGACTGAAATACGAATAAAAATTTCACCCACCACGACTCAATTATTAAATAGGGTGTACTCAGCAAGGTTTGTAATGGAACAAGATTCAAAAAAGGAGGACGAGACCTTTGAAAACATGTTCGATTTATGGTCTCCTAAACCGTACAATGAAAAACAATATTGGTTCTTTAACACAAGTAAGTAATAAGAAATTAATTGACTGTCGATTTAATTTTATTTTTTCCCCATATTTTTATTTCCAAACAATACTTTTATATGTTCCTAAATTACGTACTACTTTTAACAGGTGTTACAGAAGATGCTATTGAATACATTCGCGGTGGAGTATATCCAATTTCTTTTGAGGGAAAGAAATATGAAATGTGCATAATTAGAGTAGCTCGTTTAGTTTTAACTCTAGAAACAGGAGAGTTAAACGCCGCAATGCCTATATTGATGTTAGAATCTTGTTTCGAAGGAAATATTCGAGATTGGAGTGCAGACGTAAATAACTAATTTTATCACAAATTTTTAATTTAGTATAATATTTTCTTTTAGATGGCTGTTGATGCAACTATAACGCTACAAATAGCCTATTACAACAGTAACTTTGCTGCGTGGGAACCTTTAATCGAACCTAACGGTACTTTCCATGAGAATGTCACAATACATCAGCCTTGGGAATTAAAAGTGGATGTTTCTAAGTATAGGGAAGATGCTTCAAGTTTACCATTTACGCATCATGATGGAGAAATAGTATTATCCGGGCAACCGAAAATGTCGGTGATCGTTTCATCAAATACTAATTTAGAAGTAACCATATCAAAAACTACATTAGAAATGTTAACGAATTTAGGTCAAGCATTTTCTGATAAGATCGATTTAACAACATTTAAACCACCTCAACTTGACAATCATCCATATAAAATTATTAATAAATCTGGCTTGAAGGTGAGAATTGATTTTGAAAAAAGTAAATTTTCTGTTTATCAACAAGATGGGGAAAATGAAGTGATTATGGAGCATGGAGATGAAGTAAATTTACAACTTAAAGAAAGCGATAGAGATGATTATTCTTTAAATGAAATTCTTGGAAATTTGAATATTATTGATAAACGTTTATATATAACGGCAAGAAATTAATTTAAACATAAATGGTCATATATATTAATTTTATTTTTCATCTAGGTGATGGAAATGCAATGTGAAATTGAGTTAAGTTTAGCTAAGCCCGATGCAAGATATTTTTCTTTACACTATCGGGATAATAGAGATACTTGGGGTATTGTAGCTTCAATGTTAATCGAAGAAACTACTTTTAAAGTAATTCTAAGCAGCATTGTTAAGGTAATTATCATATAATTATTTTTCTTTGTATTCTTAATTTATATTTATAGGTTCATAATCATCTTCATCTACCAATAAGCGTTTATTGCATGACTCCTAAAGAACAGGAAAAAGAATTTGTTGGATCTATAGAACCGGAAGAAACATTTTATTTTCCTGTTAATGCTGTTTATACGCCTACGTGTGAGTTATTTTTCGCTGTTCAAAAATATTCTGTAACCACCAAACCGTTTGTTTGGAAATATTTATATTTAAAAGTAAATCAGTGTCAATTATTACAATGTCCACCAACAACGCTTTTGGGGCATTCAGAACCATTTGTAATCAAGGTAAGAAAAAATACGCTGTTAGAAATTGTCATTAGTATTATTTGTTACTTTAGACAAGTAGTCATATTGAACAAATTTACAACGAAAATACACTAAAACGTACTATGAATAGTGTTTTATGTAACATACACGTCCACCCTGCAGTATTATTCCGAAATTATCTTCCATATAAAATTATTATAACAGTGCAAAATATTGATGATGAATTTTTAGTTGAACCGGGTTGTACTTTACCTATTACGAATGGATTTCCAGGTGTTTCATACATAGTAGTTAGAGTAAGAATTTTTTTATAACTTAAAAAAAATGATATCTAATCTGACGCTCATAATTTTTTAGATTCCTAATTATTTAGATAAAGAGTGGAGTTGTATCCAAGATATTCCAGCAAATCCACCTCAATTTTCGGTGTGGACGTTTGATTGTTATGATAGTACATTAAACGTCTCGATAGATTTGGGTGTTCATAGCGTGGAAGACAAAGGTCCGTTGCTAATGACACTTTATTGTCCGTTTTGGATGTTAAATAAATCGGAGCTGAATATTGCCTATAAAGTAAGTTAGTGTTTTAATATTTAATTTTGAGGAAATATTTATACTCTGGTGAAAAATGGTGAAAAGTTTTCAAGGTTTTTAACAACATTTTTAAGAAATGTTGAAAAAATTTGAAAATTATTAAGTTTTTGGACCGGGTTGAACAAGAAGGCGAAGATTGGATTTTTGGAAAACTGCAATTAATAGCATTTTGAAAACTACTGCAAAATTCTTGATAAGATAAAGAATGGTGCTATTAATATAACGGGAATTTGAAAGAGAGACAAAATTATTACATATTATTATTAAAGCCACGTAAGTAAGACAAGTCGGCATATTCCAGTAAGTCTGAGAGTCATTCAAATAAAACTTGGAGTTTATGAAATGATTGAAAGTTAAGAAAGGAAAATCAATGGAAGATATAACAATTGTTGCAAGCCATCGATCATTTGAAAACTTTAAGAAGAGGTTAAATTTATACAACATTCAATTGCTGCAGACACTGAAAGTGTGGCAAAATTGTTGGCAGTCTTGGCCAGGTCTTTTAACATTGATGATACAGGTTTATTTGCTGCAAAAAACATTTATAACTAAAGAAGATAAGTTCAAGGGGGAAAATCAAGTAGATGTCGTTTATGTAGTTTTGGCTTGGCAGCGTCGATATACGATGTCAAACCCAACGCAAGATGAGCGTGCAGCGCGGCAAACGAAGAAGATTAATTTACCAACCAAGACTTGATTAACTTTCAAAACGACAGAATAGCAGAAGAGGAAAGAAATGAGTTGAAGATTTTATTGTATGTGGGTTGGCAGAAAAATGTTGAAAATTTAGGCAAGATCTCAAGTTACTTGTAAATATGGAGTGTTCGTTTCGCTAAGTCTATGAACTAATTCATGAAGCAGTAAGATCTTATTAGATATACAAAGAAAAAAGGAATACCGTATAGCAAACAACATTGTCAAACAAAATATGTGTATATAATGGTAGTTTATGTTTTCATTAAAGTGTTTTACGATTTTCTTAAAAATGTCACAATTATATCAATTTCTTGGTTATCAAAATTCATCTTTTGTAGACAAAATTTAAATAATTTTTGTATTCAAATAGTTTTAAATATTGTTTACTTATAAAAAATGATTAAACTATATCAACAAGTATAAAATTTATAATAAATGTTAAAATATTTCCCCACCCACTTATTATTACCACACATTTATTAACCCTTCTACTAAAACTTTCTTAAAGCATAATTTAAAAGAATTTTCTTATTATTCCGCAATATATTTTCTATTTTTTGTATATTCTTATATTTTTAGTGTTCCGATGAAACCTTTAACGTTCTTCACCACCCAGCTAATTTCAAAGGTCCAATACTATTTTCACTTAACGCAAAGAGATTTTTTGGTACAAGTAAAACTGCGATAAGGATTGAGTATGGTGGAGAATGGTCAGATAAATTCTCAATAGACGTTGCGGGATCTTCAGGTGTAATAACTTGCAAATATGATAACAAATTTTATCAGGTAAATACAAATAATTAAATCGCACCGAGTATTAATTACACATTTATATTTCTTAGTTTGGTGTTAACATCGTACTTACATATAACGGTTTAACTAAGCAAGTCACGTTTACACCTTATTACATTCTTATTAATAAATCTCCATTTCCACTTGAGTGCCAAGAGCACGATCGACCAGGAGATGCATGGACAAGCGTACAACCCAACAGTTGTGGTGCTTTATGGCCTGTTGGTGATTTTGATGATAAATTGTTACGAATGCGAGTAGTAGGCACAAGTGAAATATCACCACCATTTTATTTCTCTGATAGTCACAACACCGTACTAAAACTTGCTAATATGGTATAAAATTGTTTAGATTTCAACTATGCCAAGTTAGCCCCCAATTAGATAAGATTTTACATGTATAGTATTTTGATTATAACAAGAGAACCAGTCAACCGATTTCGATAAACAATGTCTCATTCGAAAGCGTAATCTTTGACCAATACGAAAGTGGAAATGCCCGATTCGAAATCTCTTTCGAATTTCGCTAAAACGCCAACATAATGTGAAGGTAGACAAAAATAACACAAAAATGACCTTTTTTAAGTGCTGATAACTCGTAGACGATGTACCCCTTGATCAAGATCTATACGTCATTCGAATCGTCATAGTTTCTTCTATCGAAATCACTAAATGCCCGATTTCAATTCTCTCCCGTTAACCTTGTACAGCCCCCGGAATGACACCTTGTTCGGCTCGTTGTTTATGCACATGTGAACGCCCGAAAGTCTAGCCCCCAATATAAAAAAATTAATTTAAACTACATCGACAATAATTAGAGAACGGTTTGACGGATTTTAATGTTTTATATCTCAATTAAAAGTTTGTGTCTGGCTGAATGCGGTTGTCGAAATGCCCGATTCTAAATATTTAGGGATTTTGATTAAAACACAAAAAAACGAATTAATCAAACGCATCAATTATCTCCTTAACTAATTGACCAATTTTACTCATCAACATCTCGATCAAAAGTATCATCTTCAATGAATGCGAAGGCGGAATTTCGACAACCGCATTCAGCCAGACACAAACTTTTAATTGAGATATAAAATATTAAAATCCGTCAAACCGTTCTCTAATTATAGTCAATTTAGTTTAAATTATCTTTTTTATATTGGGCGATAGACTTTCTTTTGCAGGAAGTGTTAAACATTGAAGTTCGATTAGTGCGTTTTATTTTAGTAAAATGACGTAAGTTTTATTTGAAATGTTTCGAGAAAACGAGTAATTTTTTTATTGAAAGGTTGAGTTTTAAAACCAAAAAACGATTTAAAACCGCTTCGGCCCGTCGTCTTTACATTTTTTGTTTATTCACCTCCAGTATTCCTTCTTCCCACAATAAATTAAGGAGGGGATGTTTGGAAGTTGATTCGCTAATAACGCATTTTAGTTGATATCGTTGATATGGGGGCATTTAAGAGTGATAAAGTAGTTTAGAAAAATAAAACTTATTGCTTAAATTAAGTGATAAATGCGTGCTATATTTATGCTAAGTGTTAGGTGATATTAGTGCTGTGATATAGGACATTATGGGATTACTATTTTATGGATGTTGAAGGATGTGAAGGTATCGTATTAATTCTTTTTTTTTGTCACAATAAATTAATTTATCTTTTCTTTCCAGCTGAGCTTCGAAGTAAAATGCAAGGGATACAACATCTATTCGGTGAGTCGTTTTCAATTTTATTAATTGACCAATACATATCGGGAAAATTCGCGATTTGAACGGTGTAATTTTTCCAGATAAAAACCGTTTGAACGCTACTCACTGGAGTGAGCTTGAAAAACGGTACTATTATCAACATTGTCAAAACATGAAATAATTTGAAATTGAGTGTAAACCACTCCAAATAATACTAGTATAATCTAATTCAAACTTTTTAATGGGGGAGTCTCTTTTTTTTGTATCAAATAAAATGATTTCATTGGAAATTTTTTGCTACCAAATTATGTGGTATTTCAATTTAATCTTATATCATATGTTTTCATGATATGCAAATTATTTAAAAAGAACTGTTTATAGAAAATAATTTTTACATTGTCCCTCAACCAAGTTGGTGCGTGGATTGTCTAAGTTGCTGGTTGATACAATATCTATTCTTGAAATAATCTGAAACTCAAAAATCAAATGATGTTCTTTTCTATATATGTACTTGTGATTATCGTTTGAACTAGAACTAAGCAAAAAAAATATTATTGGCAAAATGGCGCCTAGTCAAATTAAGATAATCGATTTTGTTCTTGAAATCGATAAGTTTATCTCAAAAAAAAAAATCATGTGTATATCGTATCAGTTTCTCTGTAGGTCATACGATAGAAAGATGCTATTTGAAAGTGCAGTTCAAATTTCAAGTCAATCGAATGAGTAGTTTTTTAGGAATCGTGTTAACCAGATGTAAAAAGGATGTTTCGAGAAAAATGCACTTACAGTTTCATGTAATACAATGTTATGCGTGTATACGCCTTGTTAATTTAATGTTTATATCTTCTACATTCAGCCAGACGCAAACTTTTCATTTGAGATATATAACATTAAAATCGGTCAAACCATTCTTTAGTTAAAGCGAATTTAATCAAAATTATTTTTTTTGCATTTGGGGCTAGACTTCCAGTCGGTAGGTACTTAGAATCATTTAAATAACCGTACGTAGGTAATTAGTAAATTTTTAAATCGGACATTTCCATCTTCGCATTTATTGTAGATCATACTTTCGATCGAGATGTTGATGACTAAAATTGGTCAATTAACAGAGGAGATAATTGACTTATTTGATTAATTAATTTTTTGTGTTTTATTCAAAATCCTTAAATATTTCGAATCGGGCATTTCGACATAGTTATTCAGCTAGACGCAAGCTTTCGTTTGAGATATAAAACATTAAAATCCGTTAAACCGTTCTTTAATTATAGTGAATGTAATCAAAATAAATTTCTTCTTATTGAGGGCTAGACTTCCAGCCGGCAGATTCGCGGGGTCATTTCAATAGCCGTACGCAAATAATTAGTAAATTTTGAAATCGGGCATTTCCACCTTCGCGTTCATTGTAGATCATACTTCGGATAGAGATGTTGATGACTAAAATTGGTCAATTAGTTAAGGAGATAATTGATGTGTTTGATTAATTCGTTTTTTGTGTTTTAATCAAAATCCTTAAATATTTCGAATCGGGCATTTAGCCAGGCATAAACTTTCGATTGAGATATAAAACATTAAAATCCGCCAAACTGTTCTCTAATTATAGTCGATTTAGTTTAAATTAATTTTTTTATATTGGGGGCTAGACTTTCGGACGTTCACACGTGCATAAACAACGAGCCACACGGAACACGGTGTCATTCCGAGGGCTGTACAAGGTTAATGGGAGAGAATTGAAATCGGGCATTTTGTAATTTCGATAGAAGAAACTATGACGATTCGAATGATGTATAGATCTTGATCACCGGGTACATCGTTTACGAGTTATCACTACATAAAAAATGGTCATTTTTTTGTTCTTTTCGTGAACCTTCGCATTATTTTGCCGTTTTAGCGGAATTCGAAAGAGATTTCGAATCGGGCATTTCCACTTTCGTATTGTTCAAAGGTTACGCTTTCGAATGAGACATTGTTTATCGAAATCGGTTGACTGATTCTCTTGTTATAATTAAAATACTATACATGTAAAATCCTATCTAATTGGGGGCTAGAAAAATTGGGGGCTAACTTCGCATAGGTTTAGATTTCTGATAATTATTATTACTAGTTATTGATTTTTTATAGTACGGTGGAATTCACGTTGATGTACAAATTACTGAAGGTGCTGTTTATATTACATTTGCTAAATATGAACCAGGAATGGCAATGGCTCTTATTATCAATAACACGAGGAATACATTAAATATTTGGGAAAAAGATACTGTTCAATTACTGTACGTTAAAATTAAACATTTCTTATAAATTCATGACAGTTATGTTTAAAACCAGTAAATTAGATCCTGGCCATCAAATGCTTTATTCATGGTCAAATCCGTCAAAAGCACGGGTTATATGTTGGGAAGCTGGCTATAAAAGTGAAATCGAAGACGATTTAAGAAAAGATGGATATGGTGATTATGAAATAGCTGAAAATAACCATGTATATTGGTCATCTTTTCTCGATGGATTACAACGTACTCTTTTATTCACCTGTAATCCAAAGGTAGCTAGAAACGCACGGTGTTCGCAAATTTTTGCAAACATCGATGAAGAAGTAACGATTTCAATTTTCGGACTTGGCCTTTCCATAGTAAACAATCAGTTAAAAAAAGAAATAATGTACGTTGCTATCGCTGGTAGTGGGGTTATTTGGGAAACTTGCAAACATGGTTCGTATCATTATAAACATATGAGATCTAAAGAAAGCGCCGCAATAGAGTCATCTTATAAACAATATATGTGTATGAGAAGCATTGAGCCGATACATGGAAAGGTGGTCATCGATTCAAAAACTGAAGTGAACTTTGAAACTCTTATCATGTTAAAACCACATATGAGAAAAATTCGACGAACATTTATGAATGGACTGTGGATTCAAATAACAACAAATCCCTATATGTTACAACTTCACGCTAAAATTAATAAGGTTCAGATTGATAATCAGTCTTATGATTGTATATTTCCGGTTGTGTTAGCTCCTGTGTCATTACCTAAAAGTGTTGCTGGAGCAGATAGTAATATTTTAGTTATTAAATGTTTGTATAAAATTACTTTCATATTTACTTAAAATTTTAGTACACAAACCATTCGCTGAATTAAGTATAGTAGAAATGTTGGTCAAACATAGCCAGATAAAACAATTTAAATATTTTAAATTGCTTATACAAGAGTTTCACATTAATTTGGAACTTGGGTTTGTTATGGCTCTCGTAGAAGTGTTTCAAACATCTAAAGATACTTTAGAAAAACAGGTTTGATAATAAAAATTTGATGAAATAAGTTAATTATATTAAAACGTTTTAGAAAGCTTGTTTTTTACGTGACGCCGACTTATTAAATAAACCTTTAGACCAACATGTATCCCAACAAACTCTACAAGAACAAAAAAGTTTTTACGATTTATTACATTTTTCACCATTGAAAATCCACGTGAGCTTCTCATTGGGTAGTAGCGGACTTGATATGGCACCAAATGTTGTTACTGTTTTATTACAATCTCTTGGTGTTACTTTGACTGATATGCAAGACGTTATGTTTAAGTAATGATATACTTCGAGATTTCTCATTTTTATTATTACTTATTTTTTAATTTTAGAATTGCTTATTTTGAAAGAGAATGTATATTTTTGACTCAAAAACAATTATTTACCGAAGCTGCTTATCATTACATTGGACAGGCTGTAAAACAGCTTTATGCATTTGTATTAGGATTAGATGTTCTTGGAAATCCTTATGGTTTAGTGCTTGGAATTACCAAAGGTGTTGAAGATTTATTTTATGAACCATTCCAAGTAAAAGAATTTTAATGTTTATGCTAATTATGTAAAGTATGTATTGATTTATAGGGAGCTATTCAAGGTCCTGGGGAATTTGTTGAAGGTCTCGCCCTCGGGGTGCGAAGTCTTGTTGGTTATACAGTCGGCGGGGCAGCTGGTGCTGTATCTCGAATTACCGGTGCTATGGGTAAAGGAGTTGCTGTGTTAACATTTGACAAAGAATTCCAACGTAAGCGAAGATCTACTCTCGCTAGAAAAGCAACTGTCTCTGAAGGATTTGCAAGATCTGGAAAAGGACTATTCATGGTTTGAGTTTATTTCATCGATTTTTATGCAGATATAATTCACTCTTTAATTGTTTAGGGGTTATATCATGGTGTAACTGGTATTGTCAGAAAACCGATATCCGGTGCTAGAGAACAAGGAATTAGTGGATTCTTTAGAGGGCTAGGAAAAGGAGCAGTGGGTTTGCTTGCTCGGCCAACATCTGGGTTTATCGATTTTGCAAGTGGTTCTTTGAATACAGTTAAACAGTAATACACACTTTTTTTTAGTTTTCTTTTATTAACATCGTTTATAATAGAGTAACCGACTTAAGAGCTCAAGAAGTTAATCGAATACGACCGAGTCGTTACATTTATTTTGACGGTTTAATCAGACCTTATAACGAATTAGAAGCGATAGGATACAAGATTTTTATTGAATTAGAAAAGGGAAAATTTGCATTAACGGATGTATATCTTCACCACTTTTCCATTGTTGGTAAAAAAGAAATATTAATGCTTACCAATCAAAGATTATTGTATAGTTACCGTAACGATTTGTTTGGAACTTGGCAAGTAAGTTCAATATTGTTAATGCAGCAAAAGATATCTTTTAACTGCTGATAATCTGGATGTAATTTTTAGACAAATTGGTCTTATACATGGGATGAAATCAGTATGCCACCAAAGGTAGTACCAAAAGGTGTTTTGGTGATGTCGGCAGATCAAAAGAAGAAAAAGGCTCTATATGGTGGTGCAGATTACGGTAGAACAATAATAATTCGTGATCCTAACTTTGCAGAGAAAATCTGTTTAACAATAATTGAAGTGTACAACACACATTGTTCCTAAAAGTAATTAGTGTGAATCATATTTGCTAAACACATCTGATTTTATACTTATCATGGTTTTTGTCGAAACTAAAACATATTTTATTTTAATAAACATTTAATATCCAAAAATTATTGTTGGCTTCGTATGGTAGAATCTCCAAACACCCGTTACAGTTACTTCAATTAGTTAAAGCATCAAAAGTTCAGACATGGTTATTTTAAAAATCATAACTCCGAAATTTGAAGATTCCATGAAACGATCGTTATAGTATTAAATTTGCTTCAAATTGCTTTTTATTTCATAACGATATCTCAATTGGTTTTTGAGATACGTAACGATTAATAATCCTAACATTTATGTTTAAGATTATGATTCAAAAAACTATAACTCCGAAATTTAAAGATTCCAAGAAATGATCTTTAAAGTATTAAACACTAAATAAGTTTGCTTTAAATTGTTTTTTATTTTATGATGATATCTTAATTAGTTTTCGAGATACAACTCTTTTAATATCTGTTCTTAAAGTTTAGAATAATTCAACATGCCAAGTTTTGGTTTAAAAATCATAACAACGATGTTTATTGACATTAAAAATCTTTATTAAATTTGCAAGATGTCTTTTACTTCATTCTTAAATCTGCATTGGTTTTTGAGATATGACATTTTAAATTCCTAAAATCTGAAACTATCATATATATTAAGTTGGATCTAAAAAGTAGTATCATTGAAGTTTATGAAAAATAAGAAATCATTTGCAGTCCATTTAATCTTTATTAAATTTGCTTTAAAATGTTTTGTATTTCATAGTTATGTATCAATTCATTCTTGAGATTATCAACTTCTTCTTTTAAAATGTGTAATAATCAAATATTCGGCATATTTGATTGTTGGTTTTAAAAATAATAACAACTATGTTTATGGGAATTAAAAAATTATTTATGACACTTTGAATCTGCATTAAATTTGCTTTAAAATGTTGCTTATTTCGTCATCACATCTCAAGTGGTTCTTGAGATACGATGTTTTACTGGATGGAAACTAATTAATAAGTCTCTTCCCCGTTATCAACAACTCTTCTAATTGATGTGCAATTGCAGCTCATCTCATTTGTACTTTTGCCAATAACAACTCTGATAATGGAGACTGGTTTTGCCCAAGAATGATATAGTTATCGCTTCTCAATAATTGCATTTGTATTGTTATTGTTAATATTACATGTAACTTTACAAAGCTATTATTTTATGTGAAATACATAGTATCAAATTGAACTATTATTACGATATATGTTGTTAGGGTGCCAATAATCTGCAAGAAAGAATATTTTTCTTTACTTCAGATTTAGTAAATTCAGTTACTTTTTACCGTATAAGCTAAACTCAGATCTACCGTAAATAAGCCACTTAGTTTTAATTTAAAGTCCTCATGTAGCACTTCCAAACAAAACAATTTTATCTAAATACTATTTTAGCGAAATGTTCTTGATATGTTAATACTCACATCTATTAGAATCGGTTTGCAATGTTTCACAGAGATATATTTTAAAAAAGATTTAATTTTGTTTACCTAAAACAATTACAACATACAAATTAATTAATCTTTTAATATTTAAGTATTGTTTGATTTTGTTATACATAATTACTTACTTTAATTGTACATAAATGAGCAGGGAGGATGATAAGTGTTAAAGACAACGAGTACTCAACGATATAATAAATAGAAATTTGTGTGTTAAGAATGAATTGATCTGTGTTTTTGCTCCCATATAATTTCGACATCCCATTTTGTATATTAATAGATAAAACAACAATCGCTTCTCCTAACGCCGTAATAATTGGCAACCCCATAGCATCACAATATTTTCTCGTCCCTTCACACAACATGAACAAACTTTTGGTTAAAGCCTTTCTTTTAACAAGATTGCTTTCGTTAAAAATGTTATCATCATTGCAAATGAGAAGTAGATTTCGATATATTTGTTCGAAATAAAATTCTGATGTTAATAAGATTGTAACATATTCAGTTTTTAATACGATATAAGAAAATTCTAAGATACCAATTAATATATAAATAACCACTTCTTTTACACCAATAAATTCTATTCCTGTTATAACAGATATTGAAATATACGTCAATCTAAATCCTAATATTACACAAAAAACGCAAAAACCAATATTTCTCGCACGTTGACTTATTTTTTTAAAACCATAATATTTTAATCTTTCGCTAACATCTTGCATGATTTTGTTTGCTTTTAATGTAGTTTTGCCATATATTAGTCTTCTAATATTTAATGAAATTACTTTCACGAATAACACCAATATTAATACTTTTTGTAGTACGTCATAATAGGTATTTCCACCACTAAATATCGTAAAAAGAATACATGGTACTGTTAATAAAGTATCTAAATAAACAAGAATTTTAGAGTAAATTTGATATTTTCGATAAGGATCTATTCCCACAAAATTTAAAAGCCGTGTTAAAGGTTTTAGTAATACACTTTCATAGTTCGTAGACATCATTAAAGTACAAAGTTTGTATACTCGCGAGCTAACGATTTTTGTGCGTAGCATTTATCGAATTGATACGAGGAATATATTACATTATCGATTAACCACACTTAATTTAATGAGAAACTGTTTAATTTACGTAATATAAATTAAAAGAAAATGCGATGGACACCTTCATCTATCACTACAAAGGGAATTAAAACATCGTTGTCTTTGTAACTAAGTTTCCGGAAATAACTTTATTCTGTCTTCAGGGCAAACTATGCAATTTAAAAAACAATGTTAAGACCACGAATGGTAGAATCTAAGATAATTGCTATATTTCGGGAACTTGTGCATAGCTCGATGGTACGGGAAGGAAATAGTTTGCCCTGAAGAAGGAATTAAGTTATTTCCGAAAACTTGGTTAAAAATACAAGAACAATGTTTATATTCTTTTTGCATTGGTCGAATTTCCAAAAGAATGTTCTGCAGTTCCTACATTTATATCATGAAAATTTGGCGCAAATAAGAAAATATAAGTCAAACATTTTTCGAACTAAAAATATATCTAGTTGCATTCAAACACATTTATTATACAACATACAATACGAAACACCGAATGTATTCTGATTAATATTACAAATCATGATTCTTATTATTGGAATTAACCCTTATATGTTCCCAAAAACTGTTTACATTTTGGACAATAATGGTTGACATCCATACAAGATGCACAGCAATACGGACAGCAGAAACAAGGCCAACAGCTTAAAAAAAAATAATTTCGTTATTAAAATTTAAATAAATTCAAATTCATTCTTACAAGAAGCAACAAAGAAGTGCTCCAATATGGGTCCCAGCATTACTTTTGTGTTTTATTTTTGTGTTTACTCTATAATTACAATGCGGACAAACAACGGATTGGCTTGATGGTCCATAATTAATACCTTCAGTCACAATAACCGTGGTATGATCTAAGAGAAAAATATTTTTTTTATTTGTACCAATTTAAAACTTGTATAACTAATTTTATTATCTTAATCCATAATTAAATTATATCTTTTTATAAACACTTCATATGTTTGTTTTAGGAATTAAACTTCCAAGCAAAAACTAAATCTATTAAAATGAAAAATTTGTGCAATACTTACGAGTTCCTTGATGTCTAGGATCCATATTAAAAATAAACTTTTCAACAATATTTTAACACAAAAACTTGTAAAGAATTACTTAGAGTACTGGGCAGGTAACGTTTTAGATTGTATATTTATACGCATACACGAATTTTGTAATCTCACCGTATGTACAAAACTGAGTCAAATGATAAAAGATAAGAGATACTGCAATAAGAGTGAAAATAATAAAGGATGATCAATACATTTCTGATTCATTCCGTATTAATTATGTGACGTAACAATATTGATAATCTTTTGAGAAAAGAAGATTCTCAAATAGGTAATAAATATAAACATTATTACCTATTTGTATAAAATATTTATATAAATAATTAATATTTTCATAAATAAGATTCTCTAAATCTTTAAAAAAATTTATTATTGACTGTCGATTTATCACTATTTACCTTATTGATTGTCAAACTGTTAACTAAAATAATTATGCAATAAATTACCCCATATTTTTATTTCCAAACAATACTTTTATATGTTCCTAAATTACGTACTATTTTTAACAGGTGTTACAGAAGATGCTATTAAATACATTCGCGATGGAGTATATTATCCAATTTCTTTCGAGGGAAAGAAATATGAAAAGTGCATAATTAGAGTAGCTTGTTCTGACAACTAACGACTGTAGCGTCAATAAGTTTTCAATTTTGCACATTAACTTAGAAATCGTTTCAGTGGCAAATTTTAACATGTCGACTTTCCCAACTTTTTATTGGGAATTGTGTGAAAATTTTCGTGATTTTCAACGTGATTGCTTGATAGCTTGTATAAAAACATTAAAGACAAATATCACAATTTGACGAAATCATGTTCAACGTTGAGAGTAGCAACAATTGCTGCCAAGCCAAACAGGCATAACCATACACAATCTTCAATCGTTACAATATTGGTTCAAAGATTACGCAAATTCCCATTTGAACACGATGTAATGCATGTTTTATGTGTTTTCTGGGAAACCAAGTAGATGTCGTTTATGAAGTTTTGGCTTGGGTCGATATACAATGGCAAACCCAATCCAAGATGAGCATGCAACGCGGCACACGAAGAAGCAAGACTTGACCAACCAAGACTTGATTAACTTTCAAAACGACAAAGTAGCAGAAGAGGATAGAAATGAGTTCAAGTTTTTATTATGAGTGTGTTGGCAGAAGAATATTGAAAATTTAGCCAATATCTCAAGTTACTTGTAAATATGGAGCACGAGTAGTGTTCGATTCTTGTTTAACAATAATTGAGGTGTACAATACACATTGTTCCTAAAAGTAATTAGTGTGAATCATATTTTCTAAACACATCAAACTTCTCCGTTTAAAATGTGTTATAATCAAATATTCGGTATATTTGATTGTTGGTTTTAAACATAATAACTATGTTTATGGGAATTAAGAAATTATTTATGACACTTTGAATCTGCATTAAATTTGCTTTAAAATGTTGCTTATTTCGACATCACATCTCAAGTAGTTCGTGAGATACGATGTTTTACTGGATGGAAACTAATTAATAAGTCTCTTCCCCGTTATCAACAACTTTTCTAATTGATGTGCAATTACAGCTCATCTCATTTGTACTTTGGCAATAACAACTCTGATAATGGAGACTGCTTTTGCCCAAGAATGTTCCTTATAGTGATGATTAAGCGATCCATATAGTTATTGCTTCTCAATAATTGCATTTGTATTGTTATTATTAGTATTACATGTAACTTTACAAAGCTATTATTTTATGTGAAATACATAGTATCAAATTGAACTATTATTACGATATATGTTGTTAGGGTGCCAATAATCTGCAAGAAAGAATATTTTTCTTTACTTTAGTTTTAGTAAACTTCGTTACTTTTTACCGTATAAGCTAAACTCAGATCTACTGCAAATAAGCCACTTAGTTTTAATTTAAAGTCCTCATGTAGCACTTCCAAACAAAACAATTTTATCTAAATACAATTTTAGCGAACTGTTCTTGATTTGTTAATACTCACATCTATGAGAATCGGTTTGCAATGTTTCACAGAGATATATTTTAAAACAGATTTAATTTTGTTTACCTAAAACAATTACAACATACAAATTAATTAATCTTTTAATATTTAAGTATATGTCTGATTTTTTTATACAGAATTACTTACTTTAATTGTACATAAATGAGCAGGGAGGATAATAACTGTTAAAGACAACGAGTACTCAACGATATAACAAATAGAAATTTGTGTCTTAAGAAAGAATTGGTCTGTGTTTTTGCTCCCATATAATTTCGACATCCCGTTTTGTATATTAACAGATAAAACAACAATCGCTTCTCCTAACGCCGTAATAATTGGTAAACCCATAGCATCACAATATTTTTTCGTCCCTTCACACAACATGAACAAACTTTTGGTTAAAGCATTTCTTTTAACAAGATTGCTTTCGCTAAAAATGTTATCATCATTGCAAATGATCAGTAGATTTCTATATATTTGTTCGAAATAAAATTCTAATGTTAATAAGATTGTAACATATTCAGTTTTTAATACGATATAAGAAAATTCTAAGATACTAATTAATATATAAATAACGACTTCTTTTACACCAATAAATTCTATTCCTGTTATAACAGATATTGAAATATACGTAAATCTAAATCCTAACATTACGCAGAAAACGCAAAAACCAATATTTCTCGCACGATGACTTATTTTTTTAAAACCATAATATTTTAATCTTTCGCTAACATCTTGCATGATTTTGTTTGCTTTTAATGTAGTTTTGCCATATATTAGTCTTCTAATATTTAATGAAATTACTTTCACGAATAACACCAATATTAAAACTTTTTGTAGTACGTCATAATAGGTATTTCCACCACTAAATATCGTAAAAAGAACACATGGTACTGTTAATAAAGTATCTAAATAAACAAGAATTTTAGAGTAAATTTGATATTTTCGATAAGGATCTATTCCCACAAAATTTAAAAGCCGTGTTAAAGGTTTTAGTAATACACTTTCATAGTTCGTAGACATTATTAAAGTACAAAGTTTGTATACTCACGAGCTAACAATTTTTGTGCGTAGCATTTATCGAATTGATACGAGGAATATATTACATTATCGATTAACCACACTTAATTTAATGAGAAACTGTTTAATTTACGTAATATAAATTAAAAGAAAATGCGATGGACACCTTCATCTATCACTACAAAGGGAATTAAAACATCGTTGTCTTTGTAACTAAGTTTCCGGAAATAACTTTATTCTGTCTTCAGGGCAAACTATGCAATTTAAAAAACTATGTTAAGACCACGAATGGTAGAATCTAAGAGGATTGCTACACATCGAGCTATGAACTTTTGCATAGCTCGATGGTTATTTCCGAAAATACAAGAACAACGTTTATATTCTTTTTGCATTGGTCGAATTTCCAAAAGAATGTTCTGCTGTTCCTACATTTATATCATGAAAATTTGGCGCAAATAAGAAAATATAAGTCAAACATTTTTCGAACTAAAAATATATCTAGTTGCATTCAAACACATTTATTATACAACATACAATACGAAACACCGAATGTATTCTGATTAATATTACAAATCGTGATTCTTATTATTGGAATTAACCCTTATATGTTCCCAAAAACTGTTTACATTTTGGACAATAATGGTTGACATCCATACAAGATGCACAGCAATACGGACAGCAGAAACAAGGCCAACAGCTTGAAAAAAAAATTTCGTTATTAAAATTTAAATAAATTCAAATTCATTCTTACAAGAAGCAACAAAGAAGTGCTCCAATATGGGTGCCAGCATTACTTTTGTGCTTTATTTTTGTGTTTACTCTATAATTACAATGCGGACAAACAACGGATTGGCTTGATGGTCCATAATTAATACCTTCAGTCACAATAACCGTGGTATGATCTAAGAGAAAAATATTTTTTTTATTTGTACCAATTTAAAACTTGTATAACTAATTTTATTATCTTAATCCATAATTAAATTATATCTTTTTATAAACACTTCATATGTTTGTTTTAGGAATTAAACTTCCAAGCAAAAACTGAATCTATTAAAATGAAAAATTTGTGCAATACTTACGAGTTCCTTGATGTCTAGGATCCATATTAAAAATAAACTTTTCAACAATATTTTAACACAAAAACTTGTAAAGAATTACTTAGAGTACTGGGCAGGTAACGTTTTAGATTGTATATTTATACGCATACACGAATTTTGTAATCTCACCGTATGTACAAAACTGAGTCAAATGATAAAAGATAAGAGATACTGCAATAAGAGTGAAAATAATAAAGGATGATCAATACATTTCTGATTCATTCCGTATTAATTATGTGACGTAACAATATTGATAATCTTTTGAGAAAAGAAGATTCTCAAATAGGTAATAAATATAACCTATTTATCAATTACCTATTTGTATAAAATATTTATATAAATAATAAATATTTTGATAAATAAGATTCTCTAAATATTTAAAAAAAATTATTATTGACTGTCGATTTATCACTATTTACCTTATTGATTGTCAAACTGTTAACTAAAATAATTATGCAATAAATTACCCCATATTTTTATTTCCAAACAATACTTTCATATGTTCCTAAATTACGTACTATTTTTAACAGTTGTTACAGAAGATCCTATTAAATACATTCGCGGTGGAGTATATCCAATTTCTTTCTAGGGAAAGAAATATGAAAAGTGCATAATTAGAGTAGCTTGTTCTGACGACTAACGACTGTAGCGTCAATAAGTTTTCAATTTTGCCCATTAACTCAGAAATCGTTTGAGTGGCAAATTTTAACATGTCGACTTTCCCAACTTCTTATTGGGAATTGTGTGAGAATTTTCGTGATTTTCAACGTGATTGCTTGATAGCTTGTGTAAAAACATTAAAGACAAATATCACAATTTGACGAAATCATGTTCAACGTTGAGAGTAGCAACAATTGCTGCCAAGCCAAACAGGCATAACCGTACACAATCTTCAGTCGTTACAATATTGGTTCAAAAATTACGCAAATTCTCATTTGAACACGATGTAATGCATGTTTTATGTGTTTTCTGGGAAACCAAGTAGATGTCGTTTATAAAGTTTTGGCTTGGCTGGATATATAATGGCAAACCCAACCCAAGATGAGCATGCAACGCGGCACACGAAGAAGCAAGACTTGACCAACCAAGACTTGATTAACTTTTAAAACGACAAAGTAGCAGAAGAGGATAGATATGAGTTCAAGTTTTTATTATGAGTGTGTTGGCAGAAGAATATTGAAAATTTAGCCAATATCTCAAGTTACTTGTAAATATGGAGCACGAGTAGTGTTCGATTCTTGTTTAACAATAATTGAGGTGTACAATACACATTGTTCCTAAAAGTAATTAGTGTGAACCATATTTTCTAAACACATCAAACTTCTCCGTTTAAAATGTGTTATAATCAAATTTTCGGTATATTTGATTGTTGGTTTTAAAAATAATAACAACTATGTTTATGGGAATTAAGAAATTATTTATGACACTTTGAATCTGCATTAAATTTAAACTAAGATTAGAACTAAAACTAGAACTAACACTAGAAACTTCATGTTCACATATCATGAACATGTTCACATCATCATCCCCAACAGAAGAGGTCCGTGATCCGTACATTATTTCAGCGAGCAGCGAGACTATGTGAAGGAGAGAACTTGAAGAAGGAGCAACACTTTCTACGAGGCGTGCTGCAGAAGAATGGATACACTTCGAGGGACATCAACCAGGCCATCAAGCAGCGAAAGCAGAAAGAGGACACGGTAAGTACAAAACCACTTGGATTTATCTGTCTTCCCTATGTTTCAGGTGTAACGGAATGAATTGCTAGGCACCTCAAGAAGAACGACATCGTAGTGCGGTACGGCACGGTCAGCAAAATTCGGAACACACTCCCGATAGCCAAGGACAAACTAACTCCATTAAAAGGAGCGGGAGTCTATCGACTATCGTCTAGTTGTGGGAAGGTTTATGTTGGCCAAACTGGACGCAACGTCGAGTGCCGCATCAAGGAGCATGAGAGGGATGTAAGGCTGAAGAAGATCCAGCAGTCGGCGGTTGCGGAACATTGCCATGCAGAGGGGCACCGAATAGACTTCGAACAAACAAAGGTGCTGGCTAGGGACAACAGATACTACCAAAGACTGACAAGAGAAGCCATAGAGATTCACCGACATAAAAATAACGTCAACAGAGAGGATGGCTGGGAGCTTAGCAGAACATGGAAGATGGTGGTGAACACGAAGACCTCTTCCCGCCTCACACCGGACGCGACGCAATTAGTTATTAATTAGTTTGTAATTAGCG
Organism: Onthophagus taurus; assembly: GCF_036711975.1. Taxonomy (NCBI): domain Eukaryota; kingdom Metazoa; phylum Arthropoda; class Insecta; order Coleoptera; family Scarabaeidae; genus Onthophagus; species Onthophagus taurus. The sequence goes on along the minus strand of NC_091967.1, from coordinate 16,049,819 downwards.
TTAACTGATTATTAATTAGTTTTTCCGACTTATATATAGTTACCGATTTTTTGATCTCGTCACTTCGAACCAGTTTCTGAAGAAGGTTGCATCATGGCATCCCAAACGTCAAACCTTTTATTAAAAGACGCACGGCAAAACCCGAAAGTTTCTAGTGTTAGTTCTAATCTTAGTTTAATTCACACCGGCCGTGAAAGCCTTCGTACTAATATGGCATTAAATTTGCTTTAAAATGTTGCTTATTTCTTCATCACATCTCAAGTGGTTCTTGAGATACGATGTTTTACTGGATGGAAACTAATTAATAAGTCTCTTCCCCGTTATCAACAACTTTTCTAATTGATGTGCAATTACAGCTCATCTCATTTGTACTTTGGCAATAACAACTCTGATAATGGAGACTGCTTTTGCCCAAGAATGTTCCTTATAGTGATGATTAAGCGATCGATATAGTTATTGCTTCTCAATATTTGCATTTGTATTGGTATTATTAGTATTACATGTAACTTTACAAAGCTAATATTTTATGTGAAATACATAGTATCAAATTGAACTATTATTACGATATATGTTGTTAGGGTGCCAATAATCTGCAAGAAAGAATATTTTTCTTTACTTTAGTTTTAGTAAATTCCGCTACTTTTTACCGTATAAGCTAAACTCAGATCTACTGCAAATAAGCCACTTAGTTTTAATTTAAAGTCCTCATGTAGCACTTCCAAACAAAACAATTTTATCTAAATACAATTTTAGCAAAATGTTCTTGATTTGTTAATACTCACATCTATGAGAATCGGTTTGCAATGTTTCACAGAGATATATTTTAAAACGGATTTAATTTTGTTTACCTAAAACAATTACAACATACAAATTAATTAATCTTTTAATATTTAAGTATTTGTCTGATTTTTTTATACAGAATTACTTACTTTAATTGTACATAAATGAGCAGGGAGGATAATAACTGTTAAAGACAACGAGTACTCAACGATATAACAAATAGAAATTTGTGCTTTAAGAAAGAATTGATCTGTGTTTTTGCTCCCATATAATTTTGACATGCCGTTTTGTATATTAACAGATAAAACAACAATCGCTTCTCCTAACGCCGTAATAATTGGCAACCCCATAGCATCACAATATTTTTTCGTCCCTTCACACAACATGAACAAACTTTTGGTTAAAGCATTTCTTTTAACAAGATTGCTTTCGTTAAAAATGTTATCATCATTGCAAATGATAAGTAGATTTCTATATATTTGTTCGAAATAAAATTCTAATGTTAATAAGATTGTAACATATTCAGTTTTTAATACGATATAAGAAAATTCTAAGATACTAATTAATATATAAATAACGACTTCTTTTACACCAATAAATTCTATTCCTGTTATAACAGATATTGAAATATACGTAAATCTAAATCCTAACATTACGCAGAAAACGCAAAAACCAATATTTCTCGCACGATGACTTATTTTTTTAAAACCATAATATTTTAATCTTTCGCTAACATCTTGCATGATTTTGTTTGCTTTTAATGCAGTTTTGCCATATATTAGTCTTCTAATATTTAATGAAATTACTTTCACGAATAACACCAATATTAATACTTTTTGTAGTACGTCATAATAGGTATTTCCACCACTAAATATCGTAAAAAGAACACATGGTACTGTTAATAAAGTATCTAAATAAACAAGAATTTTAGAGTAAATTTGATATTTTCGATAAGGATCTATTCCCACAAAATTTAAAAGACGTGTTAAAGGTTTTAGTAATATACTTTCATAGTTCGTAGACATTATTAAAGTACAAAGTTTGTATACTCGCGAGCTAACGATTTTTGTGCGTAGCATTTATCGAATTGATACGAAGAATAAATTAATATAATCGGCACATATTACATTTTGTAATTTATAGGGGGTAAAGTTTACTATCAATTTGCTTATATTATTATCGATTAACTACACTTAATTTAATGAGAAACTGTTTAATTTACGTAATATAAATTAAAAGAATATGCGATTGATGGACAACGTTGTCTTTGTTTTTGTAATCAAGTTTCGGAAATAACTTTATTCTTTCTTCAGACCAAGAACGGTAGAATCTAAGAGGATTGCTACATTACGGGAACTTGTGCATAGCTCGAAGACGTCACATATGGGTAGGCAACTACTCTTTCACACTTTGAATTAGCAAATACTAGAACTAACATTAGATCCTTATTAGATCTAGAACCAGAAGCAGTTTAGTCGTGCGTCTCTTAAGACGGCTAAAACCGAACCTTTCTAGTTCTAGGTCCTATTGCCCCCTGGAGGGCAGCCAAACAACCCCAGGCCCCAATTTTCTGCAGTTTCTACATTTATATCATGAAAATTTGGCGAAAATATATATCAAAAATTATTCGAAATAAAAATATATCTAGTTGCATTCAAAAACATTTATTTTACAATACTAAACAGCGAATGTATTCTGATTAATATTACAAATCGTGATTATTATTATTATTGGAATTAAATCTTATATATTCCCAAAGATTGTTTACATATTGGGCAATAATGCTTGACATCCATACATGATTCACAGCAACACGGACAGCAGATACAAAGCCCACAGCTTGAAAAATAAAAAAATAATTTCGTTGTTAAAATTTAAATAAAACCAAATTTATTCTTACAGGAGGTAACCAAAAAGTGATCCAATACCGCTCCCAGCATTAGTTTTGTGCTTTATTTTTGTGTTTACGCTATGATTACAATGCGGGCAAACAACGGATTGGCTTGATGGCCCAAAATTAGTACGTTCACTCATAATAACCGTGGTATGATCTACAAAAGAAAAATATTTTTTTATTTGTACCAATTTAAAACTTGTGTAACTAATTTTATTATCTTAATCCATAATTAAATTATATCTTTTTATGAACATTTCACATGTTTGTTTTAGGATTTAAACCAAATCCATTAAAACCGTTTAAATATATTTATTATAATAGCAACACTTACAAGTTTCTTGAATTACGTAGGATGCTGGGTAGGTAATGTTTTAAATTGTATATTTATACCCCTACACGAATTTTGTTATCTCACCGTATGTACAAAACTGAGTCAAATAAAAAAAGATAAGAAATACTGAGCGAAAATAATAAAAAATGATCAACACCTTTCTGATTCATACAATTCCCTATTAATTGTGTGACGTAACAATATTGATAAGTCTTAATCTTTTGGGATGAATTATTTCATTTGAAATAAAAATTTCTGAAAAATACTTAAGACAGAAAAAGATTTATATATAAAAAAATCTGCTTGTGACGCAAAAACTATCCTCATTAAAATCGGAGTATAAACATTTTTTAAACGAGCTCGTTGAATAATTACAATTATTATTGTTAGTATTTAAATCCACCTAAAAATCAACTCGCACTAATTGTAAATGATTCATGTGCCACGCGATATACTATGGCTAACCAAGAATTTATTCTAGTATTTTTTGGAATAATCGTTCTAACATCTGGAACCGTACTAAAGTGCTTAAAGCCGGAACCAACTAAATCATACAACGAAAAATCAGTAAATTTTTTAAAAACTAATACAATATTATATATAATTTAACAATCTTCTTAATTCGAATTTTTCTTTCAGTGCGTATCAAATGGTACGAGATGGTTTCAAATTGCCGGAAATATACCTTGCGAAAATTGTTGCATATTTCGCAACATGACCCAGCTTAATGATGGATATGTTGCTGTTACAGACACAGAAATTAAAAATAAGTAAAAGAAAAATGTAAAATTTAAACAAACCCTAAATTTTCATTTAATTTGTGTTTCTAGTGTAAAAACAGTACACAATTTCCTGGCCAGGAGGGATAAAAATGCTTTTGTTTACCGGTCACTAAATAGTTCAAGCGTGATTGTAATATTAGATACGGATTGTACGAAATATGGTGTAATATACGATATAACTAGAAGTAGGAATATATTAACGCAAAAAATAGGTCATGATTTTTTAACATTTTTTTGTAGATGTTTTGCAAGTTTATACGAAAGCACGAAATCAAAAAAGATCTTTACTAACAACATTGGAGGGGGTTAAAAAGTGTGGGTTGCCTATTTATAGGTATGGTGCTGAGACAGCGTGTGAAAAAATATCTTAAATATTGTTCTTAAATGTTCCTATGATGAGTGTTAATTTAAAATAAATGATTTATAACTTCGAAATGATGATTTTGAAATATCTCACATTTTTATGTCCACTGATAAATTGAATTAATTATCCCCAAGAAATTGTATTACTAGAAGCACATATAAACACCAAGAATTGAAGTCAACGTTCGATGTGTTTTGGGTGTTCTGTTTACATTTTCACCAAATATGTGAACTCACAATCAGTCCGGCCGACGATCACCGAATATTTCCGAACAGGCCAATCTTTTTATGATTTCTTTGAAAATAAATGTACCTGATTAATGTTTATCGAACCCTAATAAATGAATAATTCTCTCCTAAGTAAGCAAGGCTTGTACACGCATTTGTGGTTTGGCTTTGGCGAAGTTAACATTTTAGTAGTACTGTATTTTAGGACTGACGCTCCTTTTTACATAAAAAAATGGACTCAATCTTTGGATGCGTTTTATGGTCCGAAGGTACCAATAAATATTTTTTTCTGTAAATCGTCTCTAAATTTGAGATGTGTCTTATAGTCCCAAAAATACGGTATATTTTTCTAAAAAGAGATTTCATTCAAAATGATTCCAGTTTTCCTAAAGATAGAAAAAAGATTATTTTTAACTATACATTGTCACAAAACCATTTAGAGATTTTTTTAGTGCAGTTAGGCGACGTTGTAGGTATTGTAACAATCCTACTGCACTACAATTCGAACAAGAATACAAAAAACTATTCGTACATACCAGCAGTAAAGGGGCAAAATCTGGAAATGCAATTGCATTAGATTATACTAATATTTTAAATTGTTCATCAATACTCAAAAATAAAAATGATGAAATTGAAACACTGGACATTATAGACGTTGCGAACTTAGACAACATTTGCATTTAACTACCACTTTAAAAACTAATATTACCTGCCAATTTTCTTTAAACATAGTAGAAGGAACTAGTGATATTTCAATGCTAAAGATACAAAAGACCTATGGGATTTTGACTAAAGCTTCTGAGTTTGTAGTCAAACTTTACTTAATTAGCGAAAAAATTATTAGAGAGTATAAACGACAAAATGTATTATTCAATAACAAGAACATACTTTTAAAGTTAACTAACTAATTCTATTTTATTAGGTTTACCTCAAAACATATATGATCTTTTTGGAGATCATACGTATGATGATGTTATTGATGGGCATGAAATACAACGTATAAAGTTAATAACAACAAAATTTATTAACATAAAGTTATTTAATGAAACCAAGTTAATAAATCAAGAACCTAGGCTTTGACATAAATATGTTAAACAAACAAATATTATTTTCAAATCAATGAGAATTATTTTAAAATTTATATTCATAAGTTAAGTTTTAAGTTTTACATTTCTTCATGTACGCCACTGTGTATGTCTGATTTTACCATAACTATATACGCCACTGTCAGTGGGACCCATACCAAAACAAACACTCGAACGTTGGCTTCTAGTTATACAATTTCTTTAGAGAGCTAGCCTAATAATAGTGGAAATCAATGCCTGAGCCGCTTCGACGAGGTTCCTATAACATTTAAGACAAAGTGGTACCTGTTCTAGTCGAACCTGTTAATCTTTGTCTAAATGGGCAATATTTGCCTAAAATTTATAATTGTTGCCGCCATTTACCTTTATGATTTCTATCATGTATTGCCGATGTGATAGGAACAGAATGAATAAGGTGATCGATATTAGAAGCATCAGTTTGGTATTGAAATGCTTGTATAGCATTGAAAAAAAAAACGAGATCTAGTACATTACTGTCAGGACTATTAAGAGGTTGACACATTACGTCTATAGGAGTATTCAGCTTCAATGAAGTTCTTATCATTCTTATCAAAGTGCGGTTTAGCGTTGTGAGGCTATTTAGCTTCAATTGCACACAGAAGTTTATCATGTTTCTGTATTCACTCTTGGTCTGTTGACATTTCCATCTAAGTTTGCTTTTTCTATGATTAATTTCCTTATCTTTTCAGGCTAGTTTTTTCCTGCTACTCCATTCCTTTTCCCATACTGCAGTTTGAATAACCTCGACTAATATCACTGCTTCTTTTTCTAATTGCATTTCATTATTATTGCTTGTTCAATTTTCTCCCCAAGGCTAATCTAGAAACTTTTTCAATCAGTCAATTTGTTTGTCATCGTCGAATTATTTAACTTGAAAAGTGATATTTTTTAATATAAGAAGATTTGGTTATGATGAAGAGTCAAAATTAATTATAAAGAACTTTTATTATTTGAAGGACACTTTGAAAAATTTAGGATTCGAAGATGTAGATAAAAATTTGAAACGATGGGTCGTAGTGGTACATTTCTGATTCATTCCGTATTAATTATGTGAAGTAACAATATTGATAATAACCTTTGGGAAGAATTATTTCATTTGAAATAAAAATTTCTGAAAAATACTTAAGACAGAAAAAGATAAAAAAAAAACTATCCTCATTAAAGTAGGAGTATAAAAAATTTTTTAACGAGCTTATTAAACATGCCCGTTGAAAAATTACAATTATTGTTGTTAGTATTTAAATCCACCTAAGAATCAACTCGCACTAATTGTAAATGATGCGCCACGCGATACACTATGGCTAACCAAGCATTAATTATAGTATTTTTTGGAATAATCTTTCTAACAACTGGATCCGTACTAAAGTGTTTAAAACCGGAGCCAATTAAATCATTCAGCGAAAAATCAGTAAATTTTTTAAAAACTAATTAATACAATATGTATATAATTTAATAATAATATTCTTAATTCGAATTTTTCTTTCAGTGCGTATCAAACGGTACGAGATGGTTTCAAATTGCCGGAAACGTACCTTGCGAAAATTGTTGCATATTTCGCAACATGACCCAGTTTAGTGATGGATATATTGCTATTACCGACACAAAAATTAAGAATAAGTAAAAGAAAAATGTAAAATTTATGTTAAAACTAAATTTATATTTAACTTGCGTTTCTAGTGTAAAAACAGTACACAATTACCTGGCCATGAGGGATAAAAATGCTTCTTTTTACCGGTCACCAAATAGTTCAAGCGTGATGGTAATGTTAGATACGGATTGTACGAAATATGCTGTATTATACGATATAACTACAAGTAGGAATATATTAACGCAAAAAATAGGTCATGATTTTTTAACATTGTTTTGTAGATGATTTGCAAGTTTATACCAAAGCGCGAAATCAAAAACGATCTTTACTAACAACATTGGAGGGGGTTAAAAAGTGTGGATTGCCTATTTATACGTATGGCGCTGAGACAGATTGTGAAAAAATATCTTAAATATCATTCTTAAATATTCCTATGAGTGTTAATTTAAAATAAAAGATTTATAACTTAGAAATGATGCTTTTGAAATTTCTCACATTTTCATGTCCACTGATAAATTGAGACCATTTGTCCATTGTAAATTGAAAACTAGCCTAATAATAGTGGAAATCTATGCCTAAGCCGCTTCGACGAGGTTCCTATAACATTTAAGGCAAAATGGTACCTAGTCGAACCGTTAATCCTGTTAATCTTTGTCTAAATGGGCAAAATTTGCCTAAAATTTATAATTGTTGCCGCCATTTACCTTTATGATTTCTATCATATATTGCTGATGTGATATGAACAGAATGAATAAGGTGGTCGATATTCGAAATAAATATTATCTACGTTGGATGGAGTTAAAATAGTCTAAACATTTTTAATTTGTATACAACTTTGAGTTGATTAAATCAGTTCAAGGGAAATAAATAACAGTTTACTTCGACAAAAACAGCAATTTATTAAATTAAATATCTTTTTAATAAAATTGTTGTACTTTATTAGTTATTTTTTTCCATATTTTCGTTCAAAGGTCAATAGACATATTCGTGAAATATATTATTTATTAACCATTTGAGTCAATTTCATTAGAATAAATGATGGTGTAGATAAAGAAAAATGATTGTATTGTGAATATCAATACAACACTTCATATACCTACAAGAATTTACGAACGAACCTAAATATTATTATGGAAGAAAACGTCCAAATTGATGATAAAAATCCAATAATAATTTTACAAACAATTCTTGGAATACAGGACTCCTCCTATGTTTTTAAAACATTAATAACTACCCCTACTTATAAGAAAATTCTCCTGTTCGTAGATATATTTCTATTGATCGTGTATATAACATGTTCTACACTTACAAATAAAGCCAATAGTTATTCTGAAGCTATTAATAAAATGGCCGTACTTGTAACAACAATAAAAGTGATATTTTTTAATATAAGAAGATTTGGTTATGATGAAGAGTCAAAATTAATTATAAAGAACTGTTATTATTTGAAGGACATTTTGAAACATTTAGGATTCGAAGATATAAACAAAAATTTGAAGCGATGGGTTGTAGTGGTATTATTTCTACAAATCATCTCTAATATTCGATTTCTTTTCCTTCTACATACGCAAGACCATGAATCTTATAGTATAAACACTATAAACGATAAAATTACCGATGCAATTAGATTGATTTTAGACTTACCTTACATGGTGCTTAAAATCGAATTTATGTACATGTTATTAATAGTAAGAAATAATATGCGAGTTTTATACCAACACAACATGCAGAAACAGAACAATATGTCTCAATCGATACAATCTTTGGACGAGAATATGTTGAAACTTCGTAAATTTGTTTTATTATGTTTGCATACATGTAGAGTATTTTGTTATACAGCTGCTATGCCTATTGTTATAGTATTAGGAGAAAACATTATTTTACATTCCATACACATCCAAAATATCGTTTCGAAATTATATGGAAGCAAAAACACAAATTTGTGGTTTTTTAACATACAATATTCTATATATCGCGCACTCGATTGTATATTTTGTTTGGCAATAATTATTATTCCGTCTCATTTATGTCATAAACATGTAAGTATTAATATTAAGCAAAAATTAATTTAAGTGTACTTAAAAAATCATTAACAGGTAAAAATGGTTATAACGAAAATGAGAGAAAAGGATTTTTCACGTATTAGCGGCGTTTTAAAAGACGTTAGTGAATTAATCATTTAATTTATTTGCTAATTTATTAATTTTATTTTAGGTGAAACTTTTTTATCTACAACTTCATCACGAAAACTTTAAAGTTGCTCCAGGTGGATTATTTACGATCGATTTATCTTTAGTGTACACAGTAAAACGTTTGATACCAAAATTAGTAAGATTTTTAATTCTTTCATTTTTAGATTGCTGCAACATTATCCACATACATCATTATTATCGTACAATTTGATATAATGTATTTTTAAACTACACTATGATGATTTTCGCCTATTCAAGAATTTCTATTATTATCTATTAAAGAATGTTTCTTAATTTTTTCATTAATATCCACAACTTTTTATATCAAACTATCACCAAAACAGTTCTCAACTCTTCATATATACTATGTATTGAATTTCTGTAGTTAGTCCTGACATAGTTTTGATCAATATTGTAGTGGTGTGGAAGAAATTATCGAATACAGGAATGGCATTAACAAATATTCAGGAGCTAGTTAAAGAATTTTCATTCTACATATTACTAGCAGAGTGCTGGATCCTTATAATGTAGGATGTCACTCCACACCATAGCAATGTTTTTCATTAAAACACTTAATACACAAATGAGTGAGACTCCCATCACATTCTTTACAGTAGGTTCGAATACTCTAAGTTCCTCGCTAGACGCCATCCGTGATTTGATTTTGCCATTTCATAACACATCTCGCTCAGATCTCACTTTCAGACAGTTCATGACGCGAAGAAAATTTCTGCTTGTCGTGACGGCTTCCACTTCTTATGTTTAATGGGCGAACATTGTGAATCTGAGTGCTTTGTAGAGAACATCAGGACGTTCCGCTTATCTCTTTTGCAATATTTTCACCAGACTGATGTGGTTTTTTGAATCAGTTCGTGCGGATCTACCTCAAAATGCCAATTAGGTGTGTTTGTCTATCTAGCAACTATTCTGCCAATGAGAGACTAGTGTACCAATTGCCCATAACCATAGTTCTTCCGCAATGGCTCCAATACAGCGCCGACTCGGTCATTATGACCAATACGCACTTCTATGATTATCTTTACAGGGGTAATAAATAATTGAAAATTATTTACCTTTGCACATCATGCGCCAAAAAATGAAAATTTTACAGTAAAAAAACATTCTGGTAGTTAACGTATTAACATATGAAGAAATACCAAAAATTAGTTAATTTATTTTGTTGAAATGATTGAAATTAATAACACTAAAATTAGATGAAACATAAAAACAAAACGTATTATTATAAATTAATTATTGTATTCATAAATAAGTGAAATAAAGTAACATTTAAGATATAAAAATATAACTTAAGTAAGCTATTGTGTTATGTATCGCTATTTTTCATCAAAATACTTTGCACCTTTACTAAAATTTCATTTAAGTTTTCAAGAAACCCATAAAATTCCTCACACTTTTCCAAATCAAATGTAAGCGAGTAGCACTTTTTGTAAACATTAACAAGTTGATCACAACCTTTATAAGCACATGGTTTACTTAAACACACTTTAATTAAACTTTTCAGTATAAATTGCAATCTTTGCTTTACAAGCATTAGCAAAGAACTATAAGATTTATAAGACGTGTCTTTTCGTTTTGTCATAAATTCCGCAACATCTGATTCTGGAATATCAATTTTTCTTTCAACCAGCATTTGTATAACTTCTTGGACATCTAGTATTACTTCTAAACCACTTTTAAGATATTTTAATTTAGGATAAGCTGCGGTTGTAGCTAAAATAAAAAAATATTTAAGTTATAAAATAATACGATAAATTAACTTACTTTCTGCTAAAAATTCCATTAAAGAAACGAGTTGCATTTGAGCGGTTAAAAATTGATCAGCATCGCCTGATGCTTTATAAAATTTAGAACATTTTTCATAGTTTATTTTGGCTAATTGAATTGCATTCTTTCGACTTGTATCGCATGATTGAGTACTCCATAATTGGCTGTGATAAAGACTAGCAATTCGATAATGAATGTTCGCCGCTCTGTATAAGTACAATGGATATTTCGAATTATCTTTATCTAAATCGCAATAAAGTAAAGCTTTCTGTAAAGTTTCTATAACTTCGCGTTCGGCCTCTGGGCGACTCTACATAAATTTAAAAAAATAAGTAAATAATATTGTTATTAAAACGATTATGTTTTATTACCAGTTGTGAAGTTGGATATTCATGTAAAATAGTTCCCATACTAAATAAAGCAGTTGATAACTCCCATCTTACAGCATCCCAAACTTGCGGTGAATTTTTTCGATCACCCAAAACTTGCAAAGCTTTTTTATAATTTTCAAAAGATTTCTCATAATGAAACTTTTCCTTGGCAGTTAATTGACCCCTTTTTTCTGGATAACTGACATGATGTGCTAATAGGCGATGTAAATGTCCCATGTTTGTGTAGAGCAAAGCGGAATTTGCGGCATCTTTAGCATTTTCAAACAATTCAATACCTTTTTTTAGATGACTCTCGGCTTTTTTAGCAATTTCGAGTATATCATCTAATTTCTCCGCTTGTTTCGCTTTATTTAAATAAAACGACCCGACCTCATTTAAAGCATTTCCCAAGCGACGTAACATATTCGTGGAATCACAAATGCTTTTTGCACCTTCATAACAATTTATCGCGTTTAAAAGCATTTGCTCGATTGTGCGTATTTCGTAAATAAATATTGCTTTAAGCGGTGAATTTATTAGATTTATATTAAAGATTCTTTCATCTTCCTCTATTTGGAGTAACATTTTTGCATCTTCATCTGGTACAGAATGCAATTCTTCGTTGTATTCGTTACTATTAGACCAATATTGAACTATCATAATACAACTATCACCAGCTCTAGCTAAAATGCAATTATCTTGTAAAATATTCATTAAATTTGGATGTTTAAGTTCTGTGAGGATGTTTAAACATCGCACTAATAAACCAATCGTTCTTAAACAAGCACCATAACGTTTCATCAAATAATGTCTTTCAGTTAAAATAGCGTAAATTAGCACAGCCTTTTCATAAAGAAGCGATTTTAAGTGATCGTTCCATGAGATATTTTCGGTTTTTATATTGTTATCACAGCATTTTGGTAGGAGGGGTAAATTTTGTCCTTTTTTCTTTTTCGACTTTTTATTTTTTACTTTTTTATCTTTTGAACTTAACTTTGCGTACGGCATCGGTATCGCTTCGTTCGGTTTTGCGAAAGGCACGTTTTCTTCTTCTTTAGGAAAATCACGTTTGTGAAAATATTTGATGCAATTTAAACCGGATGCAATATGTAAAATACCTTGAGTGCACCTAAGTAATTTAAATGAATTTTATTATTAATTAAGTAAATACTAATTAAATCACCTATCGTCTAGTAATCCTCCAATAGGCGGTGGTGGCTTATAATAATTATTAAATTTTTCATCTAACGTTTCCTTATTTAATATTAAAATTTTAGTTGGACATTCGTTATCGTTTTCGTGTATATCATCATCATAAATCGATTCAGTATCTTCACTATCAGTTTGCTCCAATTCGGGATTATCTGGATTAGTTGTTGATGGAATATACAAATCAGCTAACATAAAATGCGAAGAAGTAACAATTTCTGGATATTTTTCTTCGTCCAGTAACTTTATACAATTTTTAAGAAGCATTCGCACAGTCCCCGGTTGTCTCCTATCTAAATTACTTTTCATGTTCCTCGCTACTTTATATAGAAGCATAGCTACGGGAACTGTAAATGGGTTTTGATCGTTATCAATGGTCGGGGAAGAACACAACGATGTTAAATCGTATAATTTTATAACTTCTTCGTCTTTTCCTTTAAACAACCAATATGTATGACCCGCTTTAGTCGCGTTTGATTTTAAAAAGGATAAGATACTTTGAGCTACATCTCGAATCAATTTTGGAGAAAACTTGGAATTGTCCATTTGTGGTAAATCTTCAGTTTTAATTAATTCGTATTTTTGAACTATTCCGTTTAAGTGATAACACATAACTACCTAAAATTAACGTAAAATTAGCTTTAATTTGATAAATGAAAACTCTGAATTAAAAACGATTTTACTAGATTATAAAATAATGGAAGGACACATAATAAACATAATTTCAGATTGAAAATATAGCAGATAAAGTTATACTAGCTGTTTCTGACATCGAATATTAAAAATGTTATTACTGCTGAACTAAAACTGAACCATTTTGGATGTTTTGGTTACTCAATAAATTTAGTATTGCAAAATTGTTTGGAAACATCTCATATTTCCTTACTGATATCAAAAATAAAAAGGATCGTCTCCCACTTTAAAAGAAGTACAATTACAAATGAAAAATTATCAAGAAAATTCCGGAAAAGTGCCATTAAAACTTTGCTAAATGTTTCCACCAACTGGAATTCGACTTATTATATGTTGAGCCGATTTGTCGAATTAGAAAATGGCATCACAAGTACCATAGCAATATTGGATGCAGATATTTCTGTGTTAAGTTCAGATGAATGGAAAATGTGACAGAAGAGAGGTAGGAGAAAATCGTTAGAGAAAACTAGGCCACAGGTTCTTTGGTAATTCCTTTAAGGCATGAACGTGCTGATATTTGCGAAAATATCATACAAGAAATAATCATAAAAATATAATCTCAGCTGATTAGTCGATTTGATAATATAGAAATGTGCAATACATTAGCTGTTTCGACATTTCTAGATTCTAGATTTGTTAACCAACAATGCGCAGAAAATGCCAAAAAAGCACTAATTGCCGCTGTAAAATCAAAAATACTGCAGAGTCAACAAGAAACGGAAAATCAAACCATGCACGACGACATGCAGGAAGATGCGCAATTTGACGGAAATGATGATGATAAAGAAGATGAAATATTGGTGTGGGATATATTAGAAAAAAAATCAACCATGAAACATAAAAGCTACCCTCCTTCTAATTCCAGGGCTATGATCGAAATAGAAAGATACCTGGAACAAGATCTATTGCCAAGACATGAACATCCACTCAAATGGTGGCGTGAGTACGCATATAATTTGCACTTCAGTTCCTATTCTCTAAAGCTGGAATTATTTCAGAAAGATGAAATAGAATTAGTCCAGAGAAAGTAAAGACACTGCTTTTCCAACCAACTTTAATCGTTCAACACTGGAGAACACTCGAGACTATTGCTCCAAGGTCTTGTTCCTTTATGTCACTAACGACACATTCATACAGAATATGTTCAACGGTCTCTGATGTGTCGGTGTAAAGTCGGGAAGTTTGATCATCAGCTTGTCCAATGTTGAATAGATGGTATTTTAGGCCTTTTCCCTTTGTTCTTCCCAGCGCAAAGCTACCAGAACTTAATGGTTATGACGACTGTTATCGTTGTCAGAAAGTTCTGCATTAATTTTTATGTATGTACTGTCTCCCACTTTAAAAGAAGTACAATTACAAATGAAAAATTATCAAATTATCAAGAAACTTCCGGAAAAACGCCATTAAAACTTTGCAAAATGTTTCTACCAACTGGAATTCGACTTATTATATCTTGAGCCGATTTGTCGAATTAGAAAATGGCATCACAAGTACCATAGCAATATTGGATGCAGATATTTCTGTGTTAAGTTCAGATGAATGGAAAATGTGACAGAAGAGAAGTAGGAGAAAATCGTTAGAGAAAACTAGGCCACAGGTTCTTTGGTAATCCCTTTAAGGCATGGACTTGCTGATATTTGCGAAAATATCATACAACAAATAATCATAAAAATAAAATCTCAGCTGATTAGTCGATTTGATAATATAGAAATGTGCAATACATTAGCTGTTTCGACATTTCTAGATCCGCGATTTAAATTAATTGGATTTGTTAACCAACCATGTAAAATCAAAACTACTGCAGAGTCAACAAGAAACGGAAAATCAAACCATGCGGAAATGATAATGACAAAGAAGATGAATACGCATATAATTTGCACTTCAGTTCCTATTCTCTAAAGCTGGAATTATTTCAGAAAGATGAAATAGAATTAGTCCAGAAAAGTAAAGAAACTGCTTTTCCTTAATACTAATCAATTACATGTAGTGGTGTAGAAAAGTGACAAATTGCTTTGAATTGTTATTTTGTTATTATTGCTTATTTTATGTTTTGGTTTATTTCGTTTTTATTATTTTTGTAGTACAGAAATATTTACATTTAATTAAAATAAAGTACCTACTCAGGTATGACTATTCTGCTATGGTGTTATTTCTTTTATTTTTAATCATTTATAACCAAAAACCCAGTTAAAAATTTTAATCTTGTATAGCATATAGCAAGCAAGTTGTCATTGAATGTTTTTCTATTTGTCTTTATTAGGAGGGTTCTTATTGTTACCTGGAAGCCTACATTTATATTACTGACATGGCTGTATTTCACATAGCTACAAAATATGAGATAAATGTTTTCACTATAAACATGTCAAAAATTTAGGATATGAAGTTGTGATAACACTAGTTTGTACAATACATTCTTCTGGACTAAATCTGACAGTGGATAATTTTTTTTACTAGCATACCACTTTGATAATACTTATTGAAAACAAAATTAAGAATTGTTGGTACTCTGGTTGTTAGATATATATGGTAAAAAATAACTTTTACCTCTGGTACATTTGACATTAAATTATCCAACCAATAATCAATTCCAGTTAAAACATTAATCGGTTTACTCATGTCATTTAATCTAAGTGATATACAAGGATGTGTTCCTCCACCAAAAATAGGCATATCAGTTCCAAGTAGCATATCAATATCCTCAAATGACCAAACAACGTTTCGATTAAATGGTTGATCGAATGATCCTGGATCTGGTACTTCTTCCGAAGGTGAAGGCTCTGGTAATAATGGACCTTGTAAAGTATCACATTTAAAAAACCTATCATCACCCAATGTCTAAAATTAAAAAAATAATAATAAGATAGTTTAAAAATAATTTTAGATTTACTTCATCATTTTCACTTGGAACCAAACTATGATATAAAAACTTTGAAACAAGGCTTTTCTGTTTAAGAGCTTTATGTTTTTTATTTTTCATATATAATGTTCTATCTTCATTAACCACTTCTCTTTCAACATTTTCACAAAAAAACTTTTTGAGCCAACCCCATTCGGTCTCGGCTGTTCTTAATATGTGCTTGTATATATCAAAATCATCTAATAATAGTGTATTTTCAATTCTATGTACTACCATACTTATCTGACCTTTTTGGTAGGGGATTTTTAATAACTTTTTTATATTTTCAGAATCTGAAACTACATCTACTTCCCCTACGCAATCCGGAAACATATGTGCCATACGAAAACTACAACAAATTCAAATTAACTTAATTTATTTAAAAAACAAGCCTATATTTACCTTGTAAATCCTTTCGGTTGATACAAAACATGTTGTAACCCGTAAGAATCAGCTGAACTACTAAGCCAATTTGATGGTGGTAAATTTAAATCAGTATTGCATTGTAGTTTATTAAAACTGGCAGGTTTAGGAACGGAATACTTAACAACGGCTGTAGATTTGATATTTTCAACTTCTTTGCGTACTGTTTCATCGTTTTCCGATTGATTTTTAGACATGGTTATATTGAACGATCTTTAGTTACACTTAATATGATTAAGGGTTAACTTTTGTCGTCTGATTATGGACGGTAAATACACATTGAATCGGTGCTTTGATTGCAATTTCTAACTTACGATCGTTCCAAATCGACCAGTTTACAGAATAACGTCGCATAACCTAGAAAATTCTCGAACAATTTGTTTTGAAATGTCAAATTTGACAGCGTTGAAATTTACATTTAAATAAATTTTTATTTTTAATTAACAATTTTAATTTATAAATAAATAAATGTCTATAAAATGTATCTTATTGTTAATTTAATAAAATCTTTTTTTTTTAATTGCTATACTTTTAATTACAGTTATTTAGTTTGGACACTAGATGTCACCACTATATTTTAAATATAATAATATAAAGTATATATAAATATGAAAAAAGCAATGAAACTTGAAAAATAGGATGCAGAAATGCTTATTTAATGTAACGTTTAACTAAGCTTAATGTTTAAAGAGTGAACACAAGTAAAGGTTCATTGTATTACTGTATTACATGCTAATTGAACAATTCATCAACTTTAATTATGCATCAAATCAGGTTTGCTCGATAAAAAGGATGTAAAGTCGTTGAAAAATACAAGAAGTTCCAACCAACTTTAATCATTCAACACTGGAGAAAGATAAGCTACATACATTCAAAACCAAAAATTGGCCAAGATTGCTTATCAACTATTGCATGTGTAGTTTTTTAATTCTTTCAGTCGAAATTTACCGCAGCCTGCATGCCCAATGTGACTAATGAAAGCATAGCACGTATTCGTGAGCTTATCGAACGGAATCGACGCTTCACTGTGCTTAAGATTTCGGAAGAACTTGGTGTCAGCTATTTAAGTGTCCAATCAGTCATGAAAAAGCAATGGGGTTTCAGAAAAATGTCAGCACGTTGGGTTCCAATGATAATCAAAAAGACGCAAGGGTTCGCATTTCTTCATTGCTTCGAATTCGTTTTGAAAAAGAAAGAGAAATTTGCTTACATAAAATTGTCATTTGTGGGTTCATCATACACTCTAAATATGAGTGCAAATATGAAGTGGTAAAAGAAAGACGAAGAAACCTTTGTGAAAGCCAAAATTTGATTGTGTGCGGAGGAAGTGTTGGCCACGGTTTTTAGGACTGTTGTAGGTCTGACCTCCAAGTACGAAAGCTTGATAGCTAGGTCTCTGACGTGTCGTTGCAATTCTATGTGTTTGGAAGGAATTCGTTGCTTCTTGGAGATGCGCATAAATTGGATACTGCCTATTGCAATATTACACAAACTTTGATAATACAAATCTCATTGTGTATGAGAAGAATCGAAACATTAAAATGTTAACATTAAAATATCAACAAGTTGTACTGATGGTGACAAAGTGTTTTTATTTAGCCCTAATTTGTAATATTTTTATTAAGTGGCTTTGTCTGCCAAGGGATTTTATTATTTATAAGAGTGTGAAATAAGTTATTCTTATTTAAGAATTGCCACTTTAACTTTTTACTTTATGTTCTTACTGTATACACATGTTTATTAATCACTACTATTCAAGGATTTTCTAAATTATCACGTAGTTTATTTATAGAAACGTCTCAAAACAAAGATGTTGAATTAATTACGCATTACTCATTTTATTAACACACAATGAAATAATGGAACATTTACGCGTTTGCATTTAATATATCTTTTACACGTTGTATTTCTTCAAGGTTTCCAACATTTTGGCAAGTTCCTTCTAAGCAAAATAATCCTTCCGCGCAAGGATTGATTGAAGGAAGTATTATATTAGATAAGGCACACTCCTGATTCTCTCCTAAAAGAAATTTAATGTTATCATTTAAGATTAAGTTAAAAGTGATCAATTTTACCTAATACTTCAACGCAAGATTTACAACAACTGCATGCATTTCTTCTCAACTCAGATCCTAACTGACATTTTAATTTCTCATCACACGACACTTCCTTACAATGTTCTTGAAGACAAACAAAACCCAGTACGCACACAAAAATTTGTGCAAAAACAAAGACTGTTAGAACAGTGGATTTCATATCGTCTGACTTCGTTGAAACGCAATACAACATTGATTCGGAAATATTTACAGCGTGCACAACGCGAATTTATGTATTATGTATGTGGATTTCTGAACTATCGATGTTATCCCACGATAAATTCTTTTTAAAACGTCGTTCTTAGAATTTCTTTATAAATGTGATATATCTTGGAAATTGTTTAGGTTATTTTTGTAAAAATTTAATTTGTTTTAATTTAATATTAATTTTATTAAATAAAGAAACCATATACGTTACGCAAATATTTTTTAAGCATGTAAAGTTGCATATAGGATTTGGGAAAACCCAAGGTAGGGTTTATCAGTTTACATTTTCAGCAATAGCCGAGCAAAAGAACAGATAAACGATTTATTTTTAAACTTGCTTACATATTAAAACCGCGGAGTCTGTGTAATTTTTGTCATTTAAAAAATGTAAATTAATCGTTAAACTGTGTTAATATTAATTTAAGGTCAGTATATCATAACTCAAAATTATTTTGAACAAAATTTTATATTTTGAACTTAATTTGTTATATAGAATAGGCGATTTTGTTGATGATTTTTGGAAATATCCAAAAATTGATTCAACAATATTAACCTTGGGGCGACCGACTGTTGCTAAAAATAAACACAACATTCTTAGACGGTTCATTATACGTGCAATATTTGTTATCATATTTCTTTCATCGATATATTTTAAATGAAAATGTGAGTAAATTATATCTTAATTAAAAATAAACCGAATTTATACAGCTTTATTAATTATTAGTTACCATGACAACCGCTATACGGTGCGTGTCAAATGAAACACCAACTAATTTGAAAACGGCTCGAGGTATCGTTATAAGCCAAAACACGTCAATTTTTATATTTATTAGTTTAAATAGTTTAACAAAAATTGGCGTGACTTTTAATAATTACCCTACCTATTATATTTTATCCCACGTTTATTTCTTGGAGATATTGGGTATTCGTCTCATGCTGATTTATTTTTACGTCACTCCAATATCGCACGTTTTAACGACGCAATTTACCGTTTAACGGGTTTACAGTCCACAGCCCATTTATGGACTGAAAAATAAAATATTTATTGAAAAAAAGAGAACAAATATTACTAAATATTTTTATGAACTCTTTGGGAAACATTCTAAACAATAGAGCTTGGTGCAAATATTACATATTTGCGATACTTTTTTTGCTATACTAGCTACAGCTGCATTGTAGCAACCTGCACATCTACGTCTAGTTAGTTTTGCGTCTTTTCTATCCAGTTGTGTAAGGAATAGTTTCTTTGGGATAGTCAGCGGAACAGTTGCTCCTTGTGAGATATCTGCAGTTGAGCTACTCTTCGGCATAGGTGATTGGGCATCTTTATGCCCAATAGGTTTTTCGCAATATCTATTTGTGCCTAAGAACATACACCTCTTGCAAACTGGCGAATAGTAGCTTAACACGTTCGCTGCCACGTCCACCCATATGGGTGGACACGGCGTTATTGGCAAGACTATTAAATTCACTTTGGCAGCTAACGTGTTAATTATATTTCAGATGAGTCGATACCTTTCTTTCGATCATTATATTCTAATATTATGTTGGGCTTCTGACGTTCATTTCGCCCTTTGCACATAGTTTGTTCATCTGCGTGGTATGTAGATATCATGAAGACATTCCTTTTATCCTTCCATTTTAGGATAGTAACACGTTTTTTTGAGGATTTGCTCTTCTCTCTTCAGTTTCTTGTTTTTAACCAATAAAGGCAAATCTTTACGGTTTTTTCTCAAAATTCCACAAAGTGACCAAATTGATGGTGTGACATTATGCAAAAATACTCGAGCTAATAAAAAATATAAATCAACGTGTTTTGACTCATACCGAGATTTCAAACCATTTTTAAATTAGACAGGAAGTGGTTTTTTGTCGCCGACCGTATACATATGTTATTATTTTATCTACACAAAAAAGTATAGACGCGACGTCCAGTCTATATAAAACTGAAATTTTGGTTAAAACCGCGTTGAAATCTTTATACGTTAAACAACAAAATAATTATAGCTGACATCAGCGCAGATGCATTAATCTAATTCGATCTAAATGTTGCAGTGTCTTCTAATGTTCAACCTATTCCTAAGCTTCATTTTAAAAGGACAACTAGTTATCCTTGATAAATAATTAAACCAAAATGTTACCATGTGATAAAGTGGTAAGTATTAAAATAAATAAAACATAACAAATTAATTAAAATGTAAATTTTATAATTTCAGGGTCTTCCAATAAAACAAGGAACCGAAAACCTAGGAATACCATATGAACGTCAAGTAATATTGTATTTAGCTTCAATTTTCGATGGTTTAAGTAATATACAAGATTTTCACATTACTCGCAATACGGAAGGTTTAAAGATATTTGAAGATATAATTATTAAATGTTCCTATCGGAATTCCCCTAAAAAGCAGGCGCATTTTTTTCAGTTAAAACACTCGAAGAAAAAGTTGTTACTTGCAAAAGCAAAATGTAAATTAAAAGAATATGCTGTTATTGATATGAAAGCGTGTTCCGATGATATTAAAAAATTATCATCGCAAATTTCGGGAAGTACCGAAAAAACGAAACTTGACAAATTTTTGGAAGATGTAGACGAACATTATTTTTATATATTCACTAACATTTTGGAGGTAGACGCCCAAGATGGTAGTGTTGAAGATACCAAAGTCTCAGATAATGTTCCATTGACTATGTTCGGTAAAATTTTAAAGTGCCATTTTAAAGGGGATGAATTTAAGAAGATGTTTGTTATTAACAATCAACCGGATATTTATAGTATTGAAGAGAAAATACTTGAAACACTCGGAAATAATTTTACTATTGATGTTGTACCAAATATTATCGAGCAAATATCTAATTATATGAACAATGTGACAAGTTGCAACCCCCTTGATAAATACACATTCGATTGTATTTGTTTTCAACAATTAATCCAACCTTTTTTAATAACAAAAATATCGGATGTAATTGAAATGAGCGATCATTATTATCAACTCTGGAATTCGTTGATTCAAAAACACAATTTGATTTCGATTGGGGAAGAAAATGATAAACTTCCACTAATAGCTTTTTATTATGAGACAAAAATAAAAGTGTATGATAATTCATTTAATTGGAGAGATTGCAAACAAAACAACTTTCAACTTACGAGTGAGGTCAAGACTACATTTCGTGAACTTTTACAATTAAATATTAACCAAAAAATCAATTCTATAACCGATTTATTGGTTTGGATGTGGTGGAACGAAAATTGGCCATTAATTGTAGATACAACAAAATCAAATCGATTTAAAGATATTTTAACACGCTATATACACCTTGAGAAACATTTCATTTTACTATGTTCTAAGGAAAATTTAAAATCATTCAAAGATTTAACCGTGTTTCAAAACATTTCCAACGTTGATAACGAGTCATACCAAATAATTAGTAAACTCCTTGTGTCTTTACAAGGAAGACCTCTAGTTAGTTTAGGCGACGTTATTGGAAATAACGAAAATACAAGAAACAACGTAATGTTTTCCCATTTATTACAATGGAGCCAAAAAAATTATTATCCTGTAATAGGTAATTGTTTAGGCGAAAGAAAAAATGATTACATTCAACGACGTTTTCAAAATGAATCGAATTTGTATACCGAACAAGACGTGGTTGAAGACGTTATTAATCACCATAGATTTTCGATTATAAGTAACGATACTGGAATGGGAAAATCAACTGTGCTTCATTCTCTTTCGTTGAGATATAATCCTAAAGATGTAGCAGTTTTAATTAATTTGGCAGACTTGAAAGATCTTAACAAATGGAAAAAGGAATGGAAGACCGTTTACGATTATTTTTACGATAAGATTCAATCAAAAGAAGATTCCTTATTCAAAGCAATTTATCATGATCATCAATCCAACGGACGATTATGCTTCTTTATGGACTCTTTCGAAGAAATATTAGCAGCCTACGAATCACACATCATAGAAATTTTAGATAAAATGTTACTTGTAAAAGATGTAAAGGTACTTATGACCACAAGATGTTATGCAAAGTATTTATTAAACGATGTAAATTATATCGAATTGGTTGAGTTTACCCAAGAAGAAATAAATGATTATTGTCGACATAACAACATATCCATTGATTTAATAAATAAGCATCAGATATTAACGAATGCTTTGCATTTAAGTATTTTACCTATTGTTTATGAGAACATTAAAGAAATATCAGATTGGGACGTTACAGATTTATACCGAGAATTTATTAAAATACAATTAAGTAAATACATTTCTGAAAAAGTCGGGCTTAAATCAATTAATGAGGAGATAACTGTAGGAGAATCAATTCGTCGAGAACAATTAGATATCCACCACAAACTTAGTTTAGTTGCCAGTTTAAAACCGAGCAAACTTATAGAACTTTACGTCTTAAAACCAGGAGAAATCGAATCTATCTTAAACAATTTTCGCTCTAAAATATCTCTTGGATTAATCTCAAGTATTGATAATAAAGGGATCGCAAGGTTTGTTCATAACGCATACGCTGATTATTTACGAGCAGATTGGTTTTATAAAAACAGTCTCAACGAACGATTTTCTGAATTGTACATTATGTTGCTTGAGTCTCATTTTTTAAGCGATACAGTTCACTTTTTAAACATGATGGCAAATAGTGGGAAAAATAAAGCCATCGCTGCAATTATAAACGGAGATTATGATGCTGTTATACGCCTCATTAAAAGCAAAGACGATTGTTTATTGAAACCAGACGATTTGGGCCGATATCCGATTCATATCGCGGCTTGGTACTCGAAAAATTCCAACACCAAGAGGATATTCAAAGAGATTCATAAATATGTACACGAAACGAAAAATCAAATTCTTACAGAAAACGACAATTTTAAATTAACCTGGATCAATTATATGCAAGCTGGAAAAACAGATTTCGATTTACCGGAAAAAATTAAAAATGAAATCGAAGACGGAGCTGATGTTAACAATTTATTTGTTGGTTACGATCACAATCTTTTTAATAAAAAAAGATTTCCCACCGGTATGAACGTATTGCATTATGCAATTTCGTTTAGTACAGACTTAAATTTTATACAATATTTGTTAGATAACGGAGCAGATCGTTTCGAGGTGGAGGATGGTAAAAATGCTTTAATACGAGCAATTACAGACAGTCAATCTCCTGATATTTTAAAATTGTTATTAAAACACAAAGTGGATGAAAAAGCCATCAAAGAATTTCTTCATAGTAACGAATGCGCCAAATGTGCCGTTTCTTCAAAATCAGTTTTTGCATTCGAAATGTTTGAGGTTTTAATTAAGTGTGGTTTGAACCCAAGTTTAGTTGAAAAAGACGATTTTGGCCGAACATGTCTCCATTTTGCCGCATCATCCCCTTCAGATGACTCATACAAAATTGTTGAAAAGTTATTGAAATATATGGATCCGAATGAAACTGATAATTGTGGTAAAGATGCGCGTTATTATTCAACGTTATCCTCATCAGAAAACGCAGATAAAATAATAAAGTTATTAATACATAATGATGATGATATTACAACGTTAGATAATGATGGTTTGAATTATTTCCATTACATCGTTTTATCACATTCGCAAATTTCTAACAAAAACGCCGAGTTTTTGTTACGTCGCAAAATTAATCCAAACACAGAAGATAAATTCGGAAGAAATTGTTTGCATTTAGCCGCATTATCAAATTCACCAAATTCTTATCTAACTGTTAAATTACTATTAGATTACGGGATGGACCCAAAAAAGAAAGATAAATCTGGTCGAAACCCTTTACATTTTGCAGCGTTATCTTCTTCAATAAACTCGCACAAAACAACCGAGTTATTACTAAATTATAATATTGAACCATACGAAAAAGATAATTTAGGAAAAATTTCTTTTCATTACGCAACACTTTCTCAATCAGAAAACGCTTGCAAAATCGTAGATATTCTTTTAAAACAAAATTTAAATCCGAATTTTCCCGACAACGACGGCAAATCATGTCTTCATTTCGAAGAATTTTACGAATCAAAATACGCTTATAAGATAACAGAATTATTATTAAATTTCCATTTAAACCCAAACAACATAGATAACGAAATGAGGAGTTGTTTGCACATCGAAAAGTTGTATTACTCTGAAAATGCAAGAAAAATAATACAATTGCTTTTGAATCACGGTTTAAATCCAAACCTCCCCGATAAAAATGGCCAAATTTGTCTTCATTACCACAAATTATATGATTCTGAAAGTGCTCGTAAAACGATAAAATTATTATTAGAACATAATTTGAACCCGAATCATCTCAACAATGAAGGTAAAACTTGTTTGCATAACAAACAAATATTCTACATGGATAAATCAAGAAATATTGTCGAATTATTACTTCAACACGGATTGGATCCAAACATAAGCGATAAAGATGGCAAAAATTGTTTACAATACGAAGAATTGTTTTACTCCGATAACGCTCGTGAGATGATTAATTTATTGTTAAAGTTTGGCTTAGATGCTACAAAAACTGATAATAACTATAATAATTGTTTGCATTCCGAAAAGATTCATTACTCGGATAATTCGCGTAAAATGGTTGAATTGTTATTAAAGCACGGTTTAAATCCAAACCAAAAAAACCTCGAAGGAAAAATTTGTTTGCATTACCAAGCTTTGTATTACTCCGAAAACGCACGTAAAATGGCAGAGTTATTATTACGATATAACTTGAATCCAAACATATTGGACGCGGAGGGTAAAAACTGCTTGCATTATAAAGAACTTTATTTATCGGAATATGCAAGAAACATGTTCAAACTGTTATTGGAAAATGGTTTGGACCCAAATGTTCGTGATGGAAACGGAAATCATTGCCTTCATTATGCACTTCAAGTAAATAACGAACACGTCTATGGCACCGTTGAATTACTTTGTGAATATCTAGATTTTTCCAAAACAAATGATAAAGGCGAAAGTTATCTTCATGAAATAGCTTCATCTCCATCTGAAAATGCCCATAAAATTCTCTCGATAATATTAAAACGTAACGTTGATTTGAATATTATTGATAAACTTGGTAGAAACGTTTTTCATCATGCTTGTCAATCATTTTCGCCTAATTCACACGTGATGGTCCAATTACTATTAGATCAAGGTGAAATTAGAAAAAATATAAACATGACTGACTTCCAAGAAAATACTTACTTACATTATGCATGTTATTCCGGCTCAGAGAATGTCATGAAAACAGTAAAAATTTTATTAAATTGTGGTATCGACGTTTTTAAAGAGAATAAATTAGGGCAAACTTGTTTGTATCATGCAGTTACTTCCAAATCACCGAAATCACATAAAGTGGTTAAACGTTTACTCAAGTGTGGATTAAAAGTTGGTAATTTAGATGCTTCTTTGTCGCCATCAATTAAAGCACATAAAATTAAAGCTGTGTTTGAGAAATTTAAGAATGAATAATTTATTAATAATAATAATAATAATAATAAATGTCTTTATTGCACATACCATTGTATACAACAAAAGAAAAAATATATATAATAATAACAAAAATTGTATCTATAGTGTAGATATATTCTAAACTAGAATGTTTAAACAACAAGAGACCAAAAAACTTAGTACCTAACACTACAAAAAAGAAAAGAAAAAAAATGGCATTGTGCAATAGGCGGGTTCCAGATAAAATCTGTTCAACCAACCTTACCACATACATAAACTTAATATTATACTACACGCGTCCCACGACAACGACAATACAATTTCTTGAATATTCCTCCCTCTCCTGCTCTGAACGTTAAAAAAAAATCATTCAAATGAATAACTATGACAAGGCTGCACATTGCTCCAAAAATTTATCCTTATATAGTGTTTTTTTGAAATTAATGATATTTAGTTTTTTGATCATAGGCGGTAGCGTTCCATATGACTTATATATGTGATACGTAAAAGACCTGTGAAACAAAGAGGTTCTGTATTTTGGTGGATATATGCCATATTTTAATCTCGTTTGTAGAGCATTGTTAGCCCTTTTAAAAGTAATCCTCTCATACAAGTATGTCGGTATATGTGTTGTGACGATTTTATGAAACAAAACCAAACTGTGCAACTCCCGGCGGATATCCATTCTGTGCCACCCAACATCTTTCAGTTTGTGTGAGACTCTGTCATACTTCCGGATTCCAAAAATGAACCTAAGGCAACTATTTTGAACCTTTTGTATGCGATTCGATGTAAGCACATCTATAGCGGGATGATACACAGGCGCCATAAAGTTGAAGTGAGACAGCACAAGAGAATCACATAACTGTTTTTTTAATTTTATCGAAAGAACGGATCGGTGAGGATAAAGTTTTCTTAAACATGAATACGACCTTCTCATGTAAATATTAATTTGAGCTTTAAATCTGAAGGTGTTATCTATTGTTAAACCCAGGCATTTTGCTTCCTTAACAACATTGATTCTTGTACCATTTATATGAATATCAAGATCCAAGTTCAGCCCTGTGACCCCTCTCCCTCTCCCGAAACATACACACGCAGACTTATCAGGATTAATCTTTAGTTTAAGAAACGTCGCAATATTAAATATAGTAGACAGGTCCTCATTAATACGTATCTGTGCTAGATTCTTATCATTTTCATGAAAGGACAAATAACACTGTATATCATCAGCATACATATTGACTTTACAATATTGTACCCGACTACTAAACCGCGAAGTGTACAAAGAGAACAAGAGAGGCCCCAACACCGAACCCTGTGGTACACCATTCAAAACTCTAATTGTGTGAGACAAATCATCACCGATCCTTACCCTTTGAGACCTATCGCAGAGGTAGTCATCCAACAAAGATACCGCCTCTGAACTCAACCCCAAATCATACAGAATCTCACCCAAAACTGCATGATTAACGGTATCAAACGCTTTAGAAAAATCCAGGAAGACTACAGCAGTGTACAATCCATTGTCCGTGTTCGTAAGAATATCATCAGTTAGGCGCAACATTGCAGTTGTACAACTATAGCCACTTCGAAAGCCAGATTGCTCCTGAGGCAGCAAGCAATTACTCTCCACGTAACTCACCAACTGCTGCTTCATAATTTTTTCAAGAACCTTAGATAACGTTGGAAGAATACTTATTGGTCTCAGATCTTTCAGTTGCTTGGGATCATCAACCTTTGCCAAAGGAATAACTATCCCTTGCTTCCAAAGCACAGGAAATTTACTCTCCGAAAGACAGCAATTGAGAAAATGAGTCAGATACGGCAAAATCAACGGACAGCAGAGACGTATCATTCCTATAGAAATACCATCACACCCAACTGAAGCGGATGTGATAGAAGCCAGAATAGACCGCACCTCTGCCTCATTTACATTTTTAAATACAAATTGATTTTGACATGCATTATGCTTATAAAAATCCAAATTAACAGATGGCAAACTATCCACAAGCTCGTTTACACTATCTACAAAATAACTGTTAATGCGGTCAACATTCGGCATATGCGACGGTAAGGACGACGCCCTGCTATCCGTCATAATTCCAAGTCCTCTAACTTCATTCCATATCTGTTTAGAACTTCCTTGTTCTGTCAAATAAGCAAAATAAGCACGTTTTTCGTTCCTCACAGCTGCAGTGGTGTAGTTACGCAGAGATTTGTAATAATCCCAATCACCTCGACTGCGAGTCCTCCTGAATTTCATCTTTGCGCGATCCCTCAAATTCATCAAGAGCTTTATATTATCTGTCAACCAAGGACTGCGTGGTTTAGTAAATCTGTAATTCCTCAGTGGAGCATGAGCGTCAAACAAGGCAATTATGTTATCATTTAAAAACTCAAGTTTCCGATCAATATCATCCATATAAAACATAAAATTAAATGGTATGGACTGCAGATCAAGCAAAAATCGTTCCTGACTAATACGACTCAACAAGCGCATGTTTCTATAAAGTGGAACACTCTCAGGAACATTCACATTCATCACACAGTACACCATGTCATGATCGGAAACGTCACAGCCAATAACTCCACTACTCAGAATTAAAGACTCGTCAAAAGTAATAATTAGGTCTATTAAAGATATGCAGTTCCTCGCCGTCCTTGTAGGTGCATCAATGAGCTGAGTTCCACCCAATGAATCCATCAGAGACAAAAATTCAGTGGTATCACTTTTTTCGAAATTTAATAAGTTAATATTAAAATCGCCACAACAAACAATTTTATCCGACATACTTAAATAATTTGTAATAGAATTTTCAAATTCATTGAGAAAATTTACGTAATTAAAGTTAGGCGGTTTATACACGCAACCAACAAAAAGATGTACACCACCGCAACAAACTTTTATCCATAGTTGCTCGATACTAAACGACGTATCCATAACTACATATTGAAGGTCACTCCTAATATAAAAACAGACTCCCCCACCCCTAGTTTCACGATCCCCACGGACACAATGAAAACCATTTATATTAATTGCAGAATCTGGAATCTCATTATGTAACCAAGTTTCCGACAGAGCCAAGATATCTATATTATTGATCAAAATTAGATCTTTCACAACTGCAACTTTCGGAAGCAACGATCTCACATTCAAATGCACAACCTTGACAAGCTTGTTTATCATTTTAACAAATATAATTGCAATTACAGCATCATATCAAATCAATCAGTATTATAATTTATAACCTAAGTAAGTGTGAGACAAACAAAAAGTAAAAAACAAATTAAGTAAATCGCAAGAGAAAGAGAAAAAAGCAAAAAGAAAGAAAAAACAATTAAATGAAAATTTAGCGTTATTAAATTAACGTTATTTAAATTAACTTTTTCTTATATAAATCAAGAAATACCCAAGCAAGCGCCGCTTATCTTAAATCTCAACGATTCGATTTCAATCCGCGAATGTAAACGTAATATACTTAGCCTCATTTATTTTGACTTCTCTGCTGTCTGGTCACCCTCTTACTCGATGGCGCAACGTCCTTGATGGCTAACTGAGCACCCTTAAGTGACTCCAGCTCGTCTCCGTGAAGTATAACACGATTTTTCCCATCTGGACACTTTATAATTATCCGGCCGTCTGAAGTCCATACATTAGCCTTTCCGAAAGTAATACCTGCCTCCTTGAAAACATCCAGGCGTCGCTTTGATAGGGACTCGGTAATGAGAATGTTGCTACCTTTAAAATTCTTTTTGTGTCTCCATACCAACGCTCTATCCCGGTAAGAAACAAACTTAATGATGATAGGTCGGCTCCTTGTCGATCCCTTGTTAAAACGACCCAGCCTATGACATCTATCGATGATGGACATCGTTGGAATCCAATCAGGAATCCTCAATTTCGAGAAAGTCTGCAGCACACTAACTTCTAAATCGTGATCAGATTCGTCGTTTTTCTCCGTGATCCCATGAAGCAACAAACAATTTCTTCGACTGTAGTTTTCCAAATTATCGACTCGCTTATCATGATCCACCAAAACTTGTGAAATTCTCTCCAAATTGGCATATATCTCCGTTTGAAAAGCACTGAAATCCCTTTTAATGGAATCAATAGTTACAACAGCTTCCGGAATAGCTCCGTCTTTGTAGGAAAACGTTTCACCTACTGCTGTTAGTCTAGAATTAAATTCTAACATCGATTTCCGGAACTCTTCCGCCAAAGAGGAAAATTCAACATTTTTCCCGGCCATTTAAGATTGTTTGTCAACCTCTGGTTTAAACGCCACAAACCAGTTGTAAGAAAAAACACAGACAACACGTGTTATCCCGGAACTCAGAGTTAAAGAGCAACTTCGACAAAAACTTGACTATTAGGTACCAACACCAATCACTGATTAACAGTCAAATTTACGTTAAAATCGGACGACTAATTCCCCGTGAAAACTACTATTTTGCGGAATGAAAAGAACACGTGCGCTCAACTCGACATCTCGATATCGACCTAATTATTGTAAATTAGTTTTAAAAATATAGTATCATATCTAGTCGTAAAAATATTATTTTTTGATACCTTTTTTTTATTATAAGTAAATATAATACATAATTTTGACTCTTCACCGATAGAGAGCGAAAAGATAACTTATACATGGTAATACTTAGACACTACATATACGTGGTGATTTTGACATGTTTGTTTATGATTACAAATTTTGACTATAAGTATGTGTTAATACTATTACTATTTATAGATGATATTTAGAAAAATGATATAAGAATAGTAAGATAACAAATATTTTACACTTTCTATAATTTAGGAAAACAAATTTTTATAAAATTGTTTATTATTAAGATGTTGACAGAATTTGAATTATATTTAGCGTTACATAAACCCAAACTGCCAGTGATATATTTTTTAGAAGTGTTAAATGGAATTCAAGTTAAATTTAGAGCAAAAAATAAAATGAAAACCAAAACTAAAGCCAACCCAATCAAATGTAATTCAAATACTCTAAACCAAATGTTATAATACTCAGTAAATAACCCAATAATAAGCAATAAAAAGCAGTCTGAATATCATTAATTGTAAAAGCTCTTGTTTCTACATTCTCTAATAAACGTTCGTTCCAAGCACCACCAACCACATCATTATACCATTTATTATATAATCCACTCTCAACGCAACCCTCAATAATTCTATTGATTTCATCAAGAATTAATGAATCCCTTCTGGTTAAATATGATAATAAATAACTATTTGGACAATCCGGAATTGTGTGGGATATCAATTTTCCATATGTTTTAACTTCCAAAGATTGAATGTATTTAGTTTTTGTGAGCCTTGAGAGATAAGCGTCGTATCTGTTTTGAGTATAAGGTAAAATACTGAATCTCGAATTTAAAACTTGAATATGTGGTTGTTCCGATGTTGCAAATGTATCCCTTAAACCTTCCGAATATGATGATATGCGCATCTGTGACTCGGCTAAATCTTCTAAACTTTGAAGATTTTTATAATATTGGGGTGCGGTGAGTACTGTAGATAAAGAGCTTTGAAAAGCTGCTGTGTTTATTAGTGCGAAGAAAAGGAAGTTTATTAAAAATATTTTTTCAATTGGTCTTCGTGAAAGATAATTTGGTGCAACATTATAAACCAATCTAAATGTGTCAGATGTAAGCGTTATGAATCTAGTATCAAACTCATTAAAATGAAAATGGTTTAGATTTGAGAAGTTTTTTGTGAATGAGTTGAATTTTCTTAAAAAATACAAACAAATTCCTATAGTTGTCACAAAAGTTACTATTAAAATCCAAACTTCAATTTGAAATGTTGCAAAAATCGCTAACCATTTCGGTTTTTGTTCCATTTTCGGAACGATAACGCAAAGTTTATCTCCGTCTATTGTGTTAGTAAATGTAATCTCGTTTATATGATAATCTTTAGTAAATATTTGGCCGAAAATTGCATCAATTTCTTTATTATACAACATTCCAAACGCTCCAGTTATTGTTCCATTAGGTTCTTTATTTCCAAAATCCCACGTGTATCTTATAACAGGAGTGAAATTCAATTTTTCCGCCGCCAATTTAATAAATTGTGGATCTGTCCCATTCAATTTACCATTATTATCTCTCATAGCAACCGGGACACTTTCTATTGCAGCCACTGTTATAACTTTAGATTGAAAATTTCTAATTTTTAATGCTTTTTCAATATCATTTATTTGGGATATATTAAAATCTTCAATGTTATTTAAAAATGAATTATAGGCACTTACTTTTAATGTGAATACGTTTAAAATAACAACGTTTTTAAACGACATTTCTTTAAATATCGAAATTATGGTTTTATAATCAATAATTGATGTGGTAATAATTAAAGTCATACGAATAACGCTTTTAATATTCTCTTTTATATTGTTTATAATTTCATTTAATTCATTTTTAGAACTGTAACAAATTAAAAAACCTTCTTCAGCATTTGAATTATTAACGTTGTTTGTTTGGATTTTAAACCCAAAATTGTTTAAATTATCAAACATCTTTTTATCACAAACGTCATCATTCCAGAAAATCGTTAATGTATTTGTTGTATTGAAGTAATCATTAATAAAGTTTGAAATATCTTTATAATTAATTGGTTGAAAAACTGTGTTAGGTTTCGCTTCGAAAAGGGTTTTCATTATAGATTGTATTAAACAAATTAATGTTATGTACATCCATAAGCTGTACATTTTAAATAAATGCGAGGAATTTGTAAGATAAATTTGTTTGAAGCGGTTTTGTGGATATTTCAATTTCAATTCTAGTTGCATACTAATTTTGTATTGATTTATGATTAATTTTAATTCGATGAGATATGTAGTTTTAGCTTTTGAAATGACAGGAACTGTCTAAAAATAATTTATTGTTTGTGACTTTATAAATGATTTTCGTCGTTTTTATAATCTTATATATTAAATTCTTTTTGTGTGATAAATTAAAGGGACTGACGATGATTTGTAGGAGAGTACTATCCGTGCAAAAAGTCAAGGCCCCTCACTTTAGAGACCGATATCTTCGTAACCACTCGATGAAAAGAATTGCGGTAAAGTTTATTGTAATCAGTGAACATTTCTGCATATCACACGTTACTTTGGAAATTTTCGGGTCCGCGGTTTTTCTTTTATCGCGTGTTAAGTGAAAAAAGTACCCGATTTTTGAGACTGTCAGCAAGTTTGTCTACTTTGCGATTTTTTTTCTCCAAAACTAATTGACGAAAAAATTTCTAATTTGAACTGGTGGTAAACCGATGTGTTTTTAATGTGGGGCATGTTTTATTTTTTCGATATTCCATATAGTTTCGCGGAAAATCGCGGTTTAGTAGGATGCAGTTATTTTGAAAACGACCTGGCGGATTTCAACGCGGTTTCTACCAAAATACAGGGTGATTCATTAGCTCTATGACAAACTTTGGCAGATGAAAGGTGATGCGATTCTAAGGAAAAAATGTTATATGAATATGGGTCCGATTCATTTTGGTTAAAGAGTTACAAGCCTTTGAAAATTTTACACAGTTTAATAGGCAAATGAAAATGTAACATAAAAAATAAGTTTAAAAATTACAAAAATTGTTCGAAATGTCCGCCTTCAGCTTGAATGCACGCTTCACATCGACGAAGTAAAGATTTGCAACAATCGCAACAATAATTATGAAACACAAACACAGACTTGGCTGTGATAACAAAACTGAGTTCTTTATGTCATACATTTCAATTTACTCTATTCTGTGTGTTTCAAAGTTTATAATTGTCAGAGTTTTGATCGAAAACGAAAATGCATGTATTTACGACTGAAGGAAACGCTCGGCAAGCAGCAAGAGAATACCTTCATAGGTTTCCAAATAGACATCAACCTGCCCATACAGTGTTTACTGCATCATTTCGCAGACTGAGAGAAACAGGTAACCCCGCTCCACTACATTCCGTTCGTCCCCATGATGTGAATGTACAAAATGAAGAACGTGTTATTGATTTAGTACTTGACGATCCTTCAATTAGTACTCGGCGTATAGCGAGCATGTTACAAATATCCCAAAGTTTTGTATGGCGTGTATTGAATCGAGAAATGTTACATCCGTTTCTGGAGATACTGAGCAACGCTTAGCATTTTGCCACTGGATTATTCAGCAACATGCTCAAAATAATAACTTAATTTCCCAAGTTCTGTGGTCTGATGAAGCGTGTTTCACTAGGGACGGCATAAATAATTATCATAACGAACATGTGTGGCCATTTCAAAATCCACATGCAATTAGACCAGGAAGATTTCAGCAAGCAACGGTTTAGTGTAAACGTTTGAGGTGGCATTTTTAACAATTCTTTGCTAACTGTATGGGTGATAAATGAACGCTTAAATGCAAATATGTACAGAAATTTCTTGGGACATAACCTTTTCGATTTTATCGACGACGTACCACTTAACATTGTTCAAAATATGTGGTATCAGCACGATGGTGCACCACCACATCGAGTCATCGCTTGGTTACATGAACATTTTCCAAACAAATGGATTGGCAATGGAGGTCCAGTAATCTGGCCGCCACGATCCCCAGATCTAAATCCGCTGGATTATTATTTCTGGGGACACATGAAGCAGCTTGTGTACCATGTAGAAATTACTATCCGTTAGCAACTACTGGACAGAATTCAAGATGCAGCTAATAGCATACGGAATGATCCAAATATCATACGTCGTGTGATAGAATCTTTACTTCGTCGATGTGAGGCGTGCATTCAAGCTGAAGGCGGACATTTCGAACAATTTTTGTAATTTTTAAACTTATTTTTTATGTTACATTTTCATTTGCCTATTAAAGTGTGTAAAATTTTCAAAGGCTTGTAACTCTTTAACCAAAATGAATCGGACCCATATTCATATAACATTTTCTCCTTAGAATCGCATCACCTTTCATCTGCCAAAGTTTGTCATAGAGTTAATGAATCATCCTGTATGTCAAATAATGTCGGTTGTCGGATTCCGTTATCAGTTTTTTAAAATTAGGGCTCCCTAATTTTTTAAGAGCGATTTAATAGAATTACAAATTAAAGGGAAACAGAAATAAGCTATGCGGAGAGAGGAGGGTTCCGTCCAATCGGAACAGATAGTATGTCCCAGACAGTACGTCGCGCCTTTATCTTACCTACATAAAGAAATCAGGCGCGACGTCCTGTCTGGGACGCACCATTTGTTCCGATTGGACGGAACCCCCGTCTTGCGGGGTAGAACTTATAGCAAAGAAACCGTTTGTGCAAACGCGTGATAGAAGTGTGTCATACACCGTTAGAAAGAGCAGAAAATTTCCTATAAGATGAATACAGTTCTAGAGTTTCCTCCCCGTTAAATAATAAAGTTAATATGGCACGAAGTATTTGCGAGTTGCCACCTGTAGGTTTTCAGGTGCGTTTCTTTTACAAACGATGGCAGATATTGAACGAAAACTCGGAATAAGACAGGCCAAGGTTAGCTCTTTTCGAATATGTAAACCATTTGTTGAATTTCCTTCTGATAACGGCTGCACAGGCCTTACATTGGGGCAATTTTGAGGTGATTTAAATGTAGTCTGCCGTTTCGCGGAAAGAGCAGAGCAGGAAATTTCCCATAAGCTGAATATAGTTGTAGAGTTTTCTCCCTGTCAAATTCATTTTACTAAACAAACGTAGCCTGTTTATTTTTTAATAATTATTTATAATTTTTGAACACAATCGTATTATAAATTTCGTTTTTGAAATCTAATTGGTATACCATGTACGCTTCTGAAAAAAATTTCCGAGACCAATTCGATTTTATGTTCTTGTTGAAGCGGACAAATTTCAAATTCTCTGATAACCTTGACGATTAATATTTTCATGGCCGCGTAAGCAATATGTTTTCCTAAAACATTTAATGTTATTTTTATAAACAAAAATTATTCGTTTATTTTTTTACCTGGACAAGTTCTTATACCGTAACCGAACGTAATATCACCTCGAGCCGTTCTTGAAGTCATATTTTCCTTCAAAAATCTGTCGGGATTAAACACATGTGGATCATCAAAACTTTGATCTGACGTCGCGATATTCACTAAATCAAACATAACGTGAGTACCCTTCGGAATTTTAACACCGTCTACAAAAATTCAAATTTTAATTAAAAATATCCAAATTATTATTAATTGTACAAAATACGTATTTCAATTTCTTCTTCGGTTTTTCGATCTAAAAATGGTCCAGTAAAATAACATCTTACACACTCTTTAATAAACGCCCGTAAATATATCATTAGATTTAAATCCTTTAAAGTAATTGGAGTTTTTACATCTTTTCCAATTATTGTGTGTATTTCGTCTAAGATTTTTTGTTGTAATTCGGGTCTTTGAGAAAGTTGGTAGAAACCCAAAGCTAATGGAATTATTGAAGTTTCGTGTCCCTAAAAGATGATTTTTTATTGATTTTTGTTTTCTATGAGGTAATAAAACATACTCCGTGGATCATTGTGTTTATGTTATCTATAATACGTTCTTCTGGCATTCCACTGTTTATCATGGCATATATTAAATTGTGCTTATCGCGTAATTCAGTTTTAACAGATTTAAGTCTTTCGACAAGATTTCTTGAAAAGTTGACTATATTATTTTTAGATTCTATCATTAATTTGTAATTTTTGGTGAATTTATGTAAAGGGCCCATCATTGCGAAAGAATTCATTTTTTCAAAAAGTAAATTAAAGAAATCCACACGAAATTTAGTGTAATCTTGAACTTCTTTAGCGGTTAAATCGATGTTTGAATCTTGCATTGTATCTAAATAATAAGTTATAAAATTAAATATTTAATTTTAATCATTTACTCACGCATCATTATATCTAAAACTATATGGTACAACGGAGATTCAACATCAAATGGTTTACCAAGATTTTTACGAATTATATCTAAAAATTCGTCGTATTTTTTGTCATAAACACTTATTTTACCAGATATGTATTCCCGAGTAACAGCTTTTTGAATTGTTTGTTTATCCTTTTTCCATGAATCGTCTAAAAAATTTCGGCTTGATACAATTTTTTTTAATAAGATTTGATTTACAATTAGAATTCGACATAATTCCTTCTCTCAGAAAAATCATTTCAAAAAAAATCGGTGTGATATGAAGATCGTTTGACTTGTATATTTTATCCACATAATCAATATCGGAGGTTACAATCATCGGCTTGAAAGGTTTAATCCATACTTTAACAATACGACCATATTTGTCATTTAATGTGCGTAAATATGAAACAATTCCTTAAAAAATGTATTAGCTACAGTCTAAATATCTGCGTTAAAATCATTTTCCTTACCTTTACGTGAGCTGTAATAAGAATAATTTTTAATCAATTCTAGTGTTGATGGACCAGGTAATTTATCAAGTTCTTTGTATGGTTTGATAAAAACGCAGTAAAATAGAAAAATAAGAAATAATATTTCAACTAAGAGAATTAACATTTTAGACTGGATCAAATAAATCGCTATAATTCTTTGTTACCCGTTTTATATTGATAATGTTTAACTTAAGAAAAATGTAGATAAAAGAGTCATAACCCGAAAAAAAATTTACAAGGTTAAAGATAACAAACTGCTTCTACGGAGCACGAGAAAGTTGAAATAAAAAAATCATAAACTATTTAAATAAATACAAAACAATTACACATACAATTTTATTTTCCAATAAATATTAAACAATTTTCTACTACTAATAAGCAAGAATTCTATGGCCCGACTATTTAGAGAAAATATTATAAATTGAGATAAACTTTAGATGATGTTACTTTCCATTATCGATTATAGTTCGAGGTATGGCCATAATTGAACTAGTTAGTTCCGCAGAATTCCTTTTTCCATTCGGAGGAAATTGATATGGAATTAAAGGGATATCGCTTGGTTGGCTTAAAAACTCGTTTTTTCTTAAGACGGATACAATCCAATTTAGAAATTGATGCGAATTTGGTGATATAATCTGCAATATATGTAAAAGAATTAAACTATCACAACAAATCAAATTCTACATTACCTCATTATTCATATCTTCATCGTGATTTGCAGGAAATCCATTAGAAATGGTTATTAATACCAAAAATAATGTAAACTGGATTAGTTTCAAATTTTTACACTTTCGATTAATCGTAATTTCTCTGAAATTAATTTAATAAAATGATAATAATTTATTACAATCAAACTAAACGTATATTACTTACTTCATTGTGAGATGAGAAAATTCTGTTTGAGTACCGTAAGATTTTTATTCCTTATATATACGCGTTTTGATTGACGGAATATCTGTCGAAACCAGAATAAGGACTTGAAATGTTTTATATCTGTTTTTGAAGTAAAGGAAATAATTGGAATCGGTAGGAATATTTGCGTCATAAATTCAAGACAAGGAATTCATAAATGTGAAATAATTAAATCATTTAATTTTACGCTAATCGTAAGTAATCATCGTTTAATATATTATAATAAAGATGTTTTTAGAAAATTAATTATGACTCAAAATTTGGATTCTGGACATTAACTCCCATTGAAGATTGACAATGTGGTGGTTGGTGAGTTATCAGTGTAAGTTATAAATTTTTTTATATCTTTAGACCAATATGATCAACAACTAAACATAAGGTTAGCTAAAACTAAGATTGCGTTAAAAGGAAGTATTTGATTGAGTTGCGACCATACGCTAAGAAAAAAGCATATATGATTCAAGTCTTTCTACAAACTACTTTCTTAGATTAGCATCAACTGTTGAAGCCAAAAAACTATCCCGCGTTCGTTATTGGAATTAAAATCTTCTCACAATTCCCATGATGAAGAAATTTCGTATTGTAATAAATTTCATGGCGTTTGATTGTTTAATGTTTCTAACATAAACTGTAAATACAATAACTGTAGTAACACTAAATGGAAAAAGTACATACTTTAGCCAAGAGTTACTTATTACAGATTTGAAATCAATTTAGATAGGAGAAACTAAGAAAAACTGGTCGTTTTAGGCTTTCTTGCAAAAATTTTTTTTTAAATTCGATTTCCCGAAAAATGTTTATGCAATATTCATCAATCATCAACTGAAGTATGAGCTTTCAACAGTGAAGATCATTATGAAGAATCACTTTTAGTTATTGCGATATATTTGTTATTGCGCTGTTTATTACAGAGGATTTCTGGATGAATTTGAGAATTCGGTTGTAAGTTGTCTGAGCTTTACTGATCGAATTATATGTTGCGGTGATTTTAATGTTAATTTAATCAATATGGATAATTGCGATAGTGAGTATCTGTTGAATTTGCTAAATTCCCTTGGAGGTCAACAATTGATTGATGTACCTACAAGAATTACTTTTGGAACGGCTTCTCTGATAGACTTGTTGATAACGTTCGAAAAGACTCTGGTTCTACGCAGTGGAGTGCTCCCGTGCAATTTGTCTGATCATGATATGGTATTTTGCGATGTTGGTGTGAATGTAGGTAGACAATCTCCAGTGTTTAAGTCTCTACGACTATTAAGGCGTATTGATAGTGTATCTTTTCTGCATGATTTACAATCAGTTCCATTCAATTTTATATTTTATCTAACTGATATTAACGACAAGGTCTCATTCTTTACACAAGCCTTAATTGATTTATTTGATATTCACGCTCCAATAAAGCAATGTCGATTTACCAAGCCTCCCGCACCCTGGATGACTGATAATATTAGATTAATGATTAAGTTGAGAAATGAAGCTAAAACCAAGTTTAGACATATGGGCAGGCCGGCTCATTGGGAATATTATAAGACCCTTCGTAATCTCACTACTGCAGCTATAAGGAATGAAAAGCGAGCTTATTTTGGTTCTATTGCTGCTACGGGCAATACCAAACAGATGTGGAATAACTTGAAAACTTTGAACTTAAAACCAATTAAAAAATCTTGTCTACCTTTAAATTTAAAACATCCTGATCTGATTAATAATTATTTTGTAGGCAGTGTAAATGACATTATTAAAGATTTACAGGCTTCTGACCTTGATCTGTACAGTTCTCCTATTTATGGTAGTCAGTTTTCATTTAAGACTGTGGAGATCTCTCTGGTTTTTGACGTGATTGCATCTGTTACATCTTCTGCTATTGGTACTGATGGAATTTCCATTGAGATGATCAAACTGTGTTGCCCCACCATTTTGCCATATTTAACCCACCTACTCAATTGTTGTTTAGTTGACCATGTCTTTCCCTTGGAATGGAAACGCGCAGAGGTTATTCCTCTGCTCAAAAAGGATAACCCACGTGAGTATAGTGACTTGCGACCAATAAGTATTCTCCCTGTTCTTTCTAAAGTTTTAGAAAAGGTTATGAAAGCTCAATTGGTGGAGTATATGGAGACCAATAGTTTGCTCCCTTCAGAACAATCGGGTTTTCGATGTGGGTATAGTTGCACAACATCAATGTTAAATCTAACTGATGATATATTGTCCGCTGTTGACGTGGGAGAGAGTACTGCTGTGGTTTTTTTGGACTATTCAAAAGCATTTGACACTGTTAACCACACCATTTTGAGCAAACTACTTCGTTATCTGGGTTTTGGTGAAGGCGCAGTAACACTATTGAGTAGCTATCTTAGTGATCGCACACAGAGGGTGAAAATTGATGATGCCATCTCTGGTGAACTCGCACTTTGTAATGGTGTTCCCCAAGGATCTGTGCTGGGACCTATTTTATTTTCTATCTATACGTCACAATTTAATAAATTTATTAAATTCTGTAAAATGAGTACATATGCGGATGATACCCAGCTTTACGCTTCATACGCGACAGCGGGCAGTGGTATTGCCGAGGCTGGTATTAGCGGTGACCTTGATACGATTTTTGAATTAGCAACATACCACCAGCTTAAAATAAATCCTGACAAATCTATGTGGATGAGTTTTAATGGGCAACAGCGCAACCCTACTTCGCACTTAGCCATTAAGATGAATAACACCTTAATTAAAAAGGTCTCTGAAGCTAAGTGTCTTGGTATGATTTTAGATACTAGCTTAAGATTTAGAAAACAAATTCAAACATATATTCAGAGATCATATTTTTTTTTGCGTCGGCTGTACCTGCATCGTTCATGTTTACCTTTGAAATTAAAAGTGCTCCTCTGTGATATGTTTGTTCTTTCACAATTTAATTATATGTCTGCTGTATATCATAGGGCTATAGATGCAGTCACGTCACGAACTATACAAAAGGTTCAGAATAGTTGCCTCAGATTCATTTATGGGATTCGCAAATTTGATAGAGTTTCTTATAAACTTAAGGATGCTGGGTGGCTGAACATGAGCTCTCGACGGGAGTTTCATAGTTTGTCTCTCTATCATAGAATCGTTACCTCTGGAGTCCCGGAGTACCTGCATAATAAAATTAAATATAAACCACAGTGCGAGGGAAGTCAGACAAGGTCAGGTATTAGTTTCTATCCTCCAAAACATAGAACATCACTTTTTCAAAGGTCATTTACATATCATGTTTATAAATCGTATGGAAGCTTGCCACATGCACTACGTCAACTGAAATATGACCAATTTCGAATAAAATTGAGGAATATGATTTTTCAGCAGTCAACGGGTCTTTTCTGATGTTTGTTATTCTTTGTTTCTCTGTGATTTTTTGTGACCTTATTCTTATTGATATAAAGTCATTGTTACGATGTTAACAGTTAAGCCATCAGTTATTACACTGAGTCCTTTTTTAATTTTCATTATTATTTTTTTTTTCTTTTTTTGGTCCTCATTTCTTTTTTTTTTCTCTTTCATTTAATTTACGTTTGGGTCTTTTGGGCCCTTTCATTTAATTTAATTATGTTTAAATTTAGATTTGATATGATGCGGGTGATACTGTATTAATGATTTCAAGATTTTGCCTTTGTTTTTTTTTCTTTTTATTTGTTATAATTCATAGAATTTTTTTTTTTTATTTTACGGTTGGATAGAACAGACTATTCTGGATCCCGCCGTTTGATCTCCATACATTATGTATATATTTGTATTGTAGTTTCTTTTTTGTAATGGAGACAATAAAGTCATTTATTATTATTATTATTATTATATAAATGTTTGAAGTTAGTTGAAATTTCAGTTAAATATTAAATTTTCTATGATTAAGTTTAAAAGATTTATAAAAAAATTGATTCCAGAAAATGTTAATGTTATGTCTACCAATGATCAATTAAAATACGTACTTTTCATTATTGAAGTCATATTTGGTATTTGAGATGTACTTTTTTGAATTACATCGAAATTTCTGGTGAATATTAAAATTTCTTCAATTAACTTTAAACGTCTATGAAAATTCGATTTCCCGGAAAATCTTTATAAAATATTAGACAATCATCAATTAAAGCATGTACTTTTCAATAATGAAGTCCATTATGAAGAATCACTTTGAGTTTTTGCGATATAAATTTGTAAACTTAATCGAAATTTCTGTTAAATTTTAAATTATCACTGATTAAGTTTGAAAGATTGACAAAAAAATTATTTCCCGGAAAATGTTAATGTTATGTCTAGCAATTATCAATTAAAGTATGTACTTTTCATAATTGCAGTCTGTTTGGAAAAATCACTTTTAGTTTTTGAGATGTACATTTTTGAACTATATCGAAATTTCTGGTGAATTTTTAATGTTCTTCGATTAACTTTAAACGTCTATGAAAATTCGATTTCCCGGAAAATCTTTATAAAATATTAGACAATCATTAATTAAAGCATGTACTTTTCAATAATGAAGTCCGTAGTAAAGAATCACTTTTAGTTTTTGAGATATAATTCCTGACGTTAATCACACATTCTGTTAAAATTTAAGTTTTCTTGGTTTTAGTTTAAAAATTTGAAAAATCTATTTAACTCTTCTTCATATTTTTAAACTCAATTGAAATTTTTTGCAATGATGATAAAATGAGTAACAAATGTATACAATAAACCGCTTGCATAAAATAGATTATAAACATTCTTGATGTGATTTTGAATTAATAATCTGTGAAACTAAAATAAATAAATATTATAATAAAGTATCTTAGAGTTTTTTAAGGTTTAAAATCTTACTATGAATCGTTTCTCATTCTTTAAGTCATATATTTTCTCTTATTTGCCAAAAGATCTTTTAGGCAGAATGATTCATTAAAGTTTCGTGAGATGAATCACCGTTTGTCTCGCGCCCTATCCGATTAAAAATCCATTCGGTTGCGGTTACCGAGCTCGGTTTCGATTTTTAATGGATCCATTGTTTCGTTTTTATTTAAAATTGTAATGTGTTTAACCGTGGGTGGGTCTTGTTGAACATCAACAGATAAGTCTTCTCATTTATCTTGTAGCTACGTCATACTAAATACTTACCTAAACATAATGTGATCTTAAATCCAATGTCGTAATAAATTTTCTCATTTTCGATCAAATACTGTTTTAATCAATTTAACAAAAGAAAATAAAACAATTTTTTATATGAATAGAATTTATTTAAATTTTTAAAACGCGATGATATCAGATCTGGGAACTTGGGCCAGATCATCATCGAGATGCATCAGCATCATGAATGTAAAAAAGAGAGCTGGAGCGCTAAGAAGATGCCAAATATCATGGGTGTCATAGAAATCCATGAAGATGCAGTTTCTGTTCATTTTTCGAGACTCCGCCGGGGTTACCTATAACAATGGAGGTTTTTGTACTTTATTTATTAGAAATATTTTTATTTGCGTGCTTTACCGTCCACATTGTGGAGCTGTTAACAAAGAAATAAGCTGAGGCACCCCAAGTTACAACGCTGAGTAAAATATAAAGAATTGCCATAATACATAATCGTTCTTTATTGAAAAGCTGAAACAAAATAAAATTTAATTCATTTTTA
The DNA here is from genome assembly GCF_036711975.1 of Onthophagus taurus. NCBI lineage: Eukaryota > Metazoa > Arthropoda > Insecta > Coleoptera > Scarabaeidae > Onthophagus > Onthophagus taurus. Next base: position 16,005,510 of record NC_091967.1, on the reverse strand, counting down.
TAAGATGTGTAGAATCTTTAATAATTACTTTCATTGATATATAGAAGACCGCGTGAAGTAAGCTGTTAATCATTAATATAGCAAGCAAGTAAGTTCCAAAGTCGGTGTAGGATGGATAAAAGATGATACCAACAACTGCCATTGCTATATTACACATATTAGCAACTAACAATAAAATAAATCTCCCTTTTCTAATGGGAGTTAAAGCTTCTACTACAGCATTTTTGTTTTTCAATAACTCTATTTCTTGCATAATTCCTTTGATTACATATCCCATAAAGTAAATTTTAAATGACAAGAAAATGCATAGAAACAAATACGATATAACGAAAATAATCATAATTGCTGTTGAATTGGTTAAAATTCCCAACATTGCTGAAAAAAATAAATCAATATAAAAAAATCTTAAATCTAAGGACAAGGTTACATAGGAACAAAAAAATATTAATGAAACAATAACGTGTCCTTATAAATAACTAAAATATCATCAGGTGAACTGGTTCTAATAATTTAAAATGCCAATTCCTTCTTGGAAGTGTAAATTATTTTTTTTTAATTACAAAGACAGATTGGTTAGGTGATAAAACTTACCCAAAAAAACAGCAGCACCTAAAATTGTAAATGTCGCATAAGCGCTGGCGTTTATTCGTGGATGGCGATTTTGATACAGTTTAATCATTACTAAAACTGCCATAACATACATAAAACTCGTATCTAAAAACAAAATGTTATTAGAAAATGTTTTAATCTAATAATAAATAATTTTGATGATCGTGGACTCCAAAAGTAACCAAAAAAAAATTCGGGTTTCTCTTGGAATCCCATTAATATAGTAAAACCTCGATAAAACATGGAATAGAGCAAATTGAGGAATAATAAATAATATGACATAAATATATTTTGTCCGTTATATTCGAAGTTCGTTTAAGGAGATCCGTTATATAGAGGTTTAACTGTAATTAATTTTACCAAATTGATAATTAGATTGGTTCGGACAAATGTGATAACACGCTGATAATAATCCTTCTAATATCAAAGCAATTCCCATTGCATAGAATAAGCCATAATGTCTTGGAATTCCACAACCCTGAATAAGTAAGAATTTGGTGTTATTTTCATTTTTTAAACTGCAATTTTATTTTACCGGATAATACTTTTGATTTCTTTGAAGAAATAATGTAACTACCAAACATAAAATGCCAAAAACCATATAACCAATATTTGAATAAATGTGATTGAAATCCTTAACGTTTCCCAAAGGATGAGCACACAAGAAATTGTGGTAGCAAAGATCCAAATCTCCAGTATTATTTACCGTCTAAACATTACAACATTATTGAACAATATTACGTATTTAATTAAATTCTTTTACCCTTTGATAAGTAACCATTAATTGTACAACTGGAATTCCATAAAATATTCCAATATTAGTAATGTGCCAAAAATAATTATTAGCTCTCTTTTGGATTCTTGACGAATTTATACAAAAATCATCCACGGTAAGTTGCTTCCGTTTTAAATAACTATCAACTTGATCATGGCCTAATTTTCTGGACCTTTCTTCCGTATCAGAAACCACTAAAAAGTATAAAAGAAAAAACAAAAAGTCATCACAAAACTCATCGAATATAATCGTACCATCATCATCATCGTCTATTTCTCCATCATTTCTCCTTCTACACTTCATGATGTAATGAACCGCAACTACGCAAACTATAAAGATTATAAAAAATCCCAAATTTAATCCAAACACAAACATTGTAGCAGCCATATAATCATCGGCAGTAATCCCATCTCGTATACTAAAACTAACTATTGAGGTTCTTGTTTGAGGATAAATCCTACTTTTTCTAGGCGTTGGAAGAAGGGAACTTTCTTGGTTACATTCAAAGTTATCCCCCATTGCGACGAATACCAAAAAGAACCCGTTAGGATAGTTTCTAGGCTAAAATAAAACTTAAAATTATAATAATTCATCTAAAAATTCTGTTAAACTTACGCTAACGTATAATCCTCCTTTATTACTAAATGTTAGATAATCACCTTCAAATCTGATATCTTTGTTTAAATCTCTTATGGGACACTAAAAAATAAAATTTAAATAATTTAGATATTAATTTAATTTAAATAATAATCTGAATAATGAAAAAACATTTCGGTATTTAGGAAGAGTATGGTTGAGTGAGAAAAATGAACGCCACTTAACATCTATGGATTTTTTTTGTGAAATCTCTGAAGACTAAACCCAGGTCAAGCAAATCATAACAGTTCTAAATCCAATGCTGGCATGAATATGGTGTTGTACAATGTAGAGAAGTTGTGGGTTTTGGTTGTGATGACATAACTCAAGTATAATTAAGGTGGGATCAGGTGGTAAAAATAATCATGCTCTTCCCTCCGAACCTTGATATAAGCAAACATGGTTAACAAATTGTTGTTATGTATTATTCACAACACAGAGAAAAGGCTCAAAAGAAACATTTAATAAAGATCAAATTAGCTTAAGTTTTACTTTTGTTTGTATATGACATTTGCTTACACTCACAAAGCTTTTATGATATGGAGGTAAAGTTGAGAAGACTTCAGCATGAAGCAGAAGCAACAGAATTAAAGGTCAAGGAGATAAGGAGACAAATTTCCTCGGATGTCGAACCAGTCAGGAAGAAGAGATTCACAGTGATTCATGATGATTGATGAATGATGATAACTATAATCAAGCATTTTTTTAAATTTATGTACCTTTAAAAAAAATTACATAATAAACAACGAAATTATAGTAGAATTTTATGAAACGTGAAAGTTAAGTAGAACAAAAAATAATACCATATTATCCTGAACAGAAGCAAGGAGACAAACATCATCATCCGAGTTCATCTCAATAAATACTGTGGATCGATGTTCTTCTGATTCTGGGAAATCATAAAAATAAAAAACCGGTTCACTTGCTGACACGGTAACGTTGTAATATCTATCCTTCTCCAAAAAATAATCAACAACTTCTTCGGCCCTGATCTCAACCTCGATTGGATCTTTAGACGACGTTGAAATTGATACGCTAAAATTCCGATTTCCATCTGATACTTGTTCTAACCGACCTTAAAAACAATACTAATAATTAATGTACAAACTAAAAATAATTAAATATAATTACCTCTCTTAGAAGAACTTCTATCATAAGTAGAAGTAAATTTACTGAAGCATAGCGTTCGTGCTGTATTTAAAAAAGGAATTCTATAGGTACTTGTGCTTACAAGAAGAGGAACTTCCCAAGACATTACCAATTTTTCTTGTCTAACAACTACAAAAGCCGGATGTGGAGACCAAATACCATTGGCGTGTATTCTATAAGGATTCGAAGTCTAAAAGTTTCAACATTTTTTATAATTAAAAATACCTGCACCAAGTAATAATTTATTTATTTACTCACCGATGTATTTGGAAAAGATAAAATATGTTCATAAGTATCATTAACAGAAACCCTAATATCCGTATTATATTCAACTGGACTATAAATCACTGAATGCATGCCTAAAGAACTTGTTGGAACAAACATTAGGTAAATCCATGTCAATATTACATAATCACCTATAAAATCAATGAATTAAAGTTGTTTTAAAACAAAATAAAGGTATAAATACATACACGTCGTTATCATTTTGATGTGGTTGCGGAACCTTGTGGCTACGCAAACATATTTAAAGTGAAAATGTGAGCGCCTCAGTTTCTCTTATCAATTAGTTTGGTGTACTCATGATTCATGGAGTTGAGATATCTAATCAGTTATCAGATGTTCACACAGAATGCCAATATTAACTGATTAATAGCTCGAGCGAACTCATTGCGCATGTCATTTCAAAACATTTTATTAATAATATAATAAACATAAATAAAATAATGATTATAACAGACTTCTAAGTAGATATAATCAATCATCGTTCTTCATTGGAAATTTTCCCTCCTACTGAGTTCGTGTTGTAGTCAAAATGATTTATCGTCAAGATTTCATGTCGCTTTTAGATAATTTTAACTACCTACACGGAGATATTGTGGTACAGCTATCAGTCTTCACACCTTGTTTATGGGAGTTAAACGTAGGCGGCACCATCGATACCGCCCAGAAGCAATTTTCTGTCAAACACTGACGTTTTCAATGTGGTTCAATTCGTGATTTGCGACTTACAGGTTTTTTTGACCTTTAAAAATTAGAAAAAAATTCACACACACTTCAAATTCCACCGGTTACATTTTTTTTTCAGTCGTTTCTTTAGATTTACATAACAAGATATCTCTAAATCAGGAACTGTTTGTTTACACTACTAGATAAAATTAAAATTTATTTACATTTTTACTTACAATTATAAATTTGATTTCGTCTATTCTAATTGAAAGTCGACAAGGAACTATAACGCAATTTTAAGATTGTTTGGAATCGAGGATGCCAAAAATAACAAATAAAGCAAGAATTCTTAGAAATCGCTTGGTGTAATAAATTAAAAATAATCTTGAAAATTTAACAAATCTTAAGGCATGTTTTTACTTAATTATTTCTGTTTTTTTATGTAAAGTCACGACAGAATGCAACAACATAATTACTTAGAGTGATCGTGATAATTTATGTAAATCTCCCAACCGAAATGCATTATTGTTGCCTCGAAATGCATCAACGTCAACACAAGCAGTCAAACTCGTCGTGAACTATCTTCGAGCGTGTCGACGGGTTTTGTTAAAAAAAAATTGGTTTGGCCCATCCGTTCTGTGGACAAAGGCCGAACCTCAAAAACACCTTAATTCAAAACATTATCTCTCTACCGTCGGTTGAGAGAAGATAAAACGGCAAGGTCAGTAGCGAAAGAGTCAAAAACCTCGTCGTCGGGCCGTGGTAATCCGGACGAACGAGTCGATTTCTGCTGTATTAGGACGAGAAGGACCAGTTGTCTCGTAATTCAGCGTAGATTTCAACTTCATTAAGTCTGAAATGAGACACAGTTAGAAAAACGTAGGTTGAAATTAAAAGAATATAAACATTTGAATAGACTAGTGACAAATAAATTGTTTTAAATTGTTTATTTTAGATTTAAATTTATGTAAGATTTATATAATTATAGTATAGCAAATACAATGTCTTGTTTTCTTATATTCCACCGCTTTTAACATCAACTGTTAGTGGATCGTGTTGAGATATCGAAATAAATTGAAACTTATCTTTTGAATAATTATTACTTTTTCAGTTATAAATTGAAAAGGATCCAATAAGAAGAAATTTACTTGCTTGGGTCATTAGGTTGTGCAGGAGTTTGGGTATGGAAACCATAAACCAAAGTCCCCAAATAACCTTGTCGTCTTCAAGGTCTTTCAGTGGTATTTGAATTGGCTTTGGGTAAAAGCTTTTCACTAAACTGAAAATATTAGATTAACTAATTCGTTAACAAAAAAAATCTCTTATAAATATCAAAATATCTGCACAAATTAAATAAGAAAACAATTACTTTATTTCTAGACATTAACAAAGCAGACAGTTCCACTTGTCAGTTCAGACATTGAGGAACTGGAAAACATGTTACAAGATCTAAAGGAACACACAAAGTAAATAAGTCTAGAAATGAACATTGATAAATCCAAAATAATTAGCAACAGACATATATGTTTGTATACATGTATGTTTTGTATACAAAATGATGTTGCCAATGACAACGTTTCCTTGGAGAATGTAAGCAAGTACATATATCTTGGTTACACTATTAAAAGTAGAGTCAACTATTATGGGAAGCATTTAGAAAACTATTTTATACTAAAAAACAAAGAATTTCGAGAAGCCCAAAACAAAAAGTGCATGATAGCTGCATACTGCCATTGGCTATATACGGACTTGATAACCGATGGAACGAGCAATGCCGGGGATCATTCTGAGAGATAAGATTGGAAATAGCAAAAAAGAATAACCTTTTGTACATCACGAGAAACGAGAAGAGGTGCAGGAAGACCGAAGAAGAAACGATGATATGAAAGATGTGGCGGGGAAAGAATGAATAAAATCAGCAAAAGACAGAAATAAATGGAGACATTTGGAAGAAGCCTAACAGTCTCTTAGCAGTGGATAAATACAGGCTGAGGAAGAAGAAGAAGAAGAAGACAGGTAGATCCGCATAGAAAAGCTACAAAGGAAGTTGATAATGAAAAAATGAAAAAATCTCTGAATTAAGAGAGTTACTAAATTTTGTGGACGAGGACGATTGATGGCTTTATGAAGCTATTATATTGAATGAGCTAGTCTTAATCTACAGTGGAAAGAGTATGTTAATTCATTGAAACATCTTCATTTATTTTGTTTATATTTTGCAAGCAGTTTGTACCATTACAATTTTCCAAATGCAAGCAATGCAAAAAAGATAAGCAAGTATCTTGTATAGTTGAGGTCAATGCTCAAATAAATAAAACTTTAAAAATCGACTCTTTTGCATGATTTCAGTATAAATAAACCACCATTTCTGTCGATATGTCCTTCATGGTAATTATCAAAAAATTCCACGTCGTAGGTGTCACTAGAAAAAAACATAATCATGACACAATGTTTTTATTAAAATATACACAAGAACTAAAATTAATACTTTCTACTCATAGGTATTTGTAAAAAAGATATCAATTATTTTCCTATTAATTACAAATCAATATGCATTGATTGATAATCATAATAACAATCTTTTTATCTTACTGATACAACGTTTGAGTTTTTGGAATTATCTAATTCCTCTAATTTTATTTAAAAAAAAATGTTGTCATATTTGTAACCCAATTATCGAAAAAGACGTCTAAACTGACCGCGTAACTTCTTTAGCGATAATTAGTGATGTGACTATTATTTATTTGATCGATATAGTTACATCGACCCCATTCTAATTAAGATCAAACAAAAACTTTCCAAGGCTACCGATTACAATGTCGTCTCCTCAGAACGAATTTTCTTTCGGTCGGTTGTAGATATTAAATGTCAACGGGTAAAAGAGACGTGTTGTTCGATTTTAAGAAGTAACCTTGCGTTAAAAGTCGTCTTAATAATGTCTTAACCACTGTTAAGAAGTGGTGGTTGGAACCGAAAAAAAGAAAAATAATAATAAAGCGTCTAGACCATATTACTAACATTACAACAACAGTACTCTTTAATCTAATCTAAATTAGTTATGAGGAAATTTAAACAATTTTTTAAGTGACGCTTCAATTTGTTACCTTGTATTAATTAGAATACGTTATCGGTATGTCAATAAAGAAATAAATGATAAAAAAGATATATTTTTAATCTAAACTTCTAAAGAATCAAAAAAAAATTAAATCTTATGTTTAAATAGAAGAAGTGTTTGAAAACCACTTCATGTATCGAACTGAAGAGGATCTCAACGTCCACTTATTACCGAGTTGTCAAACCCACAACAATGATTTGTTACTTTTCTTGTTTTAAAAACAAAAAAAAAGATCTCATTACACCAAATCGTATTTTACAGCGACAGAAAAGATTTCTTACATGATTTAGTATTCTTCAAAAAATCGAAAAAGAAACTTTTTCGACCACACGCCAATTTCTCCACGGCAATAAATATACAGTTTTCAAAGCGAGCCATTAAAGCGACAACGAAGTGCTATTAAGATAGCGTTAAGTTATTTTGTATTGTTTTTTGTTAAGAAATTAAGAAAATTGATGGCCGTAACACATTAATTCGAAATATTAGAATAGAAAAAAGCAAAAAGTTGATTTTAATGTATGGAATGTAACATTAAAGGTGCTAAAATGTTACTTCTGTTTTAAATTTATCTTTTTTAATATAAACAATATCAGAAATGAGGATGTAATAATCAAAATTTTTTAATTTTTTGAAAGATACATTTTTTTAAAATACATTTTGAAACAACGACTGCACATGATTAAATAAAACTTTATCGTATAGTTGACATATTATTGGATAAACATTAAAAACGAATGTTTTTGTGGTCATTGCCGTCGTGTACGTTTTACATTAGCAACTCATTCGAGCCGTTATTTATGCAAATACGCAATGTTTGTCACATTCGAGAGGTTACCAAGTATGTGACAAAAAAGATCTATTATTTAGAAGAAAAATGAACAATACTCGAAATAATTTAATACTTTGCACAAAAAATTGGGGTTCACCCATAAAAAATTGATAAATAACAACGGTAGTAATAAATAATGGAAACTTGTATGGTAAAGAGTTATCAAGTTGTTAAATTTTCGGGATACCACTCGTAAAAGAAATATTTATTGCTAAACCCTCTCGATCTGAAACATTTTACGACTTACAAAAGTCCAGATCTCCATAAATTCAAATTGTTACTATAATCGGGTGTTAAAATAAAAATAATGTCACCAATGCTAAAGTTAAGACAAACTTTTAATCAAAAATAAAAAATTTGAAATGTTTAAAATTCTTGTTTTGATAATAACAAACATGAAAATAAAAATATCAAAAACATCTTGTAAGCAATCCTTATTTTAGTTACTGATTAACCGTGAAGAAACCTAAAACGAACAAAAATTGACCTTAACCTATAACGAATCTGACATGTCCTGTAAACAAACAATTCCTTCCAAAATGATCCATTCTTTTTTAATTCCATTGTTTATCTCATCGATTTATCTGAAAACAACTACCTAATAAGTATTACAATATTGTTGTGATCTCAAGAACAAACAATTTTGAAATATCAAAATAATTTGGAGTTATTTTTAATGATGATGATGATTTCGCTAAAAGCTTCTCTTATAAAGACAATAAATGTGATTACTAAAACATTATTAAAACTTTATTTTTATTTGTAACCGAAAACGAATCGATGCCAACCGCTAATTAGACAAGGAAACCACTTCATCAACGACATCGTTAAATGGTAATATCCTACGAAACGGTAAGTTAAGAAAAATCTTGCGGAGAATTTCAAAAACGTATACACGTCTTTGCTCTGTTTTATTACACGTTTAAGTTCAAGGCGGATCATTGATATTTTATTCTATAACAAAAAAAATAGGAAAAAAAAACCTATATGTTATCCTGTTATCGATATGGTTCAGGATATGTTCTAATTTGAATAACTAAAGAACTAGTTATAGTGTAGTTATAAAATTATAATCAAATAAAAGTTTATTCGATTATATTTTCTTAATTTACGTCCAGTTGCAATTTTGTGTATTGATTCTTGATTTTTGGTTCGATTTTGCAAAACACTTAGTTGATTGCGATGGTCTATTCAAATGCTGAAATGGTCGATACAGCTCCTGGAAAATTTACACAGGATGATAAAAAACTTGTTACAGAGCACATAAATCGCATACCCCGAGAAAGGTCTCATTATTCGCGCGCAAAAAGTGATAAGGAATATATGAGTTCAGAATTAAATATCAACCGCCTTTATAAAACGTTCAAGCAGAAATATCCCCACAGCTTGGTCACTTATAAGTTTTACAGAAACGTATTAAAAACAGTCTTTCCAAATGTTTCATTTAGAGCACCTAGATGTGACACCTGTCGGAAATATGACAGAATTGCGAAATAAAAGCGCAGGTTGAAAGAAGGTCGGGTAGCAAAGGTAGAGTTGGATTTGCACCATCGAAATGCAGAAACAGCTACGATGCTCATGAAAAGGGACATCGCGTCATCGCAAGTACCAGGAAGCATAATGAGTGTGTTCTCAGTGGATTTGGAACAAGTCATATTCGTACCTACATTGACCCACTCTGACATGTTCTACTTAAGCCAACTTTCATGCTATAACTTAGAAATCGGCTTTGGGGATAGAAACCATTCATTCATGTGTCTTGCATATTACGCATCCTAAATATGGGCATTACAGAAAAAAGGAATGTTATTATTTGGAGCGATAACTGTACCGCCCAAAATAAAAACAGAATGGTTACGTGTTTGATTTACGTGTTTCTAGTGAGTTGTGGACTCTTTGACACCATCGAACATAGGTATCTTGTCAGTGAACATAGCTTCCTTCAGTGCGACAGAGATTTGCCTTGATTGAGATAAGAAAGCGTAAGTGTAATAAGCGTAAGCGTAATATAAATAATCAAAAAGCGTAGGGAATGTGTTTTTTAGAAAATAACGATCATACGAATTATCTCGTAGTTGGCTTCTGTTACAAAAAACTCTTCGCAGAAGCCAACTACGAGTTAATTCGTACATACCAAACACGTTTCGACTTGTCGCTTGATGCGTCTAACTTCGTCAGTAGAAAATCAGATATAGTGGAGTGCATTACGTTTTTACGTCTTTCTTGAGTGTGTATCTTTATAATTTTTATTTATAATTAATATTATTAATTAATTATAAATATCTCAATATGGATAAGAAACGACGGCGGACTGAAAAACAAGTTGATTTTTACGACAATCCCAGCGATTCACAATTGGACGAGGGTAGTAACGACAGTAGTGATTCCGAATTTTCTGAAAATTCAATGGACAGTGATTATGAAGTAGTCTCCGAAACTGAAGATAATAATGATGTGTCCGAAGCAAGCACATCAAGTACGGGTGACAATTTGTGGACAGAAATTCCACAAAACCCTGAATTATTTATTTTCCAAGAAAACGTTGGTTTTAAATTGGATACGACAAATCTTACAGTGCAAACGCTGGTAGACTTATTTTTTTCGGAGGGGTTTCTTGCATTATTGGTTGAGCAAACTAATTTATACGCTAAGCAAGACATTGCAAATCTTAAAAAGATAAAAAATCTAACAGGGCGTCACAGTGGATAGATGTAACAGTGTCAGAAATGAAAGTTTTTATTGCACTTTTGTTACAAATGGGCCCTTGTACATTTCCTTCAATAGAGCATTATTGGAGTAGAAATAAACTATATAATGTAATGTTTTGGCGATCGCATATGAGTCGAAATAGATTTCTATTGCTACTGCGTTATTTTCACTTAGTTGATAACTCAGTACCATCTTCTGATAGATTATATAAGGTAAGACCTATACTAAATCATTTCAATGATATTATGAGCCAAAACTACGTGCCAAATAAAAATATTTGTATTGATGAATCAATGCTGCTATGGCGTGGAAGATTATATTTTCGCCAATACATAAAAAATAAAAAACATAAATATGGTATCAAACTGTATGAATTATACGAGTCCGATGGTATTGTCATGAAAATAAGAATTTATAGCGGAAAATCTGAGAAAACTGATAGACTGATATAGTCTTACATTTAGCTGAAGATTATCTCGATAAGGGATATACACTACACATGGACAATTTTTATAATTCTGTTACACTTACAAAATTACTGACAACCCGAAAAACTTATGTATGTGAACTTTACGAAAGAACCGAAAGGAGAATCCCCAAGATGTGATAAATCGAAAGCTGAAAAAAGGGGAAGTTACATGGCAGCGAAACGATCCCGTTACTGTATGTAAATGGAAAGACAAACGAGAAGTCTTGATTATTTCAAACATGCATGTTGTTGAAATGGTGGAGGTATCCAATCGCAATGGTAAACTTTCGACGAAACCAAATATAATTCGAGATTATAATAAAGGAATGTCTGGATTTTTTTTCTCTGGATTGATCGATCAGATCAAATGCTGGCTTACTACACATGCCTAAGAAAAACTATTAGGTGGCCTAAAAAGGTTGCTTTACACATTATAGAAATATATATATACACAATGCGCATAAAATATTTCAAAAGATAACTGCATCTAAAATAAAACTAATAAAATTTTGGGAAGAATTTGTCATTGCGTTGATGGGAGAACAGTTTCAACCAGTTGCGGAGAAAATAAGATTGCAAAATCTTCATTATTTGGAGTGTATTCCACCCAGCGAGAAAAAAAAAGGCCCACAAAGCCATGTCGAATTTGTACTCAGGCTAAACAACGCCGAGAAACGCGTTATTTCTGCCCAGTTTGTGCGGAGAAACTAGCCCTTTGTGTGGAAGATTGTTTCAAAAAGTATCATAAACAATAAACGTATTATTTTGTATAAAGACAATAATGATTTTGTATAAATCAGATAGTACTATATTTTCTGTTCATTTATTAATAAATTTTCTGTTCATGGAAACATTTGTTTTTTTAAAATATAATGCTAACTGTACGGTTATGGAAAATAAACAAACTACGAGATAACTCGTACTTGGCGTCCTAGGCCAGAACGTACACTACGAGTTATCTCGTAGTTGGCAGTCAACGTGTTAAAAGAGGGAAAACCATGCAAGATCTAAAAAATAACCCAATTAACCAGGTACCAGACATAAATAAGGTCAGTGACAACAAAAAAAAAACACTTATAATCAATTATTTCTTATCTACAAGACTATGAACACCAACCTCATAGTCTTGTCCCGTTTAGATTTTTTTTAATTTTTTTAATTACATTCCAATTTTCATTTTTTTCTGTTGTTTTCGTCGTAGCATATTTAGGCGTAAGGCCAATAATATGTGTTAGATAATTATTTAGAAATAAAATCTGTCGTTTTGGTATGTGAAGGTTTTTTTTTAATTTCTACATTTTGGAACAATTTTGGCACTAAGCCCCTTTGTTACCTTTGCTCCTCTGTGTGAAATTATACAGGTGTGATTCCACATTTTAAGAAAAAGTTTAGAATTACAGTAATCAATCCCCAAGATGTGAGGAAGAGCTACAACCATATTCCGCTCACCCCAAAATACAACTTTTTATGACACAGTTTTCTCAATGTTAGAAAAACAGAAGCCTGACCACTTTCAATATAAAATAAATCTAAGAAAATGATAAATTCAACATCTTTAAGTAAACATTATCTATCTACATTTATATTAACAATTTAAAACCTGACAAATTAAAGTTTAAAGAAACTAATCTACACCGATAAGGATACGTTTAATTGATAAATAAGCTTTAATGTAATAATAACCTTAAATGTGGAATTTTATAGTTATTCTGATTAATATTCCAGTTATAAACAAGGCCAGACAATTAATTATCGTCGATTTTGTTACTTATTTTCATCTTTTTACAAAACGTTTATTTTTACGAGATAATCGGGAGGAGTAGCAGTTTAAATCGTGATTGATATCGTGCCAACGATGGACCAGGTTCGCAGCAGGTATTACCTGCTGAGTAAAGATGATCTCCGGACTAATTCTTAAGAGGTTCCCGGAGCGAGTTATAAGAACGGAACTGGTCCGGGCGCTCGCATTTGCCGATGAAAATTTGTCGGCGATTTTTGTTGTCGCAAAGACTTCTTCTTCTTTATCCTTAACGGTGTGTAGGCCGTGCTGGTCGATTTATTCACTGTGTTTTGTGTTTAACGTTTCATCTGGATTTCAGCATTGTTTCATAAACGGTTCGTATTTAATTTACATACAATTCTTTTGAACGGTACTTAACATTTACTTTTATTAAACGAGAATCCAAAAAGTCTTATAAATAATATAAAGCTTGAAATTGAAAAATATATCTCCTTAAAAAGTTAAAAGCAGCAATTTATAACTCTCGGTCTCATGAATGTAATTAATAACCACCATTTAGATAAATGTGTAAATTAATGGCGCCGTTTAAGAAAGAACAAATCGTTTTTTTCTAAGTTTAGTGTTTAACATGACATTAGAATTCAGATAGAAACTTTTAGCCACCGAAAATTGTGATTAATGGTGACCTTTTTCTTATTAGAATATTTCTTAAGAAATTATTAGCATTTTATGGATACATCAAAGAACACTTAGTAGCACTAATGGATTTGCTTCTCCACTTTTACCGATAAATCTTTTTAGCTTTTACACCGTATCTTTACATCTCTATTGTATAAGATTTTAACAAAGTGTAAATACCATATTTATGCAAATGATCTGCTTGAAATGGTTTAAAAAACTTTTATATTCCTAATCCAAATATAGGATTACCATTTAAGTTTAGTTACTTTCTTTACGACAGCCCATAATTCATATTTCGTGTAGTTTAGTGTCCATTATCGTTTAATAAATAAATCAAATATTAGTGAATAAACAAAACTGATTCATTGTGATATTTAAATATCCAAAAATTTGTTGCGGTTTTGTGTCATTTTAACCTTCTTATCGTATTCCGGGGTTGCTTATTCATTGTTTGTGTCTAGACCTACCTTGAAACGTTCCATGAATTTTAACAATTCGTCTTCGATTTGAATATTGGTCAGTGGCACTCACGTACCAATGTGATGGATTTTTAGGCGGTATCCAATGTTATTAGAAGAAACATTTACCATTCGACTTCCGATTCGATCGAACGTTCAAATTTAATTTTTGTGTATCTTTTTTTCTTATAGATTTGCTGTTAAATGGGGGTTTAGTAAACATATAGTGAATAAGAAGTTTTCATGAATATGAAGCCACATATAACGGTAAGTAAATCAGATTTCTTTATATTTTTTTATTTTTTAATTAAAATTTTAAAAATATGTATACTACCGAAAAAGAACTGTAGTGTCAATGACATTAATAAAACTGGTTTTAAACTCAACAACAACACCACACATCATGTATTTAAAACAACTCTTATTAATTGGAAATTGTTAATTTTTCTAGTACATTAAACTTGACTGAACGTTCCACGATAAAGACTTGAATTGAACTGCATGGAAAATGCAACATCTAATACAGCTGAAAAAGTAACAACTTTCACTCGTCTATTACTTATAGTTTATCATAATATAAAGCGATTCTTAATATTCTTCTTCTCGTTTACGATTTCTTGAATAAAAAAAAATATTTATGGTTAGACGAATAAAACAATTTTCAACTCTTCAATTTGTGTTGCTCTGTTTTATATCATTTACCGTGTAATGCAACAACATTCTGTTTCTTGGAGCCTTTAATAATCATACACTCAACAAACATGTTTCTGTTCGCACATGTAACTGTTACATTGTCTTTTTTTTTTCCATGTAGAAGTACGAGAATCAAAGAGAAACACGTAGGTTAAGTTAAGTTAATGCATAATATCTGATTTGTATGCAGCTTCCTTGCAAACTTTGTCTGATTGTTTTTCTTTGACACATAAAATACCAAGGTGCAATATTCTTTATTAAAAGCAAATATGGAGAAATACAAAGTTTCCTACTATTTTCTGCTAGAGTGTTTAGCTAACGAAATACTCGTGAAAAAAATTTTATTGTTATTCTGCTGATTTTATCGAAAAAAATGTCGTAAAAGTTAAAGTACTACAAAGTTGTTTATTTAAACTTAATACATATACTGGTAAAATGGACAACTTTGACTTCCCATCTTTGTTTCATCTCCGCCCAATCTGCTTTTTATATTTTTTTTCTACCATCAGAATTCTTCTAATCATTTAGGTTTTTGTGTTCAGTCTCTTTTTGTATTATCTTCTTTTCTGTCCATTCCCATTTTTCCTACTAACTAACCTTCTTTTTTCAGTCTTTCTCTTCTCTCCTTACTTCCTTCCTTGCCTTTATAAGAATTTCTTCTTTCATTCCCTTTCTTTTATTAACAATGATTTTCAGTTTCCATCCTTTCTTTAGTCTCTTTTTTCTCTTTTGAGTCACTTTCTCTTATTAATAGCCTTTTTTCAGTTTTCTCTTCTCTGTTTAGTCCCTTTCTTGCCTCTTTTTTTTATTAACAGCATTCTTAATGTCCATTTCGTCTATATCTTTTATTACTAATTTCTTTCCAATCTCAATTCTTTCTGCCCAATTTATTTTTAATTTTGCAAGTTTCTTTCTTCTATCAACAACCTTTTTCATCTCCATCCCTTCTATTTAGTCTTCCTGCTCACTTTAATCTCTTTCTTCTATTAATAGTTTTTTTCCAGTCTGTCTTTATAGTCGTTTTACGGGTTCCATCATCTCTGTCCAATCTCTTTAGATCTTTTTCTTCTGTATTCAGTCTCATTATTTTATTTTCAGTGTCGCTCTTTCCTACCCAATCTATTTCTTCTATTAAAAATCTTTTCTCAAATCTCTTTTGTCTATTACTAATCCTTTTTTGGTCCTCCCCGTCTCTTTCCAGTCTCTTTCTTTTACTAATAATGTTTTTCTTATTTTCCTCCATTCTGTCTAGTCTCCTTTCGATATTAATAGTCTTTTTCCAGTCTTTCCCTTCTCTATCTAGTTGTTTTCTTGCCTTTATAGGCTCATTCCAGACTCCCTCGTTTCAAATAATCTCCTTCTTTTCATACCGTTTTCTGCCTTTCTGTTTTTAAAGTGTCTTTTTATTAAAAGTTTTCTGCAAGTTATCTTCCTTTCTGTCCAGGCTTTTTATTCTCTTTCTAATCTCTTTCTCTTACTACCAACCTTTTTCCAAACTCCCTTATCTTTGCCAAGATTCTTATTGCCAACAAATTATTTCTTTAGGTCGTTTTCTCCTATTATTACTCGTCATCAAATTTTCTTTTTCTAGTCAACCTCTTTCATCGTTTTCCAGTGTCCTCCTTTAATTAACAGTCTATTACAAGTTTTCATCCTATTAATAATCCTTTCACAGTATTCCTATTCTTTTTTAATCTTTTTATGAATTTTCAGGTTTTCTACCATATACCAGCCTCCGTGTCTTTTCAGTATGTTTAGTCCGTTATATCCACCACACTTGTTACCAATCTGTTTCAAGTTGTATTTTTCCCTGTGTATATTACAGTTCTTTTTGAATTATAGTAAGCCAAACCATGGGCAATACATAATTGATTATTCTATTAAGGGCTTCAAACATGGTGATTGAATAGAACTTACCAAACATTTTTTTGCCACATACATTCATTCCTTTGATCAAAATTTTGAGAACCATATTTATCATTCAATATCCTCATTCTTCTTCTCACAAACTAATAAACCACCCTCACTTTCATCAATACTCCCTTCATGTTACATTTTATCAAATTCGGGATATTCGAAATCACTCATTAAATGAGTTAGCTAGGTAAAGCGTGGAACCCGCCACGATCAATTTAAACACCTAAAATAATGAATGGGTTTCACCTTACATTTATGTGACAACCTTGATAAAAACAGATAAAAACTCAATATATGTATAAAAATGTTATAAATCACTTGTTTATAGATTATTGATTTCTCATAAAAAAAAAGTACAATTCATTCCATATTTTTCATTCATAACTGAATTTGATATTTTACTATTAATAAGTATTTTACTTAATCTGGGATTTTCTATTAACTCTGACTCATTCCGCTTTAATTTTAACAAAATCGTTTTTTGATTGATGTTTGATATGAGGCGCCCAAAATAATTCCGTGCTATTAAAATTATAACACATGCGATGAAAAATAACATGAAGTAATACTTATAATATATGTTCAACAGCCAACATATGATATGCAACAATAACTGCTATATTACAATTTTATTTCAGTTTTGTATTCTTGTGGCATTATGCTGCCTAACCCCATCAAATCAAAGATCGTTTAGAAGGAAAAGAAATCTTCATGAACCTCCAAGAGGAACACAAGTTTTTCTTCGAAATGCTGTTGAAAGCCCTCCGTTAGTATCCCAAAGTGATAAAAACTTGGAAAAGTATGAAGAAGAATACGGATCAAAATCTTTGCCTTTACGTACAGCCGTTGAAAGTATTCCCGATGCGTAAGTTTAATTACTAATTAGAATTTATAGATGCAATAACAAAAATCTTGTAGAGCACAAACTTCTAAACGGCTACCTTTAAGAGATGCCGTTGAAAAGCGACCACCTCCAGACGAAGCCGATCTTGATGAAAATGCTGTTCCAACTGAACAACTTTGGCAGCCTTATAACAATAATCCATTTTTAACTAGAACAACATACATACCTTTAAAACAGTTTCAAAATATAGCAAATTTTGAAGCTTCCGTTCAACAAAATTTTAGGAGAGGAATTTTTAACCCTTACTATAGACCGACGAGAGGAATATCAGGGAAAAGTGATTTTTTTCGTAATGAACAATACAGAATTCAAGTAAAATCAGGTATTTATAACAATTTTAATCACACATCTTTAAATCGGCACAAAACATATAATTCTAGATCTTCACTCATCTAAACCGAGTGAAAAGAAAATTATATGCTACATAAACAGTGAAGCTGTAAATCGACGATCACCAATGACATTCGTTCCAACGGATTTGGATTCATCCGGAGATATTTGTACTCACGTTATCTACGCCTATGCAACAATCGACTCAAAAACTTTTGAAGTTAAACCTAAAGATGACGAGTATGATATTATTCAAGGTGGTTACAAATCCGTTCGTCAACTTAAATACAAAAATTCAAACTTAAAAACACTTATTTCTATTCGTGGAAGTACTAATGGTGTTAACGAATTCAATAATATGGCTAAATCTTCAGCTGGACGTAAAGCTTTCATTAAATCGGTTCTATCATTTTTGGAACATTATGGTTTTGATGGTGTGGATCTTCAATGGACGTATCCCGGTGGCGAATCAATTAAAACTGAAAATTGCGATCGCACCACTTTTAAATATTTGCTGGAAGAGTTAAATGAAACTTTTGAACCGATGGGGTACATTTTAAGTGTTGCTGTTCCCGCATCTAGATTTAAGGTTGAGGATGGATTCGATGTCAAAACTTTAGATAAAACTGTATCTTTCGTTAATCTTCTTGCTTATGATTTCCATAAAGAAAGAGATCCCATTGCTGATCATGCTGCTAATTTGTATATTCGTCCGTATGATAAAGGACTTGATATTTTTACAAATGTCGTTAGTACTTACTTAATGCTTAATTAAATTTGTTTGAAATTATTTTATTTTAGGATTATTCTGTAACATATTGGATAAAGAAGGGAATGTCGCCTGAAAAAATCGTTTTGGGAATTCCGTTCTTTGGACGATCATTTACTTTGCAATATAAGAATAATACACGAATTCGGGCACCTATTTTAGGCTTGGGTAGAGAAGGTTATTACACGAGAGAAGCTGGATTTTTGGCTTACTATGAAATATGTGATAAAATTGTAAATGAAGGAATAAATGTACAAAGGGATTCAACAGGCGCGCCTTATATTGTGGTTGGAAATCAATGGATTGGGTTTGAAGATCCTGAAAATATTCGAAAAAAGGTTGCGTAAATGATTTAATTTTAATTTAATTCTCTGATTTAATCAATTCTTAGATATCTTATGTGAATGAAAAAAAATTGGGTGGGGTCTATACTTGGTCAGCAGATTTAGACGATTTTAAAGGACTCTGTGGGGAAAAATGGCCTTTACTCAACACCATAGCAAAAAATTTGAAAGGTAATCAACACCACCAAATATATTTAAAAATTTATTTAAAAATTTGTTTTTCAGGTCTTTCAGAATATAAAAGATTAGGAGCTTATTCTTGTACTATTAAAGATGGAACATTTAATAATCGCGAAAACTGCAAAAAATTTTATTTTTGTAATCAAGGTCTAAAATATGAAGGAGAATGTAAAGACGGTAAATTATTCAACCCCAAAGATGGTCGTTGTTTGTATATGAGCCCAAATTTATGCTTACCTTACGAAGAAAACTTTGTCGAGAAACGCACAGATGATCTATTAAGCGATCATGTAAAACAAAAACTCGTTGAAGATAAACAAAAAGTTGTATGTTATTTCACTAACTGGGCGTTTTATCGTAAAGATGGAAAGTTTGTCCCAGAAAACATCGACAGGAGTTTATGTTCCCATATTATTTATGCTTTTGCAAGTTTAGATGCGGAATCGTTAATGTTGAAGGCTTTTGATCCATGGGCTGATATCGATAACAGTTATACAAAAAAAAATTTTCTTGTAATATTTATTAACAAAAATAATTTTTAGATCTTTACGAAAGAATTACTTCAATACCTGACGTCACATCAATGTTGTCGCTGGGTGGATGGACCGATTCAACCGGAAATAAATATTCCAGACTCGTACAAGATATGACTGCAAGAAGAAAATTCGTATTAGGAGTTGTAGATTTCTTAAAAAAATATGGATTTAATGGTCTTCATTTAGACTGGAATTATCCCGTTTGTTGGCAGAGTAATTGCCAAAAAGGACCAGCTTCCGACAGGAATAATTTTAACAAGCTTGTAGAGGTAAGAACGTACCAAAAATTAAACTTGTTTTTTGATATACTCATTTAAGGAGTTACGCCGAGAATTTGACCAACAAACTCCAAGGATGGTACTTGCCGTTGCGATTTCGGGTTACCGAGAAGTTATAGATGCAGCATATAACATCCCTGCACTTTCTAGACATTTGGATTTCATGTCTGTAATGACTTATGATTACCACGGAAGTTGGGAAAAAGAAACTGGTCATGTTAGTCCACTTTATGAAGTTTCCGGAGATCGCTATCCACAATACAACACAGTAAAAAATATAATTATTATAATAAATCGTTCTATTTTAGTTCATTACAGAATTACACCATCAATTATTTGGTACAATTAGGAGCACCTCGTGAAAAATTGCTACTTGGTATTCCTTTTTACGGACAATCATTCACGTTATCTCAACAACACAGAAATCAACTTCATTCCCCATCAATTGGACCGGGCGAACCAGGAGATTGCACTAATCAACCGGGAATGTTAGCTTTCTACGAGATTTGTTCAAAAATTCGAAATGATCGATGGATTACGATTAGCGACCGCATGTCTGGTACATACGCTTACAAAGTCGACCAGTGGGTTGGTTATGATGATGTTGCCGCCGTCGAAGAAAAAGCTAAATATGCCAGATCAAACAATTTGGGAGGCGCGGTTGCGTGGACCATTGATTTAGATGACTTCAACAATGATTGCTGCGAAGGAACATTCCCACTTCTCAAAGCTATTAATAGAGGACTTGGAAGAATTTCGGTTCCCTTAGAAAATGATTGCACTAAACCACCCGTACCAGTTACTCCAACAGCTCCGATTACAACCACAGGAATTGATTCTGGTGCTGTAACTACATCTCCAACGTGGTCTGAAATAACAACTAAAGTTACAACCACATCTCCTTGGTGGACGCCATCGAGCACCGTTATTACAAGTACTACGACTAAAACACCAACTACATCTCCTTGGTGGATATCATCGAGCACAACAACTCAAAAAACAACCACTCCCCACGGAGTAGTTCGACCACCTACAACTACACCTTTCGAGAAACCTAAATGCAACATCGGAGAGTATTTCCGAGATCCTAAAGACTGCAATTCTTATTATAGATGTGTTCAGGGAGAGTTAGAGAAAATGAGTTGCGCTGGTAATTTACACTGGAACAGTAATAGGGGTATTTGCGATTGGCCAGCTTCTGCACAATGTGTTTTAGAAGGTAACGTATAATATTCTTAAATAAAAGAAAATGCCATAAATTTTTAATAGCCGTTGAGGATGATCCAATTGAAGTGGTAACAACTCCTACTACATCAAAACGTCCATGGGATGAATGGACTACCACCAAAAAGAAACCAACAAGACAATCAACAACAATTAAAACCACCCCAAGAATTACAACTACTCCAACCCCAATCACTACCACAACCGAAAAACAAGCTAATAATGAGTTAGATCAATGCGTTGATGGACAATATTACCCACATAAAGAATGTCACAAATTCTTTGTTTGTGTAAATAATCGTCCAGTTACACAATTATGTGGGCCTGGTTTGGTGTGGAATGTAGAACATAATAGATGTGATTGGAAACATTCAACTAGTTGTGGTGAAAGGGAAGCTTATTGGAGCTCCAATCAACAACTTATTCACAGTAAATTGATTTACTTAATTTGTAATTTGATAAACTTTTAGTAATTTTTAGGAGATGAACAAAAACCTTACACTAGTTGCAGTGGAGGAGCATTTGCAGCGTATGCTGGCGATTGTACGAAATATTTAATATGTTTATGGGGGAAATTTGAGGAGTTTCAATGTGCCGAAGGATTGTATTGGAATGATGTAAATATTTAAATCTTTTATAGAATTTTTTTTGCAATTTTTTTATCCTTAGGATAAAAAAGTTTGCGATTGGCCAGATAAAGCGAGATGCAACCCTGATACATCAGAAGTAATTGAACCAGGTTTAGATGGAAATCCCGATTTACCAGAAAGTTCTGCCAAACCGCCTATTTCCCAACCAATAACTCGCCCAACAACGCCTGTTCCAACAACAACAACTGTAGAAATTCCTCAAGAACCTTTACCAAAACTATCTGGATATTTCAAAATTGTTTGTTATTTCACCAATTGGGCTTGGTATAGAAGAGGAGTTGGCAAATACACTCCAGCTGATATTAATCCAGATCTTTGTACACATATTGTTTACGGATTCGCAGTATTGGATTATGAAAATTTGATTATTAAACCTCACGATTCATGGGCAGATTTTGATAATAGTAAAAATTTTTTATTGTGAAATTTTTCATAAATGATCTATGTTGTTATTGTTGCAGAATTTTATGAAAAAGTGGTTGAATATAAGAGGAAAGGGAAAAAAGTTTCTTTAGCGATAGGCGGATGGAATGATTCACAGGGTGATAAATATTCGCGTTTGGTCAACAATCCATCCGCAAGGGCGCGGTTTATCAAACACGCAATAGAATTTTTAGAAAAATACGAATTCGACGGCTTAGATTTAGATTGGGAATATCCAAAATGCTGGCAAGTAGATTGTAATAAAGGTCCAGATTCTGATAAGGCTGCGTTTGCTGCTTGGACCACCGAATTAAGACAAGCGTTCGAGCCTAGAGGTCTTCTTTTATCAGCTGCTGTCTCACCAAGCAAAACAGTTATAGATGCCGGTTATGATGTCCCTACCATTGGAAAGAATTTAGATTGGGTTGCTGTGATGACTTACGATTACCACGGACAATGGGATAAGCGAACTGGACATGTTGCTCCAATGTATTTACATCCTGAAGATGACGTAGTTTACTTTAATAGCGTAAGTCAATAAAATGGTTATTTTCATTTTAATCGTAACAATTTAATTGAATTGCTTAGATTATCAAATTTATCTAGAAACACTTATAATTTTATATTAGTAACAGATTTATTACGAAATAATTTTATCTACTTATTTGCTTCATTTTTTCGTCGTATTATTAATCACCTATTGATCAAGTTAATCACTCGATCCAAAAATAAATAATAAATATAAAATACGGTTCAATAAACCGAATGATTTTATCTATTTTTTTATCCGTTCTTATTTAGAATTTTACAATTAATTATTGGATTGATCAAGGAGTTCCAAGAAGAAAGATTGTAATGGGCATGCCAATGTATGGTCAAGCTTTTCAATTGGAAAAAGCCGATAACCACGGCTTGAATGCTCCAGCACCAGGACCTGGTCAAGCTGGAGAATTCACTAGAGCCGCTGGTTTCTTAGCCTATTATGAAATTTGTCATAAAGTAAAGAACGAAGGTTGGACTGTGGTCCAAGATCCCAAACGACGCATTGGGCCGTATGCATACAAAGGCAACCAATGGGTCTCATACGATGATAAAGAAATGATTCAATTGAAATCGGAATTCATTCGAAATAATGATTTAGGTGGTGGTATGATTTGGGCACTCGATTTGGACGATTTTAACAATAGGTGAGTAATGTTTACTATGTAACCAAAATATTTTGTATTATCTATTTCAATTGACAAAATATTGTTGTAATCATTTTTGAATTTCCCTTTCAATTTCATTTCCCCGTTATTAAATGTGTAACAATACTTAGAATTTTACATTATCTTAAACAAATAATATTCTCATCCTATTGACATTGTGTATATAAAAGACAACGTTTGAGGACCAATTCATGTATTGTACAAAAGCGAAAATGAAAACAGTATTTATTTTAACGCTAATAATATTCATTAGGTGTGGAGAAGGAAAACATCCTCTTCTAAAAACGATTAGAAGAGTATTAGCCGAACCTGGTTCAGGATATGTTGAAGTACCACAGCCACCAAGTGTACCTGTAGCGGATGACCTCCCAGATCAAATCGATGAAGGCCCAGTGCCAGATATTCCACATTCCACGACAGCACCAAGTATTGTTGATCACAATTCCGAATACAAAGTGGTTTGCTACTTTACCAATTGGGCCTGGTACAGACAAGGTGTTGGTAAATACTTACCAAGTGATATAGATCCAGATTTGTGTACCCACATTGTTTATGGATTCGCTGTTTTAAATGGAGATCAAAAAGTTATAAAGCCACATGATACTTGGGCAGATTTTGATAACAGTAAGTGAAAAATGCATCTTATTTTCCATTTTTAATTTAAATTATTATTCTAGAATTCTACGAAAAAGTAACTGCTCTTAAAGCTAAAGGAATAAAAGTTTTAATCGCTATTGGAGGATGGAACGATTCAGCCGGCGATAAATATTCGAAATTAGTAAACAATCCATCATCAAGGAAAAGATTCATTACAGACGTCGTTGAATTCATCAAAGCCAACAATTTCGACGGTCTCGATTTGGACTGGGAATATCCGAAATGTTGGCAAGTTGACTGCAATAAAGGCCCTCATTCGGATAAACCAGCTTTCGCTGAATTTGTGAAAGAATTAAGGGAAGCTTTTACCCCGCACGGATGGTTACTATCAGCGGCTGTATCTCCTAGTCGAAGAGTTATTGATGCGGGATATGAAGTACCTGTTCTTTCTCAGTATTTAGATTGGATTGCGGTTATGTGTTACGATTACCACGGACAATGGGATAAAGTAACCGGGCATGTTGCACCAATGTATGCTCATCCTGACGATATAGACGCAACATTTAATACGGTACTTCACCACTAGGTGATTTTGATACATGTGTTGCTATAAAAAACTTAATTTGTAGAACTTCACAATTCATTATTGGATTGAACAAGGAGCCGACCCCAAAAAATTAGTGTTAGGAATGCCAATGTACGGTCAATCATTTTCACTGGCAGATAATTCTGACAACGGATTAAATGCACCCACATATGGTGGAGGAGAAGCCGGAGAAGAAACTAGAGCAAGAGGATTCTTATCTTACTACGAAGTACCACCATTAGCATTTAATTTAAAAAAATTTAATTTTAATCCATTTTCTTTTAGATTTGTTCCAACATTCAAAATAAAGGTTGGACTGTAATTCGTGATAAGAAAATGCGAATTGGGCCGTACGCTTACCAAAGGGACCAATGGGTGTCTTTTGATGATATAGACATGATCAGACATAAATCGCAATTTATCAAAGATTTGGGATTAGGTGGTGGAATGATATGGGCTTTAGATTTAGATGATTTCAAAAATATTTGCGGCTGCGAAAACTATCCCCTTTTGAGAACCATCAACAGAGTTCTTAGAAACTACACTGTCCCCGCTCCGAGTTGTTTGCTTGGTGGACCAGGGGTTATTATTCCTGAAAAAGAAAAATCAACCACCCAAAAACCAATTGATTATCAACCCAGTTCTCAAAAACCTATAGATACAACAACCACAAGTTGGCAAAGTTCAATGAACACGGGAATGAAGTGCACTGGACTGTTTCAATCTCACGAAAGTAGTTGCCAACACTATTATTTGTGTAATCAGGGCGAATTAGTTTTACAAAAATGCGCTGAGGGTTTATACTGGAATAAAGATCATTGTGATTGGCCTGAAAATACAGCTTGTCACCCTGATGGAACTACCATTAATCCTCCAGTAACTGAAGAGCCGACTACTATCTCACCAGATTTACCTGTGATAACAACTAGCCATAAACCATCTCAACCAGGCACGACCCCATCAATTCCAAGTGAAGATGGGTATAAAGTCGTTTGTTACTTCACCAATTGGGCATGGTATAGGTAAGATAATTAAAACATCTTTAAATTTGAAAATTAAGATATACAATATTTTAATCAATTTAGACAAGGAGATGGAAAATACATGCCATCAGACATAGATGATACTTTATGTACTCATATCAATTATGGATTTGCAGTTTTAGATCCAAATGATTTAGTTATAAAACCTCACGATACTTGGGCTGATATTGATAATGGTAATCTTTATATTATTTTAACTAAAAAAATGTAACATTTTTATTTAAAATTTTAGAATTCTACAATAGAGTTACCGCCTATAAAATCAAAGGAATCAAAGTTTTGATAGCATTGGGTGGGTGGAATGATTCCTTAGGGAACAAATATTCAAAATTAGTAGCTAGTCCGGAAGCAAGACGTCGTTTCATCGAACACGCAATTCAATTCATCACCAAATGGAACTTTGATGGATTAGATTTAGATTGGGAGTATCCCAAATGTTGGCAAGTTGATTGTAACCAAGGTCCCGATGCTGATAAAGAAAATTTTGCTATTTTCTTAAGAGAATTAAGCGAAGCTTTCAAACCAAGGGGATGGCTATTAACTGCTGCTGTTTCTCCAAGTAAAATGGTAATCGATGCTGGTTACGATGTACCGGCCTTAAATCAATATTTGGATTGGATCGCTGTAATGACCTATGATTATCATGGCCAATGGGATAAGAAAACTGGACATGTAGCTCCGCTATATTATTATCCAGGAGATACTTATGATTATTTCAATGCTGTAAGAATGCATACATATTATAAAAGAAATTTGACTGATTGGTTTTTTTTTTGTTTAGAACTTTACATTAAATTACTGGATTGAACAAGGCGCTGATCCGAAGAAAATCATCATGGGCATGCCGCTTTATGGACAAAGTTTCTCTTTGGCAGACACAAAAAAACATGGTTTAAATGCTCTCTCTTACGGACCTGGAGAAGCGGGTGAATTTACCCGTGCTGGAGGATTCCTAGCATTCTACGAGATTTGCGAACGAGTAAAACGACAATCTTGGAATGTTGTTCGAGATCCTTTAGGAAGAATTGGACCATATGCTTATAGTGGAAATCAATGGGTTTCCTATGACGATATTTCAGAAATCAAACGAAAGGTAATACTTTAATTAACCCATAAATTCAAATTTATTTCTTTCTTTTTGTTATAGTCTCAATTTGTAAAACAAATGAACTTGGGAGGTGGAATGGTTTGGGCTTTGGATCTCGACGATTTTAGAAATAGATGTGGATGTGGAAAACATCCACTTTTGAAAATGATGAACCACGAACTTAGAGGCGTTAATTTAGAAACGACTATCGACAATTGCACATAATTACTAGTTTTTAAGAATACCGAAGCTTTTTTATACTTTAGTGTATCGTTTGATGACTATTGAATGTGATGCGTTTACAATATTTTTTTCTTCTTCCAGATGTATTATGAATTGAAACGTTTAGGAAGGATTGTGAAAATATTTTTTGTGTATGATTTTATGTATAAGTTAATTAATAAGTTGAAAACATGAATTTTTTTGGTACTATTTCCTACTTTAAGAGAATTGTGATTTTATTAATAAAGAATCACTTTTTTGTACATTGGGTTTTTTAAAACGTAATGAGGTGTCCTATTATCCACACTGAATATATGTGAGGATTTCGTAGAAGTGCAAAGTCGTAAAAAGACGTCACTAAACAACTTTTTCAAAAAATAATAACTTAATTGTTTTTTAAATTTAAAGTATTAGGACAACCGCTTAATTGAATTCGGTCTCAATGTGTCCCAATTAAGCGGAAACAACTAGATTATAATTTTTACCCTAACAAGATATTTCTCAGAACGATAAGCTTTGTTTAAATAGGTATTTATCCACCATATCATTATCTAATTACACACATATGAGTCAAATAACTTAAATATTTGCAATAATTGTTTCACCACAAGTTCTTATTCCCACACATACCCAAATTATAGACACATCGTAGTGTATTTCTCGTTTCTCTTTCGTAATTACATAAATTACTTCATAATTACTCCTAAACACAACCCTATAAAATACAACACCCTATAAAACAAACTGCCTTAAAAAAACTTTCTTTAAAACCAAAAACTTATTCAAAAAGATCTTTCATTGTAAACATAACCATGTCTCAAAGATATTTATATTATAATTTAAAAATTATGCGTTTTACTTCAATGTTGGATTTAGATAAAAATTCTTCGCTTTCATTTAAAATTTGGTGCTATTTCTGGAGAAGTTTCTCTACTTTAACTGTATCTTATGCAATTATTTTTTCAATGATGGACTTAATAACCACCGAATCTCCGCTGATGAGTAAATCACCAGTATTTTTAAACATGAGTGAGAATTGGGAAAATTTCAACCTATAAAATAATGATGAATTCATTTTTAGGCGTTAACGCTACACTTGCAACAAGATTAATTTTTTTTTATACATTTTGTAAAAAAACAACCAAATTAGTTCAATTAATGTTTGAAACGTTTACCTATAGCACTCAAACTGGATTAATCGAGAAAACAATGCATAGTTATGTTAAGAAGACCAACGTTGGGTTTTTAATTTGGTTCACAATTGGGAATATAGGTGCTCAAATGTATATGGTAACACCTTTAATAATGGAGGAAGAAAGGTACGATATTTTTAAGTATTAATCTAGATTAAAAATGTTATTGTTAGATCGTTACCAATGCCTTTATGGAGACCATACGAAGCAACAAAATCACCGTTTTATGAACTAACATTTCTTTTTGAAGTGATTTCTAATTTCATTTTGATTTTTCATGTTACAACAACAGATATTTTGTTTTCAACGATGACCCATATTACTGCAGGTCAATATGAATTATTAGGTTTGTTTATAAAATTTTAATATTAACTATAATTTAATTTAAATATTAACGTTTTTAGCTTGGGAATTCGAACATGTGTGTTACACACCTTTACTTGAATTTGGATTTACAAAAGACGACATCTTAACGTTTAAGAGATTGTTACCAAACAATTGTAACCGGAAAGAAATGTAGAATAACATTAGTAATATGAATTTTTTAATGAAATTCTTTTTTAATTGTAATAGGTCTGATGAGGATTATGGGCTTTATAATAGAATTGTCAAAGTGACACAAACGGAATCATACAATCATAGCCTTTGTTTAAATTTTGTCAGGCTTATTCAACAACACAATAAATTAATTCATTTTTCAGAAGAAATGGAAAAATTTTGGTCTATACTTCTTATTCCTATGCTTCTCATTGCACAAGTATATTTAACTTTTGAAGTGCATCTCATTTTAAACGTATATTTAGTTAATAAGATATTAAAAAATTATTTAATAAAAATATTTTTAGAGTAAAGATTCAACAGTAACTTTACAAGCTCTTGAATATATATTACCAATATTTTTAGAAATAACATTGATTAGTTTTGCAGGTGAAAGTCTTTTACAACGGGTATATTGGTTACATTGATCCTAGAGTACACAATCCAGATTAAGATGTTTAATTATAACTTACTTAAAATAATTTTAATATCAATTGAAAAGTAACAAAAAAAGTGTCAGATCTCTGTCGTTATCTATAAGATTCCATTGCTTCAACCTTGACTTTACCATAGCTTCCTCATTTTCTACTTTAAACATATAGTTTTAGAGAAGAGTAGGAACTAATAAACTATCTAAATGTAGAAAAATTATTTCTCAAAGAAAAGCACTTTTTGAGATTTTTATTTACTCTCCAATATTGTAACATATAATTAAACAATATTGTAATCAGGGATATGTGAATACCTAGGATAAAAAATAATCCATTCATTTAAAGTTGTTCTAAATTATAGAGCATGAACTTACGAACATCTTTATACACAGCTCCTTGGTATTTATGCGGTAGTCGATTCAAGAAATTATTTAGTATCGTCTTAATGCGATGTTCAAGAGACGCTTTCATTACAATCGGTGGGTTTACCCCTAATGGTTTGGAGTCTTATACATGGGTAAAAAATATCTTAATAATAATAATAAAAGTGTTCCAATTAACGCTGGATATTTTAGATGATGAGATCGTCAATAGGCTATTTAGCTGTATTAAGAGAGCCAATTTAAAACACTAAAGGAGGCATTTTATTATATATTTAGGAGATTCACAAATAAAGAAAAAAAGCACTGAAGCAATGTAGTATTAAAGAAAAGGGGTTCTCTTAAAGAATTATTTATTTTAGATCTCGGTTTCAATCAGAATTAAATATCAATTCTTGAAAGTATAACGACATGCTGTATTTACATTATTTATTATTTTCTGAAAACCAATAAATACATCTTCAGATTGAAGTCTTTTTATTAGTTCTAATTTGGCGTTAGAAAAAACATAAATTATTATTATTTATTGTGCTTCAAAATGAGATTTTTATATTATAACTTTAAAATAATGAAAATGGGGTGTTTACTACCATACGATAAAGACGATGGAATAATATCAAAAATATTTTTTTATATATTTCGAGCGATCAATCTTTTTTTAATAGAATGGACTATTATCACCACGATATTTTATTATTTATATGTAGATAGATCTTTCGATCAATTTCTTTTATTGATAAACGATAGTAAGTGAAAAACATTAAAGAAATTATAATAATGTCGTTTTATTTTTAAGTGGTTTTTATTGGAGTTACTATAAGATTAGCACTATATTACACTAGAGATGAGACAACTTTAGAAATTATTCACACTATAAATGAAAAATTTAAATTCACCTCTGAAACTGGATTGAAAGAAATTGATATTCATGGATATATTAACATGGTTAATTTAGCATCTTTAATTTGGGGTGTTTCGTCGTTTTTTGCTGCCAATTTATTTACAGCTTTCCCAATCTTTATAGGGTATTTGGATTTATCTTTAATTTTTTTGTATTTAAAAATAATTGATACATATTTTTTAGGAAAGAACCAATACCTTTATGGTATCCATACAACTCTAGTGCATCCCCATACTTTGAATTATCCCATATTTTTCAATTTCTCGCTCAAAATTCTATGTGGTATAACTATAACATATTAGATATTTTTTATATAACGATTGTGGTTATCACTGCAGGACAATTTAAAATATTAAGTATATTTAATAACTTTTTTTTTTTTAATTTATTCATGAATTCATTTCAGCATGGGAATTAGAAAATATTTGCTTTAGCAGTTTACTCGCATCTGGATATGATAAACAAAGAATATTACATTTTCAAGAAACTTTGGCAAATTCGAATGGGATAACAGAACACGATAAATGCTTGGATATTTACCAGTTTATGTTAACGGATGAATATGTAAAACAATTCCGCATTAAAATTATTAAAGTCGTAAATTTTCATAGAGATATTCTCGATTTTTGTGATAAATTGGAAAATTTTTTGGCTACGTCATTGCTAATGATGTTTCTTAGTATTTTAAGTCATTGCGTTCTTATTTTGTATGGAACCAGCTTGGTAACTAAAATCATTTCTTTGAGATCAAAGGTTTCGGTATTTTTGTTGTAGAGTACTTCAATGATTCATCGTTTGCAAATGGCAGTATACTTTTTTTCAGCTGTTGTTGAATCATTTTTAGTGGCATATCCATCCGATTTTTTATTCGAACAGGTAATTTTTTTTTAATAATTTTTTTTTGTACTTATATTAATGTATATAGACTCAAAAACTACAATTTGGTTTGTATTCGACACCCTGGTACTTATGCTCTAAGAAATTAGCATCTACCTTTAAATTTTGGCACTTTTGTTTAGAAAAAAGTTTTGGGTTATCTCTTGGAAAATTTAAAATTTTTGATTTAACAGCTTATGCATGGGTAAAAATATTAAAGTATACACCATTATTTGTGAGTTCATGTTGTTTTTTTTTTGTAGGTTATGAAAACATCTTTTAGTTACTTTACAGTTCTTAGACAACGAAATATGAATGATTAATTCTTTTTGGATTAATAAAGTTTTTGTAATCACTTTAAAAACTTAATTGTTAAAAATCACTTCTGTCAAAGTGAAAAGAGATAGTTATTAATGACATAGTTAATGTTATACCTCTGTATTTGTATGTCTCCATCGTATAGTTTTACCATAGTTGAAGAATAATTAAAGAAATTAAAGTAAAGTACGTGGTAATTTCTTCTTTAGAATATTTAGAATTATCCTGAGGCACGAAATAACAGGATTTGGGGCTACTACTAAAGTGCGCAATAGATGTTTACCATTCCAACCTAAGTTTTCATTTTTATTGGCACTGCAAACTGGAACCAATAGTTGTTTGTTCACTATTAGCAAACTGAACCCAACCTAACCGTGTTTTTGTTGGAGAGCAGCAGTTGTTCCTACAAAAATCCTAAACCAATCATTTTTTTTGCAATATGTACACCAAAATGGAACACTTCCAACTCAACCTACCAGAAGCCCACAAAAGACAATTCTAACCCAACCATGTTTTTGTATTATATCCACCAAAATGGAACATCCAACTCAACCTACCAGAAGCTAACTCAAGGCAACCTTTCTTTTAGTTTTTTGCCTGTTGAAATGAAACCCAACCTAGCTTTTCTTTTTTATTGGTTAAATCGTCTATAGGCATTGTGCACTTACTGCACTAGATTTTCAGTCATTAGAACACTTTATGGGCAGTCTTCCAGTGCTATAAAAGAAAAAAATATTACTTTAATTACTGATGTGATTCTAGCCGGAACTAAAATCATTGATAAAAATGAAAGAACCAAAAATGGTGGTATGAAAAACTTACAACAAACAAAAATCGTGTCTAATGCTCGTTCAGCCTTTCTGCAGCAAAAATTATTGATTTACAAAGTTAAATGTTAACTGCTAGATGCGTCTCAAATTGAACTACCTTTGGGCCAGAATACAGATGTTTTGGAGAAAACGTCCAAATGTTACCTGATTAAGTATCTACTATCCGTGCCAACAGTCAAGGTCCCTCAAACCCAACCGTTTGATGAAAAAATAGCGGTATAGTTTATTATAATGGAAACGTTTTGGCAACTTTTTAAATTTTAAGGAGTCGTGCAAAGTATCTAATCCATCTTAATTACATGAAGTATGTTCGAAGAGCTGAATGCAGTTTCCAATCTGACTCAAAGATCTTTTGGGCTTTTACTAAGTCTAAGAAGCGTGCGGATGTCATTCCTTCTACGATGTCATGGAATAGAAGTGTTGTCGGTGACGGTGTTGGAGTATGCTCATTGTTCGCTGATTTCTTCTCTTTAGTTTTTGTT
This sequence comes from Onthophagus taurus, assembly GCF_036711975.1. Lineage (NCBI taxonomy): Eukaryota > Metazoa > Arthropoda > Insecta > Coleoptera > Scarabaeidae > Onthophagus > Onthophagus taurus. Next base: position 15,972,452 of record NC_091967.1, on the reverse strand, counting down.
GATCCTTCTCCAATCAGATACAGTTATGCCACCGCCTTATTCAACGTCACTAATCTCTTGAAGGCTCGCGATGATGGTCAGAGTGGAGTTCTATAGCTCCTAGATTACACTTCACCCTTAAAGTCTATTAAGTTCATTCAATCCATTTCAATACATCATCTTTTATTTTTGGCCATATTTGGTCCTCTACTTGCACATTTAGATCTCCTCATTTGTTCGAGTTCTTCTTTATTAGATCGCCAATCGTGAATGGTTTTTTCTGTTGGTGGAAGGCGGAAATGTCGGTCAGCTGCTCTATTTCCATGTTCTTCTGCACATGGTGTTATTTCTGTAACGAACATGCAAGCAAAAAATGTATAGTTGAGTTACAAGGTTATTTTATGCAAGAACATAACGATAGGTGTCCTATGTCCACACTGAATATATGTGCGGATTTCGTAAAAGTGCAAAGTCGTAAAAAGCAGACGACACTAAATAGATTATAATTAGACTAATTTTTACCCTAACAATATATTTCTTAGAACGATAAGCTCTAATCAAATACCTAACACCTTTGTTTAAATAGAGAAATCCACCATATCATTAACTAATTACACACATATGAGTCAAATAACTTAAATGTTTGCAATAATTACTTCACCACAAGTTCTTATTCCCACTCATACCCAAATTATACAGACACATCGCAGCGTATTTTTCGTAATTACATAAATTACTTCATAATTACTCTTAATTACAACCCTATAAAACAAACTGTCTTAAAAAAACTTTCTTTAAATCCGAAAACTTATTGTATCAAAAAGATCTTTATATATTTCTTATAAAGATAACCATGAATCAAAAATATTTATATTATAATTTAAAAATTATGCGTTTTACTTCAATGTTGGATTTAGATAAAAATTCTTCGCTTTCATTCAAAATTTGGTGCTATTTATGGAGAAGTTTCTGTACTTTAGCTGTATCTTATGCAATTATTTTTTCAATGATCGACTTAATAATCACCGAATCTTCGCTGATTAGTAAATCACCAACAATTTTAAATATGAGTGAATATGGGGAAAATTTCAACCTATAAAATAATGATGAATTCATTTTTAGGCGTCAACACTACAGTTGCAACAAGATTAATATTTTTTTATACATTTTGTGAAAAAACAACCAAATTAGTTCAATTAATGTTTGAAACGTTTACTTATAGCACTCAAACTGGAATAATCGAGAAAACAATGCATAGTTATATTAAAAACACCAACGTTGGGTTTTTAATTTGGTTCACAATTGCTCATTTAGGTGCTCAAATGTATATGGTAACACCTTTAATAATGGATGAAGAAAGGTACGATATTTGTAAGAATTAATGAGATTAAAAAATTTTTATTGTTAGATCGTTACCAATGCCTTTATGGAGACCATACGATTCAACAAAATCACCTTTTTATGAAATAACATTTCTTTTAGAAATGTTTTGTAATATCGTTTTGGTTTTTCATGTTACAACAACAGATATTTTGTTTACAACGATGACCCATGTTACTGCAGGTCAATATGAATTATTAGGTTTGTTTATAAAATTTTTTTTTAATAAATTTAAATATTAACGTTTTTAGCTTGGGAATTCGAACATGTTTGTTACACACCTTTACTTGAATATGGATTTACAAAAGACGATATTTTAACGTTTAAGAGAATGTTACCAAACAATTGTTGCCGGAAAGAAATGTAGAATAACATTAGTAATATGAATTTTTTAATGAAATTCTTTTTTAATTGTAATAGGTCAGTTGAGGATTATGGGCTTTATAATAGAATTGTTACAGTGATGCAAACGGAATCATACAATCATCGAATTTGTATAAATTTTGCCAGGCTTATTAAACAACACAGTAAATTAATTCATTTTTCAAAAGAAATGGAAAAATTTTGGTCTATACTTCTTATTCCAATGATTCTCATTGCACAAGGATATTTAACATTTGAAATGCATCTCGTTATAAACGTATTTAGTTAATAAGATATTTTTAAAAAAATGATTTCCTAAAAATATTTTTAGAGTAAAGATGAAACAGTGATTTTACAAGCCATTGAATATATGTTACCAATACTTTTAGAAGTGACATTGATTAGTTTTGCAGGTGAAAGTCTTTTACAACAGGTATATTGATTACATTGATCCTAGAGTACCTAATCCGGATTAAGATGTTTATTTATAACTTACTTAAAATAATTTCAATATCAATTGAAAAGTAACAAAAAAAAGTGTCAGATCTCTGTCGTTATCTATTCTAGAAGAAGATTCCATTGCTCTATTATCTCCTATTTCCATAACTTCTTAACTTTCTACTTTAAACTTATAGTTTTAGAGCAGAGCAGTAACTAAATATACTATTTAAATGTAGAAAAATTAACATATAAGTAAACAATTTTGTAATCAGGGATATGTGAATACCTAGGATAAAAAAATAATCCATCCACTTAAAGTTGTTTTATATTATAGAGCATGAAATTAGGAACATCTTTATACACAGCTCCTTGGTATTTATGCGGTAATCGATTCAAGAAATTATTTAGTATCGTCTTAATGCGATGTTCAAGAGACACTTTCATTACAATCGGTGGGTTTACCCCTGTTGGATTGGCGTCTTATACGTGGGTAAGAAATACCTTAATAATAATAGTAATAAAAGTGTTCCAACGCTGAATATTTTAGATGATGAAATCGTCTTTTAGCTATTTAGCTGTATTAAGAGAGCCAATTTAAAACACTAAAGGAAGCATTTTATTATATATTTAGGAGATTCACAAATAAAGAAAAAAAGCACTGAAGCAATGTAGTATTAAAGAAAAGGGGTTCTCTTAAAGAATTATTTATTTTAGATCTCGGTTTCAATCAGAATTAAATATCAATTATTGAAAGTATAACGATATTCTGTATTTACATTATTTATCAAGTTCTGGAAACCAATAAATACATCTTCAGATTGAAGCCACTGTATTAGTTGCTATTTGGCGTTAGAAAAAACATAAATTATTATTACTTATTGTGCATTAAAATGAGGTTTTTATATTATAATTTTAAAATAATGAAAATGGGGTGTTTACTACCATACGATAAAGACGACGGAATAATATCAAAAATATTTTTTTAGGGGAGCAATAATGGTATTGAGCAATATTGCTATCTGATGAACTATTATAGTAAAATATAGCCTATATTTCATTGTTCATTAATGCCACAGATCCGGTGTTTCTTCGGATAATAAATAATACTATTGATCAATCTTGAAGTGAGTTTCCTATACCTTTCGCACTAACACTTTTTGTATTTTTTCACCCCATCAATGACGTGTTGTTGGTCATTCAAGGAATGCAGAAAGGTAAATTTTCTCTAAGAGATATTGCCAACAAATATCATGTACCTAAATCAACACTGGATTTTAAAGTTAAACATCCAGGGCATAAAGAGACTTTTGGACCTTGTACCGTTTTAACTGAAAACAAGGAAACTTCTTTAGTATATTTGATAAAGGAGATAGCTAATAGAGGTTTTCCTGGGAATAAAGAGAATATGATCCCTGAACAAGCAAATAATATTCAAATTGAATCAAATTCTGATCACTATCAAAGTCCAAAAGTGCATATAATTGCAAATGTTATCATAAACCCAATTAAAAATGATCAAGTTTCGTCTAACGATGATGACATCACAACGAGTTTAATCAAATTTAGCCAAACACGCCGAAACGTAAAGCAAACGAAATATCGAAAGACTACCATTTGCAATATTATTGCAAACATTTCAGGAAATGCACAAGAAGAGAGTATACAGAAGCAGAACGACAAAAAGAAGAAACTGAAATGTTTCGTTTTTCGGAAAAACTTGTCAAAATAAGATTAACTTGAAGTGTGATGAATGTAGACACAGTTTCCTTAAGAAATGCGTTCCAAAATTTCATCGAATTCATATTCCTGAGGACGACGATAGTTATCTATGCTACAATTGTTTCAGGAAATGAACTTTATAAGATTTATTAAATACAGTCGGGTTAGGACAATAATTTGAACTCGTATTTAACTAATAAGAATTGTTAAAATTCTTAATAGCAAGTATTGTACATAGAAATCTGATAAAACTGTTAAAAAAACCTAAAAAACTTATTAAATAAATGGACTTACCCTTAATCTTTTTCTTCATCATCAATACATCTTTATAAATATTTACTCAGTCGAACTTCATCAAGCAAGTCATTTTTGAATCATTGGCCCATCAAATATATTACAAGCTATGCATAGAATATAAAACATCTACCATGATTGAAATGTAGGTATGAGGAAAGGGACTGTGGAGAATGTATTTATTACATTGAAAAACTAACCAGTTTCTGTACTTTGATAAATGCACCATCTCATTAAATTTATCTGCTTCCTTCCTGAGATTCTCCAAATCAAGCAGTATTTAAAAAATTTTGAGGTACTAGTAGAAAGTGATCATCTATACTGTTAAACATAAAAGGGGAAATATACATTTTTAGTCATATTTACAGAATTAATTTTCAGATTTGTTGTAATGGTTATCTTATTTGTTTCATACATAAATAATTGTTTCATTAAGTTATAAATATGAAGAAAAAACAGGTAAAAATTGTAAACATTTGACCACTGTTACTACAGAGTTAACCACATAATATTATTAAATTTAAAATCGATATATAATGACTTCTAAAAGTACCAAAAAATCGGACATTATCGCTTATTAAATATGTAATTGTGATGATTAAAAATAAATAGGTAAGGATTAAAAAAATATCACTTTACGCTGGTCCTTGTTTTTTTTTTGCTTTTCAACATATTTTTCACTCACATTATTATCATAATGATTACTATCACTATTATTATATTATAACAAACCGTTTTGTACATACTTATATACATTAATTAATATTTTTATAATTTCTAATCTTTTTTATCCTTTTTTTCAACATTAATTTTAAAAACCAAGAAAAACCACTCATGTTTTAAATTATTTTAATATTTTTTTGTATTTCTATAGTATGTTTATTTTTATTTTAATCACACCAAATTTACACTTCCACACCTTCTTCTCATTTTTCCTTCATTTCCTGTTCTTTTTGAATTAACTCCTACAAAACCCTCAACCCCTTCCATTTCAGAAGAGCCCTTCAAAACTTGACCACTTTAACCCCTTTCACAACTGGATTTTCCCTTTCCAAAACCCTCCTACCCTCACCTTTAAAATCATACCCGCAATCATGCACTTCCGGTAATCTGTGTTGCGTACAAAACGCTTTTTCACACCTACACAAATACCAGTTCGTTAAATTCAACCGTTTTTTGCACTTTTCGCAACGCATCCGACGATTTTTACCACTCGAAACCCCTTTTAACTCCTTTACACCTTCCACCTTATCCGTTTTACATGGACTTTTATCTAATTTATGAAGATTATTATCGGATTTATGTAAATAGAACGGTTTTCGTATTGAATTTGACTCGATTTCATCAAAAACTGAAGAACTAGCCGCCAAATTTTCGCTCACATCATCATTTTTTTCTATTTTCTTATCTAAGTCTTCACTTTCTTCATCTTTTTTTGACAGAAACCTATTTAAAAACCGACTTTTTAACGATTTTAAATCGTTTAAATCACTTAATTCATTTGATTCATCTTCTAAAACCTCCAAATTCTCCATTTTTGATCTTAAAATTTCCATCTTTGATTCAATCCCACTGTCTTCGGACATTTTCTTAATACTCTTAACCATTTCAACACGTTTTTCTCTATTCTCTTTTAAATAAGGCGAGTAGGAACCATCCTCATTCTCTATCACACGTATCAAATTAATTGCAGCGCCCTCTTTAAACACTAAAACTGATACTTTTGATGTGGACTCTGGCTTTTCAGCAATTTCTTCCCTATTTTTTACAACAAAAAAAATATAAATGTATTTTTTATAAAATAAAAATAATTATGCCAAACTAATTATCAAAACATTTCTTACCTGGTGTGTTCAATAAGTTCCTTTAGATCCTTCCAAACAATATGTCTCCGATCAATACAAGTAGTTAAACGTCGTGTAGAAATCGGTCCGCCCCTCATTGAAAGCACTAATTTTAATTTTGATCCATTTTTGATTCCAACATCGCTTAAACGCTTAAAATCTTCTAATTCTTTTAAGTGAAAAAGTAAATTTTGGTGATGGGTAGGAATACCTTATCAAATGGACAAAAGAAAAAGATTAACAACAATTTAAAACCCCTCAAAAGGGCCCCCGAAAATAATTGACAGTTGTCAAAAAAAGTGAGGTTATGTTCGAAATTAATTCAGTAAATTTACCTTCAACACGCTGGATTTTCGTTTTGATATCGAGCACGGTGTCCGTAGGGCGAACAGGAACGTCAAACACAGTTCCCGAAAGCGTTTCTATCGAAATTTCCATCGGTTGGCCCGCTTTTTGGGGATCTTTTAAGAAAAAATCCTCTTCCTCATCTGACATTTTGACGTTTGACGCGTTAAAAATACCCAAGATAACGCAATTTTCACCTGCCCGAGATCCTCATCGAAACGTTTGAAACTTTTCTAAATGGTCTTTAGTGGGTTTTTTCACCGAAATCCCGTCAAAAAAACGAGCGAAAAACTGTAAAGCTAAACTTGGTAGGTAGATTATTACCTGAAACGGATTGACTTTGTTTACAACGAAGTTGACGATAATTTTCGCTACCAACATTTAAATACCAAAAAGTCCACTTAGTATTATTACTTTTAAAACACACTTCGGTTGGTTATCATTTAAACCTTTACCAATGGTAATATACAGCAATAATATCGAAATTTATTACTCCACTCGTAACTCCAGCTTTAATTTTAAATTTAAATATTTAATGACTAATTGGTAACTAACTTCGCAATTGTCATTCAATAACTGTCAAATTAGGAATTGTCAGTTTTTTAGGTTATGTTACACGTCAGTACTAAAAATTTAACTTATCAATCTGGAATATAACTGCAATTTTTCAATGTAATATAAACTTCCGAAAAACTAGAATAACACTTCAAATAAAAACCATTAAATGACTGCCGTAAGGATTTCAAATGTCGGAAAGTCTAGCCGAGGAGATTGATTTCAGTCCAGATAAAAATGTTTTGGACGAAAAGCCTCCCAAAAAGGTTAAAAAAAACGAAAAAGAAACCGAAAAAAGTTGGTTTTTAAAGATTTTAATAAATAATATAATGTCTAATTTGCGTAGTGCTTTTATAATGGGTTTAGTGGTTATGGTTTATGCAGCTTTTAATAATGAGTAAGTTCAAATTGAATCTAAATCGATTCAAAACAATTATTTACCTTTAAATTTTAGTGTACCTAAAACATCAAATCCACCTCAAGCAAATAAATTCTTTTCAAATTTGACAAACTCACCTATAAAAGATCATTTCAAAGGAGAAATCTCTAAGATTTTTTCAACAACAAAAATCTCATCTACAAAAGACATTAGTTTTGTAATGTTTTATGCCCCTTGGGATAGAAAGTCTCAAGAAGTAAGAAAAGAATTTGAAATTGTAGCTCAATTTATGAAGGAAATGATAGATCTTGAGGCTGTAAATTGTTGGCAACCAGAGGGAGAATGCCAAAAACGATATAGTAAAGTTTATGGTTGGCCCATTTTTGTTGTTTATTTAAATGATAATCGTGGTTTACCTTATAATGGCCCTTTAAAAGCTGATTATATGATCAAGTTTTTAAATTCAGTTGTGAGTCCTATTGAAAGAATTAAAAATGGAATTGACTTTTTGACATTTAGAACAAAATATGATGTAAGTCTGTATGAGTAAAAGTAATATAATTATTTTTGGTATCATCATTGGGTATGAGAAGTATTACAAATGATGTGTGTTAAGAAGTATGAAATAAATAAAAAAATATGTAGTAGTAAAAGTGGTTAAAGAAATCAAAATACATTAATACATATTTTTAAAATTTTCTTTAACTTATTTCTTTATACATTATTATTTCAACAGGTTATAACCTTTATTAACTTATACATCTTATGTGACGTTAAAAACAACCCTTATATTATTATTTTGATTTATTAAAGGTTGTCATTTTGGCGAATTTGGATGTTATGGTTGATTTAAATCGAAGAAATGTTGATTATGAAATTTTTTATTCAACAGCTTTGAGATTTTTGGAAAAAGATCCATTTAGGGAGGTTGGTTTTGGTATTAAAACTGAAAAACCAGGATTTAAAAAGAAATTAACCATTTATACATCAAATGAAACATTTGTAAGTATAGATTACATTTTTGAAACAGATTTATCTTTATTAATTTTATTATTAAAGAGTTATTTCGAACCTAATTGGACCACAAACGGATTAATAACTTGGTTAAGCGAAAAAATACATAAATTAACATCTTGGGCATCACCTCACGGTCAAAAAAGTACTTTATTATCGAAATATCTTCAACCAGGGCCGGCTTTAATCCTATTTACACCAAGAATGATACTTTATGAAACAAATTATTATTATTTACTGGTAAAATTAAATTATCATTTTGTATTTTTTTTTATTTCATCAAAATTTTTAGATTCGCGAAATCGCATTAGAACTTTTCAACTGCAAAAATGATTTTGATAACTACTCATTACGTTTTGCGTTAAATAAAAAACGACTCAATCGAAATTCTAATAAATCTTTGATGGATTTTGATGAGGATTTTCATAAAGTGTTAATTAAAACTCCTCAAAATAACACAATTTCAACGACTTTCGAATTTTACACAAATAATTCTATTTGTTATTCCGATCTAATCAAAAATCAGAATCAATTCGGTTTTTATTTAGATAATAATGTATTAATTGAAAATAATATAAACACTTTTTATAATGATCGATTAAAATGCGAACAAGATCAAAAAAATTATTTCAAAACGTCACTTTTACCCGATAATTTCGATAAAAATTCACCGGTTAATCTTCAAAAACGATTTCTTAATAATAAAAATGAACTAAAAGCGTTTGCGGAGTCTTTTTATTCGATTAAAATCGAAAAATATGAACCAAAAATGTTTACGAGCGGTTTGAAAAGTCTTAAAAAATTTTTGAAAGGTTTTTTATGTAATTCGAATCGTACATTAAACTTAATTGCGATGGACTCTTTAAATTACGATGGTTTTACAACGAATTTAAACGTGAATCTTTTAAAAAATGATCAAAAAACATCAGCAATTATTATAGATGATCAAAATGAGTCATTTTTTGTATTAAAATCTCCTATTAATGATGTTAATCTTCGAAAATTTATTAAAAGATTCTTTGAAAACAGTTTAAATCGATCGAAATCGTTTACAACAAACATCCCACCTACTAGCAAAGAATTTTTTATAACCGATTTAAATGCGGAATCATTTTTTAATTTTACGAAACAAAAAAAGGTTTGTTTAAAAAAATTTCTTCATTAAGTAATTTTATGATTTGTTATTATTATTTTAGGCTGTTATTATATTTTTTTACACTAAGCATTGCGCTTTTTGTTCGGGTATTTCATATAAATTGTTAAAAGTGGCGAAAATGTTAGAAAACGTCGAGCATCTTACTTTTGGGAGAATCGATGGCGATTTGAATACTTTACCTTGGGAATTTACCATGGAAAAGTTACCTACTTTATTATTTTTCCCCGATGAAAAGTAAGTAATAATTTATTAATTAATTAGATTTATTAAATTTACATAAATGTTTTAGAAAATCAGAAACGAGAGTTTTTCCGAAATCAACTCCTATTACAGTCTCAACTTTAATTAATTTTATCCTGACAAATTTAAGTCCAACTTTGAAAGTTCACGCAATGTGGTCGATTTGTATGAAAATTAAGGTAATTAATTTTTTTTGTATTATTTAATTATATCATATTTTAAATAATTGCAGTTTGAAGCAGATCAAAATAAATGTATTTTATCAATTCGTTTGGAAACATTAAGTTTAATTGAACGAACGTTACAGGAATGGCGAAAAGCCCAAAGCGAACTTAAAAGCTATATAGTAGATAAATTGAGCGCTTTGAGACGTTTGCATTTGATTTTGGGACAAAAGACCAAAGATAATTCGCAAAGCATACAAACTTTGTTTGTTAAATTAACGAAACAATGAATTAATTTTTTCTCTGGGGGATTTCATTTTTTTTTTAACAAAAAATTAATTTCTTTTCTTGTAAATTGTATAGATTTGATTATAGATAAAAAATATATCTGTGATGAATTAATTAATAGATAAGAAAATAAATAATTTTTTAAGAATTAAGATTTTTTTGTTTTATTATGAATATTTATAAAAAAATTCGATCAATTAATTACTTTTATCTGGGATATGGATACCTTTGAAACTGAAGTAACTCCAGGGGATTCCAGATAACTCCATTATGAAAGACTTCCAATCAAATTTGTTTTAATTACAGAAAATAATAGTGTTATTGCTTTACATAAGATGTGTTTATTATTAAAAATAATAAAAGGAAATAAAATCCAGTTAAGTATTGCTTTAAGATTTTTAATTATACATTTATAAGAACTACAATAATATGACGATATCGTTTAATAATTAATAACATTTAAGTAACAAGGAAAACATTGTTTTAGGCCATGGTTTTCAAGAAATATGACATTTATATTTAGGAAATAGTAGTTTAATAATAATTTTTCTTTGATTCAAATCGGTTACGTAGGTGACTATCAGAGATAATATTAAAAGTGCTAAATATTAATTTCATTTTCCTTTCAGCTGTACTCATTTATTACTTTTTTTGAAAATTATTTCTTGAGAAGGTATTGTTAAAAAGTATTTTACGTTATTTTTTTCGATAATATTGCGAAAATTTATCAACTTCTAAGATGACGTTGATAATAAAATAAAATACGTTTGTCTTCTCTGATACGATCTACCCTTTCATTTTTCCCCTTTTTATACTATCACATTATAACTATTATATATTTACAACAATATTTCTCTTCCGTCTAGAGATAATATGAATTTCCTTTATTTATAATAATTATTGGTGGATCAATTCATTTTAATTCATATATTTTAAACAATTTCCGCTTGTAATCGTTTGGAATTTTATTTCACTTACTTTTTTTTTAACGCGACTTAAATTTACAAAATTAAAATTTAACGAGCTACATTTATAAATATATATAGGTACATGTACATTAATATACCATAAAACGAAGTGATAAATCACAGATAAAAATATTATGTACTCTTACGTCATAGTTTTTCATAATGTTGGTTTCTTTTTAACATTAATATTTCATTTAAATACATGTGGAGGTTTTTGTATAAAAAAAATAAAAGCATAAACATCTTCTGATTTTAAACATTGTTTAAATAATTAAATAAAATCTATTTCAACTAAAAAAAATTATGTTTAAGTTGTTCTTTTTTTAATAAAACATTGTATATTTTATAAGATTTACACATTAACGATCATTTGATATTTTTTTATGTGCGTGATTTGTGATACATAGATAAATATCCACGAGACTATAATAATGTTGATAATTTTTTTTGGAAATTGAAAAATTGAAGAGATTATGTTAAAAATTAAGTTGGAGGTGATTTTTATGGCACGGCGTTTTTATTTTAACACGAATGAGCTTATGAAGTATAAATTAAATAAATGGCAAAAATTGTTGCTGTTATTGGAATGTTAACAATTGCATAATAACAATATTATACATAAATAACAATTTGACTCGCCTTTATTCTTTCTTGCTTTTTCACGCATTTTATCTTGTTTTCTTATTTTTATATCTATGTTTTAGAATTTATTAATTGGTTTAGAATTTTTGGTGTAATTATTTATCAACGATTATTAAAGACTGCAAAGGCAATGTTTTACCTATTATTTTAGCAACATTTTGTTTCATTATTATTTTTTTTCTAATTAACTTCTTTCTCTCGATTTTTTAAGTGGAATTAAAAGGTCGACGGCGATGGGGGAGGAAGGAATAAAGGTTTTTGTTACTTTATTTATAAAAAGGAAAAGCGTTCGCTCAGTTGTACTAGCATCTCACAATGTTGTACTTACTTTAGTGTTATATTTTTCACTTCATCAAGTTACAAAAACTAATTTTCAAAAATAGACTTTGATTTCATTTAATTTTTCTCTTCGCTTTTTTTAATGTTTAAATTCTCGCTTCATTATTATTGGTTTCAAACTCCTATATATATCTTTTTCCTTACACTTTTTATATTTTATAATACACATAGATATCACTGAAAAAAATAAAACCTTAACGTTCCGTTTTTTCATTTTGATATTTTTGTATTTTTTTAATATGATTATTATTAAATGTATGACAACCAGAAGATTCACAACAACTGTTAACATTAAACAACGGTCGAAAAAATCTTATGTGTGTCTTAACTTTTTTTTTATTTTACAAAGAAAATTTCTGAGTTTCCTTTTATTTGTATTTTATACGTTTATCTCGAATGACTATGCATGATCTTGATTCCCCCGTTGCTTAAAAACGAGTGTTTCTTCGAATATTAATCGCTTCAAAACTTCTTTTGGAAGATCATCTAATTCTGTATCCAAGCGGAATGGTGTTTCAGCAACAGGCTATTATTAAAAAATTAATATAGAAACATTTCTTTTTGATTATAAGTAAATACCTCATCTGCAGGATCGTAATACTGTTCCAAATACTTGTGTGCCAACGCCTCTTCAACTCCAATTCTTTTATGAGGATTAAATGTTAACATTTTATCCAATAAATCTAAAGCTTTTGGATCTGCTGTTGGGAAAAGTTTTACCCAGGGTACTTTTGGTTTAAATGGTAAAGATTGAAGGTAACCTCTAGCCTAAAACGAAACAAATTGAATAAAACATGAATAAAATGTATTATAACAATATTACTTTTTCGTTTATTATACAATCGAGATCTTCTTGTGAAGGCGATCCTAACACACCTAAAATGTGATTAAGTTGGTCAAGGTAATGTTTTCCAGGAAATATAGGTCTGTTTGACAACATTTCCGCTAATATGCATCCAACTGACCAAATATCGATCGATTTTGTGTACCCCTAGATAAATAAGAGATCATCAGAAACACTTTAATTTGATTAAAAATTGATTACCTTCGAATTTAACATTATTTCTGGTGCCCTATACCATCTTGTTGCTACATACTCCGTTAAAAACCCTGTGTGATCGTGATCTGGATCTGCTACTCTAGCTAATCCAAAATCACAAATCTAAAACGAAAGCAAATTAAAATTAATAAATTTGTTTTTCCGCAGTTGGTAATTTCAGTGTTTGTCTTTAATAAAATTAATCCCAATCAATTTAACGTAGATTTTGAAATTAACCCTGCACTGCTCATTGTATCAGATGTGAGTTAACTAGAAAAGTGGTTTAGCAAAATATGTCAGTCGAGAAGATCTTATAATTAACTTTAACCCAACTCCATGACCAAAAGCAAATATTCAAAAACTTTAAGTAAACTAAAACATGACGATACAAGTGTAATTTCAAAACAAATCAATGACTTTTGCACCATCTAAAAAAACTAAGTAGCAGCATTAATAAGATTGACGTGCTTAATACCAGAATCATACTTTGCTATCAAATTTGAAGCATTGGATACAGTAGACTTTGAAGCGATTTTGGACAAACTACAAGCATGCCGCATTGACTACACGCGATACGATATACGAAGTTCTATAAGTTGAACTTGTTTTTGATGAAGGTTGCATGGTATCCGAAACGTTAAACACTTTTTCAAAAGACAAGTGTTAGTTCTAGTTTTAGTTTAATTTAAATGTTTTTGTTAACTATATTAAACTGCAAAATCTTAATATGTTCGTGAATCTTGAGATAAATTGGATTTTAGTACGATTCTTTAATATATTAATAACCCACTAATTGATATTGGAGGATAAAATTGCAATTACTATACATATTAGCTCAAGTTGATAGCGTTACCTTAAGGTCACAGGTTGTGTTGAGTAGTAAATTGCTCGGTTTTAAATCTCTGTGTAGCACATTAGCTGAGTGGATGTATTTCAAGCCGCGCAGTATCTGGTAGAGGAAGTAACATATGTGGTCGTTACTCAGTCTCTGTAATCAAAACATATAATTAGTTACTCAAGTTAGATTAAATTAATAGATCTACTTAATAACTACAAAGTTTATAACTAAACCTTAATTAATCATTAAGTAATTAACAATAACGCTTAATTTCAATTTCAAGATACAGTAATGTGTATAATAAAGAGTAATGAACGCAGCAAATGAATCTTTTCGAATTAGATTACTATTAAAAAATGTCCTCGGATCGAAATTCTTTTATTATGTTTCTGTTCAAAGCATTGACTAATAGAGTAATATTAACTAATGTGGAGCTTTAATACACTCTACGGTTTACCATACGATATAAATTAAGATTACTTACTCTCTCACTTTTATTTGATCACATGTACCGTGATTACAAAGTATTGTAATCTTAATGTTTAATAACTTCCATTTTAATTATTCCATCTTATACCTCTGCATAAATATGCACACATCTGGTCAAATTTAAATTATCACTTTCAATTGAGATTAATTAATCAAATTTCAAATATAAAAAATTTAACCAAATGGAGTAACCGGAAGGAGTACTTTATTTAGTTATATTTTGAAATTACTGTGCCTTTTTTTAATATGCCATAATTTTTTGATGGATTTTTGATTTCATATCGCAATGATAAAGTACTGCGATATAAAAATGCAAGAAAGCTGAATAAACATAAAAAGATACTATCAAAACATTTTCCTTGACCTCTGAATAAAGGTGCATAGGACTAAGTAGTAATCCTGTGTCATACCACTTTTGTCATTTCAAACTGATGATTTACTCTTTATTTGATTTTCAAGCGAAAGTTCAGTTTCATTACTTTGAAAATTCTGAAACAAGAAAATATGAAGAACATAAAAACATCTTATGCTCAGTTACAGAAATGCAAACTCTTTGAAAGACTAGCAATGTATGAAGATTATTAAAATAGCAAAATTAATCTTTATTTGAGCTGAAATTATCACTATCAACGTTCCGTATTTATTCTGTGTTGCGATTTCACCTCTCCAATCATCCTCATCAATTTCGTGGCTCTGTAGTCTTACTTGCCTTATTACTTCACTAGTTCAGCATGTCTTTGTAGTTCTGTTTACTAGCTATCGGCATTATATCGTCTGTATAGACGAGATCTAAGATCTTCACCGGTGTGAGTCTGAATGAACCTATTGTGGAGGGTCTTGTTTTTGTTTTATATTTCTTAGTTATTTGATTCATCAATATTACAAATAGTTTTACAACAGTTTTAAAGTTTTTAGACATTTCTCCGTTTAGCCTGAAACAGCCTTTTGTATTATTGTATACTTTTTTAATTGTTCTTTGATATTTCTTCTTTCGATACCATATCAAAGGGTGCTGTTAGGTTCATAAATGCCAGACTTAATACTTATCAATTTCTATTGTATTATCTGATAAGGTTTTGGTTGTATGTATATGGTAATGAGTGTCTTCTACCTCTTCCCCTACTACTTCCACATTTTGTATCTCCTCCTCTTCATCATCATCTCTTTTAGCATTTCCATGTAGCGTTGTGTCCGTTGTTGTTCTTTAAATTATGCTATGTAGTGTTCTTTCCATGACCACTACTACTTCCACATCTTGTGTCTCCTCCTCTTCATCAAACTCTCTTTCTTCATTTCCATCCACCGTTATGTTGTTTTTTGTTCTTTAAATTTTGTTATGTAGTGTTCTTTCCAAGACCACTACTAATTCCACATCTTGTGTCTCCTCCTCTTCATCATCCTCACTTTCTTCATATCCATGTAGCGTTGTGTTTGTTGTTGTTCTTGAAATTATGCTATGTAGTGTCTGTTTTCTTTAGCTTCCTTTTAATGTCTTGATTGTATCCCAGAATTGCTTCTGATTCAATAATCCATTCTTTACAACACATTACATTATTTATTTAGATTTTTCATAAATAAATAATATTAGTTTTAAAACAATTATATAAAAAAACTTCTTTGAAAGTATTCTCAAATCATTTCAAATAATATAGACGTTATTTTTATTGATTAAGTTTGATTCCGGTGGTATTCCCCTTCTCGTTAATTATACAAACAAGCTTTATATGTCAGTACCAGATATGGGAGGTGTTTGGTGCTCCGTTTAACTTTGTGTGATCTCCTTTGTCGATGAGGCGCGGATGATGGTGGCTCATTGTCTGCACCAGATCGATTACGATGTGTAACAGTAGCTGTTTAGTACCGACCCCTCATGAATATTTACGACCCGATGGGGGTATAAATAACCGGAAGAGGTTACACGAACTACTTTCTGCCATTGACGTCAATGAAACCCAGAGAATAGTTGAAAATTTTGTTAATTTGAAACGGTTTTTTAATGAAATAATAATTTCTCCTTTAATATGTTTGCCGAAGAAAAGTGATCGAAAAATTACGATCTTATGAAGAAAACGGTATCGTTATACCGCTATTTGATGGTCATTGAGTAATTACGAGTAACTTAATGATCCGACGTAACTGGTCGTAACGGTCTGGGTAAGCGGGTGTAAAATTTATTTGGCAATTAACCGACCTGAAGCGCTAGTTTCATTGTATTGTTGAGCTGGAATTTCATGGCGAATTACTTTTAAAATGTCAAATAGTAATATTGTTTTAATAAAATAATAAATAATTTATATTTAAACATTACAGAAGGAATAATTAAAAACGATTGTTATTAAACTAAAATTAAAAATCCATAAAAAGGCAAATAACGTTAAGAACGCCATAAAAAGCAAATTACATTTGGATTTCGATCAAATTGCTCGCAAAAACGCATTACCGTTAACGACAACCAATTAGTTGCCGTTACTTAAAACCTCGTAAAGCTTCAAAAGGGGTTCAAGTGCAAAGGTTTTTGTAATTTTTTAAACTTTTAAAGTCTCGCTTATCAATCAAAGGCTTTAATGTGTCATTTAATCGTATCAAATTTCATTAAAACTTACTCTGATTAAATGTTACCTATCATAAAGTCCCGATAGGTAAAGTAAACTAAATACCACGATGTGGTTATTAAACGTTGTCACGTCTAAGGTTTAGTGGGAACTAGAAAATGTAAGCTGTGTCGAAGAGTTTAAAATGGAAATTGAGTCTTGGTTGATGTTTTAATGCATTATGCATTTATTTAAAGTTTACCTTCTAAAACATCTTTTAAGTCTTTGCATTTTTTGACGCATTTATAAGGAAATATCTAATAACTTTCGGCCTATATTGAAAATTTGTTCGATCGAGGATGAAGCTTCCGCGTTTTTCTGATAACTTTAGGTAATTTGCTTGGGCTCTGAGGACGAGGGCGGAAAATTGAGGGGGATTTTCGCCACCGGAAACGATCTCAACCCACTCCATGTGAGGATATTGAAGATTTTCCATTATACGAATTTAATGGAACTTTCTAAATTTTAAAGATTTCATTTAATTTAACAAAAATTAATTTACATTAGAATCTTTTGCGTCTCTCAATTTTACAATTACACAACTTATTTATCTTTTTCGAATGATTCATACCAATACCGCGAAAGTCACTAACTATATTTTTGTTGTAATAATCATTAAATGTTTACATTGCAATAATAAAATAAGATAAGACTTTTTTTATAAAGTCATAAAGAAAAGTATACCTACATAATACAACTCAACCCATTATTCGGATAAAAAGAGTATCAAAACAGTTTTAAAGCTTACACGAGTATGTATTTAACGAATATAAAACTTCAACGATGTGGGTGAAATGTAAAACGTAAAGTCTTCGACCTGCAGAAGTTATTTACCCGACGGAGTCTTTTACTGTGGAAATGTATATTAACTACGTCATAACACGGAGCTTTGTTCCCGGGAGATAAATGAAATGAGAAAATAAAACAAGTCCGTAACAACGGTAAGAGATGAAAGAGCAAATAAGGTGGTTTAAAGTTTAAAATTTAAGGCTATAATACGAAATAAGTTTATCGTGGATAGTTCTTTGAATTATTGTGTCCTAAAAGTTTTGGACCGCAAGTTAAGTTACCACACGTTAAAGAAAAATTGCATTTTCCGATCGTAAACTGGAACGAAAACTTTAATGAAAAGTTTAATGTTGTACATCTGTTACATTTGAAGTTTTGAGATTATTTCATACGATTCTTATTAGTTTCAATAGTTATCTAAAATATTATTATAGTAAAACTTCGATATAACGCAGGACAAAATATAGCGCTCATAAATGGATAGAATCCAACTCGGGTTATTCTCCAAGTTGCTCTATTCCATGTTCATAGAGAAACTCGGGGTATTCCCCGAGTTGCCTATAGTATGTATAATTCAAGGACGGTAATTTTAGTTTTAATTGTTATTTACCGCTAGAGTGTTGTTTATTTTTATTGAAAAGTAGAACCAAGTAATAAAAAACGCAACGGTGTGCAAAGCTATTCAAATTTGTGTGCATTAAAATTACTCATTCAAACAGTTTAAAATGTAAATTAAAATTTTCCTGTATTAATCCGTTAAATCGAGGTTTTAATATATTTCTTACCTGTGATTTTAGTAATTTGTAAAGATCGGTTTCCATGAGGCACTGGACAATGTAAACATCTTTCATTTGATCGATGGCGAGTGCCCTAAGAATATCTCGAATATCGATAATCTAAAACAAAAATTTTAGGTATTAATTAAATTATAATTAAAAAATTACACAATGTTAATTATATATCCCTCTGTTATTTAATAGAAAAAATAATAAAAGGGTGCTGATATGAAAGGATTATTTTAATTAATAGGTGAGAATAGCGGAAGGATGAAGAAAAGTTTTGCCTCACGTTCACACAAAAAAAGACGCTTTGTTGTTATTAAGCGCTTGTAATTAATTTTGTAATTTTATAGGTCAAAAACTTGTAAAAAAAAATGTATAAAAACCGGCATGAATTTTTCATTCATTATCGTCGGTGTAATTTGGATCAATTTGAACTTTGTAGGATTCAATTCCTACAAAAGTTTAAAAGTGAATCAATAATGAATGTTCCCGCTAGCCGCTAGTAAAACATTTTCCTTTTCGAATATTTCGCAGCAACCTAATTAATCCTTTCAATTTAAAACGGAATTTTGAATTGGAATAATTTGTACTAAAAATAAAGTTAATTAAACATGAAATGTTAATGTTATGAATTTAATATATAAAAGTGTTATTAATCGAGGTTAATTTGCAATTAATTTTCACTTACAAATTATGAATAGTTTCTCCCCGTGTTCATAACATTCATATAACTTAATCAAGAACTTGGTTAAGATAACCAAGTTAAGTAAATAAAATTTGTATTAAATTTAACACATTAACTTAAGTAAGCAACTTTTTTAGCAATAGTATATTAAATGGCACACCTATTTATGTAGGTACTGATATTATACTTAATTGATTTACAAAATGAGATATGTTTGCAATGCATCAAACCTCATTGTCGACACAAGGACGCTAATGGATATAGTATGGAACGGTGCTCTGTACATAGGGGTAATTAGGTTACTGAATAAACAGACCAACCTGAATCCTCTCTAATGTAATATTCCCGAAATCGAAGCCTAAATAAAATTGAAATACAGGATGAACAGTAACTGTGGGATCTAAAAGGCGTTGCGTTGCACACGAAATGAAGATACATTTTAACAAAGTATCGATACAAAACAATACAAACAAAATTAACACAAAATCATCTTTATGAGATTTTTGACAAATTTTGTGATAGAAATAGAACTAGACTACAGGTTAGGATAAAACATTAGACAATCTGGCAGGTGAAATAAATCTATTCGGTTGTCCATATTTTGTTGTACCAACATTGAAGATTGAACATTGACTTATTTATTGCCGCTCCTGCTGTAAAGGCTCTCCATCTGGTCCGGTTTCTCAGCTGCTTCTTCCTCAACAGTTCTTTACCACGCCTTTCTTGGGCGCCCTCGTCTCGGTGCTCCTTGGGGGTTCCAGTCAAGCGCTGACATCTCAACTTTTTCGTGGGGCTTCCTTAGCGTGTGGCCAATCTAACGCAATTTGCTCTTCTTGATTTCGTCACTAATGGGTCGTTGGTCAAGCAGGATTTCGAAACACCAAAGTTTCGTTGATATTATCAATACACTCCCTATAATTATTGAGCAGAGTGCAGAATGGCAGAGTACACTACTAAGTTTTTGACTGGTTAAACAGAAGTACGCCACAGTATGTGGCATAGTTTGGAAGAATATGGTGTCCCTGTAAAGATCATCAGTGTTATCAGGGAGATGTATGAATATCAAGTAGTATCCTATCCAGGCAAATTCTAGGGTGAGACAGAATACACCCTATTCTGTTACCCATATTGTTCCTCCTGGTATTGGATGGAGTGATGAGAAAGGTTACAAAACGAAGTATGTATTCCATCGAATCGTATTCAGTGGAGGATGCAATATAGACTTGAGGACTTTGAGTTTGTAGATGACATTTTCCTATTTTCACAGAAATTTTGTGAGGACTAAGTTAACAATGAAAGGAGGAGACTAGGAACGAGTTGAAACATTCGTGTAGGAACATTCATATTGTCGAGGAACAGAGCAAGATGTGAAGATACGAATACATCTGGGGAAGTAAAAACATTAAAAAAAAAAAACAAACATTCGCTTGTTTAAAAGCAACGAAGAGTTACTCCAACGACCCATTTGTGACTAAGTCAAGGATGCATACGCTAAATAAGGCTCATGGAGTGTTAAGATGTCAACTTTTGACTGGAGTCCCAAGGAGCAGGAAGACTAGGGCGCCCAAGAAAGACGAGGAAGAGAATTGTTGAAGAAGCAATGGAAGTGAGGCAAATGTGGAGAGAAGTGGAACGCCGTGCTACCAACCGGACCAGATGGAGAGCTTTTACTGATGCCCTATGCTCCACCAACAGCGACAGGAAATAAGCCATGTTAGTCAAGTGTCGCCTCTCTTTGACAAATTCTTGCTTTATATCTGATATTGTTATTAATGTTTATATTTTTGCTATTTTTTTCATCATTGGGCATATTCAAAAAATCATCCGCTAACAGGAACCAAGATCAACACTTTAACCGGATGGACGGCAGAAGAAAATCATAAAAATGTAAAAATAAAAATATAAAAGAAAGCCAACTTTGACTTATATTTTATCCTTTGTGATTTTTTAATGACTCCTTACTGGATTTGCAACATATCTATGATAACTAGAAGGCAGAAGAGAATCAGAAAGAATATTAAGAAATCGCATCTTTTTACTGGCATTGTCTAAGTGCTTATTAGTGTCAACTTGTTATTATCATTGCGTCATTTTTCGTTTAACTTTTCAGCGGTAAGATAACCTAACTTTTTCATTCAGACTAACATTTCCAGAAATCAGAAACCAAGAATGTTCGGTCTTTCAATATTAATTGATTATTAAAATTGTAGTTATTTTACATGTTAGATTTTGGTATAAATAATTGTTTCGTAAATATTGAGCTACTTTTTAACATAATTCTTTCGTTGATATCGATTTTTATAACACATGTACGAAACACATGGAATTACCTTAAAAATTCTTTTGTCTGCTCGTATACAAACCCGCATAAACTTGTACTACATAAACATATTGTTATATTACTTACATTTTCGTGTTTAAACCGTGTAAGGATTTTGATTTCTCGCAGCGTCCTCTGGCAGTACGTTTGGTGTTCGAAAGGCGATATTTTCTTGATTGCTACCTTCGTCTTTGTTACTGTGTCATATGCCGATCTGAAAAGAAAGAAAATAAAATTATTGTACATACATCTAAATAACATGGTTATAATAATGTAATAATGTTGTTTAACATAAAAGGACACCTCGAGCATGCTCTATGAAAAAATGGTTGAACGAAAATTTAGCGGAAAATTGTTCATTAGCAAAATTGTGTCCGTTAAAAAAATTCTCCTTTGTAACGATCATAGTATAAAGTGTCATTTTTATCCGAAGGCTATTTTTTACCAAAGTATTCTCTTGCAGCTTTTGCAACGAAGGTAGTAGCTATGCAAAAATTTCATTTCCATTGCAGGACCATATTTTACAAGGTAACTGTCAGTTCGGAAGGGAGGCGTGTCCCTTTTCACCTGTCAGTGCAATATAAATGTGTGCCGTGCTCCACCTCTATCCGGCGCTGAAACAACCGGAGAGACGGATTGAATAGCCACACAATCGTGACACCTTGCACAGCAACCATCGGATACGACCGTTGTGTCGCAAAATCCAAACCCAGCGAAATAGTGTGGTCGGTTACAGGCACTATTTTGTCAAATAATGTTGCTACCAACTAATGGCGATCGAGTACACAACATGCGGTTAATTAGTATAGTGATTCATGTAGATACGAAAGATACACGAATATTTTATGGGGATGTCGATAACACAACGCAATTTGGAACTTTAATAAAAGTAGAGAAAGGATTAATAACAGCCCTAGATTGATGTTTTTTTTTGTAATAGCTTGTTCATTTTTTTCCCATAGATATTTTTTGTAACCGTTTGAGTTCTGATATACCTGGGCTTGTTTAGCTTGGGTCTCAAATCAACAAAAAAAATGTAAACACACTTTGACGATCATATAGTTACCAAGTCATTAGAGACCGAGATTTAATCTGATATTTCCCAAAGGAGTAATCTACATCAAATCAAATCACTTTCACCAACCTCATTTTCAACAGCCTTTGGGCATAATCAAGATAGGATCATACTGGTTATGAAAGAAACTTTTTTGATAATCTCTCCAGAGCTGAAACAAGATGTTATACAAAAATTATACCCTATTTTCGGGTGTATCAGGTATATTTTCTCAGTACATGAAAATTATTTCATTTCAACTTAAATAATGTTTATTTTATTCTACTTTGTTTTTGTTCATTATTATTGTAGTTTTCTAATAATAATACATCACATAATATTATCCGTAATATTTTATCACAAGATAAACCGTTTGCAATATTTAATAGATAACAAAACACTAAATTACGAATGTGACAGCTTAAACACAAATATTATCTACATCCTGTACCGAATTAAATAAACTCTTAATTACTATACATAAAATAAAAAAAGCGCATTGAATTTATATAGAATTTACTATTTAGTATTCTATGAGGATTGAATAACATTCGCTGTTTATTGAAATTTTAATAAAACCAATACATTTTTGATGAATTTGATATAGAACTTGACAAAAATTGAGTGCTCTTAAAATTTTCGATTGATTTTTTAAAATCTATTTGATTTGTTTTGAAAAAGATTTCAGATATCCAACCAAACGTGATTACCGACTTGTTAAATGTTTAATTTGTTTTGATTGTTTTCCGGTTTCAGCCGCATTGCAGGTTTAAAACTCGATCGGTGCCAATTTCATGTATATACGTAAACGCTGTTGTTATCAAACAAAAAAATGCTTAAATGGAAAAGTTTTGATTAATAAATTAGATCATTTTAAAATATTAATCAAATTATTCGACTTATTAACGCAATAAAATTCTTTGATCCATATAATTAACGTATTTGTAATGTAAGTTACATAATTGGTAGATGTAACACGGTTTGAAATAGTTTGTCCGCCCATTTAATGTAGTTCCAAACTATTGCTAATATTATTTGAACGTAAATTAATTGGATTTCTAATCACAACACGATAACGGTTCCTACATTTCAATTAAATCGGAAATAATGCTATATCCAATTCGAATTTGGCGCGGCTGTTATTGCGAAAATAATTGTCAACGGCCAATTGTAAATTACAATTGCAACTAATATTTGCCGAATTATTCATAAATAATAAATACATTTTTTAATTATATTTAAATTTAATATTGCAATAAAATTTAAAATTGCATTTATTATAGATTTATTGGAAATTCATTAGTCATTCAGATGGCGTCAGAAAACACTAACAAGAATTAAAACTTCAATATATTTAAAGCTCACCCAAGGGTTATTCAAGAAAATAATACAAAAAGATATTGTAAAAAAATAATTTTTTCTTCTAAAAGAATATTATCGAATTTATATCGATATCCAATGAGACAGCAAAAATTGGCTATATTTTGCATAACCAATTTGTTTCCGTGACCCATAAGACCATCGAAGTGAAAATTTTTACGCGAGACTTCGTCTAGCATAGTTTAATTAAATTGTATACCATCACGTTTTGAATTTATGTATGCCGTATTCTGGAAAGAAGATATTCGATAGATTAAACTTCGTATGAAATTTAAATTTTAAAATAAAATCAAATTTAAAATTGTTTCGAACAGATAATGTTACACACTACAATGATTGAGAGTTTAAAGAGTAGAAGTGACACCGACATTGATAAATGATGTATCTGTTGATATATTTTTCTTCCACAATAAAACAACGAAATAATATTTGTTTAACTAAAAAAATACTTAAAATTGTTGGTAAACGAACAACGAAATTTATGCGACGAAAGTTTACGGTAACTTAAAAAAAACTGAGCACCAACGTTGATTTTTGAAATAAAAAAATTAAAACGGGTAGTTAAAATAAACAAAGGGTGAGACAACGCCACCAAGGGATTTAAAACAACAAGTCCTCGGCCGAATTTCTCACTGTAGCCATGAATAATTCAACAAAAGTGTCGTCGTACACCTGCACTTCATACGAGGATTTTATCGTTGCGGACTCACCATTTGAATTATTGCTTGGTCTGTTGCTTCTCTCACGAGATTCAATTCCTGGGTTAAGTGCAAAGTTGACGGTGAAATAACGGCGAGAACAATGAAGAAGAATGGGGGGGTTTAATTTAAAGGAAAGCGTTTGCATGTTTTTATGATAAAATGAAAGAAAATTGAGAAAAAATTTGATTAACGGCGTCAACGTTTTCTTTGCAATAAATGTAGTAAAATAACCGTTAAATTACAATTCTATTATACAAGGATCTTGTTAATGCAGGTAACGTAACGTAACGTAGCTTTTAATTAGCTTCATACAGAATTAATTTGCCTTCCAATTTCACAATATTCCGATATTGATGTGTTCTGAATATATCTGCATTAAATCTGAGCGATCAAATAAAAAGTTATGATGTCATTTAACGTAAATTAATAGGGAAAACAAAGTAATATGTTTTCGTTTCAGTAAAATATTTTTTGAAACCTTAAAAAGCCGTCGTTGCAATTTCCGATATCATTTTAGGTTTTAGTTTTTCTTTTGAGGCGTTTGCCACCATCGGAAAATCCGGTCGTATCAAAATCGAATTACCATCGTCGTCGAGGGGGCTGACGTTTCCAGTGAGTAAATTTCCCCATCTGCACTAGGTAGAGAGAGTACTACGTACACATTTTCCCACGGGAAAAAGTAAATCACTAACATTAATTACGAACGACAGCTTAATGAAAACTGAATTTCCAGTTAATGCAGGTTGGAGAAAACTGACAAATTGAAATAGCAAAAAAACATGTTAAAAATAAATTACGAAAGGAACATATAAAATTTTTTTGAGATTACTTAGATTTCCTTGACCATAAAAAGTTAACTGGACTATTGTCTTGAATGAATGTAAGACCAGAATGATTACTAGCAGTTGCGGAGATGTTCCAAAATAGGTGGAGTATCAAGATACGGGAATTTCAGACAGACTTTAACGAGGTTGAGTTATTTATGAAATGAAATGAAATTGAATTAATGTGTTATTTATTAGGAATATATGACTTATTACCACCGTCTGTCCACACGAAGCGAATGGTTCCCTTCACACGCTTTATATTACGTTGCTGAACATTAAGCCTGGAAACTGAATTACACGATTTTACAGTTAATGCAGGTTGGAGAAAACTGACAAATTAAAATAGCAAAAAAGAGCAAAAACATTTCTTTTAGATTACTTAGATTTCTTCTTTGCGTTGTCTTTAGGTTACACTATTATTTATCAAAATAATGAAAATACTTAGTTGGAGCTAAGCTAAGCTTTGAGGACCGTTGTTTATGTTTCATATTTTCTGGCAACAGAATCTAATTATCATTTCAAAGTTTGTATCAAAATACCATTAAAATATTCTAAATCCTAAAACAATGATTTAATCTTATCGTAATCTATATTGGTTGTTTTGACCTTTGTCAAAACCTTTCTCTATCAAACATACCACAATATTATTAAGGTTTATTACTTTAATAGAATTGAAAACTCTTTGAGTTGTTTTCTCTTGTGACATTTCAAGTTGAGCTAATTGAGAGTTAATCATAAGTCTTACTTATTTGCATTCTGACATTTTTTAAGCAGAAAATTTGTATACCAGAATGAAAACAACAAAAGTGCTCATGCAGTTTGTTTTTTACATGTTAACTCACAGTTTTTAATCCACCTTTACAAAAATTTTGCAAAAAATTCCTTCTACGTCTGATGTTTTAACAAAAACATCATAATTAGTGTTCAAGATAACACTTCAACCTCAATCGTGCCTATGATTCAAGTATTTATGAACTCAAATAGGCATTAACACTGAAGTTGGGTTGAGTTGACTTCAAGTTCGACCTCCTTAGGGTATCTCAAACAGTACTGGAAAGAGTTATTCAAATCATCAGATTTTGCTTGCAGCAGTATTTGGACAAAAATTACTTGAAATACATTGTTTTATTCATCTTCGAAATTAAGAAGAGAATTTTGCCGCACCCTGTATGTGTGATTCAAAATAATAACCCAAAGCCACTGACCATAAAAAGTTAAATGGAGTATTGTCTGGAATGAACGTAAGACCAGAAATATCACTAACAGTTATGGAGATGTTCCAAAATCGATGGAGTATCGAGATACAGGAATTTCAGACAGACTTTAACGAGGTTGGGTTAGATTTGAAATCGTAAGTTTTTGAAATACTTAAATGAAATATATGACTTATTACCAGCGCTCGTCAACACGAAGCGAATGGTACCCTTCACACGCTTTTATCTCATCTGCTTAATACTCGAACGCAATAGTTACAATAATTATTATTATAAGTATTAGAAGAAGGACACCTTGAATAAGAAATACTCTTTTACTGTATGCTAACCAGAAGTTACATATAAAGCAAAGAAAAAAAATTAAACAAATTCTTCCTCTATAAATTGTGTATGCAAGGGATTTTCAAAGATTTTCTGTAGAAACGTGTAGCTGCAGCAGTTGCTGAATTGCGATTCATAATAAAACCATGCAGAAACACCGCTGGCAAGCACTGACTGACCAATTTTCCCGCCCTTCCCAGTAACATGTTACCAGAACTCTATGTAATTCTGGACGTTATCGAGCTGTTGTGAAACGGGTCAAGGGCTGCACCATCTGCAATAACAGCCCTACTGTAAAATAATAACCAACGAAGGCCGTCTCGACAACTTTAAAGCCTCACGAAAATAAAACAACTAAAAAATGATGTTTGATTTCCATGAAAACTTGTTTTTTAACTTTTTTAAAATGCAAAACAAGAAACTAAAACTTTTTATGAGATATTTCGCAAATTGTTTTATTTGAAGTACCATAATTAATTACAACGACACGGTGTTTATTAGGTTACAAGAGGGAGTTTCGCTAAGCAACGTGCGGTCCAAAGCTTATGAACAAAGCCTGGAGAGATTATCTTGCATGTCGATGGGGATAGCTTCCGGGTAACTGTTGAATCTGTGCATATTTTAAGGTCACATAATTCTGGTTTTCCCGAGTACTTGCGCAAGGGACCTCGAAACTTGGTATTGTTAGTAGAATATTTTGCCCGTTCCCCTGAGGCAAACCGCTAGGTAACTTTTAAATTCAAAGATTTAATTACTCAGGTATGGATAATATTTAAATGAAATTTAATTTGAATTATTGGAATTTATTACAAAAGTAGTTACGAATTCCAACTGAATAAGTTCTAGAGTTATTTACTTTTAATTTTTATAAAAATTCATTATGTAACTGTAATAAATCAATGTTTTAAAATTCTTGTTTCATTTTAATCCCTGACTTCTAAATCTATATATCACCGATATTAAAATTGTTGTACTTTACTTTGAAAATGAGAGACATTTCTTCGCACAATCTATTTCAAAGAATTTAAATTGATTCGAAGTTTTAGCCGTGAACGATCGGTAGAAAATGAGAAGTTTTATAAAAAAAAGTGGAGAAAAATTTTACTCAGTTTAGTAAATATTACAATTAAACAAAATTTGTTCAAATAAACATTTAAATAAATCAAAATTATTTCAAAATACATAATATTCTCATTAAAGTTCCATGAAACTAATATTGCAAATTTTATTTATATAGAAATGTGAATATTGTATACAAAATTAATAATATGTGAATATGTTGTAGAATGAAGTTAATTTAAACCAGCCCAAAAGTTTAAAATAAATGAGGCAAATTTTGGGCAATTAGTGTCTTATTCAATTAAATAATAATAATATGATTTACAAATAATCATAAGATTTATTTAATATGATCTATTACGAAAAGCTCACATAATGACGCTTTGATTGGTTCAATTTACGTCACCTAAAACTTTCCAAGCTTCACCTAAAAACGGTATATTTCGCTTTTACGAGGTGAATATACACCAACCGCGCCCTTTACACATCAACGAGTTTCATTGTTTCGCGTGCTTTTATTAATACCCTCGGGTTGTTTCCTAACATCGAAGGTTACTGTTTTTACGTTTCTACCAACTTCAATCATATAATTATTTTTATAAATAGCCACTTAGTAATGATTAATGATATACATCACAAATAAGTAGTTAAGTAGGTATGGAATATATTGACATCAGAAAACACGTCTTGATTTTCTCAAAAAATGTTTATATTCAAATATAATACTAACTGTAAAGTAAAAAAGTCGTTTAAAGTAAAAAAACAATTCAGTTAAACGAAAACAAACTCAAGAATAAATAGCAATATAAATAAAAGAAGGAAAAAGCAAATAAAAATTAACGTTTCTTTTTATCAGCAATTTTTTCTTTAAATATGTTTTTTTTTTGAAAATGAATGAACTGTATTGTTTTATTTTTCTATCCTTCTAAAGCTCTTTGTTAGAAGCAGGAAGGAATTGAACCTGTTTTTAAATTGTATTCTATGTTCCATTAATGGATCCTTTTATTTTTCCAAGAAAATGTCGAAGCGGAAATAACCTCCGCTTGGTCAGGTCAGGACTCGCTCTCAATCAGGAGTGGTTCTAAATCTGCGTCAACAATTACCGACTCTTCCTTTACTATTGACAAGAGATTTTATCAACTACTATAATCTTTTTAAAATCATTTCATAATAGCAATTGTGCAAAGAGTTTCTTATCAACTTCAGATCATTTTTAAATCATGCCATTTTTTTGTAATTTTATACAAGTAATATGAGAAATGCTGTAATAGATTCTATACATCCTTTATTGAGAGAGAGAGAGAGAGAGTTGGTTCTAATTTGTCAGAGTTGTTCAGCAGAACTACTTATTAATAAATTATTATATTAATTTCCCAACATAGGTATTCTAACTTTTTGTTAGAGAAAAGTTTAATTAATCATTTATAATGGTGAGTAACATCAATTTCCAACATTAAACTTCCTCCCTTCTGGAGGATCGAGTCTTTTATTTTGGTTGAAACAAAACTTATACTCAATTTCAATTGTCGAAGATTGGAAACTATAAAAGCAAACATAATTTAGTAATTGCTAACGTTCCGACCGAAATTATATCAGATCTAGTTAATTAACCTCCAGAATTTAACCATCAAAATGCCTTTTTGGAGTTTCTTTTTTAGATTTTCTCAGTCACAGTGTTTCCTCAGAAGTTTTCCTTCTACAAAAGCAACTCTATCGTTAACCTAGATGCTTCTACTAATACCGTCATGGGAGCTGCACTCTCTCAGCAGTCAGACGGATTCATCACAAGAAAAGGCATATTATATATTATATTTAACTAGTTATGTCATCATTACAAATTTGCTTATACATTCATTGAAGCTGGCAAAATGAATTTAACTAGACCCAAAAAGGTCTGACATAGATTTCTTTGCATTTCATAACTTCCATAAACACTCCAACTTGCTCTTAACTTTTTAAACGAATTACGAGTGTAGTCTTAAACAGAAAGCTACTCCACTTCCTTTACCTACTTAGTCATCCATATAATTTAGTTAAAGATTGCAGTTTAAAGAAGTTCGCGACTGTTCAAGAAAGATGCATCCATCCTTTCATATTAATAACCACGAGAGCTTTTGGTTTTTGTTATTAAACTTTACCGTCTAACTATACCCTATAAAGAAGCACGAGGGGTATTCAAAAAGGAAGTTTCTCAACTGTGTCACGCAACAGGATGCCAAGAAGTTTTTTGTGCACTTATTTAGTTTGGAGTGCAAAACACTATACATTTTTTTAATAACGGATTAATAATAATCGGATTAAGTAAAAACAAAAATATTTTGCTATAATTAAATTTAAATTAGTTGCTAGAGATAAGCAAATTTTTATAATTACAAATTACCGTATTTTGTTTTGAATTTTAAATTGTTAAATAATGAGGAAATTATCTCTCAAAAAGTCGGATATATCTATATTTATACAGAGCAAATATACCCAACGAAGATATCTACCATCTAAAATTATGTGTTTATACATAATTGTTGAGAAATTTACTGGACATGCACGTAGTTGAATTATCTTTAATAATTTATCATTACGAACTAGAAACGGTATCTTTAAATCTGATGTATTATTAAATTCCAAATAATTTTTGAATATTTTTTTTGTTAAACTGTGTTAACAAAGATTTCTGCTAATGCTATAAATATCTTTGTGTTCCAATAAAAGATTTGTTATTTAAGCCACTTAGCCGGGTATAATGGAACGTAAGCGTTTTTCGTAAAAGAATGTCGAAGAAAAGTCTCTAGGGTTTAGGGGAACGTGAACGCAAGATAACTAGGAAAAAATATCAGTCCTTTTCCACTCGAAACGAAAACAATTTAAAAGCTATTTTTAACCAGTCGAATACGTCTAGGTTTCTTAGCATCAATCAAGCATACACGAGCTTTAAACGACTTCTTTAAATCGACTTTTTCCGAAGAGTCAAACCATTCGAAGACGATATTTCAAATTTTCAACAAAAGTTACTTCATCGTTCGAATGTCACGTAGCCGTAAAATAATGCGGTATCTTGTGTTTTCTTAATAAGAATAAGAATAATAAAAAGGAAAACCGAAAAGATTTTAAGTGACAAAAACTTCTACATATAAAAAATAACTTTTTCGGTGGCGTTCATTAACAATATGCCGTATCAGTTTGCTTGGAGTTTCTTGTTATTCTACCATTTTTTCTTGTTTTTTCGTTATAAATCACCTCTGGCACAATTTTAATGGTCTAAAACCCCTTTTACGACAAATTGAGACTTCGATTTTTGACGTAGCAGCCGAGATGATTAAGATTTGGAGGAGGGTCGAGAGTAATTTATAGAAAGAAATATGCTCCTACTTTCTGCACTAAACATTAATTTTCGGTAAAATTGAAAATCTTCTCGAACATCTGGAACTCGGTCTGCAGATGACAGGTACTGACCGGCGGCGGTTAATATGACAATAAATTCACTTTTTATTCTTATTCTTTTCAGTTTTGTTTTAAGCAATTTCAACTTTGTTATCATTTATTTTTAGATACGAATGTTATATTTTTTTAATCGTAATAGTTGCATAACTGATGTGAAGGGGCATTAAAAAATTATTAAACTAATTTACCACGAATTCCCGTAGCAGAGAGAAGAGTGCTTTTACTTGGTTTCGGCATTATATTTTAAGTTAATTACTCCCAACGCGCAATTTGATTAGTCACATGCTCTCCAATAGCCCCATTTATCATTGAAGGCAAAATATACACAAAGTTCTTTCCGGTCCATAACTTTTCATAAACATCGAAAGAACTGTCTCTATAACATTATTTATCAAGAATAATGTCACGCGGATAGCGAATTCTCTTTTTAAAGGTTACTAATAAATATTTGTCTTGGGAACTTATTTTATTAAAACTCTTAATTACCCTGGTTGGTTTTCTTGTGGTACTATGAGGGTTCTTTGAGAGTAAAAAAAAGCGGCCGCAGATATCATTTGGAAACTGAATTCATTATTAAAAAACTTTTCACTTTTAAGAGCCAAAGCTAAGTTCTACGCCGTTTAGAATTATACTCGATGTTTGCGGTGTAAGAAACTTGGTTTTGTTTAGTCCGACTGCTGTTTGCAGTTTAGTAGTCGCTTCTTTATTGTTTCTTCCTGTTGATAATATAGCTGTGTCATCAGTAAAAGTGGCAACAGCATTTCTTTGTATTTGGAATATATCGCACGTTTATAAAAGATTCAGAACCAGACCCAACACACTTCCATGGTGTACACCAGTTTTAATGGGTTTTATTCCGAATAAGCTCTTTCTTGCTTTTTTTCTGAAATATCTCTCTGAGATGTAGTATTATAATATTTCATAAAAACCAAACGTGAGAAGTTAGCATGTTTAGAAACTTGTAGTAAGTTAACAAAGGATCCTGAACAGAATGATTTAAAGCAGCATATGTCTTCAATTATTGGCTAGATGAAAGAACAATTTGATTTAGAAATTGGTTTATAGTTATCGTTAAAAAAAATTGCAATAAATATACAGGCACATTTGCAAAGTCGGCCTAAACTCAAAACAATCTCATTTATATCTCTATTTACATTTTTATTATTTTTGAATGACTACTATATTTAGTATTCAACAATAAATCTTGCACGCCAACACTTCTTAATGTAAATAAGATAAATTACAACGTATACTTTGTAAAGTAGTGGTAGACGAGGAAATTGATTTACTTTTGTAGTTATTGTTGTAAATTTGTAACGGAGTCTCAGAATTACGGGACGTCCTGTATAGTTAATATTTAGCAATTTCCGTTACGACCGCGTTACGCATAAATTTCCATTTGTTTCCCACTTTTACAAGTCACGTACACCCTGAACGTGAGACAACTGAGACCAGTTGCGTGTCGCCGCATAAATCTATAAATAAAAATATGACTTTTTATCATAAATTGATTCATTTTTAAAATTTTTTGGAAATTTTTCGTTTAATTTCAAAGCTGTTTATGTGATAAAGCTATTGTTTAGCGAACGTACAATGTTAAATGGAAGGTCAGCTATTCAGTGAGCAATTTACCACAAAGATCCGGAACCTCGAGATATGCTTAGAATGCGCTTACCACTTGTATTACTAAATTGTGAACAAATTCCGCAATAGAGGAATAAATTATTTTGGTTTAACGCGTTTAAAATTACATAATATTTTTCTTTGGACCTTTTTATAGATTTCAATGTAATAATTTGTTATAAATGATACATTTAATGCTATTAATATAATTAATTCTAAATTAACTTTTAATTTTTTATGTCAACAATTTCCAAAAAGATTTCTTTTCCTTCCAACCAAACTTTCTTGTTTCCGCTTCATAAATTTATTAATATTTAATATTACGAAATGTACACTTACTTCTTTGAAATATGATGCGAACGCAAATTTTCCTTTAACATTTTCTTTACAAATCGTGCAAAACCAAGTTTTTAATCTTCAAAAATTGTAACACTTTATCGCATATTTTTGTTGAAATTCCAATATTAGTTTTTATGTTAGCAGTCACAATCCATTACGTGAATTGCGCACAATACGATCTTTGCAATAAAAGATCGTTATTATTAAGGTAATTATTCGAGTTGGATTGTTGGCTCGTATTTTATAGTTGATTTGCAACCGCTAATTTAGTCAATATGGGTATTTTAACCCCACATGAACATAATATAATTGACCAAATAATTGTACAAAATGAAATTTTAATAAGTTTTTGTACAAAACACAATGTTATTAAACCAAAATTAATGAACATCTTTTAAATGGATTTGTAGCTAAAAATCCGTCTCAAATTTTGGGATTAGTTGCAACGAGAAAGGGGAATTTTGAAGATATTCGACTTCATTAGAATACACACAAACGTGAGGGTGAATAACATATGTTGTAAAATAATTGCTGCATAATAAATAAATAATACATAAGAGTAAATCGCTAACGATTCCAATTCATCGATTCAAGAGAATCCTCTCTATCAGGAATTCCGATGCTTCAATAGATCGATTTAGTAGAGCTGTAGAATTTTGTCGACATTTTGGCGCGCCGACATTATGTATGGGTTTCGATATCTGACATCACCTACATGGAAACGATATCGGAGCATACGAATTTACTTGTAAATAAATAGGAACAATACATCGCCAATAATGTCGGCCAATATCGGCGTCGTGTTCCTATCGAGATGTCATCCATCTCGATGTCGTTGTAGTACAATAACGTAGTTATTCTACTCTATGAAACCCAGGATAAGAAACACTGAACTATTGGATAAGTGACGAAACGAATCGGTTACCTCGTAGATGTGTGTAACCTCGACAAGGTTACAACAATTATACACATTAATTAACAGTAGTCGCTCATTATTCCATCATCCCAATTTCATCCAATTTCGTCGTCTCTTGGAGTAACCGCTCTCCTTGTTCGTCCCTCGTTTCGCTTCAGTTTTCAGAGAGAAAATCAAGATGGGAATGCAGGAAATGAATCTAGAGAGACATTCGAGCTCAATCTTGCGGTAATTTTGCAACAAATTGCGAATTATTTCTTTAAAATCCGAAGATTTCCGTTTTCTGATAAAGCTGTGACAAATGCTTTGAAATGATATCGGAATTTGTAATTTGAGTTATTAGAACAAACCGTTGGCAACAATTGAAAGAAGTATAAAGTTTACATTACAAGTAATAAATGACGTCCAGGAATCTTTGCGCCCTCCATGATTTACTAGAAAAACATCAACATATTACATGTGTTCAGCAAAATTTAAATCCAATGATATCCACGTTTCTGTATTTTTGGTTTCCTGAGAAATTTATTGATTTTTGTGTAATCGGCAAAGTATATACATCTATGCCTCTATACACTAGAAACCTTCGGATTAAGCAGTGCGTCTTTTGAAAAGTGTTTGACGTTTCGGATGCCATATTGCAACCTTCTTCCAAAACAAGTTCGATGTGTAACCTGAAAAATTCTAGTTCTAAATGAAGAGTTAGTTCTAGTGATAGTGTTAGTTCTAGTTTTATTTTAATTAACTTTATATTTATTCTATATTGATTCTAATATGTTATACATACTATTTTTAGCATAAATGATATAAATATTAATTATTTTAAATAATTCAAAAGGTGACTTCATTCTACCAAAAGAAGATTAAAAATATGAATAAGTAAATATTTAACACGAATATTTTTTTTTAATATTCAATAAAAGCCATTACATTCAAAAATATATAAAGCCCTCTTACAGAATAAATAAAATTCAATAAATAATTCTGTTTGTTTTCAATTTCAAGTATACAGTGCTCTTGTTTACAGAGTCCTTTATCACGGATCGTATATTCACGAGATTTGCATAAAACTTTTCGTAACAAACAATTTCAATATTTTTCACTGACCTATTTTTTTTATTTAGTATTGAATTGTGTAAAAGTTTGAGTTAGAAAGGTCTCATTCTCCTAATGAACGTTTTAGTTTGAAAATGTGTTTGTTTACTTTTCCAATCCGATTAGTGTTTATCTCTAAAAATGTTATTTGCGAACAAGGGTCGTTATTCGACAAAAGAATTAAAATTAACTTAAATATTTGTTTGTAAAGACAAATTACGCATTAAAAATCATTACGGCTTGTATAAGAGTTCAAGACGAATATAAATAAATTTAGTTCATTCTCAACAACGAATAGAAAATCAAAGCTTTTTGAATTTTTTAGTTCTATAATAATAGTGTACATTTAACATTTATAACATTAAATCGGTTAGAGATTAGATTGAACGTTTGCACTTGACAGGTTCCTACATTATCTAAGGTAAGTGGCATAGCGTAAACACTTGATTAGGTTAATTAAGCCAGCAGCATATTCCTGTCATGTACTAAATGCTAGCAATCCGATTTTACGTAGTTTACCTTTGCTTTAGTAACTACCCCCAGTATCTAATTATGTAATTCATGCATACAGACCAACTCTTAACTACAGTTTCCACATCCTAGCACCAACTTCAGAGAAACGTGCAAACATTACAAGTTTGTTTGTATATGTGCAATTTCGTTATTAACAAATTTTTAAAATAAATTGCAAAAAATATTGATCTAGTTTATCTTGTTTCAGGTAACAAAGTTCTTCGGGAATAATTTATTTGTGTATTCGTAAATGTTAAGTAGATGATTGCCTTATGTGATGAATTTAAAAATTCACATAAAGCCGTTTACTTATCTTTTACTAATAGATTATCACGTTGGATTAATTCAAAAGAATGATATTTAGGATCTTATCAAAAATATGTTTCAAGGAGATTACGTGAAAAAATAGTTTACAATTTTAATGGATGTTAAGTAGATATTTTCTGGTGTAGGTAGTATTTAATCCACAACAGAATATCTCCTTTTCATTCATTAATTATTTTTCAGCCCAATAAGAAAAAAAAACCGTTTAAGTTTCAAATTCGAAATATCTCTTCTTGGTGTTGTAGTTAAAAACTCATATATCATTGTACCTTTTATATTTCAGAAACTAAGACACTGATGGATTGATCGTTCTTTATGGCAATATAAATATAAATGAACTCACATTTTCTTATTGTTTTGAACGTTTTATATAGATGCATTAAATTTGTGGTTTTATTTTACTGTGTTATTTTAATGACATATTTAAAGTGGAAAAAAATGTTTAAACTAATAAATTAATAATAAATAAATAATAAATAGGAATTAATTCATGACTTTAAATTAATGTTGGACTCAATTAAAACGGAATGTGAGAATTTTCACGATGATGGCTCTAAATGCATAGCACCCCAAGGCAATGCGACAACAACGTGCAGATTATTATCCGCAGGCGCGAGTCTCCGTCATCGTCAGACTCTGGAAGCCTCTTAATTAACGGAAGTACTCGTAAGATTTAAGCTTTCATATTAATTATTTGAAAGACTGGCAACGAAGCATCACATTACGTTGACATTAACGGGAGAACCAGATAGCTTTTTAAAAAAATTAGAATTAAACTCAATCTACCTTGAGGGATTAACCTTCAAAATTAATTCGAAACCGTTTTAAACTTGGCTTATTTACTTACGCTCTCGTTATAAAGTTATAGCGGATTAAAAACGTTTAAGAGATTGCAAAAATAAGTTAAGTCTTGCAAA
The DNA here is from genome assembly GCF_036711975.1 of Onthophagus taurus. Lineage (NCBI taxonomy): Eukaryota > Metazoa > Arthropoda > Insecta > Coleoptera > Scarabaeidae > Onthophagus > Onthophagus taurus. The sequence continues at coordinate 15,935,094 of NC_091967.1, read as the reverse complement.
TAAACTTCTTCATAATTTTTTAAACATGTAGAAAAAACTAGCTATTTATCAAATCCTCTTCTAACCAATGATGACATTATTTCTTTTACGGAATTTCGCACTAATCTGATAACATTATAAATAGTATAATTACAGTTACACGTATTACACCTTACAACAGTTGGCACCCTGGCGAGGCAGTTGGGGGTGGTGAATTCGCCGCAGTGCGGTTGTCATAGCAACCTGTCGCGTTTGTCGGGCGAAGACCCCCGTCGAAGTTCAAAGGGGGAGGGCCGTTGGCCGGTTAAAGGCGGCGACGTCGTGTAGTATTGCGCTCAAAAATTCTTTGAGCGCAAGATGAGTATAGACGGATGTTTTTGGAGGGGTTGCCTCGAAGCGAGGAATAGAAAATGAGATGAAATGTAATGGGAGTAGGAAAAGCACATCAAAAATATGCAATGATCCTAAACGGTAAATGGGGTAAAGTTATTGAATCAACTATATCCCAAACGGGGCAAAAAAGGGTATATGCTAGTCCGTGATATGAAAACCAACGAATACTGCAATAAAGTATACTATAATATAATTATAAACCGTAAAAGAAGTAATTTTAAGAGAAAATGAGTAGTCAACATATAGAATATCTAGAACGAGGCCTTGTAGGAAGAGACAAAAAAACTGTTCTTAATTCGGTAACATTATATCTAACCGTAATTGGATTGTTCCTTCACAGTTCCATTCGTCTAAGATTCTTAATTGGCAATAAATGTCTAAAAAGGACAAAACAGGTAACCATGGAGTTTAATCGATTAGAAAGCTTTCTCCAGTCGAGCGTGTGAACGATACCATTGGACCGCATCATGTTTTTAATCTGAGGAGATAACCGCTCGACTAAAAATTGCCAGCTCCTCCGCCAAAATTTAATCTAAAACATTTACACACTTTAGACGTGTAAAATTATTTTGACGAGTTTATACTTGAAATATTAGGTTAATACATAAATCAACCCTGCAATTTGTCATTCTTCACAAAATTCTGTTCTAAACACCAAATATATGAAAAAAATCAATTTTTCATACTCTATATCTTTGGCTTTCGTTTAAAAAAGTTGTTAGTTAAATCCTCTATTAGATAATAAACTGCTGCAAAGTGTTTCAATTAGAAATAAATAAAAAGAAATAACAACTGATTACAACTGAATTAAGCCTATTCTTGCAAAAATCTTTCTTACGCGCCGTACAAAATCCAAAACACTTTGAAATATGGAGTGGTCAAAATGATCATTTTCTTCAATAACATTTCAAATGCGAACAAACTTTTGAATTTGCTGATTTTCCTCCTTAATTCGTATGGATCTAGTCAAGTCTCAATATGATAGAAATTATTACTGCCAGGTACAAGCGCGGTAATTGAAGGTTTTTTCTCGAGGATTTCAATTGACAACGCAATTTTCATAAAGTCAGTTTTGGAAAACTCTGCCAGCGCTTTTTTACATTCGCATTGTGTGCTTAAGTAACCATCTTTTGACGGTTCGAGACTGCAGTGATCCATTTGTCATCATATTTCCTCGAGGACAACAGAATGGGTCAGATGATGAACTACAAACGGTTCCTCCTTGAACTAAATACCTTGGAAACAGATTTATCAGGTTGTGGGCAAAAACGTTATAAACATTACCAAGAGTTGATGGTACAGGTTTGATAGGTGTGTTATGCAATTGAAAGCTCTTTCTCTCACTTATTTATAGTTGCTTGGCCAAATAAAGATTATTCCAGATTATATACCAAATTATTTCCATATAGAGCAGTACTACTTAGTGCTGTTCGAATCAATACATGGTGGTGGTGACTTGGTGTTTTCTTGTTCGGTTTAAGGAGTTCTTGTTATTGTACTAGAGGGCAATTTTATCAAAAAGAGCAATATCGAAGAAAAAGCAATATCGATCTTTGTGTTTCCGTTTAATCTTGACACATAACTCTCCAACTTTTCAAGAGCATCGCATTATACTTCACCACCTTGTTAGCTGGATAAGTCATTCCCGTTTATTCTGGACATGCCTTCAACTTTGCTAAAATATTATTTTTTTCGTTAGTTTATAAAATCCGAAAAACGCTACAAGTCCCTAAAACTCCTCTACAGTATTTAATTTTATTAGCAATAACAATAAAGTAATATAAAAAATACATGGCAAAGAAATTTGATGGTTATGCCCAACTGAATACAAATACCATTTTACTGGACTCGAATGAGCATTATTTTGCAGTTTCGGGAAAATTTTTTATTTCATATATACATTTTTCTTGGAAAATTTTGCCTTAACGATATGTATAGATTTATATTTAAACTTTTTAATCTTTCATTTTTTATTGTAAATAGTTATTTATGTTACTTTAATGTATATATAGCAAATTATTTTAAAAATTATTGATTCATTTGTAGTTCAAATAATACTAGGAATTAATAAATAACCCAAATACGTACTACAAATCAATACTTACCACAGTCCTGATGACAAACTCATGTTGTTTGTACCTTTGAAATCTAGTAATATTTATTTTATGGTAATATGAGTTAATATATTTTGTAAATATTATGTTCAATAAATATTTATGAGGATAACTTCGTTGGAACAAGTTGATCTTTATTAGGAACAAAAGATGGTTTAGAATAGTGAAAATTAAATTCTCGTGTTCAACGACCACAACAAAATATATCTACATTTTTGGAATAAAAGAGGAATTCATATTATTTTTTACACTAAAAATCGTTATTATTCCAACTGGTACGATAAACCATTTTGAAAATGAGTAGAGAGCCAGCGCAAATGATCTGGAATACTAATCCTGCGTATTATCGGTCGATATTTCCATCGAAACTCGTAAACCATCCCAATCGACTTGATAACTTAGAAACTCGGGAAATCGACAAATTTACCACGATTAGAAATATCCATCATATGTATGTAGATAAGTAAACACATATTCGGTTTTGAGGTAACCCTAAACACTAAAAATAATGACATTATCGGATTATTCCTCTGAATGTATACTCAACCTGCAAGTGTATTTAAGTAAGATTGATTTCGTAAATCATTTCTCTGGTTATGGAATAACAAGTTTGCGGCGTCCTTCGTAAGAAGAACCACTTTACTTTAAATTACCTTTCCCCAAAACAACACAAACCATTGTATTCGTTCATGTCTGCTTTTAAATAACGTGACACCTTGGTATCTTACGTGTCAAAAAAAGCAAGACAATAATTTTATTGTCAAGTGAACATAATGATGAGAAAGTTGGTAAAGAAACTGTAGATTAAGCACCAAAAGAGGCTTTGTTTATGCAGCAGACCAATTAGTACAAGATTATAATAGTGATATACGGCCATATGCTCGATATTGCAGCTATAAATGCATTCAAGTTGTGGCAATATGCTAATCCCAAATGGGAAAGCAATAATGACAATTTATGGCGGATATTTCCACACTAGTTAGGTAGAGAATTGATAAAAAAAATCACAAATATTTGTTATTCTGGAACTTTCGCAGATAAATAATTTTTGTTTTGTATATTTACTTAATAAAGCATATTTTAAACTATTCAGAATTTATAATTAAATTGAAAGAAGATGTAAGAAAAGGATAGCTAATAAGCGGGGAATTTCAATGCAATGTTCGGATTTAATAATAAGACGTTGGAAGGAAACAATGAGAAGAAGGGGATGAGGAAAGCTGATCAAAAGATAATGTACAGAATAAAAAGTGTAGTGAGTTGTTGCAATGGATGGAGGAGAAAAGATGGGATATATTAAACTGAAATATAAAGGAGAGGAAAGAAAGTATCGTAAAAACAAGGGGTTCGTCGGTTATAGATTATGCAATGGTTCATCAGGATATATGGGGAATAGTAAAAAGGTGATGTAGTAAATTTTGATCATAAACCATTGGAATTAAATATGAGGAGATGAAACGAGAAAAAGGGACTGATCAAAAATAATAAAATAATGATAAAATACCACTGGTAGGTACAGCAAACGAAAAGGTGTATAAAAACATTAAAAAAGGACCTATTAAGTAAGTAATGAAAACCTAAACCTAGAAACATTCGGGTTTGGCCATCTTAAGAGACGGTTAAACTCGTTCAATATCTTTATTCTATATTATGAACTAACAACATTATAAAATACGAATAGAATAAACTAAGCATTAGCTAATTCAAAGTATGAAGGAATGAGTAGTTGCCTACTCATGCGTGACGTCACGAACGGGCCTTTGAACTGTGCACCTGTACCCGGGATGTAGCAGTCCTCCTCTTAGATTCTACCGTCTTTAGTATAAATATAAAGCCAGTTAAGTAAACGCAATGGTGTGAATAGCTGCCCGAATTTGTGTGTTGAAATTATTAATTCAAACAGTTTAAGTGCAAATTAAAACTTTTTGTATAACGAACACTCTCTTCCCCATATTAATCCGTTATGTCGAGGTTTTACTGTAATTAGATTTTATTGAAATTTTTTAATCACGGCTCCTCCACCAAAATTAATTAAAGATTATTTTAGCGAATCGGTTTTAGGTCAGTAATAATTAAGATTCCACGTGTCAGTGAAATTCGAACCGACGCTATCTGCGGTTCAATGCGAAATCAAACCTCTTTCATCCCTTCGTCTATCGGTTCATCTCGGACCGAATTCGCCCGTTCAGTTTAGCGTTAGCATTGTTGTTGCCCACGCTGTTTGAATTCTAATTCCGCTTTTGGTTAGAATCGCCCAAATTACGCACCGCAAACGATGCATTCGGAAGTCCGATATCTCTCTTTGTTGTTCCAAGCGTTAATTGCTATCGACTGAACACACGAAAGAATAGATCAATAAGAGTTTTTAATTTGGATCCGAAGTGTAGTTATACGAAAATTATACGGTGTTTTTGTGTGTTACACTAGATTCTTTTTATTTCCTGTTGTATGTAGGGACATCAACTGGAACCTAAATGTAAAATACGAAATGCGTGCTCGGAATAAAAACGTAGTTTAAGCAAAACTTGCTCGATGCAGCGGTCGTTATTGGAAAGAAGCGAGGCGGTTGCAGTACATGTTGGAAAATTCCAAACTAGAATCGTTCGTTCTAATCTCTACTTAACGGTAGTTTCCATGCAGATTTTTAACTCGCTCTCTCCACGCTCAATAAACTTTTTAAACTTTCTATCTTACAATAAAATTGTAACCGGAAACGTTACTCAAAATTATTTTAAACAAAATCGAAATATAAAACAAATTTAATTTTATTAATATAAAATTTCTAAAAACTTCCTTGACCTTCTAAGTATATATCTATAGTAAAATAGTGGAAAAATCGTGACCAAAGATAGAAAGAGACTTTTAGAAGCGTTCGGGCGTACAACAGCAGTTTGCGGTTTATGAACGCGTTCGTTCCGTACACCACACACTGAGCGTTCATGTGCAACTATCGATTTTGAATTTGCAAAAAGGGTCTCCTTGCCTCTGCTCTGGTTTCCTGCAAAGTTTCGAGAGAACGTGAACCTCACCCTTACCTTGTTTATGTAATGCAAATGTCGATGACGGGCTGAACGACCAAATTTATCGGAATCGGGTGAAACATTCATTCTACCGAATGTATGTTCATAATTTCTAATAGTAACTTATTTGTTTAAATCTTTAACTTAAAAAAAGGAGTGGATTTTAACTATTTGTATGTACTACATTCCAACATGTTATACAACTCAGTTCAACTACAAAATCCTTTTCCAAAAGCTTTAAATTTTAATGAATATAGTTGTAGCAAAGTGGGTATTCAAGTATTTTGAGAGTTTGCGAGTTGAAGCAAGCAAAATTTTAATGAAAATTTTATCGAAATATGTAAATTAAAATATCTTCTTTAAAACAGTATTTCTATTATTCACCTTTGATGATTGTAAAAACAATCTATAAACTGCATAAGCCTCTAATAAATAAATTTTATCTACGACTGCTTGGATAAGTCATAGACTTTTTTAAAGAAATTGATTTTTTAATAATTTTTAGTAGTCGTAGATAAAATGCTGTATATCACACGTGGGCTAGAGCATAATTACAGTACTCATGTGATTACACGACTCGGTCTACGACCTCGTCGTACAATTCTCCACACTCGTACAGTAATTATGCTTCTAGCCCACTTGTGATATAAATAACTATTATCTACGACTACTTGGATAAGTCATCATTACCGCACTCATTTGAGGTGATTTGAGTTACGTAATGAAGTTCATTACCGCACTGGTTTCATTACGTAACGCATTTTTAGCTAATCAGAACAGACTTAATTTATTAAAACGAGCAACAATACAAAAGAAAAAGTGCTATCTACTTACAGAGAAACAATACTATTTATTATAAACATTAATTGTTATGTTTTTACATTTCGAAACTCTTATTCCAGATGAGTAAACATGTTGTTGAAACTGACAATTCAAAATTGTCAACAATCATTTCAAAATATTTTTATAAATGTTAAATAGACTTTTTTAAAGAAATTGATTTTTTAATAATTTTTAGCAGTCGTAGATAAAATGCTGTATATCACACGTGGGCTAGAGCATAATTACTGTACGGGTGTGGAGAATCACTCGAGCCCACTTGTAATATAAATAACTATTCTTTCATGGATATATGTATAGTACCTAAGGCTGGAATTTACATCAACGTGAATTTTCATAACCGAATTAAAAACTTTTTGAAAGTTTTATTAGGGTTTTCCAGTGTACCTCTTTGGCTCTATAACTTTGATCAAAATTGCGACGTCTACAAAGTAAAGAAAACATACAAGAAGTAGAAATAAAACCGAAGAGAAGAAGCGAAAACAGACGATCCCTTGCGAATTACGTTGATTTAGTCTCTTTCTAACGCGTACTGACTAGACTTGATTAAATTTTAACACTTCTTTAAAAGTGTAAAGAAAAAGCCTTGATTTTTTTTGCGATGATAAATCACTCCATAAAAGTTTCTCTTTTACGGCAATCTCCCCTTTGAAACGGATCGAGGAAACGTCTAGATGTCAAATCGAAGCAGACCTTATTTAAATATTCGAAATTACATGCTGAAGATTTCCCAATTTTTTCTTGTTAAATTGATCACATTTTTTATCTCAGTTTTCGTTCAAATAAGTTAGCAAATATTTCAACCAACATAATTTGTTGCTACTAATTACTTTGTACATAGGGTAATTTAAAAAATAATTGATTAAATATTTCCTGAATAGAAATCTCTCCTGATAGGAGATTTAAAAAATGGGATAACCACTGTAATTGATTCGCAAACAGCAAAAGGTAGCATTTCAAACGAAAATTCGATGTTTTTGACATTTATTGAGTGAAAACTGTAATTGGTCACAAAAATATCGCTACAGTAATATTTGCCGCGTTTGGTAATATCTATATTCTCCGGTTTAATTTTACCTTTTATCTACCTTGGTTCATGCTCAACACACTAATACCTTAATTAATGATCACCGTAATATGTCAAAGCAGGGGTTATTACCGCAAAATATTAATCACGTGATTATTAATTTAACAGTGCAATTTTTGGTAAAACAGGATGATTCTAAATTATGGTAATTGGAATTTGAAATGAAGTTTCATTTAGATAGAACATGCAATACGTGGATACATTTATTACGAACGGTAATTATTTGGTGTTAAAATCTCTCTGTACATATTAAGGTTTAACCCCTTTAATTCTAAATTATGGTAATTGGAAATTGTAATGAAATTTCATTTAGATAAAATATGTTATATGTGAATACATTTATTACAAGTGATAATTATTTGGTGTTAAAGTCGTGTATTGAGACGGAGAATACATTTAGAATCGTCATAAACCCCAAATTTTTTTTTGATACTAAAATTTTAAAGTGAACTTCGTTGTACTTCTGCTACAATGGGGTATTTTGTGCGAGAGATTTCTTTATTTCGTTGTATCACAACAAACGAATTTCTACAAAATATGAAATATGTTTAGTATTTTATCTTTTAGTATTTTCATCTATTATGCTTTTATATTCATCTTTTATATTCATTTATATTAATTCAGGAATATAACCTTTTTTGAGTTGAAGCTTGTAACAATTTTTTGTTTAAGTATCAGACGATGTCTGTAATAACAAGACAAAAAGAAACACACAAATATGAATTGAAACGTTTGAAAGGGCTGAATGAAACCAATTTCATTCAATGTTACTAACGTTTCTCAATTTTATTTGCTTCGTGTAATATTTTTCTTTCCGATTCATAGAGCAAAGTTAATAAAAGATTCCAACAATAAAACAAAAAATATTTTTAATAAACGTTTCAACATAATTTTAGTATTGACTTATATACATCGCATAATAAAGTTTCACCTAAAAATAAAACAAATAAACATAACGACGTTACGTTTATTTTATAATGTAAGTAGTACTTAAACTTTAAAATGGAAACGAAGAGCTTCATAATAGTAATTGCACTTCATGCAAAATATTCTGGGCATAAATAGGTTCTGACATGTAATATCATCATCCTAACTAAAATTTAATGAAATATTTCACGGTTAGTTAGAGCTTGCAAATTGAAATGTTCAACTTTAAAAAGGAGGAATTTTTATGATCAAAAAGTGTACTCTAGGAAAGTGGTTCATTTCTTAATGGCTCAAGTCATATCTTATTTAAAAACTAATATTAAGAACGATAGAAGGTGAAGAATTAGAATTCACATCCAAATACTTATTGGTAAATCGGTGGAATGTTACTGAGTTCGCCAAATTTCAAACTTCCCCAACAGTCCCTCTTTACACCGGATTTAATTAAAATTTTCCGATTGTGGTATCCATCCGTTTGATTAACTTTAGCTTAAAGGAGTTGTTGTATAAACAATTTCCAATTTCTGATTCCAATTTTATTCCGAAAACGAATTTATAAACGTAATTTGAAATGAATTATTAATTACTATTTTAAACATAAATTATGAAACTGAATGTTAATTAATAATAATTGGATGTTTTGTTTTTGTTTAATTATAAATCAATTCATACTTAAAGTATAATCATAAATGTTAAATGCAATAAATAAAAGAAATAGCACAAATAAAATAAAATCAGTCGTTATTCAACATATAAATTAGACACGAGATGCAGCTTCATAAATTTCACAAGAAAGAATAGAAAAATGTGGAAGTATAACGTGCGTTCATCACATAAAGCCATGAAATACACCGCCAGTCTGTATTTTTATTGAACCCAAACAGCTGGTGCTTAACAATAAATTCTGTGCTCCATTCCCGTTTCGCAAAACAGCTTAGAAGCTCACAATGCGGCAGCGGAGTCGGCCATAGATTTTACGTTTTTACGGTCAATTGAAATCTTTTAACGTCACCGATGAAATTAGGAATATAGAAACGTTCAAAAGCAAAACATTCAATTAGAATTATTTAAAGAAAAATTAATAACCGTTGAAACGCAAAAGAAAAGTTGATTAAAAGATAACCCAATTTGTTTATAGACGTTTCAATGTCATCATAAGATACATTTCGCTATTGACTTTTGATAATATCTACTTTCGTCATGCGTTTGACCATAAAGGTGTGTAACGACCTTGTAATATCAAATTGAAAAATACTTAATCAAAAAAAAGATTTAATTATTTTTTGTGATTATTTTGTAAAAAAATGTTTTTTTTTTACTGTAACTAAAGTAATTCCGACCACGGCTGATTGACTTCACCATAAATAGAGGGAAAGGTCAGAGAAAAAAGAGCCTCGTCCAAATATTGGATTTTAATTAACTATTCTCGTTCATTTGCAAACTCAACCGCGGTTAGAAGCTAAATACACAACAAAACTAAATTTTATTGTTGTAATGGAAATTGGAATTCCCAGTGTAATGAACACAAACAATTTGTATCCTTGAACATATCTAAACACGGTAAATGTATTGATCGTGTAAAAACTTTGTTTAACCAGAGCTGAATTTAGGATGAAAAATTAATAATTTAGGAAAATTACTTTACTTTGTAAATCGTGTGTTTTATCGTAATGGCAGTGTTCCTGATCCTAAAACCATGCCAAGGGATACATCACTTGGAAGCTCAATTTGACAACAAGAGAGAAATTGACGATAATATCCAGAAAACAGTAAACGCAGCGCTGAACAATGAGGGACAAACGAAAACACTGGAGATTACGGAGGAAGACATTAGCATGAAGATAGACATGCTAAATCCAAGATAAGCGGCTAGAATGGATGGTATTCCAAACAAGGCACCAAGCTGCTTCCCGAAAATGCAACACTGCAATTCACGAAGATAATTAACGGTACAATAAAATGGAACTAGTTCCCAGACTTCCAGAACTCAAAACTAGGAAAGGATGTATCAGGCCCGGGAACAGGAGACCTATCAGTCTCAACTTGACCGGGACAAAAATCTTTTGCAGATCAATATTCGCGGCACTTTATACGCTGAACTGGTACTGCAAATACTAGGCATTAACAAGAAGAGCTCGTAACGTTTAACGAAAAACGAAACGCCGGAATGCAAGCACCCAAGAGGCTAACCATTGCGAAAACGGCAAATAAGCTATACTTCGTGATAAGAGCACAATTGCCGCTTCCAGCAACAACAAAGGTAAGGATAGTAGAAGACAGAAGAATGTGATGAAATTGAAATCAGATATTGAATAGAAAGGGACTGATACTCTTATCAACCTAGAATTGGTCAGTCAGTTCATTTCATTCAGGTTGACATTGTGCCATGGAACACAAAGAACGGAATCTAATATTATGGGCTAACAATTATTTATTAAATAAAGCAATTTGATAAAACCGTTACAAAAATCATCACATAATGCATAGAAGCCAGAAAATATTGCAAACAATATATTATGTGCACTTAATATATTAAGTTGATACGATTACAACAGATATGTATTTGATTTACTTTATCTCAAATGCGATACTAAATTGCTGTATAAACAATATATTGTGATTTTCAGATTACTATAATAATACTAATAAACGTATTTTACCCATTAATTTTATGTAAAAATAAATAACTTCGAAATTAAACGACAATCTTTTAATACCATTACTACCAAGAAAAGAGAAAAAGTATTTGTAATCTTTTCTTAGTGATCCTACCTAATCTTCATTAAAGAATGTCTTTAGGAACGTTGACGGTGCTCGGCAAAAACTAATCCGTATATAAGTTAAGCTACGACGCGGTTAGAGTGTGCTGAAAAAAGTTCCGCAATTTATCGCAATAAAGGTGCGACCTGATTCTGGGACGAAATCTGCTGTGCGCAAACCGCGGCCTAATGGAGGTTCCGTTATGAACTATACGAACATATTGCGTTCCTCTATTATCTGTTAGAACCGCGCACGAGCTCTTAATTCTATATGAATTATGTGAGAAACTTCTGGGATTGCCATAGATACCTACTTTACAAAGAGACTCTTAATCACAAAGTTTAATACCTTACGATTAAAAGGATATCCAAAGGCATAATTGCTTTAATCTTTTTTTCCTGTTTCATTTCTATCGAGATATAAACACTAAAAGTTTTAATAAGTATCAATACAGTTATCGTGAATTAATGACTTATCTGATGAACTTGGGAATTGTAGATAAATAGAACAGAATATTTGCGGAATAACGTATTTATTTATAATTAGATAGTGGTAACCCGATACTAGTAAGGATTTGCAGCCCGTGAATTAATAACGCACATCTCTACCTACGTCCCTTGACAGTAATTGGATGAATTACTTTGTTAGTTTAGTATATCTAACGAAACATGCCGGTACTGCGGTCAGATGAGTTATAGATTATATCGGCGATTATTACATTAACCGGTGTTATGTTACTATCCGATATAGACGGTAAACATAGAACTTGAAAACAATAGAATCATATTGCAAAACGTTTCACGCCTTTATAATTGTAAGAAAATTATCTACAATTATTAAATCAGGATGTTAGAAATATTAAAATAAAAATTCAAAAACTAAAGTGTTGAAGAGTATGAATGTCTGTCTGTTTGAGTCTATGATACGGAATTCAATTATAGAGGTGCTCCAACACAATAAAGTTTTATTATGCTTTTATTAGTCTAGCAAACTAATACAGAAGTAATAAACGATGATCCAATGTACATTTTATATACGTATTCATTTCATTCCTGAGAAAAATTTATCAACTATACATTTTTTGTCATTGTAAACGTTTCATTGGAAATCGTTATCATATCTTACTTCTTTGAAGTGTGTTTCTGCATTTCATGGTGCATAATAAGTAAAAAAGATGTGAACAGCGTTAGAACTCCTACACAAAAATAGGGGATTTTAGTGACCTCATTGGTAAGTCACCAAAAAAATGTGGTATTATAAGTATTAATAGGTGTAATTACATTATCTGGAAAATGCCATCAAAAGAAGTGCACTCTAGTCGTAAAATTGTCGAAATTGCTGCACATCTAGGTGAATGTGTTCAACGAGGGAGCCAGAAGTATATTGCAAATAATGCAAATATTGAAAGTTGAAATAGGGAGAAACGCATTTCGTTGGGGTGAATCTGTGGATACACGACGCATTGGGCTTGTCGAGTGAGAAGTGTACTCAACGTGTAAGTTTAAATGTGTTTTGCTCGAAACAGTGTTTTCAAAATGGCCTTATATATGTACTGATATAGTAATACATATAGCATATAATATATTATAAGAGATGCAGTGTGTAGACAGTAAAATTATGCATGTTTGAATTTAAATCGACAAATATCATTACACGTTTTAAAAAAGTTACAATTAAATCATTCCGTATTGAGCGGAATAGGTCGCAATTTAATGAAGTGCACAGATGCCGGTTTTAACGTATTGTGTACCACATACGAATTGATTGTTGTTAGGAAGCCGTAAAGCCTTACAAAAAGCAGCACGACTGGGTCGAGATTTTTCAGCTTCCCTTTTCTATACTGGCACAGCTCACAAAATTACGTAATTATTTCAAGACTGCAATTTCGTCTAATTAAATTAGCTTCAATGATTTTTCAATCAACTTATTACGTACTTGACCATCTTTTAACTGCACAATTCAATTTGTACAATATCAAAAATTTAATATCATATAACTTTGAAATATAACGTTGAAATTACAAATGTGCTAATTGTTTTGGAAAAAATTAAAAATTTATGTATTATCACTTAATTAAAAATGAGATAGTACCAACTATTTGCTGATGAAAAGATGAGATAGTAATGTAACAGATAACAACTCAAGTGTATACTTACAAATACACATTCCATACTCACAACAACCTATAACACGTGGTAATTGCCTTTGAGTCATCATTGTTATTAAGACATTCTAATAAATTAACTACTTCGGCAATTTTATTTCCAAATAAACTGATATTGATTTCTTTAAAAGAAGTACAATCCAGAAGCTCTCACCAACGACTCTACTAACCTTATAAGGTTTCAAATTTGCCCTTGATTTATCGCTACACTTGACCCTCAACCAAAATGGAAACCAAAAACCTTTTAAATTGACCTTTCTTGGTAACAGTAAGTTTTCGAGTCATTCGATAGTTACACAGTCTCTTCGAATTTCATAGGTTGTAGGCTTGGTTAAGCCAACCCGATACGGTCCAGATGACCCGTGACATTGTGATGAGAATATCCCTATATTTACCGGATCAAAGTGAATAAGGGACATTAATCTTAACTGCGAGAGAACCGATTCACCCTTTCTTTAGGGTAAACAGCGAAATTTCCGAGCTTGGTTGAGTAATGGAAATGTGATTGTGATTTACGTTCCGATATAAATTCACGAAATGGGACAGTTTGAGTTGCGACAACTGGTCAAGTTTATTCGTCGACATTAAAATTATCGACAAAACAATAACGTTCCAATAAAATATGATGATTTAAAATTTCTTGTTTTAAATTATAAATAAGTTCTATTATTCATAAAATAAATATTTATATCTTAACCACACCTACATTTTTCGATTATTTCTTCATGCATCATATAATTTTCCTTAAACAATAACAATGACTTTATTGCATTTTATTAAAAAAATATTTTTAATAAATTTCATATTCATTCAGTTTTTAATTACTTAAGCGGAACCTCGAGGTATAATCTGTATTTTGGTGAAGAACCCCTGTCTGCCTACATAATAAAGCCGCTGACGAAGGTTTGGAAATAACGTTTTAGTTGAAATTGGGGCGAAACATCGCCGTAACGATAAACTTTGGTATGCAAGGGGTAACAAGTTTTTAATATTACAGTGGACGAAGCAATATCACCGGTTGACCGATCTACTTCAGAAAACAAGAAAATAGGAAAGAACAACAGACATACGAGGGGAATACGAACGTTTATTTTTGTTTAGGGTTTGAGGGCTGGGTTCAGTTTGGACGTGCTTCCGTAAATTATTTCCTTTTTGGGTATTTCGATCGACAATCTTTTTGGTGATGAATAAATAATGTTTTATAACTTTTACTAATTTAAACTGTAACGTAATTCACCGTTAGATTGGTGTATATTTTTCATTGAACTAAAACTAGACTAATATTAGATCTAGAACTAGAAAGTTTCGGGTTTAGCCGTGTATCTTCTGACGCATGGCTAAACCCGAATGTTTCTAGTTCTACGTTTAGTGTTATTAAACGCTAGGTTGTTGCATTCAAACAGTTTAAAGTATAAATTAAAAGTTTTTTGCATTTGCGTTTTTTTAATCTTATCACTATAGATAATATTATATTACTCAAACATATTCTCTCATCCAGTTTCTTACTTCTTTCAATAAACCGATACAAATTGTTAAAAATTAAATTAATAAAATTAGTAATAATTACTTGATTTTATTCGCTTTCGTTAAAAATTGTGGTAGATAAAACATGGAAATGGCTCTGATGAAACAGATATTTGAAGTGATATCTACCGCAAACATACGTAACAAACAGATATGAATGTTTAAAATAGTGTTAAAATAATATATTCATTACAAACATTACTAAAAGAAACTACACAAAAGATGTTTTGAAAAATACCATGTTTACCATCCATGTTATAAAATTCAGTTGAGTTTGAATTTTACCCTGTTCGTTATAAAAGTGTCAATGCGAAACCATTATTGTCGCATAATAGTTACACTTTACCCCATAAAATGTAAAGAGCAGCGTCAAAGGCTTAAAGTAAATGCAATATCGGCGGCGGGGTATTGTTTAATATTCATAGCAGGTTAGTGTACGTTGAATACACAACGGACACGAATAATAATTACATTCAAAATTAAACGACAACAAAACATACGGTTTGTAATAATTTATCGTAAAAATTGTATTTGCCATAAAATTAAAATAATACTACATATAATAAATTGTGAAAATTATAAACCATAACACAACCGAAAAAGAAATAAATATTTTCATTAATTAAACAATTATTATTGTTGAATTACTATTATTAATTTAAAGTACGTTGAACTCTAACCACATTTAGTAATGTGTTTGTAAATGATTGTAAAAGACATATTAATTATAAACTGGCCTAAAATTGCGAACTAACGACTCGTGAAAAAACTCTTGTTATAACGTCATTTCAAATTAGTGACATTTTCGATGCATAGATATGGAAATTAATGCAACGGTAACCTGTTTCGTGTACACGCAAACCCTAAACTGACCTAAATGTTGATGTACGTGGTGTGTGATTGATTTGGCAGGTAAACAGATCAATAGCACAAAAAGTTGTGTTATAAAAAAAGCAATTTCTGCATCATTAAAACAATCTAAACTTACAAAAGCGAAAAATTGCTTTATTTCTAACAACGTTTTATCAATTATTTTCATATTGATTTATGATAAAATCGGAATGATCCTGGCATTTAGATTCTCGCACATCACGAAGAGCAATCTTCAATGACACTATCTTGGCATTTTATTAATTTCTTTATTTGCTTGAAAAATCATAAATGTCAATATTTCTACTAGTCTATAATCTGTCGAAGTTGATGTATCGATTTTCTCAAATTGTATTTCAGGACGCTAACACATTTATGTCCGGTAACTACTTATTGACTCAATTACTGTATATGCAAATTACCTTGTAACTTAGGAACAAATTCAATAACAACTGAATGAACAAATGAAATTACGATTAAATCTTCTTTCTGATATAAAGCCGTTAATGCAATTTATCCATAATTAGCTTTAATAACTTATCTAAAATTATTATGTTCGCCATGTTAACCAAACTCAACCCATTCAATCCCAGTTAAAGTCTATGTTAACCATACTTTATTGTAATAAAATAATGTATAAACAATAGTTGGCGAAAATATTTATTGGTAATAATATTTCCGATCGCATTATTTTCATAAGTCAAATAATTTACATACATTTTTTGGTTTAATCCAAACACTTTGATATTATCCGGTAAAACGTTATAATATTTGACAACAAAGTAATTGGTCCCGTCTCTTGTCCTTGCCGTCCGAGAATAGTTGATAGTTAACATTTCACCTGCCCTAGTTATAGTGTGAATTAAGTGTTCTAAATTCAGAGTATGTATAGGCAATCTTCATATTTTATATTTAATGAATTTAGCTCTGCAATAGATTTGGTGTCTTAAGGTACCCATCACATTCTCTGAATCTCAAACATTCGAATTCGAAGGCTGAGTGGTCTTAACGAAGCAATGCGTAACACAATTAAACATAGTAAACGTTCATCAAAATTATAAACATTTACTCTGATAGGTTGCAAGTACCGAGTACAGTGGTATTCAGTTTTTTTTATATATAAGAAAGACCACCAGATAGTCAGAGCTCGTGTTTCAGCTTCATTCTAAGTTTATTGGTTTGAAGCCATTGAAAGATTTCAGCTTTATTCGCAGAAACCTAGCTTGTTATTTCGATATTCCTATTGTGTTTTGCAAATATACGACGAATCGAAAAAATTTCAAACATCACGTCACCAAAAGAACTTAGAGTGGAAGTCCTTAAACAGATTGTTTTATTAAATATACCTATAGACAGCAGTTAATAATAATTTAAATCACAGAAAAAGTATTTTTGTCTGCTCAACTATATGACTCTTTTACTAAATACATTTACAGAATCCTTTACTAAATTGAAAAAATCGATCCACATCACATTAACATCAAACCATGGAAGTATCAAACCAATTAGTATGCGTCAAATTTGAATAGGGAAATCAAAAACAGGGACAGTTATGTTCATATTCATCACAGAAATCAAGTGCCACCTATTAATGGTAAAATTTCTAGAAGTACACTCACCAAAAAACTAATTACACTAGTAGCTGTATGTTAGGAACGTAACTAAAGAACTTCAAGCAAATTCAGAAACTTACAAAGCTAATTTTCTGGCTGTATGTATTTCAGAACGCTGAACTCTTCAAAACACATTTTATCATGCAAGATATACATATATATAATTGTTTCTAGCAGATTCGAGTTTTACAGCGTAAAGCAATATGAGTCAAATTACACTCAAGGGAGATAGCTAAATGATCTAAAAGGAACGAGCTGTACTCGAAAATAAGTTAGCATCTAAGTTAGTAAATATACTGTTAAGCAAGAATTCTCTCAAGTGCAGTTATAAAGACAATTTTGTAAACCGTAAGATTCGCAGAGGTTGCGTAGCAAACAATCTTTTAGGCTATATAACTTGAATCTCACACAAAAGCTTCCGGTAATCAGATGGTAATCAGAATGGGTTAAGCGTTAAGGAGTAGGTACGCTTAATTCCAATTTCGCCACGTTTCACAGATCAAAGATAATAGGACTCATAAGAATAATCAGAAATATTAAGTTTCAAAATCCTTCAACCAACATATAATGCGCAGAAACTGCTGTTAATTAAATATGATTCTATTTATCTAGCAATTTATCTATTATATAGCCTATCAGGTGCAAATTGGTAATCAGATTCACTGTAGATATCTGTAGGCGATGTTATCTTTAAATGCAGAAATTTCTACCAAGAAATTAGGGCCCAAGTCAAGAAAGGCTCTAGAATGAATATCTGGACATCTAACAAACAAGGAGATATCCAAGAAGAGCAAACTGCGCATTTACAAAACGGCAGTGAGATCGCTACTAACTTGATGAAACTAGGGCGAGTACGTCAAAAACCAAGAGCATGCTAAGAGCCACCAAAATGAGAACGCTTAGGACGCTTAAAGGAGTAACCCAGAGAGATCAGATAAGAAGCTCAGCAATACGGGAGGAACTGAGAGTCCCTCACGAGGTACGATTTGTGCGAGCGAAGCGCAGATGTTGGAGAGACCACGTGGACAGGATGGACGAAGAGTGTTGGGCGAAATGAGCCAAGAGTGAGAGATTTTTGAACAGACCTGTCGGACGACCATCAAAAAGATGGCCCGAATGGTGTATTTCAGCATCCCAAGAGGTCTGATACAGCAGAAAACAAGACATAGTGTTAAATAAAGGGGAAAAAGAAGAGAATTTAAAAGACGATATGAACACCGCGTGAAAAACGCATAACAATCAATCTTCCACTTAGTGTAATTTCAGACTTTTTCTGGCAACTTTTAGGTTGGCCAGTGTAAATCCGAATATTTTCTTATTGCCCAGAATCTGTAGGATAATTCCAAACATTTTAGTTTGTGAAGTATAAATAATTTCACTTTTTCTTTAAATCTGAACTTGAAATTTCGATACCGTGATTTCAGGCCGCACTACAATTACCGCACTTTTGCAACAATTGGAAATTAGTCAGTACCAGGGTCAATCCAGGCATTTAAAAATTTTAAGTTTGTAGTCAGAACAATCAGATTTCATCTAGGAACAAAAAAATTAATGTACTTTTTTATTTTAATTGTACATTGGCACTTTTTTTTGCAATTTAATGTTTGATTAGTGCAATTCCAAACATCTTTCAGTTTATAATTTGGCAGTATAATAAAATAAATAAAACTTTAGAAGCAAATGTAGTAATCACTTGATCAGAACAAGTGTTTTAAGCAAGTATTTCGTAGAACATCTGAAAGTAGCACCCTGATCAGCAATATTTCGCGGAACGATGGTTGACCACTACAGATTTAGATAAACGAATAAAAAATACACCAAATTTTTTTCTGAGAATACTCAAAATTGCACATTGCGAATATAGTGTCGGCTCTTATTAATGGCTATGAGACAATACGAAACATACTACCATGGTTGGCAATAAAATGGTAGAATAGCTAGCATCTATAGACAAGATTAAAGCGTTTGCAGAACCAGGCCCAGCAATTAACATCTTATTTATTTCCACAAGAGATCTAAGATCTGCACTAGGCTACATCTTAACCATTGTTTGGATTTTTGTACAGCACGCTACTTCTGATAAAGTTATTCGTTAGAGTATAATAGATCTTATTCTTCCATGTATTGGACCGTTTTTACCTATTGTGTTTTAGACTTTGAGGTCTTTCCTACTTTTAGAGTAATACAATTCATCGGCAACTTTGATGATCTACCTTTATTCAATACTTTTTAGTCGTCAATATCAGATATACCATTCAAATTTTTTCGTACCCAAAAAATTATCCTTACTTTCAATTTGCTCGTTTACAGGCCCAGAATTTTGTGGGTGTGAACACTCTACACTTATATTTTATGTATTCTTCAATTACTTTTGGGCACATTTATTTTCCTTTGTCTTTCAAAGCTAAATTTCTTCCAAGGGGTAAACTAGAAATGTGACACCATGATTGACTAGCTGCCCTAGCTGGGCGTTGCTATTCCCTTTACGTTTATTTACATAGTATCTTAGATGAAAGCCTATTTACTGCCAAAATCAAATTTTGATAGACAAACATCAAGATTTCAAAATATATTATGCGAAAAAGCTTTCCCTTTTTATATGTATTTAAATATAAACGAAAATAAAATTTAAATAATTAAAAAAATATTTATTTATTTTTTAAGGAAATGTCAACAAATAACACTAAATAAATAAATATTCATAGGTAGTAAAAATGAAAGTTAAACCGCTCCTAAATTAAAAGCGAATAAGATAAAATAAACTAAAAGAATCGATCTTGTACGATCATAAAATTTTGAAAACATAACCTCAAACAATAACCTAATAAAAAAACACCTTCATGACCAACTAGCATTTGTTTTTTATACATAGCAATCATTTGTTTTATAAAACGTCATGAATTGTTTTAATGGGTTATGTTTTTTAACAAGAAAGATAATTTCTTTCGTTTTCTTTAAGAAATTATTGAAAATAAACGATTCTACTCACACGACCATTCCGTAAGCGCCTTCGCCGATGTACGCCAAGTTGGTGTAACGCGGGCCCACTTCGAAAGCTTGTCCTCGGACGATTTCTACCTTTGAATTAACACTTGAAGCACCTGTAGCCTCTGCCATTTTTTATATATATCAAAGAGTTTGCGAGTGAACCTCTCCAATTGACACTCTCGCGCAAACTGACCCAAGTTTCTGATACTCGATACTCGCCGACTCGTCTACGCAGTCCTATCAACTTTACAGTTACGTTTAGATTTTTGGTAGGTGTTTTAAAACGTCGAGATAAAAGTGTTGCTTTAACTGGATATAATGTGAAAGTTTTTATAGATTATTGAAACGTGTTTATAAAAATATAAAGGGAAATTGAATAAATTTAATCTAGGATGTTCATTACGTCATAACACACTTAAATTGAATCGCCGATAGATGGCGCTGCAAATATATTAAAGTTTAATTAAAGGAATTAAATTCTTTTTATATTTTCATTTTAATTTGAATTATGAAATAAAAAACTTATATTTATCGGCAAAACCATAAAGTTGATTTTAATAAAAAAGAATACGTATTAAAATTATACTCAACATTTTTAGTTAACAAATTCGTTAATAGATGGCTGTCAAAATCTTGTGTTTTGTGAAATGTCATTTTCCTCGTTTCTTAATAAATAAATTGAAATTTTTTTGAGTTAAATCTTTAAATACAATTGTTATATAGAAAATGAATGCGCCACCAACATTCGAATCGTTTCTGTTGTACGATGGTGAAAAGAAGTGAGTATAAACAAAGTTAACAAGGGAGGCATATAAACATAACCTAACTTTTTTGTAGAATCATTCGAGAACAAGATACTAAAGTACCAAATGCAGCTATATTTACAATAAATAAAGAGGATCATACTTTAGGAAATGTGATTAGGAAGTAAGTTAATTTCATTGGAGAAATTGGTTTGATTAAAATTTATATAATTTTTAGTCAATTACTTAAAGATCCAAATGTGTTGTTTGCTGGATATAAAGTACCACATCCTTTGGAGCACAAATTTGTTATTAGAATTCAAACAACAAACGATTATTCTCCGCAAGAAGCTTTAATGAATGCAATAACGGATTTAATATCTGAGTTGTCTCTTTTTGAAGAACGATTTAAAGTGGGTTTTAATAAACAAAGTACAAACATATTTTTTTAACCAATTTTGTTTTAATTTTAGGAAGCAATTAAAGAGAGGAGGGAAGGTTTAGATTAAAAAGATTAAGATCTAAAATAAGTTTAATTTTATTTTACAATGTAAGTTTAAATTAGGGAAAAAAATTAAATAATTTTGATGATTGTATAAGAGTTTTAATGAATAAATAAAAATGAGCAAGAATTACTGGGGTTGTTATTTGTTATAAACTGGTATCAAGTTGGATTCATACAATTAATCAACAATACAATTACAATAACAATTTAATTACTTTAAAATTCATCTAATTCATCATGAACTTAGCTAATAAATAAGCTAATAAAATCTTTTTTCTTTAATATTATAATAAGGCTATAGTTTTTCTGATTTAATTTTATTATTCGCTGTTTTTGATCTACTTTGGTTTAGAAGGTCTGGTCATCTTGGCAATTTTCTGTGGCATGCCCAAACTCTAAAATAAAAAAATAATACCACATTATTTATATAATATATCTTATTTGAATAAATTTTAGGATCCCAAGATTATTTCCTCAGCAATGGAGTTAAATAAAGACAGTTTCTTCTTTAGTTTATTTTGATATAAACAATTTATTACCTTCACAAATATCACAATATGGTCTCTGGGGTGGTTTTTCCTTTTTAGGCCCTTCTCTTGGAGGTGGATCATCATTCGCTTGTTGCGGACAGTCTTCTGTTTCATGTAAATCAAATTCTTCGCATATGTCGCAGTACATTCGTGGTGCTGGCATATGTCGATCTAAGTTAAGTCTAAGCAAAAAAAAAAGATTAGGATTGTCCTGAACAATGAGCACATTAACAGGTAAAATTAGAAGTTTTTTTATTTATTTCTTAAATGTTTAAATTATAGATTAAAATAATCACGTTATGTAATTATGATTAAATAATTTAATGATGATTTAAAACGTGATTGCATTATTAACTAAAGAACATGCACTGCATATGTTTTATAATTAAAACCTTGTAGATATGACTCATATGACTAATAATTGATAAGTTTCCAAGAATGTAGATAAAGTCGATATGAATTAAAACGTTCCGTTTTGCAACAGGTAGTTAGTGTTCTATTCGATTTAAATAAGACAAATTGTGTCTAGAAATATTAAGGAATGGTTAAAAATAGTGTTTTTAGAAATGTCTAGTTCTTCAAAATTAATCGTTAGAGGTAAGAACTAAGT
The DNA here is from genome assembly GCF_036711975.1 of Onthophagus taurus. Lineage (NCBI taxonomy): Eukaryota > Metazoa > Arthropoda > Insecta > Coleoptera > Scarabaeidae > Onthophagus > Onthophagus taurus. The sequence goes on along the minus strand of NC_091967.1, from coordinate 15,912,427 downwards.
CAATTCATTATTAATACCTTATTTTTTTAATTGAAAGTGTTAGATGTTTATAAAAATATGAGGAAGATTATGTGGTTTTTAGAAAACATGAACTTAAAAGGGGATTTGATTCAGTTCGATATGAAAGGTAATTTTTTTATTTCATTGTTAAGTATTAACTCGCTAGTTCGAATATAGTATGTAATACTAAATATATCATTTGAATATCTGATCTCTTCTTTTTATAAAACCGAGTTGAGTTGAGAAATAACCTAGTCCTGTTGTCATTAAATATGTTTTTCTGTTCATGTTCCTTTAGAATTTTAAGTTTTCCATGTACTCAATGGACTTCAATCATCAACTTTCTCTCCATCTAATTGTAAGCATATTTTCCCTATATATTAGCAAACTTTTGACTATTACATGGATCAAGATCACATTTTTGCTTCCTCGCCTGCACGAAGTATAGAAAGAGAGAAATTCGACCTCGAGATATTTATGGGTTATTAGTGTTATTGAATTTGGAGCATAACATTTTTTCATTTAATACGAAAACGGTGGTTTTTATCAATATTCTCTAAGAGTGATAAAAGTTTCTAAACTAAATTTACTATTAGAAACTGCAAAAATAAATGTAGGGTTATGATAGAATAAAAAAGTTCTGAGCAAACACACTTTAGGAACAACCTATATACCATTGTTACTATCGTCTAATCGTCATCATTTTCACTCTATACTCTGTTTTTAAACCAGGAGGAGTATTTTAAATTTGTCACCAGATTGACCTTGCACGTGATTGGTTGAATGCAAGGAAGTTCACACACAGGCAATTTTGAATTTGAAGGTTAGGTAATTGATAATTCGACAGTTTCGTGTCATTACTGTATATTTTGTGTTCTTAAACCCTTTTTTATTATATTTTGAAATAAATACACTCATACCTTCAATGTTAATTTGTATGTATAGTGTTGACGATAACAAACGAAAATAAATACAATAATAAGTAAATAAATAAATAATAATTATTAATTTAAATTTACCGCCAAAATATCTAGTGATATTTTCTGGTGATTTTTTCCAGTGTAAATCTGACTTTCGCGTTTACTCCTCCTGGTTTAAAAACAGAGTATAGTTCTAGTGCAAGTGTTAGTTCTAGTTTTAATTGTTATTCAGCGCTAAGTTGTATATTTTTAAGTTCCGGGTTTAGCCCTGTGTCTTCAGACGCTGAATGTTAGGTAAGGTTAGTTTTGTTTACAAACATTAATTATACCATGAAGTATTCTTTGGCAATTAGTAATGGCAATTAGTAATGGCAATTATAGCGTGAAGTTTTCTTTTGTAATGTCAATTATAGCGTGAAGGAATGTTCGGTAAGGTTAGTTTTGTTTACAAACATTAATTATACCATGAAGTATTCTTTGGCAATTTGTAATGGCAATTATAGCGTGAAGTTTTCTTTTGTAATGTCAATTATAGCGTGAAGGAATGTGAAGTAAGGTTAGTTTTGTTTACAAACATTAATTATACCATGAAGTTTTCTTTGGCAATTAGTAATGGCAATTATAGCGTGAAGTTTTCTTTTGTAATGTCAATTATAGCGTGAAGGAATGTGAGGTAAGGTTAGTTTTGTTTACATACATTAATTATACCATGAAGTTTTCTTTGGCAATTAGTAATGGCAATTATAGCGTGAAGTTTTCTTTTGTAATGTCAATTATAGCGTGAAGGAATGTTAGGTAAGGTTAGTTTTGTTTACAAACATTAATTATACCTTGAAGTTTTCTTTGGCAATTATACTATGTTTTTAAACCAGGAGGAGTATTTTAACTTTGTCACCAGATTGACCTTGCACGTGATTGGTTGAATGCGAGGAAGGTTCACACACAGGCAATTTTGAATTTTGATTTTGAATTTGAAGGTTAGGTTATTGACAATTCGACAGTTTCGTGTCATTATTGTAAATTTTGTGTTCTTAAACCCTTCTTTATTATATTTTGAAATAAATACACTCATAACTTCAATGTTAATTTGTACGTTTAGTGTTGACGATAAAAAACGAAAATAAATACAATAATAAGTAAATAAATAAATAATAATAATTACTAATTTAAATTTACCGCCAAAATAACTAGTGATATTTTCTGGTGATTTTTCCTAGTGTAAATCTGATTTTCGCGTTTACTCCTCCTGGTTTAAAGACAGAGTATAGTATATGTGGTTAAATTTGTTCCCTGAGTCACTGACACACCCTGTATAATTTATCTACAGTGTGGGCCAAAAAGGCAGCAACACCCGTTTTATTTCTGTTCCATTGCATCTACATTTCTGAAATTTAGTTTATGTGAGAGGTTCATACCGACCTTTCGGTCTAAAGAACGAAGATGGTCACTCAAGATGTCACTCGAGAGTCACTCAAGATGATAACCACTTCCGGTCCCCCGGAAGTAGACCACAACTTCGTTATTTTAAATGGAATGATATAGTTTTTATTGCACCTTTAAATTATATGCAAGAAAATAAGTTGACTTTGATAAAAGTTATTGGTACCTAGCGCTTTTCGTTTTCGAGTTATTTTGATTTTAAATTTTTCCTGGCAATTTTCACCATATCTCAGCAAACGTTCATTCTAAAAAGCTCTAAATTGGCACGATTACTCTTCAAATGCTGTCAAATAGATCGGCATTTGCTGTATCACAGTATCTTGTACAGAATGGTCAAAAAGTGAATTACCTTTTTTCAATGGCAAGAAAGTGAAAATTTAGCTAATATTAAGGTATTATTTCACAAAATTCATTTAATTTCTCTATCTATACTTACAGTCCTAATTCTTGTGCAGCAGCAGGACTATAACCCATTTCTAAAATTTCAATTCTAGCTTTTTGCTCTTCATTTTTCTTCTGCATATCAACAATAATCGAATTTAAGAAAGCAACTTGACTCTCAGCAAAGATTTTTTCCTCTAATAATTGCTCATTAGCTCCTATTTTAGTGTTATTATTTAACATTGGTATCTTTGTACAGTTATCTATTTTTGGTTTACTTGAAGATTGTTTCAAATTCTACAACAAAAATAAAAAATCAAATTTAATAAAGTTTATATTTTAAAAGACTTACTTCGATTTCTTTTTTAAATGAAGCAATCTCCATATCTTTCCTAGTAACTTTATCTTCAGCCTCAACGTACATGTTTTTATATTTTAATATTTCCTCTTCATTTTCTTTTAACTTCAGAGCTTCTTCACTAACTTCGTTGGTTATTTTAATACCATCGATCATTTTACATAATTTCCCGTAACTTTCTTCATCACATCCAACTTTAACAACATCGTTTAATTTATCTACCATTTCAATTTTTTGTTTTTCAGTTAAATTTATTAATTGTAAAACGGTGGTGTATAAATTACTCGCATTGTTTAAATCGAAAATAATTTTTCCCGACGATTTTACTTCTTCATTTAACTTTGTAATTTCTTCGTTTAATTTATTATTATACAATTGATTTTCTGATAAAATATTATTCACTTCTTGGTTGGATTTTTTTAGATCGTTGTGTTCATTTTGAAGTTTTTGTACAAATTCGTGACTGATATGAAGTTGTGATTTAAGTTGGGCTATTTCGATATCTTTTTCGTTAGAAGTTGTATCTTTGGTGGATATTTGTTGTTTTAAGCTCGATAATTCTTGATTTAAGTTTTCGTATGCTTTTGATTTTGAAGATAATTCCTCAGAAATTTGTTTTAATTGAGATTCTAATTGATTTTTAACAGCATTTTCGTTTTGTTGTTGATTAATCAAAGATTTTTGATACTCACTTTCGTTTTCTAAAGACTTCTTTACCTTTAATTCTAATTCATTAATTATTTTATCTTTATCTTTAATAACTTCTTCTATCCTACTTTCAAGTTGTTTAGTTTTTAATTCCATTTCTTTGTTTATTTTAACATTTTCTTCAAGATTCTTTTCACCAATTTTAAAATTATTTTCAATTTGTTTAATAATCTCGTTTTTCTTATCTAATTCTTCTATTAAAGATTTTGATTTAACCTCAATTTCCTCAATTTTTTTAAGACTTTCTTCAAGATCATTTTCAAGTTTTTTCTTAATTTTTTCATTTTCTTCCGCATTTATTTTAATTAAACTTTCAAAATCGCCCTTTAATTTTTGATTTTCCTCCAGTAATTTTTGTTTTTCTTTATTAAATTCTTGACTTCTCGTTTCAAAATCAATCAATTTTTCAGATATCTCACTTTTTGAAGATTCAAGAATTTTTTGGTAATCTTTTTGCTTTTCATTTAGCTGTAACTCTAAATTTTTAAGTTTTTCTTCGTAACTCGCTTGAATATCTTGAGCCGCTTGTTTTGATAAACGAAGTTCTTTGCTAAAATTTGATTCAAACTCAATCATTTGCATAGTTTTTTTAGATAATTCTGTTTCAAGTTCAGTGTATTGCTTATTCGTCGATGACAATTTATTTTGGGATTCATTCAAATATTCAGAAAGTTCTTTTATTTTCTTTTCAAGTTCTTCTTTAAGTTTTTCTTTAGTTTCAGTTGATTTTTCTTGCGTCTCTTTTAATAACTTTTCTTTTTCTTGGAGATTACTTTGGAGTTGAGTTATTTTAAGATTTAAATCTTCGGTAACTTTCTTATTTTCCCGATTCAATTTTTCTAACTCATTCTTCAAATATTCTTTTTCTAAATGTTCTTTTTGAAGAATTTCTTCGTATTCTCTTAAACCTTTCTCAGATTTTTGCTCCAAATTATCACATTTTAATTGTAATTCGTGTTTAGATCTTTCTAAATCTTGAAATTTTACTGTAAATTCGCTTTTTACTTTATCTAAAGTAGTATCTTTATTACGTAATTCATTAGTTAATTCTTCTAACTTAATACTAAAATCACCTGATGATCCTATTAGATTCTGGATATCTCCTTCTAATTTTAGTTTATTTTGTAATAACTCCGAATTTTTCTCTTCGGCAGTTTTTAATTTACGTTCTAAATCACCTAAATTTAATTGTAACGTTGTAATATTTTCGTTTGATTTCGCAATGTTTAAATTTTCTTCTTCAACTCGTTGCTTTGTCGATTCCAGTTCAATTTGTAACCGTTTTATTTCATCGATTTTCGATGTGAGTTCGTTTTGTAATTGAGAATTATTTGAAGAGAATTTCAGTAATTCACAATTTTTATTTTCAATTTCGTTGGATAATTGCAAAATTTTAGTTTCCGATTCGTTAAGTTTTAATTCGAAATGTTTTTGTGATTCTTCATTAGATGTTTTAGTTTCTTCTTTAAATTGGTTGATTAAATGTTTAAGTTTTTCAATTTCTTCGTTATTATTTTGAATATGTTTGTGTGATTCTTTTAGTTCGTTATCTTTTTGAGCTAATGACAACGCAAATTCTTTTTTGATTTCTTCATTTTCTGTTATTTTCATCGTGATGGTATTTCTTGACTCTTCAAGTTCTTTTCTTAAATTATTTTCGATTTCTTTTAAAGATTCTTTGTATTGATCAAAATCGGTATTTTTTGATTGCAAATTATTTTTAAAACTTTCGATTTGTGACGATAATTTCTTAATTTCATCGTCTTTTTTTATGATAACATCGTGATTTTCTTCAATATCATGAACTTTTGAACTAAGTTCCATTTTTAATTTATTTATTTCCTTCATCATTTTATCTTCGTTATCCTTCAATCCAATCAAATTAGATTCAAAGCTTTTTGATTTTTCATTCAAATTATTCTCGACTTTAATTAATTCTTCTTTTAATTGACTTATTTGGAGATTTTTAGTTTCAATTTCTTTATTACTTTCATCCAATCTCTTTTTAAGCTCATCGAGCTCCTTAACGAAATTATTTCTAGTTGATTCAAATTGTTCTGAAACTTGAGTAATATCATTTTTACATTTTTCTATGACATTATCACGTTCTTTAATTATATTATTAAGATCTGCAATTTCTTTAGACCGCGATTCTTCTATTCCTTTTGCTGCAATTTCGCTAGCTTCTAATAAAAGAATTTTTTTAGCTGCTACTTCCACCTCATATTTTAAAGTTTCATTTTCCATTCCTGTGTGAAGAAGTTTTTCTTCAGTTTCAAATAATCTATTTCCATCTGCTTCATAAGATTCGATGCGTTTTTCATATTGATCTATCATGAGTTCTAATTCTTTTATTTTCGTTTGATTTGTTTCCTCTGACACCTAAACAAATTAAACAATAAAATTTATTTATAGTAAACTTTACAGCCAAACAGTTTCGAAATAATAAGAAGCAATAAGATAAGTAAAAAACCAAAAAAGCACCACTATTTTTAGTAAAAAAACAAATCACACATTAAAAAAATTAAACTTACTATTTTATCTGATATTTTTTGCTGTAAGTAAATGAAAATAAAAATAAGAATGCAATAGAAATCATAAAGTGTAAAGAAATGTTTAAAATGTCTCTAAAAAACCTTTGCAATGTTGAACGCAAAAATAATTCAATTTACTCAAAGTTATCTTTATTGAATAATCTATCATTTTTGAGGTTCAGAGAAATGTACTAAGAAACAACTTTTTGAAAACAACTCTATATAGATGCTGTACATATTTAATGAAACCTATGTGTTCGAAGATTATCATCAATATGAAAATTCTTTTACTAAAATATATAAAATACATGTAAAATTTGAAAATATAAATTTTTTTCTGCTATTTCTGTTCAAGACATGGACAGAAATACTTTTTATTTTTATGTGGCCGAATAGTATGTTATACTCGTCCAAATGATATGCTACATTTAAAAGAACTTGGTGATTTTGAATGCTACCAAAGTGGTGTTGTAAATCAAAATTCTATAATAATTCTGTAAAACATTCAGTAGGTTTTTCTGAGACATTTGCATTATGTAAATAAAATTAAAAATAAATTTTAAAATATTTACCTCAAGTTCTGATTTCGAAATTTCAACTTCTTCATATCGAAATTGTAAATCTTCCACTTTTCGTTTTTCATCATCTAAATTAGCGATGAGTTCAGACTTGTCTTTTTTTAAATCATCAAGAATTCTCAAGTGTTCCAAAAGTTTTTTTGTGGTTTCATCTCGATACTAACAAACAAAAAAATATTTAAAAATTGGAAATTATATTACTTTATTAATATACCATATCATATTCTTGTTTTAAAGAAGTATACTTTTGGTCAATTTCATCAGCTTGACTTGCGGCCCTCGCCAATTCCGCTCTTTCCAAATCCCTCTCTTTGAGAAGTTGTTCAATATGTTGTTGCTTTTCTTTTAATACTTCCTATATTAAGGGAAATTCTTTTACATTTAATGATCAATACTTTGCTACAGTCTGGCAAAAAAACGCGGCGAGAATAATAAAAAATTCTTTTTATTAAACGTTTTTTACGACTTGGCGAACGATTTCGAGTTGTTGCAATTTGAAACTTTTACGATTTTATAATGTAAATACGGAAGGCGGGCGTACAGATTGGAATGTTAATGTTTAAATTAAAAAGGTAAGGTAAGCTGGATGAAAGAAACGTTTCCTAAGAACGTTGAAAGGAGAAGGTTTTTAAGCTATAAATAACTCGATTGAGTTTACTTTTTTCGTTATTTGAAATTTCATTTCAAACGTTTTAAACGTAAGATTTTGTTTTAAAAAATATTATTTACATCATATTTATTTATAACTTTACTAATGATTTAATTTAAGTCGCAATTTCGCAATCTGTTTGTTTAGATGACACTTTAACGACTTTAATGAACGATAAGACTAATTTTGTGCGAAAATTTTAATTAATTTGTAATAAAAGTATACCTACCCTTAATTTATTTCCAAGAATTTTTGAAATATGAGAAATAATATTGTTTTAATTTGGTGCGAAAATGTTTTAAAAACAACACAGAGACTCCATTTAATCCATATATTTATTTACAAAATTCCCCATAAATTCAGTGTCTTGCAAAATATCGTATACACTCGAAAAGATAAATTTAAAACGGAATGAATGGAAGGCTTTCAGCTCTTATTTCAAGGAATAGGAAAGGAATTTGCTTTATTTACATTCCAATCTGACGAAAATAAATAATAACGAAAAGAAACAAGCGAATATTTTATTAAATAATAAAATTGAACATTATTCAATTTATTTTATTAATATTTTATGTTATTAATTTTTTTGTATACTTTAGTAAGAATTAATGTTAAATCTAAAAAACTAAGAACATAAATAAAAGTGTACCAAATAATACCGTGAAAACTGCATTACAAAAGATTAACAAAAATATAAATCTTTAAAAAACACAAAAAAACAATTTTTATAGGGTTATTATTTAGTTCTACAATTCATTCATTTTTCTTTTAAAAGTTATTTTAAAAGTTTAATCTACAGTTTTCAATTTATTAAAAAAAAACGGTTAATTTCGTAGTGTATTAGGCCAGACGGTAGCAACAAAAACGAAGTATTCTTCAATATGTTACCTGTAGAGCGGTCCTAGTTGGTATGGGAGTTGATGTTGACTTTGGACTTGTTTTCTGTTTAGAGAAAAAATCCAAACAATCACAACAAACTCAAAACATTAGTGCGAAATTATTTAACATTAGAATATTTTAATGCAGCTAGGATTAAATGCAACACAAACCAACGGTGCAACAGAACAAACATTTCAAAAAATAATTTAATAATTTATTATTAAAATTTTAGGAGTGCAATTATTTTTTTTAATGGTGAACTTAGCTAAGTCAAGTTAGAAGTATTGTTTTAATAGGTTTCATTAGAATGTGTTTTATTAATAAATAACGTAGTAAATGTGGTTGGAAATCTTTATTTTTTTTATTTGTGTGCTTTTATATTTACCTCTCTAATCAATTCTCGGGAATGTTTATAAAACATCTTTGTAAGATTATGCAAAATAACTAATTCAATACCAAGAAATCTATAATAAATATAAAGTGTGCAATTGAAGTGTTTTGAAAAACAATAAATAAATAGAAAAGCTATAAATCTTATAATTCTTTTAAATGCTTTATTTTTAATTTTTTTATGTTATCATCATGTCTAACATGAAATAATCTCGTGAGTCAACTTGGAGAAAGGACTGGATTTTTAGAGCTGCCATGAACGAATTTATATTATAAGATTTATAGCCTTTTATTAAAATGTTTTCAAAACCTCTAGATACATTAACATGTCTTTATAATAATCGGAAAATACTTTCAAGCTAATAAGAAATTGCTAACAAAAAATAACTAGTACTTACTTTAAAACTTTTAAATACAAAACTCACATCATGCATACACACTAAAAATAAACTTAAAATAGAAATACCAAGAAACATCATCCATAAAAAAATAAAAATAATTAACCACAAGCGATATCATCAATTCTACGTTACTTACACAACAATTAACATTCAAAAATTAACATCAACTGCTTTCGGTTGGTTGGTGTTGGTTTCTTTCCATTATTAAAACCAATTCAATTCAACACTCAACCTACCTGCGGCCCGGTTAATGATGTTACGCCCAATCTTACCCGTCTAACACCAGAGGCTGCACTTGTTATCGAAACGTTAGATGTTATAGATTCTTTAGAATTTGCTCGCCTGAATCCGGACGGTGGAATTCCCGCACCGGAATGAATTACGCATCCTCCTGGTTTACGGCTTGACGGTGATTTGCTCACTTTGTTTATTGGAGCGAATAAGCCAAAATTTGGTCGGCATTCGAAATAACTAAAATAAAATTTCTAGATCGAAAAAGTCTTCTTTGGGGAATAAAAAGTGTACCGTTTTCCGCCGACAGAACCATCATTTTTGCCTCTGGGTTCGTCGAGTTCAACACCGCACCATTCGCCGCCAGCGAATTCGGTGCATCCCATAAATCTGAGAATACCTAATTTAGATCCTTGACTGGATTTGATTATAACGCGATCGCCAATTTTAAAATCGACCATTGCTGAGGCAAGGCTAGTGTTTGATGTGGCTAGAAATACGGTATAAGAAAAGGACTTTGTAAAAGGACTTTTTTATGTTTACTTAGTGATGGTGGAGATTTAAATGGGCTGGTACTTCCTGTTGGAGACATCGAATTTCTAGTTCCATTGAGTGGAGCAGCAACATAATCGCCGGCTCCTCCGGCTTCTCCGTCAAGTGGATATCTTGTTAGACGAGTGAGTCTGGAGAAAATACCTTTTTTTGATTCGCATTGGAAATATCTTATTCCAGCAACTGATCCATCGTTTTTGCCTAAAAGTAATTTTCGTTCAAAATATCTTAACTTCATTAAATTTGTTTTATTTTATTTATTTACAAAACGTCAAATAATGATTCGAGAGAAAGGAAAATATGTTGTACAATTTTGTTTGAAACACATCATCCAATTATTACTTCTTCCACTTACCAATTGGATGATCTAATGCAATACCGGCCCATTCTCCAGGTGCAAATTGAGTTTCTCCAATATAAGCGATATGTCCTGGCTTAGTACCTCCAACCCACACTCTTTGCCCAATTATAAAACTGTCGGTATCTTCCGTAAGGATAGTGCTGTTATCTATCACCACAAAGAAAAAAGGCACGTATAAACACGAGTGCGAAGAAAAGAAAATTTACTGTGGCTACTATAGCAGAGCTTGGTGATTTAAAAAAAATGTGATACAAATTATATATGCTACAGAGGAATAAATACAAGGACCAGTATAGGAAATCAAGGAATTGGTGTGTAATTTTGATGTACCTGAATGACGGCTGAGACCGGCTTCACTCAGCTTTCTAGGGTGCAAATCCCAGAGATAGTCCATGGAAGAGGAAGCGGCACTACCGACTATGAGGTGAAAACACACAACAAAACAGACGTGTATAAAGGCAAACGCAGGCGGTTGTGCAAAAACAAACAAAAAGTGATAAAACACACAAAATAAATATAAGGCATAACTATTTTTGGAAGACACTTGAAGGGATTACTTTATTGTCTTTATCTATTACGCACAAAGTTGCGTTCAATGAAATATCACAGTTTCATGATCATCGCTTCATGTGTCTTCTGAAAATGCAACTATTCTAGTAAAAACAATTCACTTTTCATGACTTCAAACTTGATGATCAATCACTTAAAATCACATTTTTACTATTATCAATTCTTATTATTACTTTTACCATGATTTTATACCAAAAATTTTTGATATTATTGCAATGATTTGATAAGGGTGTCATTCCGTGTGAAAGCTCTTTTCTTTGGGATTTTTTTGGTGAATCCAATAAACATACAACTGCGAACTTTACACCACAAATTTATTCATACTTTGACCAACTTTTGCAGTCCGAAGTGGTCGCTCATTGCTAAAGTACACGGCAACTTAGCCACTCATTTTCAAAACATAATACTTTGGCCACCATTGCAGGCGTTCTGCTTATCAGAAAGAAAAAAAACCAAATAGTTTTGCAATCTGCTAAAGCTATCTTTTTCTTAGAATTAAAGTTATCTTTTACTTCATCTTTCTCTTCCCCATCGTGCCCCTATTGTGGCGTTAGGGAATAGCCTCGGATCCTTATGAAGTTTACCATCTCCCCAGCAAAACACTTACATCGGGTCTGTTTAACACTGTAATTTCCGAACGGCTCCGAAAATGGGAAAATCACTTTACCTATATATTTTACACTATATTTGGATGCAATTTATATAAAAAAATGGATTTTTTTTGAACCAGTCACATAGGATGACCCCCTTAACATTTTTTTAAATTTTTTATGATGAATAAGTGAATTTCATTCAAGCAAATCTTTTGAAAAGTGTTTAATACAACAATATTGCTAAAGTTTGTGATATGTAGAATGCGCTAATTCTAGAGCATTGGCAGAATTAGGTTCGATATCTAGGTCATCGCTGGCTTAAATTAAAGATCAGACCCAATGAAGATTAAATGTAGGTTAAAAGGTTTAAAATGTATGGTTATTTAGATCTTATGTAGCATGCGTTATCTAATATGTATTAGTCTACAATTAACATTAAAGCTTCAATGAATTTAGCAACAATTAAATTTTTTATTATTTCAAATTTCGTGGTAAAAATGATTTTGAAACTTACAAAAACCATTTTTTACTATTATAGCTACTTAGAAATCATTGATTCCAACAATATTTCAAAGGTAAAGAAACAGTAAAAATTTTATTGTAACCATTAAACGGTGTTCGATCAAAAACTACAAACTTGAAAAACAAATTTCTTTGAATATTGTACTTTATACCAGCTGCATTAAAAATACATATGATATATAAATATATCGTTTAAAAAATAAAATTATTGTCGTTTTATGGATCATAATATTATTGTGGTTAAAAAATGTATCGTTATTTAAAACCAGTAGTAAAAGTGTTTTTGAAAAATTATTGTTAATATTAATTTATTTATGTGTTTTGTACTCTTTTATACAAAGAATTTTTTACTGCTATAAAAACCATAAAAAAGAATCAAAATGCCTTATTTATTATTTTACCAGAAAATGAAATCTCGTAAAACAAATAAATTCAAAATGTACAATATGAATTTGCTTGATGCTGAAGTAAAAACATAAATAATTAATTACCCCGAATAGCAATCTAACCTATTTATAGTTTTCTTATAAAACTTACGTGATGAATATCTATTACGCCTTGAAGGCGATGTTGTGGTATGTGGCATATCTTCCTCGTTTTCCTCCTTTACATCTACATGTTTATGTACATCATGCAAGAAGCAAGACATGCAAAGAAAAAAACAGAAAAAACACGAAACTTAAATAAATCGGATGTCAAAAGCACATAAAAAAATTAATTTACAAATTTTGTGTTTAAAACAAGCTTTACAAAAGATATACAGCAGAAAACAGATACGAAAAGCGACATAATGACTTTATACTAGAGATAACATAATTTTTATCAACCGTTTTATCTTAAACGTAATGCGAAAGTTGTATTCTTTCCTAGTAAAATGATTAATAAAACTGTATAATTAGCTTACCTGTAAGTTTATGTCTGCTATATTCTTCGGTTAATCTTCTTAGAGATTCCTCTGATCCATCTGATTTAGCAAAAATGAACAGAAAACACCAAAATACAAAACAAGCCAAAACAAAGCCAACAAATTAATAAAAAAATTCCATTTAATTTTCGTTATTATTATCTAGCGATCACTTCCTCCTACTCTTAAAAAACGGTTATAAGTGATCAACTCATCGAATATGGAGTTTTTATGAGTGGGAGTTTTGTTAAACAACGACATTCCAACGTTTTTTCTATGTTTATCGATGTCATGTGACCTTTTAGATGTAAGCGAAATTTTAAAATATAACGCAATAAAAAATACATAATGAACTTAAAGGGATTAGTAAGATAAAATGAATTGTAGTAGAAGAGTAATTGCAACTTTATCTGTATTTTATTGTATTTTATAAATCTAAAAATTCTTTTACATTTTTAAATTTTAAATTTATTTATAGTAATATATATCCCGTGAAACTGTTACTTAACTTTCAGTTATATATTGTTAGTAAGAAACGGTATCTGTCCGTGAAAATCATGGTAGTGCCAAAACTGAAATACGCCCAAGGACCCTAATGTGACGTAAGATTTGTTTTCAGCTCTTCATAAAATCCAAATTTAAGACAATTCTCAATGTGTGTCTTTATAACTCTTCATCGAAAAAATAAAATGAAGAAAATGTACAATAGAAACGTAAATAATTTTTTATTATTTTGTTTATATTTAGTATAATTTAGTATATTTTGTTAAATGTTGAGTTTAATTAAAGGATCAATTTCTTCGTCATTCAATAAAGTTATTATGAAATATTATGACATAAATAAGATGAAAATAAATTTTTCCATGGATTACATGGAAAAATTCTATAAGATATTTACCAGATAGCTATCTGAGAGATATGCTTGGCAATGTAATAAATTAATCCAGTCTAACGACATTTATGTTTACAAAATTCGAACTGATAAGGATCGAGAAATAAATTGTCCATAAAGTGCTCCCCGAATTGCTTCCAAATAAGCGTCCTCGAAAGCACTAATAACATTAATCTTGATCAAAAATCGATGGAATGAAGGAAGGTGACAGTCTCCACTGAAAAGTTAAAAATATGACTCAAAGAATACAAGATATACGAAGCACTCGCTCCAGACACTTTAAGATCATTGAAATAAGATTGACAGCCTTTTATCAAAGTTGCCAACAATATTTGCTCATTCGGCCTAAAATGATTTTTCAGCTTACCCAGCTCAAGAGAATGAATAAATCGCCATAATAATTTGGGAGTAAAATCATATCTAGAAAAATTTTGTATTGTTTATAAGAAGAATGGTAAAGATATTATTGCCGAGACTTAAAATGATGATTTATTACAATTATCTTATTATAGCTTCTCTTTTATAGGTTAATTCCGAAAAAATACGTTATTATATTGGGTATAAAACTTTTGGCGCCAGGAAATAATAAAAAAGGTAATATATCCGAACAGTCTCGACGCAACAAATCAGTTTTTAAGCGCTACAAACCGACTATAAATATAAATAACAACTTAAAACTTCCCAAAACTTCGACGAATGCAGGTCAAACCCCGTTTCAAAACTTCAAACACGTAAATAGAACCGGGCATTAGAGGACTTCCTGAAATGTTTCTTCGCCGATTAACATTCTTTGCCACTTATGAAATCTTAAACCTTAAGAAATTTTAAGTTGGCCGAAACAATTTTTTTTGAAACATATATGAAAACGATTTTTTAACAAAAAGAGAAAATCTCGTGTATCAGACGTTTTTAGATGGAATGATTGGTGTGGTTTGGATTTAAGCCAGATTTGTAGGCGAAAATGTCCCATCCGTTTCACGTTTTCGACCACGCTTCTGAAAATTTAGTTCATTGATGAACATCGGTTTCAACGTAGGAGCGCGTCGGGTGTTTGGGAACAAAGAATGTCGAGAAACCGTTGGCATGTATTAAAAATGATACATAACGCAGAATGACAAGTTTTGGGATCATTTCCAAACTTTTGTTTTTATTTAAGCTATTCTTAAAAAGATGGGAAGTTTACCCCAATGTGAACAATTTAAATGTTTGTAGTATAAATTTAAATCAAATAAAATTAAAATAAAATTTTAAATTTGTTGTAAAAATTGCCAAAGATATATTAAATGAGAAATTAAGTCGAATTCAACTTTCAAGAGATTTTAAATCATCAGGTTTTTTACAACCACATAATAACAACGATATAACTTAAAAATGAAGTTTTTTTGAGAATATTAATGCAGGTAAAATAAATTTTTTGTTAGATATTTTAAGTTCTAATTTTTGTGAACTAATTAATTACAATTTTAGCAAACCGAAAAGTTGAAATCACAAAATCTGCGTCAACCTGCAGTTTCGTTGGACCCCAAAAATAGTTTGGGTGCAAATTCTAATTAAGCATATACAAACGTGGGCGTCTTGCTATACTATATGTATGTATAGAGGACGTTAATATTGATGCCAGTTAACAACGAATAATGCAGTTCTTACGTCAAATTTGCATGGGAAAACAACTTAAAATAAATCTGATATATTACGTGATCACCGGGATTAATTAATTAATATCGTTGCTTCAAAACATAGTTAATAATGAAAGGGGTTATGTATAGCTCAATGTTAAGGTGTGCTTTATACTTTATACATTTAATAAAGGTCAAGTATAAATTTAATATCAAGATAGGAATTTATAAGTTTGACTTTTACTTCATTATTTTATTAGAATAATAAGGAGTGAAGTTAAAAATGATATAATTTAAAATTTTTAAAACTTCACTAAATATAGTATGACCCACATCATTGGTTCATACAAACTTAATTAATTGCTTTGTTGATATCTTATGCAATGATCGTTCGAGGTGATGCCATTAATATTGAAAATAAATCAATAACACTTGAACTTGACATTGTTGAATCAAATATTACGCAATAATGTTTGGAAAATTTTGCATTTCAAAAGTTTCGGTTTACAGAAAACCCACATCACGCCTCCTATTGGTTTTTATATACTGCTTCTTTCAAACGATCAAAAATGCGGGGGAAAACAATTGTAAACAATAAATACGGATAAATATAGATATGATGAGGTTTTCATTTATAGAATATCCTCATAATGTTCGTTATGTAATTATAGAATGAGTAATGAAATTTTTTATAAATTATACAATGATGCTTGATTTACAAAGAAATTTTTATAATCATAATTGAATTTCTAGTATTTTATGTGTAGTAGTTATAGTTTTAGTTCAATAAAAATATACAACAATTTAGCGCTGAATAACAATTAAAACTAGAACTAACACTAGAATTAGAAACATTCGGAACTAGAGACAACTCGGGGAATACCACGTGTTTATCCATGAACATGAAATAAAGCAATTAGAGGAATAGCCCGATTTTGGATTCTATCTATGAGCGTTAATATTAATATTTATAACTTAAAATATTTTGTCCGTTCTAACGAGATCCATTATATCGAAGTTTTACTGTAATTCCAAAATCGAAACCTGAAATACGTCTACTATCTGTGAGACAGGATTAAATCGATTCAAGGATGTCTTATAAATATAGTAATTTATCAATTTCAGTTTGAGTCTAAACAAAATCATCAACGAAAATAAAGCCAATAATCTCAACAGCTACTTTAAACATACCTTTCTTTCATAGCATTCCTTGTAAATTAATGACCCAGGTTCTTTAACTCTCCTTACACAAACAAAATAAACATATACTCTCGACGAAAATTTTACTCCACGAAACCTCGAAATTAATTCCAATTTACTTAGAATAACATTTCGCGATACTCTAAGGCCACCTTTCGTTTAAACAGTTTAGATTTGATCAGTAACAGAAAAATTATTAATTTAAGTCTTTTTTTACTTCCACAAAGACTTTTAATACCTAAAGTAGTTAATCGTTGGTTTTAAAAGGACATTTTCCTTAACAATACATCACGTTTTGTTCTTTGTACAATTAGAGAGTAATTAAATGGTTTAACCATTAATTAAAACGTGGATGAAAGCAAAAAATTATAATTTCCATTAATTAATTGGTTGGTTAACAACCGTGCGAAAACATACAAGTTCACATCTAATCAATCGAATCGAGAACTAAGTAAGGATGATTTTTTTTATTCCAACTACTGGGCGAATATACCATTCCAGAACTCTGCGCAAGATAGTAAAAGTGAGCAAAAAATGCGTACAAGCACGTTTCAACGTGAACTAAATATGTCAGGGTTACCTGAACGTGATATCTTCGGATACAATGCTTTCAGAGATTCACATTATTACGCGATTGTTCGTTCGATTTACTGCGTCACGGTGGGATAACTTTAAAGGAACGACATGATCTTCCAAATCAAGAAGACGTGACTCATGCCAACAACTTCCATTACTGGATGCTGTTGTTTATCGAGAACAGTTATTTCAATAAAAAGAAATACAAGAAATTCGAACTGTTTCTATACATTTAGTTTAAAAGTACTTCTTATTTGAAATAGTAATCAAAGGTACGTACACAGTCTGATAAATAATCATGAATAATTCACCTCAACAACCTAATTATACGTAGTGATTTGCACTACATGAAGAATAAAGTATGAAATAATGAGTTTTTGTTTTAATCTGGTGAGATGATTACAATACCATACTGAGAACATAAGAAAGTTTACGCTTCGATTGCGAAGATAAATCGTTATTTCTTATAACGTTGTTGAATTTTCTTTTTTATGTACATATCTACATTTTTTTTAATGAAAACGTAATTGCAACGCCTTTATTAAAAAAATAATTCGATGAAAATGAAAACATCATTTTTTAAACCTTATTTGTTAAATCTTTTGTTATTAAAATTAAGAACAAAAGTATTCAAACTGACGGTGAAAGCAACGTCAAGATTTCAATTAGATTGCAATGTGGAACAAATTGAGCCGATAAAGTTGGAATAACGGAAAATATAGAACTTCTAAAAGACATAAAAAAGTTAGTGTCTGAGTTTTATGATCATTTACACTTTTTCGACAAAAACAAATAAATTAATGTATTTAATGTATATTCCAATGCCAAACTAAATAAGAGTCTTTAGTCCACTTGATATATTAAAAGCATCGGTCCATCATCAGTTGTCATCTTTATCACTTTATCACTAATACTTAGCTTGTTCTACATTTTAGCTAAAAATTTGTACCACTCTGAATATCTCATCTATAGTGAACCTGCCATGTCTAAACCCTATTAGATTATCACCAATAATCCCTTGAGCTGCGAATTAAAACTTTTGTAATATATGTCTATATTTTGTAGGCAGTACAAAAAAGATATCCCAGAACTACTTGTGTAATAATCTATCCAGATCATAGAGTATAATGAGTACAAAGTATACTCATTGCACTTTTAGCCAGTCCTATTCTTCTTTGGGTGGCGCTCTCACTTGAACCTATCTTATCAACATATGACCCTAGGTACATGATCTGGTCTACGATTTAAAATCTGTGTAGACTATCCGTTAGTTGTAGGGCATCAGAACGATTAACGATCATAATTTTGGTTTTCTTTGCATTAATCTGAAGGACACATTGATAACTTTCAGTCTCAACTTGGTTTAGAAGACCACCATTTTCTCTTCTGATGCAGGTACCAAAGTTATATCGTCTGCATATCACAGGTTTCTCATTATGATGTTAAAGAGGTCTGGAGAACAAAAAGTGTCGGTTCTCTATTCTCACTGTGGCCATATTGTTGTCGTAAAGGTTTCTTATGAGTATAATTTCCTCGACAGCATTTTCCAGTTAATGCAGTCAAAAGCTTTTTTTACTCTTACTACAACATTATTCCTTCATCCATTTTCATATATATTTTTTTAATTTATATTATTTAGTTAATCAACTTTCTCTATTTTCAAAGAAACATAAAATGTACGTTAATGAAAAGTCTTATGCATAATATTACAAAAACTTAATAAAAATTATAAGCCTAGGAAGAGAAATACAAAGAAAATAGAAATTCATCATTTCATTTTTTTGGAAGATAAATATATTTTATTATTTTCCTTTGTAAAATAACAAACGTCCATGAAGTACCGTTAGAGAATAGCGGGGTTTGAGCAAGAATTTCTTCAAGACACAGGAAACGCAAACCGTAAATGACACAAATACAATGTTTTGCGAAAAACGAACCCGATTGAAAAGACGGGTCGTTTAAACGCCCACGTGCACGTAGATATAAATAACGCCTACCCTTTTGCGATTTTTCGCCCGCTAGAAATGCGAACATGGTCGCTTTCCAGTTTCACTTTACATAATTTTCGCTTACGGTGCTATTTCTTCACGTTATTCTGGTGGGAAGCCAACACAGGTGGAGTTCTATAATAACGTGAACTTTGAAAATGTGCCGTAAATATCACGATATTTCAATAATTCGAAAAGACTTTAAAATCTCCTGAAGTTCAATTTTAAAATATGTTTTTGTAGAGACTTGTTTTGCTAAAACTTGAAAGTGAATCTTTGAAGCGGAAACAAACTTTGACGTTACAAAAAGAGTTGCGCAAGTTCCAAATATATTCATTCACAAGTTTTGACACTGAAATCTATTTATTTACACTGTTGTGTCGTTCGTGAGCGAAACTTTTATGCGTCAACCACTTTTATTAGACTTTTATATACTCTGGTTTGATATGAATTCCAACAAAACGTAGTACGTAAAACAATTTTTTTATTCTGTTTCACGAAACGATCGAAAATGTAACGAGCAAGGCCTCAATTTTACCTTGATTCAATTTATAGATTTACATTTCTTCAAATTTAGAATTTAAATCGATTGTAAACAAGTTTTTTTGGGAATATATTTACACTTTCTTTGCTGTTACCCAAATACATCGTAATTATCTACAGACATTACAGTTTGTGTTGAGGTGTTAGAAGCTTTAATTTTGTTTGATAAACTTTTTAAAAATAGCTAATAGACGCGACGATTTGTCGTAAATATTGTTACTCCTTTGAAGATTTTTTCTACACCATGAAAAAAACGTTGTTGTCACTACTTTATTTTTTGGTATTAATAATTTTTCAGTAATCGTTCTTATTTTGAAATGTCGAGAATGGCAAATAACCAACATTTAGAATATTTTGAATCGATTTATCCCGATATTATATTTAAGTATTGTAATGTCTAGCCAAAAATACATTCTATAATGATCACAATTCAAGTTCACTGCGCAAAAAAAGCGTTTCCGAAACACACAAATCAAAAAAAAAGTTTCGCATAAAATAATTCGTACAACAGTATTAAGTGAGAAATTTAAAAGAATTTTTGACGCATTAAAAAGATTGGGATGTTTATAGTTAATTTCATGTCCAATTATTCTTGAATAAACGATTTCTAAAAATACATTTCCGCTTCTAAATAGCTGGAATGTCCCCAAAAACTTCAATATTTAGAAATATATGTTATCGAACGTCGATAAATTTGATAGGATATTATTTGTTTAACCCTGTAATGAGATGTGTTTAACCAACTGTACAGGACGTGAAGGAATGGTATACAAATACATCGAAAAAGCTAAATTTATCTTTAATAGAAACACTTTATCTTTAAGAAATATTAATAATTAAACTGTGATTTTTACTGCTTATTGATTTAATTACTCAAACAATTATGTTAATGCGACATGTGTCAAGAAGCAAGATATCGAATGTCGCAATATATATTTACTCTATGGGCGATGGAGTACATTCGTTATTAAGTGACGTAGTAATTGCGAATGCAAATTGAATTGAATATACTTATGTGGGTGGAGAAATTTTTTCGCATCATACAACAAACAGCAGTATAATTTTATTACTGAAATCATTACTAAACAGAAAATAAGATACGTTTGAGTGATTACCTCATATAGATTACAGAAAACAAACAAATTTATATACGTGATATGAATAGATTTTCAAATATTTATTTTAAAATCAATTAAATCAAAATTCACACAAAGATATTCATGTTATTTTCAAAACATTTCTGTTTCTCACTTCGCCACCTTAAATCATAACCGTGTTTATAGAGGCGTTATTGCTTTTTACCCAATTTTACAACTTTTCAAAACAACATATTTCACAAGCCGATTGCAAGTGAACAATCGCAAACATACCGCTTTTATTTTTACCGACTATTTTAACGTATTAAAATAATATATAGATATTATTTAAACGCACCCACGTCGTATCTAATTAGTGTAAGCTGTTGAAGAATGCGGATGTGAGTATATCATTCGTTTCTTTTTAACGTTTTAAACTCATTATTGCCAGTTCAACGACACTCACGTCACGTCGTCGTCGTTGTCGTCGCCGTAATGATCACTTTTAGGTCACTTCAAACTCTAGTAATTAATTTATTATAACCAATTAGCTTGAATTAGATGTGCAACATAATTGATATTGTGAGAAATTATTTAGTTAAGTTGTAATTTAGAGTTATTATATAATTTAGAATCACGATAATGAAGAGGTACATAAATTTTAAACTTCCCTTTTTTAATGGCAGGTTCTGCTTCACTTTTTGTGAGTGATATCATTTAACCGTCTTGACCTACATCAATTAGTTACTTCATCGAATAAGATGCCATTAATTTCACAAACCTCACTTAATCGATTTTTTAAAAGTAAAAAGTTCTATATTTGCTCCAAATCCGTGCAAGATTGCAATGAGATGTTCAGAGCTTGTGATTTAGCTTCATTGTAATCTATTTGTCAAATTGAAAGTGTTTAAGTTATTGTAGACCTGATTTTTCTGAAGCCAAATTACTCTGAATTCAATATCTTGAATATGTAGATATGTGAGATAGCAATTATTTGTTTAGTGTCACGAAAATGGTCTATAATTTGATGCGTCACATAACATTATTTAAGTTTAAACTTATGTAACCCATAGTTTAAAAAACTAAATAAATACTCTATCAGTTTGGCAATATGCAAAAAGAAAAGAAAACAATAGTTGAGATGGAAAAGCAAAATTGGTCGTGATTAGCGATTTTGCGAAGAGCCGGATACCGGATATTCGGCAACCCCCTCGGCCGGATATCCGGTTATCCGGCATATCTATCCGGCCATTATGGTTATAATTTCTGGTGCATTTCTGAAGTGATACCCTACATTGCCACATTATTGTATTAATATCTGAATAAAAATGAAATTAATAAGAAAGCTGATAAGATATGTCAACCTATTTGGATCCAAGATACAAAGCGAACTTTTTTGATGCTGATTTAACTAACGAAGCAACTCTAAAAAGAGGATATACTTTTAATTAATTAATAATTGGCGATATTTCCACAAGGATCCTTCAAGAAATGAATTTTATAGCGAATTTTGAAAGTTATCGATGAAAATTGCAACATTGAAAATTTTATAAAAACTTCAAACATTGTTTTCTCAAAAACTAAAAATTATCTTTCAAAACGGGTTTGTTCATTGGAAATACTTTTAGATTTTAACTAGATTTTATACCAATTTTTAAAACTTAATCGGCGAAAATTGCAAAATTCGAAAAAATTGTCGATCATTTCAAAAATTTATTTCTCAAAAACTAAAAGCGATATTTCAAAACGGCTTATTGCATTAAAAAGAGGATACTTTAATTAATAATCGAAAGTGATAACAACGACAGTTCTGTTAGTAATGAATGTGATGATGAATTATAAGCGAAGAGAAGAAAACTAGACGAAACTGCAATAAGAGATTTTATATATCATATAAAATTAAATTAAATCATATTAAATCTCTGTTACAATGAGGTTGCTAATGACAAACCTGATATAAATAAAGTTGTATTCCATTTAATAAAAAAATCCGAAATCGGGATTCATGACATACGAGTGCATGTTACCACATGGAAGATATTAATGAAATAATCCTGATTGTTGTGCCTATTCGGCCATTTTTTTAAATCCGGCCAGATACTGGATAGTTGCCGGATATCCGTTCCATCACTAGTCGTGATCATTCGCAATGTGAGCCGCACGAACGTGGAAAGACGAAAATGTGATATTTACTCACAAATCAGCCCAAAACACACTTAAGACAGTTGCAGTAGTTATAAGGCCAATTACCAATAACCAACCCAACCCGTAAAATCTATAGATACTCTCGCACGGTTTTTCACCTGAAACTCGTATACTCGAAAATCGCATACATCTCATACAAAGTCATTTGGATGTTATGTATCATTATAGACGTAGATGTATCATTATTTATCGTTATAGTCTCTACAATGACAATTACCTTTATCATGGAATTAGAGTCTCTGACGCTGCCAGATAATTTTGCCGAGTTGATTTTGGTAATATTGAACGTTTTTATTTATGGGCCGTTACAATCCAGGTTCAAGATTTCCATTTTAAAACCTGTGTGATCCATTAAAAACGACGCTAAAGTATTCGAGTAATGTTAGCTTTTTTAGAGGAAAGTAGTAGAAGACATATTTTAAACTTTGTAGTAATACCATTACTTAATTTGGAACATCTAAGTACACAATAACAGTATTGCTTTTCTATAATGCACTTTAACGTTTCCAGTTGTAAGGATGTCAGTTGACATCCAACATTTACTAAGTTTTGTCAAAATTGTTCTTTTTGTAATAAAATTTTAAACAGAATTTTGACAAAGAAGACTTCATTTGGCAACTTTATGAGTGTCATGTTTAGGAAATTTTAACATCCACAACTTTCCAGAGTACGTGTTTAGAATAGTTAAATACACCGTCGTTGCAGCCATTCGGACAGACACTTTGTTCTGTTTGGGAGAAGTAGAATGGATCGATATAATATTCATTTGGTCTGTTATAACAAATTACAATAATGACATCTGGGTGCATGTTACCACATTGAAGATATTAATGAAACAATCCTGATTGTGGTTATCTCCTTGTTGACAGTGTGATAATGTCACATACGAAGTTGCGTTTTCAAAAATTTGATCTCATTCTAATTAGATTAAGTGAAAACCAATATTATAATATTAAAATGAACTTTCTCCATGATTATTAAATAATGAAAACTGTGTTTTCAACTACAATCTAATAAATATATTTACTATTATAATTAAATAAAAAAACATATCCTTTTCAAAACTATTTTTAAATACATCAGTAGAAACCTGAGTAGCGTAGGTCACGTTTGCAATCAATCCCCCAGTATGACCTTCCAAGTCAATTAATTTTTCTCTTTGAGATCACTGCCGAAGGCGCCGCTGTCGCATGTGTACATTACCATTAAATTATCATTTCCACGGATGGTCACCATCGATCGCTGTAATTGCATGCGTTACACCTTAATGCACCGTGATTATTACCGATTAGAGCCGTTCTCGTTAGGCGACAATTCGAAATAACGTCATCAACAAGGCGTTCCTCCGATTGTTTGAGGATGTGTGTATACTTAATAATCTTAATATCATAGGGGAAATTAATCCAGTTGATTTATTAACGCTGTTCACCTTGGAGATGACACGGGTTGGAATCTTTGCACACAATTAGGTATGTCCTGTTTTGCGAATAATTATTTTTTGTTTTAAGATGATGACTAAAGTTAAATCCATTGTCTTTGACAACCATTTAATTGGCATAATTGTAACCGATCAGTAATTTATTCCTATAATCAAATCTTAATTTATTTATAATTAAAATTAAGAATTTAAATAGCAATTTCATGAAACCGTAATTTACGTAATCATTAATCGAGTAGAAAATGGCTACCTTAAAGAGTTTATTTTAATTTAAATAAACAGTTAGAGTTTGTGTAATCCTAAATTTGCTAATCATGGCATGTAAACTTTAACCACAGTTTACCCAAGTTTATTCAAGTTTAATCGTAAATCTATGATGCATACTGAATAGACAATTTCTCAAGAATCCTTTTTCCTCGAAGTCTTCGCTACACTTAATATTAATGGAACTGGTAAATATTAATGAGAACGAGCGAACTAAAATGATACAAGGTTCCCACAGCCGAATCGTAAATTAGCTTTTTCATGGTTAAAACGAATTTTCATTCATACTCATTTTCAAGTCGCTGCTTTCTATGGCGCAGATGGCAAGCGATCGAAACCGCAATTATAAATGTTTAAACATAACCACTTTAATGACCCTTGTCATATTTTATTATACGATTAGAGAATGTCCTCAACAACTTTATAGAAACAAGGAATACAGTAAATGACTTGGAGTTTTTTAAATTTTAAACAGTTACGTAATAATTCTCATCAATTTATATCTTACGTCACCTAACTCGCTTTTTCAAGTAATTTCTACGACGACAAAGCAAAAAAAGGTGGAAGTCAATTTTCCTACAACAAATAACTTAAACTCTATCCGTTAATGATTGTCAAGGTCGCATAAATGCGTGGGAATACTCATAGAAAAAATATAAACAATAAGTCGTAGAAAACTTTAAGTTTATTATGCCATGAATAGCGAAAAATAGGTCGAGACAGCGAGGGAATGTCAAATGTATGCATAAAAACATAAATTGCGCTATTTAATCACTGCGGAATCTAGAGTTATTTCGAGAAAAACCGTCATTAATCAGATCAAAGAATATATTTGAATTACGTATTAGTTAGTGTAGCCTAATATGGCTTATATCGATTCATCTCGAACTATGCGCAATTACATTAATTAATATGGGAGGAAAAATGAATTCAATTTAATAAATCATAACTTAGTTTATAAACTTGGAAGAGATCGCTAAAATCTTTGTTTAATTGTAAATTAACCAAAAAAAAAATAAAATCTTAATAAAAAAATTATGAAAAAAACAAATTCTTACCTTTATTGTAATCCATAATAAATAAATAAATTACAATATTAAAATCCAAATTTTTTTAATATTATAAAAAGTTACGAAATTACTTTTGTTAACAAAATAAATAAAAAATGAAACACAACATGCAATTGAACAACACAGAGAACAGTTAAATGGATAAGAGAGCGTCTTAGTGGCTGACTTGATGGGAAATGCAAGCAAGAAAGGTGTAGAGTCAAGCTACTGCTGTTGTTGTAATGGTTGAAAATGTATTGGTGGGACAGACAAGTCGGTGACGAGAGAGACTCCAGGACTTAATTTGCAAAATGACTATTGCAAGCGCGAACCAATTTACATTGGAGACTTGTTGTTCTCGATTAAACTTAATAGGTGACGTCAATCGTTGTTAACATATTATTGTGGGAAGAACATTTTTCAAAAATATAATAAAATTGTGTAACTCAATAAATTTATATACAATTTACAATAAAATACACCTATACTCAACTTAAAGTTCATTTAAAGATTTTTTAAAAAACTTTGAAAACTTATTTATGAATTCTTACAAAATTGTGTGATTGAAAATACTCAATTCAATCCACTACAAGACAATATTTATACAAACTTGTTAAGTAAAACACACCTACGCGCGATTTCAGTATGTCAAATTCGATTTAAAATCTTATTTTAGCATATAAATATTTAATATTATGACAAAATGAAGTAAACCGTTTTGAAACTTCCTACATGATCGCCAAATTTAGCCGCAACGAATTCTAAGTGCCTCAACGGATTTTAAGTCGATAATGTTCCAATATTTGTAGAAGTAATAAAGAGAAATTAAACGGCAAACACTTTCAACGGATCAAAGCTGACTACAACGTTTTAAAACAAATACGGTATTAAAATAGTTGAATAAATGCTCTGAAATTTATATGTGTTAAACCATTATTCCGGCGGATTGTATAAAATAAAAAGGATTTTATAACATTTAGAATTAGATAGAATTCTTAATCTTATGTAGATGTTAATTTAAAACGTGTAGTAAATAGTATTACTCTGCAATATAAAAAATAATAAAATAACGGATTTATAAATGTGATTTCCTATGTCACAAACAAATAATTGTTTAATGATCATTTAACTCAGAAAATTATGATTTTACGTTGCTTTTATTTAAGTTCAGATGGACGATATAAGAGGTGCACTGAGATGAGAGAGAGGGAGCAAATTAATAGGAAGCATATTCTGGTACTTGGCTATGATACTAAAAATAAAGTGGTCTTCAAATAGAACATAAAGAAGTTTAGAGCTAGAAAATGCCAGAAGTCAGACAAAGGTTACATCGCTGGAACCAAACGCATCGAAGGAACTGGCACAGAAAGCCAGAATGCTACGGAAAGCCATCGTCTAGCTGAACGAAAAGTAAACTGCCACTGTGCTAAAAGTTGGACGAATTAAAGTTGGCTGAATAAGTATTCGAATAAAAATGAAAACTGAGATAACGTGCGAAAAATAAATGTTTTAGTTGTGGAGAAAAGCGTGTAAGAACACCAATAAATAATTCTTATGCGACTGCGCAAAAGGACCAATAAATAATGTCAAAGATCAGACAGCTGCAAAAAGTTTAAGAGGTAGTGCTCGACTCGGTGGAGAAGGCAAATTAGTGATCCAAAAGAATAAGAAGCCGATTCTAAAAGCTGAGGCTCCCCGGCGATTCTAAATAAAAGAAGAGAACTGTAATGTTTCCCGACTTTTTTCCTGCAATAATGCAAAAATGATAGTCCCAATATACCCTGGCTGTCTGAGCTTGGTGTTTCGTATGTAAAGTAGCAGATACAAAAGACTGGAGGCTTCAGAGCAAATCTTTCGCCATGGGCATCAACAACCTTGATAAACGAGCATAATGGTCTTTAATAAAGCTCTAATCACTCGTGGTACAAAAGCAGCTAGTTAACTCTAAACTGGGCAAAATTTAGATTCCATAAATGCTCATATTGTCAATGAACAAAAGAATGTTCATTTGTCGGTACATGATATCACAAATCTTTTTAATTTCTAATTGATAGTAAGTTATTAAATTAGAAGTAATGCTATCCTTGATTCCCTGGGTATATAATCGTCGCAAACACTCCACTTAATAAGTAAACGTGGCGAGTTCACTTATTATAACTCAAAACAACTAATTCTTCACTCATTAGTCTAATATAAATGCTATAACATCAATAAATCCCCTTCTTAAAAATTATTTACAACTCTACATTCAACAAAGGAAATTCTATTTTGAACTATAAATGTAAAGATCAACTGAAAATCGTAAACTATGATTTATACCTCCCTTGCGTTCAATATTTCAACACCAGAAGCTGCAAATAGCTCATATACGCAAGCCTTTTGCTATCAAAGAACCATAAAAAATATCATTGAATAATATGTGGGCAATCAATAATTCGCGATTCGAGTATGTTTTTCTTTTATAAAATCGTTAATATAAACAACTGCCACTAAGCTCCGCGGATCTGTATAGAAACTGGTGTACATTAATTTAAAATGACGTACAATAGACTGGACTTTATTTAAAATTGGCGTTGGTTTATTTTTATATCTAAAAACGTAATGTTGTAATAATTTGTTCAATAAAATCTTTTCCTCTTTGTCCACTTTACAAGAGAATCAAAAATAAATCGGTTTTATTCTGGTTTACTCTCCTGTATATTTATCTAAAGCCGTTGGCACAAATCATCGTTGGTGTTAAAATAATCCGTTAAAACAACCGCGACTAAGTCTGAAAAGTACTACTGAAACACGTGCGAAATAAATAAGGTCAATGGCAAAACGCGACAACACTATCCATGTCGTTTTATTATGAAACTTTTGTTATGTAAGTAGCTTGTTAGTTTGTAAAAAGTTGTCCGACCCGGACCTTGGATAGATTTATATTTATTAATGTGGGTAACATGAATGTTTTTTAACCGTGAAAAATCACGTCAATTAATTAAGACTTTTATAAATCAACAAGTATTTTTTTCGAACTTTGATAACTTCAATTAATCATGCCAATAAAAAAGTTTAACATTAAAACATC
Source organism: Onthophagus taurus (assembly GCF_036711975.1). NCBI lineage: Eukaryota > Metazoa > Arthropoda > Insecta > Coleoptera > Scarabaeidae > Onthophagus > Onthophagus taurus. The sequence goes on along the minus strand of NC_091967.1, from coordinate 15,883,539 downwards.
GTAATCCATAAAACCCCAAAATACAAACCAATAAAATGCTTCAATAAACAAACAGATTTAACCTTCAAACGGTGTTACATATAAAATTTCGTCAAGGAATTTTTTATTAATTTCTGTAGATTAAATATGATTTCTGTAAACAGAATATCAAAACGATCCACGTGTATCCTACAAAACAAGTGTCATTATTTATTGGGATGCGATTCTTAAAAACAAACAAACTCAGAATATTCCATGAAATTTACATTCGATGGTGGGGAGATAGATTTTCGTAACGTGTATTGAACCGGAAGTTGAACAAAACCGATCGCAAAACAAACGGATCGGTTCCGGGAGCGAAAACACCGAAGCCGTGTCAAAACAATGAAGGCGGCGCGACCCCGTCGGTATCGAAACACAATCCAAGTTGTATTTTAACTTTTTGTTTATACAGAGTTGCAATTACCCCAGTTAAATTAAAATTGATTTTATCCATAAAAAATATTTCGGCTTCAGTTTTTATTATAAAATTTTCATTAAAATGATAAAAATTAACTTACTTTTTGCAGGAACAACTTGTGGTAAACTAGGTTTGGGCTGCGTTCCCATACAAAGTCGACCAATTTTTGACCCGCTGGGCGGTTTTATTCCGGACGGTTTGGGAATTCCACTTTTGATACTTGCACCACTTTCACTAGCCTTACTAGAAACACTCACGTTATCACTATTGTCCACCATACCAGATGATGGATTAGTTTTTGATTCAGTTTCATGCACTAGTTCGCTCATTTTCTATTTGTTTTTATTTACACCGAAATGTCTTGTTGATTTAAAGTTAATAAAATGTTCATAGCCGTTTTTAACGTTTTGTATAACTTGAATTGATCAAAATTGAAAATGGCGTCGCTTAAAATCGAAGCTCAGAAGAATTCAAAAAGGCACTATCATTGGTGTATAAAATTAAAACCTGAAAAAGAAATAAAAAAATGTTAAATGGATTACTTTGATTACATCGAGAGTGTTTATTAAAATTATATACTATTTTCGAATTTCTTTGAACGAACATTATAATTTTCATTCAACAGACGGAAGCTATAAAATTTATCCTATTTTGAATGCATATCCGTATAATTATTATTCATCTGAGTTTTAAGAAAACTAACACACGTGGATTAGTATATTGATTTAACTTACTAATCCCACTTTTACCACCTCTTGATAAATTTATGCCATAGATAAATCCAGCTCTTAGCTAACTAGAGCGCTTAAAACCGCCGTAACCATCCCATAGATAGTTAAACAGAGGATGGTAAAAGTGGGCCTGAAATAAATTAATTTGTTTAAATCGCAAATAATAACCAAATTAAAAAACTTATTGATAACAACAAACCAGTTGAATTTAACGTGTACATTTGCGATTGAGCCAACGCAAGTATTCATTGCAGAACATTTGGCATAAATCCAATATCCGGATAATAAATTACATACTATATTTCGGTTCATACGATGGTAAAGCTATACAATCATGAAATCATTGCATAGCTTTTATTGTGATGATTTGATGTCCATGGGTTTTCAAACCTAACTGAACATACCAACAGCTAAGTAAAAATGTGCTTAATACAAACATAAATTGTACCGAAGAATGTAAATATTATAAATAACCGGGTTCATAACTCAAAATATATATGATTTATAAGAATAGACCGTCCGATCTGTCCAAATTCATTAATAGCACATGAAACACTAACAATGTTGAGATAACTATTTTTAACAAAACCATAAATATCAATCGATGCATAAAAAAATCTGTTTTCAATTTTTTGCTCAAGTTATCGGTTTTCACTTACGAACAAAGATAGATATTTCCATAGAATGTGACGTAAATTTTTTTGCAAAAAAATAAAACAATCTTAGTATTTCGCTGTGATCATGTTATTCCATTGATTATTGAATAGATGTAAATAAAAACGTCTAGAGGAACTTCGAGGTGAAACATCAGAGAGGCACGTACGCACAAGTTCGAAACGGTTCATTTGCGTTAGTTTTAAAAATACTTCGAGCTACCGAACGCGGCTTATAAACAAAAGGGAGTTCCAAATACAAAAGATGAATCACATAGGATTCGGGCAGACTTAAAGCAAGTTCGATGAAGTTGTCTGGAACTATATTATGCAAGAATTCATATTGTCATCATAATCCATCGTAAATTCCAATTACTCATTCGATGAAAGAATTTTTATACCCTATAAAATGTTTGTACAGAACATCCCATATTCGAGGAGCGACCATTATAAATACACCAGGTAATCGTTAGTAATACCACTAAGGTCTAAAGCTTCCTTAGTATCGGTTATTCAGATTTAGTGTACAGGGTGTCCAAATTTCGATGGATTTGCAGTGTATCTCAGTTATTATGAAAGATAGTTGCGGCTTTCGCGAACCTTAGTTACTTTTTTGTGAAACTTACAATGGCGCAAACCAAATTTTCATAGCTCTCTTCGTTTTTGATATACAGGAGTGTTTCAAAATTTACGATTTTCAGACACCTCCTGTATCTCGGCTATCCGGAAACTTAGTAAAAATGTAAAAACGGGTTCTAATAGACTTTTTCACGTGGAATCCAATGCTGCACGTAGAATTTTTCTAGTCATCACGGTTTTTGAGTTATAAACACAACTCAAATACTGAATACTCAACTTTTAAAATACTTAACTCTTTATAACTCAAAAACCGGGATGACTAGAAAGATTCTACGTGCACCATTCGATTCTACGTGAAAAAATCTATTAGAACCCGTTTTTATGTTTCCGGATAGCCAACATACAGGAGGTGTCTGAAAATCGTAAATTTTGAAACACTCCCTGTATATCAAAAACGAAGAGGGCTATGAAAATTTGGTTTGTGCCATTGTAAGTTTCACAAAAAAGTAGCTCAGGTTCGCGAAAGCCGCAACTTTCTATCTTTCATAATAACTGAGATACCCTGCAAACCCACCGAAATTTGGACACCCTGTACATAATGTGTTTAATAAAAAAATTTTCAGGTACAAAATTATCTCTCTGTAGATAACTTATATTCTTTTGTTGAGTCTAACCAGTATAAAATAAACAGTAAACAGAAATAATAACCAAGTAATTATGATAAATGAAGGTGTCAAAGACGTACAGATATAATGGATTGGGTTGGGTAAATTTTTGTAAGAATTAGATTGGATTGAAATGAATCCAAAGTATTACATATATAGCACACATATATGAAACATACAATAGACCTAAAAAAACGAGAGAAGGAAACTCCAAAAACATCTTCAAAGCCGTAGTGAACAACGTAACCAACTAAATTTCTAAATTATTGACACCTTTCCAAATTTCATCGAACAGAGCTGGTCATTCCAATTAAAGAGTCTAAGAAATGTAAAAATAAATCGTAATAGAACGGAATATGATTACAGTAACCAGCCATTAGTGAAATTGGAGATTTCCTTATATTTGTATTACTAGGGTACCAGGGGGTGTGGAGAGTGCAAGGGGTGGCGCAGCACAACAAAGGAGATCCCCTCCAACAAGCTAACGCGAACTATACCGTAATGCTAAACCTTATACATAAATTTAATAATGTAAATATTCCTGAGTAGTCGTAATTTAATATGGCCTTAAATTGTACTGGATAATTTAATCCAGTATGATTTTGTTTTATTAAATTCCACGTCCTTGTTATCCTTCCATTTGAAGGTATACCTTCCTGCTATCAACCTTCCAAGTTGATAGTCAACAATGCCTCCTTTGGCTAATTTTGTTGTTTCCAAATTTGCAGAAACCTAAGTGTATAAAAATTATCAATAATCAAACAATATCTTTCTCCTAGCAGATCTTTTTCGTTCGGCAATTTCCTTGCATATATCCAAAACTAAATTCGCAAAGTAAAAAACTTTTTATTCCAAACCTAGAGCGTTTGAAAGAAATTTATTGACTGATATGGATGGCCATTCATCGGAGAGGTTTGGTTCAACGAATATGGGATCCAACTACATGGAAACAGACTTGAAATAATCCATAAAAGCTTCGATGATGCTACGACCTGTACTCAACTCCACATTATCCTACATCAAAAGCTACGCTTATTGGTTCCCTTCAGAGGATGTCTAAATTTTAAAGAATTTAAAGTTTTCAAGCGACCAAATAAATTCCACACAATAACATAATATATACCAATAACAATTGTACAGGGTGTCCAAATTTCGATGGGTTTGCAGGGTATCTCAGGTATTATGAAAGATAGAAAGTTGCGGCTTTCGCGAACCAGAGCTACTTTTTTGTGAAACTTACAATGGCACAAACCAAATTTTCATAACCCTCTTCGTTTTTGATATACAGGGAGTGTTTAAAATTTACGATTTTCAGATACCTCCTGTATCTCGGCTATCCGGAAACTTAGTAACAAAGTAAAAACGGGTTCTAATAGATTTTTTCACGTGGAATCCAATGGTGCATGTAGAATTTTTCTAGTCATCACGGTTTTTGAGTTATAAACACAACTCAAATACTGAATATTCAATTTCTAAAATACTCAGCTCTTTATAACTCAAAAACCGTGATGACTAGAAAAATTCTACGTGCACCATTGGATTCTACGTGAAAAAATCTAGTAAAACCCGTTATTACGTTTACTGATAGCCGAGATACAGGAGGTGTCTGAAAATCGTAAATTTTGAAACACTCCCTGTATATCAAAAACGAAGAGGGCTACGAAAATTTGGTTTGCACCATTGCAAGTTTCACAAAAAAGTAGCTCAGGTTCGCGAAAGCCGCAACTTTTTATCTTTCATAATAACTGAGATACCCTGCAAACCCATCGAAATTTGAACACCCTGTACACCAAGCTAATTGTAATGATTTGGCTACATACATTGTAATGGTATTAAGTGAATCATATTTAATTTGTCACATTAATGTACATTAGTCTAAAATAACCTTATCAACAAAATATTATCTAGAAAAGCATATATAATTATCTAAAAACGCAAATTAAGAAATTGATTCATTGATAGAATATTTTTCCAAAACAGATTATAAAAAAAGATTTTGTTTGTTTTCACTTTTTCCATGATATATTTTTTTCCTAAAAATACAACCTGACTAACGAGAATGAAAATATTGAAAACAGATTAGAGCATCGAATTTTTACGAACCCACATAATTAAAAAAAATAGGTATTAACAGAAAACACATTAATACGCCCTCAAGTCGGCAGTTACGATGAATATTTCCTTTGAAATTTAAACACAGCAAAAACAAAGATATAAGAAACGAAAGCTCTCCAATATTCTGCGTCTACGTCAATAATAAAGTAAACAGAATCGCGTTCCTGTCCTATTTCGGATCTATCGGTGGAAAATCGACGGAAAATCTAATAAATAACTTACAGGATTTGCATTTAGCAAACATGTTTTCGCTTAGTCTCGAAGCTGATGATTCTCTCTAATTCAACTGAAATCGATACAACGACCTACATAAAGAGTGTTTACGATGGTTTAAGCCCCGCAAAATCATTAATCAATTGCCGACACAAGCAAACACTTAACAGATTTGGCTCGACCATGTTTTCCTCAAACGATTAGGGACGCTAATTAAAAGAAAATGCCTTCAAACGAAACCTAATTTAAAAATAACGAATTCAATTCTTAGCGCCTAAAAATGAAATGAGTGAATTGTGATGATTCATTTATACAACTCTTTATAGTTCGTTATTTTCACGTATAACGAGCTTGTTAGTTCATAAAATTCTAAAATAAACCAACATAAAAAAATGAATAACAAACTGTTGCTTTGTGTCTACGAATCCACATGAAAATGTGAAATAGAACGCTTTTTTACATTGATTTTCAATGTTATTATTGGCCTTGTAGAATTTACGACCCACTTAATAATGTTTAATAATGCTTTTTTGATTCAAGTGGAAATCTTAATAATTTTTTAAAGCTGTGTATTTTCGATTGTATTTCGATGTTCACCTTGTCCTTGCTAATTTTAACCAGTAGAATTTATGATTCGCTCAATATTCGCAGTGATAATCATAAAATCGCGATGTAAATCTTTTTGACGTGTATTAGTATTTTAAAATATGAGAGCTTTTATCAGCTTTACCTTCAAAATTTTGCTATATATTGGGCGTGTATACAAAGTTGTGGCATTGACATTGATATAAATACGAAAGGCTGATACATATATATATTTCGGAGATCTACGTGAACATCTGTGGGGAAAATCAAGATAATCTGTATATTTATATCGTCCAACAGCGAATAAAGTATGAAAGCGATGCTATTCTTGGGATCTAAAAAATTTGATATTAGATTGTTGAGAATGCCAACGAATTACATTTCATAAGTTTGTACTTAAAATACATTTCGTGACTAAGGATTTTTCTTATAAATTGAATCCTGTTAAAATGTAAACTAAATTTCTGTAATTGATTTTAGCAATTTTTAAAGAGGAGTATTTTTAAACATGTACGTAATTCATTTCAGCAAAAGCATAAAAGTGTTTTCGAAATTATTTAAAAGAATCGCATTGAAATAAATTCTTTAACACCTCGTTCATTTTTGTAATACCTACAACTTCAGCCATATGTTATATATCTAGAGAAAAAAAAACATTTGTTTACATAAATATTGCCATTATCCATACAATCATACACCCACTTTAACATTTGCTTTTTGATTAGATACTAATATTTATAAAGCAACGCATTACAATTTTGTAAACATTACACAACTCGAAGCGACACAAAACTCGACTTTTTTTACACTTCTCTTTTCTGCTATTTACTAATAAGAACTTGATAAACATCTTAATCCACGTTAAAAGGATTATATTAATCGTAAATCGTTCTTTAGTGGAGACAGTAAGTAATGCAGGGCGTTTGGCATTTGAAACGAGAAAATCGATCAATGCCTCTGAGGCTACTGGCGTCAATAGCCAAGACAAAGCCAGACAACATTGACCCTGTTTGAGCAGCCATAAAGTTTTCCGTGGCGATGACGAGACGCGTAAACGAAGGGCGAGTCAGACACTGACATCAACAACCCACACATTCCGAAATTTAAAATTATGCATTATGAGTAAACGCGATATTATTAAATCAATCCACTTTTACGAGCAAATCAACTATAAATGAAAATCCGTGTTATGCATCAAGTAGAAATCAAAACATATGCGGTAAAACCTCAATATAATGGATTAATACATGAATCTGTTATAGCCAAAAGTCTGTTTTATGCGAAATTTTTAACATAAATTCGAACAGCTATCCACACCGTTGCGTTCTATGATTCAAAAATGTTAAATCTTCTCAATTAAAATTCAATAACTTGGCTTCTTTAACCTTGTTAATAGAAAGTTGCATAACTTTTTTTCCAGTTAATCCTATTTCTGTTATTTAATCGTAAACATTCCTTTCTTTTTCTATTCGTTACAACTCAATCAACTTACACAAAAAAATGTATCAACAATTCTGGGTCAACCATTGCAAGAAATAACTGCAGTTCCTTTCAATCTGAAATGTCGACTAAAAAACATCGTTAAACCTCGCGACACATCAGTCAGATCAAACCGGTGTATAAACAACAATAAACCAAGCATCGGTCGTAATTTTTCTCACGCAACTTGAGTCGCCCAGATTGATGCGAACCGAATATAGTTAAGACGGGCGATATAAATCACTTGTGCAGCGAAGTTTTTGTAATGAAAAGCACGTACGATATGAATAGCATGAATGAACGGTCCCAGACTAGGAAAAACACGTGGAGCTATAAATGTTTTGGGGTCAATCGATATATGAAGACTTTTTTCATTTGTATTATGTTTTAAGAAAATTTCTGATTCTTTTAAGACAGGATATGTAAATTTCGTTCATTGAGTAATAACAGTGTAGACGTTTGAAAACACGTACACAAGTTGTTCATGTTTACACAATAATGGTATTTTTAGTGTACTTCAAGGTAGTGATGGTCTTTCACTTTTCTCTTTCTACAATTTTCAGTAACTCGTCTAAAATTCTTCGAAGTATGTTGTTGGCTACCGTTAAGCAAAAATAACGGTATAAGGAAGAACGCACAGGTTGGTTCATAACAATTATAGCATCAAAATTTGTTTTTATTTCTTGCACAGACAAGTTACAATTTACACCGTTAGCCTAATTAATCATAGACAGTTTATTTTAATACCTTTTAAAGTTACTCATTGCAGCTACACAGAAGAGCATTCTGTAGATATAGATGTAAGGTTAAATTAAAGCACACCAGGCGATCAATGCACTTAAAATTTCCCACTGGCGATGAGCTTAAAATAACTTGAGTGTTGCAGACTTTACTTGTATTCACCTAAGAATGCAACTACAGTTTCAATTATTATTTAATAATAAGATACTTACAATAACCATTATGAAAATGAAAGTGTAAACGCAATTAATCATATCTTTCCCGGAAATTCAGTGTGTAATATACAAAGTGAAAATCGGATAGAACATTAAAGACTTTTCATACAAACACTCTAAATATTTCACTTTTAGAAACTGTTGGTATAAACATTCAAAAATAAAATTAATTTTCACTTAAGATTTACAAACTGTTCTTTACTTTCTAAATAATAACATTTTAAAAAAATTATACATCACGGCTATATAAAGATCTTTGAAGGTTAAGTATAGACAGACATTGTATACGCTTAGCCTCGTAAAGTTCGGAAATATACCTGTTAGATATTCTCATGACTTGGTCATAAAATCCATTATATGTTTATGAGGTTGTTTTTATAATATATCTAAGTTCAGAAAGAAACTAAACATAAATTACGACCATGTGCGAAAATTCCAAGATCCATTTCATCCTCATAATTAATTACAGCTTCATGAAAAATGAAAGTAATAATTCTTTGAGTCAGTTCCTCAGAAGTTGTTTTAAAATATAAAAAATTCATTTTCGCAAAGATTTTTGTTTTTACACGATAATCTAATAATTGCTACTCTTTGACGTCTGGAAAGCTGGCACAACATTTTTTTAAAAACACAAAATTGCACTAAAATTCCCATTGCACCTCAAAGTGTTCTTTAACTGTTATCAGTTAAATTTTGAAATATTTTCTTACAACCAATTTTAAAAACAAAACTTTACCATAAAAATGAGTTTGCTCTTCACATTGTGATATAAAGAACATAACCACAAGACATAGCTATCTGTACACATCTGTTTACATCAATTACTCTTTCTGTCAAGAAGAAGATCAAAGAGTTTCTGTTCTCATCAAAACTTGATCACAGTATGTTATTTGCAACCAGGTACTAGCAATTGATTCTATGAAACCAGCTAAGTTAAGGAATCAATTTGAAACGATGCACCCAGAGTTTCAGCAAAAGCCATGGATTTTTTTAGGAAGAAAGAAAAGTCAAAAAATATTCAAAACGTTAAGGTTTCTCAACTCAGTCAAATGGTAATCCATATGCTATAGCTGAAGACTCATCTTAGCAGCGGCAAAAATTATGACAATACAACTGTCAAAGAAATTATACAAATTCCACCGACAAATAACACAGTATAAAGGAGAATTGGATGCATGGTAAATATCATTAAACAGCAATAAATACAAAAAGTGCGTGTATCTCCTTGGTTTGCGTTACAGCTGGATGAAACAACAGTTATAACTAGTATAACAGGCAGTATTATTGTGTTTTGTATAAGCACTAAGATTCAACCATTCGTGAAGATTTTTTTTGAATAAGATGGAGTTAGCACATTGGACGAGATTAAAGCAAGTACCTTTATCTGAAGAGTGGTATCATTGTGCCTTCAGTGAGATGCATTGGTTACCAAAAGAATTTCTGTGGAATTAAAAGAGACCTTTCTTTAAATGTATGAAAGTAACAAATTTTCTAAAAAGTAGAGCGACTTGCTTAATGCATACAAATGGAAGGTCTCGAAAGAAAGAAAAAATACACTGTTTTGGGAGTATTTATTATTCCGTAGAAGGAATCTATCTGCTTCTGTAGATTCTAATCTTGAATCGATCTAGCAAACAACTAGATGAGACCAATTTAAAAACTTTTGAATACGATGGTGACCTAAATTTTCATCAAAGACAAGTACCCTAGCGTACCTTTCAATAGGAGTATATTAATCGATTATTATTAAGAATTTGTACATAACATCATGAAACAAAAGTAAACATCGTTAAACAAAACGCATTACGAACTTTATATCTAAAACTAACACACCCAAAATATAGTCTGAATCAGCCATAAAATCCACAACCCAAAACATAAGTTTATTTTTGCTGGGCTGTGTTATTATTTAGCATTTTAAACAAAGACTTTTTCTTTCGTTATTCCAAAAATAAGTGAATTTATTAAAAGAAACCGAAAATAAAGTATTAACTCTAACCAGCTATGTGACACCACCTATATTTAAGGTGCCGCTTATAAACAAATGATTTATGGTATGCACATTTTTTTGAATGCATTTATCAACTTATTAACATTTTTTATTGTTCTAAATTGAATTTGTAGAGGTTGCGTACTTATTTTCCGCGCAGCTGGTTCAATTCAATAAAAAACAGACTAAATATTTTGTCGAGTAAATGTTTACTAAAATATTTATGCAAAATAGGTTCAATCTACCAAAAAGTATATACAACCTAAAGTAAAGAAATTATTAATTTTCGAATGTTACTTCAACTGCAATTTTATGCTTATCCATTTTTTTTTTAAGTGTGCAACTACCTAAAGATGTCATATATAATTACAAAAAAAGGAAACAAAAAAAGAATCTATTTGGTTTTTGAATCTAAAAGAATCTATTTTGGAACACGGTAACTGTTTTGATGTCCAGAGCAGAGATTATCCGTGAGTTTTTCCCTAGGATCGTTTGTAGAACGTAAGCTGTTTAGCTTTACCTTTATAAATTCTTCTGTCCGAAACTTCCTTATACAATATGTGGTTAGGTTCACCCGGCTCACCTCGTTGATTGACTGCTTGTCACCCAAGCGTACTCTCATCATCGTTGTTGCCCAGCCGGGAATATAGGAGAGGGATCGGATTTCCTTGCGTAGTGGTAGTAATGGCGATAATTCATTAGGGTTTACACTTTCTCAGTTACCTCTTAAAGGTTCAGTTACCCTCTCTAAAGGAACCTCAACAAACCACTTGTATGTTTAGGATTGTTCATAACTGCAATTAGCCGTGTATAGTGGTTCTAATGGTTAGTAATGCTTTGAGAGCACTTCTGCCCTATGTGTTACGGTTTCTGCTTAGAGCTACAATTTTACGCACCCCATAATCTCTTCTATCCACCATCTTGCAGCAAGCTCAGAAAGCTAGACAAAGTCTTTAGCAGTATCATTATTTTTAGCGTCTTAAAAGTCAATGGTGGTGAAATCAAATATATTTTTTCTACAAACCGCCCGTTGAGAAATTGTAATTTTTCGTAGCTTTGTGTTAAGTACAACAGACAGATTATTAACTTAATAACTACTTAAAAGTTCAATGTTTCATTTTGTTTTTTCAAATTATAATCATTTCAGACACCATACATAAAATTTATAGCAAATATTAAAGTAGATGGATAAAATTCAACATAAAACGGATCGATTATGTCGAGAAAGACACAAAAACCGCAATAAAATTCTCAGTTTATGAGATCGTTTTGAAAATTTACGATCTTTATTCCTTAATATAGTCAATATAATAGTCACATTCCATTTAATATTAACGTTATATCGATAAAACATCGAATAAATAGAACTTCAAAGTCAAGATTAAAATTTGTTCAAAGGCAATTAAATTTAATACAGTACTTGAACCAAACGTAGTTTAATAGCATAGATAGTGTAACAATATATTGACAGAAAAGATAAATATCTACCTAAAACAGTGGCTTAATCAAACAATGGTATCGTGAATGTATAAAAAACAGAATTACTTAGTTATAGAAATTAAAATAACTGATAATATTATAAATACAATAATTATTGTATGTTACGTTTATAATTTTCTTATAAGATATATTGACTTTTTTTTTTGAAATCGTTTATCTTATATTTCAGTATCATAATATTTGCTTAACATGAACGTAAGAAAATATACATCACATACCATGACGAAATAGATACTAAATAATAATCACACAGTGCAGGTGCCGAATTCCCACTTATAGACACTTTATTATCATAACCTGTATTAATTTTAGATACTAAAACACAATTACCGCAACGTGTATTTATATTCCCTAAACGAAATTTACATTTACCGAATCAAACTCAAAAGGATAAATGCGGCTGGCGATAAATGAAAGGCATGCTCTTTGTATTGTTTATACTATCGTTTATTCCGTATTTATTTAACAAACAACATTATGGTATAAATGTAAAAATGCAAACAGCTACTATAATAGCTTACAACACTTATATAATACATATAATATTATAATTACAAATTGCCAATTTGATGCGTATAAAATCTTAATATATCGTTGTAAGTAGCAATTGTTAAAATGTAACTAGCGTTATTATAAATAATAGTTTGGGCCCATGATCCTCTTAAACAGGAATTTATGTGAATTTACATCTTCTCCTGGATCAGCTTCCAGAAAATAAAAAGGACTTGTAATCCAAAACATGACCTCGGAAATTTTCCAAATTGCACATGTCACTATCAGCTTGACGATGTGGTGACATCGTCAAAACGTCCGAAACACTAAAGTACTATCGCGAAAATGAAGGTGTAAATTCGCCGTAAAACTGCCAACACTGGAACTTCTCATTTTTCCTCCAACTTGACTCAAATTTATCAATACTTCCATTATAAAATTATAAGCAAGCAGATTACAAACAGCGGGATGCAATGGAAACGGAACGATATATTCTTCAAACAAATCAAAACGATTTTCTCACAAGTTTTCTTGTAGTGCATCTTTCATAGCAATTCAAACAAGTTTCGTCTCGAGATTCGCTGCCGATTAGCGTTGTTGTGAATGTTGTTGAGCGTCTCGACGCTTGAAACGAACTGATGCTGCGAGTGGCGTCGCTCTGGATTTATTCCAAGACGCCAGACCAACCGAATCAGACGCCGTCGGGAAGGACGGACCTCTCCTCCGGAATGGACTTCGCCCACATCAAATCCAGAATAAGGACAACTACGTTTTGTTTGGTTTCACTACTCAACACTAAACACAATTAGTAATATGTTTAAAAGAATTTTGAGAAATTCAAAACAAAGCTATTTTGAAAAACAATTTTTTCTTGGAAAAAAAAAATTGTTGTATATTCACCAAATTTTTTTAAACTTATCAAACTATCAAGAAACTTATGTAAAGTTGCTTCGAATTGCTGAAGTTAATTGTAATAACAAGTTTTCAGTAAGTCGTATAAAAGAATCGACCCTTATATTAAAAAAATTAAGTTATATTTAAATTCTCATTATACCATGACACATCGATACACTCATCTCGTGTACTTATCCCGAATGTCTTCAACACGAGACACAATTATGGCTGGTGAATGCGAAAATACAATCGTCAGGGGATCAACAGTCGTTTTAAGACATCATAAACATTGGAATGAGTTAACCAAGATGTCAGTATGGTTTAGATATCGTCCAGTATTAATCGTAAAACGTGACAAGTTACTGAATCTAGAGCAAAATATCAAGGCTGAAGTACAGAGTCCAAACATTGTTTATACATCTCATTTTGTAAAATGTAACCCAATTTTTAACATCGCATAAACACCAAACTTAATGCACACAGATTGAGGGAAATGGATTTATCCTTTTTGAAGTATTTCAAGTGAGTTCGTTTTGTTACACAATACCAAATTGGTTGCATAATGAATTCGAAAACATGTCTCTAAACAAGTCTACAAGAAATCTATTTTTGAAAGGTTTTAAGTGCACCTTGACATTAAATATTGCAAGACACCGTGTTATTTTATAGCTATAAATAGAAGAAATTTTATTTGACATTTTTAAACGGAAAAATTGCGAAAATAGAAAAACAAAATAATATTGGTAATAAATACAATAATTAAGTAGAGTGTGGCAAATAGATCCGCTACACAAACAGGATAACTTGAAAATATACTTTCTTAACCTCATTAAAAAAACTCCATTTACAAGATCTTGCTCGGGAAGAATTATTATCTTTACTCCTCATGTATCCTGTTATGTATGTGTGAAACATCTAACATTAGTAAGCTTTCGGAGAAAGAAAAAGAACATTAAATCAAAGTTCATAAGAAAAACCTAAAAAGCATAAAAAAGCTACAGTGCGACCAACTATTAATAACCAAAAAAGCATAAACTGAGGTTAAATTTTCTGTAGTAGTTCTAAAATTGCCAGATCAAGTCTCTCCATTTCCAAAAAAGTCTCTTACTGTAAATTAATTCCTTATCCAAGACAGACATAGTACGTCTGTCAAAGTGATGTTCTTCCTTACCATCATGCGTGGCTACAACACTGTTCTTTTCATTACGCCTCAAACCATCCCGTCTATGCTGATTAATACGGTTGGATAAGTATTGAAGAGGAGTTCTGATATAAGAACCATCACATTTGTTATTTGTTTACAGATGGTATTAGATTTAGATAACATTAGATCTTTAGTTATGCTAGAAACAAGATATAAAAAGCGGGGCTACAGCGATAACTGGGCTCTTGCAATAAGATGTAAATCGTTCGAAGAATCAGATAAGATCACGACAGCCAATCTAGAGAATCTGGAAAAATACTTCCGAAAATAGCAATAAACTAGTCGAGAACACATGGCTTACTCACATCAAAACACCAAAATATCTAGGCGTTACACTTGAGAGAACGGCCTCCTTCAAAGAACAAATGAAAGCAGCGGAGAAACTAAAAACGGGGAAGAATTTTATACAAAAGCTCAGTGGAACAACATGGGAAGCGTCGGCCTCCACCATGCGCTTAACGGCCTTGAGCCTCGTCTTCTCAACGGCTGAATACTATGAGCCAGTGTGGTTTAACAGTCCTCATGTCCACAGAATCATTGCTCAGCTCAATAACATGATGGGAATGATTACACGGATAATCAAATCTACACCAGTGGAATTGCCCAGAAAATCTATGCGGTATAAATGCCCTTACAAGGTAATACAGAAGATCTTGAGCAACCAACACCTATCACACCAAATCCAGAAAGCCACCGATCAAAACAGCAGCCACAGCTGCAGATGAAGAATTCAGCCTGACAAACGCTTGGCATCATGAATGAATAACAAACCAGAACGATCAGACCCCACGTATCAATATACCCATTTTCGTTATGCCTTCATTTCATACGTTAAATAATAAATAAACATACGGATGACACTGAACTGCAATTCCTCAACCACGGTTCTTGCCCATCTCATTTCAAATTGAAATTCTCAATAGAAATCTTCAAATACACTGTCAAGTCGTAAAGAAGCCTTTCATAATGTAAATGAACGGTGGAAAAATAATTAGGGCGGTGTTCTTTAACAACTGGAAAAGTAACAATTTAATAAACTAAAAAGATTTAGACTTGACGAGTTCAACCTTTTGCAGTGCTACTTTAATGATTGACAATTTACCTTGAGGATTGACAGCTAAGCTCCGCTGTTTTGGCTGTGAACCTTAAAAGAAATAAATACCAAATAAAACGAAAATATATCTTATTAAGAAAAGTAAATTCTTAAATTATTATTTATTGTGAGATGAGACGAGGAAAAATCATGAAGGCCTGCTTCTGTCTGATCGAAATCTGAGCAAATTATTGGAATTGACTAATCAAATCCAAACGAGGCAATCAAAATACTGTATAATCCGCACCTTGGTTGACATTTAAGAAGGAACAGATAAAGATAGAACTGCTAATGATTCCACAACACTTATAAGATAACAGATCTTGGAGTTGAAGATACACTACGTACCATTTCGAGCTAAAAAGATTACTATAACTTATTATAAACATCGACGACCGTAGGTATAGCGCTCACCAAAAACTTAATACATCATAATTCATAATACATACATCATAATATTATAGCTTTTCAGAAACAGAAATCAGGTGAAGTTGTAGATGTTTTAACTAATTAATCCGAGTTTGCTTGCCTAGTTCCAGTAATTATCATATCAACCTAAAACTGATTGAAACGCCTCGGCCACGAGCAGCCTCGTATTTATCAGATTAAGTTTTAGATCTTTTGAGTAATTAAGCTCGCTTGCGCCCGAGGCTCAATGATTAACATTACATTTAGACTTACAACTTAAAATTTTTTTAGAGTTACAGATAACATTTTTTTGCGAATAGTGTCGAAAGGTTTTGAACTGATTGCAATACATGAAAACATTAAAAAAAATGTATTTCCAAGAAATATTTTCTTCAAGCCGATTAATTGGAACCATGTATAAATAAATTCGTTCAAGATCTTGAACCTATTTTGCATACAAACTTTATTAAACATCCACTGGACATAATATTTCGTCAGTTTTTATTTCAGTTCATAAATCTTCACAAAAAAATACAACGTCATAGTCACATACCAAAAATCATTCGATTATAAGAAACTAATTACTAAGATCATTCCAAATAGACGCACTTATTATTACAATACTCACCAATTAGTTATCTACAATTAGAATTATATGATTTATTATTTAATGCTTCAAAGAGCAGCTTTAAAAACACTGTTTAACATATGTTTAAAAGATAACATTGATCTTGACCCTTAGTATTTTTGGGACACAAAGCAAAACAATTAACATAAAAATAGAATACATTTCTTTGGTGTTAAGGTCGAAAAACCGCGGAAGGTAACAGATGTAAATCGTGATTTCAAGAAGAACGTTACTAATAAGAACCAGGTCAGATTGAAAACATCTGCTTCAACATTACCATTTGAACAGTAGAGCGTAAAATTTCCAACACCGGAACTTCGACTTAATGTGTAATATACTTTTATATTGATTTACTATTCAGAGTATGTCAAGCGGAAGTTCTACTTTATTCTTTTTTATTTCGTCGAGAACATGCGAAAAGCTAAACAGAAAACATTAAAAAAAAAAATATTTATAAATAAAAAGCTGGCTCAACGCCACTTTACACCCCTTTTTTTAAATTTATTTTAAACTGAAATATTGTTTTAAATGCCTATTTTTAGATGCTAAAAACGACGCAAATTTGTTAATAAATATTTATATAAATGACGATCTTTAGAATCTATTTTGAGTCATCGATTTGGTATTTAAACCATTTATTGTCCCAGTTTTACTTGCAAAAGGTTCATGAAAATTCACAAGAAAACTGAAATGTCAACAATTAACGATAAAAAAAACATTACTACATTTACATTTAGACAATTTAAACGTTTACATTCATTAGATTAAGTAAGGTAAATTGTTTCAATTGCCTTTCTAAAAAACCTACCTGTTTCAGAATGACATAACCTCAAAAATAAAATTTTAAACTCAAACCAATCTATATTTAGCTTGGAATACGTAAATTTTTGAACGCTCTCGAAAATTACGCAGTAACCTTCAACAAAGGACCGCATTTTACAAAAATCATCATAATTTAAGCCATTTTAAACAATAATTACTCTCAAAAAAAAAACAGTTACAATTTTTCACTTAAAAGAACCTTCACTTTAAAACTAAAAGCTACCTAAAGCTCGAACTAAACTCAATCTACTTACGTTTAAAACTATTTTCACAAATCTTCTAGTATTAAATCACACAAAATCCGTTAAAATTCGCAGCACAAAAACGAAGAGAACTCGCTGTCTCTTGTCAAATCAAATTTCACAAACAGCTGCTTTTTTAGACAAATCAGCGCCAATCGTTCCCGCGATTGTCGCGCCATCTACAAATGACAGTTCGGGCTGTCAAAAAGCGTGTGTAAGTGACACAGCTCGCCGTCAAATAATAATAAATTTAAAGACCGGAGATGATTTTGGAACGTTTCGCGTGGTTTTCTTTCGATGAAATGAATAAAACATTACAAAAATGAAATTGGTTTACAAAGAATTGGATAAGGATGGCGAGGGGTGAGTAAAATTGACTGAAACGACCTGTTTTTGTAGGTTAGAGAGGTTATGTATCACGTGTACCACCTCCAAAGTACCTAATTTGTTCTTATTTTGCGTTAGAATAAATAATTAGAGTTGATCAAAACGGTTTTAGCTTAATTTTGAGGTTTTTTAAGTTATACCTACTTAATTGGGTTAAAGATAAAAAATGGGTTGTGTTGAAGGTGATTTTGTTGTAATTTGATAAATTTTGATATCAAAATGTAAAAAGAGACGATTTTAGATATTAATTATTATTGTGGAATGATTAAGAAATATTAATTTTGTTATATTTATACATCAGGATTTGATATAGCTCAACATATGTTTGTCTTATGCAATAATAATTGTGGTATTTGTTTCCAATACTTTTTCAATAGGGTTAATTTCTTGTTTTGTGAAAATTTAGGACAGTGTGTCTTATCCCGGAAGAATCAGAAGACATATGGCATGCTTACAATCTTATATCAGAAGGGGATTCAGTTCGTGGTTCTACAATACGAAAAGTCCAAACGGAATCCTCAACAGGTTCATCAACATCAAATCGGGTCCGTACAACACTTACAATTTCAGTGGAAAACATTGAGTATGACACACAGGCGTGTAAATTACGGTTAAAAGGTCGTAACATTGAAGAAAACCCATATGTTAAGGTAAACAACAACAAAAAATTAATTAAATAAGAATTTTTTTATAAAAATTGTTGTTTGATTGTAGATGGGGGCTTACCATACATTAGATTTAGAGTTGAATAGGAAATTTACGTTAAGAAAACACGAATGGGATTCAGTGGCAATTGATCGTGTGGAAAGCGCTTGCGATGCCGCGCAAAATGCTGATGTTGCTGCTGTTATTATGCAGGAAGGACTTGCGTATATTTGTCTAATAACGGCGAGTATGACGCTGGTTAGAATTAAAATTGATGTATCAATACCTAGGAAAAGGAAAGGATTCGTACAACAACATGAAAAGGTATAAAAATGTGAAGTAATAATACACTGTGTTAATTAATTATAACTCACGTGACCTGTGTAATATTGGCTGCATATCTCAATATGTAGTGATAGCTTGGATAATTTTAAATTAGTAACCAGATGTTGAAAGCTGACCTTGCGTTATTGTTGTGATTGTCGTACGTTTTGTGGGTACAACAATCGTATTTTCTTTGTTCTTTAACCGTTTTTTGCTGCTTTTATATTTTTTGAAACAGTTCTTTTTAGAACTATTGTTGTTTCTAGCGGTTGGTTTACCACTACTTTCGACATTAATTTCAATCTATGGATACACTAAAAATTATTTTAAATAAAAGAACAGAAAGTTAGATCTTTTTTATATTTAAAATATTTTTTTAATTATTAAAATATATCTAGATATACAGGGTGTTTCATAATATATCCGCAGGACTTCAGGATGTGATAGCTTGTCCAAAAATTTGAATAAAAGTTCGTATCAACTTACCCTCTAAAATGCACCATTTTCGAGATACAGGGCGTTGAAATTGAATAAACAAAAGTTTTTTGCGAATATCTCCGGAACCGTTTATCATACAGAAAACAGCGTTTGTAAGCATTTTCTATTCGTAATAAGCTAAGTTTTCTGCGAAAAAAATTTTTTTTAAATCATAATTAGTGAAGATTTTGAAAGGGTAGTGGTTGTTTTTCTCCCCAACTTCTACGCCACTGGAAAAAGTACGGTTTTGAGACGCCTATTTGAACCGTCAATGTTTTCTACACAAAAAAGGTACTGAAGGCCATGAACTCTAAAGTTGACCGTTTTCTAGAAAAATCAACTTTTATGTTGGAAAACATGGTCAATTTTTTGAAATAAAAATTTTATTTTACAATTAAACAAAATTTTTGTAAACGTTAGAACAAGTAACAAAAGCAAGCGTTAACTTCATAATTGCAAAATAAAAAAAAATGATACAAAAGTTGTCTTTTCAAAATTCTCCAAACCGTAAAGGTAAAGCATTTCGCACATTTCAGCGTTTGTGTAAAAAATTGTACAATTTATTTTTAACAAGTAGGCTTTAAATTTTATAACAAAAGCTACCTCCTGTTAAAATAACAATTAGTTTGTACCTGCAAAAAGTAAACTTGTATTACAAAATTAAAAATGAATTACGCAAACGCTGAAACCTTTACCGAATGGTAACAATAGCGTGCGGTAATTCGGCAGAAGCAAGGCGGTTGTATCAAGAAAGACATCCTGATCGTCCTGTACCACACCATAACTTGTTTCTACGCATTCACCAACAACTGTGAGAAAATGGAATTTTAAAAGGAATACTGCTGATAATGGCCAGCCTATGTTGCAAATCCCCAAGTAGAAGAGGCTGTCCTCAACGAAATTGATGAAAATCCGATCACAAGTACCACAAAAATTGCTCACAACTTAAATCTATCTCACACGATGGTTTGGAGAATTTTGAAAAGACAACTTATGTATCCCTACTATATCCAAAGAGTATAAGCCTTATTTCCAAGAGATTTTCCGCCAAGATTGGCTTTTTGTACATGGATGCAAGACAAAATAGCTCAAAATCCTGAGTTTGGAGCCGAAGTTTTGTTTACCGATGAAGCATCTTTCTCGAAGGATGGTATTTTCAATTTTTACAATAACCACATATGGGCAGAAGAAAATCCACATGAAATTGCAGAAGGCTATCATCAGCAACAATTATCCGTAAATGTTTGAGCTGCCATCGTCGCTGATCATTTGATAGGCCCATATTTTTTACCGAAAAGATTAAACGGTCTTTTAAAGTTAATAAATTGTCGCCATCGTTTTTAGGAACTTTCGTTGCGTTGCAAGACCATTCTGTGATATTGGTTGCATACTTTGTCGGGTACGATAATTAATTAACACACTGTATTTGATTTGTAATTAATCATTTACAAAGAAATTATTAGAAATCCAAACAATTAAAACAATTTCTTTAATAATTTGTTATTTCATATAAATTATAATACAATAAAATTGTTTTTTAGGGTTTAAACAAATTTTATGATAATGTAATGCAAGGTATACTCCGCCATGTAAATTTTGATATTGTGAAATGTGTCTTGATAGCTTCCCCGGGCTTTGTCCGAGACCAATTTTACGAGTACATGTTCCAAACGGCTGTTAAAACCGATAATAAGGTATTGCTAGATAATAAAAGCAAATTTATGCTCGTTCATTCATCTTCCGGATTTAAACATTCTCTAAGAGGTAACTGATAAACCTTAAAATTTGAAACCATCTTGATTATATTATATTAACCATTTTGTAGAAGTCCTCCAGGATCCTGCTGTTGTAAGTAAAATGGCTGATACAAAAGCGGCGGGTGAAGTGAAATTGCTGGAAAATTTTTATACCATGCTTCAATTGGAACCTGCTAAAGCTTTTTATGGAAAGAGACATGTTGAAAAAGCGAATGAATCCCAAGCTGTTGAGACTTTGTTGATCTCTGATAACTTATTCAGGTGTAAAAATCTTGCACTTAGAAAAGAGTACGTACAATTAGTGGAATCCGTGAAGGAATCTGGCGGAGAAGTAAAGATCTTTTCAAGTATGCATATTTCAGGTGAACGTAAGTAAAATCAACTTTTTAAATAAATTTTCGATTAAGTATTAATTTTAAATTAGAATTGGAACAATTGACTGGAATAGCAGCTATACTAAGATTTCCAATGCCAGAGTTGGATGAAGAAGATGAAAATAGCGAAACAGAAGATTAAATGAAACAAATTTAGTGACAATTCAAATCTGTACTTTTTTTTTTTTTTTAATGAAAACACCATTTTTGACATTCATTGCGATTTTTTACGTTGTGTAAGTTGAAAAAATGTTTATGTAACATTTTCATTCTTAAACATAATTGTTAATTTTAACAAATCTAAATTTTCTCAAACACCACAATCATTGTTGTCCATATTTTATTGGTAATCTTTGTATAGTTAATTGTTATATGCATTATTATATTTTTTTGTATTTATTTCGTACCGGCATTATTATAATTGAAGTGGGATTCAAATAAATAACATGGAAAACTAAAATAATAAATTGATTGAATTCAACTTTTTAATACGTCTAAATTTTTCTATTTAAAAACTTGATTTAAATAGTGGGATTCAAAACGTAACTTTTTTGTCTCTTGACATTTTCTCCTAAAATTGTTAGTTTGATCACAAAAAAATAAAATAATACACAGGCTCAGGAGAATTAATTCAGATTGGTTATTATTAGTCAAAGAAATGAAATTATGTCAAACTGATCTCAGCATTATTTTATTTTTTGTGATCAAACTAACAATTTGTTAGTTGTAAAATATAAAGAGATAAGAAAGTTGCAGATTTTTACCCTTAACTTTAGAGGGCCGTAACTTGGAGGAGAAGGGGTTTTGACCAAAAAGTTAATTGAAACACCCCCTTTAATTTTCGTTAAAAAAACACCTCTTAAAATCGCATCAATTTAGATACAACCTGTATACAGAGTCGCTGATATGTATAGAAACGTAAGATAGTTAGCGAAAAATGTTAAGATACAAAAGTTTTAGTGTTTTTTAAAATCTATTACAATAAAGTATTAGTAGTTATTAAAAAAAATACAATTAAATATACAGGATCAGTCAAAAAGTTATGACGAAACAAAGTTACGGTTTCTTTAATGGACCACCTCTGTATATTATTCCATATTTCAATTCATCTAAACTTCTAATTAGTGACATAATTTATCTTTAGGCGCAAATTATTCAAACAATTTTTGACATGTGTTATGTAACTGCGTTGCTATGGAGATGAAAAACTTTCAAAGGTAACTGGATGAATTATGAATATATTCGACAAAAATATTTTTGTCTAATTTATAAGAGTGATTTTCAAAATTCAATATCACGAAAATGGTTAAGTTTAGGTTTATGATGTGCTACATGAATTTTGTTTAGAATTTCGAGATGAACCGAAATATGGAATAATATACAGGTGTTCCATTAAAGAAAATACAACTTTGTGTCGTCATAACTTTTTGACTGACCCTGTATACTTAATTTGTCTTTATTGTAATAGTTTCTAAAAAACGCTAAAACTTTTGTATCTTAACTTTTTTTTTGCTAGCTATCTTACTTTAGGAGATAACCGACCGTTTCCATACATATCAGCGACTCTGTATAATAGAGTAGATTTAGGGGCAAACATTAAAATCATAAAGATCCATCAAAGTCTCTAATTCGAATTTTTACATGATCCCAAAATACAAAGTAAAACAATTAAAGAACAAAAACAAGTAAATTAATCAAGTTTTATTTCTGGTCCCATTTCTTACACTTTACTTTCGCGTTTCGTCTGCTTTTTCTCAATCTTGCCTTTTTCCTCATTTAGTCGTCGTTTTTTCTTCAATAACCAAGCTTCTTTTCCTCTATCTTGTCGCGCTTTCATCATGCTTTTATAAAGATTTTTATGTTTCTTTTTAACCATTTTTTCTCTTAACTTATATTCTTGACGTTCTTGGCGTTTTTTCTCACCTGGATGTTCTTTGGAGACTTCACCCGGTTTTACTGACAGTTTCTGTGTCTAAAAAATATTTAAAAATTAACAAATCACACAAGAAAACCATACTAAATTCATCATTTTTTTTTACCTTAACATTTTTTTCTTCATCAATTTCCTCATCACCACCATCTTTATCACTAGCTTCATCGCCGTTTTCATCATCATCATCATCCATTTTTTCTTCCTCATTATCACTAAGATCTTTTTCATCTTCACTTTCCTGTTTCTTCATGTCCTCCAATAAATTTCCATCATACAACGCCTGTTCCTCAGGTGGAACATAACTCTGATCTCTATCTTTATCAACAAATGGTGAAAGATGTGGTGGTAAAACTTCACCCATAAAATATTTGTTAACAGGAAGTAAAGTTCTTGTATTAACACAATCAAAAACCCATTGTGGTTGGATATAATATCTAGAAATATACTGTTTCTCCATTGAGGGTCTATCAACGATTTGATGGGTGATGGTTTCATCATTTTCTTGAAATGTGGATCCAACAAATGATTTTTTATCCCAAGATACTTCTCCACCAAGACAACGTATAATAAAAACGAGTGGTTCGCGTGGAACTTCACGGTTTAAAAAGAATTTTAATCCTTTTAATAACGTTTTTAAATTTTTTACTTGTTCTTGTTCTTTTTTAGCTTCTTCCAAAGCTTCCGAATTCTCCTCTGTATTAAAACTATCAATTTCTATATTTTCATCATCTACATCTTTTCCAGAAACAGTTTTAGCTAATGGAAAATTTAAAGCTGCTACTCTCTCAGCAACAAAAGCATTTTCATCAACTAAACTTTTTTCAATATCCTCAACAGCTGCAAATTTTGGAGGATAATGTAAATTTAAACAATGGTATAAACGAAAATTAACGAATCCTAACATAATTGTGTAAAACTCAACAAATGTTGACATTATTTTAAAATCAACTTCAGCCCTTTTTTGTGGTTCAAAACTGAAGTGATGTGGAACGATCCATGTTATTGTTTGGCCTTTTATTTCTGCTTGATAATAATAACCTTTTATTGAAATAAAAACTTTTCTTAAAGCTTTACTTTCAATAACTGCATGCAAAAATTCCATTGTTAATCGTTTACATAAATTAGATTGTTCCCGAGGGATATGATCCAATGAAGGGAAAGTACTGAATAAAAAGCATAAAGTTAAACAATCATCTAAATCTTGTAAAGCATCTATAAATGTTGGATAACGTTCTTTTACAATATGATCTAATTTTAATGTTGGATGAGCATCGAGGTATCTTCTCATACTTTTAAAATCTTTAACAGCTTTTGCACGTCCGACTTTTCTATTAAATATCTTATATTCTCTTAATTTCCATATAATCGGTTCGTGCATTAAAAATTGTATATCTTTTACATGGTACAAAGTTTTTATACCAGGGGTTCCTTTTTGTGCACGCTTTCGATTGCGAGGTTCTCGCGGGTAAACACCTTTTAGAATACATAATCGACGAAAATCGTTTAAGGATAATTGGAGTTTTCGGAGAGCACTTTTTCGGGACATAAATTGAGATCCTTCTCCGGTTGTGTACTAAATTATTGAATATAAGATGAAGAAATTTATTTTAATATAATTAATTAAGTATTTACCTTCTTTTTCTTTTTTGAAACCATGATTTTAATCAGTTGCTTAAAAGTAAATCACAAAAGAATGCACGCACGTTTTACAAGTAGTGAAAATACGTCAACACGTGTTGAGAGAGGTTATGTTTATAAAAACATGGTTGCCAACATAACAAATTTTTTTAAGTGTTTTAATTTTAATTAAATTTAATTCATTATTATTAAATTAATTCTACAGAAAAATAGATTGCGTCTAATTAGATGATACTGTTTTGTTCGGATTTTAATTATAAACCGAAAATAAAGTATTTTGATTATAAAAGTAATTGGCAGTATAAGCATGAAAAGTAACTAGAAACACTAAGTTTTGAACATGAAATAGTAATTTATTTGATTTAATTTTATTAACTAATTATACTAATAAAATTAAAGTAATTTATACTATTAAAGTACTAAAATAATCTTACACTATTAAAACTATGTCTTGGAGTAGACCCAAGGTCTTCTAAGGTCTTTTTTTAGGAGTTGAAAAGTTTGCAAATGCTGAATAAAAGCTCAAGAAAGCTTTAAGTCATACGAGTCATACAAAACTGGATCATATAAATATCCATGTGACCAGATGTTTGGACATCACGACTTAGTATCTTTCGGTACCACTAATTTCAATCAGGCTATTGTTTAAATGGGAAAAGCTGCAGTTATGTTGAAGCTTGCTATCAAATCAAATCTTTACCACTAAATAAAGTTTAAACGAATGTAAATAACAAATCTGCATAAACATTAAAGGCCACTCGAAACTCTTCTACCTGTTATAAGAAAGCACTAAGATATAAAAACACAACAACAATATCCCAAGTGCAGTATTCAATTTATGAGAGCTGAAATTTAGACTTAAATATACTTAACTTGATCTCCTTAAATCATATAAAATAAAACAACATTTTATAGTACAAGTTGAACTTTTATTCATTATTAATAACTAAACTCAAACACACATATCAAAACTTACAAACTTAATATTTATATGACTTTTTTCGACGAAACATACAATTATATCTATGCAGATACAATAAAAGAGGATTAATTAACGTACATACATATTTACAGATCCGACTATTAACACAAAATAACCTTTGGTACGCTCCAGCTATCACAAAAATACAACAAAAATATAATAAGTACCTTCCTTAATCGAAAAAGATTAAAAACGAAATTATAAGAACTGGTATAGAAGAATGAAAGAAAATCTTTTTTATACATGCCTTCCTGAGCAACCTAACTATATAAGAACTAAATAATTATAGTAGTAAACGTATAAACTTTAAATATATGCGTTATTGTGGTTATTTATCCATTACAACGATTATTTATTTGATAACGATATTATTGTTATTAGATGGTATATTTATAAGTTGCATAAATATATTGATACGATGTTTAAGATTTAAGTTCTTTAAAAAAAAATTAATAAAAAATACAATCCAGTCTTATTAATAAAAATAATAATAAACTTAAAATATATCCCATAAATTATTACGTTTTTTAATAAAATTTACAAAAAATAATATTTACATATGTTTACAAAAAGAGATCAGGAAATTAAATATTTATAACAAATCTTTATACAGCGACAATTTTACTTGGATCAACTTTAACTCGAATAAACATTGTGTCATCTTTCATGAAATGCCGTTTTTTCAACATTTCATGTGAGACAAATCTTGGAAATCCAAATCCTAAGGAGTCTGGTTCTTTACTTGGTCGCTGAAAGTTTTTCCAGGTTGGATCTGGAATGAAACTTTCGACGATGTTGCAAGCTTTTTCTGGACACGACGATTGATCGAACAACGTGAACGAAACGGAATGAGAAAAGGGCCACCTTAATAAAGCGTCGTATTCTCCAGGTAAAATTTTTATATAAACCGAAATGTGGGTATCTTCTCCAGCTCCATTTCCATTTGGAAAAAGAGAAGCCTAAAATTAAATTAAAATTATTAATTAAATTATTTTGAATCATTTAAGTTTTTATTTACCTGTAATTTATAACCATATTGACTAGTATAAAAAGGTGGAGAAACCAATTCCATTCCATCCTTATTTTTCGCCTCGCCCATTTTTGAAGAAAAATCGCTTATCTTCCAAATTAAAGTCCCAGAATAATTTAATGATAATCTCGATAAAGCGCTTTTTAACGAACTTATTTGATGTTGTTGTTTTGTTACAACACTGCACATTAAGGTGAGATGTTGTTGACAATTTTCTTCCAAATGTTTTTCCATGGAATATCTAGGACCCTATAAAATGAAATGATCAACTTTATAATTGTATTGTTATTTTTTTTTTTTTAATATTTACCTTAAATCTGCAACCGGCGTCTTTAAAATTACAACTCATAACAGAAACCGTGCAATGATCTTTAAGATGAAGATCGAGATCTTCTCTAGCCAACAAGTTCGAATCACACCTGTTCGGACAAGCAACCGGCACTCGACCGCATTTTATGTGGTGAGCAGCTAAAGTATCCGCCACGAATTCTTTTGAACAGTATCGACAAGCCAGCAATCGTTTCGAACACTCGTTGTTCTTGTGTTGGCTCAAATGCCTACGTTGAATTTTCATTCCGCACTTGTTCTCACAGTACATTGGTTCGTACCCGCAGGATCCTATATGGTTCTATAATAAAGAAAAGATCTATTAAATAAAAGGATTTCTTTGAAAAAAAAAAAAACTAAAAGGACTTTATAGCTATGAGTCACTTTAAATGGTTTCGTTTAAAATTTTCTTGTGATGACTGGAGAATTCGTGATGGTAGGAGTTAATTAAGCTTTATGATAAAAATAGAATGAGGTTAGAAAACGTTTAAAGAATATCTAAAATGTTACAAAAAAATGTTATAGCCAAAAGTCCGTTATATAACAAATTTTATTTAGAATTAGCAACATTCGGGGTTAGCCGTCTTAAGAGACGTACGGCTAAACCTGAATGTGTCTAGTTCTAGGTCTAGTGTTAGTTCTAGTTTTCATTCAAATTAAAATATATAAGAATCTAGCAATTAAAACTAGAACTACCGTCTTTGAACTCTTTGAATATATACCACGAGTTTATCTATGAACATGGAATAAAGCAACTTGAGGAATAACCCGATTTGTATATTTTGTTCGTTACATCCGAAGTCTATTTTCACGAGGTCTGTTATATCGAGATTTTAATGTATTAAATTCAATGAGTCATATTAAATGATTCCATTAAGATCTTTGATGATGATTTGAGAATGTATACGAGTAATAGTCATTCATTGAACCCAGTTAAGAATTCACGGTAAAAATAGAATGACTTCTTTAAGTAAGTTTAAATTTGGTTTAGTTTGTAGGAGAAGCTTATTTTTAGAAATTTAGAAATCCACCTTCATTAGTCTAGACACTAAGATTCCAAAAGATTTTCTTCGCCACAAAGACAATCATAACTTATAAATCTTTACGGTGTATTCGGAAATAAAATAGGTTAATGATTCTCAACTCGTTGACATGCTAAGTATTTATGTGGCGATGAACAAAACGAAAATGAGTTATAGAGTAGTTTATCATATGTTTAAGAGGTTGGAATCTGCGATGAGTTATAAACAATTTTTTGTTAAAGTTTTGTAATTGCAAAGTTAGAAGCCTCAGGTATGTCGAGAGAAACTGGGACAATGGTTGGAGAAGAAGAAAACGTTAACGTTCGGATGACATAATTTCTTGTAGCTGTGTGTAACGGTTTCTAAAATATTTGCAATTGATGATGTGTGTACTCCGCTTCTCGTGCGGTTATAAAAATGATTAAATGGAATAGAAATTATAAAAAATATTCAAAACAATATTTATTTACGATAATAATATGCATATGAATCATCACTAATATCCTTAATCTTCATGAAATTAACATCTAGGTTACCCGGATTCCAGAACACATCGAATAAATTGATACTTCAACAAAAAGGCACATTCATAGCGTTGAACACAAACAATGTTAGAATTACATCCTTCCTTTTTAAGTTTGTTTTTTCTTTTCCCAAAGATATCTAGTTTATTTCAGGTTTATTTTGGTTTACTTATGCTATCTTCGTTCAGGACATCGTGGCGGACGTGAACGCGATTCTGAGGAAACGAGCAAGAACGAAAATGGACGAGGTCAGTCAAGGTTACTCTTGGTACCATGAGAATGAAACCGGCGGAGTGGACGAGAAGAAGAACCATGAATGAACGAACACAAGAACCTGTGTGTGTACCGGTGAACGGCTCCGTAAGTGCAACGAGCTCACGGTGTTTCTTGGTAGACTTGGTACTATCTGGGAATGTTTGATTAGAAACGGACGTTAACCGAGAACTAGTCGCATACTTGAATACTTAAGAAGGAATTTGCTAATCTGTTTGGGTGGATAATTGATAGATTTAGGTGAATAGTGTTAAACCAACTTTATGAAAAATGTTAGAAAAATTTACAATCACTTTTCCATTTTCAAACCATCATCTACCATTGAGGTTTAAACGACCCCATTCGTTTTCATTACTTTGCAAAATGGTGTTTCACACGCATCCTCCTCCCGTAATCCACCGATAAATCCTAATAACGACTCTTCACCATCCCGATTTATCCTGCACTTACCTCCAAGGTGTGTCCGGTGAACTCTTTGCTGCAAAACTCGCATCGCGCCCTTCTTTGCGGACACGTGTACTTTAAATGATCCTCCATAAGCACCCGTGGTATCTGAGCACCACAATGGCTCGTGCACGGTATGGCGTCGTGTTTGCACGTGTTTAAATGAGCCTACAACGGAAAGAAATAAATTGATAAAAAATTTTGAATTTAAACAATTACAGGAAATTAAAAAAATAAGAAAGTGATGATGGATGAAGTAAAAAAAAGGAAAATGAGGGGAAACCTAGGACCATCTGTATCTGAACGTTAGTAATATACTAATGGTTGAAGAGAGGAATTAGTTGGGTTTGAAGAATAAGGAGCAGTGCAAATTGCGGTAATTTTGAACGGTTCAGAGAGTTTTCCCCCGGTGGGTTTAGTATATGGACTGGTGAACACGTTGCAAGATGTTGTAAAACGCCGGAAGGTTGGGCACGTGTGTCGTCTTAGGCAAAACTACCACGCGGAAAGAAAGTATGGCATTACTTAGTAATTAAGTGGGTTTATTTGTAGGTATGTGTAAAATTGTCTTAAAAATAGTTTTAACCTTTATTTAAAGAACTTGGAAAACTTTTAATTCCATAACTTTTCATTAATAAGAATTACTTTTTAATTTATTTATCAAACAATTTTTTTGTAAAGCAATTTAAATTTTGAATAGTTTTTAATTTCTTTCCTAGATTAATTAATATGAATGAAAACTCCGTGCAACTACAACTACAACCTTTTACCCTTGTTTTTCCTTTTACTTTACTAGCCGATATCATCGTTGTCTTTAGAGATAGTGAAATATTAAGTACGCCATTAAAAAGCCTGATCTTTTCTTCATCTAAAACCGGGTTTTGTCGAATAAAATCGATTACGATATTTTAAAACCATTCCTTTCTGTAGAACGTTTTTGGAGCACATTAAATCATTTTAGGAATAATAACTTTCTTATATGATACTAAAAAACTCCGGGACCATATAGAATGTATAGGAAATTTTCAGCTCTATACAATGGTATGTAATTTTAGTAGATGTCATGGTTACACAAACATGTTCCACCGAAAAATTGCGAAAACCGCGTATAATTACGTTTTTATTCATAACTTTCTTATATGATACGGATAAAACTCCATAACTATACAGAATGTATAGGAAATTTTCCGCTGTATACAGTAGTATATAACTTTAGTAGATCGTAAGGTTACACAAGCATTTTCCCCCAAAAAACTGCGAAAACCGCGTATAATTGCCGTATATAAATGATTACAGCATCATTACTGTCATTAACATCATGCTTGTGCAGCCATGCGATCTACCAAATTTATATACCAATGCATAGAGCGGAAAATTTCCTGTATGGTTGATACTGCTTTAGTTTTTTGTTCCTATGCAATAAAAGAGTTATACTGAGAAAGGTCAATTTACCGATTCTATGTGTAAGGTTATTTATTAGGTGTGTTTTTTGGCCAACGCCAATAGATATTGACCGGACAAAACCCGGATTTACATAGCTTAAAGTGTGTTCTTTTCAAATTGATAAAGCTTTTTCTTAAATTCGGTTGCATAGCGGTTGCACACTGACTTGAAATTTGATCATTTTGAGGGGTATTCGGTAAACGGTGACGTCCTTTATTTTTATCCTGCTGTTGATATCATGATATTGACAGGACAATACTTATATGAAGACAAAATCAGGCTTTCTAGTGGTGTATTTAATATTTCACCACCTCTAACGACAACTAAGATATCGGCTTGGAAACACAAGGATAAATGTTTGTTGCTGTAGTCACGGTTGAATGAAAATAATTTCATCTAAAGAATTTGTAGTTAAAATAAAATTGTACCACAAACTAAATAACTTATTGAAACTTTAAAATGCTGATACAAACATACAAAGTACTCTCTCACCTTACATGGAAAAATAAATGTAACTGACCTTCAATTTGCGGAGCTCGTCAGACCATTTGCAACCTTCTTTGTGATGTATGCAATAGACAACTGAGCTCATAATTGCCTTCTCCGATTCCGGATCCGAATAAATCTAAAACAAAGACAATAATATAAAATTAATACTATTTAAATATAAATAAAAAGATAACTGCTACAATATGTATAACAATAAAAAAATTACAGTAAAACTAACGGTATGACTTTCATTGTAATGCTGTAAGACCGTGAGAAATCATTTAATAAAAGGATTAACCGAGAAAACCACGTTTTTATATCACCTATTCATCGCACATAATAATATTTAAAATTTAAAACCTTTCGTTATAAATAATTCAATAGTAGATGCGATGCGATTATGATCTTTTATGTGTAAGGAAATAATAAGCTTATTGAATTGTTATTGTTATAAACGTGCAACTAAAAAGGATTAATTGCAAAGTGGAATATGTTTTAATTGTTCCTAATTAGCGGTCGACCTGACTTTGAGGCCGGTATTTCACGTGATCTGACCACAATCTGATATGTCTATGACTACCACGAACTCGTTGACCTAAATGCCAACAAGGAGAGAAGAGATGGTCGTCAAAGAGAAAGATCTTTTTGGTTGAAGACACTCAACGAAGAGTTTTCTTAAGAAAACCCAAACGTATTTAGCAAAGTTGCAAAGCGTAAATTTTATTTATTCGAGTCGTTCTTAATTATTCTAAGGCGGTTTCTTAGTCGTTTTATTACATATGGTTACGTAAATGGGTCATTCATATCTCGATCTAGATTCCAAACGGTTTTATTTACTGAGTAAGCATTAAAAAAACCGTCTACGCGGATTTAAACTTTAAAGTTTTAATTCTTACGTTAAATAAAAGCGGTATCCTCTCAAAAGATTTTTAGTAAAACTTATTATTCACCACACTGGTTTTTGTTGCTTCACTAAACTAATTCTATAGACTTTGGTAATAAGACGGGAAAACCCTACTGTGTTTGCTGGTTGGACACGTAACGGAAATAACGACGACGAATTAATCATATTTATCAAATTGTGTGGTTGAACAAGAAACATCCGAGAAATTTATCAACAGAAAGGAAGCAAGAAAAGAAAAAATTTGTTGTAATAGTTGGATAAAAAGGTTGTTGAACTAGCTGTTTTTAAAATTTAATTTATTAACTAAAAATAAAGATATAGAAAAATTTACCAAAGACGAAAGGTAGCGATGCAGTAGAGTGATGTTAAACGAATCAACATTTCAACTACATCATAAGAAAATATTTTTGCTGTCCTTTCCAGAAAATAAGTATTTTCTATATAATAAGTTTTGAATTGACTTCAGATAATCGTTTCGAATACAAAGTTGTTTATCAGAAATGCACATATTTCTGGACACAGTATGGCAGAAAGAATCTGTTAAGGCAAAAGTGAAAGCAAATTCGAAACTCTTGATTTTACGCATCAAGAGATTACAGATGCAAATAAACTAAACATCCCATAATCTGTTTTTAAAGAAAAACATAGTACTTGGTACAAGTTTCACCAATAAAAAATGTTTAAAATAATATAAGCTCAAACTTTAACGTTGTCATCAAAGAAATGATCATTCTTTTAGCAAATTTATTATTTCATATTTTTTGCATCAACCCAAAAATATAACCTAAGCCAAAATGAGATGAAAAGCAAATCTCTAGATGTCATAAACATTTACAAAGGACGTATTTACAGACTGGATATCTGATTAACTACGACCTCTTCAAACACTTTCATTGTCAATAGACTTAATAATCCTGTGCGGAGGTGTTGGTATGTTTGCTGAATACACCAGATGGTTTCCGAACTTCTAGAGTTTTTATTTAAGTGAAAATTTAGTCTCTCAAATTTTAAGCTACCTCTTCAACCACTTTTCATAAAACCGAAGGAGATACATTGTTTTAAAGAGGGAGCTTTACTCTTTAATTTGACATATAAATCATTTCTTTATACCTAGTA
This sequence comes from Onthophagus taurus, assembly GCF_036711975.1. Classification (NCBI taxonomy): domain Eukaryota; kingdom Metazoa; phylum Arthropoda; class Insecta; order Coleoptera; family Scarabaeidae; genus Onthophagus; species Onthophagus taurus. Next base: position 15,849,762 of record NC_091967.1, on the reverse strand, counting down.
ATAAGTTCAGAATGATTGTTTAAAGTTTACGTTATTATTAGAAAATTCTATAAAAAAGTTAAAATGTAGTTTTTTAAATTTTAAGGTACATCTCCAAACACTTTTCATAAAATCGAAGGAGATACATCGTTTTAAAGAGGAACCATTTCTTTATACCTAGTAATAAGTTCAGAATAACTTACAAATAAGTTCACGTTATTGAATAAAAATAATCTTAAGAATCAACCAGCATTTGACAAAGACATTTTATATCATTAATAAAGTTATCTTCTATGTTTATGTTGTGCTGAGTGTTCTTTCGAAACAATATTGGTTATCATTTCGCATTTCTTGATGAATCATGAAATTTATCCTTTTGTTGCAGGTGACAACAATTCATTCACAACTTAGCTCTTGTACATGCTTTTCCACATTGTGTTATTTTTAAACTGGCTAAAATGGTGGGTCAACAAATATACGGTTATATTCAGTAATGTAAGGATTTTCTGTGTCACATCAGATAATGGTAAGATTTCGTCTAAAATAAAATCAGGACATAAAAATGAATCAAACAAATCGAGGCAACAATTTTTCAGTGGAAAAATAAAAGAGGGCCAACCCAATCCAAAATCATATGCAAATAAATTGGTATTGCTCCAAATAGACTGATTTTGCAAACTTCAATAAGTTGATTGATTAACAACACGTTGAGCGAGCATTCTCACTTTTTGATTTGTGTGAACATGACGCAAGCAATCTGAGAGTTATTCATGTTATAATTTTCGCTGATAATTTAATTTCCTTGTTATTAAAAATACAAAAAAATTTCAAAAAATATTTAAAAAATGCAGAAAATGTAAAACAAATTTATCAAAAAAGTCTCTTAATCTCAAATTAAGACGTGAAGTAAGAAAAATTTTTTAACTATTGAGAGGTTCGCGAACCGTGTTTGAAAAAAAAAATGTGCTCTTTTAAATCGACCGCTTTTTACGTTATCCAATTTGTAAATCTGCTGAAATTTATAGTGTCATTGCCCCGGCAAAACTACCACAACAGTAATCGATAAAATTTTTTGCGAAATTGCGGTCTAGTTCCATTAACATTTTTAACCGAACCAATCGAACAACAAAAATTTTGCTACAACACATTTAAAAAAAAGCGTTGAACAGAATTTTTTTAACACTACTAGAAATATGGCAGGTGTGAAGAAATAAATTTTAATTGAAATTTCTAGGTTGATATCTATTTTTTAACGTGGGTTGTTTCAATGAACAAGCAAATTTAATAATAATAAAAAAACATTCAGCACACCTGCTTAAGAATGCCGATATAGCAAAGCGTAGGTTTATATTTAATTTTCAATTAACACCATCAGCATCGATTAAAAAAAAATTTTTTTAAATTTGAATATAAAGAATCATCTAATAAAACGTTATCATCTTCAAACTGATTGGCACGAGTCAAGATAATTTGTAAATAGTGATAAACCGATGTAAACTCAACTCCTTTTATAAATAGGCGGCACTATTTTTGAATGAATTGGATAAACACGACGGAAATTATAAACGTTTAGGTTCACTGAATCTAAATACAAGCGCTTCCTCTTTGTAAAGAGATAATTCGATATGAATCGATTTGAAAGTAATTATTATGTGATATAAGATAAAAACCGTGACGAGAAAATTTTTCGTTTCCGGATTAAAAATAATAATCAAATATAAAAAGATCTTATTGAAATTCAAAACAAAATCTTACTCAAACTCATAACGAAATCTTTATTTAAATCTTAATTTTCGTCTTATTAACATATTAATCTTATTATCTAAGCCATTGCATAATCCAACAAAATCCTATTATACCATTATAACTGTAGTTAATGTTACCTATTTTCAGTTTTTCTCGAATAATTATCACATTAACCGAGTTGAAAAACCATATCAAAGCACTTCCACGTGAGGAGAAAGTTTTAATCGTCTCCACTTAAACGTCATTAAATCGGGATTAATTTAATTAAACGTTTACGAGTGCAATTTTGTGACTTTTTGGGCCATTTTTGCTAAACGTAGCGGAAAAAATTTCATAAAGAAACCACATCTCGATCTTATTCAATGATAATATTAATGAGGGAGTCCCAAGTTTCGTTCTGTTTCCTTTGAAGCTGAGTGAAATTTTTCTGCATGACTAAGCGCCTCGGAAGGCTTTAAAATAACACACCAAGACCCGATCTCTGAACCGTCTTCTTCGGCGGCGACGGCGGTCTTCGGGTATGCTAATGCGGGTCTATAACTCTTGTCAACCGTTGGACCGAGTTATTTTCTCATAGTCTTTTCTCCCCGAGCAAGAAAGAGAGGAGAACCTTGGGTTCGTTATTGCAGTATTGCCGCGTGATGTCATCGGACAACAACCTGTGTTCATAAAGTTTGGACATATTTTTTTAAAGATCATCTTAATCTTTCAAAGAAATTATTAAATTTTATTACTTTAATAATATCAAAGTTTTAAAATGTTACAAAAGTTATGAGTTTTAAGAAAGCTTTACGACCTATTAGTTTTGGTAATTCAATTTCCGATTCGTTTAAACTAAGTGAATCTCAAAAAATTTGAAAACAAGTGTTTAAGATAGCTACGTTTCATCCATAAATTAAAAAAAAATTCTATTAAGTTTTATGACCACAAAATTGCAAGAACCGTCATTACATTTTGGCAAAAAATGTCTGTTCCTAGAAGAATAAAAAAAAGTATTAAATGTTATTGCTAACCTAGATAACAACCACAAAATGGTGTGATGTTAAATCATCGTAAAACTTGAAATACTTCGAATTGAAACCAAAAATGTAATAAAATTCGTTATGGTTTTCAGATAAATTGATCAAAATTAGAGATATAATATTAATAATAATCACAAAGTTGCAGATAAAAAGAAGTAGATATTTACCTGGGGGTAACGGTATGCGAAGCCCGAATCGGTGAAGATGAATCCTAAATTCATGACAACTCCAAAACATTGTACCAACGAAGACCTAAACTTAAGGCAGATAGACTTGTTATCTGGTCTACATGGAATCACGAAAGACGTCAGTTTTCAAATTGTCATAGAACTGCTCTCAAATCTTCTCATTCATAGAAAAAAGTATGGTTCAAGACGTGCAAAATCACCCGAAAAGTCGCAGAAACTGCTCTGAGCAAAATCAGTACTGATTGGAGGTACTAACTTTATAGTAAGAACTATGTTAAGAACTTATTATGATAAGATGCCGTGAACACACATCACCATGCTGAAAACACCATACAAAACCAGCCTTGACATCGGATCACAATCAAATGCTATTGAACTATTGCATCAAAAAAAGATTGAGCCCCCCATGTATATTCAGTTAAGATAGAATATTGCTGTTAATTCCAAAACACCTAGAAGCCGTATATCACAAAGTACACAATTGTTAGAGTACGAAATGGGCAGACACACCTGTGATATGGTAGCATCAGCGAAGTAAGGAGATAGAAACCACATGTGCCCACTGTTGGGTAGCAAGGCGTGCCAAAACTATCCGCTCAACAAATTATACAACGGATTGCTTTGAAAAAATTCACAAATTCGATCACCAACAACAAGGTTGCTACAAATACTCCCTGACTTGTGTGTGGTCTCACCGATACGATGCTATAAAATCTAAACCCAGAATCCCGAAGACTCCAAAGCCTAGAGAAATAGAGCAGTTGGTTAATAACCAAACTGAACTTCGTTCAGAAAATAAGTCTATTTTCTAAGAGTGTATTATTATTTTCTTTCCTTTTTTTTGCGACTTATTAATAAAGGCATTATTATTATTATTATTATAAATGGATCATAAATTTACCGAATCGACGACAAAATCCAGCGACCATGTCAAACTGATCTATAGTATAAGAACAGAATTAACATTGACAAGAAAAACCAAACCCCCAAAGATGAAACTATCGACCTAGATTTACTTGTGAACTCGATTTGAGAACAGATCACATCACCTTTAGGAAGCTAGTTCTGTTAAAATCATAAATTAACTGTAAGAAATCCATCAAAAATCTTAATAATTATGCAGCTTTAGCCTGCTTAAATTAACACAGTTAGAGAGCTCTGAATCGTGCTGTGGCAATGCTGAAACTTAGTATATATAAAAATTGCGCTTTGCAATACAAACAGCTAAATTAAATGCCAATAAAATATCGGAAGGAAATTGATGAAATTTGCCCAGTGACATCAACTGGGCATAATCAACTAAACACACCTTTGATTGTTCGATCTTATGACTATAATTCAGAGTATACTTAATCTGTCATGAGAAGAAACGCTGACCATGATCAAAATTTTACTTCACGATCAATACTCTGATATTCGTCGTAGTCTACAATAAATCACGACAATAGGAGTTTGGAGAATAATTTTTTATCAGTTATCCTATCTGGAGATTTGAACTGTAAACATCTCAGTTGGAACTTCAGATTAATCAACTTCGTTGGCAGAACATTTTGGCAGTGGGAGCCCCACAACCTTAACATCTCTCATCTTGACAACTGCATACAAACTCAAACTCAAACCTGGCATTGGATCACAATCCAGTGCTGGTGTATTATCACGAAAGACACGTATAGAATGTTAAACGGTTTTTATAAAACTTTGAACTTGACGAGTTTTATACCCTAACCTGCTTTACTTTTCAAGTTTAATTAAAAGAGAACCGCATCCAACGCTCATCAAATGCTCGTAGAAGTTTATGGCAATCTGTTGTTCCAATACCCAATACTAGAGATGTCTAGAGACTCAAAACATAAAAAGACAAAGAATGCAATCAGTATAGGACAAAGATGACACCCAAATACAAAAGCTGTACTAACCTCAGCAGCAAATCTGATTTTGAAAATTTTATTTAAATTCGAAGACAAACATTTTTAATGACAATGGTGGATTTACATTTTTATGTAATATTTTGTCCATAAACGTGCATAAAGCTTATAGCATATATTATATTAATCTATTAAAGTTCCCCTTATTTCAAGAATTGTTTCGAAATACAGCAAATGCATAATCTTAAACGTAAAATTGGTATTTTAAGATATATTAATGATCTCAAATTCCTTTTACCACTCAAGCCTGTAGTATTCGTTTTCGAAATTCGGTTCAAACTTTAATTCAACAAGAATATCCTATTACTACAATTTGCCTCCAACTTTGGAAACCTGATGGTGTCGTCGTTATTTAAAAAGTTCTCAGCAACCCAACTGAAAATCAACTTTGAAACTTCCCCATCTTTGATCTCCAAGAGCTAGTGCAATCTAATTGAAGCAACTTTTTGAAGTATTTTTTCGTCAAATGTATCTGAAGTTGTTTAAAACCGTTATAAAACCAAAATTTACAATCGTAAGCAAAAAAAAATCAGAAGCAATATTGCTTGCCGCAAGATCACCATCAATTCCGCTTAAAAACAATCATAATCCCCGAACAGATCCATAACTCGTAGTCGGAACGCTTTTTTTAAACGAAGTAGGTGGACGTTAATTCGCTGCTGAATTTTTTTTTCATCCTTTGTCAGCGTGCGCGATGCCAAAATCCTCTTTCGATATCTGTAAGTTGTAAAGTGGCTCGCGCTTCTTCTCTTTGGAGACCGCACGACTGCTTTAATATTTCCTGATATCCAGCAGTGTCTTCCATTACCAACTTTAAGGCTTACGGCTCTTTAAAGCGCCAATAAATCATCACCGGAATATGAATGGAGTCGTTAAGATTCTGTTCGGTTCGGAATTTTCTTTGCTTCGGCCCAATGCGTAATGGATTTCTTTTGCATACAGTTCAGTTGCAATTAGAGAAAACGATAAAGTATGTTGTTATATATTTTTTTATTGAGTAATTTTGATAATATTATTACTTGAAAAGTTTTTTTAATTGTATTTACGTAACATCAACGTCGTAGTTTTAAGAAATATATATCAATTTAGTTTCTCTCCAATTATACGTGTGCTGCTCGTAGAAAATTCAACGGAGTGAAACGTATTCGTGATGTATGAATCTTTTACGAACTGTAAAGACGATTTTCTATGAATATTACATGAACTCGTTATGAACGGGACAAAATATACATTCGTTCAAACATTGACTTTACGAAATTCAACGTTATCGCGTCGTTCTTTTTAAAAAATCAAATGCATTGTTAATAAAGAGATAAAAATGAAACACTAATAAAATTTTGTTAAAATTTTGAAGTGATTCTCCTTGGCATCCATAAAAAAAGAAAATTTTCTTCAACATCTTATTTTAATCAAACTTGTAATGGGTAACATCCTGTCACCTTTTGGCCGTGCTTTGTGAAAGCGAGATAATTGCAAAGGAAGTTAAATTTAAATGTAACAGGTGCTGCGGTACCAAAGAAAACTACAGGATGCTCGCTCTTCAGAGCTTTTTAACCTTCTTTGAAATACACAATAAGAATTTAATATTTCCAACTTTTACAAAGTTTTCTTGTTCTATATCTACCGAAATGGAAGCTACAGTTTCATTCAACGGTCGAGTGCGCGTTTATAGAAGAGACGCGTTCGTCTCGGAAGCTCATTAAGCTCGGAACATAGGCAAAACGGTTATTGCTGAAGGTTTAACGGACCAAGTTTCCAATGAGTATAATGCGGCTAACAGAACGTTGATAATCCGCCTGTTGCCTTGGAATATAATTGAAATTGAGTAATCTGTGGCGGTTTTGATGCAGCTGGTGATATGCCGCTGTTCAATAAATGGTTCTTTTATGTGTTACGAGATTCCACTAAATGTAATAACAAAAAACGGACTAGTAATCGAAACTATATTACTTCCTGATTATACTAACTGTAGTGTTTTGAGTGCGTACGTATATGCAAATCAATAGAATCAATATTTGTTTTCTTATCTATTTTTTTGATATGAACCTTTCAAAATTTGTTATGTATCCTATTTGAGACTATTCATATTATTTTTTTAATTTAAGTTTATATTGACATTCATGCTTTTGATAAGATAATATAAATAGTTTCTAGTGTTTGTGGATTATATAACTTTTATTTGATCAATATTTTATTTAGTATTTTTTCAGGTATGATTGATTAGAATTGAAAGTATTTTTAAAGTCAATTCTAGTGAATTAGATATGGCATGTCTTGTGGAATGTCAGAAAAACTTAAGTAATTTTTAGTTCAAGGTATAGATTAGATATATTCAGTTAAAGTAACATCCTAATGATAAAGGTAGGTTTGGTATCTTTAGAAGTTGAGAACACATTGCGAGATTTTAGTAAGTTCTTCTGTTTTACTTGAAAGTTTTAACAAGTTTCTGCGTTTTGCGGTCTAATTCCTTCTCAGAGTAATAAGCAAAAATTTACTAGAAGTAATTGGAGAAAATCATAAAATTCAGAAAAATGGAGAGCATGGTTTTAATAGAAAATACAAAATCCGATCATATAATGAAGCATCCATCAAAAGAATTCGATAGTTGAGAGCAATAATTAAGATGAATAACAATTTCACAATAGTTAAGATGAACATGTAGATCACATTTCCTCAGAAGACTTTTTTGAAAGCATTTACAGAATTATCTCAACATTGACTTGACAAAAAAATGACTAACACTATTCTAACGAAGAACCAACAGTAATTTGAGCCACAAGATTTACGATGTGAGGCAATACTTCGTTTGATTTAGGTTTTCGTTGAAAGCAGCACTTTCGCTATGAAAAATTTATTTCCTGATCGAAATTTATTATGCCAATAGAACAAAGGCGTTATTAGGCAAGATATATGACAATGAACTCGATCTATATAATGACTATGTTGAGTTGGGTTGGGTTGATTAGCTTTTCTATGTAGTTAAACGTTACATTTGGTTTGACCACAAATAAAGTCGATACTTTTCTTTTGTTACTTTCAATGTGGTTTCATAGTATAACCATTTACAATAATTAAAACAAACTTTCATTCTGTATCTAAATGCTATAGCACAATTTTGATCAACCTAGATTCCTAAGGTATGCGAAGAACATGTATACCCGACACTTCCAAAATTACAAACAGAAAAGAAACAACCCTTTTTGTATCAATGTGTCATTTTGTGCATACTTTGGCAGATAGAATGACTTGAATGCGTATCTGCAAGGTTTATCTGCATATCTTGCAAATTATTTCTAACTAATCCATTTTGCAGAAGAAAATCTCGAAAAGTTTCAGTGGATCTAAGATTCTTTCAGAGTTCAAACTCTACCAGAAATTGCTTCGTAGGAAGAAGAGAATATAAATATTCAACACAGAGGTCAAAAAATAGAGATCAAAATAAACACAAAAATTGAATTGAAAAGTTCAAAACCACAAATAAAATAATAAATTTTAGTTTATCAAAAAAAATGTATTCAATTTCTGCTTTTATTTATATTTCGTTTTCATATAAATTTTTAACAGTTACAAACAAAGCGATGCGAGTTTTTTAAATCAGGTCATAACTATTTCAAAAAAATTCCTTATATTTCCATTGTAAAAATTCTTATAAAATGATCTAATTCAAAACCGAGTTAATCATCATTGCTACAAAGTTATGAGTAACACAAAGATATCAAACTGGATTAAATATTTTAAAGAACATAAACACCAGGTGCGTTCATTTAAGTATTTTCAAGTATACAATTATTATTAATGACATAAGAAACTTTAAAACAGAAATTTAGAAACAGTTGCACAATACTGACATAAAGTTTACATCATGATATAAGAAACTTACTGGAGTGACTTCTTGTATTGGTCCACTACTCATCATGGTATTTATTTCGTTATTCTTGAGTACCGGTATAGAATTGCTGCTTGGAGTTGGAGTTACCGTTGGACTAGTAGTTGGATGCAAGTTGATCACACTCTCCTTAGAGCTTTTGTTCGGGGAAATTCTCGCAGGAAAACTCAAAGTTTTCGTCCAATGGGCAAAACTTCGTACCATTTTCTCCGACACGTTAACGACAAACGAAAAAACGTCCGCGAACAGAAAGAAAATAAAAAACGGACCCGATTCACCAATAAAACCACTTTGAAAATGATTATATCCCTTTTGTAATTTTAAATAAAAATTGATAACAAAATAAAAATTCACTTTATTTATTTTATTCACGTTGTAGTCTATATAAAAATTACGTATAAGTCTTTTGAATAGAAAGAGCGTGATACGAACTTTACGCCTAAACGTCTGGAAACGATCTGTATATTGTACGCTTTCAACCTAGCGGCCTTCCATGGCCTTTCTCCCCACCAATTTTGAACGAACAGCTGTTCCCAAAGCTGGAAAGGTACACGATATAGCCAGCATAGCATAGAGTGGGGAACGAAATCTTCTTCGAGGTAACCGGTAAATCGGTGTTTTGTTTTCCACCTACTTTCTGTGGCAACTTTCTTGTTTGTACCTGTTCGTACACGTATAAACTAATGCGTGACCGCGGCTGATGAAGAACGTTTTAAACCTTTAACATTTCGTCTTTTTAAGATATTTACCATAAATTATAGATAAATTAAATTTATCTAGGATAGTAGAGTAACAACTAATGATCAAGTAATTGTAAATCATTAAAAATATTTACAAACAAAACGTGTGTAATTAGAATTCTTTAAATTCTTTTTCAAATAGCCATAAAAACATCTGTAGAACAAATTTTAAGAAGTTAAAAAGTAACAGCTTGTCGTCAATTCTCTTCTGTTAGTTCTTATTGAAAAGGTCATGGCTTAGGATCGTTTTCTATTTCACACAATGGTGGTAAAACCTCAGGCAAAACCATCCTAAAGAACATAACTTTTTAATGTACATTAAATTTGGAACATTAACTAACTTACTCATCAATTTCAACTAAATGATAACATAGATATTTTATGGTTTATCAATGTTTTTAATGTATTCATGGTATTCGTGAAGATAGTTATAAAACAATAAGTATTGTAGCCATAAATAATAGAATAGTTATTTTCAATACGTAATATAATAAATAAATTTACTTGAATATTGTTTCGAATAACATTCAGAACTATGATTGTTCCATAATTGTTTAATGGAATGGCTAATTAAAACAAGATTTAAAATGTAATTAAATGTTGCACACATTTTAAACAACCCACCCAATAAATTGAGCAAAACATGTCTTGTTTCAAGAGGGACTGAACTAATTATCATTGAATTAACCGCCATGCATGGCTTCTCTTTGTAAGCGATATACACATGTACACTGTTCACAAATAGTTGCAAACTTTCGTTCTTTTATTCAAAATTAATGTTAATATGATGAATCTGAAATATAGCGTTCGAAAAAGTATTTTTGTCACAAATGCTTAATTAGGTATAAAAACAAAATTGGGTTGAAAGAATTATAAAAGAATTATTCTGGGGTTGTTCCATGAAAAAAAAAACGAGGAAATGAAAAAGTATTTACAAAAAGTTTCATTGAATTGTTATTATACTGTAAAACTTCTTATGCAAGGAATAAATCAATCATTTGATTATAATGAAATTATGGAAAATGTACAATTTTAATAAATGATAGGGGTTTTGCCGGTTATTTGATCAATTTACCTTAAACAACACCCTCTATAACTCTATACAATAATAAAAACGGTGATAAGATGTTTTGACAAACCAAAACCAATTGTTTCTCCAAAATCTGTTTTCGCGTGAATAATGAGTTTCGAGCAAAATATGGCCAAAAATAATATCAGGGAAAAAACTGAGGAATGAACCTTAAAATGAGTTTTTTCGTCATTTAGTATAGTTAGAATAATTAATGCTTCCATGCTGTATGGCGTATTATGTAGTTTGTATAGGAGAACGGTCATTTCGGCAAAATGTGCAAAAATTTCTTCTTGATTTTAATCACTCGGAGAACCGACCTCAAGATTATTACCTCATTCATACTAAATTCCGATTATTTCCATCGTAGTGACTATTAGGTGGTTAGTATAAGATACTGCGAGAGCTTGCAACAAATGTGTCTGTACAATTTTTTCTTTCACTCTACACTTTGCGCTAACAAATGACGATTCCTCAGTTCAAAGGAGGATGTAGAATATTGTAATAATATTCTATCTTTCTCAACGGAACTATTAATAAAAAGATGATATAGAAAACGTTGAAGAGGGAAACAATAGCAGATTTACGACGTCGAAGAAGTTGCCTTGAGTACGAGACAACTTCATCTACTACTGGTACTACTGGTACATATGTTTTAATAAACGAAGTTTCGACGAAATTGTTGCTTGATGCAGACCAGCCAGTCCTGACGAATAGAACTGTATCATAGCTATTTAGTAAAGAATACTATATAGAAATGAATGTTTAGTAAATAGTCTGGTTAATACATTTCGTTAGAGTTCGCAGTCAGGTGAGGTATTACCCGTTCTGATGATTAGTTCTCTTATAAACGTCTTCTCAGAATAGTTTGACTGGATATAGAGTCAGTCTCGAAATAGGTTAAGAACTATGCTTATGTACTTCGGTAATGGTGTTGAGGGAAACCCAGTTTGTGTACATTTTGTTAAGATACTGTACGATGATTTCGGAGAGTATGTAGTTAGTAGTTGTAAATACTGCACAGGTGCATGTAATATTCGAAGATTTTTCTTGTATGTTCCGCAGAGTGTGGACCAGGTCTATATTTGAGCGACCTGACCTAAATCCACATTGGTATTTTATCAGAGTACGTTCAGAGTAAGCTTCAAGGCATTGGTATATTATGCCTGATAGCACTTTATAGGTGGTATTAAACAATGTGATGTTTCTATAGTTATTACAGCTTAGTTTCTTATATATAGCTTTCTTATAGGTAGGCTGAACGAGATTTGCTTTCCTCTCTTCTGGAATTTATTCATTTCTCCATCTTTTCTCGTAATGCTTTCAATAGTTCAGTAGCTACTGCATCATTTTCAGACACTTTGTAACTCTTTAACTATCGCACTATTATAAGACAAAAAATAACACATAGATGCAAAGTATGGGGTATGTCGAGTCTTTGAAAAACAGACCTTGCGTAAGATATATGGATCGATACAATGGACCAGCTCATGGATAGTGCACACATAGAACGATAATAAAAGCACAGAGAATAGTTTGGCTAGGAGATCTGGAAAGAATGCACAGAGACAGAGGAGTGAGGAGAATTGTAGAATGGATATTTTTATATTTAAAATTTTAAATTTGTAGCAGATCTATAGACTTCAAAGATTTTTGCAAATGATTTGAATTGGCCCATTTAATTTTATGTGGGTCGTTGTCGGATCATACTTTTCATAACTTCGTTCAGTTCAGTTTTAGACGCTGATTATGAGTGAAGGGAATATTGTGTAGCTGTATTTTTGGGTTGATCATAAGCTTTTGATAATGTATCTCATGCTGTTTTAGTAAAAAAATTGTAAAGATAGAACATTTGATAAACTTCTAATTACCGGGTTGCTCTTTGGGCTGTATTGTGATACCCCTCTTGTTTGTCCTTTTTTTGTCATGATTTTTCAAACTGTTTTGCTGATGGGAACTAGGGATTATGGGAGAGTTAGTTTATTGCGAATTGCGATTGATAACAAATAAGCTGTCTGAATAAAGAAACAACGGTACAGTGATTGTTGGTGTTGGACCTAGAGTGGCTGTTCTACCCTGTCAGTAAGAATTATTATTATTATTATTTGTAATTCCATATAAGGCTGTGATACTAGTCTATTTAAATTAATTCAGAATTGCTAAATCTGTTTTTAATTACCTTAATTTAAAAATAAATATTGTTTTAAGATACTATTTATTTTTTTGTGAAATAAGATAAGAATTATGTGATTTGAAAATAAAATGAGTTTACGGTGATTCACCGCTGCTTTAGATTGCCTAATTGTTTTGTACATATTTAGAAAATATTTGTGTCTTTAAATAATTTTGTTTATTTTATAACACAACGAAATTCTTACAAAATTTTAATAAATAGTTTTGAAATTAAACAAAATAAAGACAATCAAATTTCTATCGGAACTAGTAATTATGATTTATGAAGTTTATTGCTATGCATTGCGCACTTTTATTCGAGTGAAAACAATATGCAGTTCGATATGGAAAACTTGTTGCTTTCACTTGCATGCTATAATACTACTTGTTATATTAATAGAATAAATTCATTTCACTTTTTAAAACTCAATTAAAATTTGATAAAGAAAAGAACGTAATCATATATTTTTATTAGAAAAAATTTCTATAAATATTTATTTTGGATTCTAGGATTTCTTTTGAATAATACCAGATTAAGTTTGTTGTTTTTGATGATTTGATAATCATTATTCCTGGAAAATGCCAGACTCGCTCACGCTCAATAATTGAAGCCAGGCTCCATCATTTGCGGTATGTGCCTTAATAATTATTTGTACAGACAGACAGACGTCTGGCGGCGTCTGCAACCGTTTGCGGTATTCAGTTTCCGGAACGACTACTTTCTGGAATTTCAGTTAAGTGGTCAGTAAATGAACTGACGCCTTCCCTATACCATCACGACAACTTTATCACATTTTCAGATTAATTACTATTCAAAACAAACTTTAAAATTTTTTCAATTTAGTTTGTTACGAACACCATAATATTTGTTCTGTTACTATCTTAAGATCCTCCGTCTATTTACCTATTGGGTAAACGCCACCGTGAAAGGTGCTATAATACGCACTTCTCAAAAACAAACAGAGCATTAACCCAGTTCCGGTGTAGTTGCTTGTTGCGGAGGAATTGATAACAGACGTGTAGATACACGAAATGGGCAGATAAATTTTTATGAATGGTCCTATTTGTATGCGAAGGAAAGATAAGCGTTAACGACTTCTCAAAAGTCTCTTTTTAACTGACAACGATGAAGATATTTCTTTAACTTTACAATAATGCGGGACACGTTTATGTATAATTCTTTCACTTGTCATTAAAAACAAACGTGCGGTGAGAAGATATAGAGAAAAGGTATGTAATTTTTCTTCGCGGTGAACGTTTCTGGAAATTATGTTGAGGAATGTTAACAATTCAATATTTTTCATTACACATATGTATAAATTCAAAATAAAATTTATGTTTGTAAGTTATAAGATTCGTTTTATAAGTTTCTTCCTGTTCTTTAATTAGAAAGTTTCTAATTTATTATTACAGCTACTTTAATGATATGAAAATCCTTGGAAAGTTGAGAAAATGAATACAATCAATTCGAGTACTATAACATATTTAGAAGCCTCTTATAAGCAATTTACCTCCTCGTCTATTGTAAGTCTTCTCGCATGAACCTTGTTAAGACGACCGCCACGAAGTAAAATCGAAACCAGATCTCTCATATAACCAATTAACGTTGCTGTGAAACACCAGCTGTATCCGCTTCGGTAACGCCTTTATTTTTTTAGTTTATTTCCCATTTCGCGGATGTCCACCATAACCACGAGAACTAATTTAGCACGGAACTTAAACCATACCACCCGCAAATGTAGTAAAGACCAAATTTATTGGAGTAAGCTATATAATTAAGACTACAACAGTGAACGGAAATGTTATGAAATTGAAGAAAATCAAACAACATTTTTCTTTTACACATTATATAATCAACATAATCGATTCCATACACTTCTGCAATGACCAGAAAATACCATCAAGTCGCTTTTTATGTAATTGATTAAATGCGATTTGAATGCATTCAATTACTTCGGCAACTGTATTTGGAGAAATCAACAGCTCTTTAGATATCATCACATGAAAGGGAAGTTCCTATTGTATTTATACAGAGCGTTCAACAATGATTGTTCAGTTCACATACAATAGTTCTTATTGCACAATGTGTTTCTTTTATGTTTATAGCGGTAATTTGGATTACAATTACAGTGGAATTGCGTTTTTTAGAATCATATTTCAACAATTCGTCGAATTTGTATTTCGCAAACTCTTCGGTTGCTATACAAACTTGTCAATGACCTGATGATGAATAAATCTTAATTTGACTTCTAAAGCATTAGCGATGGCATCATTTAAAGTTTTTAGTTACGACAATCATAAAACTAGGACTAAAAAAACTAGAACTACTAAAATTAGACCTTCTATAGAGATAAATAGAGACCTTACCCAACCCAACTAAACTCAACCCAACCCAACCATAAAAACTAGAAGCTCAGCTCAAATTGTTTCAAAATAAGATATAAACCTCTGAAAGCGATTTTTTTACTTTTGCTTGGCAAACTTGTTGAAGATAGTATATAGCTCATTTCAAAATGTAAATCTAACAACTTACTTTCGACATTTTGACTATTTATGCAGTATAAATTGTTCTTTTACCTTTTGCAACAAATTCCTTTTACCAAAATGTTACTCCAAAAATCTATTACGCAAATAAAGTAGGCCTTAAGTTGTCAAAAATCTCACCATTTAGTAATCATGGATCGTCGAAACAGTCATAAGTGAATCATAATAATTTTGACATAAAAATGATTTGATCTTTTCCAACATTTTTGAATATAGGACATTATGGTCGGGTAATCTCAAAACCTGCCATAAAAATTTGGATTATAAAGCATGAAAAGACTGCATCTACTTTAAAAAGAAACTGGCTAACGACTGAAAAATGTTAGTAATTCATAAAACCTGTTCAGTCTTTTGAAACCCATGGCGTTAACAGGTGTTTTTAAATCAAAGTGTTTTCCGAATTCTCGATTTTCTTTAATATCATACATATAAGCTACAAATCGTGTCACAACTAAATGAGAACGATCCCAGTTGCAAATAGAAATCTGACAGGAAATTCTGACCAAAATAACTAAGACTAAGATCTGCTGGACAAGCTGTATATGTCAGATGGGAGTCATTTTTATCTCACAGGTTGTGTGAATAAGCAGAATGTTCAAGCAGCAAGATGTCAAGAAAGTATCACTTTTTTGTTTGCGACTTGTAATTTTATTTTGAGGGGTTAACATAAAAGTCGGGTCTACAAGTCTTGTCCGAGGATCTTGAAGAAATTGAAACCAACAGCTCAAGATGAAATTTGTGATATTCCTGCGATGTTGCAATTAATGGGGAACATTAACAGCGGATTGAAAGAATATACGTATAGGAGGACCATATTTTACCATATTTTCGGACGAAGGGAATACATAATTTGATGGCTTAAACAGAAAAAGATTCCGTTTAATCAGGACAATCGTTACTTCATTGCGGTATAAATACCGCAAGAAAGCGGGAATAATTTCTTACCAAGCGTCAAAAATTAATTGCCGATTACAGTTTAGTTTGAAGACTTAAGAAATTTTAAATCTTGAGGATACTATATTGCAAATAACTGTTATAAGTGACCAAATGACTTGGATAATTTTAGTATTAACTCGATGGTGTAATCATTGATAACTTTATAACAATAAAGAAAATACCAAATCCGTAATTTAAAAAGTAAATTGTTATTTTATTTTCATTTTGAGATAAAATGTAAAGAAAACCTTTACTTTGTAACAATAAGTCTTTTAATAAAAAACTCTTGAACAGTTAAGACTCAATAATAGAAGAGAACAGTTCTAAAACAGATTTTAGATTGTATAGACAGGTTATTGTCTGTTGGCAGTGAAAAGGTAAACACTGAAGACGTTCAGCATCTCTGGTAAAGACGACGACGTTTTGCAACAACAGACGGATGAGTCACGGTTCGCGAGTGTGTTTGTGTTTAGGTGGGTATAATGGGATGGAGGTGAGACTAAAATAAAGGATGGTAAGGTGAACGGCGGTGGCGAAAGGTTAGAAGATGCCGAAAGCATTTAGTTATAGGCCGGAAATCTTCAAAGAGATCGTCCACATAGAAACCCCATTGGTGGGCGTCCCTGTTTTGGTTTATATTTGAACCGATTTCGGCATGTTTGACCTCTATTTTATAGTGACGTTTTCTTGGAATTTATTTTTTTTCTTTTTCGCCGAGCAGGTTTTATTTATTTCTATTAATTAAGAACACACGTATACGCTGTTTCATGACTTTCATTATTTAAGGAGGCATAGGGAGGAATTTATGGTTAAAGGTGGTGGGTACTTTTATTACCAACTCGTCCAATTCGAAATTTTAAATAGCCAATATGGACTCGAGCAGTTTTACAACGGTAATAAGCTTCACCTTGGAGCGCTCGTTGCTTGTGATTAATAGGCAAAAACATCGCTAACGCCACTTTCATAGTCGTGTGCTTACGAACAGAAATAGAAACGAGCTATTCTGCGTTGTATTTGCGAAAAGAAAGAGCGAAAGAAAGAAATAGTCAATTGTAGCGAAATGATGGTAACTGAATTACGAGGAAATTGGTTTATTTAGTGTAAGAACTCAATTTCAAAGCTAAATTTATTTAGGAAAAACACATCATGTTACAACTTTTTAAAGATAAACATTTTTTCCTTATAGATTGATTTCATTTTTAATTAGGTTTATAAGATTACATTCTTCTTTAATTTTATTAGGATTCTAAACCTCGGGTTTACAAACAACTTGATTAACGTCGGATTAACTTAACGGAACTTATAAACCAGCATAAGTATTTGTACTCAAATTAAGTTAAAAAAGCGCATAATTTTGTTATTTTTTTAGTTTTTTGTTTTTATTTGAAGTCACAATAATGAGCTTCTAAGTTTCTCATTTTCCATTTTAATTGGCTGCATAAAGATACGTAAATGAGAGAAGAAACTTAATAGATAAGAAAACTCATTAAAAAAAGAATTATTGTGATTATCGTGAGGAAACTTTACCGAGAGAATAATGTTCTTACCATGTTACACTCCAACATTCCTCTTTTTACATTAGTTTTTGATTGGCACATAACCTTCCAGTTTATCTACACTAATTTGTACGGTACATCAGCAAGTTTAAATTATTCCCTAAGCTTTCGAGTATTCACCACTTCATAGATAACTACTTACACACATGACACATTACGTGTGTTATACATTACTAATGAGGAAGATTAGTTTGAGTTAATAGCAAACCTCCATTAGCGATTCAACAAAAATGAGTGAGTAAAAACAGCATATTCTTGGAACTTGCATTATATGTAGTTTGTAAATATTTTGTGATTGAATTTCGATGAAGAAAACTCGTGCGTTTTATTGGTCGATACAAGTCTAATCGCAAATGATAAGTCGGAAGGACGAAAGAGAACCGCTAACCGATGAAAGGGGCGAGGTTAGGTCTTCACGATGCTGGAACGCAGCAGTAAACATAGAGAAGGCTGTATAGCAATAAATACGGTTAACAATAAAATGAGTCGGTGCCCGGTTCTTGCACAGTCGTTGCGGTCACGATCTGTCTATTAAAGGCGCGATTTAACTGTTATTTAACGATACTGGCGCGATAACAGCGAAGGTCGTTGTATGAACTATGTTAATTATTATCGTGATGATTTAAATCGAATTTATATTTGACAGCTAAATTAAAGAAGAAAATTTTAATTTTTTATAACTTCTTTTAAGCTTTGAATACAGTTTGGTTGCAATACGACATAGTAAAATGATTAAAAAGAATTTTATCAATCTTCTGAAATTATTGAAACAGCTCAGTATAACAGAATTTAACAATACAAAGTTGTTATAGAAATTTGTATTCTAGTTCAATGTACAGGGTGGGCAAATTTGGGTGTTATTATAGGCTATCTCAGAAACTATAAGAGATACGAAAAAAGTAGGTGCCATGTCCCGCAATGTAACCCAATCCCGCAAACACCAAACCTCTATCTTCTTTTGTTTTTAAGTTATAGCCAAAAAGTCAAATTTTCGTGATTTCAATAAATTTAAATCAACTCCCAACTTTATCCTGCATAATGGTACAAGGGCAACTTTCTGTCATATTCGTGCAAAACCATATAGCAATTAAGTAGTAATTACTGTCCGAACCCGCCTACTATAATTAAAATTTTGAATATTAATCTTTAATATTTCAGAATTAAAAAATAACGCTTATTTTCCCCAAATACACCATGCGTGCAATACATCATTGGAAACCTACAAATATGCTCTTTTTAGTAACACCATAATCTACTATAGTTTGTATTTAAAAAAACACAACTTTGTGTTGTATCTCAAAAATCATCAAATATTTTTAAAATTTTTCAACGGCAGTATATTCTACTTAAAAACGTGTCTTAAGAACGTATCAACCCCATTTCTCTAATTTCAAAAATAAACGAAATATGAGCATTTTTTGAAATCACGAAAATTTGACTTTTTGGCTATAACTTAAAAACAAAAGAAGATAGAGGTTTGATGTTTGCAGGATTGAATTAGTCTCGAAAAAAGAGACCGGGACATGGCACCTACTTTTTTCGTATCTCTTATAGTTTTTGAGATAGCCTATAATAACACACAAATTTGCCCACCCTGTACATGTGCAACAAGAGCGATTTGTGTCAAAAAATTATAGATAAATAATAAAGATCTAAAATCCTGTTTAGAGCTGCTTTAACATAAGATTCTAGTTGGGAGGTTGACATATGATGCAACTAAATTTTGTAATCTGATAAAGTTAATAGGAACAGAAGTACACAGTAGAGACATAGTGGAGAAAACAAGTTCAACCAAAGAGAAGAAAAGATATAACTGCGTATACATAACAGTCTAGCATTGATTCAACCCAATCCAGTAAAATCGAAGAAGAATTTCAAATGATTTAGAAGAAAAAGAGCAGCCTCTCTTATTTGACAGGATTTGATTTTGCCAGCCTTGGATATTGAAACGAAAAATTCAAATGATATTTCATTACTATCAATTAACTGAAGCGGTCTAAAAAGTTGTGCAGAAAATAATTGAAATAGGATTCAATAGTATCAAAAGGATGAACGGAAAATATTACATGTTAGTATTGAATGAAGACGACCGAAAACGAAGAAAGAAAAAAATTTTTCGACATTAAGGAAGTGTTCTAAAAAAAAGCAGTCTTAGCCTTAGACAATGGTACAGATTCAACCCAACCTCAATATGAAGTTGACTGAAACGTTATATTTCCATCTAATAATTGAATTGGATGATTACCACCATTGAATGACTTAAAAATTACTAACTTCCAGTGATATCGATATTGTTTAGCAAGATTATCGAAGAGTGGTACATGTTATGGCATCTTGAAGAATGAATTCTTGAATGATTATCAAATTGAAGTAGTTATGTACCCGGAGACAAGTAAAGCCTTGTAGAAGAGTCAGAAGCCAAAAAGCACGTTAAACAGCAGAATGAATTTTTGGTATTAACACCATGTTTATAAGTTGTAGAGAAGCTTTGACAAGAGGCTATGTGAGCATTTCCTTTGAGCCTGTATGTTTTTTTGATAATATCAATTATTTATAAAGCCATAAAATAAAGGATGAGCTTTATCACTGAAATGATTTTTCGATTAAATACAGGTTTTTTTTCAAACTTTAGCGCAATCTAAGAAGTTTTGGCACTTGAAATATTCAAGTTAATTTGATCTTGTAAGTGCATAAGTCAAGATCTTTACGCAAAATTTGCCACAATGATAAAAATGACGTTTCATTTCGTTTTGACGTTGACTATGAAAAACATTCAAAGGAGCATTCCTATTAAAATACAAAATTGTTATGTTCTTATTACAAAACCCTTTACTTAAACACTTACTTAAGTGATAAAATTCGTCCCATAGTGGCCAATTAAGAAAGCTTGGACAATGAGACAATATTAACAATAATATAACATATAAATTATAAAACTTATTGAATGAAAACATTTAGAAGGTGAAATTCGCCTAAGGCCAGGCGCGCACTCGCGACTTTATTGTTGACCAACTTAAAAATCGCTCGATTAAAAAGTTGCCATTAGATTTCCCCTCAGCGCACTATCGACTAGATAGTTGCTGCAGTCTTAAATTTCAACATGGACGCTACTGATGTAGCATGTGTCTGTGCGTTGATTATCAAAAGAAGAAAAAGGAAGAACAGACGTTTTTGGGTTCATCTCCTCATTAGTCAGCGACTGTTTAATGGTCAATTTTATAAACTGTTTGAAACATTGAAAGACCACCCCATGAAATTCTTCAGTTACTATAGAATGAGTTATACGAGTTTTAACATCTTACTGACTGCAGTTCAAGATCAAGTTTACCATAATAACATTGTTTCTTACAGATATTTGGCAACAGGCAACAGCTTCGCCTCTTTGCATTTTGAATATTTACTTGGCCAAACAACAATAAGAGAAATTGTGAGAGATACATGTATCGCTATTTGGGAATGTTTAGTGTCTATATATATGCCACCAAAAAATACTGATGATTGGTTACAAATAGCAAACAATTTTTACAAGCGAACAAATTTTCCTAACTGCATTGGAGCCATCGACGGCAAACATATTAGAATAAAAAAACCTGCTTTCAGTGGATCTTCAACTATAATTGTTTTTTTCAACTGTGTTGCTTGGAGTAGCAGATTCCGACTACTGTTTTACTTCAATAGAAGTTGGAGCCTATGGTTCTGCAAGTGATTCCAATATTTTCAAGAAATCAAAATTTGGCAGTTTACTTGAAAAAGGACAGTTAAATATACCAGGCCCAACATTGCTACCAAATGAGGAAACCGGAACTGTCATGCCGTTTATAATTTTAGGCGATGAAGCATTTGCTACTTCAGAACAAATTCTACGTTCATATCCTAGCAAAAATTTGTCAGTTACGAAACGTGTCTTTAACTATAGGCGATCAAGAGCCCGTAGAATGGTGGAGTGCTCGTTTGGCATATTAGCTGGCAAATGGAGGATACTGAATAGGCCATTAGATACCAGTCTTGAATTATCCGATATCATTATAAAAGCATGGTGCATTCTCCACAATTTTGTTAGGAAGCACGATGGAGTTTGTTTCGAAGATAGTTTGTACGAATGTCATTTAGATAACATGAATCCCGTTGGAACAAGAGGTACCGTTAGAGGTATTCACATTAGAGACTATTTTGCAAAATATTTCACCTCTCCTCAGGGAACTGTTCATTGGCAATATGACAAAATTTAAATAAAAATGCCAATACAATATACAGGCTGATTCAAAAGTATTTGGCTAAAATGAAACCCCATGTGGAATAACCAATTTTAAGTCGAAATGAAAGAAAGCAACTGGTAGCAACTGACCGAATTGTCGCCAGTGCGCGCGTACAGGTTAAAACGTGTACGTTGCATTATTCCCGGCAACAGTTGAGTCGCCTTGAAAATAGGGCAAGATGTAATTTTTTAGTTGCCGTGATTAAATAGTTGCTAGTGCGCGCCGCTTCATATAACTCAGTGTATTTCATTTTGGTGATTTTTAAGTTGCCGCAACTAAATCGCTAGTGCGCGCCTGGCCTTAGAACTATTAGGTTAAAACTTGTTGACAAATGATTAAACTTCCAAAATAGGTATTTAACCTGTTACAACATATACCAATCATAATGAAACTAGTTTTCAGAATAGCGTAGTAATAATTTCCACCGACACAGTTTTTATTCCTGTTAGAATCTGTAGACTAATCTCAACAACGGAAATGGGTAAAATTACCATCAAATTTACATTTGGCACGTCGTCGGTGGTTATTATTTAACGTCCGCTTTTCCTACGCGTTTGGATATAAAACGTGATCGATTACAGAGGAGCACGCTCGCAACACTAAACAACGGCAATCATAAATATTCAATCGTTTAATACGATCGTTTTAATTTCGAATACGCAACGGCATTGACACACTTACCATTTTGGACAAAGTTTTGTACAATTTGTTCATTTTGATGGCACAGTTCAATATAATAATATAAAAAAAACGAATACAATCAGGGTTAGCCCGCAGTAAATACCGACCTATTTACTACTGATAATTGAAACGAAACAAATTCGATGTTTTATCTGGATGTGAACGAGAGAGAGTAGTAGAAACACGAGTGGTTAATTAAAATGTATCAATTAAAAGATAGCGGAGACTTTTCTAAGAAAGTGTTTCGATGAAACTTAGATATTTTGAGAATTTCTGGAAAATTGAGAAAGTAGATTTAGTTTATCCTTAGAAAAATAGATCATTTTAATGTAACAAATTGATTTAATTTAATTTATACAAGCAGGTGGCAATATGGTGTTTTATTTCGAAATTGTAGATGAACGTTATGGGTAATGAACACAAACCATAGTTGACCCTCTTATTTAATTCAACATTATCAACGAACCATGCAATAACCGTTGATGTTCCACCATTAAATATAGCGAATATTTTTTCCTTGTCATCTAACACTGAACCATAATCATGATTCATCTAATATGATTCTGATTAGTATTTTAATTTATTTCAAAACGTCCTAGAAACACTTTTATAGATTTTTTTTTAATCTCTGCGAGTCCAATCGTGTTCGATGCCACGACCTTGCCCCAGGCTACCACATACAAGAAGCATCTCTTCGAACGACCATATTCACTGTGAGTTGTCATATATAGAGAAGAAAGCCGACTTTCCGGTATTTGGCGGTATGGCGCCTCGCGGCTCCAGGTCAAGCTTTCAAGCAACGTAGACGACGACGAAAAAGACGAGAATAAAAACCGATTTTGCTTGATGCGTTAAAGTAGGAGAGAAACGCCAAAGGAGCGTCGATTTTGGAGACTTGTTACTGCCGCATTCTCCGTGTATTTTTATTGACCACTTATGTTGCCAGCTTAACTGGATTTTGATGGCATTTCAGGCTATTAAGATCCTGATAAATTAACGCCTACCAAGGGGAACAATAATAATTCTTTTTGAATTGTTTTGAAAATGTTCGCACCTACAAATTCTTGTGTTTATTACATTTGTTATATAATAAGTATAATAACCGATACGAAATTAGCCCCCAATTTTTTGAACCGCCACCTAGATAGAATTTTAAATGTATTGTATTTCGATTCTAGTATTTGAATCGAATAGGTAAAAGTTAGATTAAGTCGTGATTGACATCTTGTTGTTGGTAGAGCACAGAATTCGGAACGATTTAGAAAAAAAGTTTTATTATAAAAGTTGTAGCAAACTTTATTCTTAACAATATTGCTCTTTTACACCTTTGCTCTCAAATGCATAAATTTCGAGATAAAATCGAATAGGTGAAAATTAGATGTAATTGTGGTTTTACATTTTGTTCTTGGTAGAACACGGGATTCGGATGGTTTTAGAAAAAAAGTTTTAGTACAAAAGTTGTAGCAAATTTTATTCTTAACAATATTGCTCTTTTACACTTTTGCTCTTAAATGCATAAATTTCGAGATAAAATCGAATAGGTGAAAATTAGATGAAATCGTGATTTTACATTTTCTGATTGGTAGAAGATGGAATTCGGATGGTTTTAGAAAAAAAGTTTTAGTATAAAAGTTGTAGCAAACTTCATTCTTAACAATATTGCTCTTTTACACCTTTGCTCTCAAATGCATAAATTTCGTGATAAAATCGAATAGGTGAAAATTAGATGAAATCGTGGTTTTACATTTTGTTGTTGGTAGAGCACGGGAGTTGGATGGTTTTGGAAAAAAAGTTTTAGTACAAAAGTTGTAGCAAACTTTATTCTTAACAATATTGCTCTTTTACACCTTTGCTCTCAAATGCATAAATTTCGAGATAAAATCGAATAGGTGAAAATTAGAAGTAATCGTGGTTTTACATTTTGTTCTTGGTAGAACACAGGATTCGGATGGTTTTAGAAAAAAAAGTTTTAGTACAAAAGTTGTAGCAAACTTTATTCTTAACAATATTGTTTTTTTACACTTTTGCTTTCAAACGCATAAATTTTGAGATAAAATCGAATAGGTGGAAATTAGATGAAATCGTGGTTTTACACTTTGTTGTTGGTAGAGCACGGGAGTCGGGTGGTTTTTGAAAAAAAGTTTTAGTATAAAAGTTGTAGCAAACTTTATTCTTAACAATATTGCTCTTTTACACTTTTGCTCTCAAATGCATAAATTTCGAGATAAAATCGAATAGGTGAAAATTAGAAGTAATCGTGGTTTTACATTTTGTTCTTGGTAGAACACGGGATTCGGATGGTTTTAGAAAAAAAGTTTTATTACAAAAGTTGTAGCAAATTTTATTCTTAACAATATTGCTCTTTTACACTTTTGCCCTTAAATGCATAAATTTCGAGATAAAATCGAATAGGTGAAAATTAGATGTAATCGTGGTTTTACATTTTGTTCTTGGTAGAACACGGGATTCGGATGGTTGTAGAAAAAAAGTTTTAGTATAAAAGTTGTAGCAAACTTTATTCTTAACAATATTGCTCTTTTACACTTTTGCTCTCAAATGCATAAATTTCGAGATAAAATCGAATAGGTGAAAATTAGATGAAATCGTGGTTTTACATTTTGTTGTTGGTAGAGTACAGTTTTACTATAAAAGTTGTAGCAGGGTATTTCCACTTTCGTATTGATCAAAAATTAAGTTTTCTAATGAGTACTCTTTTATGAGGACTCTTCTTATAAAAAATATACATGTAAAATCTTTGATGTCTTAATCAGAGCTCGAAATATCACGATATTTATTAAATTTAAAAATTTAACTTCACGAAGAATGTTTTTTAATTAAAGTAAACTTTGTAGTATATCTACTGTTGTAACGATAAAACTTTGACATTTATATTTAACTGAGACCTAAAAGTTTTCATAGCGCGAGTTTCCAAACAACTTTGTATAAGTAGCTTCTGATTACCCAGCAGACTTAAAGTTTAAAACTAATAACATCCAAAGCTCTAAAATTAACTTTTCTCGCGAGATAACGAAATTTCTATAATTCTTTTCGAGCTAGTTAATCGATTTGGAAGTAGACGAAACTCGATATTTTTATATGTTTATTATTGGTTCAGTGTTAATTGATTGCGGTAGTCGGTTTCGAATATATTTATGGTCGCTGTTAAACAAGAAACATCTTTAAAAGATTTCGTTTACAGGTAGTTAACGAAGATCTTTTGCCAGATATCTATTTAGTAGCGAGACCTCACACATTGTTTACCCGGTGGGCGGCTCCACAGGGATTGACCAAAGGTTTTGTGTTAGGTGTTATAAATCACCTTGGTTTTGGCACCGTTTCAAAAAACCTACTTTTATCCTTCTAATATTTAGATTCCACCAGAAATAATAATCATTAAAATAATTCACCAACAAAAATATCTTATTTTGCAGTCTTAATTATCCTATTTATCTTCTTCAACAAGGTGAAAGTTTTCGTTTAGACAACGATTTTTTCTAAAGATTCGTCACACAGGAACAACATTTACCTACTTACATAATGTCTTTGTTATCTGTTGTGTTAATCTAAGTAATATTCTTTTTCTTTGGGGGTTCTTTAGGACCGCCTTTGTTCGGTTTGAAAAGAAGATTGTGATTTTTTTGCAATCCGGTTATGTTGTCAACGGTTTACCTGAAGAAGTAGAAGAAGAAGCAAGGTCAACCCGTTACCACACGATGCTGCCGGTTCAAATTGAACCCCACTATAGAAGAAAGATCGTATTCTCGTGTAAACAAGTAAGAACCTGCATTAGTTCGAGGTGACCACTTACACAAGCAAGGTAGGGCGTTCACCGTTGGAGAAGTAATAATATCTGATCATTGAAAGCTCACTAACAAAAAAAAATAAAAAGTGGAAAACCCGCTGTGATTATAAGAGCATATCATGTGTAGAAGTATCTAATTTGATGTATGTAATTGAATATGTATTTGAAGAGGAAACAAAATGAAAAAGAGTATATAAGAGAGTTAATTGCGTCTCGCTTTGTTTCGAAATGTTCGTTTTGGTGGTATGGAAGAAGTCGGCATCGAAAAGGTGTCATAATGAGAGCTTTTCAAGAATGGGCATAAAATCCCAATATAAATTCCACCGGGTCGCGATACGGTATTCTGAATTCGGAGGCTAATTGCCTTATACATCGTTTCGAGAGGAACGAGAAGTGTATATCAGTAGCGAGATATACCTATATGTATAAAAGAAAACGACTAGAATGTGTGTCAACGATCGCGACGAATATGCATAATGTATAACATTAACGATTAAAGTCATTAAAGAGGTAAATCGAACGAGCATAACAACGTTGTACTCGTATATATTAGCATAACTAATTATGAACAGTTTAGAAGTTAGCAGTTTTAAGCTGACAATGTAAAACTTAAGTATTCGGTTCTCAAGCGTTCTTTGTTTCGTCTATCTAATTAAGTTTGATTATGTAGATTTGATTCTACCCTTTTGTTTGGAGTTGAAGTAAGGTCGAGGATTTAAAAAATTTTCAATTAATAAAATATAAATTTATTTTCAATTTTAACATTGTATTTTTTTATTACAGGAAAGAAATTAAGTGTAGATTAATAAAGTCTAACAAGGGCCTTTTTGAATTATATTATCTAGAGTAGTCCCAAATTGCTACACTTCCTGGATTTTTAGAAACAAATTATTTATTTAGTACGTTGAGTACTTATCTGGACAATGATTTTACGTATTTGAATGGGATGCAGATTCGAATATAAATCTAAATTGTACTTCAAGCAAGAATTTCAGTATTAACATATTGATACAAATTAATTGTAAGAATCCATAAAATCCGTTGTAAAAATTATTACCTATTAATCAGTTATCAGAAGAAGCATAGCTTATGCCAAAGCTAGACAAAGCTATATAAGGAATTCTTTAAATTTAGGTTGTTACCCTTGTTGCAAGTAAAATGGTAATAAATAAAACTCTTGCTTGAAACTTTTAACTTACTTATATTTTACGATACAGATTGGAACCGGTTTCAGACAGAACTCCCCATCATCAGCCGAAATGCATATAGCTCAGCATAGCTACGAGCAATGTTATATAGCTTAGAACTATCGTGTAATATTAAAATAATTTCATTCTTTTAAGGTTAAAAAGGTTCAAAATAAGAATAAAAAATCTTCCTTGTGCAGTGACAGTTATTATTTTCTAATTTCAACCAAACCACTATTGTAGTTAATAATATTATGAATATCCACATCTACCTAGTCTATCATTAAGCGTGAGAAATATAGCCGTTGTTGGATATTTCTCGTATTGTTAACCCATCCAATATGTAATTTTGCCGTATTTCAACAGTCAATCTGGTTGGGACTCATTAAACCTTTAAATACGTTCCATTAAATTTCTTAAACCCTCACTTAATTTAATAACTAGCTTCTACAATAATACACTAAAATGCTTTTTTTATTTAAACGCATAGAATCAAATTGTTTTAACAAAAACCCTAACACGCTGTTAACATGTGTTAAATATTTACATACTAGTCTATGAGCTTTGGGTTTCTATTGTCGATGGAGAGTCAATTTAAATATTCACACGGCCAAGAGAGTAGTGTAATAAGAAGAGGTTGCCGTTTATATAATAAGCTTTCCCACCGTTGTCGTCGTTTCGGCCGTCTTCTTTTGTATACGAAAGACGAGACTCCCTTTCGATCCAGTCGATTGATAAAAACGTTATGTGTACAACGTTGAAAAAGATTTTACGATCGTTACACATATGAGGGGAACTTTTTTATGTAAACTGCACCACTACAGTGTGCATTGATATCCTCTCGGTTACAGCAATAAATATTTAGATAGCAAATGCATTTGAATTGCTCAACATGCTTTTAAGGTTTATAAGAAATGTTATTTTTTTCTAACATAATGAGTATAATAAAGTATCAATTACTAATAGTTTTGTGGCATTAATGTGTTAATTTGAACCTCCAAGGGATAGAAAATCAAATTTGATTTTCAAGTAAGTTGATTTTAAAAGTTTCTTTTTAAATTGCATTCTTAAGTCGTTTGCATCGTGTTTCGCACAATGGGTACACCTCTCACATCCACATAATACCACGAGACGTTTCGTAATGTAACCTAATAAAACCGCTAGAGCCATGCAGAGGTGTATGCCATTAAAACAGGTATATATCTACCAGAGATGGAAGCGACCTTGCGCTCAACAAGGCTGTTGACCTTTTCGCAAGAGCC
Source organism: Onthophagus taurus (assembly GCF_036711975.1). Classification (NCBI taxonomy): domain Eukaryota; kingdom Metazoa; phylum Arthropoda; class Insecta; order Coleoptera; family Scarabaeidae; genus Onthophagus; species Onthophagus taurus. The sequence continues at coordinate 15,820,811 of NC_091967.1, read as the reverse complement.
CATTTCACAAAACCTCACTGATAATTAAATTAGAAGTTAGAGAGTTTAGGAGGCGTTAAACAATAACGTTTAGCATCTAAAGTGTACACCTTCGAGGCTTCTTTTCTAATGATGTGAAGCCGATGGAGAGATAGTTGTCGTAATTATAGGAATACATCATTAATTTGTTTGCAGAAAATGAATCCTGTAATTCTGCTTGGGTAAGAAACGTGTTGTTTTCTAGATTAGTATTTATAGGCTTTGACGGTCAGTCCACTTTCGATTGTAAATCAATTTAACGTTCTATAAACATGTATAAGGAAGTTAACAGAATCGATTCTACTCACTCAAATTGGCAATGAAAATTGTAAGGTGCCATTTTAGTGATTGCCAGTTTTGATCGTTGTAAATTATGCACCGTGCTTTTACTACTTCAATAAACCAGACGAAAATATCCCTAGGAATTCAACGCAGAATGTTTGTTTCACCATTTTCAAAATTATAACTACTTAATTTGTAACAGCTTTCCCTACTTTGAAATTAATTTACAATGTCCGGTAACCAAACAAAATCTACAAGTTTAAAACGAATACTACGTCCTTTACATTCGTACGGCTTATGATTTATTTACGAACAGGATTTCACACACATCGAAAAGGAAACACCGTTACCGAGGTTCACATACACACAATCTTTACAACTATAGAAAAGAAATTCGCACGGAGAGCATTCGTTATTTCTAGTATCTTTTCAGATGCATCTCTTTTATACAACTAGAATGGTGTGCGTATAATATAATAGAGGGAAAGTAATATCTTTTTCCTATATGCTACGACACAAGTTGTCTCGTAAATTGTGTGTAGACAGAGGAGAAATTACATTTTTCTCGAGGTACGTAATATAACGACCGAGTCGGATGTGTGAAGCGTTAGTCATAACGTGTGTTTCATTCTCTGTCACACATGCAATTGATAGGATGTCCAAATTAAAAAAGATACAAAGAAACGGGTGTGAAATTAAAAAAGAAATTTATAATCACAATGTTAGTCTGGTCTTAACCTAAAATGAATCATTTCTCAACTTTCAAATATACACGAAATTTGAATTGTATTGACTTTTTTACTGTTAAATATTATTGCTAGGAAATATTAACTATAAGAACATAATTGGGGGGGAAAAGTGGACACCCAATCTTATTACTAAATCTGTCTAATGAGGCATTCTAAATTTTGGGTAATTATTTATTAGTGTTAAAGAAACCTTCAACAACTTCGTGAATCAAGAAGTAATTAATAGTAGATTTGTGAATTTAGACTAGGTTTTGAAAACCTCCCTTAATCTAATTGGGATTAACCGATTTATCCAACTAATTTATAAATACCTTCTAAAGCAAATTTAATGGCAAGGATACAAAATTGGATCATTAGTGAAGCTGTCTCTTGAGCAAAGTCATCATTTTTTTTAGTTTCTGTACGAGAAGCAATATGACGTACTAATTTGTATAATTTTGTATAAGACAGTGTACAATGAAGTTAAATAGGGATTCATTTTTCTGAATTTTATAAAATTGTACGAAAATAAAGCTTTATGGGTGCAACTTTAGAATATAATATGGAATTGGAAACAATTTCTCCTGCAAACTTAACATTAATCTTTGTCCAAGGAAATTCATCAATTGTCAACATAACCAAGTAAACCGAAAATACAATAAATAGCTTTAAACTAAAATTAGAACTAAAACTAGATGCACGGCAAAACCCGAAAGTTTCTAGTGTTAGTTCTAGTTTTAGTTCTAATTTTAGTTTAATTCACACCGGCCGTGAAAGTCTTCGTACTTATACAATAAATAGCTTTTACAATATTACAAGAAAAAACGGAAAATATGGAAAGAATAGTATCCGCACATAATTATGAGAAGATAAGACACAAACGAGCTGATTGCAGAAAACCTTAGATATCACATGGTAAAACGGAGAAACGCAGCGAACACGAATTATGAAGTAGTTATAAGATTTTCAGATTTGTATCGAACACAAATTTGGTTTGGTGTTAGGACTCGAGACCGTCAAACAATTTGGCGAGAAATTCAAAAAAATGTGATCTTTCACATCTGAACATAGGTCGCTCTCATTCTCTTCCATGTCTCTCTGTTCTGTGCTGCAACCACCTTCTTGCCACTTCCGTAATGTCATCCACCCAACGTTTTTGTGGACGCCGTACACTTTTTTAGTTTGTCTAGTTTAGCCTCCAGACTGTTACTCTATATACCCTATCACTAGACAGCCTGCCCACATGCCCAGCCCATTGCCATTTCATTTAAACCACTTCTTTAAGTGCCTTATCATTGAGAACATGCTTTTCACTAATGTTGATGCAGGGTAACCTCAGAGGACATCTCAAAATCCTCAGAGACCCATGTTACTTAATTCAAATTAAAACGGATCATATACTGACAGAATATAATTTCGACCAGCCCTATAAGGTCATGTTTAGAAGCAATGAAGAATGGAAAAAAGATGAGTTTCAACTCAAAAGAGGAGTCCTTGCCTGGTACACCGATGTTCAACGACTGTTGGATTAGGAGTAGGTATGGGTATCAGCAGACCAAAAAGCCGCATTAACTTGCCTTTAAGCTACGATACAACCAATAAGATAACAAAACAAACAAACTTTACGAACACAAATTATGAAGAAGTTAAAAGATTTTTAGATTTGTAAGAGGGGACAAATTTGGTTGGGTGTAAAACATATCCCAACCCAACCCAACGTTGTTGTGGACGTCCTACACTTTTTTTAGTTTGTCTAGGCGTCCACATTATTAAACCTTTGTTTGTCTCCTGATGTTTTCGGTTATTATTTTATTACGTAGTGAGGCGCGTAACATGCATGGCTCCATAGCTCTTTGAGTTGTTAAGAGTTTGCTTGCATATGTTTTTGTTAGACTGGTTGTTTCCAACCTGTATGTTTGTACAGGCAGAATACACATGTTTTATACCAGTTTACCAAAAGCTGTCCACGCCACTCATATGCGGCTTTGTAATTTTTACGTATTGGTTTTTTTTTTCCAGTCTAATAGTGTGACCTAACTATGTGTATTCGTTTACACGTTCTATGTTATTATTTTATATATGTATAAATGTAGGTATTTTCAATAATTTGAGTTTTACATAACATCAGAAAACTTGAAAAGGTAAGGTTTATGGATTGAACAGACAGAAAGTACCAACCTTGTAAGTTGATAAGTAGTGAAGTTTTCACTTGATCTTAAATTGAATCAGTACATGAACAATAATCAGAGACAGTTTTAAATATGTTATACCAATTTTTTTTGAGTCAAGGTTTTCTGTTGATTCGTCTCATTGTGCAACGTGGAGATTGCGTATCCATTTCCAGGTTGCTGTCCATTGTATACCTTTACTTCCTGATTACTTCACTGATACCATCTCGTAGGACATTTCCTGCCACAACCTGTCAATTCTCGTGATGCTCCTAAGAGTGCATAATTTCCATAAATAATATTTAATCATAAGTGTTTCCATAATTGTCGATTTAAATACGTAATTTATTGATCAATGTAAATAATAATAATGAATTGAAAAACAAAATTATTGTAAATATAAAAGAATAAAAACTTTTAAGGCTTGTTTGATATAAAAAAACACCATTTCTTTATTGGATCCAACCATACAATAAAAAAGGATAAAATTGGACCAAAATAAGTATTTTTCATAGAGATATATTTGCAGTATAACAAATAAATTCTTTATTACACCCACTTTAATATAAAAGAGATAAGATCAAATTAATAAGGACTTATAAATTGATAGCGTTTGGTTAATTAAGTTTTTGCTGCGGTTACAAATTGTTTAAAATTAACATGAATAATTCTGTAATTAATTTTTTAGTATTAATATTTTCTAGGAAATATGAATTTTAAGGGTCTTACTTTATATTATCGTGGCTAATTTTATTTCCTAGTGGTTTTAAGTCGTTTGAAATTAATATAGAAAATCCTGTGATTAATTTGGCGGAGGGAAAAATTCGTGGAAAATCTGTTAAAGGATGGAGAGGAATTGAATTTTTTAGTTTTCAAGGAATTCCTTACGCCGAACCTCCGAAAATTGCGATTTAAGGTAATATAATTTATTTTTATTATAAACATTCTTAATTAATTTTTTGAAAGTCTCCTAGATCCAAAAAAATTGGATTGGTATTAAAGATTGTACAAAAGAAGGTTCGGAGTGTTATTCAAGGCATATGATTCAGTATCAAAACATAATTTGTTTAATTTTAAACGTGTACACCAAAGAGGTTATTTAATATAATAATTATTTCGTCTACATTGAAATTTAACATTTTTTAGTTACCAAATGGAACAAATGTTTTAAAAAAACCGGTTATGGTTTGGATTCATGGTGGTGGATTCATATCCGGTTCAACTAGAACCGATCTCCATGGACCTGATTATTTAGTAAATGAAGATGTAGTTGTTGTTACGATTAATTATCGTTTAGGACTTCTTGGTAAAATTATTACAAAAAATAACAAAGAAATCCAATGATGATCTTTTAGGTTTTCTTTCTTTGGAGGATTCAAACTTGGATGTACCTGGAAATGCTGGATTTAAAGATCAAGTATTATCATTAAAATGGATACAGAGAAATATTAAAAAAATTGGGGGTGATCCCAATAATGTTACTATTCCGTTCATTTTTTGGTTCTCTCCCCCATAACTAAAGGCACAATTTTAATTAAGCAATTATTCAAAGTTCATCAGCACTCTGTCCTTGGTCTGTAGCAATTAGCCCATCAAAATCTTTAATTAATCAATTAGAATGTGATTCAGAAAAGGATTTATTGAAAAAATTACGAGAATTATCCGTGGAGGAATTACTTAAAGTACAAGAAAACATAAAGGGTGTACGATATTAATATTTTTTTTCCTCAAAGATTCATCTTATAATAATTTTTTCGGTTTAGAATTTTACTCCTGACAAACCAAGGTAAATTGGTTTAGTTATTGAAAAACCAAGTAAAAGCGAATCTAATTTTATGTTAGAACATCCTTTAGATATAATTAAAAAAGGATCATACATTAAAGTTCCCATGATTATCGGGTATTGTTCGAGTGAAGGACTATTTTTTGCCACCATGGAAAAACAAAGTAATATAAAGTTGTTAATTACTAACTTTGAGGATGCAATACCATATTATTTAAATATTACAAGAGTGTCAGAAAAATCCATAGAAATCGCGGAAAAAATTAAAAAGTAAGTCTACGATGAGACTTTATTTAAATCATGGATGACATTTTTGGCAGCATTTTAAAAGTTTCCTCCCCAATTAGGGAGGATAAATCATAACACGTTTTTTTTTTGGAAATTATATGAAACAAAATGTTATGTACCAACTATGAGAAATCAGCTTACATACTATCGGTTTTTAATCAATCCGGAAGGTATTAAGTTCTATACCTCTCTCTCAAAAACGAAAGTCCCGCTGCCAACAATCCAGAGACTAAAATTAATAAACTAGATTAAAACAATATTTTGAAATGAATGAACAAACGTTCCTATACATATTTTGAATAAAACTAGTTATCGATTGAACCAACTGTGCATGATATGATTTATCTTTCAGTAATTGCATCGAATGCGGTTGAATGATAACGCACTTGTTAGCCTTAACAGGTTAATTAAAATGTACCAACGAAGTAAATTTACTATTCCCATTGCACAATTCATTGCGTTCGTGCAAATCCGTAACAGAGATTACAAATCGGTTTCGATCGATGTTCTAGATAAATTCAAACACATGGATAATTTATCTACATATCATGTATACCGAAGAAATACATAATTTAAGAAATGTTCTTATAATTAGTCAGTTTGTTTCGCAATGAATAATCTAAGTGCTGTTGGGTGAATGTTACGTCGCATTGATCTTATTGGATTCGTTTACGTAATATGGTTTAGAACGAAATAATTTTATTATTTATCTATGTTATTTATTATGTACACATTTTTGGTCATTAAATTTAATATCGAACCAACATGTAAGGTAATTCATAATAAATTTGCATATTTTGAGTTAATTAATAAAATAATTATGGTTTACCTCAAATATTCAATTTTATATTAATTTTGTTCGAGAGCAACTAAAAATCGAATTTCATCACCTTCTTTAAACACTCTTTCACCGTGTCGATGATAAAAACAAGATGGCCATAATTATTATTTTTAACACTAAAAATCCTATTTTTTATAAAAAAAAATTACTTCAAGACACACTTGAAGTGTAAGCTAAACAAAGAAAAATCTTTTTTGAAGAGGTGTACAATGATCGTTCAAATTATTATCGCCCCGAAAGCTCATATGTCAATCAAAAAACGTCTTCTAGGTCTCCTTGAGTAAACACTTCTTGGGGTTAAAGGTACTGTACTGACAAAGGGGCCGACAGCGGCATTCTTCCGATAGATCCTTTCGCTCGCTTTTGTCGACGAAGAGTCTTTCACTCATACGAGAAGAAGCGCGCGTATAAAAAGGAAAAAAAATATAAGGTAAACACAAGAGAGTATAATTTGAGTGTGCGTCTAGACCCCGTAACTTGACCCTCGATGAACTTCATGCATTGCATCCACGTAACCAAGGAATGTCTTTTGACATATTTTTTTTTAAGAGAAGCAGGATTTGTTTTGTATCGTGGGATGTGTAAGTTTAATTTTAATATGAATAGGTTGTGGAAGAAAGGGGTGATTAATATGACATGGTGAATACGAAATGTAAAGAAAAATTAAGCTTTGTTAGAAGATTAAAACAGATTAAAGATAATTAAAAAGGTAATTTGACACATTCTTAATGCTTAATATTTCAAAATTGCTAATGGTTTTAGGTAGGTCGTTGTACAAAGACAGCTGCAAAAGTATACTCCTGGTACATTTCAGCATCCTGTTAAAACATATGGTTCTATCACACGTGTCGCTTTTAGAGGTTACGGTTTATAAACTAATAGGGGATGCGACCCCGTTGTGATATGACCCTAATGGGTAACGGGAAACGTATCGCGAGAGTGTAAATAAATATTACTTTACACTTTCAACTTTCAAAATTAGGTTTCCTCACCCTTCATAAATTACGACCACAAACTCATTCAATTAAACCATTTTGCCTACTTTTATTTAATTTTCTTTATCATTTTAACCGACAACTTTTTTTTCACCGTGATAAATGTTCGTTATTACTCCAGACATTTTACAATGTTAATTACCAGTAATTGAGTTGCCGAGTTCCTACCCACATAATATTATGACTTTTATAACAGTACCGCATAGAATACGGGGCAAAGACTTGTCTTTTCATTCATTTGCCAGCATGCGGGAAAGTTTTCTTTATCCGTTCGACCCTTCCGGCCCGGTCCTTCCATCGTGGTCTTTAAAACATCTGCTTCTGCCTGTTACACGTGAATTTGCCACGTGTACAAAAAGGTGGCTTTTACTTATTTCTTGACGAGAGAGTTGTATTGAAAAGAAGTGGAAAAGGGGCTGAATTTTATTACTTTTGGGAAGGGTGTAATTCAGATTGAAGGTTTGTTGAAATCTTGTAATGAAAGGAAATCGTTATTTATGTAATCCAATTCAAGTGACCTGATAAAGAAAACTGCTATTTATACAAGATTTCCCACGTAATAACAGCTGATAACAAATTTGGAATTACTGACAGAGGATTATTGTTCATAAGCTGCTAATGTAAGATTAGGTATTGTCGATAGAAAACTAAATCCTGTTTAGACAAGGCTAGGTTCTGGTGGCTGAAGACTATATACAGTGTGTAGATGTCTGGATATTCCTGGTAAATGACAAGGTACTGCTTATAGGTGACTAAATATTGCTGGAAGGAGACTAGATGCTGCTTGCAAAAGACTAAACAATGTCGGTAGAGATTACCCTTTGTTTGAAAACTGATAGAAAGAGCTTTTAAAGAACAACTTATTATGTTATGTTTGTGGTGGTGATACATGATAATTGTTATTAAGTAAAATGGGGGTTGCGATTCACGTTGGCTTAAGAATGAAGATTATTAGTTTTATTAGAGTCATTAGATTTAACTTATAGTACTTTGGCGAATGTTAAGAGTAAGAAATGTTAATTAAGAAGGATTTCCTGGACTATTTGTGTAATTGCGGTTTTAACGCGGCTTGATGAGTATCTATTGTGACCATTAAACTTCGTGATTGCGCTAAAAAAATCATTAAACAAACAAAATTAATTAATAATTTCTACAAATATTTTGAGAAAGTGAACGAAATGAGAAGACGTTAACTAAGAGAAACCAAAGAAATTTTCTTTAACGAATATAATTAAACTAATTTAGTGAAAAGGTTTTCGTTACGGTAAAGAGTAAATAAAATAGGCGTCCAGACGGCGACTGACCGTTTGGCGGTGCGTTCCAAGCAGCGATTAACCTGAGAATGCAGGAGGAGGTGCGCAGGAATGCAGCAGGGACCGGAAGTCAAACGACTGGTTCACATGATATCTCCTCCCAGCCGTTTTCTGCCAACAGACCGAAGCTGCTCGCTCAGCCCTACATCACATTATACATAAAATGTACAAGAAACATACAAATAACGACAGAATCATAAATATTATTTTAAAATTAATAAATTATAACAAATTAGCAAAACTAATAAATTTATTACACTTTCAAATAACGGTTAAATAATTTTTGTGGGTGCCTTATGGTACAAACCCCTTTTATGTTAATACTTCCAGATGTTTGTAATAACAAACCTCTCAACTGTGAAAACAATTTGAGCCGTTTCAAATACGAGTTCTTTCGACCGGTACACAGTCCTCGAATTAAATACTTTACTCTTTCGAGTGCACCACTACGCTTTGTGTTTAAATTTGAATGAGAACGTCTAGTGAAGCTTTAATTTACGTTGAGAAGCGTTTAACTGTGTACAGTAGCAAGGAGTTGAAACTTTTAGAATTCTCTTTATCGTTTGGTACAATAGAAACTTCCTAAACCATTAAACAATATTAACGAGAAATGTTGATTACAAAAAACCATAAACCAAATTATTTAGAAAACAGCTTAGGAGATTAATTCAGAAAAATATTTTCTCTTACTTTCACTTCCTCATCTTAAAAAATAAAGGTTTCTTCGATAAACTTCCTTTTTAATAAACACGTGTCACCGTTTCCGTCGATATTGGACACCTAAGAAAATAACAAAGGATCGACACGCTTCGTAGGACGAATTGGATCATTGAGCTAAGAAGGAAGTTATGGTTTTCGAATCGGCGTTCAACGTGTGCCATAAGGTATCTTGAAAACATCCCGTATTGCGTAACATCACGATTATTGTCTTTTGTTTACAGTTCCTTTTGTTTTTAAGCGTTCACAATGAGGAAATGCGCTTTTTATGAACATTTAAAAAAAAATTGTATTCACCATTGTTACCGTTTAATATTAGGAATTTATGGTTATTTAAAACGATAAATTAATGAGGTATTCTTATCGTAATTAATTTTACCATCAAGCTATATAAATATGAATATTTTACAATCGACGAATCTTATATGATTATAAATCATAAATACTTTTATTTGTATATCTTATAAATATACAGAATTAGCGGTTTTTACTCTTCTGCCAGTAGTATGTAGCCTTTTCCAGCAGTATGAGTTGACAAAAGATAAATCATTACCTCAGTAGCTAGATAGATAGATAACATCTATCTTTCGGAATAATCTTCTTTATTCAAAATGAATGTCTTAACTTGTTTTTACATGTCGTGTGCGCATCATGTTACAGCTTATATTGTTCAAGACGTGGCAAAATCATGTTCAAACATGCTAAAAAACATTGGTATATGGTTTATGAACTTGAAATCATTTTAAATTTAATTTTCAAATTTTATTTAGCATTTTTTATAGGATTAAAAATTATATCATTAACAAATATTGATATTTTCATTTTTGTGTAATAGAAAAAGAAATAATATAACAAATTAACTAAAACCTTACCTTTGCGTAATCCAATGGAACACTTGATTCAGGTCCTGTGAAGATGGTTTCACTGAAAAATAAAGAAATAAAATTTTTTAAACTGCTTTCAATAAACGGATATAAACGAGGTAACATACGTTCTATTCTCGTAAATGCATTAGGGAGAGCAAACGACGTTTTTCCATACATCTCAAACGATACGAGAAGCATTACCCTGAATGGTACTTAATGTATATGCATTCCAGTAACAAGTTTCTATCGAGTTATACGACATATAATACATAGGTAAATACAAATTTATCAACCGTAATATTATTACAGATAAAGTGGGGCATCCAATTATTTGCAAAATCACTACAATAAACTAAATTTAATAATGCCGAGAAGTTTAATTTCATCAGAATTGAATTTCTAATTTGTAATCTTAAAATTGTTACTTGCAGTGATAAAACAAGTAATTGTCGACCCATTTGGTATCTTTTATGGGCGCGAATATGCCCGTGAAGAGGCTGTAAATCGTTGTACAGATGGTGCAGCCTTTGCTTGGTGAGTCGAATGGAAAATAGATTAATAATAACGAGAAGAAGAAGCTGGTCAAATATTGCTCAGACGATTCTACCAGCGGATGAAAGATGTTGCAACCGGGTTGAAACATATGGTAAGCCGGTGAACGATGGGTTTTCTTTTCTTATACTTTGGAATCCATACGGTTGTGGATGGAATGTCTCATCGCGTGTGTTATTGTTCAACACTTTAGCTATGCGAAGAGATCGTAGTCGACTTCAATGACGCGGAGATGAATGTTTTGTGCTTCGACAAGAGCTCGGTATTTAGATCGGTACAGAAAGAAAGCACGTGTCATTAACGGTATGCGATTACTATCAAGGTTTTAATGAACATCACTTCTTCAGTTAAGGTTGAAGGTACTCAAAGAGTAAGTCTTGATACTAATAAGAGGTTGCTACTTCTGTGTATAACTGTTTATTTCCAGATTAAGTGGATTTATGATGATTTTAATGACACAAAGTTGCGTTTTACGTGATTAAACTTAATCACTTAATTTAAGATCTAATCTCATTATTTTTTTCTTATAAGGAGAAAGTTAATATTTTAAACGAAATGAATATTCATTTTCAAATCAAGATTAATATCTTCGCCACGTTAATTACCGTAGCAAAATCTTCTTCATAACGCTTGAAAATCCTTTAAATAATCTCAAAGTGTATACTCAATGTGAGTTTAATTGCCGTTCGCTACAATAAATATCCGATACCATCTAATAACGAGCATATTCTTTATAGACCGCATAAATAACCTGGAAGCGACCGTTAATATTTTTTTTATTTCTTTTGACCTGTACACTTACTAGATTACACGTCTTTACGTTGCACATCGAAATTGCAAATCGGAGATTACCTTCAACGTCTATAATTTATAGCCATATCAGATTCTTTATTTTTCATCCATGAGTTATAGTTTTAAAGCACGCTTACACACACAAAAAAATCATTCATTTTAAAACGTGTTTTAAAACACGCATGATGGACACAACGTTAAACGGTGTTAACCGAGAATGTGCTAAACCTGCTTTATTTGATGCGATAAAACGATTATTATTGACATTGTTGTTTTTTGTGTGGTAGTATTTTTTTTGAAACAAAATAAGAGGTTGTGGATGCTGAAAGGGTTCGTGCCTCACCTGGTCCAGGTGTACGGTACACCTGAGATATAGGAATTTAAAGACACGTGGACCTTTGTGCACCTCAATCAATTTTTTTAACAGTAGTGAAGTAAAAAATTAAAAACGATTTAATGTAATTTATTTAAAAAGTTAATTAAAATATTTCCACTGAGTTAATTAACTACAAAAACGAGTATTCTCTCGACCGATACGAAAAAATCATAACTTCCGCTCCTTGAATGATTTGAAACCTTCCATCTTCAAGATAGAAAACTTAAGACGTGTCCTGCCATTGTACCATACCGACCAACGCTTCGCATAATTTTATGCTCAATGAATTAAATAACGTAAATTGATGGCATCCGTCCATTTTCTCTCTCCAGCGACGGGGCTGCAATCTAATTCGAGAAATCTTAATTGTTATATTCCAAGCGTATACATAACAACACAACCACCATGGTAAATTATGAATATATTATCTCTACGAATCGAGAATTTGCAATTTTTATTGCTTCATATTCACCTCGTTTTAAGTTCTATTATTTTTCTTTCGTTATGATTTTTTCTTCACGCTTCGTATGAAAGTCATTAAAGTCGTTTGCATTTAAAATTACTTTATGGAGTAGGAATGTTAATTCTTGCGAGCTCGATGCGTTACTGAGTAGACGATGATGGTCGAAGCATGAAGATAATTGGAAGGAATTATAATATTTCGTGTTAATGGGAATTTTAAGTGATTATTGCAGTTTTTGTAGATAAGTGGTGAAAATTAATTTAAATCACACCGATATTTTTTTCATATTTCCTATAAATCATCAACGGGGTACACGTTATGTGTTAACGTTTGAAATTAGAAACTAAACAATCTCGTTAATACGATGGCACGAAAGGGTAAAGTGCATAAACGTGTAGTACAATACTGACAATATCCTATACTCCACGAAGACTTCGTTTACACCAAGGTCGCGAAGAGTGGTTTGCAAGTCACGCTGGGCAAGTGCAATCATGATCATGACGGTCTGGTTTGCACTTACAAACGTACGCCCAGTCATCGACTTGGTTGATTCACTTACTTAAATCAGCGACTCTTGCGACACTTCCATATCGGGATTTTCTAGGGCAAACCGTTCGCTGTTTCATACAACTACTTCCATTAATCTAGTTAATTGATCGCATTCTGCAATAGAATGTAATTGAAATACAATCAATGATAAACCATACTTGGACCAATCCTCACTTATTTTCAATAATTATTAATAAAACGCGGGTTAATAATGTTACAACCAATTATATAATTAGCTTTCATGGAGAAAATTACGAGTCTCGACGAGATTTTCTACTTCATTAGATTATTATTACAGTGTCCTATCGTTATAGGTACATGGTGGCTCCCAACAATTATCTACGACATGCGGCAATTCGTACTTGCTGTTCCCCTACAACATAATAACGTAACGGCTTACAGCACTAAGCGTTTTCTCGGAGCTGTTCATGTAAAAGTGCATTCCGTGGAGTAGAGGCCATAAACTGGACAAGAAAGTATTGAAATGATTCTCGAACAGAGGGAGAGCATGAGAGTAAACTAATAGGTATTGTATAGCTACGAAAAGGCAGGTGTGGTTCGTTTCAAAGATAATTGTGCAATGTATATAACAGAGGTATTTCATACTCTAAAAAGTTTATGACGATATTTGTAGATAAATTAAACTTTTTATGTTGTAAACTCAAACTGACGTTTCATCATCATTTATTGACGTCACATATAGTAGATTTGTAGGATTATTAACATTCTTATCAGAGTAATTATAATGATAGCAAAAAAAAGTTCTCATATTAGGTTTATTCAGTGATTGATGAGTTCTTCATAGTTTAGCAATGGGTTTATAGCAATGGTTATGCCTGGAATATGCAATGGCTTAGTTGCTATTGGAACTGGCTCACGAAAATTGCAATTATTTCACAGAATTATCTCCCAACATACTTATTAGAATCTCAATTGCAGATCAAGCTATCCGCAAATGAATTGAGGTGTTTTTAGATATATCTATTTTATATGGCTCTTGTTAATCTTTGGATTACCTCGTAAAAATGCAAGGAATTCGGAAAAATATGCTTTAAAATGTGCGAAATTTGTGCGGTATAGAATAAAAGTTTAGTCATTAATTAATGTGGAATCCAACTAGAAAAAAAATGTGTTTAACGCATAAGCTTTCGAGATTTTAGACTCTAGCTAATCAAATTAAATGACTTAATGTAAGAAAGGAATTGAGAGGCTATTCAAATTTTATCAACGCAACTTTCTTAATAATTTGTAAGGTTTGTAATTGAGGTCGCAGCGTAGATTAAGCGTGGTTATATATGTATTAACATTATTATTGAATGGGAAAGAGACGCAATCACAATTATAATTGAAATAGGATCGCAAATACTACAAGGTATAGAAAGGCTTTAACTGCATGTTGTTTTGAAAAGGGTAAGGAGGGGTTACTACGTCTACTCAAGTTGAAGTAACATTTAAGAAGTTTAAGAAGCTGTCTATAGAGGAATTTAAATATCTATCATGTCTCATTTTTTCCAATGCGCGATGATGCTCGATTTCCAAATGTTCTTAAGTATATTAAGTACAGCCAGCGTGACCAACGTGCAATACCACCCATTCATTACACTCTGTAAAGTATCGCTTTCTTTTCTCATCCTTTGACTTCAATAAATCTCAGGAGCCTATTCGCCAGTGCCCTATAACTCTTCTCATCACGCAGCAGCATTCCTCTTCGACAACCATACCACTTGTAATTTCTCCCATTTATACGAAAATGGAAAACTCCCATTTTTTAAACAACTTTCAGTTGTACTAATTTGATCTTGTTTGAAATCCTCCTACACAAATTTCACTTCATCACCAATTCTCTCGTTATTAGCTCCATTATCCGCTGTTGATTCCATCAAACCATCTCGACAATTCAATACGATCACCTCCAATTAATCCTTTAATCGCTCTAAAGGGGTGTCTACTTAATTATAGGCAGCAACAATTTGTAGGTGTTAACTAAGTATTCGATGTGTATCGAACTGACATATTGACCCGACAACGCCAATCCAACCCAACCTAAGTATCGTTTAGTAAAGAATGCACGTTAGTCAAAATTTATTACAGAAATCTATCTCATAGAAACTTTTTAATGATACCTATAATCTGTTTTTTATTTAAATCAATTGTCAAAGTGTCGTCAAGTTGGTATTGAAAGTAAAAGCGCATGTCGTGACTTTTACTTTAATTGTGTGCCACCACTGTCTATCAAATTTGTTAAGATTGATTAAAAAACAATTTTCATATAATTTTTTTGCTGCTAAATCTACCATAAAAATGTTAAGGGTGGAACGGGATGTCAACTGTCTAAACGCGAAAAAAACTCTATAATTAGGTATTGTGAAGAAGTACAGACGGAGACACCAAATACGAATTTAAAATATATATGTGATAAAGCTTCACGTATTTTTGATGTATGTGTATTGCACTTGAGTTTTAAAATTAAATTTATATTCAACATAATTGTATTAGGTTCACAGCACGACGATTTTTAAAATTATTCAAACCTACAAACAATATCAAACTGTAAAAAAACCAAAAACACAAGGGCGTTGTAAAATGAACTACAAAACGGATAATAATTTATATTTTATTAAAGAAGAGTTAGGAAGACAAATACAAAAATTGCATGAAAAGAAACAGTATTTTAATCTTAATGATTTACTTAATTTTGCAAGAAATGAATGTGATTTTACTAATGGTAGATCAAAATTACATAAAATTATAAAATCTATGGGATATAGATATAAAAAGATTAGCAATAGAAAAGTGTTAATTGAACAACCACATATAGTTTCAAAAAGAATTACATTTTTAAAGACATACTTGCAATACCTAGAATCCGGAGAGTATACTTTTGTTTTTCTTGACGAAACTTGGATTTACGAAAATGGCACCCAAGTTTATCAATGGGTAAATGAAAATGAAAGATTCGGTATTCCGCAAAGAGCAGAAGGCGAAGGAAAAAGATTTACAATCTTGCACGCAGGTACTTCGTCAGCGTTTTTGCCAAATTGCGATCTCTTGCTCAGTGACAACACGGAGCACAGAGATTATCATAAAAATATGACGTCAATTATTTTTATGGAATGGGTGAAAAATCAATTACTTCCAGCATTAAATAATTTGGGTGCGAAGTGTGCGGTAGTAATGGATAATGCTCCATATCACTCAAAACAAGTCGAGAAAGCTCCAAGTTTCTGCACAAAAAAAATGATATGAAAAAATAGTTAACTGAACATAATATACAGTTTGAACCAACCTTAAATAAAAAATCGTTATGGGAAATAATCCGTTATTACAAGCCTCAAATTGAAAATTCTTTGAAATTGACAAATTAATAAGAGACCATGGCCATACTGTTCTTCGCCTTCCTCCATACAATTGCCAATATACCGTATTTTCTCGAATCTTATCCGCACTCGAATCTAATCCGCACCCCGATTTTAAAAATGCATAGTGGTAAAAAAATTTAGTTTGCGAATGTAATCCGCATCTTTCTTTGAGCAATTCGACAACACCAAAACGATGCGATGCTTGTTGTTAACCATAAATATATATTTTTTCCGTTGACTGACGCTGATGCACCTAAAGAAACCTTGCTTACGACGAGTTTTTATTAGACTGGACTTTAAATTTACCAAGCCAGAAAAAATTGGAAAATAAATATAATTTTAAAAATAAATAGTTATGCCTAGCACGAATTCCGTTCATATATGTACTGCCCTCGTAGTAGCTCGAACGTGGTGTGTGCTTAATTATAAATATAATAGCGTAATTATAAAAAAAAGTAGCAAAAATCTAAAAGGTTCTTCTCTACAGCAAAGTTTAAAGAGATATTATTAAGTTAGCGTTAAAGAAATCGAAAAGCTGGTACAATTTTTGCTGATAATGAGAGTAACGTTGCGGCTGATGCGGAAAGACCAGGTAGCTACTGCAGACTGTGAGGCATCGTGCAAAAAATTTACCGGGCCAAAGAAGAGACGATTTCATGAAATTGATGAGGCAGTTTTCTAGTTCTCTCAAGAAAAACGAAAGGAGGGACTAAAAAATTTTTAATACTAGCTAAGGTTGGACTGTAGGATTTATGCGCCGAATGGTGTTATCGTTGAGGCGCAGAACTACAATTTCCCAAAAGCTCCTAATGATTCTCAAGAAAATTTCAATTTGTCTCAAACTGTAAATGTTAACAAAATGGTAGTATATCTGGATATGCCACCCAATTACACACTGGAAAGAAGAGGTGTGTGGGAAATTTCTTTATAAACGAAAGGTTGCGAAAAATTGCGCATCACATTGATGCTAGCAGTAACAAGTGATAGGGAAAAATTGCTGACTTTACTACTATTGAGAAAAAGACCATTCTGAAACCTGCAAGACTTCCCGAATGACGTCCTAGTTAGGGCACAACAAAAAGGATGGATAATTGAAAAGCTGATGATGGAATGATTAAGACAAGTATGGAGTCGTAAACCAGGAAGATTATTAAATAAGGATATTAATTAATCATAGATGATTGCCCTTGGTTTAGACTTCTTGTCACAATAATAATACCTGGTGGAATAACATCCATACTACAACCTGTATATGTATATGTATATTAACAAACTCGAGAATTAACAAAACCGGGAGCAATTAAAGGAGCTGCTGAACTTGTTCAGTGAGTGTAGGCGACATGGAAAACGATCCCTGAAAACAATATTATAACATCATTTAAGAAGTTTTGTATAATCCGAAGATGACGTAATATGGGAAGAAAATGATACATAAAAATGTAAATATCGTTCTAAAACCCTTAGTAAAGTGGTATTGTTATAATGTGATTTTATTTTACTATTTTCCAAATTGCAACTATACGACTGCGAATCTAATCCGCACCCGATTGTAATCCGCATTTGATTTTAGAGCACATAAAATTTGTAAAAAAGGTGCGGATTACATTCGAGAAAATACGGTAATCCCATTGAACTATGTTGGGCGTTCTTAAAAACTTATTACAATAAACATGTTCAGTCCAGCTCGGAGAAAAAGATCTGTCGTGTCAAGGAGACTTGGCAAAAAGCTCTTGGTCCTTACACTCCGGAGATGTAGGCAAATAGTGTTCGCCACTGTGAAGAACTAATTAAAAAAGATTGGACAACATTAATGGGAAATTCATTAATAACTGATTTACCTCCTGTCATCATCCAACTAGCGGAAGACTCAGATTCTTCCAGTAATTCTGATTTTTAAACAATATTCAAATTTTAATTATAGCACTTAATTATGTTATCTTAATATATTGCTCACGAGTTTTAATTTCAAAACGTAGATATTAGCCAAGTGACGAGAGATTAGTGGCTTCGTCTTTAAAGTGACAATCAGTGACAACTTCGTTTAGAATATACACAACCTTACTTATTATTTAGTGGAAAATATTATAAAGCGTGGTCATAGAACATGGTATCTAGGGTGGTACAGACAGTTTTTTTTATAAAAATTTGGCAATGACAATTGATTTAAATAAAAAACAAATTTTACTCGTCGATAAGTAATGATTTTTTCTTACGTAATTTTCTGTAAGATTCACTACAATTTTTCCTTACAATAATAACACCGTTCATTGTACAACCTTTGAATTATTGGTACTATTGGTTACGTATGGCACATTGCATATTCAAAACCTTTCTCTTTTATTTCACGATAAATGCATAATTAAACCGATAATCATAAGTCACGACGTGTACAAGTCTTAATCGTGATGTAAATATTATGTATGCACACGTATTGATAAAGGATAGTAATACCATTTTCTTCGATTTACATTTAAAATAAATAAAGTTTTTCTATTTTGTAGATTTGCGTGTTTTAAAGAAATCCATTCCAATACTAATACAAACAACTTTCATCACGACACCTATAACTCAACGTTCAGAGTATGTTATGAAACGTACATATTGTGAAATACCGGATTTGTTTGTTGCACCTGGCTGTGGAGCATGTTTGCAAATCCGTTCGCAGGCGCACGAGTAGCTACCACCACCAAAAAGAGAACAATTTCCGGTCACTGACGTCCAAACAACAACGTATACGCATGTTATGTATAATGACGAGCATTTGCAGAACGTCAGGAAAACATATTTCTTAATGGATTGTTCGAGAAGCACTGGAAAATGAGGTAAATTAGAGGAAATGTAAAAAAAGAAGTTAAATGAGAAGTAGCTAATGTAAAAGTAATTACAAAACATTAAAAGAGTATAATGTAAGAAATCACAAAAATTTTAAATTAACAGAGATATGAATTTCAGCGAAACCTCAACTTACAACACAGTAGAACTCTCTCAATTTGTACAGAAACTTTATTAAGTCACAGTTCTAATTGTTCCCGAAACTTAATATCTCATTTCTCGCGTTTCTCCTAACCTTCGTCAGAATTCGCACTCTAACCCCGAGGTTTCTGAGTAGCTCCTCGAGAAATTACTGCAATTATTTTACCTTCAAGTTGCACTTTGCGCACTCCATTGTCCAATGAAACGCCGAAATTGCTCCATTCTGATATTTGAACGGGAACTTGAACTAATCCCAAGGGACGTATAATTTAAATGTGTCTACACTTGGAAATCCCAGCTATAACTCACCAAGTGCGCGATCGAAGCGAATTTAAAGTTGGGTATGCCTATAACGCCCTACGATTGCATGTATTACAACACTTTAAAATGAATGGAACGAAACGAGTGCAAAATCCTTTTAATCTCTTTTCATTTATGCGTATACGTCAAATTGCGTGCAACGGTTTAAATTAAAATTCACACCAGAAAGCTCTTAGAAGTAACTTTTTCGAAACGGCGTGACTTGAATATTTAAATGCAGAAAAGATTGTTGTTAATAGGTGTTTTGTATTCAGGAAGTCTTAGTTGATGTGGTTAGTATTTGGAAACTCCTCGTTTTGCATTAGGTATTCTAATGAAGTAATATTTTAAATACAAATATAAATAATATTGAAATCTTCGATTTATCAGTCCTACTTTTTGGTCAATAAAGACGTACAACAATCTAACGCTGAATAACAATTAAAACTAGAACTAATACCCGCATTAGAACTAACACTAGACTTAGAATTAGAAACATTCGGATTTAGCCGTACGTCTCGTAAGACGGCTAAACTAGAATGTTGCTAGTTCTACTTTTCGTTCAATAAAAATATATAACAATTTAGTGCTGAGTAACAATTAAAACTAGAACTAACACTAGACCTAGAACTAGAAAGTTTCGGCTTTCTTGTTCTAGGTCTAGTGTTAGCTCTAGTTTTAGATCAATAAAAAGTATACAACAATTCAACGCTAAATAATAACTATAACTAGAAATGTCATCCTTGATTTATACATCATATAGGGGAATACCCCGAATTTATCTATGAACATGGAATAGAGCAACATAGGGAAAACCCCGAGTTATATTCTATCTATAAGTGCTAATATTTATATTTCAATATACTGATATATTAAATAGATAATATTAATAGTATAACTTAAAAATATTTTGTCTGTTATATCCGAGGTTCATAGAGGTTTTCTTAACTTAGCAAGTGATGGATGAATCAATAAAAAGTAATGTAACGGTATACAACGAATAATAATACAAACCCACATGATCTTCATTGTCTGCAGGTTGTTATAGCTCAGCTTGATAACGCGTGGGATCATCAACATATTTGCAAATATGCGTAGGTGTAGACAGGTGATGGTTTAGTATAAATAAAACGTTGTTGTATCAGACAATACAGACGTAATCAAGACTTATCAAGGTGTAGATATTTATATCCCAAACAAAGTTATTCCTTCCCCGTCTATGTAGTAATTTCCGTACAAACAACACCCAACAAAAAATTTTATGAGCTTTAGAAAACTTTCTTACCTAGATATATCAAACACGATTCCACCTGGCATTGTTCAAACTTTTTCCAAACCCAGTTGAAACACTTCTTCTTTCAAACCAAACCAAACAGCACATTAGAGGATGTCTTTTAATTGGTAGTTTTTAATTACTTCACGATTAATTTTTTCTCTTTCGTAATATTATTCGGGACACAATTTGTTTTGGGATAACTTTTTCGTTTGTTACTTTGTCGGTGGCACGCGAATGTCTAACGCAATAGCCTCGGTCGGCGGTTGTAAGCGTCAGCAGGTGTCTGAGGCGAGTGTGTCAGGTGTAGCAACGTGCTACTACCTAGCAGAAGGAGTTAAAGTAAAGCGCCACCATAGACCGTACACCGTCAAGACGACGACGGCGACGCAAGACCGGATGTAATGAATATACCGAGATCCTCTCGCTATAGACTATAATAAGTATTCATCCTACCGGTTCTAGTGGTGAATAACCGGCATTAGGATCGTTGAGGGTGCATGAATATTCAAGATTTGTTAATTGCTACACGTTCGTTGGATAACTATCGATCGAAATGAGTGAACAGAACGTTGTAATAACAAGAAAAAGATTTCTTTTAATCCACTTAATCATACATATTAATAAAAAGTATGTGGGTATTATAAAAATCAAAAAACAAATTAATTAGATGTCAAAACACGTGTAGGAAAAAATGGATTAACGTAATAAATAGTAAAATATCGATTCTAACAGTTAAGGAAAATGTGGGAGAAATTACCGACACGCTGTGAATTTTATTAAAAGTTTCGCAACGAAAACAGTAATTATAACCACATTTCATCCTTGTTGGTGAAAGGATTAATTTTAATATTTTACGAAGTGGGAAGGACGTAAAGGACACGAATTCAAAAAAAAATCTGCGAACTAATCTACTCCTTCCGATCGAACATCTGGCGTTGATAATTTATTAATATTAATAGCAACAAATGTTTTCTTGTCCATTTCCTTTTTTTTTGAAGTAAAGGACAAAATCGTTGGAGCAAAATGAACAGAAACAGTATTTTCAACTTGAAGCGAAGAATTAAAGCGTGAATTCAGTGTAATTTTTAAAGTACGCTCCGTTCTTATTAACCTTACGCGTGTAGTGAACCGATAAATTGAGCAGACTGTACAAGAGGAAATAATAGTGACAATGAAGGAACATTTTCCGTTTGTTCACGGTTTTCAACGTTTAAGTAAAATAACATCGTTCTGGTTTATTACAACCATAAAAAAATCGCAATTAAAAAACAAAATTAAAAATATTTTTTTTGTTAAACTGTTCAGCTTGAATTCATAGTGTAGCTCGAAACTTTTTGCTTTTTCTCTATATATATTCAATGCATCATACTTCATGGCATGTCAAAAACTGCAAGATTTGTAGTTTCGAAATGAATTCTGAAAGCACTCCACAGTATAAAACAAGTCTATAGAATAAGTAATAGAGTTTAAATATCTTGTCATCAATATTACGAGAAACTGGAACTCCCCAGAAAAAGTTAGAGCTCAAACAACGAAAGGAGCTTTGATATCAGGTTACCTAATATTGGTAATATTGCAAAACAAGTACATGTCAAGAATATGTGACAAGAGCAGAAAATGCTACCACAAAAAGAATCCTCAGAACAGCGGAGATGATAACGATGATAAAGGTCATTAACAGGATACACCTTGTGACACCATAAAAGAAGTGAGAATATCAGAGTGAGGGAGAAGGAGTGATGAGATAAGTTCTATTCGGTGGTATGAAAGCAGGAGTTCAACTTTTTAGCTTTGTCTCTAGTGTTTTTTTCTTTGTCTTAAAGTAAGAAGAAGAAGAATTTGAAATATGTGTTTGTAATTTAGAATACTCACTCAATTAAGCTTTTTTTCAGGTTATTTGTTTATTATCTGGATGCTGCATATCTCTAAACAGTAAAGTCGTGATTACACTTGCTTTATGGTTCAGTACCTTACGTCTCATAGTCTGTGGGAGTTTTAGTTTTGGTATGATCCGTTGCCATTCTGGATGAAACTGCTGTGTGTTGATTCTGGAGTCTCTTGTGCATGAGTAGTGCACAATAGTGCTATATACCGCATGCCTTTATGACACCACACTGAAATTATTAACTAACATCATGCACCAATAGCTCCAGGCTATGATACAAATTTCGCACAAACAGCAAGTTGTTAATAGGTGTTTTGTATTCAGGAAGTCTTAGTTGATGTGGTTAGTATTTGGAAACTCCTCGTTTTGCATTAGGTATTCTAATGAAGTAATATTTTAAATACAAATATAAATAATATTGAAATCTTCGATTTATCACTCCTACTTTTTGGTCAATAAAGATATACAACAATCTAACGCTGAATAACAATTAAAACTAGAACTAATACCCGCATTAGAACTAACACTAGACTTATAATTAGAAACATTCGGATTTAGCCGTACGTCTCGTAAGACGGCTAAACTAGAATGTTGCTAGTTCTAGGTTTAGTGTTAGTTCTACTTTTCGTTCAATAAAAATATATAACAATTTATTCCTGAGTAACAATTAAAACTAGAACTAACACTAGACCTAGAACTAGAAAGTTTCGGCTTTCTTGTTCTAGGTCTAGTGTTAGCTCTAGTTTTAGATCAATGAAAAGTATACAACAATTCAACGCTAAATAATAACTATAACTAGAAATGTCGTCCTTGATTTATACATCATATAGGGGAATACCCCGAATTTATCTATGAACATGGAATAGAGCAACATAGAGAAAACCCCGAGTTAGATTCTATCTATAAGTGCTAATATTTATATTTCAATATACTGATATATTAAATAGATAATATTAATAGTATAACTTAAAAATATTTTGTCTGTTATATCCGCAGCAAGGGTTCCGACGGAATAGATGTACAATAAATGCGATCTTCATAATATGACAGAGCATACAAAAATCTATGGAATTCAATTCACCAGCGCATGTGTGTTTCGCCGACCTAACAAACCTAAGTCAAATTAAAGTACGTACTCAATCACGACTAGTTGAGCAGATAACAAAACAAAGATTGACATGACGCTGAGGAAATCTTGGTTTACCAGTGCATCAGACAGGGCAATTCGCTGAGCCTCTTCCTCTTTAATCGAATTATTAAACGATAAGATATATACTTTCTGCTGTGTAGACAATGTACCACTTATAGCAAGGAATGAAGATGCTCTCCAAAGGCAAAGCTGCGGAACAGAAACTAGAGCAGAAACGCAGAGAACAAAGCAGAAACTAAGAACGGTTTAGATGAAGTCTCTCAGATCGATCCTAGGATTTTCTATGCAAAACCGATAAGCCAAGGAACCGAATTGCTAATGGATTCAACATGTGGACTGAATGGCGAAAAGCCAAATAGCCAGAATATGTAAACGCAATCGGCCCGCAGAGGAAAGGATAGCAAGAAGACCACGCAATGGTCGCATTTTTTCACTGTGCCAGAATTTATTTATATACTAACAATCTATTGTATAGTATTATCTGATAAATCCTTCAAACCATTGTACATCTAGTTTAGTTAGTATTTAACGAACCTCACCGTGTCTACCTTGCTTTTGTAGCAAATCATAAAAGATGTTACTTGAATATAAAATGATACTGCATCTCCTAGGATATGATTGCTGTAACTCCCACAAGATAAACAATAAGTAGATTAATTTCAAGTATACGTTTCTGAACACCACGAATATTGATCCCAATATCATATCCTTGGCTTTTGCACTTTTAGAATGATATACAAAAATCTTCTACCTCTGTGATTATACTTTTATTTTTATACATCTTGTAACTGTGGTAATTTCGGCTAAGAAATCAATATAATGTCCTTCAATGTCAAAGGTAAACTTTATCAGTTAGCCGAACCAATTTTATCACAGAATTATTATGGAGAAGCGTTACATATTATATGAACGCAGCGTTCTCTACCAAGTATATGAAGAAGTAGAAATATTAAGATTTTCTAGAAACACTACAGTTTGATGCCACATATGAATTGAGGACGCAATATTATATGTATTATCGCTAAATACAGAAAGGACTATTTTGGGTGAAGTCAATGTTTCTATTATTATTTATTACCATTTTTCGAGTCAACATTAACCGTATTCTTTCACCAATTCCGTTCTGCTCTGTATTGCTCGTGCATATGATGACCATATGCCCCTAATACACCTTTCGTGACTACCATACAAAAACACAAATCGCCCTGAGTCAATTCGTCCTTGGTCCTCACACGGCACATATCCACGAGATGATAATACTACTCGTAGCAATCCAACCAGTAATTTTCTCAGTAAATACGTCTTGAGTACGATTTTTTTCAGATCTCGTATAAATACTGTTGTAAAACTTCTTCTTCAAGAACTGATTGTTTATTATTATTGTTGTACTTTTGTGTCATTGAAATCTTTTCATGTAAAGTAACGGATGAGAGTAATTTTATAGTGAACGAAAAGTCTTATTGTATAAAGT
The DNA here is from genome assembly GCF_036711975.1 of Onthophagus taurus. Lineage (NCBI taxonomy): Eukaryota > Metazoa > Arthropoda > Insecta > Coleoptera > Scarabaeidae > Onthophagus > Onthophagus taurus. The sequence continues at coordinate 15,795,666 of NC_091967.1, read as the reverse complement.
GTTCTTGGAATCTGATGCCTGTAAAACGTTTTTGTTCGGTTTATTGAAATAAAAAATTCAAAACTGTCATAAATATCAGTTCCATTTTATTTCAATACAAATGCACTTAAAATTTTCAATGATGGTCATTATCGTGTAATGCAATATTGAAACTCTCAATACGTCGTTCGATCGATAATCAAATAATGCGATGTGTCGCGTCCAGTTTTCATTCGAAAAGGGAGATCGTGCCCTTTTTCTTTTCTTTTGGAACCAGATTGCCATCAAAGGAGCACGCCATTAACTGAGGCTTTGTAAGAGATTGACGCGTTCTTCTTCCGAATGGTGGTATACTTTAAGAACGTTATCGAACGCGTTTCTTTCAGTTACTTTACAACAGCGGGTGCAGCTTTGCAGTAGCCGATATTACTTGAAGTCAAGAGCCCGGAATGGAGAGAGAGTTGCATTCGATCCAATTCATTTGGAACTCGTAAATAACGATGTCGGAACGGAAGCAAAAAACGATTGAGTGGATTTAATCTTTTGTAAGCATGTTACTGTTAGGTTTAAAAATAAATTGAAAAAATTAAATCATATTATTTTATGTTGTTACTGATTTAATTAGTAATCAAAAAACGCATCGGAAGTTGTTAGAATCACAACAACACGCGTACAAAACAGAAGTATAGACACGTTTAAATATGCGACGTTATTTTCCGGTTTACCAGCGGAAGACAACGACCTCCGATAAGCCTACATTTCCTTTATGGTATACCCGTTTGACCATCGTCGTGACAATAGCGCATTCCATACGAACGATGACCATGAAGAAGACGGACACAATAAAGTTATGTAATAATAATAAACAGAAACAAGACAGATGTTGCTTTAGAAATATATAGCCCTTTGAAATCTAGATCTTGTTGATAATTTCTACAGCCTCTTTGCAACGTTTTAGTTTTATTGCAGAAGACGAGTGAAGAATAGGGAGATGCGGGTGAAGAATGGGTTAGATGCGGGTTAAGTTTTGGTTAACTAAATTATTATAACTGACATACAAAAATAAGTTTTTCAAAATTAAGATATATCTTCCTTGATGTACGCCTTTTTATCTGATATACGTTTAAACTTAACGTTAAAATCTTAACGTCAATTTCAATCTTACGTTGCAATTGGGAATCGTGTAGTTTTGACTTGGGAACAGTGTTTCGATTGACATTTATGCTTTAGGCACTTTTAATGGGATCACTTTGCACACAATGTCAATTGACGTGTGAGATTAGTTAAAAGAAATTGATTGCCAAGATAACAAAATAACTCATTTATGCATAATTAAAGTATGACACTTGATGTAATATTATTTATAATCATTATTACATCCTGTAAATACAGTAAAAATTAAAAAAAATGTATTACATAGTAATGCATGTAATAAATAAAAAAGAAATTATGTCCAAATAAGAATTATCGTGATTTAAACCAATAAGAATCTGTCGTAAAAATTGTAGGGAATCCAACGAAAACCAGTATCGTTAAATTTACGAGGTAATTTCAAAATTTTTAGCACTTTTGGTGTTAACAGCATTTTGATTCGAATCGTGGGAGAGAAATCCACGCATTGCAATAACGTTGTAATGAATACGCCATAAAATTCGCTGCCCATTCTGATTCTTACATATTATCGTTTGTCTTGATGATTCGACAAATTTGTATTTTGAATTTGCATTCGTAATAGATTAAATAGTTCCCACAGATATCATTTCATTCTGATTTGCATTTAAACGCATGTTTTCGGAGGAAATTTATGGAAGGAAGTGCAAGTCATTTATGTAAAAGTACTTCTTGACATTATCCGGATGTAGAAAGTTTGGGAATTCGTAAGACCCATTTTACACAGTTAAGAATTCAAATGAAATAGGTAATGGTGTTGAGTCTTTTAAATTATTTTTAATCATTTCAAGGCGTTTATTAACCGTAAAATAGAAAAATCTAATAAACCATGGTCAAACCAATCGAAATACCCTATTAAATAGTTTATTTACGTTGAGACAAGAATTTAATAGATGTAATTGCGAAATCGATCGCAAACACCGTCACGAAACTCAATTATTCAAACTTGCTATATAGAATTTAATGAGTAACAATTTTCTTGTTCTATCCATTCGTTAGTAGGAAACACTCGTGTTAAATCTACTATTAAAAATATAAGGAAGGAAAAACAACGACAATTTCACCTCAATTGCATACTCTAAATGGAAATTTTCGACCTTCGAAATACAACGCAAACAAAGATTGATCACTAACCATTTTTCTTTTAAACGTTAAGAATGCGTTTAATATTATCTCCTTAAAGTTATTGTTTCAAGCGTACACTCTGAATTTAAAAGAAGAAAAATAATTTTACATTGTGGGAAAAGAATGTAGAGAATTTGTCATATATTGTTCTGTGAGCATCGAAGCGTGTAGAACGGAAACTGAACTTGGGATGGAGAAAATGAAGAGAACCGTGGCGCCACAACGAGAATTTTTTATGCGAAAGTTGCATTAACAAATTATCCAAAGCGATTATGTTGTTTATAAAAAAACACTCTTTCCCGTTCGTAGAAGGTGACATTTGCTATTATTAGTTGCAAATCGTGAGAAACTTTATATATTAAAGATAAAAATTGCTTCTACCCACAAATTTCTTTATATAGATAAGTTCTAATGAATATTGAAATTGGTAAGTTTGAACTTATCTTCAATGAGGTCATTCTAGGTAATTACAGAATTTTCCATAAATTAATACGCACTTTAATAAAGACAACCAAATTAAATCAAGATTTATTGTATTGTAGAAATTTACTAGAATAAATAAACTTTGCAGCGACCTCGACGAGGACGAAACAAGATGATAACCTAGTAAATGAAATCAACCGTGCATAGAAACTCTTAATTGCAGCCTTGCCGTATTTGCAACACTGGCTTGGATGTACAACCAAATAAAGTCTGGAGTGAGTCGCTGATTAGCAAATGGGAATAAATTGCACATGTCGCTGTTGACCTTACAGTTAAATGAATAATGTTCTGGTTGTTTTGACTATTTAATCTAAACCTATATCAGAGTTATTTAATTACGAACAATTTACTTAAATTATAAATGGAAATATATAAAATCGTAAACTTAAAAATGTTAATTAAGAAATGTTAATAATGTCAAAAGGAATAAACCAGTAATTCAATGATAATTAATCAATCAAATCTTATAAGGAGGAAATGATCATCGTAAATTGCGTGGGTTTTCGAATAATTTAAACCTACCTTTTAGGAGATGGATAATTAACCGTACAATTTGTAATAATTTGAAAACTTTAATGCGAAGCGGATATGGCTCATTGCGACATACCTGGACAAAGAAGCGTTGAGTTACGAATCTACGAAAGCAGCCTATTAAAATTTTTAACTAAATATACGTTAGATTTAACCGCGTTCAATATCAAAAAGCTTTAAACCCTTTCCTTAGCAACAATATCACCGAAAAATATTTTGTTTTTTTTTAGTTCGTACCGTGTCGAATTGAGTAGTGGAGAGGAAAATCGCAGGTAGGTGAACGAAGAGAAGGCGTTTCAACAGCTGATCCGATGAAAGCATCGAGAACAGCTGGTATGGTTATTATGGTTGGAGGTTTTACGAAAAAGTTTTTATACAAAAGGAAGTTCTAGCATGTGCTTTAAACGAATAAGATTGTTTTATATCAAAAATGTTTTATATTAAATTTTTAATATAACAACATATATATGCTGTGAGCGCAAAATTCCCAACAAACATGTCCTCATTTGTTGTCATCATCTTATATATCGGGAAAGTACCACAATTTTCTTTCGACAAGTGTTCCAAAGCAAGTGGTTGAATGTAATAAACGTTTGTATGCAAATGTGCCAACCTCACTATGAGAAAGCAAACCAACATTGATATCCGGAAAATTAAACAGATATAAATAAAAATTTTAATCCTTGAGCGAAACTGTAAAAATCGTTGGAAGAAATCATTGCACGACAAAGAAAGTCATGGATAAATACGATAGATATGGTACTGTAAAGGGTTTACAACGCGTTGTACGATCAAAGTAGCTTACAGACACGCAAGTTAAGGCAGTAATAAGAGGAGTTGCAGTACCATAAGAAGAGCGTTCCACAAAAACAGTCTACATTGATAACACCATGTAACCAAGCAAAGAGCATCAAAACGATCCTCAAAATTTTAAAAAATATAATATTCACTAGTGAGAGTAAGTTTGCAATTAGCCACTAAAAGTGTGCCAACCTAAAAACGAGGCGTTCAATAAAAAGCACGGTGAAGGCGCGGTTATGGTCTGCGACTGTGTAGCGATCATAACATTAATTCCAGACATTAATTCTTTAGAGTATCTATGGTAGTACCTTGACAGAAAGGAGCATTTCTAGCAAAGATGACCTAAACAATGTTTTAACAGAAGAATGGACAAAAATCGTGTGGAATGAATTCCAAAAAGATTTTTTTGTTGCCACAGCAATAGCTATTATATGAGGTTTTCTAACAAGAGCTGTAAAAAGTGGGCCTTAATCATCAAAGGCACTTTTTCAACATAACAACGATCTAAAACATGAAATACCTAAAACTCTGGATCATCCACTGTAGTCCCCAGACCTTAATTCTATACAATATCTGTAGAAACACCTCAACAAAAAGAACTATTTCAAAAAAGATGATCTAAAAAATGTATTAACGGAGGATGGACAAAACTCTCTTCAAATACAATAAAAATCTTGTGAAATGAATGTCAAGGAGATTTGAAAAATAGCGATCTTTTCATGATTTATCACACTTCAGCTTCCTGTGAAACTATTTCAGAACAATCTCTTGTTTTCAAAGTTATAGTGCGAAAAATGAATAATTCAAACAACAACGAACATGTCAAATTAGTTCCATTTGTTCTTAAACATCCACAGTAACCTGTATTAACTGGTATGTGTTTGGAGCATAATAATTATTCCTGAATAAACATAGAAGTTTTCCAATGCAGCAGTATACTTAAATTGTTACCGCGTGTTTGTGGTTTTTCAATCAATTCATTGGTGCAGTCTAGGTCTGTTTTGCAGTTATGTTCCTGTTTCTTGTGTCATAGAAATAGTCTATTTGACTCCTTAACTGACTATGTCTGCGTACGTACATCAACACTTTCTGACTATATATTTGCTATCTAATCCCAGCTTGTTGTACAGATATGCCAAATGATAGAGTACTAAACAGAAGACTAAATTCTGCTGCAAAAAGACTGGATAGTGCTGGAAAAAGACAATTTATGCCTGCAAAAGACTAAAAAACTGCTGACAGAAGACTAGAAGCTATGATTTTATAAACATTTTATTATTTATTTCTATTTAATGTCCCAGTTAATGCGAATCTCAATTAAGTGTTTAGGTAGCACTTCAATTACTACTTTCTGTGATGCGATTATACTATAAATTAGTTTTTCATCATTACAGACGTTTATGAAAATATATGTTTGGAAAATAATATTTGGAAAATGTTCAGATAAATCCCATATCTGACTGTTTTGAATTTTTTTCGCATTTAGGTCAAAAGTTCGAGCAGATTTTGATGTAGCAATGAGTTATACGTATATCGGACGTAATAAGTATCCATTTTCTTGCTTAAAACGTCCCATTGAACGTGAGTAGGTACTTTAAAGCACTAATTACGGGATCGTGCTGCTATTGTTTCATGTGTGCCACATTGTGCCCGAACTCATCTGCAGTAATATTACGCTCAGAGGAGGATACGAGAGTTTCGACTAAAAATAAACTACCTTTTCGTAAACAATTTTGCATTAACGTCAATGATTTCTACAGAATCAAAAATTAGAAATTATTGATTAATAACAATAATCATAAATTATAAATTTTTTTCAAAACAATACATTTAGTAATATCGGGTTTATTTGGAGAATGGATGTTGTAAAGTAACTGGTAATTTCCTGAAGGCAATCTTGATGTAATAGTTTAACTGTAAAAAATTCCGTCTTAACCGCTGCAATCTGCATATTTCGCACTATTAAGAAATATCATTGTCTATGTAGGGCTACGTGAATGTCAATTTTACTTCGCCGTAATGTGGCGCAATTAATCGTTTCCGTTTTTGTATTTATCGTTTAAAAATTATTTTTTCATTAAGATTATTATAAAAAAAGTAATTATTATTAATCATTTAATAATACATAAATATAGGAAGGGAGTGTCAAAAGTAGAGCTCAGACTAGCACTAGAACTTACTGCTGGCATATGGCTACTTACTGCTTGGGAAGACCACTTTTTGCTTGCAGAAGGCTACTTTCTGCTTGCAGATGGCTATTTATTGTTTGCAGAAGACTAGACACTACTTGGGAAGACTATTGACTGCTTGCAGAGGATTAGATACTGCTTGGGAAGACTACTTCCTGCTTGCAGATGGCTATGTAGTGCTTGCAGAAGACTAAATCATTATTTTTCAATAAAAATCAATAAAAATATACAACAATATAGCGTTGAATAAAAATTAAAACCACAACTAACACTAGACCTTGAACCCGAAACTTTCTAGTTCTAGGTCTAGTATTAGTTAGTCTAGTAACATTTATATTTATGTATACTGTTTTAAAAATATTTTGTTCGTTCTAACGACGATCGTTATATCAAGGTTTTACAGTATTTAAAATTATTACAAAGTTGTAGTTTTGAAATCACTATATCTGATGGTCAGACGTTCAACACTAAAAGAAAATTATGGTGGATTTGGGGTAGAAGCTGTAGTAGCCGCGAGTGTCTTGAAAGGCCACCACCTGGCTGACAGGAATTCGAAACGCATATGGTAAAGCAGCTGCTCTTAGAATTGACTACCTAAATAATATTTTTTTTTCGGACCCATGAAACCTACTTACAATTTTTGGCAAGACACAACCCACTACAAAGCAATTAATTTTTATTATTCTAAAATAGTTTCATTTATTTTATTAGAAAACATAAAATTTGAATCTAAATAAACTCCTTTATGACCCCTACCTAGGTAATTTCAATTTTATTTTAGCATCCAGGTTTCTTAAGAAAAAATAAAATCCCAATTGATTCGTTTTACTCTCCTCCAATTTCCAACACAAAATTTCTTAACCAATTTTACAACTCCTTGGTACTTTAACTAGAAAATAAAAACAGAGAGCACTTACGTTTTTATGTCGAAATAAATAGGAAGCGCCATTCTCGCCTAGAACACTTCAAACAACCTATTTACAAGTTTATCAAAGCGACCACACACTACACTCCACTTATTTAAGTAATAAGACAAGAGATTGTCCGGATGTCATAACATTTGGACGAAATTACGACACCGCAATCCTTTTTTTATTATTTAAGGGGATATTTTGAACTCGAAACCGACCACACCATCCCAACCGTTTTTAAATGCACAACTTTATTTTACTTAATCGCGCATAAAACGCTCCTTATTTTATTATCGTTTATTATCGGTGATGACGCGAGATATCCGCTTTTAAATGTGTAGCAGTTTCGGTCGCTCTTATCCTTCTTTGTATCTATTTAGTTCAAGAGAGTGTGATTTAATAAACAGACGCACGCTTAACGACACACAAAACACTTCTTGTCTAAACGTTCGCACTTTGCGATCTAAATATGGAATAAGCAGCACTGACAAGACGATTCTCTTTCGATAAAACCAAGGGAGAGACGTTTATGTTTACCGTAGTCACTTCGTAACTAGTACATCCTGACAAACACGTGTTTAGTCTCCCGTGACGTAGAAAATATTGTTTATTTGGTAATTACATCGACCGTTATTACTAATAGTTAAAGATTGCCCAGCTGTTATTTTCCAAATTTTATCTTATTTGGGCTATATTAAAAGTGTTGAGTTATTTTTTTATTTAAGGAAGTAGTTTTGTACAAAGTTAAAGTACGTTTACCATATGTTTAAATATAAAAATAAATGTTATGGATTATTAAATTTTATTGCTCAATTAAATAAAATAGGTTACTTAAGTAAGCTTTCATAATTACTAAAAATAAAAGCTTTTTGCGAAATATCTAAAATAACAACAAGATCATTAAACACTCAATTTTTTAACACTTTACATGATACATAAAACCGATTTTAACTACCGTCGAAAATCGTTCGAAAAACGTATTAACATTAAAAGCATTTGGAGATCCTTTTAAACACTTTCGAGACGTGGGTTATTGTTCAGCAATTGTCCATATGATTTATGTCACCGTTCGAATCTTTTCACGGGTTAATAAGGTTTTCGAGCCCCCCATAACAGCAGTATTCTCAAGTTGCGAGCTTTCGCCGTACGTTAATCGATTTGTATCGGCACATTTCGAACGTGCCACGATAAACGTTGATGTTGTCTAATTTTAAGAGGCTGTAAATGTGCATTTTACCTCCTGCTGCGATGTTCTTGGCTTGTTTATTTCTGAACGATAGCGAAGTGCTTTTAGGTACATTTAATTTTAAAACCGATTCAACATTTCCTTTCTTTCGTCGTTCACCACTTCGAAGAACATAAATAACTTCTTTAATGTGAAGATGAAAGGTGTTAAAAGTTATTTATAAAATTTTTTGATTAATTACTTTGAGATATTTCAAACGTTTTCTTGTCAATATTATTATTGTCAATTAGAATTAAAAAATCTTATCTTTTTAAAGCAACAACTAACTAAATCTCAATTACAATGACCGATTGTTATAATATAAATTATCGAACTAAAAACCCTTTACCGCGTCTAATAAAAAAGAAACCCAAAAAGGTGTCGAGAACCTTAAAGATAGATCAACGAAATTATATCGCTCCATTCGAAGTTGTTGTCCATAATAGTGTGAGCGATTGCTGGGTTTCGTTTCTTGGAAAAGTTTACAACATAACACCTTTATTAAGGGAATATGCCGGTGAAGATTGTATAAGACCATTGGTTGCTTTCGCCGGAAAAGATATCAACGATTGGTTTGATGAGTCAACCGGTGATATTCAACATTATATACACCCAATTACTGGAGCTAGAGTACCTCATTGCCCATATGGAAGGATTCCTCACGTTCAAATTCAAGTACCATCAACGGAGTGGCGACCTTTAGATGGTTTACCATGGTGGAAAGATGACGCTAAGTAAAAAATTACTTCATTTTATAATAACATACATTAATTATTTTTTTAAGATATCTCGTTGGTCGTTTAACAAAAAAAGTTCGTCCTGTAAGAATCACAAATATGTGTATTTGTCAAGAAGCCATTATAAATGTATGTTGTGAGGATACTATTAGCAGAATTATGGAACGATATAGAATATTTAATAGTGAACCAGAAAGCTATATTTGCAGGTACATAACATTTTCATTTCCATAATTTTTTAAAAAATTATTTCAATATTTTAGAGCTCTTAACAAAAATTTAGTGATGAATAAAACTCTCGAAGAAAATGGAATAATCGACGAAAGAGAAGAATATTATCGATTAGGATTACCACAAAGTTTATACATACCGGTCATTTTTATGTACTACAGTGATGATTTTAAGCATGTAGAAGAATAAAATATTTATGGATATTTGAAATTAACAAAATGCAGTCAAATAAACAGCATTTATTAAAGTCACTTGGCATATCTAAATAACCAACACCTCTTAGAAGCTGTACTTGAATCAGCTGATTTGCCTTTGGATAACTGTACGCAAAGAGATGAACAGATGGATACAAGGGTACTAAATGAAAAAAATTAAATCCATTGCATTTCTGCTGTATCATTTCTGTTAGCTTTCGACCTCACTCCTTGCATTTTGAGAAGCTTCCCGCTTTCTACTTCGTCCTAAAAACATGACTCGTCCATTGAAGTTACTGATGTAATTGGATAACTGTAGTTCTTTAAGGTTTCTTGAATTTGACCTAAAATTCTCCTGAAGTATTTTCTCTCAAATATCAATACTTTATTAGTTTTAGGGATAATTTTTTGGCTCATGATGTTTTATTACGGTTTTGACAAAACAGTTCATTTTTTTTTGCATGACTCATATCGACGCTACCAAGCCAAAACGGCATAAACATTTACTTGATTTTTCAGGAAATACAAAGAACTTTCATCACTTTCATGATATATTGAAATACATATGCGCAATCTTTAAACCAATATTGTAGCGATAGAAGTTTATATATCTGTTGGATGCAGATTTAAAAATCCTGTTTAACGGTGTACCTAAGTAAAAAGTTACCATTTTGGCGATTGTGCCGTTTTGGATTGGCAGCGTCAATATTATTGCTTTGTTCCATTCCATTGATAAACCATCCTGCATGTTCAGTTTCCTTGAGATTTCCACTTCCCATTTTGAACAGTTTTGAGGGAATATTAACCTTTTCCGCTTTTTTGTCTACACCTTTATAGATTTCCTCCCTCTATCGTGTTCCTCGTTCCATATATTTTATGTAAAGTTCATTTCTTTGCGTTTTGCTGTCCCTGCATTCTTTGTCGAAGCACGGTTTACTTTTCTAAGTCACTCCCAAGACTTCTTTGGCAGTAGTGATTGTAGTTGTTATAATTCGGTTCCATTCTTCATTAATGATGCTGTTTCTGCCTGAGGTTGTTTTCAGTACTTTATCCACTTATCTACTTTACCTACTTCTTTTGTCCAAATTCTGTGCCATTTAGGTTAAATACGTTCAGTTTTCTTTGTATAGACTATTTTGTGTTGATCGTTTACTAATTCTATATCTAAATCTCGCATGCACCAAGAGATGCTCTAATCCATAGCATGGCGCTGTTCTTCTATCTATTAAGGTGATAGTCTGGATATTATCTTTGTGTATGTTCTATATTGTAAACTCTATAAACTGATTAACACATTCCTGCTTGTAACAAACAAGGACTTTTTAGCTACAACTTTTTAGTTGTACTGTATTAATAATAGGCAATAGTATTTATTAGAGTATATTTATTTATTATGTACAAAAGTAGAAGATTTTGGAGTACCTTTAGTAGTAGTTATAAATTCGTTTAAACAAAATTCTTAGAACTGCGCCGTTAATTGTATAAATCTTGTAAATTTATTTCTTCTACAATAAATATTAACATTTCTGGATATAACTCCTCGTTGCACGATTTTTGCAGAAATCAAGAACATCAATACATAAATAGACATAAAAAGAAAGAGCTAACCTAAATCTTGAGTTTTTGTAACTGTTTTTTGATCTAGAACCGTTACCAATAGATAAAAACGTTCATCATTCGTAACAAGTTTAAATCAAAATTTTTTTAGATATTTCCTTAACTAATTTAATAACATCTTTTGCTTGATGCTTCAACTTATCTTGAAAAAAAATTATCACACGATTGAGGTAAATATACCCCAGAACCTTAAAATCCGATAATGAAAATCTAAAAAGGGTACCAAAATAGGGTGTAAAAAGGAATAAAAATCAAACGTTTCAATCAACAAAGAGTGGAGTAAATCATTCTTGAGAAAGTGTTTTTTGAGGTGAAAGAGACTCTTATTGCGGAAAAAGAGTGGCTCAACCTAAAGTATACCAGATAAATCAAGGTTTAACCAATTTAAATAGTAAAGTATTGCAAGTATTTTATCAACTAATCAAATATAATTATTATATTCTCAAACTTAACTGTCGGATATTTTCATATAGGCAATCACAGGACTACAAGCAGCAATAACAAGTAAAACGAGCGATTAGTATTTTATTATTAGTTGTTAAAGACTTAAAGTCAAATATGTTAAATAGTTACCTAAACAACTTGGTAACATAATTTGTTACTTCAAATATATTTTGAAGCATGACGCATTTTGTATACTCAACAGATTCTCAACCTGGATTTTCTTTTGAGAATTGCTTGAGAAACAAAGTTTTTGAAAACACCAATTTCCCATCACCAACTCCTCGAAAAACCGGTACAACAATTGCAGGAATAACCTTCGAAGATGGTGTTATACTAGGCGCGGATACAAGAGCAACCGATGGTACCACAATAAGTGATAAGAATTCTAATAAGATACATTTCTTAGCTAAAAACATCTATTGTTGTGGATCTGGAACCGCAGCCGATACGGAAATGATCACCAATATGATATCCGCCCAATTAGAACTTCACCGCTTCTATACAAATCGCGTTGTACCGGTTTGCGCTGCAAAACAAATGTTGAGTCAATTTTTATTTCGTTATCAAGGTTATATAGGGGCTGCTTTAGTTTTGGGTGGCGTGGATGTAACAGGGCCTCATTTGTATTCGGTTTATCCGCACGGTTCAGCAGATTATTTGCCGTACGCTACGATGGGTTCAGGTTCCCTTGCAGCTATGGGCGTTTTTGAAGGTCGTTGGAAACCGGCATTAAATGAAATAGAAGGCAAAAAATTGGTGAGAGATGCTATTGCAGCAGGGATTTTTAATGATTTAGCTTCCGGAGCAAACGTGGATTTGTGCGTAATCAGGAAAGGATCGTACGATGTTTTAAGGACTTATGAAGAAACCAATAAAAAGATGGATCGTAATGGCGATTATCACTTTTCAAAAGGAAGTTCTGCCGTCTTAAATGTTGATGTATGCAATTATCATGTTAGTGATATTGTTATTGATAAAAATGATAATTTAAGGGATCCAACTGTAAAATAAATATTTTAATATAAATATATTAATATTCTAGATATCTCTATAACTTTTTTGTAAGAAATTTCTCACAAATAAAAAGTTGATTTCACTGATTAACACTGACAGATAACATTTTATTAAGGATATATCATTTTGACAATAGAAATACAAAAAATTTCCATAGAAATCGGAATTTTAATAAAAAATGATAAAAATAAACAAAAGTGACTTTCTAAAAAAATTTATTTCTGTGCTGAATACTACAAATTTTACACAAATAAATAAAAAGGTCTAATACAAATAGGTAAAGGTAAGAGACTCAGAAAAAAAACAAATCCTTACAGAAAATAAAATGATAAAAACATGAGGGTGTAAGAAACTTTGAAAGGGAGGATAAAAAAATCATGTATTATTCCTTAGCGTTTTTTTTGTTACTAGTAAATAAGTAGATAAGAATAAGAACTATTGTTTTCTAAAAACCTAGCCATTTAATATGCTTTTTTTTTCGTATTAATATTAAAAACTGTTATGTATATGTAACTATCAAAAAGCATAAAAATTAGTGGATAGGTACCTTTTTTTGTGTGTGTAAATAACAATATATTATTAAGTAACTTGTTCTCCCAAATGATTTTTTTTTTCAAAAAAAAGCGCTCGTTCGTTTACGTTTTTAGCACCCAATAATAATAGTATTAATGTATTAATAATATTTTTTCCAATAATTACACATATAGTATATATACAGAAGAGTGCAATGCATCACATTTCAGCACACCTAAGCCTTAAAAAGCTCTTTTTAAATAATAAACATCAAGAAACGAAAACCAGCTAAAATAAAAAAACGGATACACAGAAAAAATAATAAGGAAAACCGCGCTCGGTTTTAAAAAATAATAACATTAATACATTTCGTAAAAAATATTTAAAAATCATTCCACACCATGTTTAATGTTTATTTTCCTTTTTTTCTTTTTTTTTTTTTGTTAATTGAAACAGCTCTCTCAACTATTACGATCAATCCATATAGATAATAATAATCGACAATAATTGTTGTAGTAATAATAATCCGTATTTGTTTTTTTTATAATATAAAAATTTGATATTACACTTACGTAGTAGTACTCGCTAAATACAAATAGATTAATAAGTTTTATTAATTAAAGTATTATTATAAATAGTTTATTTTTAAACATCAATTCAGTCGACGTTTCTCTCAGTTACCTGTTGCAAATTATCTGTGATGAATTTATTTTCAATTGGCGGGGATAAATCTTTAACGAGCTGCGGTTCGGCCGTTAGGATGGCAGTTGTTTCTTGAACAACCGTAGTCACTACGTGGTGTTGTTCGATAGTGCCGTTTTGTTGGGGTGTTCTCGAGGCTGTTTTCGTTGCAGTTGGTTTCGCTTTATTCGCAAGTTTTGTTATTTCGGCTGGTTTCTTTGTCGTTTTAGTCATCGTGGTTCTTGTAGTCGTAGTCGTTCGTGTTGCAGCGGTAGAACTCTGAAATTATTTATTAAAACAATTTAATAACTTTTTATTAAAAGTTTCATTTTTCATATTTAACAAGATTTTTTTATTATTAAATTGTTGTAAAAACTTTTTCTCACGGAAAAATGGTTACCTTAAATGATAAGGAAATATACTCAGAAAATTCCTTCTTCAAATATCACGCCACCCTTGGCTGTTTAGAACCATAATATACATAGAATCAAATATGTTGAATTTAGGACACTTTGGCTTCAGATGCAAATCAACGACAGATACAATCACAAATAGATGAACAGTCTGGGAGAATTAATGCCCTTGAAGGTTTTGATGAACGCCTCGTTGACATTTAAAACACACCTCACGTTCTCTGTATGCGTTGACACTGTAGAAGAACTCTGGAAGAATCCAGGAGCTTATGCTTTCTACTGCACATACGTTTTTATAGCAGCATACTTGTTGCCAATAACCACCTCAAATACTCGTGTCATATACTTAAAGAACATTGTCTTACAACTCAAATGCGGATATAGGGCATTAGCTATGATTATTTGTTTGGAATTGAATTGGTCATGCTGAAAATTCAAGAAAAAGTATAAAATGACACTGACCAAACCAAAATTTCAAGAAATAGTCTGAAATCACACTTGTCACACTTTAATTTGCAAAAATAGTTTGAATTTACTCTAAAAAAAGTGGAAACTGGAGAACTGGAAACTGACACTGGAGAGAATATCTGGAACTGCACTGATAAATCTCTGAACTGCAAGAAAAGTCCAGAATTACATTAATCAACCTGCAGATTTGAAGAAACAGTCTGCCATTACATTGGTCAAAACTTCAAATTGCATGTAAAAGTCTGGAATTGTACTGGTAAGACTCTAAAGCTGTCTGGAACTATGCTGTTCATACTTTAATTTGCAGAAAGAGTCTGGATTTATTCGGGAAAAACTCGAAAATGGAAGAGAATGTTTGAAATTATACTGACAAAACTTCAAACTGCAAGAAAAATGCCGTTGATAAACTGACTAAACCTCAGATTTGAAGAAATAGTTTGGAATCATACTTGTCACACTTTAATTTGCAAAAATAGTTTGAATTTATTCTAAAAAAAAAATGTAAACTGGAGAACTGGAAACTGAAACTGGAGAGAATATCTGAACTGCAAGAAAAGTCCATAATTACACTAATCAAGTTCCGGATTTGAAGAAACAGTCTGCAATTACATTAGTCAAAACTTTAAATTGCATGTAAAAGTCTGGAATTGTACTGGTAAGACTCTAAAGCTATCTGGAACTATGCTGTTCATACTTTAATTTGCAGAAAGAATCTGGATTTTTTTTGGAAAAAATTGAAAAGTATGTTTGAAATTACACTGACAAAACTTCGAACTACAAGAAAAAGTCCGGTGTTAAACTGACCAAACCTCAGATTTGAAGAAATAGTTTGGAATCACACTTGTCACACTTTAATTTGCAAAAATAGTTTGAATTTACTCTAAAAAAAAGTGTAAACTTGGAGAACTTGAAACTGAAACTGGAGAGAATCTCTGAACTGCAAGAAAAGTCCACAATTACACTAATCAAGTTCCGGATTTGAAGAAACAGTTTGCAATTACATTGGTCAAAACTTTAAATTGCATGTAAATGTCTGGAATTGTACTGGTAAGACTCTAAAGCTATCTGTACTGTGCTGTTCATACTTTAATTTGCAGAAAGAATCTGGATTTTTTTTGGAAAAAATCGAAAAGTATGTTTGAAATTACACTGACAAAACTTCGAACTACAAGAAAAAGTCCGGTGTTAAACTGACCAAACCTCAGATTTGAAGAAATAGTTTGGAATCACACTTGTCACACTTTAATTTACAAAAATAGTTTGAATTTACTCTAAAAAAAAAGTGTAAACTGGAGAACTGGAAACTGAAACTGGAGAGAATATCTGAACTGCAAGAAAAGTCCATAATTACACTAATCAAGTTCCAGATTTGAAGAAACAGTCTGCAATTACATTGGTCAAAACTTTAAATTGCATGTAAAAGTCTGGAATTACACTGGTAAGACTCTAAAGATGTCTGGAACTATGCTGTTCATAGCTTAATTTGCAGAAAGAGTCTGGATTTATTCTGGAAAAACTCGAAAATCGAAAAGAATGTTTGAAATTACACTGACAAAACTTTAAACTGCAAGAAAAATTCCGGTGTTCAACTGACCAAACCACACATTTGAAGAAACGGTCTGGAATTATGTTAGCCAAAACTTTAATTTGCATGAAAAAGTTTGGAATTGAACTGGTAGGACTCCAAGCTGGGAAAATGTCCTTAATTACGCTGGTCACACATTAATTTCGATTTATTGGAAGGGAACGTCACAACTACACTGACAAAACTTCAGAATTGACACTTCCGAACAAACCAAACTAAAATTTGACACTTCGTCTGTTTAGGATACCATTAATAACGAAGACTGTCTTTACTTTTAAGAAGTTTTTAATTAATACCGTTCTCTATTACGTATAGAATTTGACTTGTTAAAATCATGGGGTTAATACCTTGCTCAAATTAATATCTTTGTCACTTCTAGGTAGTTGGTTCATTCATATGGGTCAAAATTGAATGTTTTGTGCATAGTTTGTACTAAGCAGTGAGCAATCATCAACCAATAACGATGATTTTCAGCGAGGTGAAACATTCATTCCTACCATTCTTATCCCTATTACGTCGGACATATATTTTTTCAGATTCTATCACATCTTCAAAGACATGGCACAGCAAATCAAACAAGTCAAAAAGCCATACATAAAAAAAATTTAATTCTATTAAATATTGTTTTTAAATAAGAGCATTTTAAATTTGTAATACAAATGATATTGTTCAAAATTAGTTGAATGTGAAATAAATACAAGCAATTTTTCTTTATTTCTCACAGCTCTTTAAACTTGTAGGTTAGTAGTATTACTGACATTTCGTTGATTGGTGTCTTTTTGTGTTCTAAACCTTTTTTTGCTTGCAGTACTACAACATAATTGAGTGAAATCAATTCTTCTTTGAATTATTCCATTCCAAGAAAATCCATTATGAAAATTATTAAACTAAATTACAAAAACAAAATAACTTAATTCTACCAAAACACATTAAATGAAAACTTTAATGAAATCATAATTTATTGTTATATACATGATTGAAAAATGTGTCAAGATACAACTGTCCCATTGATTCACTTATGATTCTTAAAATTTCGCGTTATAATAGAAGTCACTTTCAATATAACTGTTTTGTTTGCTTATCCTTTGGGGCGACCTTACCTTGTTCGTCTCTATTCTCCTGGTAGTGGTTGTAGTCGTTTTTCCTGGAGCAGTTCCAGTTTTGGTTACCGTTGTGCGAGTGCTTGTTAGCTGTTTATTAACAGAGTCTTTAAGTTGTTTTTCAGCATCAGGACCCTTTGCATTAAGAGACGATTTTGGCTTAGACATTGCTGATGCACTAAGTGGAGGTCGTGATGCCCTTGCTGGCGAAGATGAAAGTTTTGGAGAAGTTGCAGTTGCTGGTTTTAACGTACTCTAAAATATTTAATTTTATTTTGTTAAAATTATAAATTATAAACAACTTAAAATTATTTATTTATATAAATTTTTACCTTAATTGGAGGTACTGTTCTTGTTGTAGATGTTAAAGTTGTAGGTCTTGGTTTAGTGGTTACCATAGTAGTTTTAGAAGTTGGAGCCGCCTTTACTGGTGGTTTTGGAGCAGCTTTGATAACCTCAACTTTCGGTTCAGATTTTGTTGGACTGGATGATTTGGCGGGAAGCGTTCTGGTTCCGGTTGGCGTTTTAGGAACGGCCGCGAGTTTCTTTGACGCCATCAATGGTTTTGCCAATGCCGATTTCACCTCTCCATTGTGTATTGGTGAAGATTTTTTCTCAATTGTTTTTGCAGGTTCCGGTTTTGTAGCTGATTTGGAGGAGCTGGATGGTCTGGATGAAGGTTTTGATTGAGAAGGAGCCAACGATTTTGCAGCTAATGGTTTCGCTGCAGCTGGTGGTTTTGCTGCTGCTGGTGCTTTTGTTGATGCTGGAGCAGATTTTGGTGTCAATGGCTTTGAAGGTGGTTTTGAAGTTTTAGATGGTACAGTTGTAGCAGATGGTTTTGATGCTGATGTAGGTTTCTTAGTTGCGGATGGTTTTTTCTCTGGTGTCAAAGGTTTCTTTTCTTTTGATTTCGTCGCGGCAACGGCTGCAGTTGCTGCAGCTGCCACAGCTGCAGTTCCACCAACAACCGCAGCAGTAACAGCGGCTGTTGTATCTATTTTAGTTTCAGGTGTCTCTTCTTTTTTGACTTCTTCGTGTGGTGGAGGAACTTCTGGTGGAGTTTCTAATGGTATTTCTGCTTCAACAGGAGGAACAACTTCTTTGATTTCTTCTGAGGGAGTTATAATTGTAGTTTCTTCTGGATATTGTGGAGTGATCAAGTCGGTTTTGATGAGTTCAATTGTAGGTTCTTGTGGAATAGGGGTTGTTTTGATTTCTTCGGTTGGAACTACATCTCCCAAAATCAAAGGTTCTTCGATTGGTGGTACCACCGGACTTGGGGCTAAAACTTCTTGTTCTAAAATCTTGTGATCTTCAACTACCTCTTGAATTTGATGGGGAATGGTTTCTTGGATGTTTTCGTCAAGTATCTCTTTAAGATTATCTTCAATCACATGGATAACTTCTTCTGGAACATTTTCAACTTTTTGATCAACCTCTTCTTTGACTTTTTTGTCAAGAATTGGTTCGGGAGTTATTAATTCCACTCCAAGTTTTTCTTGGACGTCACCAATTCTTTCTTCTACGTGGACTTTTTCAACTAAAACGTCGTTATTTGTAATACCAAAATTGTCTTGTAACACCATATCTTTTTCAGTACTAATGTCTTTAGCTTCTTCGATTATTTCTGAAGTAGAAACATCATCTTTAATCGATGTTGTAACGTCTTCCATTGGCGAATCCAAGTCGCGCATATCATCAGAAACTTTATCATCGAACTTTTCTTCCAGATCTATATCGTTTTTCATCAAAATTTCATTGCTGGGTTCTGGCGAGTAAAGGAGTTCTTTTTCTGATTCTGTTAAATCAAGATTTTTATCTGATTCCGTCAACACGATCGCTTTTTCTGATTCTGTTAAAATAATTTCTTTTTCTGATTCTGCTATTTCTGGAATATGCTCTTCCATTCCTCGTGCAATATTTTCGCCATGATCTAACGTAGTAGTTCTTGATTCAAATTCGGAAATGTGGCCATCTTCCACCATATTTAAATATTTAGAATATTTGTCCTCTTCTTTTAGTTTCTCATCAGAAGTTTCAAAAAGATGTTCGGAATATTTAGTATTTCCAAAAGCATCTTGGGATTTGGTTTCAATCGGTTCTATTTCCGTTTCGATTTTTTCTAAAGGTTCGATATTATCATAATTGGTTAAAGCAGTTACTATATCCGGTTCACCATGAAGACTTTCTTGTTTTTCACCAGACGATATTGGAATACTATTGAATACTGTGTTGGTAATTTCGCAAACTTCATTCGTAACGTTTTCCTAGAAAATTAAAAGAAAAATTGTAAAATCCGCTTGCAAATTTTGAATTGATATTTACATCTTCATTTCTAATTTCGGTCATTTTTTTTATAAGACTATGTTCAATAAAGTTGGTATAAATTACGATTTTGAGGGACAGTTGTCTTAAATTGGTATATTAATGAAAAATTTTAATTTAAAATGTGGTGAAATTATGACAAATAAATTTTGACAATAAATTAAATGACAATTGCCACACATAGTTTGAATAAGATGCATAATAACATTATAAATTACCTGAGTGTTATCAAGTCCAAAAATAGCTTCTTCAATAGTTTCCTTATCTTCTTTAACCTCTCTTTCTATGGTGTTGGCAATCTTTTCAGCAGTTTCAGCTACATCATCAAGAATACCTTCAATATTACTAACGCTTTCAAATACTTGCGATGCTTCTTGAATCACTTCTTTCATATCGGATTCAAATTGATCAAGATCGCTTATCATTTCTGGTGATTTGCATAATGGAGGAATTTCGTCTCCTGCATCGGAAATTTGGCTTAATTCCTCTGTATCTGGTGCCGAATCCAAATCAGGCATCTTCTTAATATCACATGTTGTAGGGAGATTGTTTTCAACGGAAGATAATAAATCTGCAGTTGGTGGAAGTAAATTTGAAGTCGCGAGACTAGAATTAGCGAAGTCTGGTTCTTCGGTTTCTTTGACGATTTCTTTTTCTATTTCTGGTTGTTTGGGTTCTACATCGATAAGATTTTGTTCGAACGAATCAGAAACTACGTCATCTTGTTGTAAAAGTTCGTCTTTTTCAAATGTTTCGATCTTTTCTTCTTCGGAAATATTTTGACTTTCCAACGATTCGGTTGGTTCGGGTGTTATTGGTAAAGGTTGTTTAGCGATTTCTTCCAAAGTTGGAGAAATACTAGGTGGTAAATCACAGACTTTTTCGACATCCATATCTTTTGTTATTTCTAAGTCACTTTCTGGTTCAGGCGTTTTCGGTAATTCTGAAACCCCCAATAAATACTGATTCGATTCTGGGTTAAGATTTTCTTTATCGTCCTGTTCATGTTTTTCTACGTTATCAGTTCCAGCGATAAATTCGTCTAAATCATCAGGAAGATTTTGAACTTCGTTCAAATCGAACGGATTGTGTTCGTTTTCATCTTGGTAAAACGACATCGACATTGGATCTTGCTCTTTTAGTTTTAAAGACGAGATGGTTTCGTCATCTTTGCGTTCGCGAGGTGATTCTAATGTTGTTCCTTCCAAATAACTGGCAGTGGATTCGTCTCCGAAGAGCGCTTTAGTGGATAAAGCCTCTGATTGGTCCAATGGTTTCGCGGGTGTTGAGAATGGGGTTGCGTTTGGTCCAAAATGAAATTCGTCCGTATTTAAATTTGTTGAAGCTGTCTTCGATGGTGTGCTTGGGTAGAATTCAATCTCATCCAGATTCTTACCGTTGAGCAAGTTTTCCATTACTTCCTGTGATGAGAGTTTATGACCCTAAAAATTAGATATAATGAAATATATCTAATTTTCAGTTTATTTTATTATTTATTCGACAATGTTAGAAAGCTTTCATAACAAAAATGTATAAAGTATCATTATTTAGAATAAATAATATATGTATGATGTTGTAATAAATTTTACTTACATTTTCGTTATCATGGCTATTATTGAAAATATCACCAGGTCTACTTTTAACTTCTGATGCGAATTCTGAAGGATTGGGAACGTTAATGTCAATGTCCGTGCGGGCTGTGGCTCTCGGCGATTGCGCGAGAATTTTGTCGTCGATGAGAGCCCTACAGGCCGGAGACGATATGTTTCTCGTTGGTGATGAGATAGGCACAAATTCGGCGGCGTTCGGGTTTAACTGAGACATGTCTTGCTCTTCGTCCTCTTCTATAGTTTTAGTTAATTCCGCAACCTAAATCACAAATTTATCATTAATACCATTTAAAAAATATATCTTTTTAATTACTTCTTGGTCGGTTTTCAAGGAAGAAGTGCTAGTTTCAGCTTCGGCAGAATTTCCCTTGAAGTAATTCCACTCGTCTTCTGATTCTTCACCGCTATCAGCTACATTCTCTTCTACTGTTCCATCATTAACTGAAAACGAAATAAAAAAATCAAAATTCGATAAGATTTTAAATTTTTTGCGGTAAATTTAAAAAGGAAGTTGTCTGATAAGAGTTTTTAAGCTATCTTGCGAGAACACATTCGGGTACACGATCGATACGGGTGCAATGTTTCGAGGTTGGCGAATACGTCGGGAAATGAAAAGAGATAAACAGAGCCGTGAGAATTCCCCTTTCAACAGGTTGCCTATTACGATGCCACTATAACCATTCCCGACCGCGAGATGTATAGTAACGATACGAGAGAGACTAGAAAGAGAGCGCGTATGTGGATGGATGAAGGGAAGATAAGAAGTGAGTACGGCTCTATTATCAAGACACAATAGCGGTCATTGTCGGTTAGATAGAGGATTTTTGTAAACCTTTAGGTATATATAACTATGTTTTTAGGTTTTATATTTTCCCGAGAAAAGATAAGTTTTCGGAGAATTTTATATTGTATAAGTTTATTTTAAATTCTAGTTTTGACTAAATATAAATTTCAAATCACAGAACTTACTCAACCTAACTCAACATATTCTTACTCAAACTGAACCAACCCAATAAAATCAAACAAATTTATAATCATATGAATGACGACACTAAACATTTGCCACCTGATCATCCCCAACACGACAGACCCCACAAAATTAGACCTGAACAAAAGATTTATTACTGTACCATTTAACCCTCGGCTGTCACTGGACGAGTAAGTGTGTGTCATAAAAATTAGGTATTTCATAAAGCAATATTTGCGTAATAACACCACAAGTGGGGATTCAAATTGTATGTATTATGCTCTTTCTCGGAGTATGCTTATAGTTTTGAGGTTTACTCAGAAGCTAAGGATATTGAACGTTTACCTGGCGAACCAGACCAAGCAGCAATATCAAATACAGTTAATATTGCTTTGCGAGATTACTTAACCAAAGAAGGCATTTTTTGTTTTGGCACAGTACAGAGAAAGAGACTTGGAAAGTCTTGGAAGTTGCCTGAGAAAAAGGAAATCCTGAAGTCTAACGTATCCAGAGGAATGTTGCTACTTTTAAAGGTATAAAATTCTCGGCAATAAGCTGGAAAGACAATAAACAAGTTTTATTGCTTTCAACTTATGTCGGTTCTGAACCAGCAGAGAGAAAAAACTAAAAATGAATGTCCAAATATGTCCTTGGGTCATAAAAGAATACAATGCCCACATAGGAGGCATTAATCTGATGGGCAGCTTCATTGATCAATATTGTATCCGCATTAAAACAAGATATTGGACAATGAGGCTGTTCTATCACCACATGGAATGTTTGGGTACTGTACAAGAAAGTTGGTACAATGAAAGGGTAATCCCAGAAGAACATTATGAAGTTAGCTGACTTCTGAACCGAGCTGGCTGAGTCCTTATGCCATAGTCAAAGTTAGTCAGAATAAAAAAGGGGAAAACCAACTGTTAATAATCGACGAGAAGCGACCCCAGAACCCCCCAAAAGACCACGGTCAGGTGTACAAGTCCCCCCATTGATGTAAGTCACGATCGTGTTGGACATGAAAAAGTATTTAATGATTCGAGAAGTAAAGATAAATGCAACAATTATAAATTGGATTTGCAAGAAATGTAAGGTTTCTCTGTCTGATTACAAAAAAAACAATGTTTGGCATTATTTTATACCTAAGCTTATTGCTGCTCGGTTTCGATGTGTAAACTCGTGATATAAGCACTATTTTGGAACTTTGTATAGGGAAGAATAAAACTTTATAATAACGAAAAACTATTAAATACTAAATTTTAACCACATTGCAGACAGGCAACAACTCTAGCCAGGGTTGTACTAAATTGTTCATAGTTTTTGAACTATTGAAAGAATATGGAATTTTGACTTATTACACCCAGAAATGATTTAGGATCTTTTTCAGAAAAAATCTACATTGTTAAGAATTATCCGAGACTTCTAAGCAGCTTCTTAAGCACTTCTGTACTGAGCCGACAGTCCAAATATTCATTATTATTAGCTCTGCTTCAAGCAGCTCTGAATCCCAACGTCTGATTTTCATCTCACAACCTCATAGAACGCTTTAGACTTCGCAATCAGTGCTGTTTTAGAACAAGAAATCCAATAAACTTGGAAGTTATTTCTGTTCTTCAATTCAATACTTTTATTTTTTTTAATATTTATTAATAAAACCAGCTCAACACAAATATATACAAATTCTGGTATTGAGGCAACCTTTCTTTTGAAACGGTGATATCATGTTACATAAGACTGATATGATCATCACTGTAGGCATGGGTATGTTACTAGTGATATAATAGCAGTCCTATAATGTAACAAAGAGTAATTTTAGTCGTTAGTCTTTGTGGTTCCAATTAATCATTATAAATATTTCTGTACAGGGTGTCCAAATTTCGATGGGTTTGCAGCGTATCTCAGTTATTATGAAAGATAGAAAGTTGTGGCTTTCGCGAACCTGAGCTACTTTTTTGTGAAACTTACAATGGCGCAAACCAAATTTTGATAGCCCTCTTCGTTTTCGATATACAGGGTGTGTTTCAGAATTTACGATTTTCAGACACCTCCTGTATCTTGGCTATTCGGAAATGTAAAAACGGGTTCTAATAGATTTTTTCACGTAGAATCCAATGCTGCACGTAGAATTTTTCTAGTCATCACGGTTTCTGAGAAAACGGACACAACTATTTAGCAATTTATAATTTAACTGATAACATATGGTCATGGTTTAAATTAGAAAGTAACACAACTAATACATTCGCCCTTATTAAATTATTAATTGGATGGAAATTTGTGTTAATACTTATAACCTTGATGTCTTGTCACCACTTTACGCGACGATGTAAAGCAATTAAAGTATATTTAATAATATTACCATATACATATTAAAGTCTTAAAAATAAAACAAGAAATTGTTTTTTAAATTAAAGGATTTGCTTTTAAACATAAAAGAAACAAGATTCTAGGTACACATTGAAACCTAATCCATCCAAACAGGTGTATGTTATTTATTTTCATTGCGATATATCCACAGGATATTAATTAAAGTATAATATTTCATTATCCCTGCACATATCTAATGTTTCGTAATAATATCTTGTGCATAAATTTACATTCAGTAAATAATAACTAATCTAAAACTGCACATTTTGCGTTTTATGTGCATTAAATTAATCTTAACATCTACACAATTCATTTGAATATAAAAATTACTAATTTAACTAAAATAATACTTTAAATAAAATTATTCAATCAAAATTATTACTTATTAAATTGATAAATTTTAAATCATTTCAACCGTCTGTTAGGACACACCCAAAAACGTTATAAATGTCTGTAATAAAAGGGTGAAGGGTGAATTAACTGGGAGGGTTGAGTAATGGCTGTAGGGCAATGGCCGTAAAATTACATTATCGTGTATTCTGTGAATGTCTAATTTTTTTGATTTTATCGACTATTTCATTATGTTATTGAAAAGAGTCTAAAAAGAAGTGTTTAAGAGAAAATCAAAGAAGTCTATATTAATAAAAAATAATTGTGTTTATTATCACGTATCACAGAGGAAGTATGGTTAATTTACATTCCACAGAAAAGGTCATACCGAATGAGTCATTGAAAAATATTACGGTGCTCGTAAAGTGCTTACGATTGAAAACCTTTAAAAAAATCAAAACAGAAAACATTTAACGGAAATAGTTCATAATTCTTTTTTTCTTTTTCATAATTCGAATAT
This sequence comes from Onthophagus taurus, assembly GCF_036711975.1. NCBI lineage: Eukaryota > Metazoa > Arthropoda > Insecta > Coleoptera > Scarabaeidae > Onthophagus > Onthophagus taurus. The sequence continues at coordinate 15,770,136 of NC_091967.1, read as the reverse complement.
GTTTTGAAAATTCCAACGTTATCTATCGCACAAATCGTAATTTGTAATGACGCGTTGAAAAGAAATATTCATAACCACTTTGGAATTTTTCCTCACCTGCAAAAGTTATTTCAGTCTTTATCAAAACTTTTAATAATTTAATTAACGTCATACAAGAATTATTATAAAATGTTATGATTGAGTCATAAATACAGAAATTAAAAAGATTTCAAGACTTCAATCATGAATCACATCTACTATATTTAAAGTCGATTTAACAAACTGCGACGACTGAATAATATGTCGTTAATTTCTTGTTTACATCTTTCGGTATTTTTGTTATGTACCAGGTGATTTGTACAAATTCGAAGTATAATTATGATGCCGCGCGTGACTCAAAAAATCAAATAGTAAACGTTTAACATTTAAACGTAACCCAAAGCGTATAACATTTAACGGAGAAAACATTAATCTTCTTGTTTTGAAGCTTATTGACACAAGAATTACTTCATGTTTATTAATTGATAATTATAATTTGATTAATTGACATAACCTTTTATAGCGACTCCATCAATTATAGATTTAAAAATAAGACTTTAAGTAGCACAAATGTGTTTTATTTAGAATTTAAGCTCGGAACTACATAAACTTTGAGAACATCAATATGGATAACAAACAGTAAAAATTATTTACATAGTAATCATAACGATTACAATACGAATCTTCGGGTTCAGTTTAAAAATTCTGCGTTGTTTGATATGGTAATTTATGGTACTTTGAGTACACTCCAATTTAATTACAGAAACAACGCCCTTTTAAGGATCATTTCAGTAGTCTTGAAATTGATACAGCAAAGTCTTTCGTGCCATACTTTTAGAAAAGCACTTGAACTTTAGTTTACTTTTGGATCAATAGTTTTAATTAGTGTCTCTTTTAACGTGAGCGCTCTCTACGATAATATTGGCATTGTCACCACCTTTATAAACGTATTTACTTCTCCAATAACATCTTCTGAGAATCGATATTTTAAAGCTGAGTACACTTTAAACATAATTTATTTAAAAACAAAAATTTTAAAGGTCTTGCCAAATCTACGATTAATGCTTCGTATCCATAGATTATGGAAGTCGAAGCAAATGACTTTATCGTTTATGTACCAGTAGTAACATATCGCCAGCTTCCATGGTGCTCCAATGCTGATAAGATGGGTGCTTGACCATTTAGCATGCATCTGCAGAACCGCCCGATATGAATCGTGACATGACATAAAAATTGGTACACGGAACGCCAAAAAGATTGTTGGAAGTGTTACATGCTAAAAGTTGTAGTACAAGTTATTAAAGGATCAAAAAATAGCCGAAGTATTTAGCATATGTATTAAATATTTTGTTATAAATCCTACTATACTATACTTGTACCTGTACAACAAATTATTAATGTTTTCCTTTATGATACTCAACTACATTATTATTTATAACAATACTTCTTTTAATAATATTTTTGTCCAAAACAGTATGTTTGAACGTCATAGTCGAGATTAATTTAAGCAGTTACTAACAGAAGACAATCCGAACATCCTACAAGAACAAGATTAAAGACGTAACAAAAAAATATCATTCCAAAACTCCCTTAACAGAAAACTAATTTAAAAAGAATAGAATGAAACTTGCATATATGGCAAGATCCTGGCTAACATAATATACCTAAAGTACAGAGATATGGAAGCAGAGTTAATATACAAAAAACGGAGTATTTGTGTAGATGGTAGGACAGCAGCAAGACCTTGACCTAAACGATGGGGCACAAATAACTAGTGATAGAACATTAGAATGCACTATAAAAGATACAAACATACAAAGCAGAATAGCAATAGCTATAATGAATGCATATTTTGATATAAAAGAAAATCCAACAAGAATAAGCATAAAATCTATAACATGGCTACTTAAAGGAAAAAACGGGGGAATCGAAAATAGAATAAGCCAGCTAAGGTAGTAGAGTAATGAGAGGCTACTAAAACAAACATGGAAATAAATGCCCAATGGAAGAAGAACCAGAGGAAGATGATAAGTTGGAAGAGATAAAGAACTTAAAGTAAGAGAAATAGGATTTGAACAGACATAGGAAACTTAAAACTGGCAATCTGAAGACGTTGTATAAAGCTTTATAAAACTTGGTCTTCAACAAATCACCTAGACGAAAGCTTATTGGGACATTATTAAATTTGTATCATCTTCTTTACCTTCACACATCATGTAATTACAAGCAACAATACACAATAAATTAAAGCAGATGTACGAAGAGGGAAACATCTAGATCTTTTATGCAATGAAGTGAAGTAAATAATTCATTGCCTGTTTACCAGAAATGACATTATAAACATTCGTCATCTCCAGGAAACGATTTGATAAAGTAATAGAAAATTATAATAAAACGTTTCCAAGTAACCATGTCTTACTGCGTTTTATAAAATGATAGGTTATGAAAAATTATCTTAAATAATCCTTACATTAAAGTACTTTACTATTACTTAAACCAGCTAAAATTAAACATGAAAAAATTCTATAAACATTCTATGAAATGATTTATTTTATTTATATTTTAATTGATAACTTTTTTTTGAGGTTACGTCATTTTGACGTTTAAAATGTCATTTCTTAAATTAACATCATTTTTAACGTGGAATAATAAGATACCAACATTGTAAAAAAAAGAATTAAACTACAATTAAATTCTAAGAAATATAAGCCGTTTTAAATCATTAGATTTAATCACGATTTCTATGAAGTGATTTATCTTATTTTTATTTTAATTAATAACTTTATTTTTTAGAGGTTAACAGTCATTTTGACTTTTAAAATGTCATTTTTTAAATTAAACGTCATTTTTTTTAATACCAACATTGTACTACAGATATTTATCTTATTTATATAAACATCGTGTTTGTTTACACAAGATATTAATAAATTAGTCATAACTATGTAAGTCATATTTTTATTAAGTAATTAAAAGAAAATATCCTTCATAATTTCTTTACATGACATCATTTCTAAGTTTAGTAGTCCAATAAAATATCTAGAATGCCATGAAAAATTCTTAAACTTTGCGTACATGTCAAGTTTTCAAGACAATTGAAAACATGTTCGTTATTATTTTGTTATTTTTAGATCATACGTTTAAACAATTAATGAATAAGTTCTTTCATAAAAAAACATCGTGTGTTGTGGTATTTTCTTTCAGTAAATAAAACTGTTGAAACGACCTTGAAATTAAAACCATAGTCAACACAATTTTGGTACAGTCCCATATAGAAGATGGAGACTTAGTAAAAACGCCGGTAAGCACACGTGTTTTACGAATGTCACTGTATCCTAGGTCATAAGCTATTTTAAAACATTATTTTGGTAAACAATTTCATACGCAAAATACGACCGAAACCGTTTAATACACATTTCGCAACAAAATTTACTGTAAATAGTAAACGAATTCAAACCAGAGATTATAAAATATAACGCAAGGTCGTAAAACTTAACAAACACCTATAATTATCACATCGGCAATAAAAAAAATCTCACTATAAATAGAACCAAACAGAGCGGGTTCGGAGAATGCAAAATAAAGAACGTATTTTTTGGAGCCGTTTCGAGGTTAGAATAAGAACCGCACGTGCAGTTCCTTGTGTTAGTTACCACCGGAGTACAATTTTAGTAGGCTGTGGTGGAGCCATCATGCGTAAAAAAGAGGGCTGTGTGGAACTATATGGATGATTTTCTCAAAATGTAACGAACAATTTTCGCCGATTTCGTTCTACTTACATCTTAGGTAGTCCGCAGATGTAAATTTATACACTTTTATTCACTTTTTTTGCTTTATAATTCCCAACAGCGACTATAACTAAGACCCACTCCTAAGACAACTGACTATCGGCCGGGTTGGGTGCAACGCGCGCATGCGCCCTCTGTATATCTCCCGGTCGGTCGCCAGCCAGACAGCCAACGTTCTCGCTCAATTTAATCCTCAGGGAACTATCGGCGCAGAGAGAGATAGAAAAAAAATTTACATTTTTTTAAAATTAATTTAAACAAATTATATTAAGGAAAAATTAATATTAAAAAAAGTATTGTTTTGAGTATTAGATTTAATTTATACTTTACCGGCAGTGTTTTCAACGAGTGTTTACGTTTTTGAATTGTTATGATTGTTTTGCATTCATTTCTTATACAGGTGTCCGGAAATTGAGTCTATATATTTAAAGAGGTGACTCTACATCAAAAATCATGAAGAAAAGTTTATACAGGTGTTTAATCATAGGTGCCTATGAAAACAAATTGTAAGTAAAGACAACCTGATAGAAAAACATTTCTAAATATCGAAAGACATTTACGTGAGACAGGAAATTTAAGGGAATCTGAGGTGAATTCGTACACCCCAACTAGAAGAAAACATTTTGGATTTTGTGGCAGATAGTAGTACTGCTAGTACTGTTGATAGCAACAGTTTAGACATGAATGTCTTGGCATGTCTTACATGAACAGCTTGTTGTATCCATCCATTTGTCGAGAGTACAAGAATTTAAAATTGCTGATCATCCGTTGCAAATAGAGTGTTACCACCATTCGTAACAAACAGGGTGTTTTTGAAAAGTCAGGCGGTCCCTAATTAGACGAGTTAGAAGTTGTATTGAAATGAATGGTGGTATTTTTGAACATTTGTTTTTTAATATTATATATTTTAATTTGTGGTATAATTTGCAAATTATATTTGCATTTCTAGTTGTTTGATTTATTGAATCATGTATCATTAACTCATTGAAACACTTGCAACGCTTGAAGATGATGAAGAAATAGTTGACAATATTACGAAGACTTAGGAGAAAAGAATTATACGTCAATAAATACCAAATTTACCAGGTTCTCAAGTTACTTCAGAATTATTTGGTTGTCAGTTCTGATATTGATCATCCCTTTATCAGCGTTTGAAAAATTCGAAATACAACAAGAAACTAATCTGAACATACTGTAACTAAAGAATAGTTTTGAGATAAGATTGAATTTGTTCAATCCAACTTTCATTTCGCTGATAATTTCACGCTAGGCAGGACAATTTGCAACGGTAAAGCCTCTTTTCGAGCACTTAAATAAAAACTTTATGTAAATGTAATTATTTCAGTCATCACCCGTGTAAGCAATTTAATTATGGCAAAAAATAAGATATGGATGTAAGTTATAGGTTATTGCATCAAAGGACGAATATGTTTATTGGTTTGAGCCATACCAAGGCCCAAAAAATATATATTAGTACAAATTATCTACAAATTTTACCTTTTTACATCTTTTTGACATCTTTTTATGAACTTATAGAAAAGTTGTCTGATAAAGGAATAAAGACGAAACAGTAAAGACAGTTAGGGAAGATAACCTGGAGGGAGTTTACGAGATACCCAATATATGAACAAGGACAATTCAATAAATTCGCTCTGCTAAAGGATATTTCCAACAAGAAAAGAAAATCATTCAGATTGAATTTAAATTGAACAAGCGATAGAAAACAAGTATAACGACAGGTACAGCTGTTTCATACCCCATAAGGATCGTTATGATTAAAATATTCGATATGATGTCAAAACTTTGTTGATACGATGAACAGAATAGAATTAACCAATATATAACGTATCGCTTATGTTTTCTTTTTGAAAAACAACTACATCTCTTCTTGTATAGACAAGACATCAAGACAAGAAAATATAGAAATTCAACACGATCGATTAGATAATATATACATCAGACGCTATCTAATGATAATGAGAAGAAAGAAGGTGTTTCTGTCTCACTGCATTATGTCTCACATTTCATTTATATTGGCTGTTAATATGCCCAACATATTATGCAGGGCGCGTTATATGTAACCCCCCTCTGCCTAATCCAAATAATTTAGCATAAAAAATTGTTTATCACTTTTAGTTTTTCCGGAAAATTGGTCAGCTTTGTTTTTTTAAATGGAACATCATATATATTACAACATTTTCAACTAAAACGCAAGCTTGAAACTAAGTACAGGAGTAACTACAAAAGAAGACTGTATAGTATCAAAATTGAACGATAAGTAAAGGTTTTTAAAAGATAAAATATTGCATGATTTCATTTGTAAGGTGATCAGTACCGTCGGTATTACACGATGCCAGAAAATATGACTTAGCGGCCCACAGTTTTTCTTATGCGTGAGCAGAGTTGAAAGATAAAAGAGGAAATTGGAACTTAAATCAGCTTATTAGCATAGTAATAAAGTTGGCTCTATGCTCTGATAGCGATTTCTTAAAACTGATGGTACCAATTTTGGAGAAGGCAACATACACAGTGCGATGGGGAGAGCTCTATTGGCCATTCATTTATTCCGCTCGATAGAGTATTTGCAGAGATAGAAAGTCATCAGAAAGAAGAAGGTACTTCCTCAATCAGAAGAATTTTTCACAATTATGCGAAACCATGAAGTATGACCCATATGAAGTTACTGATCTTGCATGGAAAAGTGAAGTTAATGTTATTGTGAAGTCAAGGAGAATTTACCTACAAGTTTGTAGAAAGAGAGTGATGTCAGCATAGCAAATCTATTAGAAAAGTCTTAACTGCTTCTAAAGTTCGCGATCCCTTGAGTTTTACAAGAGCACAAAGAAAGGTTTAGTATTATAGGGGAGACTCAAAAATAAAATAAAACAAAAAGTTAGTATCTTTAATGCTTTGCATCTAATATGCAAGCTAATATAAATAAAATATGTTGAAGTTACTTTGTTCTAGTTTCCATTCTCTCCTGATCTATCTTAAATTATTCTTATCAAACGAAATAATCAAAGATTTTGTTTATTTAAATGCCTCTAAAAATATCATTCTTTGTTCCTTTATTGGTTAAATATCGATAAAAATATCGGTACAGACAACAAATACTTCTACGGTGATATGGTATCATTAAATTTCGGGCGTTTTTTATCAGTTAATGAAATTGGCTTTTAATATTTTTTTTGTGCGTTATCACATTTTTTGTTATAGCAGCAGATTAGTTGATTAATTTTTGCACATTGTTTTATTTTAATTTATTTACTATAACGACTCATACAATTTTAAAAATTAACAAAAATATATTAATTTTTCCTTGATTCTTTTTAAACCTTTTTTCTTTTTTTGAAATAAAGCTAAACTTTAAAAAAAACATAAATGCGGTTAATATAATTATCTATTCGTTCGTATTATTTATTCGTTGAGGAACTTTTCACGCCCGTTGATTTCTGCCAAGGTTAAACGAGTATTGCAAAAAAAACTATCAAGTAGAAACCCACCAAATACCTACGATTGGTCGTCAAGTAAACAATATGGCGTAGTTGAATAATTTATTGACCGGGCGGTATTTTTTGCAAAAGGTTTCTCTTTCGTTCTGTATTAGTCGGCTGTTCATGTGGAATGTTGCCTCATAAAGCGGTCATACTAAACGGCGCCCAAACGTTTGTCTACGTTTCCTGCATGCCAATTTGGAGCAGCAGGCAGGAGGTCGTAGGTTGGATTTCCTGACTGAAAATTTTATCGTAGGTTTTTGTTTATTTATTATTCAAGTTAAAGTATTTCATTAAATAATTAATTAAAAGTTTGTTGAAAAACTTATAGCTTGGTCGTTTCTATATATTATATAAATATATATTTTTAATAATATTATTAGGTTTTGTGTAGTAACCATCTGGCGTTGATATATTAATCAAATTCCTAAATTATGTATTCATACCATTCATTCTGTCAAAGAGCCACCAACCGATCCCTCATTTTTCAAAATCTTTACACGCCGCGTCAATCAACTTGGGATATAATCCGAATAGAATAAAAAACAACTCAAGTAGAAGTAAAGAAAATTGCTTCACATCCACATTTCGAACTGTCGCTAGAGATAATTTCATTCTGTCACATTTACTCAGTGTAGATTTTAGATACGGTGGCGATGAATAAAGTATCAGAATCAATCAACCTGTGATACCAGTTCGATCGCGTTGAAAGTCAATGCGGTTCGGTGGGCAGCATGATTGCAATATTATTCGTAGGTTAATTTAAGGATTTATGCGATATGGAGGCGGTGTTTTTTATTTTTGTTAACTGGATTTAATATGCAAATAACGCTTGAATGAATTTATAGTAATGAAATTAATAGTTATTTCTATTACAAGTGGGATAGAAATATTATTGTAGTGGTCTAACACATGTATGGATTTGCAAAATTGTATATATTACAAAAGAAATGCTTTATTGTTTTGTATGGAGCAAACATTTTTTTATGTCACTTTGCGGAACTAGTTAATGTTGCTGAATATCATGCCACGTATGAAGGTCAATAAGAACTGTAAGAAAATATGAAGATCATCTGCAATTATAAGCACAATTTCATATATGAGATGTTACAATAAAAGAATGGAAAAAAGCATTAATGGTGTGGCTAAAAGATGATTACAATTGACGCCAATGCAAATACAAATAAGACTTTGAAGTTTTATGAAAAAATTGAGAACCAGCTGAAAAGAAGCCATCTTTTTCTGCACGCTTTGATTATTTTCTGGATGCATAGAAAAGAAAGAATTCTCAAATTTATATAGTGTTTAACATGTGGGATTATCGCAATACGAAATTAAACAAACAACCTTGAATTCGTACTGGAAATAATTATGGCCAGGTGTAGTTGGAGATGACATTCCTAGATTTCCATTCGAGCGTGAATGTTTTCTGATAATGTAGCTGGCACATGTCATGGGGGGAGGAGGTTTCGATGATTGCGGTGAGAAAGATATTGTTGCATAAATGGCGAACAAAGAATTGGATAAAGAGGCTAACGAAACAAATCGAGAAAATGGTCCAGATGAAGAGGAGCCTGACTGAGAAGCTTATACAATATAATAATCTTGTATATTTATTTAAGGTGCAGGTTTATATGAAAAACAACTATTTTAATGCAATAGCCATATTTTTTCACCACAACAAATTGTGGTAATTGCCTTTTTGAGTTATTATGCATACACAACATACAATGCGTACACAAAAACATCGTATTCCACGTGAACTCGTAAATAGGCCACTAATATTACACTATTAGTACGCAATGCGACATAACTCCCTAAAATTTTTTTTATAAATAGTAACATTTTTGCAGATTGATTTCAAAATAAATTATCTATTCATCTTAAAAGATTCATTGGAATCATCGTTTATTAATTTGTTTAATGGCATACCAATTAAAAATCTGCTGTTTACAACACTAACTCTGAGATACGGGAATTCAACACGTTGTCGCAAAACAACAACATCCAATTAGCTGTCATCGGTGGTCAGTAAATTTAAATGAATCTGTACTACCACAATACATTGAAATATACAATCAATTTTACACATGACGTTTCAACGATGACGGGTGCGATAATTAATATATATGTTGCGTCAATCTGTATAATTCAGGTACTCTATACAATGCCTAGGTAATGTATAATATACCTGGGGTGTCTAGGCAATGTATGAAATATTATGAAGATTATTGTCCCTTAGATACTTTACCTAGGTAATGTATACAATTCTTAGGGATTACATAGAGTACCTGTTGGTCGACCGGCAATGTGTAAAATAAATAGATTTTGGTCAGTATTTTTACTCATAATAAACTTTTTTATAATCTATAAGTTATTGTACAAAAAAAGAGCACCTAGTACCTTCCTGTAACTGTAGTAAAATCACAATTAAATTACATTAAACTTAAAATTTGTCTGGCTTAACTAACATAATGTCATTTGCTTATAAGTAATCAAGTAATAAGTATTAAAAATTTAGGAAACAAAATAATTCTGGAAAAACAAGACGTAGATCTACTGGCCTCTCAGAATTGAGTAAGTAAAGAAATATATTTATTTATTCTTACATAAGGAACTATTGTGACTTTTACACACATTTCCGGTTTCGCATTCGGTATTTTATAGAACACCTAGGCAAAGTATAAAATTAATAATATTTCATATATTACCTAAACGTTTTAGGTATTCTATAAATTGCCTAGGTATTGTATAGAATACCGAATTATACAGATTGCCGGTAACATATACACCGTATCAAAAACAGACGCGAGAGAAAGAGAGAAGCGAACTTTTTAGCAAAAATTGCTCAAAATGTTATTCAACAAATATTTTCCAACATAATCGAAAATTTACCTCAAATCCTAACTGTAAGACAGACAAATTGAACAGCCGAACTTTGTTAGAGTCTTCGGCCCAGATGAGCTATGGTAAGTCATAATTAGGATTTTTGAAGTAGGATTTTCTAAATATGCTCTTACAAACAAGCTCAACCATTAAGTTTAGATAAGTTGGTGCTAGTTGTATATCATCAAGTTTAATTTAAAACATATACGAAAGACAGATACTTTATTAGTATCTGGATATCAGACTAGAAAATATTTCTCGCGTTCTAGCTTCCAGTTTTTTTTTTCGAAAGGCATTCTCTTAGACCATTCGATTACTTTTATAGTTTCCAGTGTGCTAATCTATATTCCCCTTTCCTTTGCGATATCGGTATTCCTTCTTCGATCCATCCTTGTTTTCTAGAAGCATCTCCTCCAGTAATCTTCCAGTAAAGTTTCAGTGGCGATTATTCATGATTTACTTCTTTTATTCATGGTCCATAGGTCGGAACCATACGTGCCTATATTTTCCACTACCGTCTTATATATTTGGATTTTAGTTCGCTTTTCTATGTGTTGACTACATAGAACACCATTTAATTGTCTGGTAGCAATTTTTATTTGCCCAATCCTACTTATTCGATGTTTTTCAAATCCAAGATACTTATTAGGCTTTAGCGTTTTTTCATATTGATCCAATCGTTTGACAAAGTCGTTCCCATTTTCTCCTATGACCAAATATTCCATTTTTTTGCCTTCCATTTCGCCTCTGCTAATATAACTTCTTGGTCGTCCGCAAAGTGCAGGATAAACAGTTTTTCGTCGACTATAGATAAATCCCCATATTTTGACAATTTTTTATGGCTTGTTTTCTATACATCTTGAATAACATAGGGGCGATACTGCATCCTTGTTTCGGGTCATTGGTAATATACATGTCTTCCGATATTCTCTTGCCGTTTTTTATAACAGTTGTCATATTTTGATACAAGCTTTAATAATTAATGTGTGAACCAAAAAGTCATAACACTCTGGTTTTTTGGTTCCATTGCACCTACTTTTGTGAATTTTATCTCCATGAGATGTTTATCCACATCTCTTCGATCTAAAACTTTTTAAAATGGACCAACCCAATTAAATTGTTGTCAAAATGGCTTTGTTTACACTAATTGCAAATTTAATTGGAGGCATAGTAGATACTGATCTAAAACAACTAATATAAAGCCATTTTAAAGCAATTAAATAAATAAAAAATTACACACAGAAAAAATTAACCGATATATTGCGCAAAAAATCGATGAGAGTTATTAAGAGCTACATTTTTATAATAGTTGCACCTTTGTACTACTTCGGATTATACTTGAATCATAGACGTAAAATATATTCACCAATGCCTCCTATACTCGCAAAGCGATATTACCTCGCAACCTAAATTGATTATGCTACCTCTTCAGCGTTTAAACAAATTCTAAAACTTGAAAAAAAAGTATTAAGACCACCTAAAAGTAAAACAACAAGAAAAACATTTCCTGTCGTGTCAATTCCTATCAAAGGAAATCGTAGCCGTTTTGGGTACCGCAACCGACGAGGCGACTGACGCGTCAGTCCGTGAAGGTTTTAAAATTAACTCGTTCGGAGAAATCACGGTAAACCTTGCCGCTTGACTTTGCGAATGTGCGACCGTGACACTGAATCCCTTATTCATCGGTGTACGGTGTTATTCTATAACGTTTCGCAATCAGTCTGGATTCCAACAAAAATAAACAGTCCTAAGGAATCGAACCAGCGTTTCGAGCCTTTCGTTTACAGGTTATTAATTAACATCAGAATCATCAGATTGATTTGTTATTTTTAATTTGGGTTTACATAAACACCATTTTATATGTTTGCCGTATTTGATATGCGAACGCAGCGTTATTTCCAAACATTTCGTGTATACGTTAATTTATGGGTATGCAATTAAAACTTGGGAGTATGCAGAGTTTGAAACAACCCGGATTTTGCAATATCGTTATATTCATGGCAATTAATGCCATTCATGTCTAGTATGATTTTCAATTAACCCCTATTTAAACGGATGCTTTTACATCAATGTGAATATACGTACTGAGTTCGTATCTAAAATTAGGATTTATGGAAAACATTTCAAAACCAAATTAAGAGTTAAACCATACATATTTATTCGCTAAATGGTATGGGAAAGACGCAACATTTTCCTGAATGTCCCCGTTTAAACAAAAACCTTGAGGGACGTAATTAGGATTTAAAAAGTCGTTAGGCACAAAATTACATCCTCCTAGAAAAAATAAAATTGTTTGTGACATCGCACTATTTCAAGGTAACCAACGCAACTATTATTATTATTCGCTTTAATATGTGCTGTTTTTGTGCATTCGATTCTAAGCAAAGTATTTAAACGATAAAAATCGATGAAATATATTTTAATTAACTACACAACAAAACTCATAAAATAGGTTTTGTAATAAACGTGCAATACTCATTTGTGAGAGTGCCGAGAGCCAATAATGGCCAATTTCCCATTTAGCTAAAGTTCGTAATACGTTTAAGTGGTATTTACATAACTCGTGAAACCGTGATGCTTTTAAATACTCCGGGATATTGCATTGTATTGAACGAGAGAGGGTACACGCCCATTTGATCGAAGTGTGACTAACAACTAATCTATAACTACTGCTAGTGTTAGTTTTTATTCAGTTGTAAATTGTTGTACATTTTTCATTGAACTAAAACTAGAACTAACACTAGACCTAGAACTAAAAACATTCGGGTTTAGCCGTTTTAAGAGACGTACGTTTCTAATTCTACGTTTAGTGTTAGTTCTATTTCTAGTTCAATAAAAATGTACAACAATGTAGCGGCGAATAACAATTTCACTCAAAACTACCGTCCTTTATTTATACATTGTATAGGCAACTTAGGGAATACCCGGAGTTTATCTATGAACATGGAATTTAGTAACTTGAGAAATAATATTTTTTATATCCGAAGTCCATTCTAACGAGGTTTTACCGTATTAACAATACACCATTATAAGCATTGATAATAGGGTCTGTTTGAGTTAAATGTGTTTAGACTTATAACATTCACTTTGTAACTTTTGTTTAGTGGTTCTGTCGATAAGTTTAAAAGTAAACAAACACGTCATGTACACTTCTTCTGGAATGTCACACTGTTAAAATTGTGATAAATGTCGCGTGACTTAACGGAATTTTTCCCAACCCATACCCTTAATTGTTATTAGCGCGAAATTCCTATGTTTACGAGGTCAAAGTCCAATTATGTAAAGTAAACCCTTGGGAGTCGCCTTTTTATTTCGTTTAATTATTATATGTATGTAATTTAATATAACAGTTTGTTGGAGTGTTAAAAACACACCCTCTTGTAAGATGGCCGTCAACGCGGCTCATGTTATTTATACATAACCTTGAGTGAAGATATATGCGGATACATTTTTGGCAAGAGGCGAGCCAAGCTTTAACTATTTTGCTTCTTTTGGTGTTCTCGCGAAAATTTAAATTAAAATCAAATGAGGTTCGTGTTGATTAAGTATACCTTACCTCGTAGATCATACATTTCAGTTATTTATTTCGTCTTAAACGCCGTCATTTCAAATTTAATATTGATTGTATGTAAATCCGTGTGTACGGATGGACGTTAGTCATACAAGCCGAAAAACCCAGACGAACCTTGAAGCCAAACTAATAAGCATGCTATCCGATTACGAAGCCTTTTAGACGTCAAACAATTGCTCGTTGCATTTATTTAGAATCCATTGTGAATGATTCATAACAAGCTTTAACTTGTCGCGACAAACATTATAACACGTTTTATTGTATTAATAAATTCATAATTACAGTTTCTTAAAATAAAAAATGTCCATCAAAACCGGCATTTTGATCTACATTTTTTCGTTTTAGAAGTAACAACGTCATTCTAAGTAGCAACATGTGGTGTAAAAAGCATTTCATCGGTAATTTCAACGGTATGCGGTGCTGTTAGACATATTAACCGGGAAATTGTACAGTTACAGTTTGGAATCTGATTATTGAGAAGGTATTTACGATACGTTAGTAAGTAAATTCTTGAATGATTTACTTTCCATAAATCAAACAACATGCAAGAAAAATAGAAGGAACATGAAGGAAGCAGCAATATACCTACAGTCGTTTTTAATATAGACACAGATTTATGGTATATACGCCTCTTCCACACTGTAGGTGAACTTCACACGGGTCACTGGTCGTCAATTTGGGGAGGTCGAAGAAGGCACGGATCCCGTTCTATGTCGTCAATTTGCGGACTTTCTGGGGTCAAATTATGGGCAACGTTCGCGTTTTATGTGTAAAGGTGTTGGTTGTTGTAGGTACCGGTAATTCGGTGAGAACTGCGGCTCGGTAAGCTCTCTGCCCGCCGGTTTGGCACCGTCTTCTCTTCAGTCTCTTGAGAGACCCACGGTTTATTTCGGGTACGAAGGAGGGTTCATTAACATCGCGACTGCAGCAACAGTCTCAAAAATAAATGTGTCTCCAAGACGGCGATGCAAGCCTTGGACGTCCTCTTTCGACTCCTCTTCGTTGTATTCACGGAATAAAAGAAACTTTAAATTCAGAGATGTACTCAAGTTAACCGGAATTATTTTCTTATTAATTTTAATAATAATTAAATTCCATATTTATTACAATCTCTTCGTATAACTTTAAGATTACAGTTGAAAATTTTCTTTTGTAAATCAGATATTTTATATTTCTTTAGAGTTTCGTGGAATCCGGTCCTGGGTTGAAAAGATATAGTCGAGAAGGGGGGAAAGAAAGAAGGGAATGATACTAAATATAAATCGACAAAGTGACAACTTGCATACGAAGATATAAAGCGGATCGGACGTAGTTCCTAAGACTTTTTACGACATCGTTGATTTTCTCGATGAACGTGAAGCGATCGTGTGGGTTGTTGATAATATTGGTAAATTGCGAATTTATACGATCTATGCTTCGGCAAATACGTAAATAATCGTATTTTATCAGATTCCTTTTCGACTTTAACAGTTTTATTCCAGTTTTATGGGTCTTGCAACGGTACTGATTTTAACTATTTTATTTTGCTATAACTTCTGCGTGAAATGTTCAAAAACAGATATAAATTTTTAATGTCAGGTGATGATTTTAAATGAAATTAAATCAGTTATAATACATCAAAATACTTTTCCATAATAATATAGATATAAGAGAGTTTTGAGAACATTTCAAATTATTCAAATTTAGCAAGCATGTTAACTAAACTTACTCACTACATCTTCTCTAATAGCAATTCAAGTAGTTACGATCACCTGCTGAGACTTAGAGTGTATTAAGTTTCAGAAGCACGTATTTAGATGAAATTTCTGATTCATAAAATATGGAATGTATTTGAATAACTCGGCTTAAAGTATTCCATGGCAGAATAAACTATGGTTTCATTGACTTATAAGTTTCTAAGATATCATATAAATTATATGTTATTTAAATCTTTATTTCGTATTAGATGTAACATGGAATGTGAATGAAATATTTATATAGTTGATGTAATACTTATTATGTACAATGAGATACAAGAAAAATAACAAATCATTTCATTATTACAAGCTTGAGATGTGGAAGAAGAAAAAATTACACTTTTCAATTGAGGATTAACAATTGACTCTTGTAAGTTGACTTTTCAGCTTCATATAAATGATCCAGTTGTGTTCATCAATTGAATAATCAACTTGATTTGCTTCATAAACTGGGTTATCCTCAACAGTTCTTTAATTCTTTGGTCAATATCACAGACGTCGATATAAGTTCATCACAATGATCATCCTCGATATTAACCATGTAGACATTTCCGGATTCAGTTCATTAATAAGTAGCCTAAAGCGTAGCCTAAAACGTTGTCCAATTGTTAAATAGGTTTGAAAGAAAGATCTTAAGAAGGATATATGGGCCAAAATATGATACAGAGCTGGGAGGAAGTAGATAATTAATGAACTACGAGATAAGAGAACTGCAGGAAAGACCAGAAGTATCACCGTGGATTAAAGCCCAAAGGCTGAAGAGAGAATTCACGAATTTAAAATCAAAATATATAAGAAAAACATACCATCTAAGCATTAAAGTAACTTATGGATCTTGCATGTTTCAGCAAAATTATCAGAGATGTTGAGCACTCTTTTCTTTGAGACAACCCAGTTGGCAGTAACGTATTTCAAGATACGATATACGTAAAGATGTAAAATCTAGTGATATGACGGAATCTGTTGTCGTTCAGAATGCTAAAAGTCTTTGTTTGATGACTTGATTCTCGAATGGGAGAAGAATCTTTGCTAAAATTGGAGAGGTTATTAATTGTGTAGTGACCAAATGTGATATTGACGCGATTCACCGCTTTCTGACACATCCATTTCCATTGGGTAATACAAGGCAGAAAAATAAGTTCTTATTCAAATCCGCAAAAGTTGCTTGTAGCTAAAATAGAAAAATAAATGAGGTTTGAAGTTGAATTGGACAAATGGTTGATCTCGGGCAGTCCCATATCATCTTTACATATTATTCGAAAACAAGATCTAATAAGACCCTCTTCAGGATCTAATTTAGTATCTTAGACTGAAAACATTAAAACTTTTTAAAATGATATTTTTAACATTTATAGTACATTCGAGTTGTTTTCGATTTAAATACGACTCAATAAATTTATGTAGTATTACAGCAAACAATACCAACTTTATGATGTCTCGTGTTGGTTCTGGTTCAGTAGTCACGATACACTCTACCTAGAATGTATTCGCCGTTAATGTACCTAAATATATTCACAGGAAATGTTTCTATACCATCATCAAGTTAATGTAAAAGCACATACACGTACAGTTTCCGTAACGTATAGACCATTAGTAAGTCGATATATTCGCGTTAGATTTCCACACCCTGCTGTGTTAGCTTCGACGTACCGTAATACGATGGCGGAAACGTTAACAATCGTTTGCACGATGAGCAACAAAAGCAGCTTCGAGACGCCGCCGAGCGAATGCTTCTAAAACAATTACAACGGGAACGAGACCGTAACTGACTCCTCTATATACCTACGTTCTCCCGAAGGCTGCCGTTACAGCCACAATTACTTCGGCACCAAAGATAAAATCTCAATTTCCTGGTGACGACTAGACGCCCAGACTTCTTCGCGATCGTTGCCGCCGACATCAATTCGTTTTACAAATTTCCCCATTATGGATTTTTGTGGAGATGAAGTGTTCAACTCCGACCCGTGACACGCAGGAATTCCAAATGGGCGTAGGGTATAGACTGTTTCAAAATGGGGAGTGACTGTTGGATTTGTAATAAATAATGGGAATGCGGGTCGAGTGGGAGTGAAAGGTGACGCGCGAACGTGAGCCATTGTTGATAGGGGATCTGGTAATTAACACCCCACGGCTGCTTTCAGACCGAATTCCCTTCGAAGGCTTTTGTAATGCCATCGTTATAATCTTACAATGCATTCGAATAACCATTTAAATGTCTTGCAAAAATGTAATAACATACTTTTAAGCTGTCACTTTGACATCGTTTTTGGTAAAAAGTTAATAATGTGGTTTTACATTGACAATTCAATACGATCGTCGTTAAGCATAGCCTAGACGGTGCAATTAAAAGCTTCAAATTCACAATTGTTTCAAATCCCCCGACGTAATCAGCGACGCACTGTTTGATTGCAGCTTGTGTGTCCCTCTATTCGAGACTCGTTAGCTTTTTTCCCCATTATTGTCGCTCGTTCAGCCGAGTGTGCATGGGGAAAGTGAGCGAGACAAAACCTCTCTCTCAAAAATTTAAAACTCACTTGTCGAACCATCCAGTTTGCTTTTTAATTATTTACGTTACAAAATGCATCTCGCTGGAGGAGAATAACCTGAATTAAAATTTTAATTGAATCATGCACGTTTATTACTCTGCACGATTTCCCCATGTTTTATAAAGGTTAATCAAATCATATCATAGATTGTATAACTTGATCCCCGCTTTATACTTGTTCGTTTTAAAGAAAAAAACGTTTGTGGTAATTTGCCTGTGTACTACATGGCAGTGTTTGAGGAAATAAATGAATCAATATGGTCTATGTCTAGTCTGGGGCACTATTGCGGTTTTGCTTCGATGTAACACAATTCTACGTGACATGTATAGGATTTCTCGTGGGAAGGGTACCACCTTTATACTCAAACGGAGCTCATATTGCATCCGGCTTCCTATATTGAATACAGGAGAAAGCAACAGTTCCTTGATTATTATGCTAAAGAAAATTTACTTAAAAATTAATGATTTTTAAGATCAAAATATCTGAGTTATTCGCAGAAAGTTCATTTATCCCGAGGAAAACTCTATAATTTCACCATTCCTTTCCAACATTCTCCAGCTACCAGCTAAACACCAAGCTCAATTGCATGAAATTCCATTAGTGGGATCCCGAAAGGCCACCTCATGCCTCGACCTTCAATAGCCCAAGAAAGCAGCATTTCAATAATGCCAACCTTCGGTTTTAGAAACACGACATGCAGATTGCATTGCGAATTAGTCTACGTGATCTGCTACAAAATTGCTTTTAAAGAGGATTCAAAAGAAATCGCCGGATAATAATGAAGAAAGAAAAACAGATGTAAACAGATCGCCAACATTACAAGTCGCGATCGCTTTTTAACGAACAAAGAACGATCGCGGAAGAAAACGTAATAAAAGGCGCCGACGACTGGTTATTTCAAGTTATTAAGGTCGTTATCGTACATAGGAATCGAGTGCATCACATCCGTATTGCGCAGTAATGACAACTCCCTATCCTATTAAGATGTGCAGGATAACTCACTGTTTAATGCGTTCGTTTATATCTACTTAAGTCTGTAAACATTCTTCCTGTGGCTACTGTATTCTTATACAATATCATTAACTACTAGATTTTGCGGCTAAATAATTATTTCCTGTCTTAAACTAAGCATTTTCTATATTATTATTGACGGAAGTCGCATTATTGAACAGTTACACATTACAAGCGTTAATTTTGTGTATCGTGTACGGATTAAGACGGGGAAGCTACAAGAGTGTTCGTTATAACCAAATGTGTTATATGAAAAATTTTTAATTTGCACTTTAATGTGTTAAAAGTTGAGCTAACACTAGTACTAGAACTAACACTAGACCTAGAACTAGAAATATTCGGATTTAGACTAAACCCGAATGTTTCTAATACTAGGTGTATTGTTAGTTCTAGCTTTAGTTCAATAAAACTAAACAACAATCTAGCAGTGCATAACAACTAAAACTAGAACTAACACTAGACCTAGAACTAGAAGTTTCGAAGAATATTCTAGTTCTAGGTCTAGTGTTAGTGCTAGTTTTAGCTCAAAGAAAAATACATAACAATCTAACGCTGAACAACAACTAAGACTAGAACTAATACTAGCATTACAACTAACACTAGATCTATAACTAGAAACCCGAACGTTTCTAGGTCTATTGTTAGCTCTAGCATTAATCTAGCTCTCAATAACAATTAAAATTAGAATTACCGTCCTTAATTTATGTATCGAATAGAAATACAACAATCCGAGTAGGATTCTATTAATTCCACCATTTTATAATTGACATTAAGATTAAATAATAATTTCACTTTTCGTTGTATAGCGATAAATTCTTAAGTGGAATTTCATGTCAAATTATGCCCAGCTTAACAGGAATATTATAACTAAGTGCACGTACGAGTTCGAGATTCTCCACGTCAAGTAAACCTTTTCGTAATAACACACATCCATAATAACGCACGAGATTAGATTACGGCCAACAACATGTGGTATAGTTCGCAGGATTCAAGACTTGCTCAGGTCAACAATCTCGCTTCAAACGCGTTTATTATTATTCCACGTATAACGAGTTAAACAGCTGTTATCGAAGGATAACTTTCAATTGAAAATACAATTAGCATATATAGAACTGTTTTAACTCTTTTATATTACACATTTTAAATGGATAGTCGATAAAACTACGAAAAAGACACTAGTGGAGTGTTATTCAACCGTAACCGTTCCTGTTCATTGATTAGCTACTGCTTCAAGACAGGTGGGAATAGATTTGCGGCCGTTATTGCCGCTTTGGTGAACTTCAGAACTGATTCAATCGATAAATAAAAGTGTAGACTTCTTACCTTTTTCACCTGGGGGCGTTGGTGTTTCTTCTCTCATAGATTCCTGTACTTCGAATTCAACACTTTGTTGTTTCTGCAATTCTAGGTCGATATCAACATCGCACGTCTCTTTTTCTTCGATATCAGTGAACGGATTGAAAGCGTTTTCTTTTTGATTTTCATCGTTATCTTGATGAAACATCACCTGTTTGGCATCTACCGGAGATGGAATGTCATCAACAGTATCCACATCAGTTTCTGGGCCCATATCTTCGTCTTCATCAAATTCATCCAAGGATTGCCTCTTTCCATTGGATGGATTCATGTCGAAGTTGGTGAAATGTCGGTTGTTTGCAGTTGGAGATTGACCTCCGTTCTGTTTAAAACCTTCAGTGAGGTTTAAGAGGAAGTCATCTTTAGGTTGATTTAAAAGGAAATCGTCTTTTTGTTGTAGAATTTCGGCTCCATTGGAATTTGCGAATGGGTTATTCGTCGCGTTAGCATTATCCAGACCTGCCTCCATCTTTGTTGTTGTATTGCGGTTTGCCCAGTGGGCGTCCGCAGCTACTTTTGAAGGTTCTCGAAGAAAGACCACAATTACTGAGATGTTATCGTTCGACCCTTGGATCTTTGCTTGTTCCACCAAACGTTGACTAATTGAATCGATATCGTCTGAAAAGAAAAAGAAATGTTTTATAATTATTTTCATACGTATAATTATTTACACCAACAATCTCTCTCTTTACGCTTTCGTAAGGTAATTTATATAAGCCAACATTAATGAGAATTCCATACTCGCATACCGCATATTCATTCATTACAACCAGTAAACTCCGACGTTTGCGGCGCTATAATTATGAGCAAGCACGCATGGGATCACCTTGTTTACTTGTTGTTAGGGGACCAGACCATAAGAACGAACCGGTGGAACAGTTGTGACGTCGCAAGTGCGAAATACACGTGGCTTGTACCAACAACCCGATTGGGTTGTGGCGTTGGTTTGGGGGAAGAGCAGCTGAAGAAGAACGTAATAAAGGTAGCTTCAAAGAGTTGAAGAGAAAACGGGAGTAAGTGGTGTGTGCGAAATCCGTCAGGCATAAAGTGCGCCGGTTCGACGACCTTCTCTTCAGCGTCGGCAACGAACTAAGTATTTACCACTACCCGCAGCCAGTAAATGGTGAGATCGCAGGTGTAAGCGGAGGCGGTAAAGGAATTTAGTGCATATTTATTACAATAAAATATTTCAACATTGATATTAGATCCCAAAGAAACAAAAACATTTCTCATTAAAGAAATTGATACAATATTGGAATTTAGAACGCGAAAAGAAAACGTGCAATAATATGCTACTTTCTTTAAGTGTAACATCTGATTTTAGTTTATAGAAACTTATAGAAGCTTCTGGGTTATTTTTGTTGAATAAATTTGTATTTGAACAAAGCTATTGTGAGCGGTCTGTCAATAACCTCAAAGTTTGGTTAAGCATGCGTGATTTGAAATGGGATTAACTGCCAAATCGGCGTGATTGTGGCTTGGATTGGGTGAAATTTATTTAATCGAGATTCAGCCTGTGAACTGACGTAGACAAGGGACGAATTTCGATCAATACCAGAGAATGAGTAATCACGCGTCAAAGCAGAACTTTTTTTAACCGTGAATGGTCTAAGCACCTCATCGGTCATACTCGCCCCTTGTTATTAATAATTGGAGGTGTTATAAACTAGTATTTTTGGGGAACAGATACAATATGTTGCTGTTTCTAAAAAGTAATAGTTCCAAATACCTGTTACAACTGTTCCTCTGTTCCTAGTGATAAATCACTAAAATTTCAAAATAGGAGTAAAATCAACTATAATGTAAGTACTAAAACTGATGGAGAATGATGTTAGGAATAAAAAATTTCCTAATGCATCAATAAATCATAATCCACACTTATTTCATATTTATCTATCACCAGTTTGTAGTGATATAGCAAAATCACAAAATGACAAAATTTGATGATTTTTTTTAATAAAATTATCTATAACCTAAGTACTAAAATTGATGGAGAAAGACTTTGCGAATAAAAAATATTCCTAATGCATCAAGAAATCATAATCTATACTTATTTCATAGTTACCTATCACCAGTTTCTAGTGATATAGCATAAATCACAAAACGACAAGATTGGTCGATTTTTCATAATAAAATTAACTATAACTTAAGTACTAAAACTGATGGAGAAAGACGTTATGGACAAAAAATGTTGCGAATGCATCAAGAAATCATAATCCATATTTATTTCATTGTTATCTATCACCAATTTCTAATGATATAACATAAATAACAAAATGTCAAAATTGTACGATTTCTCTTAATAAAATCAACTATAACTTAAGTACTAAAACTGATGGAGAAAGACGTTATGGACCAAAAATGTTCTTAATGCATCAAGAAATCATAATCCATACTTATTTCATAGTTACCTATCATCAGTTTCTAGTGATATAGCATAAATCACAGAATAACAAAATTGGTCGACTTTTCTTAATAAAATTAACTATAACGTAAGTACTAAAAGTGGTGGAGAAAAATGTTATGGACAAAAAATGTTCCTAATGCATCAAGAAATCATAATCTATATTTATTTCATAGTTATCTATCACCAATTTTTAATGATACAGCATAAATCACAAAATGTCAAAATCGGACGATTTTTCTTAATGAAATCAACTATAACTTAAGTACTAAAACTGATGGAGAAAGACGTTATGGACAAAAAATGTTCTTAATGCATCAAGAAATCATAATCCATACTTATTTCATAATTACCTATCATCAGTTTCTAGTGATATAGCATAAATCACAAAACGACAAAATTGGTCGATTTTTCATAATAAAATTAACTATAACGTAAGTACTAAAACTGATGGAGAAAGACGTTATGGACAAAAACTGTTGCGAATGCATCAAGAAATCATAATCCATATTTATTTCATTGTTATCTATCACCAATTTCTAATGATATAACATAAATTACAAAATGTCAAAATTGGACAATTTTTCTTAATAAAATCAACTATAACTTAAGTACTAAAACTGATGGAGAAAGACGTTATGGACAAAAAATGTTCTTAATGCATCAAGAAATCATAATCCATACTTATTTCATAGTTACCTATCATCAGTTTCTAGTGATATAGCAGAAATCACAGAATAACAAAATTGGTCGACTTTTCTTAATAAAATTAACTATAACGTAAGTACTAAAAGTGGTGGAGAAAAATGTTATGGACAAAAAATGTCCCTAATGCATCAAGAAATCATAATCTATATTTATTTCATAGTTATCTATCACCAATTTTTAATGATACAGCATAAATCACAAAATGTCAAAATTGGACGATTTTTCTTAATGAAATCAACTATAACTTAAGTACTAAAACTGATGGAGATAGACGTTATGGACAAAAAATGTTCTTAATGCATCAAGAAATCATAATCCATACTTATTTCATAATTACCTATCATCAGTTTCTAGTGATATAGCATAAATCACAAAATGACAAAATTGGTCGATTTTTCATAATAAAATTAACTATAACGTAAGTACTAAAACTGATGGAGAAGACGTTATGGACAAAAAATGTTGCGAATGCATCAAGAAATCATAATCCATATTTATTTCATTGTTATCTATCACCAATTTCTAATGATATAACATAAATTACAAAATGTCAAAATTGGACAATTTTTCTTAATAAAATCAACTATTATAACTTAAGTACTAAAACTGACGGAGAAAGACGTTATGAACAAAAAATGTTCTTAATGCATCAAGAAATCATAATCCATACTTATTTCATAGTTACCTATCATCAGTTTCTAGTGATATAGCATAAATCACAAAATGACAAAATTGGTCGATTTTTCTAAATAAAATTAACTAAGCGTAAGTACTAAAACTGATGGAGAAAGATGTTTTGAAGAAAAAATATTCGTAATGCATTATTGTATCGGTTAATACCTCAATTAATAATAATCTATATTATGTACATATCAAATTTTTAAAGAAATATAATCCGGCACCTCCACCAAAAATTATATTTAACGTTTAAATATTATTAAATTTGTCTTGAAAACGATTCTATATTCAAATAATAAACTGAATAGACGAACAAACAGTACATTAACAACCTTGCAGCGTTGAGATAATTACATCCGGTCAATTCATTGCGAATCGATGTCTAATAACTTAAGTTATCTCCTTAATATTATCCTATCAGTAGAAAGTTGGCAAAGCACCGTTCTCTAATACCGCAAGAAACGCTTATATCTTTCACGTACAGTTGCTATAAATCTCTCGACACCTCCGAGAGAAAAATCTCCTCGAGCACGTACTCTCCGTAATTAAGCGATCTTGGAACGTCGATATTACGTGATTCCGGGGAATAAATAATAAAAGGATCTCTTTGTGTACGAGATACCATACAATACACGTTTCTTCCTCCATAATAAAGATATAGTGCTCAATTTACGCTTCGTGCTCCTCCTAAATTCAAAAGATGTAATTTGGTTTAACTGTTCAAAGAGATTTTAAGAAATAAAATATTTAAAAGTTAACATTTTCCATCATTATTTTGATGATTCATTGAATCGATCGATGTCGGATGTGATGTAACGTCTTTTTATAGATTGCTTATTACGCCACACCATATTCAATACTTAATGCAAAATAGGGCTTAATCGATGACGATGGAAGAAACCATAAAACCTCACAATTTTAAACAATCAAAAGAGAATTAAGTAAAAAAAGCTTAAATAATGGATTACGTTAAAGTTTTAAGTCTAAATTTCCTGGAACTGTTTACGTTACACTTCTCCAGTTCGCTGATTAACGTTTCGTCTGGAACAACGCGAAGTTTCGCCTTTTAATTAAAACTGCCACGGGGAAATAAAAACTTGAAGAATCCAGCGACGACGCCAGGCGTCTGACATTGTGCCAGACGAACGCGATCCATCCAGAATAGCTAACATCTTCAGTTATTTTTACTACGAAAAGCTGGGTGGGAGAAAAGTACGACCATTCCTTCAAGATGTGGTCATGACCTTCTTTCGATTACTTAAAATTTTTATCTACAACTAAGAAATTAAAATTCATAACCAATTAATCTTGTTTATAAATGTTATAAATATAGAAGCTGAGCTCATTTAAATTTAGTTGGTTAATCAGTAATGTCATACGTCTGATTTTTGTACCATCCATTAGCCCTAATTGGTGGCCGTCGTCCAGTCGTTTTTAATTAAAATTTCGAATTGACGGCCGAAATTGTAAAAGTTGAAACTGGGACCGATCGGGCCCAACCCTTTAATTAGTAATTTCGAGTCGTAATTGCGAGTATAACGGATGGTTGCGATCTGAAATGGTGGACAAATTTGGCACCCATCCTGCCCTTTAATAGGAAATTTGCAATTCCGATTACGACTCGCTTCCAGGCAAGAATCTCTACCAATTCAGTTTAACGATAAACCCAATTCAGAAGCAATCAAGTATTTTCTTATAAATCACTACATATTATAATATTATTTTTATGGATGTGTGAAGATTTTAAAGTAAAATGAAACTACTATAATATGATCTATTCCAATTTGTCAACAGTTCATTCAAACGACAGGCACGATAAAGATCTTGTAATACTAGAGTTTAACAACCCTGAGTGCCAAGCCCGAGCGCCCATATATGTAAATTGCACACGCCATTTCCCATCAAACATAACCAGTTCCCCCGGGTGCACAGACGACAACGGGATACTACAATCGAAAGGGTAGGCGATCGCGTTGCATACACACACTTCAGTGGGCGTCAAAGTGAACCACGGCATATGGTAGGTATGACCGGTGCCACTTCACCGATTCAACCGAACAAACAATGAAGGGTCTTAGCCACCCACAGGCCGCGTCAGGAATTAGTCATAGTTTAATTGAACGACCTCCAATGGGAAAACGGTATGGCAAGCAAAGCCATACGTGAACTTCTGCAAAGATGATGCCGCGAGTTATCGGTTTCCGAGGAGAGTTGATTAACGAGTCTAGAATGCCGAAGGAGCAAGCACCCAGACGATAATCGAGAGTTCTCTCTCTAGTACGCTATTGTGCGCTGCCGTAATTGGAGGATGGAATCTCGTCGAAATAATAATCTCGGTGCTGTTTATGGGGTGACGTGCGAGGGGTGATTGTCGGAAGGATTAATGCGAAGTTGGTGCTAATGATTTTCTAGTGAAGAGACGTGGAAGACTTTAAATTGAATTTTTTCCAGGAAAAGTTGCTTAACAAAGTTTAATAGCGTTTCATTATAAAAAAATAAATAATTCGAAAGATACTAAGGATTTTAAGAATTATTTTGATACTGACTATAAACCAAGCTAGGCAAACAAAATCCGATGCGATTACAGTTATAATCAGTAAATCCCCAACATCATGAATCGCATTAGAACGGAGTTCGGATAGAATACTTTTGAAAACTGAAAATTATTATAATTTACTTTTATTTTCTCATCCGCTTTAGTAGTTCACGCAAATGAGAAAATTAAACAATACATAACGGATGGGGAAATAATAATGAGAAAAATATTAATTTAAATGAATTCCCAATTCCTGTAGGACAATATAAATTGTAATGATGAGACGTGGATGACCCTGTAAAGTGATGACCGTTGAAAATGAGAACAAAAGATTTTCTCGTCGTGTGCAATATTACGGAAACACACTTTGTTATCGTCGTTTTATATTCAATATGCAAACCAAACTTTGTTGACCAAGCGGAGATAATAGCAAATGGTGAGGTGTGAAAACGTCACGTTTTCTAATGCACGATGATTTTTTTGCAACATTATTTATTGTCTCTTAAAAACGTGTTCCATAATCTGCTTTAATTTCAACATTTACAAAAAATGATATTACTTATAAAACTCTGCTATGTCGTAATGACAACATATCGGAGTATTATGAGTTTGCAAAAGTACACTAATAAGACTCCTCATACATCCCATTAATCCTGCTAGAAATGAGGTATCTAGATAATTAGCTATTGTATGTTCAACGGACGCCTTACAACATCAAAGATATTACTTTAACCACTCAAACGTAATTATATTAGATGTGATATCGTTGTTCAATATTATTCCCATTAAGTTGATTCTGGAACGAGTTGAGGCATGTTTGAAGCAATGATAAGCCAAACATTGATATAAACCACATATTGGACATCTACATATACAAATTATCCTTCGGATTAACCTTCACCTGTACGTATATTGATGACATCCTTATTGCACTTGCTGTACAATTTGTAATGGACACTGAAATCGATCACTGAGTAGAATGCCCAATCAAATCTTTCAATACTGGCATTAAATTAATAAAAGAAGCAAATTATTTAGGCAAGTACATCAATTTTTATTCTTGTCATCCCATACACATGACCATAACTGTCATGAGGGTTAGTTGATAACCAGTTTTGTAAAGTAAACTCATGTGTATCGTATGCCAGATTTCGTAGGTCACCAAGACAGTCACGAAAGGTAAACCAGAGGGAAGAAGAAATAGAGACCGCCCCTGTGGGCCAAATGGTCGGAGTTTGCTAGAAACCAGGTAGATTGGAAGAGACTTTAGAAGTGGGTCAGGATCTACAATGGATTGTCGAGCCGATGATGATGACATCCACACTATAATGTTTAAACTTCTTTTCCTAAATACGGTGCAACCCTAATGTATCTGAATTTACCAGGTTCACCTCTAAGTTTCTTAGGTATACTCTTACTAAGGACGCTCTTAGGAGTGCTCTTCCAACTAGACGATCAATCTTTTTCATTTTAATCTTATCAACTGTATTTTATTTAGTCGAATTACAAGCACAATCATTAAAATAATTACTAATCCTTTCAGTACTTGCAGGATATCCAACTCTTGGCATTTTGGTTATCGTCAATTTTTTGTATAACAGTCAGTATTCAGTTATGCCCATGGGAGTGGGCAGCTCTATCACAGCTCTATCTTCCAAACCAACACTACAAAGTGGCTAGATTTATGTTTCTCCATAAATGCGTCAACGATACTACGTGACATTACCTTCAAGCGAGTAGTATCAAGTAGTTATTCTGATATTTCTAATTGATTAAGTGAGGAGAATGGGTACAAATAAATGCTAGTTAATTTTAAGTACAATGAAGTATGCACAAGATATTAAATCTTTTATTGAAAACACTGCAGAACATCAAAATTGAAAAAAGTTAATATCTGTCGATTTCGATTTAGAAAGCAGCATGATACCATAAAAGTACGCAAAGTTATAGTCACACACGAAGCCTGATTGACACTTATCTACTTTATCCCGGATGTACACTGTTGAGGTCGTAGATGTTAGATATATATTTTTCGTTAAACTAAATGAAGCGTATTTGTACCGGTTTCTGATGCTGGGGTTCCTCAAGGTGGTATTTTGGACATATAACAGAAAAATGTAATGCGAATTTTTATTACTCAACTTCCAACGAACTGACAATAGATTTCTTAGACAAGGTAAGGAAAACTTATCACTTTATTGATCTCTTTTTAGGCCTCGTTAGGGTTCGTTACAGCTTTCTCGCTAATGATGAAGTGACGCCATTTCAATTCCCTGCTCCCGTAGGGAGGAGTCATCCACCCAGGTGGAATACTAATAGAATCGGCCAGCGTTCATTTTACTGAGGATAAGAAGAGAGCGCATAATGGCAAATTCACCCTTAAGTTAACTTCCAAACACAATCATGATAACGATAACTACAAGTAACTAAACGTGCTTTCGTTTGGGCTTGAACCCTAGACATTACAATATGGTTTCATTTGCTGTATCGAGTTTTGCTGATTGCATGTAATAATGGTTCAATTTCAATAACACTTTCCAGTCATGTAATAATACAGTAAATTCCACTGCGTTGGATTGTAAGAGTCATTGTATTTTAAGAAAAATCTTCGTAAAATTTAATCCTGGCCAGGAAAAATAGAAAATAAACCATCGACCTCTCGCGAACTCGAGCTAAATGGACTTGGAAAATTGTACTTCTAGGAAAAATATATTGACTTTTTGCAAATACAAATGCATAAAAACAAACCTACACTTAACATATTTTGTATAATTATATTAATAAGAAAGCATTAAAATATAATATGTTTTAAGAAATGATCACCATAAAAGGTACGAAACCCATTTTCTATAATAATTCAAGATATTGCCAACAGAAATAAACACCCAATAATTATTTCTAAAGCGTAATTATGAACAATTTATAATAATTTTCGAAATAGGTGAAAAGCGTTTACTTTAAGAGCTATTATTTAGTTAAACACGACACATAGCATCCAAACTTGTTTTTCGCTTTGAATACAATATTGCGCATAAAATTATAAAACTTAATAACTAAATTTAACTTTAGCTATAAAAACAATATTTAATTGAGATTGATTTTAATCAAATAAAAATATCTTATATATTTTTATAAAATCGACAAATTCCTAAATAAAATCTCCAAATAAAGATGCATGTGGGTGTGGGGCCAATCCCATCAACATTAAGCTTCGAAAACATTTTTCACCATATTGAACCCGCCCAAATCCTCGTAAACATCTCAACGAAGCTTATATCCGCTATTTTTTTTTCCACACTGCGAACTTCAAAAGCTTTCTTTCGTATTAACAACGTTTACGGCTGTCCCGTTTTAACGACCAAACCTAAATAACTGTACCCAAGTGTGATTTCGAAATAAAACACTAAATATAGGAAGATTTACAAAACGGAGTTTATATCATACTTTAATTTTTAATTTCGAGGTAAACACAACTTGCCTTTTAAAATTTGAAAATAAGACACTCGTTTTCCTTAGTATGATTGACACATTATTTTATTTGCGGTCGTTACAAGATAATGAGATAATGTTGAAAAAAACAAGTTAATTTAAATGGTTTAAAACAAATAACACTGTTTATTTAAGATTCAATGTGTTCTTCGCAAATATGTAAGCAAATTAATGGTTTGAAATGGCGTTTGGCGTTAATATTAAATTAGAACTCATCCAAATGCAACCTGAGGCGAGAACGGAGTGCTACCTTGTTACATCGAACCAAATTTAACAGGATGGAAGCGCTATTCTCTTCTCCCCTTTTAAATCGCGAGGCATCACGTTCGCTATTTCCCGCGTCGTCATCGCACGGTAGCACTCCATTTGCAAGGATGGAACGTTGACATTGAGTTTCATGAATATTCCAAACGTCGATTATGTCCCTCTTTACGACCGAAGTCAATATTTTATCATAATATGAAAGAGAAATAAAATTATAAAAAAAAATAATTATTCTTAATGCAGTCTTGTAGGTTTGTTTTAATGTTAGTCTTTAATAATATAACATTGTTTCTGTATTCTCTCTTATTTTTCAAGTTTTGCCAAGTACGAAATTGAAGATACTCTCTCCTAATAAATGTTGAAGTCAAATTGTTAAAATCCCTGTAACACCCTCAACTAAGGACTGCCTTAAATATGCGATGATTTAATCTGCGGATTGAGTGGTTCCTCTCCTATTGATAATATTTTTGTAATTGTTCTAGTTAACCAAAAAGCCAGGATTCTAGAAAAACTTCTAAAATACAACATAGCATGCATAATATCTATGCACTGATTATTGAGCATTTTTGCCATGGCAGATCAGAAAGGTTCCAAAACTCACCATGAAGAAAGCAAATGAAAAGAGGATTCCTTAGAAGCAAGCAGCAGTATATGAGATCGTGATTAACTATTCCATCAAAATGAACCATCTCAAAAGTGGTTCATCTTCAAAACCAATCAAATTCAATAAAGTGTTAAGGTTGAAAGGAGTGATGAATCTCTTATTGAATAGATCAATCGTATTCCTTTTGAATAAATTACAAATATGAATTACTCCAGTTAGTGCTCGTTCAGTAATGGCAAATCAAAACATAGATAGTGAGCCAAACAAACAATTCCAAGACATTCACAAAGTTTCGGCTTATCGCCAAACAATTTACAGTGTATTTTGCATAGAGATAAAGTTATGAACTACAAAGTTCAGCTAACACAACAATTATAAAGCCAACAACTGATAATATTGCGTATTCATTATTAGAGCATTGGAGATTCAACAAAAAATTAACAGGATCTCTCTTTTTTCTGGAAAGTCATTGTGAGTGACGAGGCTCATTTTCACCTATTTGTTAACAAGCGAAATTGTTGTTTTTGGGAATATGAAAACCTCTCTATCCACAAGAACTGACAGTTTCTCTATTGATTCTGTTGGCAACATTGCTTTCTATTTCTTTCAAAATAACACTGGAAATACCACTTTAGTGAATGGAATTGGTTGTCAAACAATGTTGAGCGATTTTTTTGAAATGATACTATCTATTAAATTGATGTTAAATCGTGAAGCGTACAGGATATTGAATTCAATCGAAATGAAGACTTTAATTGGCCACCATAAGACGTGGTGTTTTGAGTACGTTAGATTTTTATCTGACACTACATGAAAAATAAGATTACAGTAACCGTTAATTAATAGTTAAACAGTTCAAAAACAAATCAGAGTAGATTTTCGTGGTTGAAAGTGTAATGAAATTTTTTTGAAAAAAAATGAATACTAGCAAGATCGGCAGAGAAGGAGCTTTATATATGGAATAACTTAGATTCTTCTTTGGACTTTTATGGCAACTCAATTTATCTTTCCACTTTTTTTGAGCTCTTAGGATATAGTTCATATCAGGGAACAAATTATTGGATTTTAGAGATATTTGTCATCAGTTAATCTCGAAACCAAGTAATTTTTCAATGAGGTGAGTTTGATGAAGTATATGATGGACCAGTAATAACATCTAAATCAAAAAAAGAAAATATAAGAAAAGGAAAGATAGGCAAGTGGAAGAGAAGAAACTTGAAAGCATAGGAGCTCAAAATGAAAAGGGATTCTTCTGAAGATGATATATAAGAAGATAATTTAAATTGATGCAAATAAAAACATTTCGTAGCTGTGCAACAACAAAACTTAAGACCACGATCTAAAGATGTTACAGTTACAATCGAGTATCATTCAAACAATATATTCTAAACAACTCGAAAAGTTTGGTGTGCAAATCTTGGCCTTTATGAATACAAAAAAAATATTAGTCTATAGCAACGTAGCCCAGGTCAAGACAAAGTGACTCAAATATGTCGAAATATCTATTAAGTGACTTAATAAACTCACAAGAAAATAATGTTACAAAAATTATGATGTAAAGTGAGCTGTAGTACTTATGTATATATTATAAATCAGTATTAAACATAAAGGGGTAAATACTATAGACAAACATCATTAACCGTGTACTAATTTGCCTTAGAAAATCAAATAGCCGTTCGCGAAATGCTATTTGCCGACGTTCCTGTAAACTAATAGGCCCTAATGACGCCGCCAATCATAACGTTTACAAACACCTCGGAACCGCTTGTTTACATGTTCGCTCGAAGCCATACACGAAATACCAATTAGGGTCTTATTACTTCGAGTTCTCGTAAGCTGTACAATATTTTATGCTTCTTACGAGATTAAATTATCTAGTTACGTTATTAATATTCATTAATACACATAAATCATTCTTTTCCTTTTCGGTTTTATTAAAAAAGGAACAAATTTCGTAAACGATTTTAATCTCATACATCACCCTTCTTATCCCACAAAAAAATTTTTTTTTTCATTTTCATCCGCGTCATTTAGTAGATTAATGTACGATCATTAATCATTGAAAGTAGACATCTCTATACGGCACGCTTTTCCATTTCAAACTCTCGGAAAGTAGACTGCTTTTTTTCTTTCTTTCCGTATGCGATAAGTTACCTTATTCGTTTGGAATTTTGTAACGTGTTCCTTCTAAGCTCACACTTTTACCGCGAATAGAAGTTATGCGTGAGATTACATTACGCAATGTGCGAACTTGTTCAATTACATAAAAGAATGTATGTAACGTTAGTATTTTTATTTTATTCTTACGATAGAAGAGAAGTGTTGGTTGTTATGGTTATGTCTTGATACGGGTATAAAAATAAAATTCTTGGCAATTTTATCGGCTGATCCGGTGACCTCAAAAATAACCCCCGATAGTATTCAGTTGAAAGGATAAACGAGGAATGTCTTGGAAACGCATTTATATAGAAATAAGAAAAATCGTCTTTTTCATCTTACTCAAGAATAGGATCGGCGATTTTTTGCTTTTTCCCTTTTAAATTGACAATGAAAAATGGGGTCGTTTAGGGTTTTTCTTTTGTACAGATATAAATGAATTGAATCCAATAATCTTGAAAAATGGTTATATTACTCAAGTACTAATCAAATCGAACGTACTCCGACAACCATTAAAGTCAAAAATGTTATAAATAAGGTCGTAACTCAATTTTACGAAAATGACTCTTCCACTATACAGAGTTGCCGATGGCCTCTGGAGGGTTTATGACATAGGGGTAGGTCATCTCATATAAACGGATAGGAACGAATTCGCCCCATTTAGAATTGTACATAAATCTTCCTCGGGCCGCGCCCTCTTTGTCACGTGTACGCCATCCAAGCGCCCCCAATGCAATCGCTCAACATCGACATGTTGCATTGGCCGCAACATGCTAGGGTATAAAACGGCAGCTGGGGTGTGGGTGCTTTATTGTAGGAAGACGTCGATATAACCCGGCGGGTTGGGTTTTATAGAAATTTGTTTTTGCATTTTTTCGTTTGGTAGGGGAAATAGACAGTAATCGATCAAAATCCTTCTTTAAATTGTTTTGACAAAATTATTAAAATGCAAAATGTTATTTTAAAATGATGATTAATAGTTGAAAAGTTGTGGTTTCATCTGAGTAATAAATTCTAAGAATAAAATGAGTTAATCTAGTAAAACCTCGATATATGCCAGTGATAGTTATAGATCTAGTTGTTATTCAACGTTAGATTGTTGTATATTTTTTATTGACCTAGAACTAACACTAGACCTAGAATTAGAAACGTTCGGGTTTAGCCGTACGTCTCTTAAAACGGCTAAACCAGAATGTTTCCAATTCTAGATTTAGCATTAGTTGTAATGCTAGTGTTAGTTTTAGTTGTTATTCAGCGATAGATTGTTGTATATTTTTCATTGAATTAAATGAAAATTTCTAATTCTAGGTCTAGTGTTAGTTCTAGTTTTAGTTGTTATTCAGTATTAGATCATTATATATTTTTGCTGAACTAAAAATAGAACTAACACTAGATATAGAACTATGTAGAAACATTCGAGTTTAGCCATGCGTCTCTTAAGACGGCTAAACCCGAATGTTTGTAGTTCTAGGTGTAGTGTTAATTCTACTTTTAGTTCAATAAAAGTATACAACAATCTAGCGCTGAATAATACCTAAAACTAGAGCTAACACTAGACCTAGAACTAGAAACATTCGAGTTTAGCCATGCGTCTCTTAAGACGGCTAAACCCGAATGTGTCTAGTTCTAGCTCTAGTATTAGCTGAGTGCGGGAAGTTAGCCCGCATTTTTTGATTTTTAAATTTTTCATTGTTGTTCTAGATTCTTCTAGAATTGTTCTACATTGTAAAAACTCGGCGAGAAAAACCGAAAAAATGGTCATCAGCAAAGATTGAGTTATTTTAGATTATTCTATGTGTTTTAATTCTTATTATGTAATTTAAAACCACTGACGCAAAAATTACTGACTGAAACTTCCAAAAACTTTAACTTTCAAAGAGTAAAGTGTCCCTTATAAAGTTGTTCTAGTAGAAATAATAACTGTTCCAGATTGCTTTAAGTATAATAAGTATATATTTGTAATATGGAATTGAAAATAGAAAAACTATGGTCACAGCAATCAACTAGACATTTTGGCTGCCAAACCTATTTTCAGTTATAACTTCGTAATGATATATCCCATAATTTTGATTTTTTAGAACAATAACTAGAACAACTAGAACAATAACTAGAACAACCCAGAACAACAAAGAAAATCAGATTTTTCCAAAAATGGGGGCCAGTCAAAAAACCCGTTTTTTCGGTTTTTCTTGCAGAGTTTTTATTTTTTTTATTTGCCGCTTCTAATCTAGAACAACAATGAAAAATTTAAAAATCAAAAAATGGAGGGCTAACTTCCCGCACTCGTTATCAGATTGTTGTATATTTTTTACTTTTTCTTTGACTTCTTTCTTCCCCGTAATAATCCATTATATCGAGGTTATTACTTAATAAATTACGTTTATTTATATTGTTTAATTCATGACAAAATTTGTTCCACATTTAAATAATTTTATATTAGATCGATTAGTTATATGTGATAAATATCGTCATATTAGTGTCATATTTAAATGCATATACATGCAGAACGGGCGCCGAGTGCCATGTCATGACTTCATTTACAGTAAACCTCCGGGTATATAGTGTATACCTGTCCGGTACAATTGCGATTTATGTCGTAACAAAACTGGTGGCAGAACATTCACCTGGTGATTCACTTCCACGTTTATACATTGTAACATGCAGTGCTTTTTTATTTTATGTTTCCCCAGCATTCCAGACCACGTACGTAATTTTTTCATTAAGAAGAAATCGTTCAAAACTTTCTTGAAAACAACAGATTTTCTTCGACCTCGCTATTTTTTTTTAAGAAAAAATTTTCTTTTACGCTCAAATTAGAATAGAAACGCTATAGGGATGTAAAACAAGGTTGAATGGCGCCATTGTACGGTGAGAACAAACGTGTAGACATGGTTTTTTATTAACGTAGCTCCGAAAGAGTGCATACCCATCGTCCGTGGTACCGCACAAAGAACGTTCGTTCGCAAAAAGAGAAACATCGATTAGGAAGGGCCATTGTGTCGACGGACTGTAAATAACTTCCCATACGCGAACTCTCGTTGCCACGGTACGATATTCATGAAATATGCATTTCCGGCGGATTTGGATTTACAGACGAACGCTTTGAGATCGCATCAACTATCATCTATTGATGTACTCTATAAAACATCCTGTGAAATTGCTCAATTAGTTTAATGGCTTTATCGGCAAAATTTCTATCTCACACAACATTTTTTTATTTAACGTTTTAGTTAACGATTCATTTTAAAAAGGGGGGTGTTAAAAATTTAAATGTATCTGACGTAATTTTTCCCCAAAAATAAACCAACACGCAATGACCACGCACGCTTATATTATTCACACCTATTTCCGATGGTTTATTCAAGTCGCTATACACTCATCGTCCAGACCCTTTTAGAATACTTACGATATGTAAGCTTTTTTTCTCTCCCCGAAACCTATATCCGTTCGTCCACGATCCCATTCTATGTATAGCCGATGACTTTGATATTTTAACGTCTGTTTATAAGAAGTTTGTAGCCGACGAATCTATTTTTAACCGGATGAGTAAATATTTGAATTTTTCATATGGGGACGTGACCAGCTTTTTTTGTTCAGGGTCAAAAATTGATCTAGATAAATTCCATGGAATTTTTGATGTAATTAGAAGAGATTGTAAAGTTATGGCGATAAAAGATATTATCTGAGTACATTCACTTGGTGTCACGAAGTAATGAAGACAGCAATCTTGGGTAAATGGATTCCAGTAAAATATCTCTCAACTATTATGTCGCCTTAATGTGAACTAAACTTTACCAAGAATAGCTGGGAGATCCTATCGAAGATTTTCCGAGGTGTTCAACCGTCGGTCGTTTTCAAGAACGGAGAAAAAGTTAATTAGAACCATCAGACCGTAAAATTCGCCTCTGTTCAACGTACCAATTAAATTCTCTCCCAAGTAATTCCATCATGTTGAATAACTTTGTACCGTTTCATGCGGTTAGAATAACACAGAAAAAATTAATCTGTAAGATGTTCAATAGAAATTTTATTTTATTTTTTAATTCTCCCAGAATCATTCGTTAATTTTATTTTAGCAGAATCGATCTAGTTTGAATAATAAATTTAATAATAAAATGTGGTGTTCGTGACGAATTTCCGTCATCTCGGATGGTTTGTTTCTTTTTACAACGAACCATCGAACTAAACCATCTGTTCGAATGACGCCATTTCATTTTAAATGTTGCTGATGGTCTGCCGGTTCTATTATTAGTTTAGCTTTCGTTTAAATTGGCCAACAAGAAGGAGATCAACTGTTACTCCAATTTAAATACAACGCTTGACAGTATTAGCGGTAAAGAAATCATTCCATCGAAAGAAGTCGATTTGAATGTTTCGCTTCGAGATGCAACCAATTAGCTAATTAACGGAACGAATTTTTTTGCAATCCACCGG
This sequence comes from Onthophagus taurus, assembly GCF_036711975.1. NCBI lineage: Eukaryota > Metazoa > Arthropoda > Insecta > Coleoptera > Scarabaeidae > Onthophagus > Onthophagus taurus. The sequence continues at coordinate 15,732,459 of NC_091967.1, read as the reverse complement.
GTTTTAATTTTCTTATCTAAATTCTTTACAGGTGACAAGATGAAATCTGTTATCAAGTTTACTTAGGTATAATTAATTAATCCCTTTCGTTCGTTAATTAAATTAATTACGTTTTACATGTTATGTTTTCAATTAACTTGAAACTTTTCTGGTTGGTACTAAACCAACGTTTAGTATCAAACATATTCATCAATATGAGAAAATCGTGACCACAAAATTCTTTACAATCTAACAGAGATCGTATCAGGAAAGTAGATACAGTGAAGTATCTATCGTTTATTGCAACCCGGTTCTACAATAAAATAAATTGTGAACTTGTATTCTTCGTTATTGCCTTTTGTCTATTTTAACGATACCTCATAAAACGTCTGCAGAAAGCGCCGAGCCGCGAAGTCGCTATTGAGCATTGAAAACTGGGCAACAACCGCACTCAAGGCCGTTTCGTTCGGACGCACGGACGTTTCGTACGTTTCTCGCGCTCAAAACTACAGATAAACGTTTTCTCACATTGCAACAGAAAAAAAGTTTCACGAGAATCTGGGGTAATCGTCATTATTATGCGTTCGGCGGATTCAACTGACCCACTTTGAGGTAACTTCAAGATATACATCAAGATACATTAGGTGCAGCACTGTGGAGATAATTTTTAATGGCTATGTGCAATCGAGGGTATAACGAGCTCGTTTTATTAAAGATATGTTACGAGAGAAAACGACAACACAAAATATATGTACGATTGACTATTCAGCACCTACTAACATGAATACTATAGTGAATTACTATGCCATATTGCTCGTTATAACGATTGTTCAGTTTAAGTTTGTATAGGTCAAAACAAAATTGTTGATTGTTGGTTGTCTAAATCAACTTCTAATTAATCTCCTTTCGATGGTTACTTAATGGGCAAAAAGATGATAAAATTCTATTCTGGAAGATATACTTTTTGTAAGCTTTAGAGTGAATCACTACGGACATCAATTGATTTTATTAATGGCAGTAAATAAAGACATAAAACTTCATTTGCATCGTCAGAGATACAACAAGTAGGTCATCGTTTGAACTATTCTACTACAAATTGGAATCAGAAGTCCATATTAAACTAGGATTTTATTTTGATGCGTATATATGTAACACTTTATATACTATAAAGGTTCATTTCTTGATCAAAAACACAACCTCAGATTAAAACTACAAAAAGCATTTAGGAGATCCACGTACATTATAAAACTCCTAAGAAAGATCCTCGAATACTCCAAGAGTTCCAAAGTAAGGTCAGGAGAAAGGTAGGAAATATTGAATGCTTAAAGAGAAAAGGCATAGAAAAATATAGGAAACTTACAAGAATTCCATAATTTGGCAGCCGACAAATATATAGAGAGAGAAACTTGTTTAAACAGGATATGACTACAAAGACGAAAAATATATAATAAAATAATTGGAACTACACACAACAAACAGAGAGATCAACTCCGGGCTAAATATCTAAAAATAGACAAAGAAATTAAAAGAAAAGCTAGGAGAGATAAACGGAAATATACAGAAAATATAATATAGAATGCAGAAAAAGTCACCAGAGTCTATAATATGAGAGAATTTTTTACAATTACAAAGAAACTAATGCAGAAAAGGTATTAGATAAATATGAAACTCTAAAAAAAAGTTCTGGAACTAAACAAGAAATAAAAACAGAAACCGGAGAGGAAGAAGGATATCCAAGTATTGGCCAACAGGATACTGAACAAGTACCCACTAAGGAAGAAATAAGGAACTCCCTCAAAGCACTAAAAAACATCAAAGCTGCGAGATGCGACAATATTTGTCGCTGAACTACTCAAAGAACTACCTAAACAGATTGAACTAAAATTAGAACTAAAACTATAACTAACACTGAAAAACAGAAAAAGTTTGACGTTTCGGATGCCATGTTGCAACATTCTTCAGAAACTGGCTGCAAAAACGGCTCTAAGAATTCTTGGATCGCTAGAACTCTCAACATCCCATGATTAAGTTTACCATGGAAACAGAAACTGCCGAAAAACTATCTTTCCTAGATGTGTTGGTCACCAGGACGACAAATGGAGATATGGAACTTGGTGTATATCGGAAGAAGACCCATACCAACAGGTACTTGCAGGCATCATCATCCCCAACAGAAGAGGTCCGTGATCCGTATTTTAAGCCTTTATATTTATAAGTAAACAGATATGGAAATCATCTTTTATGCCTAAATATTAGAAAAAGTACGGTATACAGTTTCAATTCTCAAAGAATGTTGTAGAGGCATAATAAAGAAAACGCAAAAAAAAAATATCTATGAGTGGAGAGCAATCACGTTACGCAACATGGCAAGTAAAATGTTAGCTACTGTAATACTAGATAGATTAAAATCGGGATTAGATAAGATCCTGAGAGAAAACCAAGCTTTAAAGATTGTTCTTAAAGAACTAAACGAAATGAGATGAAATGTCGTCGTGCTATTTATTGATGTGGAGAGATAACAAGGAGGAGAGGTTGATTTGGTCAACCACAAGACGATGTAGGTCCCGGAGAACACTTGGAGACGAAACTTAAATACAAACCTAGTTACACAGTACAACATGGAACCAAGTAAAGATAAAAGCAAATAATAAAAGAGAATGGAAGAAATTGGTCGCAAAAATGACAGAACTAAACTAAAAAACCTAAACACAGGCACGTCGGGTTGGGTTGGGTTGACATTAAGATAATTTTTTTTCTAGAGATAATAATGATATAAATCAGGCGCAAAATTTAAAAAACGAATTCATTGTACTTTATCTGGTTTTTGCAATAATTATCTAATTTTTACATTAATTATTACATTGTAAGTATTTTACAATTTAATTTGTCTTACTAATTTCGCCTATAACGGCATCTTCAGAGACTTCCTCTAAATTAGAGATAGTTCAACCATTTTGATTTTAACGTGTAGTATCTTTGCAATAGCTAGCAAATTGTATTTCGGAATTAATAGTTTAAAAAGTTTGCTAAGACCTCGTTTATACAATGCTCGATTTAATTCTTTGAAATTGTTATTTTCATAAAATTTTGACGAAGAAAATTTATGCCGTTATAGGCGAAACTAGTAAGACAAACTAAATTATAACACAAACCTGTTAAAGTACAGTGAATTTACGGTACGTGAATTCGTTGTTTAAATTATATAAATATAAATAAAATTATTGCAAAATAGGCCGTCTAAAAAATACAAAATTCTTCAAAAACAACACACAATTCTATTCACACATTCGAATTTAGAGGATGATTCAAACAAGTAAACAATTTGGTTCTACGAAAAAGCTAGAAAACTGACGCAATCATCTATTATTTTGAAGGCAAAATGCGTAATTATTATATTAAATTTAAACACATAATTTCTTAAAATATTATAATGGATTAATTGAATACAGTATTAACACTTAACAGTAATCCCTTTCGTATACATGAAACACACACTCAAGTATATTGACCCCACAGGACTAAGTTAATGGAAGTTATTTGGAAATTTTTAAAATTTTAGAAAACAATAAATAATTAGGTCGTAAATAAATAAATGACTTTAAATTGTTAGTAAAAATTACATTGGGATTTATATTACTAATATTAGCCATAATTATTTTTATAACCGCTTAAAGATTCAAAGGTTGCGTCGAAAATGGCTGATTCCAATTTTATAAATTTAAATTGTTTGTAAATTAAGATTATTGTAGAAGCTAAAAATTTATAATAATCTGTAAACGTTCCTTAACTCGATTTAAAATTTTCAAACAGAATTGAATGTTAAATTAAATTGTGAAAATTTAATTTAGCGTACATTGATTTGCTTCCATTTTGTTAGGCTAGAAATTAGTGAACCAGGTCATTAATACTTAGTTCTTACTAAATTCAAAAATATTGTATTTAGATAGCTTCCTACAAAATATTTAAATTATTTATAAATACATTTAAAAATTAGCAGTTATTGCAAAAATTTCTATTTTTAACCGGTATATTTGTTTAAGAATATATAAAGGACGATTCGATTCAAGTGTGAATATAAAATTATAATCTATCCGATAATGTATTATCGATTTTACGTATAAAATATGCTAAAAAATAGAATTTAGTGATTAAAATAAATTTTTGTACAAATTCGATGTTTTTCTTTAACATATAATTTTTTAAAGTGTTTAAAATGATTATTTATTTTAAACTCGTATCAGAAAAACCACAAACGTTATCAGCCAGTAATCTTAAACGAAAAGATATATTGTATAAAATAAATTCTACGAACAAAGAAATTTTTTTATGATCGTTTTTTCCATCTACAATGTATTAAACGAAAATGCATAAATAATCTGACTCATCCCGATATAATAAATTTATGGATGTTGTCTATTTTGAGGAAAATTAATGGAAGTGGCCGTATCATATCGCCCATAAACAAACAGGCATTAATGTTCATTAAACGCTATCTCGTATTATTCTAGGGTTTATCATATTCTTTTGCGGCTTTAATTCTGACATCAGAGCTAGATACACTTTGATAAATACCGAGAAAATATTGTTTAATTTTTATATAAATGTTAGTCACTTACTTTATTTCTCGTAAATCTCCTTAGAAAAAAATCAAACGACGCTTGTGGGTACAGAAAATCCTTTGGGTCTTTTGGCAACTCACTGACGGCAAGCAAATACGAACTTTTACGGCGAGCACACTTTTACTTTGGAAATTTGCGACGGCAGCTCGCGGAACCGACCGATTTGTGGCGGCGAGAAATCGTCGTCGTTATAGTTGCGTCTCGTTCGTGTTCCGTTCTGTTTTGCAGAGTCTCGGTGTGAGCGAACGACTGACTCGGGGGGCCGCTGTTACACGTTTTGTTCGCTACTCTTGGGGGCGAACTGCCACGATTCGGCCTCTCCGACTGCCCTGCCTGCTGTGACTCACGTTCGAACTGTTCTCTTGGAACCTCTCTGAACGTTCAGTTCAGTTGTTGCAAACGAGGGTTCGCTTTTAAGATTCACAAAGAAAAATACATTGAATCATACTCTTAAAAAAAAAAATTAAGCGAAAACTAAATATTAACAATACAAAAAAAAGCTATAAAAAAATAGGTCCTCATAACATACTAAGCACAAAAACATTTTGTGTTGAGAGCTTTTTTGAGTGCTGAAAATGGAGTTTTCGTGTAGATATTGTTGTAAACTTTTATAGCGTTTTATGAACCCCAAAACAGTTTATTTAGAAAATAACTTATTTTTAAAAACGAATTAAATGAAATTATTAAATTATGTGTAACAAGAAAACGAAAGCTCTCAGGAGAGAGAAAGTAACTTAAAAACGTGTCTAGGCAAGATGCCAAACTTTAGTCAACACAGAATTATTTTACACGCAGTCCCGAAGCTGTCTTTCCACGGAATAATAAGAAAAAGTAAAAGCGTTTAAAATTCCTAAAGAAAAATTTATGTACCAGTCACTAATGAGAAATAAAAATAAAGAAAATGTAAATTTAAAATTGGCTCATTCACAAAGAAGTAGGAGAAAGCCCTAACAAAAATATTTTACATTCTTAAACCGAGTTTCATTTAACCAAAAATGCTTTATTGAAAACATAGATTTAGGAATTAAATATGCTTTTTTTTCTGGGTAACAACACAAATCATTCAACGTTCCACACAAGTGCACATGGCGTGCATGGTGTTCTTCAAACTTGGGCTTGGGCTAAACGAGTTTTGGGCAACCGTATCGAACATATGTCCTTTATCCGTGTGTTAAAATCGTTCGCCATGCGTGACCCTGCTGCATATTGGCAAGCGTAGGTCGCAAATAAGACGAAATTTGACCACCATAACCGTCTGCGATCGAGGTTGAATTTATAGGACTTAGGAAACGGAAATTGCAATCTGACTGAATTAACGAACGGACGACGAACGAACTGTTTATGCCCCGTGTGGAGTTAGTTATTTGACGTGTGGGTGGTGATGAATTGCGCGAAATGGTCTGCTTAATTTGTTATGACTCAGAAAACATTTGTGCTACAATTTTGACGACTTATTATTTAAAGACCTTTTTATAACAATTTAAGAATCTTAATTATGTTTAAAGAAAGGTGAAATAATATATTTCTTTTAATTAATGAATTCTGAGGGTAGACATTTTCGGTGTCATATATTTTCCGGTTTGAACTACACGAGGAAAAATGACAGGATGCAGAAGCTTTCAGAGTTAAACGACCATCATTTCTCATCTTGCTACATTGTAAGGGAATATAAACAGCTGTTTGTATGAGAAATATGAACATTTTTGTTTAATTTTAAATGTTTCCTTTTGTGCAAGATGAATCAAAAAAATCCTTATTTCAATGTTATTCAAAAATGTAATTAGAAATAAAACTAAATGAAACTAATTAGAAGTGCTAAATACAATAGTAAATTTTATATATGCTGCCTCCGAAAAACATTAATTGACAGAAACTTAAAACTGAATTTGTAACACCATCCAGAAAGTTATCTGCAGTTGTACTAGTGTACCTTTGGAGATTTTTGGCGTACAAATGATAATTATACGAGATGCTATGGATAACTTAATTCAATACACAAAGAGTTATGGGAGAAGTAATATTGGAATCATGGCTGTCAACAGTATCAGTCAATAAACATAAATTTATCAAAAGCATATCTAATATCGCCTGTACTTTTAATAAGAGCTAGTAGTCATGCAATACAGTGGGATTCTGCTTAGTCAGTTTGACTAGAAAAAGGTAAGGGCTATGCTAAAGTCCGGCATAAGGTCCAGCAACACCTTATCTGAATACTTTACAAATCTAACTTTACATGTACATCTGTAGTTGTGCTATGATTCTTACGAAAACATCATTGCGACTTATTGTTTAAATTAAACTCCATAAGATATTCCTGGATTTGTAATCAAACTAAACATTCAAGAACATTTGAAATCGAAAATTAAAATGGAAATATTGTAGAGTAAGATATGGAGACCACATGATTTAAAATATGTCAATACATCTGGACTCTCAAATGCAAAAATGAAAACTAAGAAGAAAGAGCAATATGACCAATGGGAGACTCACTCAGCCAAAGGAACCCGTAGGTTTTCAAAACGTTTTTGGAGTGAACCTCAAAATAATTTAAAAGGAGGGCATTAAAACGCATCAACTAATCCAAGGATCCATCAGAGGATCATCAGGTTTGTAATTTGTCTCTGATATATTAAATCCATCCAAACTTACAATCAATCCTTAAAAGTTTGTAACTTTTGTGATTGTAAACTTTTGATAGCCGTTTTGAGTGGCTTTGTTTGGAACAGCAGTACGAGTTAATAAAACTCCTTCTTTCTTATGATTTTATAGCCGAAATTTTACTCCTTCGCCATATTCTCATCCTTAGCAGCACACATACATAATAGGATACTTAAGTCGGAAGTATTATGATTTTGATTAAGAAACTTTCATTTTATTCCACCTTGTTAAATAAATTTATTAATCGATAAAATAATGTAAAATCGTGCAAAATCTAACAAAATTGTTTTATTTCAACAATAAATTCCAAGTTTTAATTGGTTAATATATTTTTGAAAATTGATTGAAAACTATCTAGATAATTTCCTGTGATCCAGAACGGATTGAAACTTCGAGGTCGTGAGATAGTCCGGGAATCGATACCGATCACTCGAGAAACGAAATGCTTTTACCGTGCGGGTTCGATCAACATCATCGTTCAACCGACGTTGTTGTTAAATTGCTCGGAAGAAAATAGCTCGCTTTAGGTTTCGTTTCACCTTTCCCGTTGGACGTTTGTAGCACACGGCGGGTACGTGCGGTGAGTCACGACGAAGAAGAGGAAGAAGTCAAAAAAGACGACAAAAACAAACTGGATGTCTTCGCGTACTTCGTCGGTTCGATTCGGTTACTTTGTATGGAACTTGAATTGTCCGAAAGTCGAATGAGGAGAAAGAAACCCGAATCGAAAACCGCCGACCGAAGAAGAGAAGAGAGGTCAACATCCATCCACAAGATATAAACACGTATCGAAGTCAACATCTGCAATTTCAACAGAAGGAATGCATTGTTGGTCGTTACATGGCGCAAATGGAATTCAAAAAGTTCACATTTGGTAGTATTGATGAATAGGGCGGTGATGATGATATGGTGACCTTGCTTCTATTAATTGTTTTCTTTGATCGATAAATAGTTAACAAAAAAAATTATTTTACTTTCGAAAAATAGCTTTGTTTGATGTATATATGGTAATTCTTCTTGAGTAACGATATGAAACCGCGACATTATTATTGGCTTTCACCTTTCCATTTAGTAGGGAAAGTGTATCACTTTCTTTGCACAATTAACCAGCTTAAACTTAGTATAATTAAAAAGGTCTATCAAGAGAATACGTTATCTTGAAGAAATTATGGATTTATGTAACACATCTATTACAGGATTTACAGGTATGAATAAATGACCACTTTAACAAACCGATAGTAATTAAAGAAATAAGCGTAGATAAACGATGTATTTATCTTTTTTGCTGTTAAGGTCTAATGGCTACAATGGCATATTCGTTATAAAGTGGCAATGTTAAATAGATTACTAAAAAAACTCAATAAAATAAGAGTCGTGGGAGATTGTTCTTGAAGGAACAAGAAGCAAACCGCTGCCAACGAGCTAAATTAATTTATATCCCTAATAAGGAGTAACTGTCTTCATTGCAGATAGGGTCTGAACGTTCATTGAAGATACAAGCCAATTATAGATGCCTATAAAATTTTATCAATTTTCAAAGGATCACAGAGAGAATTTTTTAATTATAGTAAAATCTCGATAGACCTCGTTAGAACGGACTAAATATTTTAAGTCATATTAATATTATCTATTTAATACATCAGAATTTTAGAAGTTTACAATTTTTATAGTTCTAGGTCTAGTTTTAGTTGTTATTCAGTTGTATATTTGTATTGAACTACAAGTAGAACTAAAACTAGATTTAGAACTAGAAACATTCGGGTTTAGCCATGTGTCTTTAACATGGCTAAACCCGAGTTATTCAGCATTATATTAAATCATAGATTAAATTGATGTTATCTTTTCTTTCAAATAATTCTTACAATCGAAAAATTTTGGAATTCAATTACATTCAAAAGAACAACATTCAATTGTTTTCATTTATTTTGAATCTTTATAATTTTCTATCCGAAACCACATTTAGCAAACTCATTTATGTGTTGCACTCTTTGCAGTTTTCGTTCTGGTGTATTCAAGAATTCTTTTAACGTAGCTTTCGTGATATTGGTTTTGGAGTTTACTCGGTTTCGTTGGGATCTTTACTTTCCTTTTGGGGCTTTGAAAGCCCTCCGGCCATGCGACGGCGAAAGTACACACACATCCACGAACGTACAGCAATGCCGTCGCTAAAGCAAAAGGTAATTCAGGATGAAACCGGCTGGAACTCGCCCTACGGCAACGATGCGACGCAAACTCTGGGTGCAGCCAGTGATTAATGTGTACTTGGTGGTCACACGCAAGACCTTTTGGTAATTAAATTAAATTTTCGTTAATATGACCTGGTGGGTCGATATATGTGACATGAATCGTTATTTATATTTAATGATGTTAATTTTTTTAATTTTTTGTGTTTCAACATATTTGTTAAATAATGTTTAGCGTGGGATATATAAAGATCTATTGTTCTAGTAATAATTGTAAGGTAATTTGGGATAATATTGCTTGTTTAAAAACGGATTGGAAAAGCGAAAACGATCGCTAGGGGGCGTACTAAAACTGCATGACAATTACACGTATACAGTTCTGTTGCGTCGACCGAAACGGCGTTCTTTGCGCTTTCTAGTCTTGGCGGCCGTCTGATGACTCACGGTTCTGGCAAAAGTACCGCAAACCTTTCTTCTTTCGTGCCGATCTGGCGTCTGATGCAACCAGACGTTGCACTCACTCCTTCTGTTACAATGTAGACGGTCCGAAGGAGATTGTCTTCGGTTAACTGTTAACGCCCATTACATTCTACCACTTTATATCGTAAAATGAAAATGAAAAATTAACTGGTTTAATCCTTCTTCGAAATACCATTAATAAAATCGTAACCATTTATTATTGAATCTACTTTTAAGAGACTCAAAACACTTGTTTTGTGATCACTTTTTTTCTTATTTCTCCGCTAATCACATTAGATACAATCTCTTCCAATTGTGGCTATTGTGGTAAAGAAACGATGAATTTTCTCATGTATAGTCAGAGGTTACAATCTCTTACTAGGTGTTGAGTAATGCATCAACAAGAATTGAATTGGCACACCTTAAACTATTAAAACTGTATTTAAATATGATTATAATTTACAAGATTAGAATAGAATACGTTTTAGATGTATATTTTTAGAATTAGACAAAGGAAAAAATTAACAAAATGTTGAAATGAAGAAAAAAACCTTGAACATGTCACCACAAATATTTTTGAGATAAGAGCAGCACGAGATCTTCTCAGGAAGTGTAAACAGTTGGTGCAAGTGGAATAGGGGAAAGCTGAGTATCGAATTTTTATCACGATAAAGAAGCTTTATGAGAGCAAGTTCAGAAAGAAAGTGCCAAAATGCACTTGGAAAGATCTGAGCTCAGCTTTCCGTGATATATGGAATGACGTTATCTTGAAAGTATTTAGATTATTTAAATGTAATATCCCTAATGGGTTAATTAAATGATTACGATATTAGAACTTTAAGTAATAATTAAAATGTATTAGGCTATTTTAGGTGATAAATTTTGAAATATTTAGTTCAAATTTCAACAAAGTCAATAAATAATTAATATTATTAACTTTTCAAAAAAAAAAAAAAAAAGAAAGCAGGTTGATAAGTTAACAAATCTTACGTAATCAACAACCTCTAGTTAACCAAATACAGTTTAATCACACGTTTTATAACTGAACTAAACTAGTCACGAATACCATAGAAAATATAGATTAAAAACTTTTGTAAATAATTGGTCGTTGACTTCAACAAAGTACAAACTCTAACGATTATATATCCAGCTTTAATTGGCTCCAAACCAAAAACCATTAATAACGCGGTTGCAATTCTTTTCAAAATAAACTAATTCACAATCTCGATTATCCCGTTTCCTTTCAACCATTAGTTTCCCCTTGGTCATTACGTTTATTCGACCGCCGATCGTGAACCAAAACTATAAATTATAACATGGTATTATTGCACGACTTATCTTACAATTAGAAATTTTGCAAAATCTCTCAAGACACCTGTTTAAGCAAGCACGCTGAAAACGTTGTACTCGAAAATTGTAATAAATCTTATTCCAGTTATTTAACCAACAAAAAAAAACTATTTTAATTGAAACTATTGTATGCGGGAATGATTCATCTTTGAGAGAAGGTGTTGATGCAATCAGATACAGACTTCTAACAATTCTACCGTGAACGCCGTTTCCGTTGGGAAACTTTAATGATTACCCGGTTTCGATTGTCTCGATTCGTAAACTTGAATATCATTTTGCACATTCTAAATTTGCACATCCTGTACCCTTTTTTAGAGGTAGGAATGTAATATGTGGTTAGCTATTAAATTTCGCTAAACCAATTTTATTGTTATAAAACGTGTGGTGGTTATTAAATATTTTGATTGTTTTAAATAGTACATTATTTGCATTAATAATGATTTGTAACTATTAAAATGCAACCTCAAGTTTTGCTAAAAAAGTTACTTGGAGGCGCCGGGCATCGATCCCGGTACCTCTCGCATGCTAAGCGAGCGCTCTACCATCTGAGCTACGCCCCCTGTTCTTATTGCTCTATATCACGCACTCAGAGTGGCAATAATCACCTACTTAAGTTATAATCTATTTCGTATCTAATCTAAAGTAGGTAACTTTTAAAATAACATACTAAAAGATAACATAAACACGTCGACCGGGCTTTCTCGTTCGCTGATTTATATCCCGGCTGAAAATAAATGTCTTCAGGACGCATTTAAATCGTTCTAAAAGACGCCTAATTGCGATAGTACGTTTCCTGGACGTCCGTTGGGAGACTTTGTCTGTCTGTTCTAGATAGAGATATGGCAGCGCCCTTTGGACAGCGAAAACCGTTAAATGCGATCGCATCGGAATGTCAACAGCAACAATAACGAACCGGAGAGAAGAAAAACAGTGTGGGCAGTCAACAGTTGGAGAGGAGATGTTTGTTATCTATACGCAATGAGCCCCAGCGAGGTGCTGCGCTTGCCATTGACCTTTCTCAATAAGTAAACGTTGTTGTGAATGATGATGAAACGAAGTCGTGTCGTAAATATTTATGAGCTTAAAAATAGAAACACTTAAAAAAAATTTAAAATAGAATCTATTCACTCTTCAATTTCTACTTTAATCATGACACACTAACATCGTGTTTGCACGTAACAGTGTTTTAATTGTAATTGGCTGCTGGAACCAATTTGCATTCTTCTATAAGAAAGGTTAAAACATTGCAGTAGCTGTTAGTCAAGAAGAGAAATGATCGAACCTGGTTGTTTTTAAACAAGCCGACATTTCCTTGGCATACAATAGTCAGAAAGGACGTGACGTAATGTGGATTTATTTATTGCTCCTACTTTAGTTGATGTTTTTTCAGTTGGGTTTAAATAGATCATTCGTTTTGCGGAAAACGTGCTGCGACATACCTGTGGTCTGCCAGTGCGTGCAATATATTACATATTCGCATATATGTGTGGTAACATTGGAATCCGCAGGCGCGTATCTGCGGATAATTATGGTAGAATGGAAATTTACTGCGACATTTTAATTCGATTAGTACGCTATGCGATCGCGTGATATGGATGCGTACGTTACAAATTTAATTTAAATAATATTTTTGCAAAGGGAAAATTCAATATTTTAGGATTTATGTATAACGAAATATTTGTGTATTGTTGATGGAGCGATTATATCGAATTTTATAACTTTACTATAATAAAAGGAAAACATCGAAACAAATCAATTTTTACTATGCATCATCTCTACAAATACGTAAATATACTTATTTGCCTTTAACAACATTGGGAGCGTTATTTAACGCCGAAGCTGTTCACATTAGTAGTAAAAGAGATATTCAGGCAACTACATTGGAAAAACCGTGGAATTAGTATCTCATAGCAGTTAATCCAAAAGTACTGGAAATAATGATACATGAACTAAAGGAAAGATCAGAATAGATATTGAAGACCAAAAATTATGAAAAGAGCAACACAACTCAACAATCAACCTATATGCTTAAACGGAACCGCTATAAAAGAAGTAGAAGAGTATACCTATATGTATATCTAGGACAAAACATAAGACCAGATAAGCAAATTCAAACGGCGAATCTGAATAGGGGAATAAGACTGGTATGGACAGCGTTCGAAAAGCAATGGCATATACTATAGTGCAAGAATAAGAAATTTAAAACTTATATGAAAGTAAAGATACTAGATCTTGATATATGAAGCTGAAACATGGACACCTACCAAGAAATCTATAGATAACAAGCAAGATACAAGCTACCCAACGCCACATGGAACAAGCCATATTAAACATGGGAATAAGTGATAGAAAATCAATAGAGTGGATAAAACAACGCCACAAGATGGAAGACGTAGTGGATACAATATTGAAAGCAAAATGGCGTTGGATGGGTCACATAGCTAGGATGGAAAGAACAAGATGGGCAAAAAAGTAGAGAGATAGAGAGAGCGTCTTACAATAAGATATAATTTTATGAGTAAAGTTTTTGGCATATTGGTGTGAATACAGATTCTTTTCAATAGTATGTTGATAGATAAACAACTCACCTTAATTACTGAGGTGTCGTACATCTTCTAGTAACTCAATCAATTCAAAGGAATCTTTGATGCAGAATGAAATAGTCCCGTAATCGACCATTCATTCTTTTGTTGTGACTTTTTTATGAAAATATTTCGAATTCTTGTCTCTGATGTTATTAGCATATTTCACTCTTTTCATTTTACTAGCAGAACTTTAATGATTTGATGTGAGGTTGGGTCCTTGTGTTCCTTGTCATTTTTCATATTCCGCGATTTCCTTGTTTTTATTCCATACATGTGAGCTATTTTGTAATATACTTTTTTCATAGCAATATTAAGGACTTTGCCAGTATGATATCCAATAATTGACGCAACACTGTATGTGTTTTTCCGGAAATCTTCCAAATTGTCTTTTTGGAAGTCGTTTAAATCTTTTTATTGAAGGTCTTTGTAAAGAACTTGTCGTGTACAAGCAAAACGCAACTGTTTATATTATTTGCATACAGATCTTAGTCTCTTATAACAAATTTTAAGAGTCTGAAATATTTATTATAGCATGATGATACAGTGTCATTGAACAATTATTACGTATTGCTATCTTGAAAGCAAATCCTTGCATGCTTGCGGTTTCAAATTTTACATCACTATTACATGTTTTGCACTTTACAAATGTAGGAATTATTGAGAACATAGCAACAAAGGTAAAATACGTGGTTTTAACTACTTTAACATAGGAAGTGACATAAGAACTGTCCGAAGTAGGAGAATATTTCGTGCAATGTTTTTGTTAATTTAGGTTGCCTTAATTCCGGTAAATCTAGTATTTTGGCAGTGGAAGTTGCTAGCATAGGTTCGTCGAAGACTAGCGACAAACAGCGATAGTGCAGTTTTTTCTTTATTTAGTCATTAATTGAGAACACACTATTAATTCGTTGACGTTTCAATTATTACCCAAGCAGATAAGAAAATAATAAAAAAAAAACAAATAGAAAGGCTTCCACGATGGAACCATGAGAGACACTCATTTTAATTGTAATTTCATCAATTAAAATAAATATGCCTAATCAGAGCTACACTGCTACACCTGCTATAAATCAAGAAATAGACGTACACAAAACAGGCGTGTTTGGGTGATCTTGGGTGAGGTTGGAAGAAGTCTACTAGGTCTATAATTTTTAAAGTCCTTTACCAACTTTGTCAAGTCTTAATATTAAATAAGTTCTCATATATCGACAACTCTCACTAAATAACAACAAACAACCTACTGTTAAGATAATGTTTGCTTATGAAAAAAAAAGAAAGATAGTATTTTGTATCCATACTCTTGTGCAAAAAAAAACATGGTGTCAACATCAGAAGTTCATTCAGAACAATACCAATACCATCAAAACAATCAATAAAATAAGGGTTCGTTTTAAAAGTCACTTCCAAATCTAATACAAAATTTGACAAAATTCCCCCAAGTAGCTGTGAGATGTAATAATAAAGCGGTATCATTACCGGAAACAATTCATTCGTCAGCAGCAGCCCTCGTAGTATTCAAAATATCATTAACGCGATTGTTCTTCTCATTAGTTTCACCTTCGTTGTTTCCGCCAAGCTTTATACTGGGATGACGTCATGCTAATCAACGCCTTAATTTATTCTGCTCGACTATCAATATCATTTCTCTTTCCTTTTCCATTTAGCAGCAACTAGTTATGTTTGGTGATGATAACGTTACCAATTTGTCGTAAATGTGTCTTTTTTCTCTTGCGATTGTCGCCAAATCTGATACTTTATTATTAGCGATTTAGCTACCAAGATGGATTCCAGCAAATTTCTTTCTGATAATAATACTTTTAAGACTTCTTCAATAACATTCAATTTTTCAACTTTTCCCACTTTTTTGCTCTAATTTCATATGATCGGAAATTGCATTTCTAATGGTTACATCACCGTTAACGGAAATGGTGGCAATTTACGATACATTTTCAGATGTTGAAACTGATTTGCAAACATAATCCATTTTTCTCAAGTTAAAGTAGCCTCTTTTCTCTTCAAGTCTTTTAACTACTGTTCCAGAATTATGTAGACAAAGTTGTGTTTTCAACCGTCTGTGATCACCAACGTTACTTTATTTTTAAATTTTACTTAAGAAGTAAGATATTTCACGGATATCCTATAGACTTTATAAGACTTCCTCAATAACTAATACATAAAAGAACTTAGTAACCGCAATTGATCGTAATTCGCAATCTATACCGCCGCAAAGGTTATTACTATTTAACCTCTTCTCTTAATATCGATAAAATAACATTCGTACTACCAACTCTATACGTGTACCTACATATCCCATATTTCTATTCTAAAGCTGGCATTAAATACATGGTTTGATTTCCTTATCCTACGGCGAAATTAATCGTATCTATCGCATATCCCGACAATAATACTTAATTCCCGTTTTCGAATCGAAACTTTGTTGCGACCCGTTTCCAAGTGTTAAGATTGAATTCCTGGGGCGACATTCCGAACACGGCACTGTGCGGTCGCCGCGTTATTATTATTATTAGCAAACCAGTTTCGAGGGTTTTAACCGACGAGGACCGTGGATCCATAAATACGCGTCGAGGGCGTGGATCGTCGGTCAGACACCTACAATCCTCTTCTCTTGGCTCTGCGATGTCCTTTGGGTTATGCCCACGGGTCAAAGGAAGAAAGCACGGCGAAGAAAAGAACCGACGAGTCGCACGGACGCTAAAAATAACGTTGTATCGCGAATTACCTCGGGATCGGACCGGTTATAAATAGCGGATTGCCGCGAAACGTCTGGAAGGACTGTGGGGCCAAGTTCGAGTTTATGTCCGAGAAGGAATCGTAAGGAAGTCCCGGTCGACGTTTATAACTGCCTTAACTTGCAATTATATCCGAGTAGTGAGCCGCATTACCTGGAATTGGTTTAATAACTTTGAAAATCAATCACTTTTTTCTTTGTTTAATATGTACACAAATATCTCTTAATCTACTTTTCGTTTTCTGGATTTCCTTCTCTAATTCATATTTTAGATAAAATTTCTCCCAAAACGATCCTTTCGCATTTTAAAGCACGAGTAGCTAAATTACTCGGAAATTGGTTATTAATATTTACACCACGAGAAATATACTGCGATGAGCTTTGCGCGATATAAATTATTCCAGTGCCGGAAACTCGATACTCTCAACCTGACTGAATCCACTCGCAATTCCAAACAAACCGAGAAACCGCTCCCAGTTTCACTTTGCACACCCAAAATGGCTTTTCAATCCGTAAGCTAAACTTCGCAGTAAATATTTACGTTAGCTGAATAAACACACACGCACGGTCCGGTCGAAAACATTAATCTCCATTAATGTAAATCCGCCGGGTAAGCTTTTTTCCTTAATTCCTCTGCGTCCATGTATATTCATCCAGCCAGTTTAGCGACGATTTAAGAGCCCACCATGAGCATTGTTCTATACAGCTTGTGCGAGGGTGGGCATATTAAAAAATGTTTTTAAAAAAGTAAAAAGACAACTAAAGCCGCATGTAACCCGACCAACAAGTAAACTTCTTGAGTCATCCTTGGGACGGCTTAAGACGCCCACGGTTGTTGCATAAACAATACCACCATGCCGAGAGTTGATCCTGTACTGTAGTTGTGTACACACGTACCAAGTCGTCGTCTTCGTTGTCAAGCGAAGCACATCCACTTGTAATTCATGGACATTGTGCTAGAGCCTGGGTGGATGTAATCAATTGTTTAGAGGATCGGGAACTGGTTGTATTACATCGTCCCTTTTATGTCAAATATTTACAAGAAATATTTGATGAATTATTAGAATATGATTAAAGTATTACAAATCTTCGTCCAAATTTGCTACAATTTAATTTTAATATTTCCACGTTGTCACTTCCCGCCATATTTTCCATTAGAATCAACAAATGCGATACAATCGCTAATCTCCCGGACCGATTCTATCGGCTTAGAGAGTCTCATCCGTCATCAGCGAGGATTTAGTTGGTTTAAAATGCACCCGGATAAACGCTATCTTTTTGTACAATGTATCGCACGATCGATTCGACGATTCTAATCCCGCCTAAT
Source organism: Onthophagus taurus (assembly GCF_036711975.1). Classification (NCBI taxonomy): domain Eukaryota; kingdom Metazoa; phylum Arthropoda; class Insecta; order Coleoptera; family Scarabaeidae; genus Onthophagus; species Onthophagus taurus. The sequence goes on along the minus strand of NC_091967.1, from coordinate 15,714,550 downwards.
TCCCTTATGGCCTTGGGTCTAATATAAACAGTGTCACCCTCTGTCTTCAACTGGGGTGCTGTAATGACGATTGGGGTGAGACCCGAAATGCGTGGTAACAGATGATTCATTGGCTACCAAAATCGAACGGAAATGAGCAGTATAGTTTACGTATGTACATAAATACGAAATGAGGAAGTATGATACTAAGTGTGTCTTCCTAACATAGCGAACGATCGAAAATTATTGAAGCAAATCAACGGTTATTTAAAACAATGACTCATGAAATATAAACGTTTTGAATTATTAAAGTGAATGTTACGTCGGAGAATGGTGTTCTAAAAACAGGTGTCCTACATTTGTTCTAACACAAATACCCTTAGCATACATAATGGTATTATATCATGGTATACAAAAAATCTAACATTACTTGACTTTTAACTGCTTATATGTCAAAGATCAAGGAGCTAAATCATAACGTAAACTTAGAAACGTTTCTATTTAAAAATATAACCAATTGTGTTACACCAATTTAAAAAATAATTAGAAGTATTACTCGTAAAAAGGATGATTCATCATAATTTCTTAAATTAAATGAGTCACAGGTTGCACAAAAATCAATAAGGTGACATAAAAAACCCTATTTACTAAAATAGATTCCTTAAAACATTAATCTTTCATATTTATGAAGATGTTATCAGTGAAATATCAAGTTTTTTTGAAGTTATCTTTTTCGCCCAAACTTAAATTACATCTTATACATTTAAATTGCAAATACTACCGGAAGGTGTGACTCGGAAAAGTACTTCGCCAACTCGATTCGCTCATGAAAATTCCATCTAGAAGGAGCCCAAAAAGCTTTCTTGTAAAGTGGTGAAAGTGTTTACGAACACGTGGTATACATCATCTCGAAAAGTTTTTGTATATTTAAGGATGTCTTTTATGGTGATGTATAACAAATATTATTCATCTTTTTAGTTTAAAAACAATATTTATGAAAGAATAAATTAAACACCCAAGATTTAGTACTATCACCATTATTTGCTTTAGAATAAAACGTTGGTTTAGACCGTATAAAATCCATAGAAAAAAAGCACGTTAGGATCGTTGGTGTATAAATCAAAAGCTGTCGAACGGTGCTTCTTTGCGAATCGTGCTGTCACGTCTTTCCAATGTAAGAAGATGACTCTATAAAGGAGAGGAGAAGCTCTCCCGTACCAATCTAAGACGAAACCATCTAAAGGTAAACGATAAATAATAGCATGTAGTTACGGCACGGGTGTTTCCTTTTCTAGTCTTTCTAATGATAATAATTGAATGCAGGCGATGGTGAGATTGCTGCATTAGCATACGGGATATAGGCGTCTTTTGAATGGGCCTTCATCTTCATTACGATGAGTTATGGTAGGCGGAGGTACCGATTGATGTTATAATTGTACGCGGGTAATAGGAAAAATTGTTATTTATTATGTGCGTGACTACCACGTGTATTATGATATCTTATGGATGTAATGAACAAGAACGGGTTTCTGGAAAAAGTGTGGCCAACAAAAAAATAATGATGGGAAGAGAATAAAAGAAGTTTGTAATAGGAAGTGAATGGTAAAATATACACCATGCTCGTTAGGACGGAAAATAATTAAAATAGGTAAAAAATATTGTAGTCATTTGCATATCATTGGCGGTAATAACTGTTGTTATTAAAAACAAAACGAATTATTATTAGAAATATTATGTAATTTTTTTTAGTATAAGAAATGTTGCTAGTTTAATTATTCAAAATAAAATATAGATGAACTTCAAAAACCCAACAATCTCATAAAATAGTACACATAACATAGATAGGTGATAGAGAAATCTATTTGAAATGGTTCAAATAGTTCACGACATATTAATAGAGTTCTTACGAGAAGAAATAAATAAATCAGGTGAAACGGCAGAAGAATAAACTGCAACAACAAGAGAAGCAGATGAGATGATTCGTTTGTAGTTAATTACGATGAAAATTCGTAAATCAAAATAGTGGGAAATGCTCTTTTTCAGGGCACAAAATGACAATGGATTGATGGACCCTAACAGAAACGATACAACAAGAAGAGGTGCTTCCCTACTTGTTTTGAGTTGAAGAAGTTCAAGAAAACAAAAACATCTGGAGAGGATGGGGGTCTAAATGAAACATGGAAGTGGTGTACAAACAAATTGTGGAAAGAATTACAAACATCTGTAATGATATATGGTGTCTGAACAGGTGGAGAAAGGGTGTCATAAACGAAAATGGCCTATATACTTAAGTGTACATTCAAGATTATATTTTATTTTCAAAGAAACTATGAACAACTGGAAAATGGAAATCCAGGTTAATAAACGTAACCATTCCCATCAAACTGACTTAGATTTTTTTATGAAGGTGACCTATAATTATAGGTTTTCACTTTTCTGTCAGCCCATTTTAAAGTTTTTAGAACAAGAAAATGCTTTATAAACTTTTTTGCCACACAACCCAACATATGTGTACTGTAATTGAAGTTTCGAAATGATTAATTTCTAAAATATATCAACCAAGTAGCCACTTTGATCTTACATACTATTCAAAATTGAACAGATACATGCAAAAATAGCAAGTATTGCTGCCTCATCAAACTGACTAAATATTTTCCATTCAACTTCCTGAAAAGCAAATATTGTGCATATTCAGCAAAGAGTGTTTATCTTTTTCGTTCGATATTTTCAATTTCCAATCATCGATCTCAGTAAGCAACCAATGTGACTGGTTAGCGTTATTACTCTTGTGTTGAGAAAGATATGTATTAAAGGACTGAATACGCAATATGTTGCAAGATGGCTAAGTTATTAGTTCTGTTTGAATGGTAAAAACTTTATTACTATGCATATTAAGTACTATTATTAGTTTCATTGTAAATAGCTTTCTGGTTATTTGCAATTAGATTTCGATTTAGATTAATATTTCAATCTTTTTTCTCTCAAATAGACATTATTATTATAAATTTATTTATTGTACTATCCATATATTTCCGGGAAAACACGCAAGATTCCGATAACAATTACACAACGTCCGTAGAACAAGCGTCGTTATTTACTGCTTCGGGCCACATAATATTTCCTCGAATGACAGCTTTGGAATGATTTACCGAACTCTACACCATATATACAAACAGCAAATATCTAACATAAGAATACTATGGCGAGCCATTCCTCCGGGAACGCGACCGTATGCGCATATTAAACATCGCCTGACGGGCAAATTAACCAGTCGTTAGGTCACATGAAGTCAGAGAATGTCGTGTGGGGTCCAAGCTCGTTGTAACGCAAAGCTCGTAGGGCTCTATGGTGACCACTAATTGTGTCTAGCGAAATTCTGAGTATGTGTGTGTTCAGAGGATCAAACGAACCAAAGTTCCGTGCTATTGCCCGGACAGGTATTCATTAACTATGAAGATAATTGAAAACCGTCGGGCGATGTCAACATTATAGTTTCCCCATACCCTGATGAAATCAATAATAGCGAAATAGAATTTTTTTGTGATTTATTTTTAATAATCTTAATAGATTCTATGTTGCAATTGCTATCGAAATATAGTTCACAACTCAATAGAATCAACCCTTCCCTACGTCCAGCCGTAGATCTCTACCCTGCGCAAATCTTACCACCAAAGGCCCCCTCGTTACCCACACGTGTCAATTTAGCAGAGATAGCATCGAGTGTCAACGTTTGCCTGCAAACAATGCAGAATTCTCACGCCCCACATACAAGACAATAATCCTTCGGTCCACACGGCAGTCGTTTCAGCAGACAAAAGGGGTTAGATCGACCAGACAATTCGCAGCCTTGGTGCCATTTGTCTTCGCCAACTTCCCTTCTCCTTCTGCGATCGCACTCTTTCAGGGACGTAAAGCTGAAACCGCCTCAAGCTAGAACAGCAGTGGAGCATCGAGGGTCGCGTCAAATATTCCGTCTCTAGCACGTTCAGCAGTTTTGCTCACACTTTAGTTACCACGCCCGTTCAATTAGAACCGGGATTTGAACGCGCCTGGAGCACTTCCATTAACCCCTTTAGTAATTGGTACCGAGAATCATTTCCGAATACAGGGTGAATAATAAGTAGTTTTATAAAAAATTTTAATCAAAATTTGTTGGTTTAAATTTCGGATTGAGACATTAAACAAATCAATCTCTCATTATGTTCTAAAATGGTTTTTGATAGCACCTTGTGTGCTATACGGAATTGTTAGCTCGATTTGTAGGTGAATGACAGTAGTGATGTTCTTTTAAATAACTGGGTTTTCTAACGGATTTACGACGCACGTAATTACACATGGTTTGTATACAACGAATTGTACTTACGTGATTGGGTTTTAAATGACATGCAAGAGTTCATTTGACACACATACCTGAAACAAAAATTAGGAAAAATTAATTATGAATTATTAATAATTATTTTATTAATAAGTTTTTTATGTTTATTTTTAAGTTTTTTTTATTTATGTTGATTCGAGAATCCGATCATCTCGTAGCCCATCTCAAAAACATTACACGTCTGTAGAACAACAAACATAACATTACGTTGTATTAAATAAAGATTTAAATGTAATTTCATCTAAAGTTATTTAATCCATTCCACAAATTTCTAAAAGGCAAAAAAGGGTGTATAAAGGCAAAAGTAAAAAATGAAAAAACAGTTAAAGGTAGATATAAAGATTGAAGGGAATAATAAATCTGATAAACATAGTGGCTGTTTAGAATAATTTGTGTTATGAGCTGCTAGATGAGGATTGACTATTTATCCAAAATATAACGCTGAAATATAGCACTATCAGTATCTTATAGGTCCTTCTACTTCATGCATTATTATCATGTGTCGCTGTGATTTAGGCCCCTTTATATCTCATTTTGGCTCATATCACTTTTCAGGTTAATTTTGATATAAAATATTAATATTTATAATGCTATGAAAAATAAAAAGCTTACAGGTATCACTGCTGTCAGATTGTGAATCAACGAATTTCGGAGGGTTTATTCTTCAGAAAAATTCTCTTTCAGCACTGTTGCAAAATATCTTCTGCGCTTTTATCAGTTAGCCGAACCAATCTTGTTCCGACCATGATTACAGAATGATTATCAAAAAGAGTTACAAATTGTATAAACGCAGCTTTTCAACATTTATATAGAATTAGATAAAGTATCGAGTAGTCGTTAAAAGTTTCAATTTCATTAAAAATTTTAAATTCCAATCAGTGTTTATACTTGCAAAAATTCGTCAACTTTCCAAATGACACTTGTCGAGACCGGCACGACCACGCTTGGGAAGTGAAAAAGCCAATCTCCATATCCAGCAAAGGATTTAGCAGAACGGCCGTCTTCCGCCATTTCAACCGTATATTAAATCCGCTTTTTTTTGCGCGGGATCCTTTGATCTTACGGTAAAACCGATTTTTCAAGGACCGGCGACGACCGCTTGACGTATACGCTCCTTCGGTTTGCAAGCGGAATGGTTTGAAATTTAAATTGCTGCTGTAACGGTATGTGTTCCGGTGGGTGGGCTTGTTTACTTTATCAAAGTATTTCGATAACAATCAAAAAAGTAATAGAGTTTATTGATCTTCATCTGCATACTTTCTTTATTTAGAATCTAGGATATTATAAAATTGTGTAGTCAAGCGTTAAATATTGAATTGTTTGGAACTCTATTAGCAATCGTGAAGGAATGCAGGGTGTTGTAAAACAAAAGGCGTTAACCATCGAGTCGGTGATTCCGCTAAGATAGCAAAAAAATTGCTCGGCTTTTATCTACGACTCGATAATCACCTTTACTGTAACGGCGAACAAATGTTATTTAAACGGCTATAAAACGTTCTTAGAAAGGTACCATGAACGTAACAGCTTTACTGATGATAAGAAATACCGCGATGTCATAAAAAAATATAGGTAATCTAAATTTACGAAGGCACAAATTTTATCTCAATATTTTCAGGAAATACTCTAACATTATTTTCTCTTGTGAGAGACGACAGTTAAAATTGAGGTATCACATGCACATGGTCAATTACTACTGACATATGACCACCGTAAGCGGCAAAGGCATCCACATTACCAGAGTTATTATCTTGAATAAGTAATGCGGAGTGATTTGCACAACGTGAGGGATTTTATCATAAATGGTCAGTCGTCAAAAGCCGTCTCTATTAAATCTTGACACTATATTATTAGCGCACAATCTCCATCTAGTGGACCTCAATTACCTGCGGATATGACTGTAATCGTGCAAGGACGAAACTCTAAACAGATCACAATCTGCGTTTATCCCTTTGAACGTCTTATTTCACAATATTTTACATAAATTTGAGTATTAAAATAAAAATTAATATATTTTTTTTAACGCGGAAGTTGTATTTTATGCATACGTTCAGCATATGTTTCAGGATGAATAAATTTACTCGGTGTTTGTTGATTCAATAACGTGCGTAATCGTTTATGTTAATAAAATAAACAAAAATTGTGTCACAAAAAATTGCGTTGCTTTACCAACAACATGGCATAAACTAATTATTTATTAATTTAAAATCACGAAGAATTCTAACTGTTTCAGACCTAAAACTATTACACACTTTTAAATGGACGCATAAATCAGTGTCCACGAAGCAACCCTTGCTGTAATCTTATTAGGATTCAGTAATTACATTCAAATGAATGCAAATTTAAATAAACGCAGGATCGGCGGAATTTAAATTGTAAACCATTTACATTCTAGTTACTCCGCGATATCCATTCTATGCAAAAACTATATAATGGATAAGGTGATTTAGAAATTTGTGGACACCTTAAAAACACGGTATACAATTACCATTATTTACGTTTCTTTCAAGGGGGGGTTGTTTTAGATTAAAGGCGTTACATCGGGTGCTCAGACGTTATTTATTACGACACTAAGTAATTTTGCGCGAATAAGAACAAGTTTGAGCCACGTACAACGTCCAGTTATTAATTACGGCATAAGGCGAGACGGGAAGCATGCAAATTTAATACGAAAATGAAGAGGCATTGAATTAAAATGAAATAACTACAAAATTACTCATTTCATTTTCAAAATTATACATAAGAATATGAAATTAGATATTTTATGTTTTATTTGTTAGATTTTCAAAGAGTTACTGCAAAAAGAAACTTGAAACCACCTCTTTTATCGATCGCAAGTTTTGATACAATGTTGGATGAAGTTGATATTTTCAGGTTTTACATAAATTAGTTAGTTAGCTAATATGATATCACCGTCGAAGATTATGTTTATTACATGTTGATGTGTTTAATGATCGCGTCATTATGCTTTGCAGCAAACGGATCAAGAACAAACAGAATATAACCGTTAGATGCTACATGTATAATTAATCATGTGTTTTCTTAACACGTTGATTACCTCCTTCAGTTCAACCTTCATTAATATTGAGCCTTTTGCAAAAATGCATGCCTAATTTTTTTGCGGAATTCGATATGGCATTACATATATATGCACTTTTCCTTTTTCTGTAGTTTACTAACTTATTACCGTATCATCAGCAAATGATATGATCACGTCGTAGTGATTGAGCACGTCACATATGTAAAGCAGAATACATGAATGATCCCAAAGCGCTACCCTCTGGAACACCTACATTTATGGCTTGGAAATTTGAATATTCTGCTTCCTGTAGCACTTTCCAAATTCCTCCATAGTGGATTCATTAAAGAAAAACAATTTTTTTCCCCTAATTTTATAGGGATGTAACTTGGAGGAGAAGTGGTTTTGGCCAAAAAGATATAGGAAAGACCCTCTTAATTTTCGCTGAAAAAATCTCGCATCAATTTAGATACACCCTGTATAATTTTACATATTTCAAGAATAATTTAAAATAAAACTTTTCTTCCTGAATTTAATATAGGAAATAAACTAAACTCATTGAACACTGATGGAACTCAAATTACTTGAAGTTTCTGATCGACGCAATTGTTAGAGAACAGTTCAAACACCGTTTTCAGTGCGCAATAATGAACACTCGAACAAAGTTCTCTTCCTCAATATTGACCAACCTGCGAAGCTCTTTTCTTTTCAACTCTCCAAACATAGACGTTGGACAAACAAAAAAAGACAAAACAAAAAGATTTCAAAAGGTCCCGCGAGCAATAATAATGAGATATACACATTTGAAATACAATCGAGGAATAATAATTTATTAATGTATGTAGAAGCTGTTATTATTAACACTGTGTGTCTATCTTGATCACAATAGTGTTTCAATAGATGGTGTAAGGTAATAAATTATAGAGGTGATCGGGGAACAGCTTTCCGATATGCCAGTCAATTTTTGTAAAAGATTTAAAGGCTTTACAAGTGTCAACGATGACATCGTAATAGAGAATTAATTAGATTTCCCATTCAGATGAGCTACAAGTTGTTAAGTCGGTCGATATTATCTCATGGCCCCGTCTCTCTCTTTCTCTCTCTTCGGTTTCATTAGCATAAAAACTAATTGTTTGTACATAGCAGCCGTTTCGTCGTACGCTTCAGTTAAGTTCAAGGCTTTCCCAGAGCTCGACCCCTCGTTATAGTTTATGAGAAAATATGTTTTCGTAAAAATCTGTTTCTTGGTAATAAGAAATCTCAATATTTTTTATTATTTTATGTCTTTAATTTTCTTTATAATCATCACATAGAGATTCCTTATTACTACATTATAGTGTAGATTTATATCACGTCAGTAATAAATTTTGAACTCAATTCATATCTAAACACAATCTGTTCGCAGTGGTTTCTAAACAATGATCCATTACGAGTGGTGTAATTTAGTTTCCAAGCACCGTACTGGATCTGAATAATTCATTAGTGTGACCGCGGGATTATTTAGTCTTGTGGTCTCTACACTTGAATACATGTTATAGATATCCCTATTGAGCAGATTGTTATCTGTCGTAAATCAGATATTGAATTTTCAAGGATTCGTTCGGTTCTTTTTCGGCTCAACGTTCCGGGGAAATTGGCTTCGATAAAACTGCAATTTCTGTCGGTTCTTCGGAGTTGGGTTCAAGTTATATCCGCAAGTTCGACGTCGGGAAAGTTAGATGGAAACGCCTCATACGCCATTTGTTGTGGAACATAATAGGAGTTGACAATGGAGTCCATAAGCTTGACGATATCATGACGATGTGGGCGCCTTTATTTGGCTTCAATAGGACTTGAAAACTTGCGTGACATCTGCTGCCGGAAATCTTACACTGGCTAACAGGAAACTATAATAACAGCTTGTTAATCTTGTACCTAGACTATATTGTTATATTATCTTTATAGGATTATTGTGTGGTGAACGATTAACTATAACAAGAATTCTTTCTTTTTTTTACTAAATTACTTTTTTCAATTTAATTTAAATTCTCGATAACTGGAGCGACTCAATGATCAAGAAAGGCACGGCTATTAACGGCGAAATTAAATTTTTAGAGCAAAACCGCTTTGAATTATTATATTTCATGGCCCAGTTTTATTACCTTCCAAACAAGACATGCGCTATTACCTATTTATTATAATTAATAGAGCCACGCGTCTTTGCTCGAAAAAATATCCCTAGCCATAAAAAACCTAACGGGATAATAATAATAGACTAACCAAATAGGAATAGGACCTAAAAAGTTGTGAGATTACCTCCTTCCTCTTCCAAAGAACTGGTTAATGAGCAATTACGGGAGAAAGGACGTTTGCCGTATTGAAGAGAAATGCAGATGGTCACGCCGGATAGACAGGTGTTACGTATATGGAACACCGTGAACTGGAGCAAAATCGTATACGTTCGAATTTCTTTGTAGGGAAGAGCCTAATTTCAATTCCACAGCAGAGATCCATTGTAGTTAGTATAATACCCAGAAGTGATCTAATGCCTAATGGACAATAGCCTCTATTATTTAATACTAATGTGCTCTATTAAGGAAGTAAGCCAAATGCGATTTAACTCGGTCTATTGCGAAATTAACCATTAATTTAAATTTGAAATTGATATTAATGACTTTCAAATTATGTAATACATTAATTTTTAGTTTGGTTTAAAACGGCATTATAATTTGATTGAAGCGATATTTATTGTTATTGGATAGTAAAAAGAATTATTTTGGGTTTCACCTAATCCGATAATGAAAATTAACACCAATAATAATTACAACCCACCATAAACTAATTTCCAACAATAACAAATCAAGATAATTGATCAATTAAATCGAATTAACCCCAATAATCGAGTAATAACTCTTATTTCAAATTACCAATTATCTATTTATCCCATGATATTAAAAAATAAAACGAAAATAATAAAACATTTATAAATTTACCTTTTCTTTCACTTTATTTCACTTCAACCCAACTTTAATGGCACGATAAATAAAAGACTTTGGCACCTTTAAAAGCACTAAATGAATTCACAAAGCACAAAAAATAATTTTACTTCAATACTAATTTTTATTAATTAACCTTAACATGGGAATAGCAGTTCATGTAGTCAGTCAATCTAGATAGCAAAAGACTAAAAAATCAACCGGGAATGTTTCATAGCTTAAGCGGTAGGCGACGGTATCTCACCCCACCTGAGCTGTTTTTATGAGGAGGATGTCGTTAACCGAGAAACAGAAAGAGAAGAAGAGAAGGCGGAGAAGCACGAAGTGGAGCTTTCAGTAGAGCTAAAATAAATAAAACTCTGGCAGAAAATACCTGCGTATTAATTGAAAAGAATCCGAACGTTATGCAGATACGCGAGGGAGGATTTAATTTTGCTGGGTTGTGCAAAAAATATGAATACGAAAGTAATTTTCTTTCGCTCTTTTTAAATTAAATGGGGTAAACGTAAAGCTCATAATCGGAATAGAAGTACTTAACTAATTAGAAAAAGAAAATATATAGAGAAATTATTTGTAAAAGTAACATATGGTATTCGACCAGGTGATGATCACACCTGCCTAATGACTTTACTTCCTTCCTTTAGACATCAATAATGCGTGGCGCGTTTTACTATATTGCCTCTTAGTGATTGGCAAATAACACAAAACTATTAACATATAATATATTATATGACGTCGTGTTATATGTGAAATAATAAATATAAAATATATAGATAAAAAGTCTGTAGAAAGTCAAGACTCTTATGTTGTATTATGTTTCTGACTTGATACCTGCATTATACCTTGATAAATCTTCTTTAAATATTTCTATCAAGTCAAAGTTGAACAAAAACCAATTTTCAACAAGACTGTATTATATGTCTTTCGGGTTTGTATCAAAACTATATCTAATAAGGTGTCAGGACTTTCAAAACCACTTAATGTCTTTGTGCAATGTTGTAATATTGTAATTTAAGAGGAGAAAGGATGGAGCAACAATCTATAACTGTTTACATGTGAGCAAATTGCTTATTGCCCAGGTTTATGTGTATATTAATCTGTGGCCGAAAGTTGCTTGAACCATGTTGACAATTAATTAAAATGAAGCTCTCCCCTTTCTTAGCAAAACCAGTAGAAAGTCTTTGTGATAATCGTATATGGGAATTTTTATCTTAATTAACAAAGTTGTCCACAATCATGATTTAGAGGTCAGCTATTTGATAGATTGTAGGTAGCAGTTGATATAATTGGGAGTTAGAACAGAAAACAATCTCCCTGTCATGTCTAAGAAGGCAGAAATGATTCTGTTCTAAGTTCTATTAACCGTGTTCTACCATGGTCTCTTCGCCAAACTATAGAGAGCAAATTAGCTTAGAATCAATACATAGGAAATAGACCAGATAGAACTTTAAGCTAAGTGGGAGATAACGATATTTACCATTTCGTAGTCCGAACAATCTTCATTTACGAAGAAGGCGAGCAACTATAACCAAATTAGGGTTTAATGATTTTCCCGGAAAATCTGTTTGAACATCAAGAGAATAAAAATTACTTCTGGGCTGATCATGAATTGTTAGTTTGCATTTGAAAAAACACCAACATATAATTGTGTAATCATGAGATACCGCTATCAGTTGCTCAAAAAGTTCCTGAAATGTTTGTCATCATAGTCATTCGATCTCAGTCCAAGTGTGCTAGAAGTAATCAGTTTAACTAAACATTGTAGGGTAAAAACAAACACTTCCTTATAAACAAAAGTGACTTGGAGATGAGAATTTTATGATCTGTTTAAAGTTGACAAAATTAAATTTAATTAAATTAAAAGTTAATTTTAATTTTGAATTGTCGTCAATCACCCTTGACACCACCTTCATCAATCAAAAAAGTAGTCGTAAACAATGATCTGAATACATTTCCAATTTTATGTGAAAATATAACAAAAACAATTTTTTCAGTTACTATAACCTGAATTCTTTCAACCACGCAAAAAAATTTTAAGTTCCGTGTGACAACATAAAACTTTTATTACAATTTCTTCAATTTACTTTTAGTAGTTCTTCAATCTACTTTTATCGCCACTATTTTCGTTATCTTTATAGATAGCAGAACACAAAATTGACCATTGAAAAAGCTAATCTTATCATTAAAACTATACGAGCGTATCTAATACGTCTTCTATTGTTATATATCATTGGAAAACCGAAGATTTTTTTTTGCCGACCGAATTAACTTAGTCTTCATAATTTTGTAATCTCGAAGATTTTAACATAAAAATGTATCGGATATCCAGCAATGTGCAAATAGCGGTCAGAAAAATAATTAAATTTTTTTACAGAAGATTCATGGCAATGATAACATTACTTAGTGGTACTATTAAGTCCCACTAAGCCCCATGTCATCACACTATGATGTATTATCATAAAACATCCTATTTACTTTGATTTCAAACTGTCACAAAGAGCATAATATATATAACCTATATAACCTTTGAGGAACGGTGCAAATAACAGTTATTAATTTTCTGAAAACCTAAAAACTAAACAAAATTAGTACTAAAAAAACTGCGTTCCAAAACAAGATATGACTTGATATGTCTTATGAATAATCTTAATGAATGCATGTTGATCAAATTAGACACAATGTTTAGCTCTGCCACAAAGAGTAGTATTGATATCTTTTACTTAAAAATTGAAACAATCTCACGACGAGGATTGGGCTAAACATTTAAACACATTGGTTGTTGCAATATAGCTTTGTTAGTCACAATTACATATTATATTTACAATAAAGATCAATTTATATCATATCTTGGCGGACTTCACATGAACTAATGTACTTGACGAGTATTATTATTAGAGTCTACGACGTTTACCGATATGATTTGACATAATATGTTAAACTGATTAGTTCTTTGATTAGCTTAGTTACTGATTCTTTAATTAATATGCAATATAGACTTTTCTATGGTATGGTAGTCCGTTGAAATGAAGAAGACTACTAATTTATTGATAATCTCCTCATTAAGTCAACATTGTACCGTAATAAGTTGCCAACGAATGACTCATGAAAGATTTACGGCTTTTCTCGGTAATAAATTAAAATTGCTGTTACAGGGTCAACAAAGATGACATCACAAAAGCATTGTGCTGTAAACTTAATCGAAAATTAAAAAAATAGTCTGGAAATAACCTTCAAGCTAATCTTGTAAATCTAAAACTCGAAACGGAAGGTAATTACAATAAAACAGGATAAATTAAATTGAAAAGATCCAAATGCGTATGGTGACTGTAACAGCCAATATGGGATAATAAAAAATTAGAAATTAAAATCTTCTATTCCATATTCTATGGTTGGGAAGGTTTCCTATTCAAAAAGTGATATATTACCGTTAGAGAAACGCCTCCCTTTATATTGATTTTGTAGACAATATATGTACCCCTCGAAAAGGCAATCTAATATTAAAATATCATTGATTTGTGTCCGTATCTTGTTTAAATTCACCATTCGGCAAATTCCAATTTGCATTTCGAAAGGGGTCGTAGTAATATTACCCTTTAAATTACCACTAGTAACTTAAAGGTTTAATTAAATGTTTCTCCCATTACAAAAATAGATAAATTCTATAAAAACAGCTTTAGTCGTTATAAAACCAAGTATAAAGTTAATTAAAACCGGCCACCTATTAAGACTTAATTAGAATATAACCAGTGAGGATAATACTAAGAGAGTAAAACTTTCTGGACATTCCGAGCACTCTAAACTTTCAATTTGTTACACTATGATGTAATTACCATCGTTAAATATTTAATATAAAGTTTCAAATAAAATAGAATTAGATTAGTACTAATAATTCTAGTTGAAACACTGTAACATATACGCGTTGAAACATTCATTTAAACCGTTTGTAGCAAGGCAATTCAGATCTTAACCATTTTATTGCCCTGCTCAAGAAATACGAAACACGAAATGTAATAAATCACTCGCAGTGACGATCGCAAATTAAGTGAATATCAGCGTTTAACGATCACCCCGCGCAAAAAGGAGAAGAGTAAAAACGTCTGTACCATTCAAAAAATGAATAAAAAAAAGTTGAACCGGTTGAAAAACAGATAAACGTCCGTTTAATGCAGTCGCACAAAGTAGGACGTGGGATCTGCTAAAACGAAGACCTAATTGGGTTGTAAATAATTGAATATGGAACGATTCATTAGTGATGGAACAGTAAAAGACAATCAATTGAATTACAACCTTCACATCATTAATTACTATGTTCATAATTGATGTTAGTTTTGAATAAATGTTTATAAATGAACTCAATCTTAAACTTTCATGTAATTCATCATATTAATAACTAATCTTATAATATCTAAAAATAAAATCAAACCAAACTAGGTCAAGCATCAATCATTCCAAATTAATTTACTCATCTAGGGAAGAATCTAACCATATGTAAACACGTTTGTATGGGTGTGGTCAGCACGCACCAATTAGCGAATTAACAAGTTGACACCAACAACAATTATCCACAAGAAGAGATAGGCACGCGATCTCTAAAATTAGAATAAAGAGTCATCGACCATGATCAACCAATGAAGAAGTTTTATCCACGCGAGGATTCCATAAAGCCAGGAGATGTAAAGATATTTCGAAGCAACGAAACATTATGCTCTCACACCACGGTTAGGTAATAGATATAATTCAATTGGTAGCTGGTAATTTTAGATAAAGATCTTCCTTCTATATACTCTATACAACCGAGACAACCTAAAAAGTACTTATAAGCGGGATTCATCAGGAAAATAATCTTGAGAAAAGAACCGGAATCTTCTTTCTGTGGCTTTTTGATTTACGTGCGAACGTTTAAGAATCGAGATAGCAAAACCATCATGAATATGATGTAATATTTGGTACGTGATTCATCCACAAGAGACCACGAATGACTCAGAATTTGTGGCGACGCAAAAGTTAACTATTTACTCGTTTTTTATCGCTGGACATTTCCCAACTGTTATTATCGTTACAGTCCGTTACTTCCACTGTCCTGCTAATACCATTCGGACATAATTTGTTGCGAAAATGTCCTGTCACAATATCATTAGAAGGTATCTCAAGGATTGGCCTTGGTATCTATAGAAAAAGTATTGGTTAAGAATCGTAACAATTTAATTATTTTGAATGATTCATTTAGTATTTAGACTCTTAATTATGTAATGATTGTAAAAAGTATCTACTATATTGAATAAATAAATGCATTATTTCCGGCAATAATTTTGTCGAAGTGGCTTTTTAAAATTCATTCATAAAAGAAACTAGAACAACCAAATTAATATTTGTGAACCAAATTATAATTAATTTTGTTATAATTAATCATAAATGGAACTGTAGTCAAGGTGTTGAGTACCCGAACGATTTTTGTATTGAGATTATTCAGATTTATAATTAATTTGTTTTTATATAGACATAATCAATTGCTGTACGCTTGACAATATTAAATTGAAAGCGTTTAACATAAAGCGATTTACACCATTTTTGTGGACAACTTAGGAAACTTATTGTATAACTAATACTTTTGGATGCAATGAATTCTAAAGGTTGAAGTATTATCTATTCTTAATCTTTTTTTCTTTGAAGATATAAGTTGAGGACCAAAATTTATTTTACTCGCTGTCGAAGCACTGCGAATCCACTAAACGGGGATATAGGTATAATTTGTGATTGGAACAGATTATAAAACTGATGGGATAATTAATACTTATTAAAGTCTTTTGGATGTAATAAATGGTGATTGTTGGGATTGCAATGCCATGGCTGCAATATGTATGGGTTACATTGTAACCTATTTCTCGTTGAAGGTAAAACCTGATGCTATATAAAAGAACAAACGGGAGATGATGAAAAAGCTAAAATATTCTTGGTGATAATTGGAGGTCTTGTCGATTTACGAATTATTGGGTTTGATACAATGTTATGAAGAGTGAGGAAGCTCACTTTAAAACATTAAAGCTCCATAGAACGTTTATTGCATGTCCAAAACAATATCTACAGATGTGATTCAAAGCGAGGGAGTTGCGAGCGATTGTCAATTAAAACGTTTGTTAGTTTGAAAATCCGAGAGCACTGAAGAATCTAAATAAACCCAAATTAGTATTGCCAATAATTTGAAAGTCCAACCGACCAACTTGAGTTACTACGTCTGTGTTTGAAGGCTGGTACGGAAAAAATTGTATCGCAAAGAATTGATAGCCTATCCAAATACTCGGAAAATAATTGACTGTATTTTGATGTACACAGTCAATGTACTTTTTTTATTCTCTATGACTCACATAATGAGGATCTTACTTTTGACAAGCTAACCGCAATGCAGCAACAAAATAATACTGAAGAAAATGGTGATGAATTAGAACAACATGCAAAATCCTAATAATTGCAAAATTTATAGAAGCGCTTAATTCCAGACAAAATGGTAAAAAAATCTAGGGGAAATAAATTATAACAAAGAATGTATCCATACAGCGACCCTAATAACGTCTTTTCATCACTTTAATGTCTTGATGGAACCGTTCACCTCTCTTCTCACTGACATCACTCAAATCGTCTGGAAAAAAATCAGACTCATTATCAGGCTCATTATTAAACCCAACCCAAGCTAACTCAATCTAACACAACCCAACTGTTAAAATTTCTTGGCCAACATATTGGCAACTATAGGAACACAAAGTTGATTCTTTTTGCTGCCCAAGAACTTAAATGTAAGGTAACAACCTGCTTAAATGATACCTAAGTCTCCTTCTTAGTCGTCTTAAACACGGCTTTTTTCAATTTTGCTTTTGACGGTTGAGGAAACCTCTAGCAGACACACTTAAAACTTTGGCCATCTTTAGTTAAGGTTGTTTAATTAGTTCTAATTGTATGGTGGTGGCGGTAGAATGTTTTTCGAAACTACGAGGTTCTTGGTCTGAATATTCCTCCTTTCAGGCGTTAAGGATTTTGTAGTAGGTCAATTTCTTTATGATCAACATTGATTCCTTGCTGTATTGCGCCATTTACAGAAACATAGGTACTTTGCAAAGTCACTTTCCCGACCAAGCATGTCTTAAACTTAAATACTTAATAAACGTAACTTAAACTTTTCGAAACAGATGTCTTTTTCGAATACGCATTATAGCTAAACCCGATTTTCAGATTTTGCTTCGACTAGAAATGCATCTTAGAAAGCGACCTTACTAAGATATATTTAGTAATACATTTATGATCATGTTGGCAGAACAAAACTTGTTACTGTGAGAGCAATTTTTTCGAACAAATTTTTGCTTCTTGGACTAGAAACGTATCCTAGAAAGCGACTTTTCTAATATGCATTCTAGTGATGGTGTAAGCAAAAGCCGCCTCCATTTTGTGCATCAGGTGCGAAAATCAAAACTCAACCCAAACTGAATGCCATTTTTAAGATTGTTGTGGATTCATAAGAAATCCAACTTTTATATGGGCACATTTAATGATGTAATGTTTTTATCATTCTGTAGATATTTTTCTCAATCTTCTTTGTTAGTGCTCTTTCTCTTTCTGCCACAACTTCTTTCACTATTATTTATTAGTATCAGTGTTTTGGTATTTTCGCAAATACTTCCGTGTCTATAGCGGCGTTTTTCTCATTTTGTAGTCATTTCTGTTAGAGTTCTTCAACTGATTTCTTCGTTCTGCCAACGCTTCTTTCATTATTATTTATTGTGATTGAGCATAATTTAGAACCTAATATTATGGCTATATTTAACTATGCTCCAATTACATCAACATGGTGTTTCGCATAGCTTCTTGGTTTATAAGAACATGTTTTCTGTCAAAAGGCAAATTATTTTTCCACAAAACTTTATAAAGTGTTTTCTTGTCAACTCACTTAATGTCTTCTGCATGTAATGAGTGTTGAAGGTAGCGATTAGAATATCTCAATCGCAAGTAATCTTGGCTGTAACCTCTTTTTCGTTGAAGATAAAACTTGTTAAGTAATATTGCTATGCAAATAATTACTGTACATCGTGGTTACCAAGTTTTATTTATAATGAGATAGAGAAATAGGTCCTATGCATAACTGATTATGTCTAATTGATTAGACATTAATATTTAACATCTTCCTGAACGTCGTAAAGGTGAAATAAATCCAGTGGTATAACATGATGTACGATCATCTAAAAAGTAATGTTCAAAAATCGAAGTGAATGCATTTCGGTAGCATGTTTCGTGGATACTTCGGATTTCAATTTTAAGCAAAAAGCCAAATGCTCAATTTCAAATCAATACCTAAATCGTTCATACCACTTTCTTTTAACTTTTTATTCGCAAAATCATTCTAAAATGAAAAAGAATTATATAGCTCCCTTAGTAGAAAATAAGTCAACATACTTATTGAATAAAAGATACATCCTCATCGAAACCAATAAAATACTCAATACTTTCTCGATACGTAACTCATCCGGAAAAGGCAAGAGTAGAAATGCGAACCGTTAGCGTCGTAACTCCGGCTTGTAATTGTATGCAATTTTGCAATTACGTCAATCGCGAGTACCTCGGCCCATAAAAGACGACGGCCTGGTACTCCGGGAGATAAATGTTTGTCTTTATTAAGCAGACCGCGGTCTCCTATATACGTCCAGACGTAGACTGCGTGTGGTTTCGATCATTAGTTGAGGCACCTTATAAACCGTAGCGACTCAGTTTTAGATGAATTCTTGTATATGCGAATCGAAATGGTCGCGAGCGTGCTAAAACCTTTTACAGTTGCGGATGAAATTAGAAAATTGCAATGTAAATCAATTACGTAGTGTTGGTATGTTGAAATAGCGAGAACGCAACGTTGAATGAGCGGGTCGTTTACGCGATTTCCTTTTTTGGTGATCGTCGACTTGTATTTAGCATTTTACATGTGAAGGACGTGTTTGAAATTTATATGATTCCACTTTTCTTTAACATGAAATTTTTTTTACATAAACAAAAATAATCAGGAAGACTAAAAATTGTATTCCAAATAACGGATTGTTTTAATGCTGCAGTTTTCTTAACTTAAACACCTGAGGTATCTTTACGTTCTCTATTTTGCGTTTCTTTCCGTTATAAATCAAAGAACCCGGTTAGACAAAACCACAACCAGAAATAAAAACGTTCTGTCCCAAGTGGAACAATTTATGAAATTTATGAAATATCAAGAGGTTGTTGATTTTCTTTGGACCAACGAGATAATAAGTGGTCACTAATGCAAACAAACCACGTTGAAATACGAGATAGTTTACGAATTGGATTAAACTGCGATGAGCAATATCGATGTTTATGTGCTCTAAATACAGTTCATCAATCTCTTATGTTGGTTAGAAACGGTTACGGTTTTGCGGTTTGGTACCGCTGATCGGCGCATAATAATACCAAACCATTTTATTAAGAATTCACATTATTTACCAGGTAACATTCAAGCGAAACGGGGAAATAATATACTTAATGCTTAATATCACAAGAATCGTGTTCTACAGCATTACCACCACTCATTCTACGGATAAACGCATAAAGGATAATTTTGAAGTGTCTATAAAATGAAATAAGTATTTTTGATTTTTAAACCAAAAATAATTTGTAATGAACAGTTTTGTTACCAAACGGTAAACCTTCTCTAAAGACTAAGCGATCCCATAGCTACACACAACTGTTAGTTACGTATTGCAGTTAACTGCACGCCGTCGTTTTGCGGTACCCACATATAAATCGGCAGATATATCTAATTACCAGTTTAATTGCGAACGAACTGCAAGGCAATTCGTGTTATCTCCGCCACGGATGCGGCGGTATAGCGTTTTGAGGGCACACCGCGGCTAAGATATATCTCAACCGAGCTTGCTTCGTTCGTATACTCTCTCTTGTTCGGTTGCGAGTTGTTCATTCAATCTGATTTGGTTGTTGGAAGTGGTGGCGTTGTGAGAACGTTCGCCGATAGGGTTATAATCAGTTAATGCACATTTGCATATTGATGAAAATCAGTGGTGAATGTATTAATAGTACTCATGGTTATACAGTTGTTAATTTTTTGTTTTAAATCTCATATTAGATAATGTAATTTGGTTCCATTGGTATTAGGAGTCAGAATAAAAATCTGGTATAATTAAATATTTCATATAAAATTCTAATTGTTGAAATAAATGTTAAAAATAAATCATTTATAAATGGAGCATAAGACGTAGTTACCATGATAAATGACCTCCCATGTCGAGTTGAGATTTACCTGTAACACAGGGCAATATCTCTAGTAAGCAATTTGCACAGGTTACCTATAGGCAGTTTATTATCATCGGTCAGTGCGTTTCACGCTATTGACTGTATGAATATGCAGGACACGCGAAACAAACCGGATAAAGGGAACAAGACTGCCGGGGATGTCTTGGACTGCATGGTGCTGGAACGTCTCTTCTCGAAGATTAATATTACGCCTGCACATTATTCCGAATAAATTTACTTGAAGCCGTTACGGTTATGTTAATGTTGCATATAGTTTCGTAATATATGGCCCTTGTTAACGTAATAATGCGATCGGCAAATGAGCGGCTTATTACTTATTCTCTCATTATTATACGTTCAACTCTCGGGCAATAATCTCCCGTACAGTATACTTACAAGGATATTTTACAGACAATTTACTTTAATACGATATGATTTTACAGCTTTTAACCATTTCATGTTCACATCCTTAATCTTCATATCTCCTAGTTTCACAAATAAGAAATTAATCAATAGACAATATTTTAAGATGCCGTTAGTGATTTAACTTTAAAACGATCACAATAACAATTACTTTTCCTGGTATCCAGACAAATAAAGACATAAGAAATAGCCCCCCGGCTATAACGGTTAGCGTTATCTCTCCCTTTAGCTCGAAATCGCTTCTCCAACCCAACACTACTTAAGACTACACATCATTCTTGACATTTCATAAAGATAACAGTCTGCATTGTTCCCTTCATGAGCTTACTGATTTGATTTTTTTTTTGTAAATGCATTACTGAATTCTGAACTTTCCACGCAGGAAGTCGTTTAAAATTGTAAATGATTCCGCGAACACATTTTCTTTAACGAGAGAGGTCACACGAGAATCTTAAGTTGCTCCTAAAACAAATCTTGGCCGTGTTCTATAAATCAAAGTGTTACTATACACTGGCAATACCGGATCTTTTTTTATATGGAATGAATATTGCAGCACGTGCTTATACTACAGATTCAATTCGTCCCCAAGGAAATGCAACATCATTAGCCACATGCATTCACGTATAAATAGAATTTCTCAGAGCAACCAAGAGAAATACCATAGATTATCTGAGCGATATTTTACTTATTACGTTACCACAAAATCCCATCAATAAATTTCACGCGGCAATTCATTCTGAAGACAAAAAAATTGGAGCAAATTACAGCAAATCGATTCGAATTCGTTAATAACCGATAGTGGTGTATTGCGAATAAAACATCGTTACTTGACGTATAAAAACATATTTGAAGCAAGCCATAAATTCCAGTCCGTACAAACAAAGGGGCCTGTATTTCACACGCACCCGGGATATTTATTATGCAATAAACGAGTTCGCGTTCCTCGAACCGACCAATAAACCACAATTCATATATGGAAGTATCGGGAGCAACTCATGACGAACGGTACATCGAACGGGCTATACAGAAAACGCACTACGTGCTTCCAATACATCATTCTCATTATTTAACCCAACACTCATTGACGTCTACGTATAATAAATCAACTTTTATTACGATTCAATTCAAATCGTTTAGTATTTGAGAAGATACTAATAATGTAGAGCAATTCTTTACGTTTCTAAAACTTAAAAGCCCAAAATAAATACAACAGATGCACATCGAATACGAGAAAATCCTTTCATTATCCATTTGGAAATCATTATGTGTCATGTGCAGTTGAGTGCCACCACAAAATTTATTTTTAGACCAGATGGTGTCATTTGGTCCACTTCCTATTTATCATTCTAGAAAAAAAAGTTTAACTGTGTAATAAAAGTGGCCATTTCGGTAGTGAGTAATCTAGAAATCCCTTTCCGTTTTACGCTCTAATTTTCATAATTTAACAATCAATTTATGGTTTTTATAGAAAATTAATGTTGTGGAAAGGTAAATAAAAAATTAGAAATTGTAAAGTCGTGAAAATGATTAATAAATTAATTACAACTATAAAGTGTTATCGCAAAATTAGAAATCTTTATGATTATTTGCCTCAATTAAATCATGATTCACTCGAAAATTTTATTATGTATGGAGTTTTCTAAGATGGGAATATTGATATGTGAACTTTAAAATATGAAAGTTTCATCATTTAAGGTTGATTTAATTGCAAGAACCTAATTATTGCGTCTAAAAATTTATGCCAACTTTTAGATTGATTTTCCATACTGTGCGTTAAATGCATCTACTATTGAAATTTAAACTGGTTTGGAACTATCATGGTCAGCCCTGAGCTCAAAAATAAAGTCTGAAATTAACATAACCAAACAAAACAGAATAATGCAGAATTAGGAAAAGTATGAAAATATTTTCAGAATTGAATCATTAAGAAAATGTCAAGAATTACACTGATCAAATCCCAAATTGAAAGTTAAATCTAAAATTACACTAATAGGATTTTACACCTTAAGTAGAAGTCTGTTATTACAAATCTCAAACCTATACTTTAAGAAAATATTAAAAGTTATAACTGGTTAAATATCACACTGCAAGAAAATGTTTGGAATTATACAGACATGATTCTAGAATGCGAGAAGTTTGCTATTACACTGAAAAGAAACGAATTAAATTGAAATCTTTAATGCCTGATTCAACTAATTAGATTAAAGAAATTTGGTGTAGTTACCGGTGCTTAATTTACGTCCTTCTAGCCATAGAATAGTATACTTAGCAGTTAGCACACCGGCCCAGAAAGATTGGAAATTCCTGACTGTAACATGAATATTTCATCCATATTTCTAAAGGAGTTAAGCTTGTGTAATAATATGCGTCCAATGAGATTGGTATATAGCAAATAATGGTCTTTTCCCATAATTTTGTTAACTTAGGTATCCATAGACCCTAACTTTTAACATTAAAAAAACCTACATATCATCAATAACAAACCTAATTCCCAAAAACAACTTTTGGCAAGGTAGACAACCATACAGTTGTTTTTTGGAAAGTATTTATTGTTGCCAAAAATATAGCAAACTATTTCTACCTGGTACTAGTTATGAATTACTATGAAGAGGTTTTTATGTATTAAAAAATGTTGAGAGATATTGCGACCACACATATAAAACAAGGTTGAGCGTATTTATTCCAATATGGTGACTTTCATATATCGATTGGAAACATATTTATGATTGGGTTTTCTTGATTGAAAGTATGGAAACTTCAATCCGTTAAACTCCATTTCTTCTTCGAAACCCCATTGACAATTTGTTTCTAATAAAATATAGCCATGGAATGTTTCAACAAAATTTGTAAATGTATTTTATTTTAGACGTTAATTTTAAATATAATTTCAAATTTTATTCACATCTCAAGCGATTACATAGTATCAGTCAATTTATTAAATTATCTAGGAATATTTCCAAGGAATATATTGTGACACTACAAATTTTGCGTCAATTCCTTCATCTAGCGAGTGGCAATTGGTCGAACCTTTCCGAGTTCATTGCCACCATCTCATCTTTTGCCGTCCTCCACAATCGACTGGTCTCCGCCATAACATTGAGGGTGGACGTTGACAAATGGTCCGATTACGTCCGAAAGTTTCGAAAGATGCGAGTAAAACACTCCGGGATTCAATTGCGGACGAGATGCTGCAGTACTTCGAATCAACTCCAACTGATGAAATTCAAGTGCAAACTAGGCAAAGTGAGGTTGTCGTAATTGGTTTTGCGTACGTGAGTGGATGGGGTCGGAGAAGAGTCATGCGAGGACACGTTTCACCTCTATTCTGCTTGATTTTCAATATATGCAGCCGACGTCGTTCCTGATAAAGTAAAAGCAAATAGTG
This sequence comes from Onthophagus taurus, assembly GCF_036711975.1. Lineage (NCBI taxonomy): Eukaryota > Metazoa > Arthropoda > Insecta > Coleoptera > Scarabaeidae > Onthophagus > Onthophagus taurus. The sequence goes on along the minus strand of NC_091967.1, from coordinate 15,690,107 downwards.
TCTGGTGTTTTGTAGCATTAATCTTAGCTGTATGGTTATGGAGTGGTTTTAAGTGGTGGGTGGACACTACAATTAAAGGTGTACAGATTGTAAACGGATTTTATTGTAAATTGATATTTCCTTTTATGATTAGTATAAATTTTAGTTCCAGTAAAAGCTCAAAAACAAATAATGACTCAATTTTCTCTAAATCAATTAGATCAAATTAAATCTAATTGGCTTGTTAGACGTTAAGAGTTAGATTCCATTCCGTTTTAATCTTTCAATTTCACCAACGCACACAAAATAGATCGTTAACTTATCTCTAAGTAAGAGAAAACCTTCTTTTTAGTTTCAACACTCTATTCCATCGTTTCTACCTGCCAATTAAAGGGGGAAAATAAAATATTTAAGAGACGAGTGGAAAATGAAGTGCGTGCGAAAGGTGCACTCGAAAGGTGAAGTGAAGAAGTACCGTCGTCATCGTTCGTTGGTTGATGTATTGCACAGGAATGTCGCATGTCAGCCATGAAGCAAAACGTACGTCGAGAATACAACCAGATCTTTCAGATCGTTCGTTTGGTTGGATTGATTTAATTAGAAACGGGAAGAATAAAGGGTAAATGGCGTGAGAAGAAAAACGATCGATATTTAATTGTACTAAAGTTAATGATGTATAAAAAATGTGGGGGATACTGACGTTTTTATAATTAAGAACCATTGAACATCGAAATGAGTTGAAAAAGTTTCCATTAACAATTTTCAGAATTCACTTAAAACTTATTCTTTCATCTTTTAAACACCTTTTATTAATGATCACCATCTTAAAATTCGTTTTAAGTCTGTGCTTTCCTTCCAAGTTTGTATTTAAGCACAAATTATATGTGAGAATACACAATTTAATTAATACTTTTAATTTTATCTCATAAATATATGAATTAACTTCGCAATTTAAGATCAAAACTTGCAGGAAAGAAGCAAGAGGATCGGAGCTATATCAAAAAGTGATGGATTGCATTCAAGTTGAACTCGTGCTCGACTCAAAAGGTGAATAAATCGCTCGGTTAAACCTTCCAATTACAGGTGAATACCAATCGAGCACGACGATGTCGACGACCAGACGTCTCGAAACGCGATAAATTTTCAATAATCGGTGCAATACATTACCGGCTTTTCGATTCTCGGGCAATCGCTGCCAAAGGCTAACAAATTGCAAAGAATGTGCATTACGCATTCAACAGATTAAAATCCAAGCGAAGTGTTGAGAGAATTAACCGACCAAATACGGAAGTTACATCGTAATAAGTAGTTTAAATCGGCATATTACGCGTTAAGCGCATTATTAATTGAGTTTCATGTTTAATTGGTGAATAGAAAGTGTGCCTAACATTTTCATTACAAAATTGATTGAAAAATAAATCCGTAATGAGAGAAATTGTAAGCTTTCATTCTATTGTTGCATGCCGTTTTATTACGGATCTTTAGGGTAGTTAAATTGATCCCGATTTATAATGTGGAGGGGTCTAAAAGGTAATAGGAAATTCGTTCGGTAATCCGTTAATTCGAGAAATTGGATGTTTCCTAAAGCGCTCCGACCCTAACTTTATAACACAATTTCCCCCTTTTGTGAGTTACAATTAATTCTCAAGTCAAAAATTTTTAGGTACACTCATCCTATGAAATCTAATATACCTCACATAGAGGAATTTGGAAATGTTAAATAATTCAATTAAATTAAAAATGTATCTAATAATTCATTACATAACTTAATTAATTCACCCAACCCATATTCCAAATAAAGCTAAAACCAGTTAACAACTTCTAAATTCTCCCGGAGTTTCTACCTCGCATCAATTAAACGATTACAAATCTCAAACATCCAGACGAAATCCCAATCGTCATTCCCAGACGTTTTCCAATTGTATACCCATTAACATTAATCCCGAAACTCGTCCATTATTCATATCGAGAGAGACAGAGTAAGGCGACAAATCTTTCGGGCGGTCCATCCAAGCATCTCAAAGAAATGAAATGCACAATTTGTTAGTCGTTTCGTACGACGCCCCTTTTAGGAACCTTTTAAGTAACGGTAGTCGACGACGTAATTAAATCACGGAATCGATCGGGTTCCTTGGCTTTTGGTGGCGGCGCAGCGACTGCAGCGCGCCCTGTAATTAATCCCCGCGTTTTGTACGCCGAAATGGGAACGTAACGAGACGCAAAGTCGTTTACACGTACGCGAACGCAACCGTCTGGAGTCAGCGATATTTTCCACTTTCCTTTTGTCGGTTGCCAGATTTGGAAAGATGGAGTTTTTGTAATATAATGAATATGGATGTATTCAAAAGGGAAAAGTTATGTTTAGCAAATTTATTGTATCATCACATCAAGAAACTTTTTAAAATTAAAGAGTAAGAAAACATTTATTTTAAATCTAAGACTTCAAGTTCTTTTAAAACCTTATTAAGCTTATAATTTCTGCATTCTCCCAAAACTAATGGGGGTGAACTATTCTGTGACGATACGATTGTGTTCTGGAACTTAGGTTTCAGTTCAAATATACTTAAGTTCTTTTGAATTTATTTCGTATAAAAGCTTAACTGCTAAAAAATTCTAGATTTCGAAACAACAGGAGAATAAAAGTACACAAAGAGAAAGTAACGAATCTGTCTTCCAAAACCAGCTCATTCTAGTCAAGGTTGATTCAATTAATCTTTAGTTATATTTAAAGTATGAAGTTACAAATTGTTAAAAAGGTGCTAGACCTGCTCGCAGATTAAGATATCAAATATATAGACGAGATAGAGAGTATAGAACCGAAAGCAGAGAGGAACTGTTCACTAATCGTTCTTGGATCTTGTTATAATCTTTTTGATACTGTTTATCCATGTTTCCATAAACAACTAAAGAATTATTGGAAATAGGAGTTGCTATATAATTCTATGAATTACTCTATTTGTCTATTTCATGAACCAACAATCTCTTTTCGCCATTCATGAGAAGTTTAGAGAATCTGAAGTAGAAAGATATAAAAAGAGTTCGTCGTCCACCACATAACTATACAAAGATTCTAGGGGTTAATGTGTTGCATAATACTCTAAAACCAAAGTCAAAACAGTTCATATAAGGCGATTATGAAAGCAGTAGCAGCAAGATCAATTACTGCCAGCATCAAGTGTATAGAAAATATTATGTGCACAAAATGTGCTTAATTTAAAAATTTGTTTTAATATCAGCAAAAAAAATTTAACCTTCTGAATTATTTGGTAAAGCTTGCAAATATCACCAATAACACAAAATTTGAGGATAAATTTGAATTTTCTCTTATAAACTTATTGAGTAACAAACTCTTTCAACTGGTCATTAAAGAGATACTGATTAAATACCTTAATGTATTCATTTTCTAGTATTAGTTCCAACCCCATCGTGTATATAAGGGTTAATGAACAATATTAAAAATGTATTAAATTATAACCGTTATTGTAGACAACCAATGTAGCAAATTCTATGATCAAGTTATGCAACCCAAAAGACACGTATATTAAATACCATATATTCCCAGTATTAAACTTCAAATTATTAAAATAAATTTAGTACAATTTCATTACTGACCTGTATTTGTGCAAACCGCGTTATAAACTATTCTGGCAGCTTTATCTTCGCATAAGAAATCCCATAATCCATCACAGGCTAAAATTACGAAATCCGTATTGGCAGTTATGGGAATTTCTTTCACTTCTGGTATTGCTGTTACGTAGGGTTTATATTGTCTATCACCTTAAAAAAACGACACAAAAACGGATTATTAAAAGACAATAAAGTCCCACATATATTTGAAGGTAATTATTTATTGTTTTCTACCTATTGCTCTAGATACAGCTAATTGTCCATTTACTCTCCAGGTTCCCCAAAACATCACAACACCGCCTTGTTGCTCTATTCTATCTTTTTCATCCTAAAATTAAAACAAAACGAATTAAAGAATGCTATAAAATAAAAAAGGATTTTATATTTTACTTTTCTTCCTGGTTTGTGAGGATTAACGCATTGGTTAAGTTCTCCTTTGCTAACTATTAACGCCTGGGAGTCGCCAACCCATGCTATGTACAACATTCTTTCTTTAGGCTTTAGTAGGGCACATACAGCGGTTGTACCACTACAAAACTGTCAAGAAAAACGTTATTATTTAAAATTAAAAATATGTAATTTATTGGAATGATTGGACTAATGGGATGTTGGAATTATTAAAATTAATATACCTCTTCTTTATGAATAAACAAATCGTCTGTTTTATAAAAGGCATCTATTAAGGCTTGCTCTGGATTCTTCACGAAATATTTACTCTCCGCCAAGAATTGGTGGAGATGTACAGCACTATAAGCAGCGGCGTCATGGCCCGCGTGGCCATCGAATATAGCGTAATAACTGGACGGACTTGCTTCCTAAAATAATAAAAGATAAATTATAATAGAAGAAATTTAATCTAAAGTAAAATTTTTATTGAAATGAAAATTACCTGAATATTAAACATGGTGTTCAAATCATGGATTACCACATGCCGGTCTTCCATTTTTCTCCTTCCGTTTTTAATGGCAGCTACACTAACCGCGTAATGTGGTGGACCAGGAGTTGGTAATGAACAAAGCATGCTGTTGTCAATGTACCTCAAGCAGACTTCGTTTGTTTTGGCCATTACAGCTTGCATCAACTTCAACGGTTCGTAAACTGTAAATCAAACTGTAGTTAATACTAAAACATAAAATAAAGTCAACGTTTTGTACGTTTAAAGTTCTAAACACGACTAAGTTTGACATCGTGGTTGATCATAATGGTAAAATTAGAGTATGACTATTGCTTAAATGATTAGTGTAAGTTAAAAATAAAAATTATTTTGTGTAGAAATTGTTGACTTTGGGTTTTAAATGGCCACCTTAATATAACAAGAAAGGAACCTTAATATATTATTAAACAGTGTTCTTATCGTATACATTTATTCATTATCAGTTTTACGTAGTTTGCGGTAAGCAACGCAAACTTTCGTTCATTTAAGTACTACAACAGCTATCAAAATTACAAAGAAACAAATGTATTCATGAGTTATAGTCATTATTCTTAATTGACGTACATGAAACGTTAGGTAATACGTAATTACACGTTGTTCAACGAATTAAACAAACACATACTTAAATGTAATTGTTAAAAAACTTTTAACAATCACCACCTATTGTTAAACATCAAACTATAAAATTTAGTTTTGTATTAATACACCACAACTTATAATAACCCGTGCGACGATAGCAACAAACCTCCCAGCAACAAACCTCCCAGCAACAAACTTTTACCCGTAATTTCCTATCTACTTTCTTAGCTGATATCTTCCTTATAATTAGAGATAGTGAAAAACTAAATGCACCACTTGAAAGCTTGAATCTTTCTCTATCTAAAACCGGGTTTTCGTCTGCCGATAAGTTGATATTAAGATCAATAAAAAATGAAGAACACCGCGCTGTACTTAAAATAGCTCAAAATTACCAAACTTCAAGGCCTTGTGCAATTGTTACGAAACAGAATTTTAAAAAACTGTTATCACAGTCAGAAAGGGCGCTCCTTCAGCTATCTTAATCCGGGTTTTCGTCGGTCAATATCTATCGGCGTCATGCTTAAATCACCCTTAATGTCCATCCCTACACGCAGAAACGCTTAAATACTCTTCCTCTAAACAACTTTCTTATTAGATAGGGAGAAAACTATACAAACATATCTATCTTATTGAAAATTTTCTGCTCTTTCTAATGGTGTCTTTTAATAACAATTATACACTTTAATTTCACAACAATTATTAATTAAAGTTATACAGGATGGTCAGAAATGTGCGTCAAATTTCCGTATCTCAAAAAGTTTATTTTTTTAAATGGCAACTCTACTTTTTTCCCTCACCACCGTATTATATGCTGAAAAATCAGGAGACTTTGTGATTACATCCCATACTAGTAGAGTTACTAGTAAACATACTAGTAGACTTTAAATTTAGTTACTTTACTGTAGACTTTAAAATGCGCACACCCAATATTCGCAAAAGATTTGAGTAAACCTTAACTGGAAAGACATGTTAAAATTTTTTAAAAACTGTGCCATTCCTTCCATCCCGCTAATTTTGACCCATCTCAATTCCAACGGCAGTTATTCCAGCAAGATGGCGCGCCACCACACCTCAAGAAGCTACTAAATCAGTTTTTGACACTCAGGGAATTGTTTAGTTACTCATGGCTACTGCTATTTTTATCATTAATATAAATTTGAAGTAATTAAAGTTTAAACTAATTTTTCTCGAAAATTTTGTTATTTAACCAATATTAATATTGAATGTACTAGATTCAGAAAAAAATCTTTTTTTGTATTTCGTAATAAAAATGGGGGATTGCCATTTGAAAAAAATATCGATTGCGTCATAACTCGTTAAACCGTTTAACGGGTAAATTATTTTTTCGTTTTTAGAAACGATTTAGTTATGGTAATGCAACTATTTGACCTTATTGACAAGTGGTCTCTATAAAAGCCGCTAACCGTTAAAGGGTTAAAAATGAGGGAACAATTTTGAAATCTATACCAAAAAATTGCACAAAAGTTAAATCTTTAGACCGATTTCAGGGATTTTTCCATAAATCGTTTATAATGATTGTCACTCAGGTCGTCGTGAGTTAACTAGAAACAGAAAAAAACCACACCGTTAGTAGTTTTTGGCGCAAAACGTGTTTGTGCAAGCGCGCGATCGCCGCGTGTTATACACCACTACAAAGAGCAGGAAATTTTCGATAAGAAATATATGGTTCTAGAGTTTTCTCCTGCTCATATAAGAAAGTTATTGACCCGAACAAGGTATAAAAATCGCTAAAACGTATGAATTTTGCAGTTTTTGGCCAAAAATGTACGTGTGCAAGCGCGTGATCGCCGCGTGTTATACACCACTAGAAAGAGCAGAAAATTTTCAATAGGATAGATATGTTTCTATAGTTTTCTCCCTATCAAATAAGAAAGTTGTTTAGAGGAAGAGTATTTAAGCGTTTCTGCGTGTAGGGATGGAAATTAAGGGTGATTTAAGCATGACGCCGATAGATATTGACCGACGAAAACCCGGATTAAGATAGCTGAAGGAGCGACCTTTCTGACTGTGATAACAGTTTTTTAAAATTCTGTTTCGTAACAATTGCACAAGGCTTTGAAGTTTGGTAATTTTGAGCTATTTTAAGTACAGCGCGGTGTTCTTCATTTTTTATTGATCTTAATATCAACTTATCGGCAGACGAAAACCCGGTTTTAGATAGAGAAAGATTCAAGCTTTCAAGTGGTGCATTTAGTTTTTCGCTATCCCTAATTATAAGGAAGATATCAGCTAAGAAAGTAGATAGGAAATTACGGGTAAAAGTTTGTTGCTGGGAGGTTTGTTGCTATCGTCGCACGGGTCTTATAATAATAATTAATACGAAACGAAAATAACACAAGTATTTATTATATAAGATGAGTTAAAGCACCTATTTCCTATTATCCAATTTATATATTTTTAATTATATAATAGATTTTAAAAAAACATCATTTGTTTCGTTCCGTGCAGATTTAATTCCAGCAGATTTAAATTTGTAATTTGTCAATAACAACCGGATCCTCAATTATACGATTACGGTACCGTTAATAAAATTAGTCAAAATGCAAATGGTGGTTCACAGTTAAAAAACGAATAACGTGATGTTAAGATAGAATGTTTAAAAATGTGTCTTGCGTAACGATTGTAAATAAAAAAATCTAAAAATATCGTTCTAGGAATATTTTGTTTTAAATTTGTGTTTTATCGATTCTTACATAGGTTTATCTATAAGATCTCGACTTTAAAATGAAAAATTTTTTAATTCCATTATAAACAGAATTAATTATCTAAAAATTTAATATCTGACATAAACCTTACGAAACGGTTCTTTATCTATAAGCGACTTCTTTTCTTATCGGAAAATATTTATTGAATCAGAATGAACTGTGCAATTTGCTGAAATTGATTCATATATATATATATATGCAATTTTAATAATTTTATTCATAACTCATTCAACTCTATACTATTTAGCTCATTACTAAAGTATCAATTACTCATATTCAGTTTTGTTACTTGACTTACACTGGATTGAGACTAATAAAGTATGGAAAGGAGCTGACCAAGAAAATGAGAGTGTTTAAATCGATAATACAGAAACAGACATCTATAACAGACGATATTTGTACATAAAACCCGATTAAAATAGTTAAATCTTAAAAACGATTGTGATATGTGTTGTAAACAAAGAGAATAAATAAATAAACACTACGGAAACGGATGTAAAAGCAGATAAGCGCAGTTACAAACTAACATTTTTTCAAATAAAAATAAAACGATTTAAACATTAACAATAAATAACTTTTGTACTTCATCAATATAATGAGATCTTGGTATCTGTTCAAGATTATTTCCAAAATTTCTATCTAATATACAAGTTCTTATATTATAATTAAAAAATAACATCTTTCTATAATCTTTAGCATGTACAGGTGTGTAACGTTAAATATTTATCTCTTGAGGATAGAAACAGTTAGATTCATATGTTTCGCACCAGGAAATCTGGTAGCGCAACGAGTCGGTTTAATTTATTATGCGGTGTAGCTCATTCACGCGGCTGCAACGCTCGAGTAAACGGTTTGAATGCCTAATTACGATGCCAATGAGCCGTGGTCAATATTAAGAATGCACCTTCAACTTAGAAATAGCACCTGGTGCAATTTACAGTCATCATAGAAATACACGCGCCGACGATTTTGATTGAATTATAATAGAAAATGGGATAAAAATATCTTTATCTTTTATATTATTTATTTTTTTGTTTAATAAACAATAACATATTTAATTACTTTGATAAATGTGTTATTTTATTAGTTTCGTTATAGTAATATAAATGATAAATGTTTCCACTAAATGTATGTAGTGTGATGATTCAACCAAAATAAAATTAAAACCAGATGGGACATGTAAATGTAAACTGACGCATTTCTGTGTCACATGTTGCAAATGTCACGTGTATTCTTTATAAGCAATTAATGTAATCGTTTTCATTTAAGAATACAAGACTTAAATAAACTTAGCTCAATATTAGTTATATACATACCTTCTGCATTAGTGTTATATCCACAATCAACAGGATTCTTCGTACAATTCTTCCTGATCTCATCTATAATAATTTTTATTAATGGCGCAAGAAGACTGGGCGGACATTGTCTGAAAAAAAAATAAAAAGAACACATGATGCATAGTTTGCAAATCCAATTAAGCAATGGTCTTCATAATAGGAGAGTTCATTAAAACACTTCAAGACGCTAACCAAGCGTCGGAATACGTTGACCTTAATCGCGTGCAAAGACAACAGCCTTATACAATATTGCATTACAAATGGCATTGTTGTGGCTGCATACCACCATCTGAAACGAACGACATCTAATACGATCGTTTCGCTATCTAAATTCATTTTAAATTGTTGTTCTCGGGAATATTAATGAAGAGTATTTCACACGATTCTTTCAATCAAAAATAAGGTATAATTAAGTTTATTTTTTAAAACAGAAAAGATGACTAAAAAATTAAAATTGTAAAAGTAGGTGGTTTCAATTACGAGTTGTTGATAAAAACAGTTAGAACTGATTAAAATTATTCATTTTCTTTGTCGGAAACAGACGCAATAACGCCGCTCAGCGAATTGTGACGTAATGCTTTCTAATTTCGACGATGTGTACAAAAACAAAGCTTCATGGCTGCGTGAATTTGCTCTGAAAAAAAGGAATACGCATATACATCATTTATTTGCTAATACTTTCCTTTTTTCTTCTTTCTCTCCAACTTTTTTCAGGGTAGATAAAAATTGTTAGTGAAAACTAGGACAGCAACTCTCTACTAATAATTAAATTATTAGAGATTTTAGAGGTATTTTTATATCACATTTTTAAAACATAAAAGTCGGTTTTTATTACTTTGTTTTTGATAATAAAATAAGAAAACATTTCTATTTATATCTAATTTATACAACTTAACTGTGTAAAACATCCAAATAATTCTACAATTTATCAAAAAAATGTAAAATTTCTATCAAACGTTTATAAAGCATTTTAAAAATAGCTCAGTATTAAAAAAAGCTATTTTTAAATATTCAGAGTTTACAGGAAATTTATTCTTCTAAATATTATCTTAAAAATTAGACTCAAAATCTTCCTAAATGACTGAATTGTGCTATATTTTAATACGAAACAATGCAATTGTTTAAAATACAAATTTTTTTAACACATTATGAGAAACTTTATTTGTGTAAGACATTTATTATACAGTGAGTATTCGCTAACCCAAACCCTCAGTAATCCGAACAAAATTTGTTCTTACTGTTCTTTGGTTTGTTCTTACCAAACCTAAGTACATACATCGAGGAATCACCGGAACAGTTTAACCTATGTATTATGGCGACTAAATGAGCGCATAAAACGCTAAAGCTTAGCGCAAATGTTCTAACAGTTAATAAACAGTGGTGCAAGCGGAAAATCATTGACTGCAAAACGGAAAAAATCTCTGCACAATTCAGATTACCCCCCTATTGGATACAGAAGTTTATAAATGATTCTTGTCATAAAGAAAAAGACACGCGAACGTAACCAACACTGTTTAAGGGATAAACCTATGCAGATTAATGCCAAACATTACAATGATAACAAGTTTATTGCAAGTAAGGCTAGATAAACCAATAAAGAAAGATATAGCATTCGCAGATTAAAAGTTAGTGGAGAAAAACTGTCAAATGATCCTACAGTGATTCAGCTTTTTCTGAAAAAATTATAGAAAAATAAACGATCTTAAGATTTTACTTATTTTAGAAGTTGCTGCTATTAGTGCACGTCAAAGAAACATCGACGGCGAAAAAATCCCAAAGAGAGACTAACTTTATGCCAGTGGTGATGGTACTCATAAACTGAAAAGGCATTAAAAATGTTAGTATTCTAGTTTGGAAGACTTCCGCTCTATTCGTTGAATGATTTCATATATCTTTTGTCAAAGAAGTAAGAATATTTCAAAAAGAGAACAATGCTCCCAATCTTGCTTCAGAGGTGCAGTTAAGAAGCGATGAAGGTGAAATTGTAATAATGTTTTTGCACCCTGTTTACTTCAGCCAATGGATTAGCGAGTCCCCACTGTAGTTAAAAATATTACAGTAAAAATGATCTGAAACACTAAAAAACTTAATGGAGTATTATAGAGGATACAAAATAAAACAAAAATATTTATTACGAAACTTCATCTTTAATGAAAAAAGGAAGAACATATTCCACATGCTTTTCTTATAAACAACACTATGAAATTTACAAAAATGAGTGTGCATGCATACATCGCCCAAAAGCGATTTACAAACACAATAATTATTACAAAATGTAATATCATTACTCGATTGATTTTGTTGATTAAAAGATTCGCATCGTACAAAGTAAAAGAAACAATATTCTAATAAATATAAATGAGGTTGTAGCGTTTACGTATTATTTATTTCATTATTTATTTGTTTGGTGGAGTTAGAACAGAAAATAAAAATAGTATTAAATAAAACGTATTTGAAGTTATACGTTATATAATAATCTAAGAATGACGGTGTGTACTCGGTGCTGTATAATGAACCAGCTGTTCTGTTAAACTATTGTATTTTGGCATGCAAAAAATTACAGGTAAATATCGGAGAAAGTTAAACGGTGGAACACCCATGCAGTTTACTTATGAGCTAGAAATTTTCATTGTCCGACGTAAACAAAAAGAAAAACGTAAAGAAATTATTCAAATATTTCGTATTGTCCCTACTTCGAATAATAATCAGTCGCATCGTAAAAAAATCATTTAATACTGTTTTTAGACATATATCATCTTTCGCACGTTTCAATATTCATCTTAATCAAAACAAAATATAAATAAATCCTTTTAATTACTAATATACTTATAGAGCATCTTCTTATCGAACCCTCCCCGCGAAGAATTGGCTTGTTTCATTATCATTTTTTGTTATTATTATTAGTTTTTATGACTGGACTATTATTGAGACGCGGAGCTAACTTCTTTTTTATTTATTTACTTATTTCCGGTTTCAAGAGCGCGCGCCCACCCTACGCAGATCGCGGTCTACCCTAATCGCGGTGTTCCGACCTATTCCTCAAACGCCATACAAGCTTGTCAAACGGATCCTGAGCATTGCTGGGAATTGATCGTACATTGGTGTCCAACCATCCCCGCATTGGTGTTGCACCGTCACTATTATATTACGAATAATTTCCTTCAGATCCGGTCTTAACGAATTCCATGAAGCTACTGCGTCGCAGAAGAAAATGAAATCGGTTATTAAAACCGGAGGGTTGCGAACCACAAGCTCGCAAAGTCCACGAAAACCAACTTCTTTTTCATCGCAATCCCGTACATTTCTCATTGCTGTGCAACAAGGTTTCAAAATCGTCGATAAATGGGGTGCAATTTCATCAGGACAAATAAGACCCAAAGTGCATAACGAAATTGCAACCGTTTGATACATCGCTTTTGAACCCGTACAACTTTGTAAGATTTCAACGAAATGTTCGAAAATTTGACCCATATAAGGTTCGATGTTTTTTCCCATCGCTAAACATAACTTTCCAATTACCCAAGCGGCGTTATTACAAGCCCCATCAAATCTTTTGTCCAAATTTTCTATCACAATTGGAATGTAATCATGGATTTGATCGCTTATAAACGGGTAACACAGTTTTATTATTTCCCCGAAAAGCGCCAACGCTGGTTGTCTTATCAAAGGAAACTCATCTTGCATCGTATAATACAACTGTTGCACTAAATTACTATTAGTGACGAACTTAACGAAATACGTCTTCAATCCAAATGCCATGGCTAATAATAAATCATGAGCTCCACATATTGGCTCTTTATCAGGCGGATCAAAATACTCGGGTCTTTCCGCGTAATTCACTGATGCGGTAACGGTTTCGTTTATCACAATCAAACATTTTGAATAAACCACTTCCGCAAATGGTAAAAATCCGATTTCTAAAGCAGCTGCTACATTGGATAAGCATTCGGTAAGTGCCAAAAATTGATCGTCATAATAATCATCAATTGTGTTAAATTTTTGCATCAATGGTGGCATCAAACATTCAATAAATTGGGGTTTATTCAAATTATTTCCGACCGATTGAGCTAATACTGCTATAGCATCATAAAGTAGGAAGAATGACCGAGATTTGTACTGTTTAAACCCTTCGACAAACGCCCTTAAAACAACATCTATATATGGTACTAATTTGAAGTTGGCTTCTTCTTGAAATACACAAAAAGCCGATAAAGCGGCTCTTTGAACCCTTTTGTTTCCATCCAAAAAATGTTTCAACAAAATCATCATAACCGGAATAAAATAATTTTCCTGCGGCTCTTCGTTAACTATAAATCTCATATAACGACTTAAAGTCCAACAAGTTATTACTCTTATGATTGAATGGGAATGATTCATACATTTCATCAAAAAATGGATCATTTCAGGTAAATATGGAGTTAAACCGTTCATACAACCATCAGCGATCGCACCTAAAGCTAAAATTCCAGACTCTTTTATTAACGGATCATCGTGATTTAACGTTTCATTTAACAAAGGTATAAAAGTAATAAGCATTTCATCGCCAAATTTAACCGAAAGGGCATCTACAGAAGCTGCACTACATTTACGTAAAGTCCAACCAACGTATGGTTCATCAACTGAATCCAAAATATCAAAATTGTTATCCTCATCATTGTGACAATCACCTATACCGTGTTCAGACATATTAAACGGTTTAATATCTTCATCTTTATCTGGTAAATGTTCATCATCTCCGATACTTCCTTGAAGACCGTTCATATCGTATTCAGAGTACTTCATATTGTTTAATAAAATCGGTAATAATTTATCGATATAAGGCATTAAGAGATTTCGGCACGTCGGTAATTTTGAACAAGCCAACCAAAATTCGCATGCTTGTAAAGCGATGTTGTTGTCTTTGCTTTGCGTTCTTTGCAACATATACTCAATCAGATTTGTCATATGAGGTAAAATCACCGTATCTCTATTATCTATAAACGTCACGAATCCTAAGCAAACTCCTTTTTGGATTTCGGGATTATCGTCGTTAACGACTTGAAGTAATTTATTTAAATAAGCGTTCGAATCAAATTCCTTCTTGATCGAATCGTAATGATCTTGAAGAGATTCGTTGAGAATTTTTAATGCGTTTTTTCTAACCGCATCATGCTTACTTGTTACGCAGTTGATTAATTTACTAAGAACCGATTTAATTGAGGCGTCAAAATTTTCCTCGGAATTTTGTAAATTTGTTAAATAATCTTCGCAGATTTTGAACAAAGCGCTTAAACCAGTTTCGGAAACTTGAGAATCGGTCGAATCTAACATATTTATCAAATGTGGTATTAATTCAGGCCAAGAATTCAATCCACCTTTCCATAAAACTACATTAATCAATGATGTAACACTTCCTCTTACATCCTTGGAATTATCCTTCAAAAGCAACAATAGTATTGACCTCATCCCATCGATTGTGTCTTTATTTAAAGTTGCGTATGTTGCAACTATATTATTTTTTAAAATTATTCCGGCTAAAGCTCGAAGATCTTCGGAAAACGAATCGGGTTTACCGAGTACAAAGAGCAAGTAATTTACGAAATCCGGATAGTTTTGAAGTAAAGCTATTTTTTGGTGTACGTTCCTTTGGATCTCTGTATCCGGAACGAAGGACTCCTGTAGAACATCAATTACCGAGTTCATTGTTTCTTCTTGCGGTGTCCAATCTCCGAGACTCATTTTTAAGACTCAGATTCTGGTCGTCTACCTAAATCAAAAATTTTAAATAATTTCCTTAAAACTATCTCTTTAACAAATAATTTTTAAAATTTATAAAAGTTGTGGTTTATATATTTCCAGCTATCTTTCAAGAATTACGTGTCATAATTTCTCCGAATTGACATGTTTTTATTTAATAAATTAACTTACATAGAAATTCAAAAAACAATATTGGAAAAGAAATATTTAGTTCAATGGAGCAATAAATACGCAAAAAATTTGTTGAATCACCCAATTATTTTATGTTATTAACAAATTTAAACCTTGAATTATTCCGGTAGATAATGCAATATTGAAGATAGTTAAATTGTAAGAATTTTATTCAAATCATTGTTTGGAATAAAATTGTACTTTTTCTCTCTTGTGTCTTCATCTACTTTCTCCAACGAAATCTTTAAAGGTCACCTCATGTGATTCACATCCTCTATCAAATACAAGGTTGCCATAAAGTAAGGAATATGTTTCCCATATTCGCATATGGTCCTGTAAATGATAAGATCTTTTAGATGATCAGATCAGAAGAACATCGGAAAAATCATCGGAGTTTCCAATAGAGGCGTCTAGGAAGACCAAAGACTGCCTTGACTCCCACCATGATCAAATCTGTCCGAGACAAGGTTTTCCAGAAGTCCAAGAGGTGTCTCAGAAAACAGGCTAAGGAGCTGAATATCAGCAGTGAATCTGTGTACAGGATCGTCAAACATCGTTTGGGGCTTTGTAGCATCAAAATGTAAAAGACTTACACTTTGATGTAACAGATGAAAGCCACTCGTTTTCGGAGATGTCGCGAACATCTGTATACTACGCTGTAAAAAGCAACTGTGCTAATTCTGACAATTTATTGTAAATATATAACATCCATAAAAATACTTCGACTTACATAGTCATTGGCTTGGTGCTGAAAATATCCGAAAAGAGAGAGAAAAGCTTGATAATAGCAATTGCAGCAATAAGATCTGTATCTAATAGTTCGTAACAAATATAAAAAGGCCGATGTCATTTTATACAAATAATCAGGAAGTACAAGTCCGCAAACAATCTTGGCGTATATTTCTATAAGAGAAAATTAGAGCAGTAGGATCAAGTATGTTTGGCTATCAATAACATTCTACGATAGATTCATACACTCCAAGAAGAGTGTAAAGTATTTTCCACTATTTCTTTCAACTATGCATCAGGATGACACCATTGCATACCAGAAATAATTATGGATTATAATAAAACAAAAGAAGACATCAATACAGTGGATAAATTATATGCTACTTAAAACTGTGCTCTGAAACCTATATGAATGATATGAACCTTATGAATATTGCTAAATATATTCACAATATATTCAAGAAAAAATTCTAAAAGTGTTGTTTGCTGGGATTTTCTTCACAGACTCGATTTTGACTTAATAGCTAATCACCCAAAAATTTAAACTCGATTTGATTATCCAGAAAACTATACAATGGAAGTGCTGAGTATGTATTCCAAAACTCACAGTAACTGGTCGTTATACAATATGTGATAAACAAAAAATTGAAGACATGACTCAGGTGCAAAAACTACAGTTTTATGTTAGGTTCATTCAAAAATAGTATGTCATCAACGATTTTGTTGTGGGAGTTGTCGTCGCATCTTCTTCCCCTATTATCTCAACATTCTGCTCCTCATATCTTTTCTCAAGTACTTTCTCCTAACTTTTTTGTTATTCGACATCCCTTCATTGGAGTTTTTGTGATCAATCAACTCCATACATTTTTCTACTTTTACCTATTTCCTTCTACATTCTATAGTCTCATAAATAATAACCACACTTTTTAATCGCCAAGACATTATTATAACGTTGTCTGAAAACGGAAAAAAATTACCACAGGTTCCAAACCAATCAAAAAAATATTTATGGATATTGAAAAACCCCTTTCTTCAACAGACAACATCCAAGACGATCGTTAAAAATTGTTCAAAATTTCATTTGTAATTGATATTATAAAAGTTATAATCATAGATCAAGACAAAGATTTCAGTTCTAAATTATTGAGAATCAAACACAAACTGGTCAACTTATCACCTTCAAAATAATGAACTACTAGAAAGTAGCCAAAATTAATTGATATATTAAATAAAATAAAATGTGTATTACACAATTTTTTTTAATACTAGCTAGGAGGGACAGTAGCCCCTGCCCCTCACTGTGTATGTCCATAAATAAGAACGACGTTACCCTTAACCATCTCAGTGCTTTGGAGACCTATCTTAAAAAGATACAAATTGTTTTATACAGAAAAACTCTTGTCTCTTCACACATAGAGAGAAAAGAAAGTGTTACTTTGTTAAACAAGCTTACAGCCTAGGTACACATTGCACCATATTCCAGGTAGAAAGAGTTATTGTTGACTTAGAAGCTAAAATCCTTCTAAAAAGAGGAGTGAAGGAAAATTTATTTTTCTCAGATAATGAAACCATTCTATAAGATCAAAAACTGGCATTAAACACACTTAATAAAATAAATAAGATATCCAAGATGATTTTGGCTATTATAAATTGGTCCTCCTACAACAAGCTATGCAAAGAGATTTATCGATATGTCTAATGATGACTGTCAAATAAGTTTAGAAGACAAAGAAACAATAGTACATTTGATGATGTACTATTGATGATAGATTTTGGTCTACCTACCCAAAATATAACTTGTAAATGTAATACAAGTCTTGTCCAAGATCTTGCTAAACCTTAATTTTTATAAGAATAATTATTAAAACTTGAGTAGCATTTCATTCAAAGATTCTAGGTTTTTCCTTGAACTTTGTTATGTTGACAACCTAGAAAACAATTGTAATTAAAATTAAAAAAAGTTATTTAACACAAATATTTCAATGTGTAATAACTACTAATAACGATAGAAATTACTAAACAGTATATAAATTATCACAACTTTTATAAACCTTAAATAAATTTTTCACAAAGCGATTCTAACCTCAAACTGAATAATCTTAATCAAACCACCAAATTCAATCAAAACAAGATGACTGAGCGTATCAATTAAGATTTTTATTTTAAACCTGTGTCTGATGAAATAGTTAAACTACAACTTACCAGTTTAAAATTTGCGAAAACATTACCAACGAAGTTGTAAAAAAACCGTAGGAAATCTAACCTCAAATTTCTCAGTTTGCAAATTAAAATCCCTCCTATTTTAATCAAACTAGTTCTACTAAAGTAAATGCATAAAAACAATAATATTTACCTGATAATCTTGAGCGCCAACAAAAAAAAACACACAAATCAATCCGAAAAGCTTCAAAACACTGACAGTCGAGGCGGTTTGTTTAATAATTTTGGCATTTTCATCTACAGGAACCGATTTTCAATAAGGCGGGCTTCTTCAAACGACTTTATTCGCGAACGTGTCGTACAATTTTAGTTGAGAATCTCACTTTTACGTTGTATTTACGACGGTTATTCACCGAATTCTATTGAAAATCATATCAGTTGCTTTAAACTGTCAACATTGTGTGTGACGTTTTATTTCATATCGATCGATAAAAGAAACTTTTTTTAAACGTAAAATAAACCATAAAAATGTTTGATGTAAAAAATTTTATTTTCGTTTTAATTACTATTATGTTCTATTTATTTTTATGTTACGTTAGAAAAACGTTTTAAACGTCATAATAGCATTGAAACAAAACACTATTTTATTTGAGGTTATGTTAAGAAATTTTATTTGAATTTCGAGTCTATTTTGTTGTTACTTACTTTTGAGTTAAATATTGTGTAGTCCAATCGATGATTCCACCGACGACTTCAAGATTAACCAAGTTGTAAGTGGCTAACCTAACAGGTAGTTGATCATTAGGATTAACCGTTTGGGCAAAACACTCAAAAAATCTCTGATAAACCGCCAAATAATCATCTTTATTAGCCATAGTTTCTTTTTAAACACACGCACAGAAAACTGGTATTTATTTTTAAAATTTAATTTTCTTTTAGGCACGGAATTTGAGAGCACAGTTTGTTTTTTCACCGGCGATATGTGTATTTGTACTAATGAGTTGGGTTCGTTTGCTTTTTGATATTTTATCTCTCTCTCACGATAGGTAGGTATTTTGGTTGGCACTAATCAAAAAAGATAGAGATATCTTTCGGTTGATTAATAATAATAATAATAAATTTTTATCATTTATGGAATCATAAAAAATATTAATTATAAACGCAACGTTGTCGTCGTAGTCGTAGTAAATAGAGTGAGTCAGAGAAGCGATGAGAATCTCGTGGTGTTTGCAGCACTGCGTTCCATTGGTTACTACAACCAAGTTCCCAAGTTGGTAACAGGAAAATACCTAACCTCATCTAGCGGAATAAAATGAAAATTCTTTTATAGTTGTGGTGGGAAATAATTAAAGAAAATAAATTGAATTTTAGAAAATGACTCATTTTTAATCGGTTTCTCCAATTTATTTATTAATAATAGAATAAATTTAATTTTTAATTTCATTTTTTTGTAAGGATTTGAATAAATTCAGGAACAGGAAGTTATTTTCTTTGCATATTGGAGATTAGGGGCCATGATTCAGCAAAATTTCATTTCCTTGAATTTCCAAAATGTGGACATTCACGAATTATGACTTACCATCTCATCCTTCAAGTTTCAATCTCCTAGAGAATAAACTTTAATATTGTTTTATCTTGCAATCTGCTTGACTAGAAATACAGGAAAACTCTCAATTAAGTACCCACTAAGAACAATTAATACAAGAAAAGTAACAATAAAATGAAATATAAACTGAATTAAGCATCATCATCATTGACACCACAACTCCTGGTGAGTCTTGGCCTGTTCTAGAATCAGTTTCTAACTCCCAGCATTTTCAGACTTTCTTCCACCTGGTTCTTATATTCAACCCCTTATCATTAATTATATGAATTAATTATGAAATGATTATTAAATAATAATAACTCATCTAACTCACTCATAACTTCACTCTATTCTTCTTTTAAAAGATTTTTCATTACTTATGACATATATTACCTATAAAAATAAAGACACAACTATCTTCTTTATCTATATTTATTAAAATAACTAATAATTTAACAAAACAATGTCATACTATTTTTCACAAAATAGCACAATTTGTTGATGCATCAAAAGATGGAGGCAACTCCCCTTTCATTTCCTTTGCTTTTATATTTAAATAAGTGTGTTCATACTCTTTTTGTAAATAATTTGGTAATGGTTTATCCCAATCTTTTGGAGGTTCTGTTCTTTTTGTCCATACATTATTACTATAATGGCCTTTTAATCTTTGTAATCTACGTATTCGTTCACTTTCAATCAATTCTTTCTAAAAACGAAATAAATAATGTAATTGTGAAGAATGTATGTTATAATGTGTATTACTGCAGATTTAACATCTTGTTTTTCCTTCCATCTAACACAATTGTCAGCATCCCTTTTCCATTGTGAACAATCTATGTACTCTCCAAAAATGAAATATTGGTTAAATCTTGCTTTTAAAGATGTACAATCTGAATATTCATCTTCGTACACATCACACGATCGTATCTGGAATGTTAAAAAAAAAATAAATTCTATTTGCAACATAACCTCATTTTTTTAATTCACCATCCATTCCCCATCTAAAAATTCTTTTGATTTATTTTCGGCTTCATTCACATTCGACATGATTATATATATATTATAACAAAAAATAATTTTCAACTTCCTTTAATAAATGAAATAATCATGTGCGAAACATATATATGACATTATACAACCCATATGACATTTATAAAATTACACATAACCTAAAAAAATTTTAGTTTTGACAGTTGACAGTTTGATTATTGATAAGTGGTATTTGTTGTAATAATAATAATCATGGTTGAAATCGCTGGAAAATATAATTTAGAAAGCAATGAGAATTTGGATGAATATTATAAGGCAATTGGTAAAACCTAGTTTTTTACTTTATTTAGAAATAATGGCAATTTTTTAAAATTAATAGGTGTCCCTTTTATACCAAGAAAAATGATGTGTAGCAGTCGACCTGAATTAACAATCAGTGTTGATGAGAAAGGTGAATGGACAATTAGTTCAAGTACATTATTAAGAACTGTAGTAATTACATTTCGATTGGGGGAAGAGTACAATGAACATATGCCTGGGGGAGTTACAATTCAGGTAAAAAAATAATGCATTTAAATGAGAGATTTAAGATTTCTTATCTATTTTGTTGGATTAATCAGAATGTATGAAGATTAAATGCTATGAAGTGATTTCTGGTTTATGCATCATGTGTGTATTATGAATCATTAAATGATAATGTTGTTGATAATTTTTCTCAATGATTTCAACTAATAAATTCATCAATAAATTATTGTGCTCATTTTGTTCTAGAGTGTTACAACTCGTGAAGGTGACAGTTTTGTAACAGTATCAACTGTTCCAAATGGGACGAAAGTCATCCGTCGATATGATTTCAATGAAACTCATTGCATCTTGGTATGTATTAATGTATAGGTGTTAAAAACATTGTGCACACCATTAAACTGGTTATATATGAAATTTAAATAAGAAATAGATATCAATTTTGTTGTTTTCCCAGTGGTAAGCACAAAATTTGAGTTTTGAGATTACAGTGAAACCTCTCAAAAAGCTGACACTCATGGTTCTGATTTTGTAGACTTATTGGAGGTGTCTGCCTAATGGTGTGTAAAAAAGAACTACGAAATTCTAGTATACTGCTTTCAACAGTTGATATCTTCATCTTCTTCTGGATCATGTTCAATCATATCATAAATTTTCAAACTCATCTCTTCCTTTGCTGCAATATCGTCGATTCGAACAAGATTTTTTTGTGTTATGTTCGTTTCATTGGCACCCCTTTGCATCTGAACTATGGTAGATAAAGGCGTATAATCTTCAGAATCTTCTGGATCCCATTAGAATGATGTAGAATCGCCCTTATTTTCTGAAAACCAGCTTTTTTGAAGCAATTTTGTATCGTTGCTGACGAAACTTTATTCCAGGCTGTTTTAATGTAATAAAGTGTTTCAAAACATTTATGGATTTCACTCTGAAGCAGATCAAAATGATAGAATTAAAATTCTGTATGATCTCCTGGTCTAGTGGTTGACATGCTGATGCTCTATCTTTGATGCTTTACCTCACAAGGGTGGGACCCTGCGTTTTCCAAAAATAATAAAATTTTTCGTTTTTGCTGACCATTTTTCTATCAACTTAGAGCAACCATTCATTCATAATGTCTCGCGTCATCCATGCTTTCTTATTAAATATCCACGTTGCCCTGTCATATTAATACAAAGTAAAGTTGTAAGCCTTTCCTTGGAAAGTTTTCCACATCTACATTTTTCAGACTTAAAAGCAAGTGTTTTGTTCGGTAAAGCTTTGAAGAAACTGCCAGTTTCGTCGGCTTTGAACACATCTCCTGGCCGATACCCAAGGAGTAGCGCAGGCAACTTATTGCCAAATTGATTTACGTCGTCTTGATTGACATCAGCTGATTCTCCGGAAATACACTTAAAACTTAACGCGTGTTTTTTACGCCATTTTTCCAGACAATCATTGGATGACTGAAAGTTGACAACATTTAATTTTTGTGCTATTTCATGAGCTTTGACCTTCACTAAACGTCCCGATAATGGAACATTTTGGCTACGAACTCTATTCTCAACAATTTCCGCGGCTTGAGTTTTTCTGATATTAAATTTTTCGGCGAGTTTCCGTACTAACAAATGTTCTTTTTCCGAAATGTTAACAACTTCCATTTTTTTATGCAAACTAAGATTTTTACTATTTATAGGCGCCCTTTCAAAAATCTCTAGCAATCACTATTTGAATAATAAAAAGAAAACAGGCAGAAGTCGCGCGGAAATTAAATAAATACGACAAAAAAGAAAGATTTAGTTCCGCACTAAAACGAACGGAAATAGGTAATTCCCCGGTTTATTGAAACCAGGGAATTACTTTCATTATTTGCGCGCACCGTAATGCCGTTGTTAGAGGTTCGCGTCCGGTTAAGGGAAGTCCCAAAATATTTTTGAACTACCGGAGTAAGTTTTACATGTAAAGAAATAGACAAACATTTGGTTGCAAAAAATTTGTCCGCTTTCCGCTTGAAGGGGGTATCCTCTTAATAGAGGTGTTCGCAAGGAGAGGTTTCACTGTATATAAATATATTGTTTATTGGTAAAATTAATTCTATTTTACTTTTAATATAGTATTTGAAGCACGAAGAATCAGGTGTTGAAGCAAAACGGTTTTACAAACGAGCTTAATAACAGTCACAATTACGTTTAAAAACAAGTTTTAAACATTTCCACAAAAAGTAATAATTGTACGCACAAAATCAATTTTACATTTACCTGTGATGCACATATTTAAACTCAGTGGTTGCGGTTAGGTTGAAGTTTTATAATTGTTTTAATTACTTATCTTTATGTATTTTATATTGATTTTTATGTATTTATGAAATATGGGTTAAAATAAGTACAATAAATGTCGTGTTATGATGTTAGATTTTATTGACCATTCATTTTTTCATAATAATAAATATTTTGTTTTATTTAATAACAAACCAAAAAATATTAAACTCTTAATGCTCATTAAATAAAAATTACGTTACTATTTTTTTTTATACATACATTGGATTGAAAGCAAGTAAATTAAAAAGAAACCTAAAATACATTTGTATTAAAAGAAACCTCCGCGGCTGGTTGTGTATAACAACTTTTGTTTGTTTTTCTTCTTTTTCTTCCCCGATTGCAAGTTTTTTCCATCATCATTATTTCCAACTGAAACTTTTTCAAGAGCCGCAGATAAAGCGTCAGCCAACATTGCACTTGACCGCGGAGCCGGAGTATATCCTTCAACTTCCGGTTCAGAATCAGAATCTCGCCGTCCAGCTTTTAACTTAAATTTTGAAGATTGTTTCGATCCTGTTACATTTATTAACCGAACCGATTCTTTATTTTTATCTTTATTTATCTCAATAGGTACAGTTGGATTTGTTTGTTTCTTTGCAGTGGAAAGCATCTAAAATAAACATTATTTTAAAATAAGATTTCTAAACTAAACATATTAGATTGTGTGATGGGCACTGACTTCAAAAGGCATTGAACCAATCAAAGTTAATTAACCACCGAAATTGATATAGCACAAATTATTAAGAATTTAGAAAACATCAAATTTCAAAATTCCAGATCAAATTTTGTGCAAATTTATTAAATTAATAAATTACTTTAGCAAATGATGGTCCAGCATATTCTTTTTCCAAAGAACCAACCATACTTAAGGAGCTTTCTGGAGGAGTGGACGAATATGTTTCAGAAATTGACGTTCTTGTACTAGGCGACATCGCCATTTCAGCTGCTATAATCGCCATTGCGTCTG
The DNA here is from genome assembly GCF_036711975.1 of Onthophagus taurus. Lineage (NCBI taxonomy): Eukaryota > Metazoa > Arthropoda > Insecta > Coleoptera > Scarabaeidae > Onthophagus > Onthophagus taurus. The sequence goes on along the minus strand of NC_091967.1, from coordinate 15,665,768 downwards.
AAAAATTCGGAAATTCTTCTGATGATGTCAAGCAAATGTTTGCTTCCGGAATTTTTCCCATAATTCGATTCTCTTCTTGTACCCAAAGTTCTTCGGAACGTTTCTCTTCACGCGCTTTGTATTTTCTGTCTCGTTTTCTATTATCTAATTCAGCTAACCAAAAAAAAAACCATAATTAATAAATTTACAAAAAAGAATATTATAGGTTATGTTTAAAGGAGACTGACTCTAAGAAGTATTTTTTAACTTACTTAAAGTTAATTAACCCTTACGTTAATTTAGAACAAATTACAATGAAATTTTTAATAGAATTTAAAAAATTCAAGGAAGTAATTTGTTCAAATTATGCATCAAACAGATTATTTACCTTGAAAATATTTTAAAGTTTCTTTTGAAACGACTGGATATTTTAATTGTATCTCAGCCCTTACAAAATGACAAGTTAATGGGAGATGCTGCAAATATCTTGTGCGATTTCTTATATCATCCATCATTACAATTTCCTCTTTCTCCAAGATTCTTCCAGTAATTTCGTGTGGAGCAAATTCTAAAGATCCATAAGTGTGTTCTAACATTCTTGCATTAACTGGATGAATATAAATATGTTGACCATCGGAAGCTATATAAAAAAAACAAAAAATTGTACTTACAAGGGAAGTGTCATAATTGTGTCTCACTGGTTTTGATGAAATTTTGTACAATTATAGAATGGACCAAAGACAATCCTATAATACAATATGTACTGCAATAATTTAATAACTTGATTCAAAAACTTATTTACCTATGTTTTTACTAACTGTTAAAGAAGTATTTACTCATTCAATTTTATTGATTTCCTGAATGAAGGCGAATTAATGAAAATTTAAATTCTGATCAGAAAGAGGAGACATATGTTGCATCTGATGATGAGAACCAGATACTGGTAATAGAGGAAGAAGCTGAATATGATTCTGATGAAATTGTTGAAGATAAATATCAAGGTGTTGCTGATTATGATAGCAAAACATTGAACAGAGTGGCATACTAACCCACCTTGGGGTAGCCAAACAAGTAACTTCTCACATCTGCAGCAATCAGTAACATGTATATAACTAAACAGATTTTCAAGTTAATAATACAATATGATTGGGGAACTGGAAGACACACACGCAGCTAAACCTGAGAGTTTAGATGTCATGAATAAAATGTTGGGCGAGTACAGTCCAAAGAAAAACGTTGCGTTCCTTTATAATAAAATAGACATCAGTACATACCTATTGTATTTTAATTGTACACAGAAAGCGACACTTTTAGTTTTTAAAATATAAGCGAAAACGTACTTTTCAGCCCTTAAAACTCATCCCAGAGGCTTTTACCACACATATAAAAAAAGATACCATTTTTATTTTGGTCCATTCTATGATTATACTAAATTTTATCAAAATCAGTGAGACAGTCAAAATTTTAAAATTAATTAAAAAATAATCGTGTTGTTTTAAGAAGAAAAAAACAACCTAATTGATTGTTTTAACAAAATTTCTCAAATCATTAATATTCCAAAGATAAAATTTCACAAAGTTTACTTTATATTAAACAATGTGTACTCAACACTTTGGACCAATTAATTATATTTTCAGCGTTTATATTTACCTTGATAAAAATAAAATATTTTATTTGCAACTTTATTGTTATTGTTCTTTGTTGCTATTAATTCTTCATTAACCCCAGAAGCAATTTCCCCAACCTCATTATTATTAGAACTTTCAAATCTTTGTCTTAAATGAACCAATTCATTTTCAACAATCTGCTCCATACATTCTTCACCAGACATATCTACTTTGTCTTTAATTTCTTCTTTTAAACATTCCAAACCAACTTTATTAAACAGTTCCCTTTCCCTATCTTTTGACATTTGTAATGCTTCTTCGATAAAACACCTTTCAGGGCTAGTTTCGTCGTCGGCCAAAGCAACTTCTAGTTGAGTTATCTCTCGATCAATTATTGACATGACATCTTGTTCGTTAGCCAAAAGTAGTTTGCAATAAACTTCGTTAACTTTTTCATCTGACATATTAAAAATAGTTTTAGTTTCGTCAATAGTATCAGCAGCTTTGTAAACAATTAAAGAACCTCTTTGACGTTTCATTAATTTAAATGTTATTGTATCATTTACTTTGTAGTGAATTTGAGGAATTATTGAAGCACTGTAATTAAAAAAAATAATAGATTTTAAAAATTGTTCAATTTAAAACATAAATATTCTGCACTTGGATATTAAACTTAGAAAATGTGGATAAAAACTGTGTTATTGAGATATGATAAAATGTACTGCAAAGTTTTTCTTTTTCACCTTTTATGAAATAAGCTCACCTTTTTAAATCTTTTTTTTGAACATATTCAAAACAAATAGGACATTGTCTAGAAGATTTATCTGTTAAAGATAAATAATGTAACATACAAGACCAGCAATAAACATGTCCACAGCGTGTTATTTTTGTAGCAACAGGTGGATAAAGACAAATAGGGCATTCGAATGATCCGGAAACATTAATTTGTTCAATCAAATCCCAATCAACCAAAATATCAGCATTTGACATGTGTTGCCTATAATCGGCGGATGATTTAACGATAAATTGGCAATTCGCTTGCAAAAACTGCTCTTTGCTGTACTTGTGCTTGAAAGAGACACTCTTGCTTCTTCCATAATTGTTGTTGATGGGAACGTTGTTTCTCGAACGATAATTAAAATTCCACAGGTCGATAGCGTTTAGTTTTTTGCAACCCCGGTCGAAAACTGACCCCAGTTCGACTTCCGCATCAGAATCAGCCATCGCTATCCGGGACATCGTGTTTCCACCAGATGAGCACGGATTACAAAATCCTCGCGATCGAGGACGCTTGTCATTACTGAAATTGCGATTGCGTTGGGGTACTGGTTTAACGCGAGATCCATCATTACTTTTTGAAGGGTATGTACCAGCTGATGGTTCCCTACGGCGACCACCTTTTGGCCAAGGTTTACTTGGAACGCCATCTAGATAACAACAAATAGAAGATTAATGATATGTTTGAAAAACGAGTGGCGAAGCCACGAGTTTTTTTATAAATGAGTGCTTTGTCTTATGAAACGTGTTTTTATGCTATTTTTTGTAATTCCCGTTTTTATCCTTTTTTTTTCAAACACGAGTGTAGCGAGTGGCATAATTAACATGAGTGAATAATAACTCATTGTATGTTAGTAGAATACTATACTTTATCCACGAGTATTGAAATTGATTCCATAACTTTATTTTTTAAATAAATTTTTGAATAAAGTTTAAACGTCATATGTGACACAAATTCAATGTTACTAACTGTAACTAACTTCACAACAATTTGTCAAAATTAAATATCAACTTTATAAAACGTCGTTTTTTTTACGAAAATTAATTAATTTATGCTTAAATCATATGAAAAAAAGAATTTGTTTAGGTTTTTTTAATGTCAAACCTTTAGAAACTCCTTAAAAATTGAATTAAATTGACGTTTTTTGATATTTTAACGTTTCAAATAATTATGATTAGTCTGTCAAGTTTTAACCCTTTTGTTTTAGAAAACTCATTCATAAGGTATATATTATAAGGTAGTTGTGGACAAAATAGTTTAGACAACCTTTATGTATAAAAGTATTACAAATTACAGTTTAAGTAATTTCGTAGCTCCATCTAGCGGCGGATAGATGTAACTAATAGAGAAATTTACAGTAACCTACAATTTGAGTTGAAAATACTATGATCTTACTTCGGTTTTATTAACACTGATTATTATATTATTTTTGTAATAAAATCGTGAGAAGTACATGTCAAATTATGAGATTAAAAGTAATATCATGAGATCTCACGATAAGTCGATTATGGCAACCTTGGTTTGAGTACTGTAATAACCAAGGTAGATAAACATAAGGCAAATTATGCTACCACTTATTTTTTTATCTACCTTAGTAATAGCTTTCATTAAGTGCGCGAATTACAAAAAGTAACTTAAAATTAAAGAGATAACTCAATTTCAATAAACAAATCAATAAAAAGAATGAAAATCAATATATAAACAATTTTTATCATTATTTCTCCTATATTTAACCTTTCTCCAATCTAATTACGCAATAAGCGCATTACAAAATATTGCTGTGACATCACAACAAAGACTGTCAAAATTATTTCTTACCTTGTGATTTTTTAGAATCGCTCGTCAGCCCTTTGGTAGATTGAGACTGAATCGAACGTGCACCCTTCTTGTCCATGACGGTGATATCCGCCAGATTTCCACAAAGTTTTGTTGATTACGGAGACAGGGGCTCCTGCGCGCGGAGTCGTTACAATGGTGGACTTCAGAGCCGACATTTTAAAAAGCCATGTTTATATTGTCACGAATAAAATGAAACCGTGTCCAAACGACTTCTTCTGGGCCGATATTTGGGTAGGTGGGTGGTGAATCGAAGGGGGCTCTAAAGCTTTTCGGGGAGCAGGAAACTCCCTCGCGTCGAAAACGACGACTTTTTCAAGAAAAAACTCGTCACGTTCCGCCGCGATGATGGCGACGGGATGTATAATGGATGTTCACCTTCCTGTTCAAAGCGTACCGGAATTTAGGGGAAATTTTTCAATACTACCAACATTAATAAGAAAATCACTAAAATTTAAATTTTGAAATATTTTAATTTAAAATTATTAATTCATAATTATTAAATATTATGAAATACCAAAGCTTTATATTAATTAATTTAATCAAAAAAAGTATTTCTGAAAGTAATTAATGCTTTTTTTATTTATTTAAAAAAATTCAAAAAAATTTTCTGTTTATAAATATACGATTAACAAATTGTTTATATGAAATTATATGTGTATCTATAAACAAAGCTATTACTTTGTAATTTAAAACGTAGATGATGCTATTGTGTAAATGGAGAAGTGTAGAAAGAAAATATAAACAAAATAAATAAATAAACACAATCGTGATGAAAATTATCATTTATTAAATTCTTTATAAAATTAATTTAATTTAAAAATTAAACAAAAATTTGTGTATTTAGTTTAAATTTAATAAAAAATATATTGATTTTTAATAATAAATTAAATAAATATCTTTCAAGTGAAGTTAGTTATTTCACCATGTTTTTTTTTTAATCGAAACAAAAGCTTATTTATTGGTTATGACATGAATGCTTAATATTTAACGTCAAAAATAAGTAATTAATTTAAAAAAAATAATTATAAAAATCGTTTAAACGTAATTTTCCTTTGATTTTAACCTCATTGTTAGAACATACGCCTGCGCGCGGAGGAATTTGGCGCAAAAATTCCCGGCAGATGTTCTTCCTCCGCTTAACGGTTACTTTGCTGACTTACCTCGTGGAGAAGCCGTCGTTTTAACAATCTTTTCTTAAGTTTTAACCGTATTAAATACTTAATAAACATGTTTTGGGGTGAGTACACCTATAATTCATTGTTTTCACACGAAATTTCTCAAAAACATAAAGAGTTGTCTTTACGAGCGACGACCATCATTTTTACCACGTGTTACCGGCGAATTAATCTGAATTATTTTGTTAAATAGGATTGATTTTGGAGCCTGAAAGGCGTTATTCGCAAATAGTTAAGAAACCATTTCGGGTAACGATGGCTTCTTTAGATGTTATATCCTCAAAAGAAGAACCAACGCAGGTTATCGTAACATTCCAGAACAAAAATTTTCTTGCATGCACATTAAAGAAAGACGGACTCTTAAATCAACCTTTGGATTTGCGTTTCCAGGTATAATTTTAATCGTTTTAATTTAATTTTTTAATTTAAATTATTGAAATATCTTGCTTATTAAATAGGAAGGGGACCAAATTTCTTTTGCTGCCAACGGAAACTCCCATGTACATCTAACAGGTTATTTAATGGATATGGAAGATGATTTTGATCTTGAAGGTGAAGAATCCGAGGATGAAGCAAATAAAGTTACAATGAAAAAAAGGCGTAACGAACAGAACGATGCACGTAAGATAAATAACTTGAAATAATTCCAATCAATCATTCTAATTTCAAATTATTACGAAATAGCTCCTTCTAAGAAGAGTAAAACCCTCGAACTTTTAGAAAATGCTGAAGAAAGTGACTCAGACGATTCAGATTTTAGTCTCAGTAAAATTCCAGTACCATTTTCAGATGAAGATGAAAGTGGGGATGATGAAGAAGATGATGTTGAAGAGGAGGAGGAAGAAGATGATGATGAGGATGATGAAGAAGGTGATGATGATGAAGATGAGGAAGCCGATGAATTAGAACTAGAATTTGAAGAGGATGAAAGCGAGGATGAAGATGATGAGGAAGATGAGGTTAAAGAGATCAACATTAAACCTAGTAAGGGACAAAAGAAAAAGGATAAGAAGCAAGCATCAAAAGATGTTAAAAATAATTCTGTTCAGAGTGAAAAATCAAAACAAAATGATAAAAAACAAAATGAATCCCAAAAAAATGGATCCCCAGCGAAAAAACGTACGATTGAGGGTGGAGTTAGCATTGAAGAATTAAAAGTCGGAAATGGACCAATCGCTAAAGCTGGGAAATTCGTTAATGTTTATTATGAGGGAAGACTGAAGTCTAATAATAAAATGTTTGATTCTGCTACTAAAGGGGCTGGCTTTCAATTTCGTTTAGGTCGCCAAGAAGTTATCAAAGGCTGGGATGTAGGTGTATCTGGAATGAAAGTTGGAGGAAAACGACGAATTATTTGTCCACCAAATATGGCGTAAGCAAAACAACCAACCTGTTGTCTTTTATTTGTTTAAAAAATATTTCGTTTTTGTTATAGTTATGGAGCTAAAGGATCACCACCAGCTATTCCCCCAAATTCCACATTAGTTTTTGATGTTGAGTTAAAAAAAGTGAAGTAAACTCAACATCTGTGAATCTTACATAACTCATTTTGTTTTTTCATCCTCTAGTTGTTAAGGTATTTGTATAACCGTTTCCGTTCATTTTTTTTTAAATGTATTTGTAAGTAGTCCTAAGTGACTATGAGTACTGTTTTGTGATTCCTTGTTCTTTTCGAGTATTACAAATACAATAATATTTTCAATATTAAATTTGTGTCTTTTTTAAATTTGTTAGAAGTAATTATTCTTATTTGTTCCTTGCAATAGAATTGAAATAATCATTTATTTCTGCTATTGCATTGTGAATAATGTCTTTTGCTCTGAGTAACATAGTAAAATATACCTTAATTTATGTAACCCCACAGCCAAAAATCCATTGCAAGCGCTTCCTCTCGTTCGCTTTGTTGCACACTGGTGTAAAAAAATGTTTGTAAAAAAAGTGACTGTAAAACTTTAAAGAAATACATTGCTTGCGTTATCTGCTTTTGCAGCGCCTTTTTATCAATAATCGTCTAGTAATAAGCGTATAAGTTTCATAATTCGTTTTTCATATAAGAAAATGGACAGATAATCTGTTTTCTAAATATTCTAATCCTTTCCTGTAATGTTGATTGTAAAAAATTTACTCTCAATAACACCACCATGTTGTAAAATACTTGGAGGTACCTTAGGGTCAAGGTAGTCCTTTAGTTATGTTATTGAAACATCTTTAAAGGTAACTTCTCTTCAGCCACTTAGTGTGAATCATTCATAATTTTCTTTGCTGATTAGTTTTTTTGTATACCAATTACGCGTCTTGCACATTTTCATCTTATTGAGATTATGTATCAAGTTAACTGGTTCTTTATATAGATGATGGAGTTCAAGTAATATCTTCTCCAGATGTCATTCTCACATATATAACAGATCAATGTTAGTCTCATTGAGTTTTTTGTTTAGCCAAACATTGTTAAAAGTTGCTTTTAAACAGAAATACTTCCCAAGTATATGGAAAGTTACTGAAACAATAATGACCCCCTAAGGATGTTGCATCATATAGGCCAATCTCATTATTACTCTTACTATCACAACTAATTTGAAAAATTACTATTAAAAAGATTAAAATGTGTCATAGAAGAAAAAGCCCTAATACCAACAGATCAATTTGGGTTTCGGAATAAACATGCAACAATAGACCAAGTGCATAGAATAACGAATCCGCTTAATTGGGACACTGGTTAATCGGAACAACCGCTTATTTGGGACAAATTTCAAAGAAATCTCAATCTATTCCTCTCAACTTTTAGTCCACCACGCTTTCTCTTTCCTTCTGGCCTCATGTTGAACATTTTCTTAGGTATTCTGTCTGCTTTCATACGTACCAGATGACCATACCAACTTAATTATTTTCTCTCTATTTCCTGTACCAGGGGGTTTAAGCTTAATTCTTTTCTGATGTTATTGTTCCGTACCCTATTCCTTCTGGTTTTGATAGTAGACTGCATTTGCTTTGCTGATAACATACATGTAATTCGAAATATCATTGGGAGGGAGAAACATCAAAAACTTTTGAAATGAGAAAGGGAATAAAACAAGGCGATAGCCTAAGCCTTGTCATTTATAATATTAATGGACAGAGTGATAAAAAATACAAGAACAAATAAATATTAAACAATAACAGGTTATAAAAGTTTGGAACCAGCAAAAATAAATAATTTACATTATATGCTGACTACATCGTGCTGATAGCAGAGAACCATAAAAACGCAAAGAAGTTGGTTGAAATATGGACAGAAGAAATTGAAAAGATAGGTTTGGAATTGAACGTAAATAAATGTAAAATCGTGATAATAAATAAAAAGGAAATAAGAAACAACCCGAAAGAAATATTTATTAAGGACCAGAAGATAGAACCAGTATCATCATATGAGTACTTGAGCAGTATGATATCACAAGATGGAAGGATAGATTTGGACATAAATGCAAGAATAAGGAAAACAAACAACATATATCATACTCTAAACAGAACAATTTTTGGGAAGTAGGAGATAGATGGAAAGATAAAATTGAAAGTGTACAACTCCTAATACTTATGCCAGTGAATCATGAACAAAAAGATAAACAAGAAGGAAAGATCACAGCAATGGAAATGAAATTTTTAAGGTAAATAGTGGGGAAGGCGAAGTGGGATAGGATAAGGAATGAGGAAATAAGACTGGGAGTAGATCAAGAGGAGATAATCTGCAAAATAGAGAGAAAGCAATTAAACTGCTACGCCCACATAATTAGAATGGAACATAACACAATAGTAAAAAAGGTGTTTGAAGCAAAGAATAAGGATAAGAAAAAGAGGGGAAGACATAGGCAGAAATGGGAGGAAAGAATAGCAGATGTTGGGAAGACTCTAGTAGATATAAAGGAATTAGCCAGAAACCAGATGGAGGAATAGGAAAAGATTTATTCGACGCCATCAGGCACGAGGATCAGGAGAGGAAGAAGGAGTGTAGATCGGGGTTAGGTTGTGGTGTGCCAGCCTGTCCATGTACTATGCAAGTTTGCAGTTTTTGAGTTCTAATATACAGGGGGTGTATCTGAATGACGTTTCCAAACGTCGGAGGGTGATTCTTCTTCTCTTTCGTTTTTCAAATTAATTTTTGAATAAAATTCTATCGCATTTACGTTCGTTCACTCGCCGTTTCAAAATCATTTCAAAATGTTTCAAAATAATAAGAAAAATACTAACATTTAAATGTCAAAAATATTTCTGAAAAAAATTGCAAAGCCTACTAAGATTTTTTCATTATAATTTCATTCCAACTTTCGATTAAAACCCTACAGCTTAACAGTTAGTGTTTGCTTAAATAATTTTTTTCTCAGAAATTATTAAATTTTAGATTAACATCGAGACAAAAAAGTTTTAGAATAGATTTATCTATCTAACTGAAATTTTTCCTGATGATCTTTTTAACTGAAAATGTATTTATTATCTTTATAAATAAAATCTAGGCATAAATTGAACGGGGTTGGTTATGTTTAGTAATTTAGAAGGGAATATTGAAAGTACAAATAAGCTAGAAACATGCCCTTTTATGAGGTAAACTTATTTAAACCAACATTTTTCGCCATTTTTGGAGGGGCGTAGCTCCCCAGGGGAGCCGAAGAAAGAACCCTTAAACTTCGCTAAAGAATCGCCTCCTGAAGTTTGGAAACGTCATTCAGATACACCTGTATAAAAAGGAAAAGCTGTTTTTTCATTATAACCTAAACACATTACAAAAATAAGCAAAAAACAACTTTTATATCTCATATCTTGGTGTTTTTATCTAATCATTTTTCCTACTGGTCTATATTTATATAATATTATAACATGTGTATATAATTGTATTATTCTTCACATAAAAGTTCCATATTCATTCTCAACTCATAGGCTGTTAATACAATAATAATTTTTTAACTAATTACAACTAAATTTAATTAACATATTTATCCACATAATATATTTCGTAACAATAAATTTTAAAGTAATCACGTGAATTTAATTCTATTTAAGATTTGTTGTTTGAATTAAGTAATGACGTTCACAATTTATAGGTTATAATAGCTTGATAACAACTTGTTGGTCAATTAAAGATTAACCGTCATTGAATAACCCACAAAAACTTTACAAACCTCCATCTGTAGATGTGAACAAGGTGCGTACTTATTTTATTTTGAAAAACTATTTCAAAGTCTACGTTTTCCTAAAATAGTTTACCTTCACTTTAAGATAACTCGCTTAAGTTTAACCTTAAGGAAACGTTGTTTCCATAATTTTATACTTTTTTGTAGTAAACATCGTCTAATTCCTAATGTCCATCATTTCCAGAACTAGATTGCTACAAAATTTATTATCAACAGCAAAGAGTCGGAGGTCATTCACTACTGGATTAGCTGTTTGTACTAAAATGAATAAATTTGATTTACCGGAAAGATATGTTGGGAATGATAAAAGTGTATGGTAAGTAAAATTTATTTTTAAGTTGATTTTGAATTATTTCATCAACCACGTTTTTATTTAGGGTTGAATATATTCAATTGGCTTTAGAACATAAACCCCTAAATTTAGGACAAGGTTTTGCAGACTTTGCTCCTCCTGACTACATCACTAAAGCATTAGCTGATATTTCTCAGGGACCTAATGTGCTCTTACATCAATATACACGAGGATTTGTATGTATTTTTTTTTAATTATTAAGTTTTTATTATTAATATTTTTAGGGACATCCGCGTTTAATCACAGCACTTTCAAAATTATATTCAAAATTAATTGGAAGAGAAATCAATCCACAAACTGAAATTTTAGTTACATCCGGTGCTTATGAAGCCTTATATGCTTGCATAAATGGACATATTGAAACAGGAGATGAAGTTATTATCATGGATCCATATTTTGATTGTTATGATCCAATGGTTAGAACAGCTGGTGGGATCCCAAAATCAATTCCTTTACGACTAGTAAGAAAAAAACATTAAATTATTTCAAAACAAATCAAAGAAATTTTTATTTTTAGAAAAAAACTTCTGGACCAATTAGTTCATCTGATTGGGTTTTAGATTCACAAGAATTAGAATCTTTATTTAATAAAAAAACCAAAATGATTATATTAAACACCCCACACAATCCTTTAGGGAAAGTATTTTCTTTAGAAGAATTAACTATAATTGCTGATCTTTGTAAAAAATGGAATGTATTGTGTATTTCTGATGAAGTATATGAATGGTTGGTTTTTGAACCCAATAAACATGTTAGAATAGCTACTTTACCTGATATGTGGGAAAGAACTATAACAATTGGATCTGCTGGTAAAACATTTAGTGTGACCGGATGGAAAACTGGTTGGGCTTATGGCCCAGCAAATCTGATGAGAAATGCTCAAGTTGTGCATCAAAATTGCGTTTATACATGTACTACTCCTATCCAAGAAGCGATTGCAATTGGATTTGAAATTGAAATTCCAAAATTAGGTCAAGATGATTGTTATTTCGTTTCTTTACCTAGAATGTTAAAGGCGAAAAGAGATTATATGGCGAAATTTTTAAGTGATGTTGGTATGATTCCAACTGTTCCTGAAGGAGGATTCTTTATGATTGCTGATTGGAGTCCATTAGGTTTGTAATGACATTTTTGTTTGTTAATAAATTAAAATTTTGATTTGATTTAGAATCAAAAATTGATTTAAGTCAAGAAACTGATCAATATAAAGATTATCGTTTTACCAAATGGATGACTAAAAATATTGGACTTCAAGGAATACCACCATCAGCATTTTATAGTAATGATTATAAACATCTTGGGGAGAATTTGGTCAGATATTGCTTTATCAAGGTTTGTAACTTATAATATAGTTTTTATAAGGAATTTTATTACAAAAATTTTAATTTTATAGACGGATGAAAACTTGAAGAAAGCTGCTGATATATTGCTTACTTGGAAGAATAAGTAATTATGAATAATTAAAACGAACTTTAGCACAAATAAAGATATTTTATTACAATACCTAATTTCGTTCCTTTCCAGTATAGGTTAAGCTGTATTTAACTCAGAAAGCAAATAGAATCCCAGAAGAAGTCGTTAAAATGGTGATAAAATGTTTCATGTCTTACTGAGTCCTGCTTTGTTTATTATTTCATTAAATCTAAACTTCTGACAAGTAATCTTTTAGGCGCTGGCACCTGTGGAGTGATTGTAACCACCTACAACAACATTGTCAGCAATTCTGAGAGTGTTCCATATATTTACAAGGATATTCAAGTCTTCCAATATGGTAGTCTTTGTCGTGTCGGTATCGTGTGATTAGATGTGACAATGTCCTAATTGTTAATCATAATGCCTCAATAAATCGACTATTGATGGCTTTAATCTTCTGCACAGGTCGAAATAGGCAATGCTACTTTTATTACGCCAATTTTAATATCATATCTCGGCATCTTCCCCTAATCTATCTTATTTTGGCCCACTTTCACCATTCTCCTGATAAAGTGTCTAGGGGATAATTACCGTAGTTATGGCGATTTTAAGCGCTCACATTGGCTAACAGCTGATTTTATCTTCTGCCATTCTCTTGTCTTGTCCTACTTTAAAAAAACAGCAGGTTTAGTGTATCTACAGTTAAATTCTTGGCGTGGAGGATGTTTATGGATCTTTTCCATTGAAACATAATTGCTTTATTTTTGGATCGTCTGAAAAGAAAATTCTTTTCCACTCTAAAAGGGTCCAATTTAAATGTTGTGCAAACACAAGTCTCCTTTTGGGTTTTTTTTTGTTCACAATAGACTTCTTACTTATTTGGTCCATGCATATTTGCCCCGACGAGTCGTCTTCTAATATTTCGAGTAAGCAGTCTTGAAGCGTCCTCAGCAAATAAATCTTCTTAATGTCCGTTACAGTGAGCTCTCGATGAGATTTAGATAAGCTAACAATTAAAGAATCAGTTCTTCTTGATGTTCTTAAAGGCTGTTTTCTGCGTGCAACGTTTTCTGAGGAATCGTACTTTCGAAAATTTAGTTGAGCTTGATAAACCCGTGTTTTGAGCAGTTTATGTAAATAACAGGGTTGTCCACAAGTTGTTCATAATTAGTTGGCCGCCGTAGCTGATCTAATACACCTTGTTATTCTCGCTGTTTATCACCACTACATTGCTTGATTCATCTTTCCCGTAACTCTCCTCTTTTTTCTTGTACTAATATTCTAATCTTTTTAAAACTTCAAGTTGTACTTCAGGTGGCAGCACTAACTTAGGCATCATTTTTACTTGTACTAAATGAACCATGTTCTCTTAAAAGTTTGGCGATGGGAAAAGTGTTGCATTCGTTGTACTATGATATTTTTTTAATTACAAATAACTTTAAACAAACTGATAATCTTTTAACAGGGTTTATGTACACGGCGTTTTTATAAACAAAGGGAAGATCAATTTTGCCATTGCTTTATTATTTTTGTGAAACGATAAATTTCAGTGATTAAAATGCAATATCAACTCTAATCTCTGAAACACCAGACATGTGGACGAATGTTTATCCAGACTTTTCTGCTTCTTTTGATGAATATTTTAGGTCTGTAGAATATCCTACGCTTTTATAAATACCTTAAAATAGTTTAATAACCTTTAAAAATTGGAATATCAAAATCTATTTTCATTATAGTATAATCAAAAATTTTAATTAATAATTCAAACAACTTCATTTTATTGATTTACGTATTAATTAATGTGAACCTTAGTTTACCAACATGCAAAGAACTTTTGAGTCACGCAATAAACTCATTAACTCAATTATCCTGGTGTTTATTAGAATTTATGGTCGCTTGTAATGTAGCAAAATTTTTGTAAAAAGATGATTCCTAGTTTTCACCTTTTCAAAATAAAACTTGTACTGGAAGAGAAAGTGGTGAGGAGAAATTTTCAGTGAAAGTAAACAACGTTTATTGTTAGTAAGTATGGAACGTTGGCGAAATAAGGTGGCTATCGTAACTGGGGCTAGCTCTGGTATTGGAGCAGCTACAGCAAAACTTCTCGTCCAAAATGGTTTACAAGTAAGAATATTTTTATAAAATTTTAAAAGATTAATTAAAAAGAAATTTTATTAGGTAGTTGGTGTTGCTAGAAGATACGAAAACATCGAAAATCTCTCATTAGAACTAAAAAATCAACCGGGTAAACTACATTCTTACAGAGCTGATATGACCATCGAAGCTGATATAATCAGCGCTTTCGAGTGGACTGAAAAAAATATCGGCCCAGTAGCAATTCTTATAAATAACGCAGGCGTTGCTCGACCAACAAATATAATCGACGGGGACGCAAGCGAATGGCGAAAAGTTTTGGATACTAACATCTTTGGTGTTACCGTTGCTTTAAGAGAAGCAATTCGTGTTATGAGAAAACATAGCATCGACGGCGTTATTGTCAATGTTAACAGCGTTGCTGGACATTTCGTTCCTACAATTCCCCTTAAGAATGTTTATCCAGCTTCGAAATATGCAGTAACTGCTCTCACTGAAACCACTCGACAAGAATTAATTGAATTAGGATCTCGTATTAAAGTTGCGGTTAGTGTTTAAATAAATGATTTAGATTAATTTATATGTTTTTTTAAAAATTATGTGTAGAGTATTAGTCCTGGATATGTTGAAACTGAAATCGCTTCAAGAAATGGATTTCTTAAAGATAAACATGTAGCTGAAGTAGAAAAATACGCCCCTAGATTGTTTGCTAATGATATTGCTGAAGCTATTGTTTTTATATTATCTACGCCAGCTCATGTACAAGTAAGTTTTTTTATAAGATATTAATTTTTTTGTTATTTGTGGGTTATTAATTTTTGATTTTAGGTAACAGAATTAACTATTCGGCCTGTTGGTGAACCAGTTTAATGTTTGTTTAAACAAAAATGTTTAAAATTTTTTTATTATTATAATAACTATTCAGGATTAGGAATTTTTACTGCCATTTTAAATATATGTTTCTATCCTTTTTGATTTTATATTGAGTTAATGTTTATCTGTTATCCACGTGTATTTCTCTGTGCCACTATTTTTTTACGTCTTCAACCGTCTACTATAACTGAAAATAAACCTGTTAATAGTACGCGTAGACTCTATAATTACTTATTGCAATATTACTCAAACGATACCAACAAACAAGAAAACTGCTAGTGTAGGTATACATGCTGTTTTAATGGAGGCTGAAATAAAAATTCGAAATAATATTATGCGATGTTTTACATAATTTTAAAGTGGATATTTTTAACTTTAATTTGGCATAACAATCATTTCTTAATCATCAAAATTAAATTAGATATGATGACTTTTAAAGTTCAACAATTTCCTTTGATTTGACCCACAATTAATCATTTACGAAATACATTTTTTGAAAAAATTGTGATGAAATGAGGATGTGTTAGATATATCATCTTAAAGAGAGTGCTTTTAGCTTTAATTTGACATAAAAATCAATTCTTAGAATTCAAAACTAAACTCAACACGATTTTTTGAAGTTGAGCTATTTTTTTTTCATTTCAGTTACGATCGAAATTATATCATTTAAAAAAAAATGTTTTAGAGGAAATTTCGAAATAAAATGATACTAATCTTCTATATCATTTGAAAGAGGGGAGTTTAGGCTTTAATTTGATATAAAAATTATTTCTTGATCATCAAAAATAAGATAGATATGATGCTGACAATTTTCCTTGAAAAACATTTTTTTTAAAAAAGATTGTTATGATGAAGTGATGATGAAGTATTATTATTTTATTACAACGTAAACATTACATAAAATATATTGTTGAACAGACTAAATAATTTGATTAAGTGTCTTCTACAAATAAGTTTCCATTTCTAATATGTTTTTGCATATCAATAGTTATTTTTATTTACTTTTTTTGTATAAAATGAAATAAATCGTGCTAATTACATCAAATAATAATGCTCAAATATCAAATCTAAATATATCAAATATATTTTTAAATAAAATGAATTAATTAATAAATGATACTTTTTTGGCGTCATCAATAAGATCAGAGTAGATTTATAGTGGTATTTGTGATATTGATGACGTATCATCAACAAAATGAGACGTTTTATTTGCAGTTCTTTTTAAACCTGTCCATATCAATTTGTTTAAATAATAAATATACAACCCGAAATAAAACGCAGCTGAACGGTAGTAATGTCGCGGCAAATTACGCTTCGGATCGGTGTTCTTAATATGCGCTAACCATCCTTCGCAATTTTTTGCGCAAACATCTCAAACTATAAGACGTAAACACTGCTCAAATTAACACATAGACGCAAAACAATATCCCATTGGATTTTTAGTAAATCTTCGCTACAATACCAGATTGACTTTGTTCTTAGTTTTTTTTCTGATGTTGAAACTTAAAGTGCGCGGATAGACTTTTTTTTTCTTGAGTGTTTCAAATAAGTTTATCAAATGAGGGATCATAGTGGTGAAATTATGGATACCGTACAAGAAGAAGATAGCAGGTAAAATAAATAAAAAAGTAATAAATTATTATCAAATTAATTTTTTATAGTAGGGAAACATCCCCAACCAGTTCTTTGAATAGAAAAGATTGTATTCAATCATCTTTTAATACACCCACAATAATTATACATCCAGTTGATGAACCTGAAACATCAAAATGCACTTCATCAACATCCTCCAGAAGACCATCCGCAATTTTAGCAGCTTTAAGAAGGCCATCTCAAAGCTTAGTTTTATCGACTGCTCATGCAATAATGAGCCACAAAAAACAGCAAACTCACAACGAACAAAAACCTTTCTCAAATTCTCCCGAATCTGAAGCAAAATTAATCAATATAGTTAATAATAATAAAATTGGAGAGTAAGTAATCTTTTATATTTAAAAACTTCCTTTAATCATAATATTTTAAATAGCGATGCGTTAACGACGATTTTATCAGCGTTCTATGCAAAATTATTGGTAGTTTTGGGAATTGCGTTTCCAATAACAGAAATTATATCAAATCAAGTTGAACGTGGTTATTACAAAGGATTTTACATGTATTTGTATAGCGGAAGTTTAATTTTTATGGTTTATATGTATGCTACTGTTTACCGAAAAAAAGTGGTTCAATCAATTTTTACATCACACGGTAAATCTGAAAAAAACAACATTTAAGTGTTATAACAAATAAATTCAACAAAATTGTTTATTGCAGATGATGATAAACAACAACCATTTGAAAGACGATCTTTATATCATAATGTTCAAAATGCCGAAAAGAAAGTTATTAGGTATGGAAGCTTTTACTTACGTCTTGGAGCGATTGGTAAGTTAGAATTACAATAAATTATTTCGTTCTTCACCAAGATTCGCCGATTTTATACCTGATATTTACGATTATTATTAACACTCTTAACACCTTGAGCAATTCATTAATACAGTTGCTAATTAAAATTTGTTTTTCAAGTTAACATATCAATTATTTTATCATGTTTTTATTATAAATTTCTTTAACATTAAGTCACTTATTAATTTTTAATTTGGTTAGGTTTTGGAATAGGAAGTATGGTTTTTACTGGTTTGGAATTTGGATACTATTTTGAACAAAGAGGAACCACCAATTGCAATACCAACATTTTAAACGCTATCACACCTGCCATACGAATGATATTAACCATTGTTCAAATACAGTTTATATTTCTAAATGGAAAGGTATTAAAACATTTCTTATTCTATACTTTATTCGTCCCTCTAATTTTAAAATCTTCTGACCAAATTGTTTTAATAACTGGTTAAGTATCTGAAAAGTTAAAAGGCATTTTTAAGATTAGGACGATATAGTTCTTATTGTTCTTTTAGGATATCAACACAGCCAAACATAGAATTATCTCCAGATTTGGTCTTATGCACATGATTGCCACAAATTTATGCGAATGGTTATACGTTTTAATTGAAGAAACTGATCATGAAATCATTCATCTAAACGGTATGAACAACGTGCTAAGAAAACTAACAATCCGTTTATATATTTTTAATAATTCTTCTTTAGATCACCACGAATATTTAAATGGAACCAGCCATGTTAACCAATCTCATTGTAAAGCGAAAGTGATGGGACCACTTATGATTAATGCCAGTCCATTTTTGTTCCCATGCACCATCGAATATAGTTTAATATGTGCAGTTATTTTGTTTGAAATGTGGAAAAATGTTAAAACAGAGAAAAAAGATGAAAGGCCTGTTGAAATAACAAAGAGGCATAGAGAATCATCTCATGATAAATTGGTTCAAATATTTAATTTTCGTAAGTAATCATTCATTTTAAAAAAATTTCTTATTGTAACATGAGTTATTTTTTTTTCAAAGATAATTGGACTGGAAATTATAAAAAATCAGCTAATCACTTTACATTAGACTGTACAAAATCCCATAAAGGCTTATTCGCAGGAATTTTAGTTATTGTAGTAACAATAATTTCATTAACAATGTTTTTCGTTTTGCGTGCTGAAAAAGGAACACCCGAAGAGGAGGCATATTTTAAATCAAACGCACAACTTGAAGTAAATATTGTTGAAATTCTTATACACATTGTAAGCACTGGAGCTGTTATAGCAGCTATGGTAAAATTTCGAAATTTGAATTATGAAAAAAGATCTGTGGAAAATTCCCTAATGGGAATGGACAACACTTTATTAGTAGTTGCACAAACGGGAATGTTTATTTATTGTATGTTTTCGATAATCGGGAGCTATTTTAGGATTAAAGAAAGCACCCCAGCTGGACTTTTAGCTGAAATGTTTTCTTTGATTCAAACTTGTTTACAAACTTTATTCGTTCTGGATGGTTGGTTTAGAAGGTGTAGAACTTCGGAACAACAAAAACGCAAACCAGGAAGAGAATTAATCACGTTTTTAATTGTTGCAAACATGGCAATGTGGGGGATAAACGCTTTAGAGAAAAATAGGGCAGAATTTAGGACGGATCATTTGCAATTTTATGGAGAGTGGCCTTATACAATTATTACACACATTTCCATGCCGTTAGCTATATTTTATCGATTCCATTCCACGATA
The DNA here is from genome assembly GCF_036711975.1 of Onthophagus taurus. Lineage (NCBI taxonomy): Eukaryota > Metazoa > Arthropoda > Insecta > Coleoptera > Scarabaeidae > Onthophagus > Onthophagus taurus. The sequence continues at coordinate 15,646,331 of NC_091967.1, read as the reverse complement.
TGTTTATTTGAAATTTGGAAATCCGCTTACAAATTTAAACCAAATATTAAAAATAATCTCTTTGAATTTTTATGATGATCAAATTAAAATTGTGTATTTATTGTTTAATTCACTTGTTGATGTTTTAATAATGTTTATTTAATTTTTTTTATTATTGTATGATATACAATCAAGATATTTTAGTCTTTTATGTTAAATTTAAATAAATTTTAATTCTAATTTAATATTTTTATTTCTTACGGTTTTTAATTGGAAAAGTTGTTCATAAAATTAACTTATGAAAGTAAAAAATAAAATAACATTTTAATTTTTAAGACATGATTAAATTAGAACAGATTTCTATATTATCGTTAACATATAAACGTCAAATTCTTAACCTATAATTTAAAAATGGCGCCAATGTGTTGAACCGGTAATTGACCGATATATTAATAAAGTGTTCACTTTAGAATAATTTAATATTAAAAGCTTAGGTGTAACATGTATTTGCATTGTTTACCATAGCGTTTTCTATTCTGCTTGGTGAGTGTCAATTACGTTTAAGAGTTCAGTCCGTAAAACTAATTCTTTTGCAGATCTTGTCAAAACGCAGAATTATGTTTATATCCCAAAAGATTATAAATACTTAAATATTCTGATTGTTTATGTTAAAATCTAACGACGATGGATTTGTTAGAAACTTGTTGTATGCAACTAACATCGACAAAGATAACTGATCGCAAACGTGGTCAAGTTAACTTAGATGATTTGCTAGATAAATCTAGTATAATTAAAATGTTGAACAATAATGAAGGGCGGGTTACTTGGAATGATATTGTGAGATCAGTACATTTACATTTACTTAAGGTAACATAAATATTAATTTTTTGTATTAAAAATAACTAATTAATTAACATAGGAATCAGAACTTCTAAAAAAGAATCAAAAGAAAAGAACAAATGATGATTTATTAGTGACTGTTGTTCAGAAAGCAAACAAAGGAAGTAAGAAATTAATCATTTTTACAACAATTTTTTAAATTAATTAATTTTTAGAACCTCGTGTATCAGCAGTAAATTTAATTCAATATGTTCTGCAATGTTTTGAAACACCTACACTAAAAGAGTTCTATTTTAATACTTACATAAGAATTTTGAGACATCACATTCTATCACAATCATATTATTTAGGACTTATGGATGAGGATATTTGGATAAGTAAATATTTCATTTTAACAAAAAAACATTTTAATAATTAAATTTGACTTATTATAGCAATTCTAAATTTTTTAAAAACATTATCATTACAAGAAAACTTTGAAGACACCAAAGTAATTGAATGTATCAAATTAATATTTAAACATGGGCCACAATACAAATATCCAGTTTTAAATTATCGCCAGCATTTCGAATACATTACAAAATTATGTAAAAACCTTCAAAGAACTTTGCCAAGTCGTTATAAAGCAGAAGTCTTTCAAATTGTGATCGATTTTTGTAATTACACCGCCCCAGATTGTTGTTTATCTTGTTGTAAATTGGGAGAAGAAATTTTTTTTAATTTGCATCCACTTTATCAAAGAAGGGTAGCTGATGATTGCATTCGCGAGTTGTTATTTCAGTTTTGTCTCTTACAAATTAAGATTCACCACCCGTATGGAGCTTCAAGCAATAATGTTGAAGCATATGCTCATGATTGGGATAGATGGAAAAAACAATTAAGAACGATTTATATGATTGTTGAAGATGAACTTGTTCATTATTCAAAGATGACAATGACAAAAACCCCATTTTTGTATCAAAGTGATAATATTTTAGTTTTATTAGCTATTGCTGTTTGTAAACAGGTAAAGAACATTACTATCTTTTTGTTTAATTGTTTCATTTAATCAAGTAAATACAATTAGAACTTGAGATGGATTTATTAATTTATTAATAGGGGTACAAAGCGGTTGTATTTCAATAATTTTGATTTGGAAAAATCCTTATCAGCAAAGTGAGCTGGAAATTATTTTGAAGTTACAGCCGCTCTGTACCCTTATTGAGACACCATAACTCACAATATATGAATGCAGTAACTGTAGTTATGAAACTACTATGCACTTGCACTGTCCCACATAAAATGCAACATAGCTTAATAGTACAGGCATTGGGTAGTTTTGCAAAGGAAAAGTTTTGCTTGGTGAAATCCTAAGGTGATGTCCTTATGAGAACTCTGACTTTTCAGCTTAAGTGACGCATGGCTAAACCCGAATCCCTTTATAGAACCCTTTATCTAACAGAAGTTGGTCAGAATTGGTAGCTGTGTATCTGGTTATAAACCTATCACATCCGGTGTGCCTAAGGGGAGTCACCTTTTTTATATCAAGGTTTTACTGTGATGTCAAATTATATGACAAGGTTGCATTTTATGTGAGACAAACTAAGCAGATACGCCCTGGTTTCTATGAAAATATATTTTTATATATTGCATCTTAAGTGAAATTCACTGTATATTTAAATTTTATTATATAGATATTTCTAAGTGATGATGTAGATATAAACGTTTCAACGTCAATGTTACTTGATTCAACTACCAGTGATATTACTCAATCATCAAAGAGATTAAGATTAAATAATGTCGGATTTGATCAATTTGTCTCGTCCTTACAGGAGTCGAAAAGTTATCCAAGGTACATTGATTTAATTATTTTTTATATAAATACACTTTTAATTAATATTTATTTAAATCAACTTTTGTAGAGTTTTCGTTTTAACAGAACTTTTAAAAATTCACCCTGAAGTGATAAATTTCGATCAATCCGCTGATTTATTAAAGATTTTGGTAAATATGTACAAAGAAGTTAAAAATGAGCATGTTTATGATTGTTTTACAACTATACTTGATATTCAAAGCAAAAAATTTCCTGGTAAAATATCCGAAGTGGAAGATATTTGGAATTTTATTGCTGATGAAATTCTTAGGTATCAAAAATAACTAATTCATATTAGCCATTTAAAAACGTTTCTTTTCATTTAGATCATTGGGAATTCAACAAAACGCTTCATCAATGCATTCTTTGTTACAATCCCTTATTCACCATGGAAAGATAAAAGACCCATCAGTAATTTATCAAACATATCTTTCTGGTTCATTAATATTAGAAAATTACACCTTAAAAACTTTGTTGGTTATGAACAAATATTTTGGAATTCCCGATGTAATCAACGGAGAACACTGCAAGAAGAAATTAATAAATTGGATAACAGAATATGATCACACAAAATCGAAAGTATTTTCAGGTGATCAAACTTTATTCGCACAAACGTTGGTTTGTTTATGTTTAAAACAAAGTCCAGAATACAAAATTATAGAGTCCAATCATCACAAAAGAAATTTTGAAGATGTTTTTATTCTAAATGGATTTCAAAAACTGATAAAACCCGTCGATAAACCAAACGAATCTCAGGAACCTGTATATTCTAGTATTCATAAAGATTTACTTATGGAACTGAAAGGATCCCTTCACCGCTTTTTAACAGAGTTTACTCAAAAAGATTCCGATTTAAATTATATCCAAAACGCCATAAATGCTGTGATATTAGTTGGATATGTTATTGTTGAGTTGAATGTTTTAAAAATTCAATACAACATTGAGAATCTTTTGCAAGGATTAGAAATTGAACAAGTTTTTATTACCATATGTCAAGGGTTATGCCATCATTTTTCTGATAATAATCTGAATAGTAACAGAACGTTTATTGATACATTAAAAGTTTTTAACAAATTCCTCACAAATAAATTTGATAAATTCGTCGCTAAAACGTTTAGAGGCTTCATCAAAACCGAATTGCTTAGTTGTATTTTTGAATTAGTTCTTGATGATGGTGCATCAATAAATATGGACGTGAGAGTTTTAAATCTACTTAATGAAAGAAAAGAAACGTTGAGGTGTATTTTGCGTAATTTTTCGATGTATGATGATAATGGTAATGCTACAGACGCTGAGGAAAAGACTATTCTCAGTTTGTTGCAGTGCAATTATGAAGATGATGACGGAGTAGATTTGGTAAGATTGAATTATGTATTAATATGTAAACATTATTAATTAAGATTTTGTATTAGGCTATGAGTATTCTTGGTTCAATTAAACATTGTCAAGTGGGTCGACTTAGTGAAGAAATGCTTCAGCCAATTTTAGAAGTGATGGCGTATTTTTGGAAACAAAAATCGAAAGATTATGATGTTGCGCTAAAAATATTGGATACTTGTCAAAGTAATTAAACGATTTTTATTCTTTAATTAGCAAAATTGTTAATATTTATTATTAATCTTTAGGTTTAGTTCAACATATGAGAAATTGTACATCCAATGATTTAAATCAACAATATTTTGGATTGTTGGCTAATATTTTTTGTCACCAAAATAAATACGGGTTTGAAGTTAGCATAAAGCTTTTGGAGTGTTACCAATTAATTATTGAGGTATTCAATTTATTTTTAAATATAATCTTTCATACAATTCAAAATCATTTCAGAATAAACTTCAAATAAACTATAAAAAATACACAAATTGTTGTTTGTCACAACATATTTGTAACTTTTTAAAATCTCATTACCATCTTGTACGATTAAAAACGATTGATTGTTTAATATCAATATTCTCAAAAAGTATCAATGAACCATCAATAAATTCCTTGCAAAAATCGATTTCTGACATAATCGATTCTTCTATACAAGAAGTTTTTGTGATAACAGAAAAATTAAATGAAGATAGCGTTATTGATGAGAACGTTTCAAGAACTTCCAGCGTTCTTCATACATATTGCTCGTTAATTTTTACAAATTCTATATGGAGAACAAAATTTTTGTACTCATTATTATCTCTTATTTTGGATAAAAAGTTAGATATGAATTTATCTCAAAGAGCTTTAAATTTGTTAGCGGAAGATTTAAATTATAAAAGTATATACGAGTTTATTGATAAACATATTTCTTATATATTATCTCAATGGTATTTAAATCGAAAAAGCTTGGATACTTTTCCTTATGGGTTAACTGGATGTGATTCTTATCAACATTTCTGTAAGAATTACATGAAAGTAATTGTACCATTACAATTAAATGAGAATATTGAAGAGATTTGTAATGTAATTGGAAATAATAAACGAGAGATTTTCGAGATATGTTTTGTTGAACTTATGGTTGGATATTTTTTTAAAGTTACCGTAAAAAAGTTTAATGCCAAAGAAATAGAAGCAGCAAATAAATTCTACGCTCAAATTGAAGAGGAATTATCAAAAACACATCTTAAAGAATTACTTATCACTAATATTGATAACGTTTTAATTAGTATTTTATCTCGTGTTGTTGATGACAAGATATTTAAAACGTGTTTTGACATGGAATATGTTTTAGAAATTAATGAATACCCTCGCAGTTGCATTCCAGAAATATTAAATGTTATTTCTAATAAAATTGAAATACAAGACTTCTTAACACATTGCATCTCTAAACATCCAGAAAAGATCCAATCGATTTTATTAAATTTAGCGATGAATGTTTACACAACAACTAGTACCCAACACAAATTAAAAAGTTTACATCAATATTTTGGGTTTATTGATATGGTCATTTCAATAATAATTACTCCAAATTGTGAAATGGCAAATTTTTTCATAAGAAATGTGCTTCATACCCTACTCTATTTCATAGAAATGAAAACCGGTGAAATAAAGTTTAATTCAGCATCAACCGATTACTTAATATCTTTTATTAAAAAGATTGTATCTAATTGTCACGATAAATTAGAACCTTTTTTTGAAATAATTGTGACTAAATTGTTAACATTAAACGAAGAGTTACCAGATAAATGTACAGATGTATTAAGGTTGTTGATTGTTGAAAATGAGGAAATTTATAAGGATATTATCCCTAATTTGGACCCTTTTCCTGAGACAGATAAATTATTAGATATAATCCGCGTTTATAAGAGACTTCGAATTGAAAAATGGGGTACTTCTTTATCTGGAGAGATTCAACATTTCTTAGACGCTGGCTCGTCAATAAATATGTTCCGGTTGGAAGCCTTAAAACAACTCAAAAAGAAACTCTCTGAAAATAAATCTGAATTAAAAGAAATGTTTGAGGTAGCAAGCAATGTTAGGGATTTTTCGGAAGAAAAGCGAAAAAATAAGTTATATCGCCTCGTTGGGTTACTTGTAAAATTTATTTCTTCTGATAATACAAGTGTAAGTTAGGGAATATTTATTTAAAAGTATGTTATTATAAAAAAAATTCATTGTAGGTTAGTATTGAATCAGCTCGTTGTTTGGGTGAAATTGGAGTCTCAAACTTAGCAACTTTAATTTTACAATCGGATGATATTTGTGTAGAAAATTCTTCCTCTCCAATTCAATTATTAACATCGCATTTAATTAAGACTTTATATCAAAGTATTATTGATCAAGATATTTATGTTGTGCAACATGCGAGTGTAGTTTTACAGAAAGCATTAAGTACTAAAGAAGGAGTTAATTTTATGAGTAAGTTATTTTTTGTTGAATTAAAATAATAATGGGTAATGCAAAATAGATAATTAAAATGGGTGCAGAAAAGTCACTCCATTAAGAAAAAATTGCAATGAAAATCTAATAAAAAACACAATTCTCATTTTTTTAGAAACTGCTGCAGATTTAAAATCATATTTTTACCCTTTTTTAACAAAACAACAAAAAGCTTCGGCATTATCAGAGGCTGACAAAAAAATGATGCATGACAATAACGTGGACGTATCAAATTCGTGGTGGTACACTGATGATAATCATAAAACTTGGCTAATAGAACTTACTTGCGTATTTCTCCGATATTTTTCAAAAACAAGTTATTTACAAAGTTTAATACCATTATGTAAAATCAACGTAGGTTAATTAATTAATTAATTTAATCTTATTCTTACTAAATAATATTTTACTTTTAGATTGCAATATGTGAAAAAATTTTGCCATATTTAATTTATTTATACGCCTCAATAAAAGATAGGAACTTAAGTACTTTATCGAAACAATTAAACTATTTTCTAAATAACGTTTGGGAGTTAAGTTTAAATGAAAAAAATATTAATACAAACAAAATTTTATCAACACATTGTGTGTTGGATGCGGTTTCGTTTTATAAGACGCAATCAAAGAATTATGAGTACGTTTCTAATTTTATTACAAAACTTTCAAACATTTAATTCAAAATTAATCCGATTTTAGCATTGATAACATTCAATTAGATTATTTAAAATTAGCCCAAGCGGCGTTCTATTCTTCAAGATTTTTTGACTCAATATATTACATCGAGCTTTGGTGTCAAAGTAAAGCTGAAGATATCCCAAAGGCAAAGAAATTTACTGGTTCTCCATTATCGTTATTGGATTTAGTTTGTGGCGCAGAATCTTCTTCTATTTGCCTAATTGCCCAAAATATTTTACGACGAGTAAATAAATTTTATTAGTTTTACATCAAAATTAATCCTTATATTTTTAGTCTTACAATGAAATAGGTGAAACAGACGCATTAAACGGGTGTGGGCACGCATTTCTCCTTGACACCTCAACAAGAATCGAGCACTACAAAGAATTAAACCAATGGGAACAAGTAACCCTTCATTATGATACTTTATTATCACAGGGAAATACAAATATTCAAAACTACATTTCTGAATCACTTATGAATTGCGGTTATTACGCTTTAGCTACCGAATACCATGAAGTAAATAACTTAAATTACGATATTTTATGGCGATTAGGTAGATACGATTGTGACACGAGACAAGAAAGCTCTAATCCATTCGAAAAGCAGAAATATATCGCATTAAAATCGCTTTTCGATCAAGATCAGGACATGTTCTCTAATGCTATTTACGAAGCTCGATTATCAGTGATAAAATCGTGCAAAGAAAACAATTTGCAAACTACTAAATCATTGTATGGGATTTTAACCAATTTACAAATGCTACAAGAATTAGAAGATATCGCGAATATGGGTTTTGAAGCAAGTAGAGTAAAATTCGAGGAACAAGATTCAATACCTAAAGTTGATTTTAAATCATACGAACCGATTAAAGTGCAAAGAATCGTTATTTTAACTGAATATTTAAAAAATAGGGAGCTTAGTACGAAAATTGATGTGGAAACGTGTAAAGAATACCTTGTTAATTTATATTTAGATTTTGCAGGTGGTTATGATTGTTATGAATTAAATTTATTTAATATATTTTATTATTAATTTGGGAAATTTGTGTTACAGCTTCAGCTAGAGAAGCAAAACAATTTAATATTGCTAAACGGGCTATATCATCATTATCGACAATTAATCCATTAAAAGACGAATATAGATATAAAAAGGTTTTAGAAGAAGGAAAGATTTGTTGGAATATGGGCGATAAAATCACTGCGCGTTATTTAATTCATGAACTGTTTAGTAAAAACGATAATATTAGGTAATCAAACAAAAATTCTTAAAATCTGTTATCTTTAACACCTTTTAAAATTAATTACAGATTAAACTTTTCTTCAATGAAACTTTATGGACAATGGATGGCTGAATCTCAATCAGAAAATCCTCAAACAATTTTAAACACTTACTTTTTAGAGCCTTTAAAACTGATGAAAAGTATTGATAAAGAAAAGGAAGATTTGGAAAATATATTTGGCACATATTACGATATTGCAAGATTTTCTGACTTGGAATATCAAAGAGTAAGTAAAAATGATTTAAATTACGCATCATAAAAATATAAATATATTTATAGATAAGAACTTACATAAAATCTGCCGAGTTTCAACGTAAAATACAAAACAAAGAAAAATCTCGAGAAACTGCAGAGAAAATTCGTTTAAGCAGGAGTATGGAAGAAGATGAAAGGAAAGCAGCACACATTTATCTTAAACAAAGTATGTTAGACGACGCTGAAATCGATAACACTTTAAAAGGAAAAGCCGTCTACTTAAAATTAGCCATAAAGTACAACTCCTTCTAAATTTATTTCTTATTTATTAATATATAAAAATTTTCAGATACTATATGATAAATTTACAATACAGCGATGTAAACAACACCCGAATTTTTAGAGTATTATCACTTTGGTTGGAGAATCGAACCAGTGATGATTTAAAAAAATGCTTAGATGAGTATGTTTCCAAGATTCCAAGTTACAAATTTGTTCCAATTTTACCTCAACTCGTCCCTCATTTAAGTAACAATTCTAAAGATGATTTTGCTAATCATGTCTCATCAATAATCGGTTAATATATTCATTCTAACATTGCACATTAATTTAATTTGATTAATTTTTAGAACGTTGTGCAAAAGATCATCCCCACCACACTCTCCCTATATTAATTTCTTTATCTCATTCAAATATGGATGATGAGTTTGTAAAAACCAACGCTTCCACAGATTCAAATGAAACGAGAGTTGATGGTGCTCAAAAATTATTAAATAAATTTAATTCAAACAATTCTTTAAAGAAAATCATAAACGAGATGGTAACTCTTTCAAAAGCGTTCATGGAGCTTGCTTATTTAGATCCTGATAAATGCAAATCCGCTCGCGGAAAAAATGAAGGTCTTAATATCCCCGAAACGTCAAAAATCGCCAAAATTTCTAACTTATCTGAAAGTTATTTACCAACAATCACAGTTGATATCCGAAAAAATTGCCAATATAAAGACATAATTTCTGTACATTCATTTAAAAAGCAATTTGCTTTAGTTGGTGGAATAAACAGACCAAAGAGTATTTTGTGTGAATGCAGCGACGGTAAAACACGACGGCTTTTGGTTAAAGGAAAAGACGATTTGAGACAAGACGCCGTTATGCAACAAGTTTTTACGATTATGAACGATTTGTTTAGAAGCAATAATCACACGTCTAAGCTTTTGATTAGAACATATAAGGTCGCCCCTCTATCAAAACGTAGCGGAGTTATAGAATGGGTCGAAAATAGTCAAGTTTTGTGTGAACACTTATATAAATTACATAACAAGTATCGCCCGAATGATTGGAGTTGTGGAAAATGTAGTAGTCAAATGAAGGTAAATTTTTTCTAATTTAATTATCTGAATAACAAAAATGTTTATTTTAAAATGTAGAGCGCTCATCTTAAATCAAATGAAGAAAAATCAATAGTTTTTAAAAGAGTTTGCGAAAATTTAATGCCTGTAATGCATAAATTTTTCCAAGAAAAATACCCAGACCCTATCGTTTGGTACGAACGAAGACGCGCATTTACGCATAGTTTAGCTACAAATAGTATTTGTGGTTACATTTTGGGATTAGGAGATAGACACGTGGGAAATATTCTTTTGGATGAAAATACAGCTGAAGTGATTCACATCGATTTTGGCATTGCTTTTGAACAAGGAAAGTTATTACCTACTCCAGAAACTGTGCCATTTAGATTAACTAGAGATTTAGAAGATGGAATGGGTGTTACTGGTGTTAATGGAATATTTAGAAGGTACATCGACAATTTCAATAAAGCTAAGATAGAAAGCAACATAACATTATGTTATTATTATGTTGTAGATCTTGTGAAAAAACTATGGAAGTTTTACGACATAATTGGGAAACAATAGTTAGCATTTTAGAAGTTTTATTGTATGATCCTTTGTATGCTTGGACAATCACACCAGCTGAAGCATACAGTCGTCAACATTACGACGATTGTTCACCAAAAGGAGGTTCAATGAATTTTGGAAGTGATAGTTAGTTCATTTTATCTAATTTTATACATCTTTATTTGTTCTATTTTTTGTTATTAATTTCAGATAAAGAAAACTTGAATGTTACGGCAGAACGTGCTTTGTTGCGATTACATCAAAAGTTACATGGAACGGAAGAAGGTGCGTCTGCCAGTGTTGAGGGCCAAGTTGAAAAGTTAATTCAGCAGGCTCGTGACCATTCAAATTTACATCGTTTGTACTATGGTTGGCAAGCTTATTTGTAAGAGTAGATCACTAAATGTTCTTTTGTGTTTAAATATTTTTGTATTAGTTTATACTAAAAACGTTATATTTTACTTATTTTGGTTTAGATTGTGTTCCAATCATTTTTATTCAGTACTCATTTTCATCAGTCAAACTCAAATATTTGCGTGTACCCTTTGATTTGGAGTGGGCTACAGTTTTACAATTTTTGGATCCATCAGGTACACCTGGAGATAAACGTGATTGATACAATGTAAGCAATCCTAGTGTATAAGGGTTGAGTTCTACACAATATTTACAAACTGTTGCCTTATTTGTAAATTAGGCAAGAGGCGTTTGCATGCTTCTTTACACTAGTATTTTATATTACAGTTTTCTATTATGTTAGGTACACGTAAAATTTGGCTTTTTTATTAAACTTAGTCAGTACGTCCACAGAAACACTCCATGTATTTAACACTCCAATTCCAACATGAATACTCCCTCACAGTCTATTATAGAAAATTGTTTCAAGTTTGAAATTTCTTTCATCACCTAGGATTATATGACTTTGAGGCAAACTATGCAGTCAAACCATACATTTTTTGGTTTAGGCATTTTTTGAAAAGCCTTCATTATCACCACAATCACCCAAGGTGTGCTGAGAGTACCACACCAAGTCGTTTTTCAGCTACACGACACGGGTCTCGCTGCCTAAACGCACGGAAATCTGAGTCATGGCTGAGCTATTGAATAGGAAGTAAACAGGTTGGTAACTTGGGTCACTAACCACGCGCAAGACCATGGTCAACTCATACATTAAGATTAATTGTGACTACCGTTTGTTGTTGCAAAAGAACTTGAAATTTCAGATGCTTAATTTGTAACATTCCACAGAATGTCCAAAGAAACTTATTTGGTGAGATTAGTCACCCCTGCGATCCAGAAACAGAATACTAATATGAGGGACTCTGTGGAAGTTGCGGAACGACTATCTCAACCCACCCCTTCTCCGTTTCATGATTTTTGAGTAGCCTGGAACCTGAATATTATTGTTGGTCGTTCATTCTACTGGAGCACTTGAAACTGGAAACTCAAATCATTAGTTGACCCGACATGCGAGTCGACTGGTGACTAGTTACAAACTGGTTTCTGTGAATCACAGACGAGGCCATAATAAGTAACGCCGTGGGTGGCGTGCCATTTGATTACAAAGAAAGTGACTCAAAGTAAACTGGTTAATAATTCGCGTACTCATCAGTTCCTTTTCAGTAGCTCCGTGTGCAAATGGCCTTAGACTTCTAAAAGAAATATTAGAAATTCTTAGATTTCTCCTAAAATGGTAATCAAGTCTTAGGTGACATTCGGAAACTGGAAATATCTATGGAAGTATCTATGATGTGTATGCTTCTAATACCGTTGTAATAGAATAACTCTGATATTTTGATTGGGGTTGTTTCTTGTATTATGTAAAATATTTAACAACAAAAAAGATTATAAGAATATTTTAAATGATTAATACAGGGTTCGGTATATCTTTTAAGTATTTCTCGTAAGATGTCGCCACAGGAAACAAAGCGGCGATAAAGTTGTGTTCAAAGGAGTTTCGCGCGCGAGTCTCAAAACAGACGAACTCTGCTCTTCTGGGGGAGCGTAAGAGCGCGCTTTTAAAATGTTTGCCGCACCGCCACAATATTATTAATAGAATCGTCTTGAAATTTACTTTTTACCGGCAACACTCGAGAACACTGGCGGTATTTCAACTTGGTGCAGCACACCTTTTGCAAAACTGCTTATGATACTGTGATGTTAACGCCGAAAGACATTTAAAAAAGTTATTGTTTTATTTTTTTTTATTCTTTTTAAATTTTTTGGGTTTAATTTCAAAAATGGGTGCAAACGAAACGAGTTATTGGTGCGGTGTGAATCGGTTAGTGATTGTAATTTTGTGTTGTGCTAGTTTAATAAGTTGTTATAACGTTGATACAGTAAACTTTGTCAAACATACGAGAAGAGATCAGGAAATGTTTGGATTTAGTGTTGCTGCTCATAGAGAAAGAGGAAATAGTTGGTAAGCACATTCTTAGTATGTAAATTAATATATCTCAATATGTCAAATCGATGATGTAATACTTTTAATGTTTATTTGTTATTAATAATTGTCATAAAACTAAAGTTGTAATTTTCGAAAATTTGCTAAACGGAACTTTTGTTATGTCACTGTGCTATACATATTGATTACACTTCCAGACTTACGCAATTTTCAAGGTCTGCACCCACACTAAAAATAATAACGTTCTCCGTAAGCTAGTTATTAAACCATTTCAAACAGGATTAAAAATTTAAAATAATAATAACAGAATTATTTATTATGAATGGCGTAGGTTTTAATAGTTTTGCCTTTTCTCTTGTGAAATTTAGTGGGCACATGTCACCAAAATTTTCTTTCTACACATGGGCGTCTTGCCAATCCCACTTAATCTGTCAAGTCAATACAAATATGTAGTTGTAGAGAGGAAGCAATAAAATATATGTAGGTGTCCGTTCCGTACGCACACAGTGAAACGAAAGGAAAAGAAGGCTATTACCACGTTCCAGAAGGGTCAGTGGATCATTAATTTTTTCTGTTAATGACACAAATGTTTTTGTTTAATCGCCCATATTTTTTGCTTAAACATCTCAGCATTGATTCATATAATAAGTTATTTTTTTGTACAATAAATCAAGAGTAATCTATATTAATTAAAGTAATAATCGAAATTTTCATCTTATGTTCTAAAGTAGGTTTTTTCAATCTTTTTTTCGTCGGCCGCCCCAAGCATCACGAACAGTACTTTTGGCGGCCGACGTCTTTAATTCTTCCTCCACCATTAGTATTGCTCGTGGTACTTGGGACAGCCAACGTGTTTGATGTCGGCTGTCCCAAGCGTTACGAATAATACTTATGACCGAGGAAGAATTGAAGACGTATTCGAATTGACTTCAAAGACATCGGCAGCTCCAAGTATCACGAACAATACTTATGGCCGAGGAAGAATTGTATTGGTATTGACTCCGAAGACATCGGCTGCTCCAAGCATCACGACCAATACTTATGGCGGTTGAGATTATTGCTTATATCAACAGAAATAATTTCGGCCAACTACGAAGACGTTGGCCGTCATAAGTATTGTTCGTGATACTTGGACGGCCGATGTCTTCAAGTCTTCCTCGGCCATAAGTATTGTTCGTGATACTTGGGACGGCCGACTTCAAACAACAATACTTATGACTAAAGCACTAGAAAATGTTCTTAAATTATAAAAATTGAGTGAAAAAATCAAAGACGATTGTGTATTGAAACTTTTCGGTGTGAACATTACGTCAGATTCTCTGGATAGGAAGTCTGGCTCGATGCCAAGCCTTTTTACTATCTCGGCGGTCTCCAAACGCGACGCTCCCGGGATTATATTTAGAGGTCGGGAATGAGTCAAGTAAATGCTGAACGGTGAAGGTGCCGATTTTGCCTTACAGGATATCCCCTGTCACATCGTCCGAAAACCTCCTTCCGACGTTCGTCCCTTGACTTTGACGAACTTTTTCTTTTTTTTCTCGCTTGTGTTTCCGACCTTCATGGGACGCATACGATACTCGATTTCTTCGGAAACCCAAGAACCTTTATATGCAGAAATGACACGAAAACAGGAAATGCAATTAGTATCGGATAACACTCAATTGTCCCTTTCATTAGAAAATTCTCGTTCCTAATTAATTAAAAATTAACACGTGTGTTTATACTTCTTTTTCTTTTAATTCATTTTGTATGTTTTTATAATTTTAACACGAACTCGCGTCAATAAAGATTTATAGGTTATCGCTTGTTTATTTTCGGCATGATTAAAGAGTTAATAAATTGGATATAAGATATTAATTAACGCAAAGTATTTAATCTATATTCAATGCGCAACTTATCAAAACGGCGAGAACCAATTAAACATACATCTCGGAGTAAAATGAATTTGCGGTATGTTTTAAAAATGGAAATGGAAACGATCAAATAGCAGCCGACATCCGTAATTGCAGGAAGAAACTCGATAAATTTATCGAGTTTAATAATTCTTTTTTAACTCGCGGTGTGTTCTATATAGAATTTATACCAGTTTAATTACACCGAACCTACAACGTCTACATTTATTGGGACCTTTTCAAGAGCATTCCACCCTGATAACATCTGACACTGCTTAATGGCATTTAACACGATCCGTCGCCAGTCTACCGGAAGTACTTACGTTCATTATCAGCTGCTAATTAAGTTGACAGATTTCTTTTTTTAGACTCCCTTGTATCAAAGTTGGTAAGATTCCTAATGAGTTGTATTTATGACTACGTTTTATTACCATTAATATAATTTATAGGAATTTTATTGCTTCATAACAAAGAGTTTTCAATATTTATTATCACTTCATGATGCTTTTATATTTTATGAATTTTATAAGTCTAATTAATTTTTATGGAATAACTATAATTTTAGAGTAATAATTATAAGAAATATCTTGATTTTTTTGACTTGTACATCCTATTTTGGTACCTGAAAGATTTTCAAGATGGAAGACTGTATTTTAGCAGTTCTAATTCATCAGCTAGGATTATTTTTGCATCTGATAAGGAGATATGTTAACGTCACAACTCTTCCAAAAATGTTTTTTGTAGATAAAATATGTTTGTAATCTATATTAACCTATATTTTGTTATCATTGGAGATCTTATAGTTTTGTCAATAACATAGTGTAGAGTGTAGTAACTGAATATGAATGATTATTTGAATTAATGAGTACGTTGTTTGGGTAGTATTGTACAAAGAAACCGTTGTTATTTAACAACGTCAAGAGGTTGTCTGCTAACATAATTGCCAGTATGGGCGATAAAATCTCTCTGCGGGAGGAGTCGTGTTTAACAGATATGCTAATATAGTAGAATGTCAAGAATCCGAACTAATTGGGACTATACAGCAAATTGTTCGAAATATCAAAAATAATTTTTTCTGCCTGAATCCTTCATTCAAGATATTGTTGTCTCCAACAACAACACTTCAGCATGCGAAACATCCTAACATGTCAGTTGTCGTCTTCAATATCTTCATTTTCACTGCCGCCTTGGTCTCCCCACTTCAACTGACGTTCCAGTATCGTTGTCATCGAGGATTTCATGCCCAGACCCTGTTTGTTCATATCCAACTATTTCACAGGATCAGATTTGTCACAATTACGATAACCGAGAACTAACTGGTAGAGTTTTGACACCTTTATTATACTTTTAAGTGTTTCTGCTTCATTTTCGTTCTTTTCTTCTCCAATTTTTTGTGTTAAGGCCAAAAGTGGTTCAATTCTTCTTTTAGGTTTTATATAGTTAGTAGGTCTCATAAATCAACTCCTATTTTCTCTCAATTTTCACGCTTAGATTTTTGGAAAGCTCTCTTCATTCTTCGTTCTTGTAGATCTTGGCAGATGGTTGCTTCGTAATAAAGTATTTCGTGAGTTAATTCCTATACTTTAAGAACCACCTATGTTATGCATTTATCTGGTTTAGTGCAAGTATAAAATTAGTGGTATTTTTTCTATTTTTTAGTAACTTTAGATCATTTTTACAATATTATTACAATTTAGATTTCTAATTTTAAATTTTCATTTAGACTACAAAAAAATTCATCCTGTATCCAAGTTTTATAACGTAACTTTAGGAAATTCATAATTCATTCCGCATTAATAACAGTTAGTTTTCCCTTCCATAGCAGACATTCCACAATCCCGAGTTGAGTTTCAGTCATCCATATTAATTTTCCTTTATGCGCAACAACGGTAGGCCGTTCCTTCTGCGAGCATTTCCTAAAAAAAACGAAAACCTCGTTCCTCGACATTTTCATGCAAATCCGAGCTTTAAATCTCCGGACAAAGAAGCATCTCCGAAACTCCTTTGAATAGAGACGAGTAACGAGAGTCCCTCTCGCAGCAACGTTACACGCAAAACCTCCCGATACAGATATCATCGTGAACGGATCCTGAAGCCTGATACACTCTATCGCCTCTATAAACAATGCTAGAACATAAATAGCATTTGGTTAGGCTATAGACTAGGATGAACGAAAAGGACGACGTTGTGGGTGTTCTGGTTACCGAAGTTCTACCCACTGAATAGCCTAAAGTAGGTACTACGTACGCATGGTCGTACTTTACTTCTCTTTTTGGTGTCTTTAGGTTACTAGAGATTATAAGGGCGAAATCTGGAGTCGAGAGAAATTTGCTCCTTATTGAATTTATTTATAAGATGTAGAGAGCATGGGAACTCACCAAAACAGGCATTCTTCAAGTTATGCGATGCCTTATCTTTTAGAGAAGAATAAATTACAATAAATATCTTTTTTTGCTGTTATGGCACTCAAAAAGATTACTTCTGAGTTCGATTAGAAGCATCTAAATACATTATGAGTAAATATTCATTTATGGATATTTTAATGATTTACACTTGGTAAAAACAGGACCAGATGTAGTCATTTTATATCTTGCCGATCTCCGCGTAGACAAATAAGGCTTGTGACGTCAACAGTGCAAGTGGGTTCTTCGTTATTATACAGTAGGCGTGTGCAACTGACCCGATTATGACCAGATTTTTAAACGAACGTTGAGGTACTTACTTTCAGTTTCAATACAACGACGGGAAAGACGCAGTTTAGTAAACCGACTCAATGTTACGAGTCTGATTTAATCGAAATTTCATTACGATTTTTATACGACTCTATATCCAGCAGCAATATGGACATTTATTTTGTTATTTACCTAATTAATTAAGCGTGTAGCTACATAAAGATGAAAATGTGACAATTTTTGTTTTTACGTGAACGATTAGGATGCGTTGTTATTTTTATGGGATGGTTTGGTTGAATTAAAAAGGCTAATGCAATAGCAGATGCGGAGGTAAATTAAACGCTTCACTGTCCTTGACTTATTTACGTAAGGAGGCAGTTGCTAACGATATGTAAAATTGCTGGTGGTGACCGTGTGCTTATGCACATACAGAATATAGCGGCAGCACACGACCGCGTGGTCACGACTTCCAGATGAATGAAAGTGCCGCTTTGATTGCACAATAGGTTAGTTTCTATACAGGAACGTTATGAATATTTAGATATGGTAATTTTTTAACTTCTCCCGAAGAAAGTTTGAGGATGATTGCATTATTTCTTACCGTTATTAATGCTGTGACAGGTGTTTATATTAGATTAACTCTCACTCGAACCTTTTACTATCTTTAAATTTGCATTAATTATATAAATATGAAAAAATATCTTTTTATATTACAATATTTTTTTAGTCTTATTCCCGAAGACGTCTAAGACCTTGTTTAATCTGACCTATATAACACTGTTTTAGGTGCGGTCAATCGCTATTCGTTTCAATCAATTAGATACATTAAAGTTGAAGGCCAATTTTTTTTATACATTACAATAACCCATTACATTATTGCCAAAATTGTTTATTTAAAATATATTTATAGATGTTGTGTAGATACAGAATCACGATCATTCACATTGCAAAATATAACCGTGAGTAACGTTTGAAAACAGATGATTCGTACTGCCTCCAAGAATAGCTGTGTTTGTTGAGCCAAAATTCAGTTCCGTTGAAAACAAAATTATTAAAACGGAAGGTGCAGAAGCATTTTTTTTCTTTGTCCTGTTTTCTTTTCCTTGTAAACGGGACCAGAAACGACGAAAAATGCGCGCTGGATAAAAATATCTTGGCGCCTGCTGATTCATTCCCGATTTCCACATCTCCGACGAGCAAAAGATACATCTGTTTATGCGTCTGGCATCGTTTCAAGAAACCGAGGTACACGTATCTCGCGATCGACTATTGAATATATGGATCTAGTCGGACTTTCCGATCCAAAATTCTGTGTAAATTGGTTAGCTTGCGTGAGTCGATTTCAAATTTAATGCTTAGATTTTATTTCGTTTTTTTAAAAAGACTATGGATATTCGATCGATAGCCTATGTATGCATAAGTATACCACGATGTAATTTTCATCGTTTTAAACTGTATTTTAAGTAGTTTGGACTTTACGGGTGGTGGTCTTCATGAACAAGGCGTTTATATTCGGTGTTTGCTTGCCGGATAGCTAAAAATAACGGAAAACATTGTCACCGAGCCAAGGGAGTGATTCAGATGGGTATATTTTGAAAACTCTATCAGGTGTCTCCTTATTTTATGTTGAACTGTGCGTGTATAAGGTTTCTTGAAATAGATACGGCGTTAATGAATGTAACTGAACGCTGCACTCTAAGAGGCTCTCGGGTTTTCTTATTATATTACACACTGTTAAAACTTGTGAATTATCCTGACTAAATTATAAGATTAAATCAAATATTTTAAAAGTGTGAATTTGAATGATATCAATTGATCCAAATATATATAGATAGATTAAGGTGTCATTTCATAAGATCTAGTGACAGAAAATTACACATTGGTAATAGAACTCTAGCATTGCTTCCAAAAAAATAGAATCTAGTCACAGAGGAATGTTATTGATGTAGAGGTTTTGATACTGCTTACAGAAAATTACTTTACTACACTGGATACTGCTGGATACTGAAGACTAATCATTTCTAAAAATAGAGCAAATATTGCTTGTAAAAGACTTACTAACTATTTCTTGTCCAATAGGATTAATGGAAGTCTAGATTCTGTTTATAGAAGATGGGATCCTATTTCCAAACTAAAATCTGTTGTTAAAGGACTAGTTATTGGCGATAGAAGACTAGATACTGCTGGCATAATATTAAAAACTAGTGTGTGATGATTAGATCTTGCTTGCAGAAGGTTGCATCTCGCTAATGGAAGACCAAATATTAGTAATTGAAGCCTCTCTGCCCTTTTTATCGACGATCTCCCACGTACTCTTTTGTCCTCCATTCTTCCCTCTACAAAGTTTTCCATCTGTCGGTTTGTCTCCCTAGGTGTCCAAAATAGCTAAGGTATGCTCTATCTATTTTTATATATGTTTCTCTACTGCAGCTACCGGTGTTAATCATAATTCGCACCTAGGTACAAGAATTGCTTAACTTCCCCACAACGTTATCGTTCTTAAATTGTCTGCTTATTTCTTTTTTATGTTGATTCGCTGAATATCTTTGGGGTTGTAATCATTTATTTGCAGTATGGCTTTTAATAACCTGTTTTCTTTCAGCAAAATTCTTCAACACTACAAAACTAAATAAACAGTATCTCTATTATCTTTGTAAATAGCGGTTTTATACAAAGTATATGTATATTTATTAATATGGAAGTAACTCATAAAAATAAAGATAAAATACTACTCTTTGTTCTTGTGTAGTTTTAAAAGTACCTTTAACATCTGGATAAACATCTGGCTAGCTACCTGCGTAACATAGCCAGCTGATTGCCACTTACAGATTACCTTAAAAACGAAATGTCACTTAAAAGACCTTTTTGGTACACGCTGCACAAAGTATAAATGCAGTTTAAACCGTACCGAGAAAATTATCTCCAATTGGAATTAGCGCGAACATCTTAAGCAGGAGATTATGGTCTTGGGAATATGAGGAATAAGACTGTTGCGATATTATCTTTCATTGCCGCGGCGGTACAAATTCCCTTTCTAACGGTAACTCTTAGTTCGGTTAGGTGACATAAGACGTGCTTCTTCTTCTTTGTTTTCTTTTTCGTCTCATTTAACCCTTGCATAGTTTTGTCGAATGGCCCGTTAGTCACGGCGCACCTTTACACGTCTTTTGTACTTACATAGGGAACTCTTTCACAAAACGGTTTATCTGTACCTAAGTAGTAATCCGATATTAATCTCCAGGAGAGTTATGCATGCTTTGACCATGTTTAAACTTTAATACCGAATCAATCCGCGTGTCGTTCTGGCGTAAAAGGTCACACTCACTGCGGGCAATAAGTTATTGCTGCGGCGAGAGAAGTGCGCAATTAAATTTTTGTTCATGATATGGCCATTACACGATCACGATGGAACAATGCATCGTCTAACCCGGTAAACCAATTTAACGGATCGAAACAGGAAGGCGCACCTTGATTCTTCGTCTTAAAGCGAGGCGCCCGCATCAATAAGTTTATTAATGCCGTGCATACGCTTCAGTTATTCTTACCCC
Organism: Onthophagus taurus; assembly: GCF_036711975.1. Lineage (NCBI taxonomy): Eukaryota > Metazoa > Arthropoda > Insecta > Coleoptera > Scarabaeidae > Onthophagus > Onthophagus taurus. Next base: position 15,625,252 of record NC_091967.1, on the reverse strand, counting down.
TCCCTGGTTGATTCTTTTTAGTTTTCAGGGTTTATTATACTGCGGATCAACGGTGACCTAATAACCTTTTTACGTTCAGATCGATTTTCTTTATTACGAAATTGATGCTTTTACAACATCAAATATTAAGAATTGATATTTTAAACATTCAACGAAAAATAATACTGGATTTTTCTTGAAAATAATTAGGATTTCGGTTAAAACCGAAATCTGATTGCCGTGAATAAATAGTTTTTCGTGTTAAAGATGATTCGTTGTGGTTAATTTCAAATTTGTGAAAGTATGGTGCAAAATTAATCAGAAGTAGTGATGTGTTAATATCTTCTTTTCTGGTTGATCTAAAATTAGAGAGATGATGAGAATTTAGTTTATATAAATAATTACGTTATCTTTACTAGAGCGGTTTTATAGATTCGATGAATCATGTTCTTAAGTATCTAAATACAGTTGCTTGGTTTAAAGTTGCGAAGTTTTTGTCTATTTTAGGAGATATATGAGAATGTAAATAAATATATGAAAGTGTTGAAAACTGGTCAGATTATCATTAAATTATTTCTGCGTAGCTTTAATTTTATATAACGATCTCCAATACGATGATCTTCATTCATTTCAATTGGATCTGGTGTCACAACAGTGTGACATCACTCAGTGTATTGATTAAAACACAACAATATCCTTTTCTTAGCGTAAATAATTGCTGTAACAAATACAGCAATTTATTGATTGCTGTGTATGATTCATGGCTTCATCATTTCTTTGCTTTTAGTTTAATTAGAGTCAACCTTTTCTCTACTGCAGCTTTTTGAGCTGCATCACATAATTCCTTTATGTTCAGATAATAGAAAACAAAATACATAAAATGAAGATTATACGAAATATAAAAACTCTCATAAACGCCACTTGTTCTATCAATCTATTACCACTAACATAAATACTCAATAATTTTCCCTATAATTTTCATCTTTAAATTCATGAAATTTTTCACCATGTCAACATAAATTGTTAAATGAAGAGTAATTATTGAAAGATTATTTATGCACAAAGTTGACGCATAACATACGTTTTAACAGACACATTTGTGAGATTTGTTTGGACTTGTTCCAACCTTCAATGGTATATTATCTACTACGTGTGGATATAACATCATGTTACAAACATAAATTTTATTTTTATCTGGTGCTAACTGAAATCGTTTTATTTGAACATCATTTAACAAAGAATTACTATTTATATAGTTAGTATGTATCTAAATGCAGTACCTATTAATATAACAATGTAGAGTTTGGAACGACCACAAACAATCATCTTCATTGAGAGGATTGGAGAATATTAAAAAATACGGCGCCTGATAACAGTTGCGGTTGCGGTTTAGAATAATCAAGTTGAGAGAGAAAAAGAGATTTAAGTACGCTCCAAATCGTTTCCTTTACGTTTATGAATAGACAATGACAAATTGTCGGAGACGTTCTGTTAAGGAAGAAGAGGGTTCCCGTAATCGGCGCGGTGCCACCGATTACGATAAAATTAATTGCGGACCATCTACGATGAAAGCGGCGGTCGTAAATGTTAATTAATTACCGTTCGATTATCACAAAGTATAATTTGTCCTATTGATGGTTTAGCACAAAAGCTCCTCTACTCGGGTCCAGACGAGCGATACCGTTTATGGTAGCCGGGATATAAACGCTCTCGAATTAACTACAAATTATATTGTCGTTGATTTAACTTCTTTAGCTCTCATGTTAAAATATTACGATCGTCGTCGTTGCCATTATGCGGTCGCAAAAAGGGCACTCGGCAATCGTTTTATGACCGTGACCATACGGCGTTTGTTGTCTATGGGCTTCAAACGGTTCATTGGAATTTGAAACTGATACCATAGCGAAGAGAACTTGCCATAACTCGCTTCGAGAGAAAACGACTCTTTTTTACTGTCCCTAATACTTTGTAGTAATACTTTTTCTTGTTTTGTTTCAGGATATTAGTTGGTGCCCCCAAAGGTCAATCTCATAAGCAGTCTTTACAGGGTGTTAAAAAAGGTGGAGCAGTTTTTAAATGCGACACGACGAGAAACGATTCATGTAGCGAAATAGAATTCGACCCAAGAGGTAAGTCCCTAATAAACAAAAATATTTTATATCAATCCTCATCTCAATAATTGTATTGTCATAAATAACAATTAGGGGCGGTAATGGTAAAGTTCAAATCGACAATGGACAGAAACGATCTCAACGAAGTTTATTGGTGGCAATTTTCGCGTTTTAATTGCGCCGTATCGAATGTAAATTACGTTGCGGTTCCGCGCGCCGGATGGGTTTAATTAACGCGTTTCTGTGTGGTCCTTTCAATTGGTAACCGCGTCCAGATAGGAAAGGTATACGAGCGTTGGTAGTATGTAGACGCTCGGTGTTACCACTCAATTACTATCTGCAAACATCGACGTTGCCTCGTAATGGGACAAAACTTCACCTCGGGATACTTGTTACCATCAACGGTCGTGAATAACTAAACATTCTGAAGAGATCTTATAAGTAGCAAAACTTTGTTTAACTAAATCATAAAGTAGAGAAAATTTGTACTTAAATGGAATAATATGAATTAATTATGATTGACTTAAAAGAAAATAGGTTAGTTCCACTTAAGTAATAAATTATGGTAAATTCAGAAAGGTAATTTATTTCCACCATCTGTCGTCACATTAATAAAGCTACATTTCTCGTATAACGTGATACATAGGCGGTTATTCGTTTTAAATCAAGTTGGATTAGTATCGAAGCATCCACAACACGACGTCTTCTTTATATCACGTCAATTTCTGGTTAAGCTAGATTGAAGTTTACGTAATTTTTCTTTCTCCATCTGTGCTTCATCAATCTGTACGCGCTTAAGGCTAAAACATCGACGTAAATCTCCCGGATTCGTAATTACCTTACTACTGCCAGACGCTAACGAGATATCGAGCTGTCCTCTCACCTGAACACGTTTATAGAAATCTTCTTAAAATAATTATTCAACAACCATGATGAATAACGAAGACGCAGGCAACCGCCGCGACGACGTAATTAGATTTAGCGGACGTAAGAAATTAGATCGTTGTCAGGGGCCGTGTTCGCGGCGGATTTAAGCATATCCGTTGAATGATTAATAAGTGCCGTAGCCATTCTGAGAGTGTTCAGAAGGCTTCCGAACGACCGTTGACGTAATTAAATTCCTTCGGACGAAGCGTCTATAAATCCACGACTCGGACGGTAAAAGTCTTTTTCATCTGGGGCCGATTTAACGAGATGATGTCTTCCGCTTTTTTACCAAACCAGGTTTGGCGGTTATTGAGTAATTCATTTCATTCATACCTGATTCATTAATAATAGTAACCGATTTATAAATAAGTGTGATTTTTAAGGTGTGATTCAGTTATATGTTGGCTTTTATTGTTTCTAAGAAAATCAAGTAAAATAATAATAACTTTATTGGCAAAAATCTTATACGAAGTTAGTCTCCAATTAGATAAGATTTTACTCGCAGTGTTTTGATTATAACAAGAGAACCTCTCAACTGATTTCGATGCACAATATTTCATTCGAAAGATTAATCCTAGTCTACTAATTAAGTGGATATGCCCAATTCGAAATCTCGAATTCCGCTCAAACGCCAGAATATTGCGAAAGTAGGTACACGAAAATAACACAAAAATGACCTCTTTTTGATGGTCATAGCACGGGATTCGGAACGTTTTAGAATAAAAGTTTTTAGTACAAATCTTGTAGCAAACTGTATTTTTAAGAATATTGCTCTTTTGTACTTTTGCTCTCACAATCAGATGTATAAATATCGAGAAAAGATCAAAAAAGCTAAAATTAGATGAAATCGTGGTTTTACATAGTGTTGGTGGTAAACCACAAAATTAGGAAAGTTTTAGCAAAAAAGTGTTGGTATAAAAGTTATAGCAAACTTTATTCTTAACAATATTGCTCTTTTATACTTTTGTTCTCAGATGAATAATTATAGAGAAAAATTTGAATTGATGAAAATTAGATGAAATTGTGGTTTTACGTCTTGTTATTGGTAGTGCATGGAATTGGAAACCATTTAGAAAGAAAGGTTTAGTATAAAACTTGCAGCAAACTTTACTCTTAACAATATTGCTCTTTTACTCTTTTGCTCTTAAATGCATAAATATCAAGAAAAATTCGAAAAACTGAAAAATACATGGAATCGTGGTTTTACATTGTGTTGTTGGTAGTGCATGGAATTGGAAACGTTTTAGAACAAAAGTATTAGTATAAAAGTTGTAGCAAACTTTATTCTTCACAATATTGCTCTTTTACACTTTTGCTCTCAGATGCATTAATAACGAGAAAAGTTCGAAAAGGTGAAAATTAGATAAAATCGTGGTTTTACATATTGTTCGTAGAGCATGGGATTTGGACCGATTTAGAAAAATAGTTTCAGTATAAAAGTTGTAGCAAACTTTATTCTTAACAATATTGCTATTTTACTCTTTTGCTCTAGGATGCAAAAATATCAAGAAAAATTCGAAAAACTGAAAAAATACATGAAATCGTGGTTTTACATTGTGTTGTTGGTAGTGCATGGAAATGGAAACATGTTAGAAAAAAAGTTTTAGTACAAAAGTTGTAGCGAACTTTATTCTTAACAATATTGCTCTTTTATGCTTTTGCTCTTAGATGCATAAATATCGAGAAAAGTTCGAAAAGGTGAAAATTAGATGAAATTGTGGTTTTACGTCTTGTTGTTGGTAGAGCACGGGATTCGAAACGTTTTATAAAAAAGGTTTAGTACAAAACTTGTAGAAAACTTTATTCTTAACAATATTGCTCTTTTACTCTTTTGCTCTCAGATGCAAAAATATCAAGAAAAATTCGAAAAACTGAAAAATACATGGAATCGTGGTTTTACATTGTTTTGTTGGTAGTGCATGGAATTGGAAACATTTTAGAAAAAAAGTTTTAGTATACAAATTGTAGCAAACTTTATTCTTAACAATATTGCTCTTTTATACTTTTGCTCTTAGATGCATAAATATCGAGAAAAGTTCGAAAAGGTGAAAATTAGATGAAGACGTGGTTTACCTTGTGTTATTGGTAGTGCATGGAATTGGAAACGTTTTAGAAAAAAAGTTTTAGTATAAAAGTTGTAGCAAACTTTATTCTTCACAATATTGCTCTTTTACACTTTTGCTCTCAGATGCATTAACAAACGAGAAAAGTTCGAAAAGGTGAAAATTAGATAAAATCGTGGTTTTACATATTGTTCGTAGAGCATGGGATTTGGACAGATTTAGAAAAATAGTTTCAGTATAAAAGTTGTAGCAAACTTTATTCTTAACAATATTGCTCTTTTATGTTTTTGCTCTTAGATGCATAAATATCGAGAAAAGTTCGAAAAGGTGAAAATTAGATGAAGACGTGGTTTACCTTGTGTTATTGGTAGTGCATGGAATTGGAAACGTTTTAGAAAAAAAGTTTTAGTATAAAAGTTGTAGCAAACTTTATTCTTTACAATATTGCTCTTTTACGCTTTTGCTCTCAGATGCATTAATAACGAGAAAAGTTCGAAAAGGTGAAAATTAGATAAAATCGTGGTTTTACATATTGTTCGTAGAGCATGGGATTTGGACCGATTTAGAAAAATTGTTTGAGTATAAAAGTTGTAGCAAACTTTATTCTTTACAATATTGCTCTTTTACGCTTTTGCTCTCAGATGCATTAATAACGAGAAAAGTTCGAAAAGGTGAAAATTAGATAAAATCGTGGTTTTACATATTGTTCGTAGAGCATGGGATTTGGACCGATTTAGAAAAATTGTTTGAGTATAAAAGTTGTACCTAGCAAACTTTATTCTTCACAATATTGCTCTTTTATACTTTTGCTCTCAGATGCATTAATAACGAGAAAAGTTCGAAAAGGTGAAAATTAGATAAAATCGTGGTTTTACATATTGTTCGTAGAGCATGGGATTTGGACCGATTTAGAAAAATTGTTTGAGTATAAAAGTTGTACCTAGCAAACTTTATTCTTCACAATATTGCTCTTTTATACTTTTGCTCTCAGATGCATTAATAACGAGAAAAGTTCGAAAAGGTGAAAATTAGATAAAATCGTGGTTTTACATATTGTTCGTAGAGCATGGGATTTGGACCGATTTAGAAAAATTGTTTCAGTATAAAAGTTGTAGCAAACTTTATTCCTAACAATATTGCTCTTTTATTCTTTTGCTTTCAGATGCATTAATAACGAGAAAAGTTCCAAAAATTGAAAATTAGATGAAATCGCGATTTTACATCTTCTTTTTGGTAAAGTATGGGATTCCAAAGTTTCAGAAAAGAGTTTTGGAGTTATGACGTATTTCCACTTTCGTGGTGGCCTAGCATTAAGCGTTTGAATGAGTTATTGTTCATCAAAATCGATTAAGAGGTTCTCTTGTTATAATCAAAATAGTGTATACATGTAAAAACTTATCTAATAGGGCTAACTTTCAATCATAAATAATCTATAAGAATTGAAATCATCAATAGATTTTAAAGAATTAATAAATCACCGATGCAGAACAGATTTAGTTATCGTGATCAGTTTTCCCAGAAAACAATCGTATTGTAAAGAATAAAGCCATTTCACTTGAGGTTCAATCTGAACCGTAGGTCTTTCCATCTGATAACGCAATAACAATAACGACGCGAGAGACCCCTTTATAATAAAGTATTTAATCGAAGCGACGGCGGTGATTTGCATATCGATCGAACAATATCGTCGTCGTCTTCGGCGAGCGATCCACCGAGATGAATAAAACATGACCGCGGTTCTTCCTTTGGCCCGCTTTATGCAAAGATATAACTCCGGTATAGGAAGTAGAGAATCCCGACCCGGATCGACTGCTGTCATCATCATCCACGGCGTTTGCAGATCGGTGCCATCGTATTGTTATGATCCGTGTACGTTATTGCGATTGCCGTTCTCGTCGAAATCCTCCTCCTCCTATTCTGACCTCTCGGTTAAGTTTTTGCGGCGGCCGCCTCTTTCTCACGACGCCGTAACGTATGCCGAAGACAGAACATGACGGTCAGATCATCCCTGAAGCCGGGTCCCAAGACCTCATTGTATGTAGATCCCGCACGCTTACTCTATATATAGGGCGAAATATTTTATTGCTCCGATTTTGCAATGTCGTAAAACTGTTTACCATCTCTGTATAGAGCGCAGGGCCGCCGCCGCGGATGGTAAAAGAACGCTGCCCATTTTATTTGTGCAAATATCCGACGCCCATATACGGAAACAACGTTACGACCTCAACCTTTGTCAAGTTCTTTTTTTTTACATTAGATTATGTCACTATTATCCGAAGAAAAAAATATATTAAAAAACGCTTATGATTGCTATATTGTGTGATAAACATTTTTCTCTACAAAGTGTACCGCGGATTTTTTTAGCGATCCAATTTATCGATCCGAAACTCAATTACACTACCGATTTATACACTACGCGAAGATAATTCTCGATTTAACGGTCTGTTTTCAATCACGTTCGCGATATGAGGCCTGCTAACTGATGGCGTCAACGCTGGATAACGCCTTCTTTTAACGTTTGCCACTGGAACTCGAAGTCCTTTCGCATTGCCGTTCCAGCAATCGCGCGTAATTAACAGTTAGGTTCCTATAATTGCGTTTATGGCGAAAGAATTGGAAATTACGGGTCGTCAATGAAGAGGTTATCTCGTTAAGTATACAGGGAACTATATAAGCACTCCTTGTGCTTGTATCATTTATAAAAATTCGGGATACTTTGATGTCTGTTATTTAGGACAGTAACAATAACGACTTAATGCTTACAATTTAATAATAGGCTTAATGTTTATGGGTGTTAAGAAAATTTTTTCGACATCAAACAAGAAATCTTTTAATTTATTCTTTCTGTTTTACTGAATGGTAACGACTTAACCACATAACACCCACTAAACTACAAACGCGTAGACGTTTAAAAGGCGTAAACTATTTATCGCTTTGAATGCCGACATTTAGAACTAATTGAATAGCCTGTATTCAAGTCATTCAAGTCCCCGACGAGAAGGCTTTTAATTTCTGTAATCAGATCGGGGTTGTAACGCTCTAAAAATACTCGTAGTCCTTTGGAGTGCTGCACAGGTGGTTAAGGGATTCATTTTGACAGAATAACAGATCACTACATTCTTTGACTTTTGATGATGATGACGATGTTTTGTCGGTGAATCGAACAATGTCGAAAGAATACTTTTACGACCCACACGCGTACCGCGTTTAAGTTTATATCAAAGAAGCCCGTGCGAGTAATACTCGGAATAAATCGGTACAAGGTGCTTTTAAAAAGTGTGAAAGTTCGTGACGAGATTTCCATCATTCTTTTTCACTATTTCTATCTAATCTACAATTTATGTATGAGAGAAGGCCAGACGTTGTATCGGTAACGACGACGTTGGAATATTAAAAAGGCCGGTGCCTTTCCAAAATTATTTCTCGATTTTTTTTTGTCAGGTGTTACATTCGAAATATATTTTAAAATTAATATTCGGCTGTGAAAGTCTGAAGGAATTTTTAAATCGTCTGGTTTTGGGCCTAAGGAAGGTATAATTTTGGTATGATAAAGATCGAACATTTATCATAAGGTTCCGGACTTTTAATTTTCGACCATTATTATTTAATGACTAACATTACATCTCATTACTATATGAATATTAGTTATGAATACGTAAAAAGAAATTAATTTATAGGTTTAATATGTTTATAGGTTAATTTATATAATTGTAATAATTTAATATTTGCGTTAAACAATGCCTTTTGAGATAAGATGCTCAAAAAAGACCTTGACACTTTGCTGTACTATCTACCTTGCTTTATTTATGATATGTGGTGATAACAGCAGTAATACTGAGAAATAAATTTTAAAGCATAACAAGGAGTTTTTGTCACAATGACCTCTCTATCAGAGAGCAACTCACTTTTGCGGGTGATAATTTAACTCTGCTTCCCGCCTTTTTGTGAGTATTACCCATTTCGAGAAATTAAGTGCTTATGTTTTTAAAAAATGTATTTGTAGTGAAACTACACAAGCGGGTCTCCCACGATCTATAAAAATTTTGCAACCTTCCAAGTTGTACTAGAATCCTGCATTTCTATGTCCAAAACAATACTGTTGGTGCAAAATTAAAAGTAACTAATTATATTGCATAGGTTGGTTTTGTCAACAACCTTTCGGAATAATTATATGATTTTGGTAACATTTAATTTAACGATAAGGTCAATACTCATGCCAACCTAAGCTGCCATCTCTTAGTATAGGCTAAAGTTTTTCTGTATAGCATAAGATGATATAATTTTATTCGGAAATATCTCAGCATCTGTACTAATCTATTAATCTTTCTTGCTTAATCGATGTATGAAAAATGCAAATTTAAAGAACATTAAACACATTTATATATGGAGAATCAAAGTATGTAAAATATCTACACCATTCTATTTAAAGTAACAGAGTTATACTCTACTTCTCGTAGATTGGAATCCGATTAAGTATGGAATAAAATATCCATAGTAAAATAGCCAGCAAAAGATTTCCTAACTCTCTGTTAGTGGAGATGAGACTTGATGCACAAATAGATTCTTAAAATTGCCGGCTAATTTCTTAAAATATGTAGCAATACTCCTCACCAGCAGAAAAAGCACAGGCAAAGAAGCATTTACATGCAGTTCTTTCGCACTATGTAATAATGGCACCAACATGTGCTCACTAATTCTGGATTGATTTGGAATTTATAGAACTGCCTCGGCCGCAAACAACCTCGGCAAGTATAGAAACAATAAATATATGAGGTAAATGAGCCAAAATGGCAATACAACATACGATCAGTTTGGGGTTGCCATGAAATTTGCAAAACTGCAAGCACCCTCGGCTAAGTGAGGCAAAATCAAGAGGCGAATTAGCTTTCCTTGCAAGACACCAGAAACGTCATTCCTCGACGCAGCGTATTTTGTTTTATCGTCAGACACGCGTTGGTGTGGTATAAATGATCAAGGACAAGGCGAAATCTTTCAGCCCGTAAAACAACTATGCAGTCCAAATTACGAGGATCTACTTAAAAAATACATTGACATAGTTAAGGATGTGACAACGAGGCGACACACACCAACTTCATCCAAAGAAATTAGAAAGGTGCTGAAGAATTGTATTCGGAATAAGAGATCAGAACGTATTATTTTGAATCCGCTTAGCTAACTCTTGAATACAATTGAAGTGATGTCTAGTTTTAGGTTAGGTTTTGGTTGTCAGATGTCAATATTACCAATTTAAACTTAAAAAGCATGCCACCCTTAATGGTTTTTTTTTGATCATTCTATAAAATTAACCGTTTTTTCCAAATTCAGCACATCAAATTACGTTGAGAATCGTTTTGATCAGGTCAGGTCAAATTGTTTATCGAAATATGTAAATTTGATCAAGATGCGTGAACATATATTAATTCTTTCAGAATAATGAATGTATCCTGTTACAGTCACATGACAAAGTTTTCGTTTCAGAAATATTTCCAATTATGTTTATTTACAAATATATGTAATTATCTATGGGTCTTAGCCTCTTCTAATAGTTTCCGCCATTCTGTTATGTTCCGCATCTTACTTCTATAGTTGATAAAGGAAGATGGAATGTCTTCGTACACCTAGTGCATATATCTAGTCTTGAACCGTCCTCTAAGCATTTATCTTACCGTCACCTTTTTAGTAATTCTCTTCAAAGTTTCTTTGTCCCTCAGTCAATCCACAAATGCAACGCAACTTTTTAATAACTATATGATCCTTCGTATTAAGGAGAATGTGAAGATTGAAGACCTTCAGTATTTAAGAAACCAAATCGGAATGAAAGAGTTTTTTATGAACAAAAGGTTTTTTTGGCAAATGATGAGACGTATGAATTGGTTTAATATTTGAAAATGTTTCTCGTAAACTGATTAAAGGCTAAAGGCTAAGTCTCAAAAGAGACATATGAGCAGAACAACATAGAGATATATGTTCAGCAGAACAACATCCCAAATCTTTTTTTGAGAGAAGATCTGAGTCGCAACATAATCATCGGAAGATCGCTTTTCCACCTGTTGCTGCTTCCCCTGGCAACAATGGATGTTTTAAGAGATTTATTGAATCTCTCTAAAATCCCATTGCTTTGAGGATGATGAGTTGGGATTCAAATTGTCTTCCCCGGTCATGCGTAATGATGTGTGGTATACCGAATCTTGGAAAGTAATTACGGTATATTTGCAATAGAAGAGGGAGTTACACTCTTAAGGGGATATGTGTGTAGCTCAAAGTTATAGATAGAGTTTCAAATATGTGGTGCAGGATTTTTCTTTGAATAGTTACTAGCACACTTTTGTCGTTCTTGGACAGTACCCAAGTATAGGGGGGTATCCATACCTCAGAACCAGTCGTAATAAGGTTTTATATATTTGACATCTTGTTTTTCCAGTCAAAGAGACATCTTAATTGGGCTATCAGATCGTAGTTAGTTTTATTTACTAGAAGAATTCTTCTAGTTTTGATGTTATGCTCTTCTATGACCGAGTTTTGCAGATGTCTTGTTGATGGGTTTGCGTGCATACATTTTATTTTATTTAGGTGTAATTTTGGCTCACTTTTGTGCACTATTTTTTTTACAATTACTTTAACATATGTAATCAGCAAAAGCCAGTATTTGCACGCTTACGGTTTCTCGTGTTGATGCCCACATCCTGTACAACCTTCTCAAGTACCACGTAGAAGAGTATGCATGATAGTGTATCACCCTGGCGCAACTCTTTATTTATTCTGAATCTTGGTGTTGTTTTATTTTGTATTCTTACTGTACTTTCCACCTTCAGTGTTTGTTCTCCTAGCAGAATTAGGTTTACTTTTCTTTATATATTTTCTGGTATAGTATAGGCATTTTTAGTCTTTCACATAAGATCACAAATAATATCTTGTAAACGGAGTTCAGCAGGAGATCGTAGTTAGTTTTATTTACTAGAAGAATTCTTCTAGTTTTGATGTTATGCTCTTCTATGACAGACTTTTGCAAACACGATATTTCTTGTGTTTTCTTGTGTAGTTCTCGTTTTTGAGATAAGTTGTTAATATTCGTTTTTGTTCCGATCCTTCTAAAGTAGAGTAGAAAAATCTCAAAAACGATTCCATCAATTTCTAATGTTTCTACATATATTTCATAACTATTGTTTACTACATACAATTTATTTCTTGCTTGTTTATTTTAAATAAACATTTTAAAACCATCATTGGCTAACAAACAGGTATCTAATTTTACAAAACTAAACGCCAACTCATTATTGACCAAATCTAAAAGATTCTGTTTGCTTGTTCGGAGACAAACGTTAAACAACAACGTCAAAGGAATTTTTTTTTTCTTTTTCTGTAAGTAGGTGTGCCGTGGGTTTCGTATTAACAATTTTCGCAATCCGACTCGACGACCGTGTCCCGATTAGGCGCTCTTTGCAGCGGGCGCCACGTAATTGCCGACCGAACGCCGCGAAATGGATCGAAATTATTGACCGTAAAATGACCACCGTAGGTAATGCGGTAGTTTCAGCCGTTCCTCCGATTGTCCGCGTGCAAAAGGGCGATGATTCACAGTCAGAACCCGTCTATACGAGATTTGAATGTGATTATTTCTATTTTGGTCTCTGATGCAATTTCATTTCGAAAAAGTTTTTCTTGGAGGACTCTAACAACTTATAAAGGGGAATGAACAGGAAATGTAGTCATAACTAAATAGAGGATAAATTATAATCGAATGGTTTAATGAGTTTTTAATAAAAAGAGGATAACTCGATTGTAAATTAAAAAAGTAATAAACGAAGAAAACGAAATTGAGTGGGTTTATTTGAAAATAAAATTATTAATTACTTATTAGTTGAAGTAAATTTATTCTATAACTGTTAGTTTCAATTAACTATTAATATTCTACGGGAAATGAAAATCGATTTGACGTAATAGTTGAAAAAAATTTTAAGATCTCTCGTAAAGTATTCATTTTTAATACCCTTATTTGCGGTCGTTGTTGATAACCATAACATTTTACGTATAGATAAACGGTAGAATTAATACTGTCAATAAACTAAAATGAAATTTCTACATGCTTATCGCAAGCCATTACCGTATCTATTAGGTAACCGTTGCCGTCGTTTATGTTACGTATGAAATAAATAGCCCATCCGTAAACTAAATCAGAACAAAATAGGCTTTTAAATGTGACCCCCACGAGACGATCGCGGCTGTTCGTTAAAACCGAAAATTATGATGCCATTATTTTAAGTGAAGTTAAGTGGCCGTAATCGCGATGACAGAGAACCCATCTTCGACTTGGTTGCGGAGAACTTAGTAACTGGATGGTCAGAGGCGAATTGTTTCTAATTCGGATTTATCGCTTCTCTCAAATCAAAAAGTGTCGACTGAGAGCACCGGGATCTTTAAAAGCGGTCTGATTCATGGTAGAGGTCATAAATCAGTTACTGGGAACATACTTCATGTACTAATATAACGGCTTACAGTGCAAAAAACACATTACAGAGAAAAAGACACTTTCTATAAATAGGATGGGGTCTCAGCGGGATCCCCTTTTATTCCTAGAATAGAAAACTAGGGGGATTTAAATGGGGTAAAAAAATGTTTCGTTTTATTTTATTTATTTTTTTCTAACTTGAATTTATGAGGATGGATTAGAGCTATCAGTTTAAGGACAAAATAGAGGGTGCTAAGATGTTAATGAAATACACTTTTTTTTTGTTGCAGGTGATACCATCAGAAATAATAACGTAATCGACAAGAAATCCGAACAATGGTTTGGAGCCACATTACATAGTGCCGGAACGGATGGACCAGTTGTGGTAAGTTTATTTTTTATTGAAAATGGAAAAAAAACACTTCAAAAGAAAATACTCAATAAAGAATATTGTATTAGTGTTCGTATTTAATGGTAATCGGATAAAATCTAAGAGTTCTTGCTACATGTCGAGATAACTTCTGCGTCACATTAGATCCGCACACGCACGTACCGTCAAGTGACGAAGGGGATCTTGAATCTAGAGTGAAGCGTTGACATCATTGACGACAAGAGGCCGAGCAACTTTGCCGCATTACCGAGCCGATATGTCCGTATTTGCCAGGAGTGACCGCACTTTTTACGGTCCGCCGCGGCGCGCGTTTGATATTCCTGGGGACGTGCTGTGGCGTCGCCACCGCCGGTTCAACGTCCATCTTTACCCTTCTTCTTCTTCTTTTGCTGCCACCGTAGCTGCTGCTTCTTGAAGCCAACAGCCGACCTGATCGATTCCGGTCGATCGCGTCGCGGCGTATTGTAAAAATTACTCTGTCACACCGGCAAAAACGCGGACATTCGTTTTCAAGTAACGGGTACCGAAGTCCGCACGGCACGCATCTGCTGCCGTGATATCTCGCGGTAATTCTCGCAATTTTCCTGTCTCTGCAAAGACGACTCTGATTGATATTCACAATAAAACCGCCATCAGAGGAATACGAATTGCCCCACCTAAAGAAAAGAGAGGAAATAAAATATATGAAAGACGTGTTGGTTTAAACTGTCCATGAATTATCCGCATTTCTTCAAGAACAATTCTCCAACATTTTTCTTTTTGCATTTTTACAATTACTTGTAAGAAAAAGTAATAAAATTTACATACCAAATACTTTAGTTGATATTGCACATTAAATTATCATAGATATATGCGAGTTAAACATTGGATGCGATTAAGTTATAGTTCAAAAGGCTGTATAACAAAAACATCTAAAGGGATAATCTCGAATCTGTCACATTTAAATATTAAGGAATACGCAAACAATAGTCTATGCATTGTGTTCAAGCACGAAAGTTGGAAAGATCATATCTAAATAACTGTGAATCTGTTGGAAAGATCCATCAATCATTATTAAGTTGAAAATATGTGATAGTATTGCTTGGCTACTTCTTAAATCATAAAAAAAGTGGATTGAGTTTCAATAATTTGACTTTAAAGATTTTGCATTTCCTCTGTTATCAATTCTGCATATTCCTTTTTGTCCATCAAGTCTATAACGTAG
Source organism: Onthophagus taurus (assembly GCF_036711975.1). Taxonomy (NCBI): domain Eukaryota; kingdom Metazoa; phylum Arthropoda; class Insecta; order Coleoptera; family Scarabaeidae; genus Onthophagus; species Onthophagus taurus. Next base: position 15,610,131 of record NC_091967.1, on the reverse strand, counting down.
AGAAGATGATGATCAAGAATTTTTCGATTGCATATCACAAATCACAAAAAAATTGCATCTCTTAGTTTAGCTATTTTCTTCTATCATCATCACCTCATTTGTACAAAAGTGTCAAGTTTGTTAAATCTCTTTATTAGCTAGTTGTGTCTTTATTCACATGTATAATATTGCATGATTCACTAATTCTTTCAAATTTACTTTTACTACAGTATAAGTTATGACAATGGGTTGGGTTTGTGCTAGAGGTTGGATAAATATAAGCATATCTGATTAACATAACATTTTGTAGTACATATTAAGTATGGAATATAGCTTTGTTAATTTACAATTCGAGATGTTCGATTTTGTCTCATAAATCTGGCTAAATTTACTGGACGGCGCTCATTATGTATAGATCTTCAATTTAAGATATTTCCACAGAAAAAAATGTAAATACATTGGATCGCGCAATCTCATTACCAGTTCACGTTACCGTTGCGCGAGATTATCATGCTCTCAAATCGCTATGTGGCGTGTAGCGCCATCTTGTTGGAATCACATATCGGTGGTATATTATACAGTTTATACCACAAAATGTTGCTTATCATTGATCTGTATCGTTCGCTGTTGACGATTATGGCAATGCCAGCTTTTTTGTAATGTTGTACGGTCCGATGATTTCGCAAGACGATAATTCACATCAAAACAATCATTTTCTCGAGATGCATTTGATGCTGGTGTAACTAGTTAATCAACCCGAAACATTGAGCAACCCATATAATAGTTTTGAAAAAATTAACAACTTTTTTTTTGAATACCTAGCTTTTGACGGGATGTTCGAGATTGCAGAGGAAGGTCTAGGTCTACGATTTATTGCTGTTGGTTAAAGGATGCAGTAGGGTATAGCTGGAGCAAAAAAAGACGTGAGTGATGGAAAGCATAACGGATAGGGTGAGGAATCCGCGGATGGAGGTATTATTTGAAGTGTAACCCGCTAGTAAGGTATGGGACTTAAAACAGGTGATTAATACATGGGAGATCTTAAAGGTAGCCTCTACTGGAAAAAACTTCCAGGACACAAACAGGCGAAGAGTATGATAACTCTGTCGCAAAAGAAAACCAAAGAAGCTTTATGCCTCAGGAAAGGGAATTGAAGGTGGCTCTCAAGTTTCCAGACCGGCCATACGCCCCTAAAATACCATCTCCTTAACATTTAACATTTGGACAAGTTGAGGATCAAACTTGTCGACTTTGCAATGAGAAGTCAGACTCTGAAAATTTTTTGAAAAGTTTACCTGACACCTACTGACATAAAGGAATGAGAGACCTGAGCAATACTAAGGTTCATCAAGGTCATTTGCCCTACACCTTTGGAGGGCTTAAGTTACAATAAATATGGGACGGTTTTTATGACGTCCAGGAATAAAGTAAAGTATCTGATAGTGATTGTGGATGAAAACAGTTCCTTTCTAAACTATGTGGAGGGAAACTTGTTTAGGTTCCTGGAGATATTGCAAAGGATGATGCGGTGTGAGAGGGGATTTAGACCTCCTGTGCGTGATATATGGTGATATTACACGGATGTGAAGTATTGGAAGATCAAGCTACGAACAGCCAATTCCGGCGGAAGCTGCTTGCCATGCAAAGGTTAATTTTGCTAGAGATAGTGCCAGTTCTTAGAATTATGTCAAATGATGCATTACAGGTTCTGACTCTCAAGCTTCCGATGGAGTTGGTTGTAATGAGGGCGTACCTAGTATATTTATACTAGTAGGAGACGATAGATATGATCGCTGGGTGGAGAAGGAAAGAAAGGAAGCGAGTGAAGAGGGACCTAACGGGGAGGTTCTGGTAGTAAAGGTAAACCGAATCTGATTAAGGGAGAGTGATGTATGCTTACATGAAAGAGGTAAAGGAAGAACATTGGCCGTAGTTTAAGTCCAGCTTCTGTATAGGATTTATGATGACCGGACACGAGTTCATAAAGTCTAAGCTTGTGGAGTTGGGTTTGGTAGAGAGAGTGTTTGTGACTCTGAAAGTATTTCCGGATAGGAGAGGAATAGCTGTGTAGCGCTGGAGAATGAGTTGAAGATCTTACCTGTATGTGATGAAGAGTATGCGCTCTGATTCTGTTTTTGGAACATGTAACAAAGAAAAAGAGGGTTTACAGACAGTGCTAAAGGAATTATGTGTCGAAAACTTCAAGTCTGATGTAGTGATGGGTGCTGGTCTGGATCGTGTTATTTGCGGAAAGAAAGAATGCTTAGTCATAGTTATTTAATGACAAATTTTTTAGTCCCTATTATCTTTCATCCAGTTAGAGTTAGTCATATCTAACGAATTTGAATATAATTTTAAATCTTGTTACGTTACAGTTTTGTTAAGAAGTGCGAATTACTTTTTTGCAACTTTTTTTAGACTAGAGGGGATAAAGCATTGATCACGAAGATAGTACTAACGAAATAGTAGCAATTGGATACTTATTGATATACCATAAAACTTCAACGAATAATAATATAAAGCTCTCAATAGCCAAAATGCAAAATTCTGCTTCGAAATATGTGATGAAAAATGTTTGGAGTATTTTCGATTATACAAATTTGAACAGGATACAAAATTAATATAATACACCCGTCAATATCCACTATTTTTGTACCTACTCCATGATCTGTTTCTAATTATGAAATGTGATCACAATTTTAAACGCGAATCGGAATAAATTATAGATCACATTTGGAAAGGTCAGTCTAAAACAGTAAACGTCGACCTCGCTTTAATTCCCCTTCGAATTCGCTTAATCAAATATGGAAGAGATGTTCAATCGTAAATCGCGCGGCGTAATTCAGTAATTCACATTAGCATAATTCAAATGTCGTCAGAATCCCCGGGGAAGACGGGTGCGGCCGTTCGTGCCTCTTTCGGAATTGGAACCGAAAAGCCGTTCCCGCGGGGATAAATAAAATGCCGTCAGACAGAACGGGTCGAGGCATTCGCGAGAACAAGCCATTGTCTCCTCTCTCCTGTTCGGTATTCTAGAGATAGAGACGGCCAATTTCGCATTCGACTCCGACGAGTTTTTGCACACTTGACGACCGATATCTGACCGTCTCGACAAATTAGTCTAATTTGTTGCCACCGAGATTCTGTTTGGAATTGCTACATGCCCGCCTCAAAAGCGAGAAAGAAAACCTGCTAAAGACCGTACTATTTATATGTAGATACCTATAATATCGTCAGCATTCAATTGACGGTGATTTATAAAGCAATTAATATCATCGGATTATCACACAAGGAACTGATTGAAACCGTTTATTACAAGAACGAATAGGTGCTTTTACCTGCAATTTCACTTTACAGTTATTATTTTATTTATTATTTTATATTTTATGAAGCAATTTAAGAACCGCTAACAGTTACTTCCGATCTAGAAACACGTTACAACAATCTAAACCAGTACCAATAAATAATGATAATGTTTGTAGATAAAATAAAGTTTACTTTGAACAAAAGCAATAATCTATCAATTTAATTTAATACGCTAGGCGTCTATTTTTATTTTATTAATATACTGTTACATTGCAATTGCCGTAATAAGTGAATTATAAAAATGTTCTACAGTTATGGATTCGTTCACGAAGGTACATGTGAATCGAACCTGAACCAACACGCCAAAGCAATTTAATCCAAACAAATAGTCGACTGAGAAGTCAGAATTAATTCTACTTGAATGGATACTAGAATAATAGCACTGATCTATGATTGGATTGCGTGTGTACTTATTTTATAAATAAACTATTATTTACATCTAGCTATATTTCAAACAGAAACGACAATTATTCTAAGAATTATATCATTTACTAGGAGAGGTGTGAAATAACTATAATTTATGGTGATGTCTACTTGAATAAGGTGGAACAAAATTTAACAAAAAATTAACATTTAACAGTATAAAGTATAAACAAAAATAAATTAAAAATTGTTTAAATTATTCGGTTTGAACTTTAGATAAAACTGTAGATAAAGCAAATTTCAAATGTCAATAAAAATATTACACATAAATTATTCGAATTGTTATCTTTATGTTTTATAATTTGATTTGCATTACTATGAGTAAACATTCCATGTGCAATTATAGAACACTATGCAGGTTAATTACCTTAGTGTTAAGAGAGGCACATTTACGGTCATCAATAAATTTGTAGGTGTGTGTGGATTCAGCTAATATTGATGTATCAGCTATATTAAGCTGATATTGATGTTCGTGAATACTATTTCTAAGTTTAAAGTTTTCTATCTGTATACAATTTACGCGGGATAAAATATAAAATATACTTTCAAAATAACTAAGCGTTATAAAAGGGATTACGAAACTATTATTTCAAGGTAATTGGTTGTTGTATGTAACGTTCTACATCGGCACATTTTTATATCAGCAAATTTCATGAAACAGCTCCATGAAAAAGTTGGGTTCTGAGGTACCCATTCAACGACAACCATCTAATCACACCCACAACAAAAGGATTGATTCTAAAACACTTCAAAGTACTTGCAACGTCAAATCAAGGCGGATTTCAGAACATCATAGCTGATGGTCTGTTTGGTTACAGCATAAAGTTACCAGATATTTGGTCAACGATATCTCTATTCCAATTATATATTTGCTCACAACAACATATGGCCAAATAACTGTGTCTCATAATTTAATTTAACTGATTGTTACCCCCGAATTTGTTGTGAGTGTCAAGGACTGTTTTAATCTGTTATTATTAACAGGTTTTCACTTTTTCTTCATTTTGCACCTACAGCAAGATTTTGCATCATCACCGTTTGTACGCTGTCATTAGCTCTTTTACATTATTTGTTGTCATGTTTGCTTATTATATATCCACTCCTGTCTATTAAGGCAATTGCATCAAAATGGATTATTTCTGGAACAGATTTTGAACAGTATTACAACTCGATCTACTACATGGATGTTGTACCAAACGATAACTTTGAGAGAGAAGTTCTGGTCAATGAAACTCCCGATTATTACCTCATTGATGTTGACTTTATTATGGATCCCAGCCGCAAATTTTTGACCATGTACTTTTTGTATTGACAAATAGTCTATCTTTTAAATCGATAATTAGTACTTAAGATTTCCATTGAGTTATCGAATTTTGACGGTGTAGAGATAATCGTCTCCAAATTAGATAATATAGTAGAAATGCAGAGAAGGCTTCACTATATAAATTAGAACAGCAGTATAAGAGTGGCAGAAAGAGATTGACGATTTGCGACCTATTTTATATGACTGTCGTCGTCATCCACAACATCTTCACATGATGATGAATTTCATTTCTAGTGGGAGGAAGAAATTTATGATAAAGATTTATTGTAAATTAAGATAAAGTGAACCAAGAAATACGTTTAGTAACATTATAAAGTACATGATAAGATATTTCATTCAAAAATATCATTCAATTAGTTATAAAGCTACTTCATTTTGTAATGAGATAGTTTGCCTGTAATATTCTAAGTATGGGTGTGTTGTGTTGGTTCATCGCAAATTACCAGGAAATTATACGTGGGTGGGCCGTATATAATTATTTTGCATCTAAATCTCCGGCGGGCATTAAGTGTATCATACGATTATGCCATTATTCACAGAGGCTTAACTAAAGGCGTCTCTGAACGCCTTATACCTTTTACGCTTTAATCGGTGAATATCATTGAATACATCATTGAATATTACTCGATTTATCATTTATCCGATTAAATTCTTCTTGTTCTTTGACGAAAGAGTTGGGTTAAAGTAGTGTTTAAACTCTTTAAGCACGTGCTCTGTGTTTGATTTCAATTTCACAACTCCTTTCTTGTAGTGAAGGAAGAGTTTTGACTGCATCTCGTCGTCGAACCATATGTGGTCTTAATTACACTAAGATGAAAGAAACGGCGACATACACGGTAAATCAATCGTTTGATTTACGTAACGCGCTTTCTTTTATTTTTTTGCTTTGTTGATATCTTAACGATTGAGTGTATAGAAAGTTAATTTAAAATACGATGAACTAAAATAAGAATTTGGGAGTAAGGCCCCGTTGAAAATCATTTTGACGTAGGTTATCCCTTGAACCGATGCCAAATAGGACACTCAGGTGACTATTTTTTGAAAGAAAAAGTTATTTTGTAGGAAATAAATACAAATTTAATGTTGAAGATTTTAACATGGTATTATCAAATATATTTATTTTAAAAAGTTGTGGTTCATACAGTCATGCATGACGTTTCGTGTTAACGTAATCACTAAGAATAAGTAAAAAAAAGCACACAAAAAGCAGTTTTCAGAAAATAGTCATAAATATATTTTTAACGATTAGATATAAAAATATATTATGACAGAGTTAAAAATAAATGCTAAAAATAACTTTTATTATTTTCTTAATAATCAAATTAAAGCGAAATAAATTCGTACATAAATAAATCATCTTTAATTGGACATTACTATTTATGTCTTTATGTTATGTAACAAATGGTATGTTATGATTGACCAAAGAAAGATGCGTGTTCCATTTACTCTGTTGTATTGGAGGCAAACACGTTATAAATACACCAGTGGGTATTATTGAATTCATATATGCGTTACGTAATAAGTACACATTGCTCGCGGTCGTTTGGAATATTAAATCAACCTGTTTGGTACACTCTTTACTACCATGTATAGTTAATGTCATTCAGTCTTATTTATTAATGTAAAAAATGTTATGTGCTTATTTGTAGTGATAAAGTCTTTTTAAATGGAAATGATTTTATTAAATTAAATATGGAATATTAATACAAATTGTCCAACTGTACACAATATGACCGCTTCTTTAATCATAAAATCCGCAGAAGTGTCTTGGTAACGTAATATAAAAGGTTTGTCACCTTATAATAAGTTATTGTTAGTTCCAAACAATTCTTATAAAGCTGTGATAAAATTTTCTTATAAAGGTGTTGTTATAAACCAACCAGTACGGTTATTTCTATTTTAGGAATAATAGCTTCATATACAGAACTGAAAGAACATCACAAATTCAAAATGACAGTTTTGGTTGTAAATTAGGCGTTACGAGCTTTATGCGTCTGACTTCCATTGTACTAAAATAAAGTGGTCGACTAAGCTTCGCACGATGGCGACGATGGACTACACGAGAGTGCTTTGACACCATACATTATAGTTGTGACATTAAAAAATGCGACATCCCCTCGGGAATGAGACGGCCTTTTTACCGAAACACATTCGAAGGTAAACCGCGCGAGACAACAACGGTGTAATTACCGTGGTAAATGAGGCTTCACGCCGAACTACGAACGAACCGTTCGGTTCAGTATCCAACTTACCGATCAGAACAAGTCCGAACGAAAGAAGACCAGAGAAGCAGAAGAGCAAATAACGTTCACACGAGGAGAAATGGAGAAGAAACTCGGTCGCGATAGCCGGTTGATATAAATGGCTCGCTTCGTTCATCCGGTACCGATGTTACACTCGCATTATGCTCGTTTCACCAAACGGGCTTGTGAGAGCTTCTTTCGGTACTCGTTTCGGTCGTATCTGTAGATGAGCACAATGAGAGGTGCTGCCTCTGGGGCGTTTTGAATGAGCCCTGTGCTCTCTCGGACTAAAGGTTATCCGGGTCATCTGTCATCGATTCCGCGTTCTTTTCATGGGCGGTGACACTTCTTTCGTCATGCCTTTTACATTAAGTATGTCTTTAGAATTTGTTTTCTTACGACGTGAGATTATCTTGTAGATCATCTTTGAATTGTTTAAACCTAAATGATTCGATTATTAGGTGTCATTTCTTTTATGGTAATATTAAAGTATCAATAAGATTAATAATTAAAGTTAACAATAGGATTTCTTTAGTTTTTGAAATTGTAGAAGTGTATACATCGTCAATACAACTGGTAATGGAAATATCAGCAATTAGTGCCGGTCAACTGTTTCGAAGCGGTTCCTGATTTTTACGGTTTGATACGTGTCGTGTTGCCTTTGTTCGGTTCTCATATCTTCAACCCCGCTGCGAAAAACGCCAGCAATTCTATTAAGATTGCCCATTTGGTCTGATGTTTCGTATCGGTTAGTACGAACTCGAAACCGAGCACGTGCACCGATTAGATCTCACCGAGAGCAAAAGAGGTCGGTTCCGTAATGAATTTTGCGTGTGTCGCGTTGGCGGTCGCTACAAACTTATTTTTAGAACTTTCAGCGTCTCCGAACGCACACGTCTGCGCTGCGCGGGACAATTTCGTGAGCTGACTTCACTGTTCCACTTAAATAATTATTTCGTTTATTGGAAACGTTGTTGCTGATTCAAGAAAAGAATAGTTTAAAGTTAATAAAAAAGTCCTTCATCAAGTCTACTTTAAAACTCTGTCATAACATGGATTGAGTCTGTATCGAGATATCTTCGTATAAACTCTATATCGAGTTCTTACAACGTTTCTATCAAGTTAAGTTTATGCAGAATCAAGGTCTTATCAAGTCTGCATCAAAACTGTATCTAGAAGTGTATCAAAAATCTTTCACGTTTTTAAAGTTTGTTTCAAATCTCCATAATGACTCTGATTTGATAGATACATAATGTGTCGTTTAAATCTACTTTAAGTTTTTATGATATCTACGTCAAATCTCCATTATGTCTGCATTCTGATAACTCCACATAAAGTTAATTAAGTATCAAGTCTCCATTATTATATTAGTTTATGTTTATACAGAACCAAGTCTGCATCTATGACTGCATTAAGATTTCAGAAAATAGCTGTATAATCCATAAAACCCATATAAATCATCTTGTGTAGAATCAAGACATCCTCAAGTTTGCAGTAGAACTAGTCTCTGCATCAATATACCTATAGTATCTAGGAATATAACATCCTTATTAAATCTCCATCATGTTGTTGAAGTCTACAGCAAATCAGATACAGGCTTATTATATCTGTATTAAGTGTACTTTTAATATAAAGTCTTCATAATATCTGCACGATTTATAAATTAAAAGTGAACAGAATTAAATCATTTCGGAAGAGGGTGAAAGGCCTTCATTTCTTTATGCATATAAAATTAAGACGCGACGTCCAGTCTGGAACACACACCAGCACCATATTTTCTGATTAGATGGAACCCTCGAAAACAAACATATGATTGTCTTCTACTGAAACAGAAACAAACATATCATTTGAACCAATTAGAACATCTTATAGTGGTCACTTGACACAACAGCTCTTTTGTCACCAGTCAACAAAAAAAAACCCTTACCCTTGCGATACATTTTGTGATTGTAGAACGATTTGTTTTATATATTAATACTACTTATTACAAAAAGTCTAAATTTGTATCGACATTGAAAGTATTTGTTTTATTTATTTAAACATTTATCAAATTCCAATAATCAAAAGTAATGATAATACTGTCAACTTTATAGAAAATATGAACTAAAGTGGCGTAGCCTATAAAAAAGAACGGTTAGATTCAGTTAGTTACACAACACTCATCTTAAAGTTGGTGTGTGCAACAAGCATATAAGAATCGACTTGGATATAGTAACGGGAAACATTCCCATGCAATTATACGGCACAGTGGCAACCTATAAATTGATTCGTGACACACGGACGTTTAGAAACTCCAAGCAATTCTAGATATTTATATTGATTTTGATGTTCCCATAGAAAATCGGTTCGAGGAACGCTAGATTGCATATAGAAAGTGCACACATTCGCGAAATTCCACCTAAACGAGCGCAGAACGAAATATCGAGAAGCTACTTAACGAGGTATTTAATAAAAATCGTTTTACCGCGAACTGTTTGTATTGGGTTTCTGGTAGTAGGTTGTTGGAAAGGTGCATAACATGGAGCAGCAACCGTTCTCTCAAATAATAAGGTTTAGTTTATGGTCGCTTTCCGAGGTAATAAAGTAAAGGCGATAATGCAACCTCGTATAATACGTACCTATTCAACTGCTTCAACTATTCATATTTACAAGTGGCCTTTTCAACTTTAAAAAGACTCCAACCAAATAAGTTGTTCGAAAGTAATTACTTTCAAATTGGTTTTGCAACCAAAAGAATATATCTTATTAAGTTTTAATATAAAGTACTTTATATGGAAATGACATATTTTCTTAGAAAATAAATCGATTTTGTAATAATAATAACCATTTTGGAATGCAATTTATTCAATTAAAAAAATAATATCCGACTCATGGATATTTATAGTCATCTAAAAATAGGAGATTTTTTTATCAAAACGTAGATTAAATTGGGCATCTATAATAGATAAAACATCCGAAATATAACTTCCTGTTTCATATCACTACTTTTTAAGCAACGTTTATTTTAATTATTTTTAATTAATTAGGAATTTAGCCTTACATATTCAAAATGAATCAAATATAAAGTACAATAATGATAAGTTATAAACCCTTAATGACCTGATTAACCATAAATTGGTTAGAAAATAAATTAAAGGAATTTGAAGGTTAAAGCAAAATAACTAAGAAGAATTGCAACTAAGACTAAAGTAGTTGTTGTGAAGATATGCAAATTCAATAGCGGTAAGACCATCTTTGCGTGAGCTTAACCGGCGTGTGCAACGAACGTGTTAATGGACCTTTTACGACCTTCGCCGACACTTAAGCTATTAAGCTAATTTAATTTGTCTCGGCGACTTATGCGATATTTACCTTATAGTCCGATTCAAACTACTTAAAATGAAGAATGTACAAGACGTCATGCAGAACATTAGGTGTAAGTGTATGAATTTTACTCGCAAAGATATTTTGATCTATTTTAAATTTTATGGAATATTCGTACAACAAAATAGATTATTTTTATGGTGGAAAGAGAAACCTTTTAACGATGTTCAATCATCAAAACATTTTACACCTAAACGTCCACACCTATTTTTAGATATAACTTAATGCATTATTCGATAACATCTAAATCATCTTTAGAAGAATTTATATGAAGAAAAATATTAAATCAACCTCATCATAAGAAAAGAACCTCTAAACCGATTTCGAGTAACAATATCTCATTCGAAAGCTTTATCCTTGACCGATACAATAATGAAAATACTCGATTCGAAATTTCTTTCGAATTCTGCTAAACCCCAAAATAGTGAGAAGATACACGAAAATAACGAAAAAATAACCTGTTTTATGTGGTTTTAAGTTTTAAATGACATTATTATTTATGGAAACTTAACAAATCCAAACAAACAAACTTAACAAATCCAAAAACCAACGTGATATGAATCATCCGATCAGAATGTAAAATGGTCAACGGCCAAGAAGAGATGAAGACCCTCATCAAATGTGTTTACTGACGTAAAAATTTAAAAATTCAGACCTCGGTTTAATTACAAGTTTGAAACTTAGAAATTGAGTATTGAAGTACAGTGTGTTAATTAATTATCGTACCCGACGTCATCATTGCAAGTATGCAACCAATATCACAGTATTGGTATTGCAATACGCGATTTGCGTATTTGATTGCATAGCATCTCATCTGTCAACCTTAGATGCGCGGATAATATAATCTTATATCAGACGATCTATTTACTCGTCTATAATCTTTGGAAACGTCGCCCAAAATCTTCTAAGATAACCATGGTTCCTTTTTCGTTCTGCAAGCAGCACGATTGCTATGGTTTTGGGTTCTGTCTTATTTGGTGCGAATACGTCTCCTTAGAAACTTAGTAAATGAAACTCATGGACTATTTTGGTTCTTATTTTGGGAGGTGTAAATCAAAGTTTTGCCAGCTTCATTTTGTCATCAAAGTACTGACACGGAGTCTTATCCTCAGTTTTAGTATTCCGGCGATACTCTATAGAAGCAGCACTATATGAGAAGACGATCATACCTTAGTGTAAAAAATAAATAGATTCTGTATCACTCCATCCTAAAGTCTATATATGTATGGTGTGCAGGACTGATGAACTGGACAGTAAGAGCCATATACAAAAATACAACGTTTTCAATCTGAAATGCTACGACAAATACTTTACGCAGCATGGTACGTAACAAACAAAGTGATGGATATGGACTAGTTACAAACGTACTGGTCCGAAATCTGTAAGAATAGCTACACTTAAGATGTATAACAAGGTCACACCTGGTGGACCTTATACAATAATTCTTCTTCAATACTTCAATACATCAATACATTATGTATATTATAATATGGTGTACCCAGTGGTGTACCATCACTTGTCTTATTTTTTCAAAATGTTTAAAACCCTCTCGCCAGTAATAATCAAACTTCTTAAACCATAATCCTTCTAAATTTTGTAATTCAGCCTTTTCTAATATTAACCATATTACCTTCACGACTATGCAGATTATTTTGAAGAATTACGGAGAACTTCTAATTACAAAACATACGCATTGTTGGGATTCTATTTAAGCTTCTAAAATTAGTTATGAAAAAGGTTTTTAAAACCCTCCTGATTAATCATTCTTAATGATAATCAGTACTAACAAAACACGCTAAAAGTAATTTACAATTGCGGTTGAAAAGGAATGGAACTTGATATATTTCTACATTAAGTAACAAGAAATTCCTTACTTAATTTCCTACTCAAGTTTACATCTAACTTAACTTATCTTACGTAATTGTTATAACAATAAATTAGATAAACCTAGAAATGTAAACAACATTAAACAATTTACTTCCGTCACTTTTATTTTACCTTTATCAAATTAATTGTCATTTAACACTATTGAAGACATATTCTTATTCTACACCATGCTGTTATAAGTTCTATTCGAAAAGTCATTTATTAATTGCTGACAATATGAGTTGCAGAATTATTGCACTATTAGCAAGTCGATGTGGTCGCCTAATCAAATATACTGCACTTACATCTGCATACAATGATGCTCCGTTGAGACATAGCTCGATCGATACCGCTAGTCTCTTTGTTCTCACCAAGATTTAGCGCCCATAATTGCCTATTAAAAGAGTATGGAATTCAGCTAGTAAACTTTTCTATTATACCGACCGTCATCCATGTAATTAAGAGGATGCCGACAATTCTACTAACATAACTTATTAATGTCCATCTTTATTAAAGAAGCAATCGGAGTAAGTGCTGCTTTAAACTCGGATATCCACTTGTATTTAACTACTTATTTGGATGAGCTATTCAATTTATTTTAAACCGGTACAATTTGAATTTGGATTTAATTAACTGCAAAACAGTATTCTAATGGTCATGATTTTCCAATTGGAAACAACCCAGTACGGCGTTGTTGTTTAGAACATTCCGGTACAAGAAACTGGAAGCTAACTTCTGCGAACACTCTCATAAAAATCGCACCGCGAGATGTTGCAGTTAACCGGACGTCTTCGTCCAGTTTCCTACATAGTCTTGAACCGATATGCTACACAGTACCCGACCTCTTCTCAAGTGGGTTTAATTTAGAAATGTCCAACAGTTCCTGTATAAAGATATCAAATTCAATTAAAATGCCTAAGATGTTATTTCCACTCGTTCTTAGTACACATCTGCTGACCGCTTTCCCACCAACTTTAATTTTTTTTAACTCAATTGGGTTCGGCAGTAACAACAGGTTTAAATGGATTAGGTTTTAGACCAGTAAAAATACAATTAACGAAGAACTCATTTATATCTGCACACATTCTTTTTATATTTTTCTACAAATTAATGAATCAAGATAAATGAATTTGGTCAATTTAAACTGTTTTCCATAACGTGTAATTTATTAATCTGGCATTCTTTAAAAAAAACTCTTATCGTCGCCCATTTAAAGTGATAATTATGGCTGTGGTTGCGTCGTTCGGTGTTAATTTAGATTTATGGTGGCGCTGGACCTGGTTCTCATGTTCAATTAAATTCTCGTAGGCTTTAATGGTGGTTTACATTTATTAAAGTTTAAACCTAACCGGCCGAGCGCAGATAAATTGCTTGTCGGACCCGTGCAATTTTACACTTTATCACTGGCCAGAGTCGCGAGTCAGAAATGTGCAACATCATCTTCTTTGAAACACTCTTCCTTAACGATTTTTATTAATAAAATCTAAAATTTAAACAACCTTTTTTTAATAAATGAATTTTTAAATTTACCTTTTTTTTGTTTTAGGCTTGTGCTCCAAGATATGTTTGGTTTACCATGAGGAGCTCTCCACGTAGGGATCCCGTGGGAACGTGCTTTGTAGCCAGAAACAACTTCCAGAACGTCTCGGAGTACGCCCCATGTCGAACGTGTAAGTAGACCGGAAACGGCTTGTATTATGCGAGAACCGTGAAATCGAGTAGACGAGATTTTTCTTAGAAAATCTTTATAAGGACCGCAAACAAGAGAACCATATACACCGCGACTGCGGTTGCAACTTAATATATTTTGCGTGATTTCTTAGTTTATCGATTACACGGTTCTCGGACACATTTTAAGATGCAATCGCATAAATTTGTTTAACTCTTTAAAACATGCACAGTAATGTAATACATTGACAGATTCGGAGTTATTTATCAAAGCTGGAAACTTTACTATGATCCTTAACATAAATTGAGTAGAAATAATGAAGTATATTTCAAATACATTTATTTTTAATCGTTAAATACATGCGTTTTTTAAGTTATTGAGTGCGAAAGATATAAAAAACCGGTGAGATATGTCTCGGTGACATTGCAAATGAGTGCTAGTAATTAAAAATCATTCAGAGTCATTAGAAAGAATTGGTAATCAGTGTTAGAAGATGAAGTGTTGTAGTAGTCATTGGGGCCTAATGGAAGCTTTAAGCTTTAGATATTGAAAGCTATTAAAAATAACAGGTTTTAGTGGAAGATTTTGCGAACAATTGTATAGAGCTACTAACAAGAGATATTGGAAGCTGATCAGAATTATAATAGAAATAGACATGCACTGAGAGGTGTACTGAGAACCAGTGAAAGATATTAAAAGTTTCCACAAAAACATATAATAATTGGTGTAGAACTCATTAAAATTCATGATACTAGGAATCATTAACAGCTAGTGACAGTTTTTCTGAATCAGTTAGTGATATTGAAAAGTGGCTCATCAAGAGCCAATTTTGAGTTAGTAAGGTATTGATAAATTGATGCTAGTACAAATAGATATATGACCAAATGAAAGTCATTGCTAGCTATGGGGTGCTATTCAAAGTCAGTGAGAGATATATAATTGGGAGCATTTGAGAAGTGTTGAAAATTTTGGAAGCTATTTGGAATCAGTGAATGTAGTAAAAACGAAAGGCATTAGGTACCATTACTAAACGATTAGCATCTATTTGCAGTCAGTGAAAGACATGGAAACCCATTTAAAGTCTACAAAAGCGAAAGGTTGCGGAACCCGCTAAGAGCTAGCTATAATGAAAGACATTGGTCGTTATTTGGAATCAGCAAGACACATTGCGATGTAATTAGGAGCGATTGTGAGGTGTTGAAAGTGTTAATAAACTTAAGGGATTGCTGGTAACATGGATCCAGTAAGAACGAAAGGTATTAGAAATCATTGCTAGCTATTGAAATCTACGGGGAGTTAGTGAGGGACATTGGAATATAGGAGAGCCATTTAGAATCTACAAAAGCGAAAGGTTGCGGTAGTCGCAGAGAGCTAGCAACAATAAAAGCTATTGAGAGTTATTCGGAATCTGTAAAAGATATTGGGATGTAAGTGAGAGTCAATGAGAAGTGTTAAGCGCGTTTATATGCGTTTGGATTTAGAAGTAACATAGATTTAATAAAACTCAAGACGTAATGAGCCATTGCTAGTTATTCAAAGCTTTTTGCAGTTATTGAGGGTGCTTATAAGGTACTGAGAGCTACTAAAAGCAAATATTTTGGTATGCGCTGTAAGCCAGCAATAAGATATTGAGAACTATTTGGAATTAGTAAAAATCATTGGGATGTAATCACAGCTTATGGAAGTAGTGCCAAAACCTATTGATAGACATTACTAACTATAAGAAGCTGTTTTAGTGTCGATGAGAGATTATAAGCTGTTGGGGGTAATTGGAAGCCACTAAGTGTTGAGGTAGTAAAAACAAATATGTTGGGAGTCATTACTAGATTGAAAGCTATTCGGAGTCAAGCTATTCACAACAAAGTCATTACAAAGTCATTAGACCTCATTTAACAGAAATTCAATTGTCAAGTAGCAACATGATGCATTTAAAGTTTTATATTTCATTATGATATCGCATTAATTTTTGGTAATATAGTGCTTTAAAACTTCCAATGTATTCAAGAAGTTTCAAAAAAACCATGGTTTTAACTTATATTTTTTATAGCAAACTAATAATGTATTAAACAAAAATGATAAATTATTGATTACTGATTCCAAATAATTCTCAACAGCTTTTATTGTTACTAGCTCTCTGCGACTACCGCAACCTTTCGCTTTTGTAGATTCTAAATGGCACTCCTATATTTATGACGTTAATTTTTCCAATAATTTGTTATAAATAATTTAAAAGTTAGTTATTCTACTCTTTCGCCACAACATTATTGCTTAACTTGCGGTTATAGCAGATAAGTCAACTTCTTGGCCTGAAATGAAACTTACCCGGAAATTGTCTATCAAGAAACGTAATCTAGTAATCTGAAATCACTCCCCGTCCTATTTTATTTACGCTAAATCGCAACACACGTCCCGGAATAATCGCTAACCGCAAACCGTATACGGGATTAGCATATTCCCGCGACCCACTTCCTCGATTCACGCCCGATACACGTAATTAAATTACATCAACTTTGACGTATGGGTAATGAGATCACGTCTCCTAACGTGAAATCTATGGCGTAACATCGCGCGAAATGATATTGTAATATAAATTGAGATTCGCTTCTTGGTATTTCTATTTACCGACTCGTCTAAATCTACATGTCTCTACATGGCATTCCGGATTCAAGTTGAAAGCACATCAGATATAACACATATTCAAAGACTTGTTTACACATGAAACGGAAAGAAGCCATGTGCACTAATTTAACATCTGTTAAAAGTGCATGGCACGTGGTGTGACTTTGGTTCATAACTCATCTGAGGTTTACATTGTGGTCACAGTTTTTTCCCATTATTATTGGATAGGTATCAACACCAAGTTATAATTAGGAGTATTTTTTATAATGAAATGTTCAAAATTCATTAATTTATGCATGAAGAAGATTTTGGGGATGTAATAATTAATTAAGAAGAGGGTTATAATCCCTAATTTTTTCTTATCGTTTTATCAATCAAGATATATTTCGATGTAGCATGTTTACTAATAATTATATGTCAAGGTAATTAATCTATGTTAAAAATTTATTAATACTTATAATAATTACTTTATTATCACTAATAATTATGAAAAAGGGAATAGTGCAAATTTTGATTAAGTATATAATATCCATAAAACAGATAAGCGTCGTCTTAATTTTCCACTAAAGTTTAACAAACCGTGTAAATCGTCTAGGAATTAATGATTCACCCAATTAAAAGTAAGGAATTTCTTCGATAAACCGCGTCCGACCTACTTTTGCCACACCATTAAATCGCCGAACAAAATTGTGTTAGCCTTAGCTTAGTTTTACGTTCTTCAAAGGCTCGTTCCATTTTTATACCAACCCATTCGGTCATTAACTCGTTGTCCTACTTAAACTTCCCGTCATATTTCCAAAATTTCTCTACAAACATTATTTAGCAATAACAAAGATTTATATTTATTAGTTTATAAGACGTATTAGGAGCATTTTACGATTTAGATGGTTCTCAGGTAACAAAGCAATGTAAACGTACTATCATAAGTTACCTCGTCTTCCTGAAACTAATGGTGACTCTTTCAAAATACTTCCAGTCAATTTCCTGTCGTAAACCGGTCTATTTCCGACTTCTAAGTGCTTTCTATCGTTCCTCGTCTTCTATCGCCCTTCGTTAGTTTCTCTTCGAATCGTATAACGTCTAAATTAGGTTCGGAATTGGCGCAACTTGGTACTCTGCGCACGAACCCCTATAACTAATTGGAGACATGTGCAGCGTATTGTTGAGTCTCTGAAGCACGTTCTGTTTCGTCAATTCGAGAACGTATTTTTAGAGGACGTTCTCTCATTTTTTACTGGTAACGAGACAAGGAGAAATTTTTAAATCGAAAATCGACTTCGAAGATCCAGACGTCGTACTGGCAAATTACTTTAGAAATAATTGGACGAAGCCAATTATTCCGTTTACTATTATTGTTAGAACCTCTCTAGTGAATATAAACATTGGCATTTATCAACAACCTATCGTAAAAACAACGAGTAAGTTAATCTCTAAAAATACCTGTTAAATAAATATTTACCTTTCGAGATCTTGAAACCGAGGTTCATTCTATATAAACGGTAAAAGTAAAAAGAACGTAGTTTTGACTCGAATTGGATAAATTCATAAACATGTGGAAAACAGACTTAAGATATATTTTTTTGGAAACAAAAGAATACGTGTCAAAGTGAGTTAACATAAAACATATTTTGTTTCCTCTCTTTACGGTTTCCTAGAAAGGTCAGTTGTACTTCATCTGGTCAAGCTTCTAAAGTTACGTCGTTTAAATATTTTTCGGTAAGAAGTAGGTAAAACGTCAGAGAAACATGTGTTTTGAACAATACCATCGTAAATTTCTGTCGGGAATTATGTCCATTCGGTTTTTACCATCCAAAATGTACACAATAATTCCAAGAATAACCGTAAACTCCTTTTTATTCCAAAGATGTACACAAAGAAGTATTTATATTCTTGCGTAAATTGTGACACAAATTTAATTAGGTAAATAAATCTAAAGTCTTCATAAAATTAACTCTCATCAAAAAATAACGAATGTGGTGTAACCGTTACCGTTAGAGATGTTATCTATCAGATATCACAGGGGGAGCCATCCCTCACATAAACTTGAAGAGTGTTGTTGAAAGACACGTTTTTAGACTGTTAATTTTACCATATCCTTCGCATCATCCAGCATTGGACGTAAAAACTACCTAAACCAACAGTGATTGACATTATCAAGGGTTGTCTACGGCAAAAAATATATCGGTATCCTTAAAAACGTCAGGGTGTAGTGTGTTACGAAGAGATAAAGTAGATAAAAAAACGGAGACCATAAATTAACGGAAATGTATGAAATTCTTTAGTAGAGGAAAACATACATTTTTTTGATTAAAATTATAAGAAATTTTCCTTTTTAAACGATAATTTGGCATTATTAAATATCAGATTTTCTAGAACTATGTTTAGATGGCCACTATTTAAACGCTAATGAGTGAAACTTATATGTCAATTATGCCTACACATTCATCTTAAAATACATGGAAGATATGGAAATAATTATTGGCCTTATTAATTAGAGGCTATTTTTAAAATAGAGAAGACGATCTTATTGAATTGAATGTTATTGTCTTGGAATTACTGTTTTGCATAAACGAAAATATCTTACACTCAGCAAACGCTTAAGAAATTTACGATGCACAAAAACCTGCCAAATGCCTGCCACGTTTTAATGTCTAATCGATATAGCGTATATTCAAAACACCTGATCCAAGCATGGAGTCGTGATATACCAACCAAAAGGAATTCACGTTTTGCTTCTTTTTGCAATAGAATATCAGCGTTATTGATATCTTTGGGTTATACATCACACAGGTAACATCTCTGAGCCGAGGAGGAAGACGATACATCATTGTAAACTTCCCGCCTATCATACAAATTATTAAATTTGAATTTACAGAAATTTCTAAAGAATCAAAAAAAAAATTTAATTGGATGGAAAGCAGTAACACAGAATAACAAAATAAGTAATTCTGTGACATTAATTTGATTATTTATGTTATCAACCTCATTTTATTAACAGAAATTATTCTCTCAGCAAAAAGATTTTTACAAACTACGGTATTTAAATCATTTATAGAACAGCAAATTTGTAAAGGGACTATAGAAATGCTGAATAGATGATATCGTTTTGAAAAAACATAAACATCTCCCTCCAGTTAAGGTTTCCTCACAAAGTAAGAACTCAGGATAGTATTCCATACTATTTCGCTCCATACCTTGATCTTTTGCGGATATTGGGTGTGCGACTTTCTTGCCCAATGTGGATTTTGGGTAGCCCAATACCGACAATTTTGTCTATTTACTTGGCCACTCAATGTGAATGTTCCCTCGTCGGAAAAATATGTTTTTGACAAAGTATTTGTCATTGTAGCAAAATTGTTGTTGGAAAAATTACTCACGACTCATTGATCGTGAATGAGGTTTACTTTATAGGCATAATATTTTGCAGTATTTGTAACATAAGGGATTCCTTGCCCAGCCAAAATCACCTTTTGTTGAACCTCCCTTGAAACATTTGGTCGGGCAGACTTTGAGAAATATCGAAGATATCCATGCTTTTTAAATTTAGTCACAGCTAGGCTTGCCAACTAATGAGCTAAGCAGTTTTCGATCAGGAAATGTTGCATTAAGGAGGTCAACTAGTTACTAAATCATTTTTTGACACTTAGAAAATTGTTTAAAATAGTTGGTTACCATAGTTACTCAGGGCTAATGCTATTTTTATCATGTCATCAAATTTGAAATAGTTAAACTTTAAAGTAATTTTGCATGCTTAAATCTGTGGTATGGAGGAGATAATTTGTGTTTTAATTCTTCATCCTGTTATTTCAGCCTTATTCTTTGATTTTCCCGAAATTGTTGCTTTTTTAATTCAATCTCTTTTTTTGTCCTTCCTCAATTTCATCTCCACAACCATACTCAATCCCTCAATAATTGATTGTAGAAGACATCTAAGCTTTTAGCGTTTTAGTTTAAGGCCACTTGAAATGAATAGTTTTTAGGTCGACTTCGTTTAATGCTGGATGTACTTGAAATTTTAAACATGTCTTCAGAAAAGATAATGTTTTGGTTAAGCCAAACGAGGTTGACGAAAAGAAAACGTAGTCGGTGTCAACCAACTTTTCTCTATATGGTATTAATTTATTGAGAACATTTTTATAACTATTACTAGAATAGTAACATTAGATCCACCTATACTGGTCATTCCAAATAATCAAATATACAAAAAGATTATAAGCTAACGTCTACTATAAATCTATTAAATACTGTATAAGAACTTATTTTTGTGCAAACAACGATCGATGAGAATGCAAATATTATTGAGGAAACTTCAGAACAACTTATCTTAGCAAATAAACTTTTGCATCTCTATATTAAACACAGAAAGAATAATTACAAATAACATCTACAATAACTAAAATTTGATAATCAAGTCATATTAAAGCAATCACACTGACAATCATTACAATAATAATTTAATTCTCAATTATCTCGTTTTTATAATTTCCAATGCAGATAAATTGGTAAAATATTTGAACACATTGAATGATAATTTATTTATTTCAAAATAAGACATTTCGATTTGTTTCAGCAAATTGGGGTTATAACAGACAAGGATGGTGTCAAGCAGGATTTAGTGCAGCCATTTCCAAGGTAAGTTCTAAAGTCTTGCGAGAACTCGATATCGTGAGTTGGAATCCACGCCAAACAGACATTCGTATCCATCAGGCAACATCTCATACGGTACCGGCATGGAAACGTCTTGTACGTTCGCGTTGGTCGGCATTTATGCACCTTTGTGCTCCGCGGCCACAATTAAGCGTAATTTATATGATGTAAATATAGCAAAACGTGCTAGAGATCAAAGAACGCTCGGCGACCCTTTTGTTTCGGTGTAGACATCTTTCGATGCGAACTTGGTA
The DNA here is from genome assembly GCF_036711975.1 of Onthophagus taurus. Taxonomy (NCBI): domain Eukaryota; kingdom Metazoa; phylum Arthropoda; class Insecta; order Coleoptera; family Scarabaeidae; genus Onthophagus; species Onthophagus taurus. The sequence goes on along the minus strand of NC_091967.1, from coordinate 15,588,378 downwards.
GAGAACCGCAAAGTAACGCAACTTTATGTCCTCATACGGAAGGATTTATCGGTGTCACGGCGCGGATAAGTTAAATGTTAAAACTTGTGCCGGTATTGCACCAAGAGAAGTGAAACCCGTTTGAATTTCTCAAGCAAACTCCTCCGAGAACGTTTACGTTAAAAATGATTTCGAAGAATATTTAACAAAAGTTTGTTTGCGTATTAATGGAAATACCGCAGCTGCAAAGATTTAAAAATAAACTCCAGCAAAAATCAAGGAGAAGCTAATGTATATTTCGGTATTTTTTGTTTATTACAATTTTATTTCAAATAATCGAAATTCTCCGAAAATTAAAATTATCTTATAAAGAATCGAAATAAAACAAATCATGACATGCATAAAGAAACCAGTCCTACGATTAACGAGAGAGGTACCTTTGTTACCAATATGGCCAAGTCTCCCGTTCCTATCTACGTACCGTATATGAACGTTGTTGTTTATTATGCTATTCGTCGAATTTTTCTGCAATTATGCGGGCGCACGCTCTCGGTATAATTTAATAATATTGCGCTTTAAATTTCAAATCTCGTTGCCCCCGGTCCCGAAGCACAATGAGTCCGGTCATCCGCAAATCGTTCCCTCGTTTCCAGACGTCACAACAGGAATTAAGTGCACACGACTGCGCAGACAAACGCGCGCATCCGCTCACGGATTACATCGGAAGATTCCTGGTCTTTGCTAACACTGTGTTTTCATTACGAACTATTTTGCGATTGTATACGTTCATGCCGGATATCCCCATCTAACTTGGTCATGTAAAAGTTTGTTAACGCCATAACAGTTACTATTAATATCTTTTGACGAGTAGATTATGTGTATAAGAAACTAAATGTGGTATCCTAGTGTGTTGAATATGCATATTAAGAGAAAAATGTTTTTTGTATATAAGTTATATTTATTGCATCCGTAAGCAACATCCTGAATTTGTAGAGTTGCGTGTGACTTGTTCATTTGTCCGTCCGCCGTAAATATCCAAGCAAGAACTGCGTTCTTGTCTGTTGACCCTGTAGGTCAAGATTTTTTGCGCGCATTACCAGTCGCATTTTCCAGATTTGCCATTGGAGTGCCCGAAGGACCCAGCGGCATTCTAGTAATCTCTCTCGTACAAGATGTGTTGAATTATGGCCGTCCGTACTTAATACAACTGTGCATTTCGGATAAAATAAAGAAAACACAACGAATACAACGGACAAAAATTCTTGTGTCACCTAATTTGGTAAACGCTTTTACGTCTTCGCTTCGTTGCCAACTCAAAATTATAACCCATGATTTTACTGTTAAAAATCATCAAGTCCGCGAAATTTTGTTTTTGTTTCTCTTTGAATTATAATTTCGTTTAAGTATGTACGGCATTTCAACTTGTCATTTTGATGGCGTCTCGAACGATTTTCAATGAGGTTCGAAAAAGTTGCAGCAAGAAACCGCGCTCGTTCTGTCACAATTAACTGAAATTAGAGAGGATAAAATGAAACGGCGTCGACCGCGGCAATTACATTCGCGGCGTGACTTTTTCAAGTGGGTACGAACTTGTTCGGCCATGCCCAGATACGTAAACGTACCGAGTTTCGCATCCACGTCGCGGCGCTTATAAATCTGTCCGCGTCGGTGACGGACGGACCGTCATCGTCGATGAGAACGTGAGACGGGAACGCATCGCATCGCATCGGGGGCCTCTTCAGGTCTGTATCCGTAATTCATACATAAACATGGATGCGGTGGCGAGGCTCGACGGGGGGCGCAAAAAAAGCCCCGCACAGGCCTTAAGTGTAATCGCTCGGATGCCAAACAAATTATTCTTTACCAAATCTGGACGGCCGCCTTTCCGTTTCCTAGAACTCATCCATCGAAAGAATGGCCAGGTTAGAATGGTCGCGCTGACAATAAAATACGATATGACAAATATCTGCGTACGCTACGGTATGTCAGGAATGACCCTAAGTACATCCCTATATGGTCTACTGGCATATACCGACTGGCCACCGTTGGATGTGACAGTGTTGAAATGGGTAATTCGATGATCACTTCTTTCGACATATTATGTGCTCTTCAGGAATGCTACATGTAAAAAGAAAAATAAGTAAATACTTCATAGGTATATTTCTGATTAAAAATGAGTTTGAGTTAAAACTAGATCTAACACTAGACCTAAAATTAGACACATTCGGGTTTAGCCGTACGTCTCTTAAGACGGCTAAACCTGAATGTTTCTAGTTCTAGGTCTAGTGTTAGTTTTGGCTTTTGTTGTTATTCAGTGCCAACATTCTAGATTGTTATACATTTTTCATTGAACTAAAACTAGACTAGTCTGAAAACGCAGGACTAAACTTGAAACTTTCTAGTTCTAGGTCTAGTGTTAGTTCTAGTTTTAATTGTTATTCAGCGTTAAATTGTTGTATATTTTTTAACCTGAAATATATTGAAATTGTGTTCAACTCTAGACAAACCGAAAACATTGAAATGGATACTTTGCTTGGCGTTCTTCAAGCGAAAATTGGTAAAGTCACGAATACATCTGTATGTATGTGGTTTCTTCTTGCGTTGTTGTTATATTTTAGTGTTTATATACCTGTTATGGACTCTTATGTCTTTTTGGGAATGAACAATTAAAAAAAAAACCCAAATATTTCTAGTTCTAGGTCTACTGTTAGTTAGCAATGGTGTGGATAGGTGTTCGAATTTGTGTGCATTATACAACAATCTAGCGCTGAATAACAACTAAAACTAGAGCTGACACTAATACTAGAACCAACACAGACCGTCGTCAACTACAGACCTATTTCTATTCTGTCAATTGCCTCTAAGATCTTTGAACGTCTAGTTTACGATCTGCTTTTCTTTAAGGTCAAATCTTACATAATCCCGGAGCAACACGGCTTTTTTCGTGGCAGGTCAGTGGAGTCTAACCTAATCACATTTTCTAATTTTTTACTGAATGCTCTAGACAAAAATTACCAGGTGGATGCTGTATATACAGACTACAGTAAGGCCTTTGACAGAATAGATCACGGAATTCTTTTTAAGAAACTCTTTAATTATGACATCCCTGTTGGTTTGATTTATTGGTTATCTTCTTACATCTCTAGCAGATCACAAGCTGTTACCATTAATGGCTATCGCTCTTCCTTCAAAGAGATAACTTCCGGTGTGGCGCAAGGCAGTCATTTGGGACCGTTGTTGTTTCTGCTATATATCAATGACATTCATGCGTGTTTTCATTACTCCAAGTTTCTGCTATACGCTGACGATAGCAAAATATTTACCACGATTTGTTCACCTGACGACTGCGAAAAATTGCAGGAGGACTTGGTCCGATTACAGGCTTATTGTGTAAACAACAATCTTTTCATCAATCACGATAAATGCACGAAAATTACATTTACACGCAAACGCTATCCCATTGTTTTCGATTATTCCCTCGGCCCTAATACTCTTATACCATCTGATTGTGTTCGAGATCTTGGGGTTCTCTTTGATTCTAAACTTGCGTTTTCAGCTCATATCGATTTTATTGTTAATAAGGCCTCTCGCATGTTCGGATTTATTTGTCGTGTCTCCCGTCCTTTTACTAACTTATCCTGTATTCGTTCTCTTTACTTCGCCTTCGTTTCTTCTATCCTTAACTATGCATCTTCTGTTTGGAACCCTCAATACCATATATACATTGATCGACTAGAACAAGTTCAAAAACGTTTTCTTCGGTACCTATCGCGAAAATTCTACTTACCATACTGTGATTACTCACAGCGATGCTTAATATTTGGAGTCCCTCAACTCTCTTCCAGGCGCATTAGTAACGATTTAATGCTGCTTTATAAAGTGAGTAACGGCACTGTTGACTGCTCCGCGATTCTATCTCAGTTACAGTTTAGGATTCCTGTTCGACCATCCCGTGATTTATCGGTATTCTACGTGCCTTGTACCAATACAAATGCGTTTTCTAACTCCGTGGTCCCTCGTCTCATGTTTTCTTATAACAATTTTTGTTCTGATTTAGACTTGTTTGCTACTCCCCGGTCTACATTTAGGAAATTGGTTAATGATCTCCCATGTGCATCTCGTGCGCCGTTTGACTTGCGACGTTAATTCTGTTTTTGATTGATTTTTTTTTTTCAATATTTTTGATTTTTAGTTTTGTTTAAGTTTCACTTTTTTGTTAAATTTGATTTCTGTTGGCATTTTTTTTTTGTTAACCTGTTTGATATTTTTTTTTTTTTTGTTACTTATTGCTAAATTCTTGTTTATAATATTGTATATTTTTAGTGGATGCTTCGCTGGGCTTGTCCCGTTTGCATCCCAAATAAAAAATAAAATAAAATAAAAATAAAATAAATAAACACTAAACCTAGAACTAGAAACATTCGGGTTTAGTCGTCTTAAGAGACGCACGGCAAAACCCGACTGTTTCTAGTTCTAAGTCTTGTGTTAGTTCTAGTGCTAATGTTAGTTAGCAATGGTGTGGATGGTTGTTCGAATTTGTCAGTATTAAAATAATTCATTGAAACAGTTTTACTGTACTTAAATCTCTTCAACACAAATTTCAATTTATTGTATAGTATTTTAAAATCTAATTTTATTTCGCATTTGTAAACCAAGTTAAAATATTTTAAGATAGCAACTTACATTTCCCATATATCACCGTGATGTAAAACATGAGCAAAACGAAACTGAAACAAAACAGAGCGGTCCATTAAGTTGAGCCTTTATCGAAAGTCCACACACATTGTCGTCACACGTTAATACGCCGTAGAATGGATTCTTGTTTAAGATAACGCAGCCCATCGTTATAAGTTACCCGACAAGTGCAATGGTTAAGTGGTTCATTTAACATTTCACCACCAAAATAACGCCATTATCTTAAAAGGTTTGTTATCAATTTGCTTCGTTGAATAATCTCCTATGCATGTGCTTTGCCAACCCGACTTAACTTTTTTTTTCGAAAATCTGTGTATTAAGGTCATTAAATGGTGCTTTGGTAACTTTTTTACAATTATGTCATTCACTTAAAAAAGAATTAATCCGGATAATACATTTTCGATGCATAGCCATGACAAGCCACAGTGAGTCGAATATTCATGGACAATGACAATCATCAATCCCAATATAATTCTACTATAGATTTGTTGGAATAATACAGCCAATTGTTCTGTTGACTGATCTTCACGACTCTTGACACGGCATTAATGACTACAATGATGAATGTTAAAAAAATTCATAAACTCGTATTGAGGGAGAGTTAAAAAAAATTAAATTATGTTAATTTTCATAATTATGCTTGTTGTAAGCTTGTAATTGATAATTAGCTATCATCATTAGGTATTGCTTTACGTCGCCCCTTGGACTAAGTTGTAAAGTGGTCACCTTAATAGAAACAATAAAGATTCGATCGAGATGCGATCTCAGCGTGTACCGGAGGCTTTTAAAATCGTGTTCCGGCGCGCCTTTTTTGCTCGTGCCGAGAATTCGCCCATATCGCCGTCGATACGAATGGTCTCAGATCTTATCTTGACGCGTTGATATGACCATCTCTTAACGTAACGCTTTTTAAGTATGCCCATAAAACCCGACGACGGTCATATTGTGTCCGAGCGCCGGGAATGCAAATTCCTTGTAGGTCCTAAGCGTACAGAAGCCGTGAGCGGCCATATTTCAGGCGCCCCAGAGGGGATTCCCCCGGTCTTCGGATTTTATGGCTCCGCCATACACCGACACTCGCGTTCGCTATATGGCATCGCGCCGCTGTGTACGTATTGTTCGTCGACAGGGCGCCGATGCGCTCACGATTCATTACTAATTGTTATTCGTGTTCGGCCCTTTTAAGCTTCGTACTGTCGTCAGTTTAAATTTGTAATTGTTTCATTGTAAGGAAAGTTTTTCCTCACGCTCTTTCACTTTAAGTAATGACTCTAAAGAACAAATACTAAATAGTTATAGTGTTGAATCACTCAACAAATTCAAACTTATGTAATCAATATAATTGGAGAAAAATGCAACAAAAACTACAATATACAACAAAAAGGTACATACACGACCCAACGTTAATATAGAAACATTTCTACATATCTAGATATAAACAAGTGTCGAAATCTAAAGTTTGTAGCAAAATTATTATACTTAAAGCTGACTCAACAAAAGTACTTCGCTGCAGTGCATATAAAGAAAGGTGTGCTAAAATAACCAACTCAACCATTATCGGTAACACTAAAAAAAAGAGTGGTTGTTGAAGGTCGTAACTGTTAATTTTGAAGATGAATTTACTCATTTAGTACCTCCTATCCCAATTTTCCCTTACGGGGTATTTCTTATTTATCCCAATCAAGAAGATAGGTCTTTGGATGATGTCATCTCTCGAATGGCCGCATAAAATGGACTCCCATAATAAAGTTTTTATTACGTCTAGGGATTTAAGATAAGTATTTCTACATCAACAATATAAGCATTTATCGATATGATCAACAATTAAGATAAAGCCATAAAATTTGGAATATACGGTTAGTACCAAAGTCAAAGGATATTTGCCCGCAGAAAAATCTATTAATCTTCAGATCAACGATGAAATACTGAATTAGGTATACTTATTCATTGCAGTAATCGTGTTTTGCTCATAGCATTCAACTTGCAGTGAGTACCACTATTTATTCCCAAGATGGGCAAAATGATAAGATGGGCACAAGTAGTAGTAAGGACGACTATTATTAAAGATGACGATTTTGAGCAAATTGAAGACAATGAACGAATACAAATCAGCACCTCAGAGGTAAAGTGTGTTAAGTCACATTTTTTTGCGAAATGAGTTATCTTCACCATGTGTATTTGTTTAGACATTAAGTCCACTTTCAAATCTCTCCTTAACAGAGTCCTTCGAGTCTAACAAAAGTAACCAAGATTGTCAAGTTATTAAAGTAACGTATTTGTAAAGTTCTCCAGAATTATGTATATGAGAAACACTGCAAAGAATCTTATTTTAGACTGCAAAACGCTTAGCTTTGTTTTTAAAAGACTCATTCAGAAACCTTATTATATACATACCGATGAATCTCACTGGCCATGATTTTGAGATTCCATCATTTTGAGACAATTACACTCAGTGTTTATGTCATGTAGATATCGTTTAGCCTTCTCTAAATTTCCCTTCAAATGAATTTCGTTCTGATCAGGCATACCTCGTATTAAGGAACAATGCTTTGATGAAATATAAGTGACTGTAATTATCAGATTTGTCTTGAACTCCCTAAATGAATGCCCTAGATAAGCAGATCTAATTCAGTATTTGATATTTTTTTGGTGGTGTGATTTCGATTTCAAAATCATAGATTTAGACATAGGTTGATGACATACATTTATCATACATTAACAACCATAAGCATTTGATAGATTTGAATTAACTTTTGAACTTCTTTCAAAGTTAGTGTTATGCTTGTCAAAAAGGGCCATTGCTTTGTCATGGTGCTCATGTGCTTATAAAAGTATTTTCCTTGTCAAACTTTTAGATGATTCAATATCATTAATTGCATTGTTACTTATTCTTGTGTTTCAAGGCTTAACACATCTTCATTAGTCAGACACCTATCAAGGGAAGCAAAGAATTTATTTCCATCTTTCATCAACTACTCTTAGACATCACTTTTTCCATGCTTTCTGTATTGATACAGTATTTCGTACTATTTTAATACAACCTAAAATGTGACAACTCTCCCAAAAATATTATACGATATCCTTACCTCTGCCTTCACTATCTATTGCTGCTATACATTGACTAAAAGTTCGTTTTAAATAATTTAGGTAGTAACCTCAAATACAAACCAATTCTTAAACCACTCTTGAAAAATAACTGCAGTTATTCATGCTTTCTTGATAGATCTCCAGTGAACACTAGTTTTTATAGTTTTCCAGAGCTCTAGGGCTTTCATTCTAGAGATTTTTCACTAGGGTAAATAAACATTGGTTTCAGTTTCATACTGCCTAAGATGTTGCTTCCTAATAAAAAGTGTTATTCTGGATTTTGCTGCTTTGTAATTTGGCTTGGACTTTTCTTCTTCAGCTAAAAACAATTTTGCAGACATTTCTTCCATAACAAGTCAGTTTTGGTCAAATGTGTAGCTTGCTTCTCATATAATTTTTTCTAAATCTTCAACAAATTTTGATGTTTGGATAGGTACTTTCCCATACAGCTTAATGTTGTGTAATTTGACCCCTCTTGACACTTTTCATACCATTCATGGATAGCAATAAAGATCATATCTTCCGCTGATTCCCCCTTCTTGGTTTTTAAATCATTAAATGAACTCAAAACTTTATGGCTCTCTGATTTAGTGGAATATGCCACTTTGTCTTATTTCCTATCCATATTAATAATAATCTTTCCATATCTGAAATAACTTATTTTTTTTTCTAATTACGATTGTATTAATAGGTGTGCTATTAATTATAGTTTTCGAATATTCCGACCTTCGGGCTTCTTTGACATGAAATACCCCTTCCTTGAAAAACCTAACAATTTTCAACTTCGTACCCAAATGAATTGATTTACAACTTTTGTAAATACTACAATGGTCTCACTTTTAACACCATAACGTTAAGAGGACTTCCCAGAATTCGGTGACTGATTTGTACAACTAACTCCGCCTTTACTTAATCTTTCGTACGAAATTGTATTAGGGAACCTGTATCGTTAATTCAACCTTTTTTGGTCTCGAAACTTGGACACCTAATTGGGAACACTCCTCCCAAGTTCATCCCATAGGATTCATATCTGTAATGAAATAGAGCCAAATGTTGAAAATGTTATTGCATGCATAGAGACTTTTTTCATACAGCATAATTTGTGTGTAACACTCGCAAAACCGTACATACATCCAACTCATTGCTTAATTAACAACTATAGTTAATTTAATATATTTGATCATCTACTTTTAAGAACATACACCATCTCGACTATAAAATTAACTTCTCACGTCACAACACTGATTGAATTGACCGTCACGTAATGGTTGCAATTAAGCGACATTAACACGAAGAACTAACAGGCGGCGTCTAGCCGACGTCTTTGTGAAATCTCGCCTCACGAAGCGTTAAGTACATTTTCAAGCTCATTCTTCGGCACGTCATGATTTCGCGTGGTCATCGCTTGATTGACGCAAAATAAAAGAGTCGCGGTCACGGCGATACTACAAAGTCGCCGAATGCAGTACCGGTAATTTAGCTCAGCCAGTATGGAGTGCCAATTTTGATGTAAGGGTCAGATAATAATCTGTTGCCGATGTCTTTGGTAAAAGTCTAAATGTGTCAGCAAAAGTTATAACAAACTTATCGTATTGTTTATTGCATACAATGACTTTTATGTAAATATTATTACACTGATTGCATAATATATGAGAAATGATAATATTACTAGTAAATATTTGGCTGGTAAATTTGTAAACATCAGCTCTCTGGGAAATGCATACTTACATTGATACAAATTGAAAAAAATTTTGAGCGTTAACATGAATGTACATAGACGCTAACGACAAAATGAATGATTCGATTCGGTAAAATTTGCATCTCCAATAAATCGAGGCCGAAGCAATACGCTGTCAAGACGTACCTCTTATTTGTATCGAGACGTCGGTGGACATGTCGAAAGGTTCGTAGCCGCAAAAACCTCTGTAGTCCGTTGTGGGAGAACGGCGGACATAACGCTATTTAGCATTGAATTAATTCTCCATAAGTCAAACCGACGGACGCACACGTCGCCTGCAATCCGTGGCCAAGTTGGGCGACACGCAAAAGTCGCTGTAATAGATTATAAGAGACAGCGCGGACCGAATGTCCGCGTAGAGTACAACGAGAAGATTTACATCTGACGAATTTGGGCATTGAATAGAATTGTTTGCCGTTTCGGTGCACTTCGCGACTGCAGATGTTCCCGGAATTCGTATTTTCGCGACGACTCCAAGTGTTTTTATGGTCGGACAAGACCTTATATGGTATTGTAGCCTTTTTAAGAAAATGGACAATAAGAAATTTTTTTTATTAGTATTCAAGCAAGGTGCACAGTGCAGCTATTACCTATATAGGATGATATTTTTTCTTAATCAACAGGAAGATCATTCATGCGCTCATTAAGATTGCTAAAATCAATTTTTTAGAAATTAGGCTCAATTCACACTATTACAGAAACAATTTTTTTCTCAAAAATAAATTTAGTGGTAAAATTACTTTTGGTAATTTTCAATTAAAAGAGGCTATGAAATTTTATAAACGAGAATTGTTTCGGTAAAGAATTCTCAGTCATTTCGCTAATTATCGTAACACTTTTATTCGCGTAATCGTTGCAACGACTCTCCTTCCGCGCCGTATTGATATTTATTGCGATTAATTACAGCCGAGAACGTTTAATTGCCAGAATTAGCGTACACTCAGCAATCGCGACGGCCTTTTGCACTTCTCTCAGAAGAAATGAGAGAACAAAAAAGACAAATAAAAGTCGATACTTAAAGGAATTCGGTGGAATTGCCGTCGTAAATTGTAGTTATTTGCGGAAGATAAAAAAACTATAAAATTTGCTGCCATGAGAGAGTAATAAGGAAAGAGAACAACTTTTATTTTTAATTAAATCGTGTGAAAATGTACATCAGCCATAAATCTATTAGTTAGCATACCAATATTTAAAATTACCACGGCGATAATTTAATGTTTAACGTTAAGTAAAAGGATGTACAAATGCCGTAAAGGATTTAGTGTCTCATCTCTAATCATCCTACGTTTGTTAGTCGGAAGAATTTCCATTACTAGGAACTAAGCTAATAATTCATATTTTATTGCAGGACGCGCGGAGATTGTTCATAGGCGCCCCGGGCAGTTGGTATTGGCAAGGTCAGTATCGCAGAAAATCCAACACTATGCGAACTCGTACTTCAGCACCGTCGCATTTTGTTCAAGTTTAATACCCAACGATTTCCAGCGGCCCGTTGTTATCTCTTATTGCTCACACTCGTTTCTTTGCGTGCGTGCACCATGGCAGATGTAGAAGCGACTTACCAACTACGATGTTCTCGCTCCTGATTCTCTTGTCTGAATATTCTACTGTTGCAGGGCAAATGTACTCCGTCGACGCGAACGCCGAATTTCTATACTGGCCCGGCTCTTATCTACCTTTCGGTGCAGGTACTGATCATCCAACGAATTATGTAACCCCATATAACCTCACGTTCGAATTTATACCGAACAAGCTAAATCATCACAAATACATCTAAATTATTCAAAATACGGTGATGGATATTCATTATTTCAGAGGCATTGCTAAAATATTACTGATATAATCATATTTTGTTTAGACCCCATAAATATATTACATATAAGCAAGCACTATAAATATAATACTTAATAAGAGATTTTAAGAAATAATACAATCTAACAATCTGGATTGATAAATTACACCAACATATTGAAAATATTAGTATTAAACACTACAAAATTTGTGAAATTTATTAATCCGGTTGTTTCTTTATCTGGATAACATTGTCAAAACAAATGAAGTATAGATTAACATATTGTTCATTATTATTAACATTAAATACAATCATCACAACATACCAGAGCAGCTCCTGATTTTGGAACAAGGAGATGGTAGGAAGAAAATGTGTATAATTGACGCATCACTTCTTTGGAAGGCAACTAACGGAAGTATACCCGGAAGTCCGTGTAGATGTCCGACTCAATCAGTGCTACTGAGAGTAGGTATGTGGTTTCCAGATGGTTCTCCACATAAATTAAACCAATATTCTTAGAAAGGCAATGAAGAAGATGGAAGTTCAAGATTATAAACTCTATAGTAGTAATATATAGTAGTAATCTACTCTATAGTATGATTAAAAAAGTGACTTATTGTGTTGTAACACTATACATGTATTTGTACACATTATATGAAGCGTACAAATATGGTTGCAAGTAATCTGTACACATAACAATTATTTGCAAAGCATGCCATTTCATCTGGAACCAATAAGTTATGCCAAATGTAGATCATATGACTGCCTGTTTACGCATACAGTTTAGGTAAACTCAAACTTAATTTCTTCACTATGAGTGAGCTAATATAGTGCTGACAGATTTACTTAAATCAATGTAATTTAGCTTAATTAATGTGAAATCAATTAAACAATACTTTGGAAAAAAGGCTACATCGAAGACTATTAACAAAGGAGGAAATAGAGGTTGGAACTTCAACTCAATCTATTTTTTTGAAAAGAATGGGAAATCTGGGAAGAACAAAAGAAAGACATGCAATATGCAGTTCCGATGAAATTACTGTTATAACGTAATCAAAACATATAATCTAGTTAGAGATAAAACAGCACAGTTTTGTTACTTACAACAAACATAACAACCTCAAATATATTCTGTTACATAATAGTTTATGAACCAAGAAAAGTGTGTCAACCCTAAAACACTTGAAAACATCAACCCAGGAAAGATCTTTTTCCTCCACTATATCACAAACTTCACATAATGAAGCAGTTTATGAAGGCACTCAATGCTAAAAATGAATGTTTTATCCGGAATATTAATAACAAAGAAATAGAGCATAGTTATTTTTCATGGCAGTGATACAAAATTTCCTTGGCAACAATGATGCTCCTTATTATGCTGTTCTAGTTACTACAACCCTCAAGGCTTTTCGAAATCTTGCTTAAAGCATATATTTAAGTATGTTTCGTTTCTTTAATTAACCACAGTAACTGGTAACTGTACTAAAAAATTAGCAAGTTTTTTTGTTCAAATATTTATAAATACTTCTTAAAATCTCTTAACAACATCACAATTTCCAAAATTTTTTGTTTTTGATATCTTATTTATGTTTCTAACAGTAATAAAAACACTAGATATAAATAGTTATTAAAAATGTTGTAATCTTTAGTTGTTTTAAAAAAAATTATTTTCAATTTCTTTTTTGTGAGTACGAATTTTGAGTAAAAATTAAATTGTTAATGTTATTCATGGTAAACTTTTATCGGTTAATTTTAAGTATGATCAGAAAGTCTTTAGCAACGCCTCTGGTAACATTTATTCCGATGTTATCAATTTCGCTTTAATTGGCTTTTAATACCGAACACAGCAGCGACCACCAATACATCTACACTTCAACGTGCGAATCGAGCAGAGTCGTTCTTATATTATTACTTCAATAGCGAAGCTTTTAAGTGGCGCAATTAATACATGTTCTTTTTATTTTAATGTCATTAATATACGTTGTGGGAAGACCATTAACAGAACCAACTGGGACACTTCTGCAGGGCACTACTATTTTATTTTTATTTTAATTTTGCTACGTCATTTTACTCATTTTTACAGGTTAACCCATTGAAGGCAAAGCTTTCGATATTAACTGTATTTTTTATTTTTGTTCTGTTTGTGCTTGCGGGTTGTTTACTTTTTTTTTGCTTTCATATCGTGAGTGTTCACCGCTAAAAATCACATACGCTTTTTTTATTTACAACACTTCCTTACATTTAAAATTACAAATCATTGAAACCATTAAACAACCTGCAACCAACCATAGTATAGAACATTTTATGGATTTATCGACGATTAAGTCTAATCACACCGTTGATTCTAATTTTATCGATCACAAATTTAGATTTTAATTCGTTCGGCACGTGTTCGTGCAATACACCGAACAGAAATCAATGTTAAATTTAGAATTTACGGTGTAAACTGCGGGCAATTAATTAAATAATTAATTTATGCCTAATTTGGACTTAATCGACTATAAAATCGTTTAACAATTTAAATGTGTTGTCAATGCGCGGTGATGGTAATAATATAGGCCAGGAACATATTTTAGATTGTAAACAATTTAAACGATAAAGTTCAATCTAAAATTGTATCAAACTGTGCTTTAAAATTATTTAAATAAAATGCTATTTATTTAAATTAAACCAAATTAAACTAAAACAAAAAGCAATTTATTTAAATATTTGGTAATTACTGCGCTTCATGTCGTACGTAATCCAATAAAATCATTACAAAAATTGGGCCCTTAAATTAAATACTTTACAGGGCAAGTAATCCAGAAAAATTTGGAAAGTAGACCAGCTGTTGTACAAACTGCAGAAGGTTCTGCAGTCGATGATGACTCATATTTGGGTTACTCAATGGTGGTAGGTGACTTCAACAACGAGGGTTTTCAAGGAATCGCAGCGGGTATGCCTAAAGGAAATGAACTTAGAGGAAAAGTTCTCTTGTACACATGGAACTTGACGAATTTCAAAAATATCACCGGAACCCAACTCGGTTCTTACTTCGGATATTCAATCGCTGCAGGAGATATTGATGGAGATGGTTTGGACGATCTTGTAATAGGAGCTCCTTTATTCACATTACCAAATAATGAAGCAAAGTACGAAGTTGGGAGAGCGTATGTTATTTATCAAAGCAGTTTGGAGGTGAATATATTCATTGGAATAATTCAATTCATTAAGATTTACATATTTATTACAGGGAAGCTTTAGAAAAATCCACGAATTAGATGGATTCAATTCAAAATCTAGATTTGGCCTTTCCGTGGCATCTCTAGGAGACATAAACTTGGATGGATACGGAGATTTCGCAGTTGGAGCCCCATACGATGGCCCTAACGAACGAGGGGCTGTTTATATCTTCCACGGTTCACAAAATGGTGTCAGAAAAAAGTTTACACAAAAAATTACTTCGGAAGAGATGTCCTTACGTTATGGTGGCCCAATAAGCACATTCGGTTTTTCGATTTCGGGTGGTGTTGATTTAGATGGAAACGATTATCCCGATACAGTCATAGGAGCATATTTATCAAACACAGTCTACTTTTTAAGATCACGACCCGTCGCGAAAATCGGTGGAAAAGTTGAGTTTGCAATTCAAAAAATTATATTGGAGCAAAAAAATTGTACTTTACGTCGCGATCCCGTAGCTTGCACAAGTTTTAAAGTTTGTTTCAACTATACTGGAGTAGGTGTCCCACTTGATATAAGTATGTCAGATTTAATTTGATGTACTATCGAATTAATCGATTTTGAATTATTCAAGGATTGAATGTAGAATATAATTTGGATTCAAAGAAACCAACGGATCCCAGAATGTTTTTCCTGGACTACCCCAATGAGCGAGCCATGAACGAATCTTTCGATTTGAGAAAAAACCAAAGGGAAAATTGTAAAATAAAATACGTTTATGTAAAGGTAAATACAAATAAAATTAAGTTAAGTACACCTCAAAATAAATTATTTTAACCAGAATGAAATTCGCGATAAATTAAATCCGTTGGAAGTGGAAGCAAAGTACTCGATGGAACATGGGGAAGCTTACGACAGGGGACAATTAATTCCTATTCTTGATCTCACTGAACCTCCAATAAGAAAAGATTCAATTACGGTTCACAAAAATTGCGGCAGTGATAGTATTTGTATCCCAGATCTAAGTTTGACTGTTAAACCGTAAGTTATGCTTTAAAATGTTGATTAATTTTTAATTTTTTTTTGTATTTATAGAAATTTCGAACGATACCTTTTGGGATCAAAAGAAAAATTAGAATTTGATGTAATCGTAGAAAACGCGGGTGAAGACTCATTTGAAACCACCTTCAGTATTCAAATTCCCGAAGGCGTTGATTTTAACAAAGTTGTTGAAGTAGATCGTAATGAAGTGAGGGTCTCTTGCACCGCTGGAGAAAATAACACCATTAATTGTGACGTGGGTAATCCGTTACCAACAAAAACAATCGTAAGCGCATCAAAATTAAAAAGAATTTTTTCATTACACTTCATTATTGTAGGCACATTTTAAATTAGAACTAAAACCATATCATAAAGAAGGAATGAAACCATCCTACGATTTCTTCATGGTAGCTAATAGCACAAATCCAGAAACACCTGACACTCTTTTCAATAATAAACTCGCCTTATCAATTCCAATATACGTAAATTCAACATTATTTATTCATGGGTAAGTTAATTTTAATACACGAAATCATTAATCAATAAAATTAATTTCCAGAAAAACCAAACGTACAGAAATCCGCTATAACGTAACTAGTTTTGAATCAAAAACAATTAAACACGAAACTGATATCGGTCCTCAAATCCTCCAAAAATACATCATCAAAAACGAGGGTCCTTCCACAATAAATGAGACAGAAATGGTTTTCATATGGCCAGCAGCTACAAAAGCCGGGGACGATTTAATGTATCTCGTTGAAGGGCCAGAAATTGAAGGAGACGTTGTTTGTGAAGAATCATATCCTAATCACAAAAATTATTTAAGAGCTCATTACAAAAAAAGCATCTTAGCATCACTAGAAGACGAAATAACTCAAACAGAAACTTCTTCTTCAACATCATCCAGCAGTTTTAGTAGCAGCGGAGTAAGATTAGAAGAAGGTCCCGTACGATTTGGAAAATTACCAGAAGAAACCAAAATTGACACAAACAGAACTGAAATAAATGTGGAAAAATCTGGAGATGCTTCTTTTGTTCACCAACAAAGACAGCAAGAAGTGTTTGAGGAAAGTCAAAAAGGACACGGTTCTGGCACCAAAACGGTTCACGTTACAGAAGATAAAGGTCAAGGTCAAACAGTTACGACGATAACAACTACTCAAAATAGAACTACACCGGTTGTGACAACTAATACATTTTGGAAAAACACCACTACATTTTATGGTCCTGATGGAAACGTTGTAAAACAAGAAACTACGTCTGGAGGATCACCAAGTGGAACATTCGTTCATCAACAAAGTGGTACTCAACATTCTAGGGGTCAATACGGATCTACGGATGAATATGGAAATACTAGACAATATGGCGGCTCATCTGGATGGACTCAACACACATCTAGTCAAGGTTCTTCAAGGGATAAACAATTCAAAACATCAGGAGATGCAAGGTATGAAGGTGGTAGAACAGATGAACAATCTAGAAGACAATACGGTAGTAATGAAGAAAGAAGATATCAAGGATCTAGTTCTTCAGGATCTCATGCAACATTTAACGTCCAAAATAAATCCTCACATCAGCAATCATCAAATCGAAACAATGACAACTATCAACCCGTCATTTACAACGGTGCTTATGCCTCAGAAGAATATTATGGCGAAACTAATAATTACGATGTTGATAAAAATCGTCTTCGCCCCGATGATGAAAACCAACGAAACGATGGTTATTCAAGAGGTCATTCAACATCTGGTCGAACTCATGATTATTCGGGAAGTCATTCAGCTCAAGGTCATGGTTATACAGGATCTCAATCCTCTTCTGGTCAAACTCACGGTTATTCAGGAACGCATTCCTCATCATATGGAAATCAAAATAAAAATTGGGACGAAGATTATGCGAATCATGGTTTAGGTGCTGCCGCTCTTGATCATGGCTTCAAAACGGGGGGGTTAGATCTCGGCATATTAGGAGCTGGAAAAAATGTTGATGAGACCATTTCCAGGCCAGCCGGAGAACATTACGATCCCGATTTGGGTTTAATATCAACTGCTCAAAGCGGTGCAAATCGTCAATCTGGACATGGATACCAACAATCGAGTGGTAATCAATGGTCGCAAGAATCACGTTGGTCCTCAGGAGGGGGCAGTCACACCTCTCTAGAAAGAGATAACGTCGAAACTGAAAGACCGAATTATAGAGCACGTCATTTGGGGAGAAAGAAAAGGCAGACAATCGATTTGAACGCTGCTGATATCAAAGATGTGGTTAAATGCGAAGCGACCGAATGCAGGTTTGTAAAGTGCGTTGCTGGACCTTTGAAGAAAAACGAAGATATAACGGTTGGATTTAGGTGGAGAGTTAATGTACATACTATTAGAAACGTAAGTATTTGCCTTAATTTTGTGAATTTCCATCTCAACATTTCATTTTTTATGTAGGTCTCATCATCACAACCAATTAAATTTGCAACGATGGCATTAGCAAGAATTAGTAAAGTTCCATACATCGGAAGCCCAATTAATAAAACTCTTTTCAAACATGAAATAGTAACAACTGTTCTTCCACCTGAAACGGATGGAGCACCCAGCGTGGTTCCATTATGGGTGGTTGTATTATCAGCAATTGCTGGTGTTGTTATTTTGTTGTTATTAGCATTTTTGTTGTACAAGGTGAGTTAATTATTTAAATTATATACGCATATAATGTAAGGCGAATTTTTTAGTGCGGTTTCTTCAAGAGAAATAGAGTATCGGATGCCCCAGAAAGACAGCCTTTAAACAAAAACGGACACTACTACAATGGAGATGAAGCATTATAGACGGCTTTAATAGATTTTTTTTAAATATTTATATCAAAAAAAGCTCGTGAAGTCTTAAACTGCCATATAGATCGAATTATTTTTTTATAGCAAGCCAATTTATGAGCGTTATAAACGTGTCCAGTGATATTATTAGTTGCTGTTAGTACGCTAATAACCGATCTATTGTTAACAGCTTTAACACCAAAAATACGAAAAGTTAACGCAAAAAACAGATTTGTGAAAACGACAAACGAAGACTTGCTACCATGGAAAAAAGTGACCTAACAGACTAATTATTTAATTTATGCTAATTAATAAATTAATTGTTCGTGCCTTAGAAGTGCCACTTGTTGTAACTATAATTTATAATTTAATTCTATGTATGTATATGTACTTATTCTTGTTAAAACGTCCTTGTAGTCATATCTGTATAAATTATTTAGAATCTCGTGCAATCCTCGTTAGCTCTCTCCATTTTCCTACTTATTCTTTTTTGTTATTATTTAGTAGATCGTATTGTAATAATTTATCTCCGATTCAATTCCTGAATATGATCTATCGTGGATTTGTAAAAAATGCATATCTGAAAATACACAAATTGTAAATAAATAATAAATTTGGTAATGTTTTCATATGGCTTTTTATCTCATCAAAACAATCATAAAAAACAAAAAGGATTCCATTTTACATAAATAAAAATATTTAATTATGCCCTTTATTCCATAAATCAAGTTTTGCTATATACAAATAATTGTCATAATATGAGTTAAGACATTTCATTTTTTAATATAAAAAAAATAAAACATTTAATTTTGAAATATGAACATAAGAAATCGTTTTAGGCCCAAAGATTTGAAATAATCTTATAAATCTAATGTAATACACAAAACAAAAACTTATTTTAAAATTACTTTGTACACTGATTTTTAAAGCTTAATAGAATTAAAAAGAAGCTCAAACAATACTTAGACCACATATTATAATTGTATAAATAAAATATAACTTTTGTAGCTGGTTTGGTAAATATACAAAGTGAGAGATTCGCTAAACTGAACAACATAAAAATATTTTAAATATGAAGTGAACATAAATCAGTACATTAATTAATACCCAAGGGCAAGACAATTTACTAAATTATAATAATACTTTTCTTCTATTTGTTGTTTAGTTTCTCGTATTTTCTCAATGGTTCTGTTATTGGTTGAGCCGGCCAATGATTATTTAACTCCGTTTTATAAGCGTTTAAATTCTGTGCACATTCCTTCATCAGCATCATATGATCTAATTTCTCTACAGTAGTTTTCAGTTCACTTTCCCAAACATCATCAGTACTTTTACCTTCACCTCCATCCACGGGTCTAACAGCCAATTCTTTAACTTTCAATTTTAATTCATCTAAATTTTCGTCAAACGTTTCCATTTCATCCCGTTCGCTTACAGCCGAACTTGTCGGTCCACTATTTATCTCGCATTTTTCCAATTCCACTTGAAAATCCGGTATAGATCGAGACTTTTTTAAAGATTCAGTTACGTTCGTTAATTCAGCTCCAACTCCCGGTTCTCGTGGACTATTTAACAAATCTAAATTCAACGTACTTCGTCTTAAATGGATATCATTGGAGATTTGCTCTAGGTTTTTCATCGATTGGGTATAAGAAAATTTTACTTTCGATATGGATTGTTTTAAGGATTCTACTCGATCTTTTTGAGTGTTTAATTGTTCCTGGCACAGAACTTTTTCTTCAAAATACGGACGGGATTTGATTATGTGTCTTCGTAAACGATCCTCTAAATGTTGGACCTAATTTAAATAATTTTATTATGATACGAGTTAAAGTAATAAAAAAACATACCTTCTGTTCTGCAGATTGAAATAGTGCAGCTCGTTTTTGGTGCTCTCTACCACTTTCGGCTTTATCAGTTTCTGCTGTCATTACCTAAAACAATATCTATCCTAATTTCGGTTTTGAATAATCATCATCAGGCAAAAATTCAAAACTTAATTAGAAAAAATATTGGATTTTTAGTATTGTTGGGAAAGATGAAGGGACCGAGAAGGATGTGAAGAAACGAATACAGAGAGCAAATGGGATCATTGTGCAATTGTACCCTATCTGGCGAAACAAGAAGATTTCAGTTCAGAAATCAGTTCTTCTGTATACCCAAGGGGATGTCGAACAAATTACAAGTGTTTATTAATCAATACCTGTGACACACAATGAAGAATTTTGGGTAAAACAAACCAACAACCCATTAGTGACCAAATCAAAGAGGAAATGCCATTGGATTGGACACACGCTAAGAAAGCCTTATGGAGCAGTTAAGATGTCAGTGCTTGAATACGGAGACGAGGGCGCCAAGAAGGGCGTGGAGGAGAGCTGTTGAAAAAGAAGCAATGGAAACTGGGGAAACGCGGAGAGAAGTACGATGCCTTGCTGCCTATCGGACCAGATAAAGAGCCTTTAATGATGCCCTATGCTCGACCAGGAGCGACGGGAAATAAGTCAAGTAAGTCAGGTAAGTTATCAGAGATTTTTTTAATGATAAATAAAGCATGACAAAAGTTTTTATAAAGTTAACATTGCTGAAGAACCACTCTCTAACAATTTCTTGTGCAAACGTTATCAAAAACATTGGGTATATCAACAGCACTGAAGTGGATAAAAAAACGTTCAAATGTGTACAAAATCTAAAGGTCCTCCATACTAGAAAAAAACTCGGTAAAGCACATGTGTTTTACGTTGTGCAGTAAAATAAAATTCTATTTAAATATTATCGAATGTTACTTTTTCTTCCTTTTTTATCACCTTGAAAGAGTGCATTTATTTCTGTTAAACTATTTAGAGTAATAAAGATATACATAGAAGTATGTCAAGTTTTTACTTAGAATGCTTATCCTTTATCAGCGTTATTTAAAATTAAATTATACGTAATTATATAAACATTGAAATGTTTTGCAATAGTTTAGCAAATTTATATTCATCATAAGTCACGTTCAACAAGTTCTACAAAAATTTGCAAAACTAACACATAAATCACATAACACACTCCTATTAACACATAAATTAATGTTTCAATCTCAATGACGAAATCTGTATTAAATATTTGTAAGTTGAACAATAAATTTGGACAAAAAGTTGGGTTAGGGAACATAAATTTCTGTTATTACTTTGTTTCATAATAAGTAAATGTTCTAACTTTATCCTTACCATAAATAATAATAATATAAATAAAACAAATTGAATAGAAATTATAGAAATAATTTTTGTTGTATATTATTGTGCTCTAATAATAATAGCTTTCTTTTGGCTTATATTGTTCAAAAATGTTCATTAAATTACACCACAATTTTTGAAACTATTAAGTAAACTTTATTCTTTCGAGTATTAGTTAATAGATACAAACAGTTGTCCATTGCTGCAATCTTATTATGTATACTATGTATACAGTCACTTTCCATGAATCGGCTGAATCTCATGGATACAGTGTTACCTTGTCTATAAGCATTGCACATTGCAGAGTACCTTAATACCAATACTTGGTTTGTATGCCCTTCACCATTTCATTATACTCTGAGTTCTCTCTACTTTAATAAGACAAAGTATGCATGGTTTACAACCAACCAGCTTTTTAAGCACAATTTGACCTGTTGGTCCCTTCGTTGCACACTAGGCAATGTCTATTCCTAAACGAGGTTCTCGCGAAATTAACATTGGTTGACAGAGAGAAATTTTTGTTGTTCTGCTCTGCCTTTTATATCATAATCAATGTGATAAGAAATCTTAACAAAAACATCATTAAATTTGTTTAATGGCCGCAAATTACAAAATAATATCGACGCTGCCAAGGTATAGAAAAGTTCGTTATCTATACACAGTCATTCAGGAAGCAATTCTGTTAATGCAAATTGTTTATTGCATTAATTAGTTGAAATTACTGCAGGGAGTTTAACAAATTAAATGGTATTTTAATCTATTTCTTCATTCTTCCTTATTTACAAATATAAATTGAGGCTCTTCAAGGCTACTTTACGCTATTAGTCGCAGCTCATGATTTTTATAACAATCTACTCTTCGACAAACAACCAAATAGTATCAGCATTCTCCCAAGATTAAGGAAAATTTTATGGTACTCATACAAGATGAGTAATTGGTTGCTTAGAATTCGGGCATTGAAATATCAGTGTCCCTAGAGTACTATTTTGTTGTAAGCCCTCTCTAAGCCAATGAGCATGCTGTATAGCTTTGACACAATTATGACTCAGACATAATGCTAAAATCACTTTCAATATGCATAAAATACGTCAAAACCAACAGAATATTTTCTCTTTATATATTACCTATATATGAGAAAGTAAAAACTTTTGAAGGGATTTTTGGATTAATTTTTTGGATATTAATGGGGATTCAAACCCTCACTCAAAACTCAATTATTCATTATATTTGTAAAAAAATGTTATTTTAAATATCATTTATCTATAAAAAAAACACAATAAATCCCACAGTCTTATCAAGAACTCCAAATTCCTTACATTTTCAATTTTTTAAAAGGATAAGATATTCTATTTAGGAAATATCAGAATTAATCTTTTTGATAAGAAAACTTTGGGTTGATAGCGAAATATAAGTATACAAAACCAGGCTAAACATAGATTTTGCATATCTTTGAGTTTAAAATATTTATTTTAATTCTATTCTTTAAAGAATAATAATTTTTCAATCAATCCCAATTTTTTAACACAACCATATTATTATCAGGGCATCAAAGCACAACTGGAACTGGAAATTTAATAAAATATTCATTGATTTATTTGGATAAAACTTGTTGCAACAATTTAATTATAGCCTAAATTAAATATTCCAAAGAAACCTTACCTTCATTGTTGCATGATTGAGCATTTCCTGCCACGCGTTATCAAATTGTAACTCGTCCTCGGTACTTAAGAATCGTTGCTCAGCTAAGGCAACAGTTTCCTTTGCAGCTGCATGTATCTCTGTGAAATTAACGAAATTACAGATGAACCCACATAGAAATGAAACAAAAAAGAGTTGTTTATCATACCATTTGCCCTGCGAAAAACAACTGCTGCTTTTTGGCATTCAAGTTGAGCATTTTTGGCGATTTCCAATGCATCATAATATGGGCGCGCTTTCTCAATACAACTTCCCAATTTTTTTGACAACAACTTTAATCTTCTTGTGGACTCGTTAAGTAACATGCGAAATGTTGTATTTGCTTCCTTATATTATAAAAAAGAAAAATCAATTTAATGGAAAAGATTTCTAAAAAATTTACTTACATCTAGCTCAATTTCCAATTTATTAATTTCATCTGTAGCCTGATTCAAATTTTCCAATTCAATTTGTATACGAGGATCCAACACAGCATCAACACAATCTTGTTCTTCCATAGCTTACCCAACAATAAGAAGTAAGATTTTCCTGTCTACATTTTCGCACAACAAGGCATTGTTCTAAGATTTAGCCCAGAAGTACTAGTCGATTACACCAAGAGGTCACGAACATTACACCAGCTCTTCTTATTAAATAATAATGATACCACGTTCTATTTTTATACTAAACGCTAATTTACATCGACGTAGACGATCTTATATTCAACATTTAATCGGCAATCACTCACTGTATTTTCATCTGATTGGTTGATTCACTAACTGTACGAATTTCGACTCGTTACATTTGATTTACTTATCGGCGTTAACAAGCTATTGTTGTGGTCTGACTATCACCGTAGAAAGTTACTGTCATATTAAGTATGTCATTGAAAAATGTCAAATTAACAAATAAACGTGAAGTTTGCGATTTACTACAAAAAAATTAACTTTAATAATTTATTATCTTATATATATTTGATAAGATATGTTTCATTTAATGTTAATATCAAATATAGTTAATAAATTAATTTAATTTTTTTTATATTAATTATGTTCACTTCCTGAATGTATTAGTTATGCTTTTTGATATTAGATGGCGCCATGTTTATACTTAAAAATATGTACTAAATAACTCAAAAATTATTTTTTGTTTTTTTGATTGTTAATAATGTTGTTATAATAGTTTAATAAAACCAATATAATTAAAGTTTAAAAAGAAATAATTAAAAAAAATGTAATGTTAGTTATTATTTTTAACGCATGTGGCGCTAAATAAATAAACAATCATATCTGTCACCTGTCAGTTGAGTAGATGGTTAAAAGTTTTCATTCATTATTATTTCGTAATGAACTAATTTATACGTAGGGTAAGTCTTTATAACATATAAAAGCAAATGAAATGATCGTGATATGTTTGTAGAACAATGTCTCTTTTGGGTTCACCTTATTTGAACTCTTATATGCAAGATGATTACGACGAAGAAGACCAAGGTTATGAAGAAGAAGATGATCGTGAAAATGATGAGCCCCATGATGATAGCGATGAAGGTAAAAATTAAAATATATTTAAATTAAACTCATTTTTTATTGAAACGATAAATTAGATACTGAAGATGCGAGCGAAACCGATACAGGAAGGCATGAAGAGCCATTAGAAATCAAAGAGCAGATGTACCAAGATAAATTGGCGAGTCTTAAAAAGAAACTTCAACAACTTCAAGATGGAAGTCATCACGAATATAACAAAAAATTTCGTAAATTAGAACTTATTTATAAAGAAAGACTCAGATTAAACACAATTTATAGGGATTATATGATTGAATGTGTCGAACGCGATTATATTTTGGAGAAAAAAGCGGCTGCTAAAGAATTTGAAGATAAAAAAGTTGATCTGAAAGAAAATCTTATTTCCGATTTTGAAGATAAACGTAAAGCGATTGAATCGGAACGTTATTCAATGGAATTAACTGGTGATTCAATGGAAGTTAAACCAGTAATGACTAGAAAATTAAGAAGAAGACCAAACGATCCGGTTCCTGTACCGGAAAAACGACGTAAACCTGTTGCATGTCAACCCGTGTTTCAATTAGATGAAAAAGAGATTGAAAATGATTTGAAGTTAATCAACCGTGGAAAGATTATGACGCCTATTAGAAAACCAGGGGAAACATCTCACAGTACTTCTAATAACACTCAAAATCAAACTGCGCAAGTGACATCATCTGGAAATGACGTTCCTCTAGTTGAAACACGAGTCGAAGATGGTAAACTATGGTATGAAAGGAAGTGGTTTCATCGTGGACAATCGGTTTATGTTGAGGGAAAAGATATTCCCAAATTTCCAGCTAGTATTTCATCAATTTCTGTGGAAGCTATTAGTGTTAAGAAATCAGATTCAACAAAAGTCAAGATAATCAGTATCAGCAATTTAGCTAGAGGAAAAGTATCTATAAAACGAAGAGCTTCATAAAATGAAATTAAAGAAATTAAAACAAAAACATTTACAATGTTATGATTTTATTGATTACACATAACATGATTGCACAATACAAAAATAAATATAACTTTCTTTTGTAAATATAGTATGTTTCTGTAGTAAATAAAAAAGGCGTTGATGTTTTTAAGGAGGGACATTATTTGGACGAGAAAAGTTATCTGCATCTGAAAATGATTAGAAAACAAATCAAATTTTTTTCTAATAAGCAAACATTTGTCAACATTTCTTAATATAAAATATACATGTATGTCATTAACTTGTGAAGTATGTGAAATATAAATAGTGCTTTGTAATGAAATGAGTTATTTTTTTAACATTACTGATTATATTTGCAGTACTCACATTAATGGGAACCTGATAAAGACATGTCTAATCTTATTTTAAGAAAGTGCTAATAGGTATTAGTGATTTTCTTTTATATAATATCAAGAGAATCTAAATTCTAGTTCAAATTAAATTAAATAAAATACATTTTACTCTAAAAGGGAAAAATGCAAATTAATTAGATAAATTAATGCAAGTATTGTCATTATCATAAAAATCACATTAACCAGACCTCATTAAATAAATACTAATATCAACAAACTCTACTGTTTATTCATCAGAATTAATAAAAATCTTTTAAATCTAATTCAATATTAACTGGTTGCCATACTATTTGTACTCTTTCAATTAGGTCTTGTTAATTGTAATATTACAATTATGTCACATGAATTAAAAAGCATTATTTTTTTTT
Organism: Onthophagus taurus; assembly: GCF_036711975.1. NCBI lineage: Eukaryota > Metazoa > Arthropoda > Insecta > Coleoptera > Scarabaeidae > Onthophagus > Onthophagus taurus. The sequence goes on along the minus strand of NC_091967.1, from coordinate 15,561,960 downwards.
GAACATCAAGATTGCTGTTAAAAGATCGTTGGACGTATATGAATTAAAATATATGGATGTATATGAATCATAAGGCCATTCGCAAAGTTTTAGTGCTTACAATATGTATAGCGTAAGTCGATAAATAAAAATTAAATTTAAAAACTGATAAAACAAAAATTCCGAAGAGTACAATGATAAATAATGTTCGAATGAACGTATAGTCGTTTTTATCAGTTACTATGAAAAAGCAAACCAGATAAAATAAAGGAACATATTTATATATTCAAAAATTAATGTATCACTAAAACTGGCGGTTCTTGTCAATACAAATAAAGAAAGCTACTTTTATATTGAATGTTTCTCTTACTGGGATACACTACCAGGAGACTCTTGACGTGCTAGGGAGTAAATTTGTCTGATAATAAAAACAATTTATACATAATTACTAATTGCCCAAATGAATTAGTTGGTGAATGCTGATCTAGAGCTAAAATCTTTTTATTCTGTATATTTATATTAATATCTCCAGTATAAACACGTAATTAGACCTCAAAAGTGTTGTCAAACAAAAATGTATAATGATTCAAAATCAGAACTGTACTATACTTTTGACGACACCAGAGAAAGCTTGGCAAGTTGCACAATTCTTGAAGAAGTATTTCTTGAGATAATGCTAAGCTTCGCAATGTTACTACCCATAAAGTTTAAATTGGAAACAAATACACAACAACAACAGCCAGCATTAAAGTGTAGTAATTTTTCCGTTACGTTGCTTGGTTTGGTCGGGTAATTGGGGCTACCAAAGAAATTGTGTACATAGAATTAGTTGTTTAAAATTGAATTCTGGTTTAAGTAAGTTTGGGAATGAAACATTCCCTTCACAATCGAATATATAAGTGGCTTTAATCTGGTCTGCGATTAGAAGTGAGCTTCTAGTATGTACAATTTCTCTGAATACGAGTTTTGTGACAACGTGTACACTCCGAAAAACGTATATAACGTAATCTAATTTAGTAATAATCATTCTTAAGGGCATTTTTTTGTATAATTCCGCTAATTCATAGTTATCTTAAAAATTGTTTCAAAAATCTGGTATAGGTGTTCAATTCCGAGCAGAGCTATCTTCACTTGTTATATGCAAGTTAATCTTATTCTCAATAAATTTGCAACTTTCAATTTACATATGTGTTTTTATGTGTAAAAAGTATACTGGTGAATAAATATTTCGTTCCAATTAGAATTAAATACCTCATATAAGATTTTTGACAAACAGATGTATACAGTATTGGCTCTAGCAACTCTTATTATAAGAGGTGAAGAAATCAGATCGAATGATTTTAAAATTTGTTCGGCGTTGGAGAATGGTGCGACATAACTAAGTAGCGAAATAAATACATTACTGGTGAACAACGAAAGTGCAATGAGAATTCCGCCTATATTTGCATTCGTAATAACATGCTCCCTACCGTTTAAGTACTTTTTCACCCAGCCTTGCTTCTTTGCCGCCTTAAAAAAAATGTTCTCTTGGTGTTTTCATTATGTACTGAGGTGTAATATGACTATAGTAACAGCTTATTTCTTTACTCTTTCATAATTAACTGCTGATAACTTTGTAACAAGCTGTTTCTTACCGTGTATATTTCTCGTTTAAATAATATTCAATATCAGTTTTCTCGTTTTTCAGCTTTGATATTAAGGTTACAAGGTGGGTACAAGTCCGAGATGGGCGGTAGACTGCAAACCACATGCGACGCTACTGATTTACTTGAATCACTATGAAAATAGTGTCACCTCACTTGATACTGGTTTATAAAAATCTCTATGAGGTTGTTTCCCAGAAGTGTCGCTTGTGGTTGAGTATTCTTACATTCTGAATATTTTAGTGGAAGCCGAATGAAGCTAAGAGACATTACAAGAACTAGGAGTTGCGACATGTTCCTAAATGCAACTCGTTTGTAGTGGATTTAGTTCTATTTATAACGTTTGCGCTATTTATTCCGATTCAATGACCGAGATTGAGAAGTTTATTATTAAAAATAGTGAAATTTTATTTGTACATGTCGTGTATGTTTTTATGCTTTGGCTATTTTTATCTATAACTGCAGCTTATTTAAGATATATTAAATGTTGGCCGAAGATGATGAATATATTAAGCTTTGATTTTTTGGAGAACGTATCTGTGATTAAAAAGCTATTCAAGCTGCTTGGGATTGTTGCTCTTTATGTAGTTATTTTTTTGACTCGTCTGTAATTTCTAATTCTTGTTTAGAGGCCATTTTGATCCAGACCATTACTGCAACTAATGTAAACTTCCCTCACTTTTCATTTGATCATATATTTGGGCGGATGAAGCCTGTGGTCCCGTTATTTACTCTTGTTCTAACAATATTGGAACTAATTGGTTCCAATGTTTATTGATTTGAAGCCGATTTTGGCAATCCTTAATATCGTTACGACTCTTTTAACATACGTCTCAAGTGTTCCTTGAAAATATATTTATTTTCGTCTATATGGATGCTGTTACATATTGAGTGTAATTTCATTTATAGCTTCTTAATACAAAATAAAATAATGTTTAATTTCAAAATTGTGTTTTGATGAGATTTTAGAGTTGGTATTATCCAAATAGATATTAGTTATCTACATGAAGCAGTGTTAGTATAAAAAAATGACAAGGAAAAGAACTTTGAGCATTTCTAAAAGCGTAGTAATAAGCAATCCTCATTGTCCATAATTCTGCATATTCACTAAATAAATTGTGTTAAACTTTACATTTTTTATATATTCTTTGTTAATAATTAAGATTAAGTAAAATGTAATGGTACACATATTTTGTGTTCAAAATTTTACCGCTAACATAAGACATTCAAATGTCTTTAGTTAATATTAAGAATATGATTTTTAATAAGAAAGATTAAGTATCAATTACAATTTATCATCACAAGAGACATTTGTAACTTTTTTTCTTAATTTTTGCCTCTAATGTCAATATTACAACAGTTAATGACCATAAAACTACCCATAAGAGCCTGAAAATCTATAATTACTTTCATCATGGTATTATCTCAATATATTCATAGAATAAACAGATTCTTACCACATTTTTTACCTTATTTTCAGACTCTCACATTTTTATAGGTAATTATTGAATAAGTACATTGAAATATAAGTTACATTTAGGAAGTATAAACAACACAACTATTTATGTATAGTTTACAATGTTATAAATGTGCGAAATATTTTAAGTGCTTTAAAATTAATATTGAAAATTTTATATTAAATACTATATCTGATGGATTAAGGTTTCTGGCCAATTTAGATTTTTTTTAAATCCATATTTAAATATCAACAAAATTAATAATTAATTATCATAAATGAATTATGATAATAACAGTAAATAACAAATTTAACACAAATGACATCACAGTTACATTACTTAATATTATTACCAGGTTGCTCAATTTCTACAGCCAAACTGCTAACACTAGCTGCAGAACCCTCCTCTTCAACGACTAACGCAACATCCTCTTTTGTATCTGTAAATGTTTCCTCACCAATTGTAGCATTGCTATCTCCCATACTTAACTCCAAAACGCGTTCCATTGAAGGTGTGGTCTCAATAGGACCAATATCAAAAGTTGTTTCAACATGGATGCTTCTTCTTCTAGGTGGAATATACCTTACAACACACTCTCTTTGCCACCAATAATACCACATTCTTCCATGGTACCCAACAACAATGTAAACCCAAATGTAATATCCAAAAAGCATTATTGCTATCATTATTAATAATGAAATTGAGGTCCATCGTGCTGTGGGGATGTTTGAGTATTTCTGTTGATTATAATAATCGGCTGAGAAAAGGCAAATGTAAGTGATAATTATCGCTAAAGGTGTTAAAACAGCACAAGCGATTAAATCACATCTTATTCTTCGTACACGAAATCCTAAGTTTTGTGGTTGATGTCTTATCCATTGCCAAACAGATTCTTTAGCGGTATATTTTGGCACACGTTCTGTTTCATATATGTGATGACATAACTCGCATGATGTGGTGTTAGATTCTGCAAGCCATTTTTCTAAACAACTACGATGGACAAATGCAACAGTTCCCTGTTGAAATTTTCGTTTATTAATAGTTATTGTATATTATAATAAAAGCAAAAAATTTTAGTATTTACCTTACAATGGCACGGAGTTATAATAGTTTCATCCTTGGAATCGTCAAAACAGATTCGACACACAATCGAAAGGACAGAGGTCTTATCATCTATGTTGTCCAAATTGATGTCTTTCGATTTCTTCTTGGATTTTGTTTTGGAGTGGGTTTGCCGATCATTTTCCATTCGGAATTCTATTTTGAAACGTTTAAAAACCCCTTGAACACGAGCAACTCATACGGCACGCTTGTATTTTGAATGTTTCAGGTTCAATGAAAAATTTACGAAATGAACACAAATTATTAGTTCAGTTGAAATTTTAGAAGGTTTTGGGTGGGGGTTGAGATAATAAAATAGAGATAAAAAAATTATCTGTTATTAAATGATCAAAATTGTATTGTATTTGATATCAAACGATAAGTTTTTAAGTTATTACATAAAAGGTTATAATATCTAAACAGTAATTAATAAAAGTGCGGCAACATTTTGCTCTGTATCTACTCTATTCTATGTACATGTCAAAATTTTGTGGTTATGTTTGTATAAATTTCAAGGTTATGTTCGTTTAAACCTCCGTCTCAAATTCAAGGTTATGAGAATTAGTAGAATTATGATGATATAATCAGTGCTGCAAATCAATTTACAAATAAACAAGTATAAAAAGGATGGCAAAAGCTTCACAGGTTAAGTCTAGACGTAAACTTCTAAATCCGGTATTTCATTTACAAACGAAAATGGAAGATGATACTCAACTTACAAAGGGAATGATAAAAGTTGTTAGACGAACGGGCCAATTAAATTTATCTGGACGTGGAATGGGCACAGGTAATAATTAATTATATCTAAAAATTAAACCTTTAAATTGTTCTAAATTTGTTTTAGTGCCTTCAACAATGTTTACAATGTACAATGACGATGAAAATATTGTTAGTTATGATTTGGGAAAATCCCCTGACGATGCCTGGTGGAGTTTTAAACCACTTAATTATCTAGATTTAAGTTCAAATACATTACAAGAGATTCCAATTGATATTAAAATGTTTGAAGATTTAACCGTTCTTAATGTAGGAACATAATCAAAACAAAATCAAATTAACTCTAAATTATTGTTTTTAGTTACAAGATAATTGCCTTATAACATTGCCTAAAGAAGTAGGAATGTTGAAAAAACTTACAAAAATTAATTTAAGCCATAATAAAATTACTAATTTACCTGACGAATGCTTTAACTTTCCTGATTTAGTACAATTCAATGTGTCTTATAACAATTTGGAGGAGGTTTCTGCTGAAATTGGAAATTTAGTGATGCTTCAACAGTTGGTAAGAGACTAAAATTGATTATTTTTAAATCTTAAATGTATTTTGATTACTGTAAATTGGTAATTATGTTTTAATATTGCATCATTTTATGAAATAAAAATATATATCAGTAAAAAAGTTTCCACTAAACATATTTTATGGATTTGTTGTAGATTTTCTTTTTATCACTGATAGGGTTTGGGAATTGTTGAATTTGACATCAACCTCAGCACCACTTTCCTTCCTATAAAGATGAAGAAAAGAAAGACTCTTCTTTCTAGCCTTGATTTCTTTTTTGTATATCTAGGTGATGCACTTATAGTCACAAAGAAGAAGAATATTATCTTCATTTGTAAATGTTTTTTGAGAGATTAAGCTCTTATAACATAAACATTCAACCTACAAAATTTGTTTTTGGTTTTGCTGCTTTAGATATTTTAAGTCTCCATATTTCTGCTGAAGGCATTCAGCTTTTGCTACCTAGGGTTAATGCCATAGTAATATTCTTAGGGATGATAAATTTTCATCACAGATTACCAAATATCGCAATCAATTTAACTCCTTTATATCTTCTCTCAAAAACATTTTATTTGCAAAAATTAAGTCAGTCACTTCCTGGAATTTTTATGAAAATCCGTCATTCTTGCACACCCATCTCCACAATCTGCTCTTTCACTGATGATAGTCGCCTCAAGTAAAATGGCTCAATAAAATATGCGATCAGTTTTATCAGAATCTATAAACAATAAAACTGAACCTTAACATTTTTCTCTCAAACATTTAGTTCAAGCCAAATCAATTATTCAACTTTTGGTAGTTAGTTAACTGTTGATAGTTGGATATTTATATTAGTATTAAATTCTTAAGACATTTTTTGCATGGAAGGCAATTTCTGGTTTAGACTGTCCACAAATATTTTTTTTGTTGCTGCAAGTTTGATCTTCAGCTTGTTTAATCTTGAATAGATGGAAGTTTAGAGACGAGTGGCCGGCCAGAAAATCTGAGAGCAAGCTTAAGTGTGCTTTACTGAAGCATAAGACCTAAGAAATATTTTCGATTTGACTATATTAACATTGATTTTGGTCGGTCCTCTCAATCCGGCCCTTGGCTGCTCATAAGAACTCACCGTAATTGAACGTATCACGCGTTGGCCTTTGCTCTCAGCGCTCAAATTGCTCTCAAATTTCAATCGATTTGGCGTTCTAAGCACTATCACCCATTATCAGGGACGACAATTCGAATCAAAACTTCTCTTCTATTTCACATCTCCAAAGCAACAGAATTTTAGAGATCTCACAGTTCCTTGAAAATAGCCATAACTGCCAGACACCAACATTACTAAGTGTAATAACGATCTTCCTTAGGTTCTTTTAGGCCTGAGATTATCTTTTAAGGAAGACCTAGGTTGTATAGCAGGAAAATTGTTCATTAATTAACATGCTCTGGAGTCTGATCTATTGCTTTGAAACCAGTCAATACAGCTTTTCATTTAAAGCAAAAACCATTTGTTCATAACGATTTATTGCGTTCAAATTTTGTTATTCTCAATATTACCGGATTTCAACCCTTTTTAACCCTAAGATATGAAGGCCCACGCAAAAATAATCTGTAATTAACGGTTAACATCGACCTGCATTAAATCTGCATTCCTTTACAGGAAAACGTAGCTTGTCACCCCAGTGTGGTAAAAAGTTCATTTCAATTTTTAAATATGAATTTTTTGACTTTCATGTTCCTCTTTTTATTCATTTTTATAGGAAGGCAAGTGGCTATAGACATATAAAAACAAGAGTGTACTGCTATATACATTATTTATTATTTGCTCCTTCATTGATTAAAATAAAAAGCTTGTTAATAAAAATGCTAATGTGAATTTACAGGATTTATCCCATAATAATTTAACAACATTACCACTGGGATTGGGATATTTGGTTCGCTTAAACGATATAAATTTATCTCATAACAAATTAACAGAATTACCACCAGATATTGTAAGCTTAAGGGGTAAAGTAACAACATTAAAAATTAATCGCCTTGAATAATAATTTTTGGGCTATGCATTATTTTAGCTTTAATAAAATTGGACGTAACACATAACAATTTAAAAAAATTACCGAACGCGATGGGAGAGTTGAGAAAAATGCAAATGTTGCATGCTCAGCATAACGATATTGATGATTTGCCTAACTTCGAAGGTTGTGAACATATCCAAGAAATCCATATGGGAAATAACTTTATCGATTGCGTTCGGAAAGAATTTTGTGAGGATGTAGCAAATTTAAAAATATTGGATTTAAGAGATAACAAAATTAAAGAGTTGCCAAAGGAAATAGCTATGTTGCAACATTTGATTCGGTTGGATTTAACTAATAACGATTTAACCAGCTTGCCAAATACGTTGGGGCTTTTACCGCATTTACAAAACCTTCAAGTTGAAGGGAATGTTTTGAAAAATATACGACAAGATATTATAAAAGGAGGGACGAGTCGAATATTAAAACACTTAAGAGATAAATTGAATGAAGAAGATATGAAAGTTTCACCATCTCACGCTTTTAAACCTTTACCTGTAGAAACTTCGGAATTTCCAAACAAATATGTGATGAGAAATTCTAGATCGTTAAACTTAGGGATGAAAGATTTGACCTCAATTCCAGATACAGTTTTTGAAGATGCTTTAGCTGCAGAGGTGACTATTGTTGATTTGTGTAAAAATAAATTGGCAGTTGTTCCTGAAGGGTACATTTTAATTTATTATAATATAATAAATATGATTTGATTTATGCTTTTATTTAGATTAAAACTGGTTTCACAAAATGTTTCTGAACTGAATTTAAGCGTCAACGTTTTAAAAACTGTTCCTGATTTTTTATGTGATTTCGTCCGGCTTCAATTTATCGATTTTTCACGAAATTGTTTAACTGAGTTACCAGAAAGATTTTCTATATTACCAAATATGCGTGAATTAATTTTATCAAATAATAGGTAATAATGTCATAAAGAAGAAATTGCTCATAAAACATTTTTTTATATTTAGATTTACTTCTGTACCTAATTGCATTTATGCTTTGCAAAACCTGGAAATACTATTAATTTCTGATAATCAGGTCACAAATATAAACGTGGATGGACTAAAACAATTACAAAGGCTTGCAACCCTTGATTTATCAAATAATGATATTGGAACAGTTCCGCCGGAATTGGGAAATATGAAACAATTAAGGTAAATTTACATTTTCTATTTTAACTTGTTAATTGAGTTTTAAATGTTTTTAGACATTTAGAATTAAAAGGAAATAGATTTAGACAACCAAGGTATGCAATTTTAGAACAAGGAACAGATTCAATACTTGCCTATTTAAGAGATAGGATTAGGAAGTAAATTTTCAAAATAAGCCATAAATTTAAATTTTTAAATAGTTCGAGAACTTGCCATTTCAGAAATCTAAATCTAGTTATTTCTAGTCAGAATAAAATGTTGATGAAGTTGTTAATACTTTGATATTATTTTTTTTGTTTATATTTTTGGCAGCTTTGTTATATTTAAGGTGATGCATTTTGATTTTTATTTAATTTGTTGGATTCACTAATACATAGGAGATATTTTTATTTTACTCGATTCATATTGTGTTATTAGATGTAGTTATTAAGAGTTTAGAGTTGGATTAAATACACTGAATTAAGGAGATTGGAATATATTTATTAAGGTCAAATATTTAGCAGTTACATTTATAAGTAGCATGCTTTTGCAGTGTGTGTGTTTTGATCAAGTTTAATAAACATTTTGGAATTAAATAAATAATTATTTATTTTAGTCACCTTTTAAGTTATAATTAGGTTGTAGATATTAAATAAAAAACGAATTTAAAATGGAGAGAGCTTTATTTGTGTAACATAGCTTGACATATGACACGTATTTATCTATACATATATGGGGCTGAGTATTACACTGACAGACATTATGAAATATATACAGATGTTCAGTACTGAGAGCAGGGCACGACTCATTCCTACAAGTAAGGCATAACGAGGGTTCTTGGGAAGGCCAAACAGAACATACACTCCCTTTGGGTTACTTTATTTATTCTTTTTTTTTGTATAGATTTTTTTATTGGTTTGTTTCATAATAATTTACGTGTTGCGGGGATCGGGGATGAACGTGTAAATAACACGTTAAATGAGAGATTCAGTCAGAAGCGATGCGAAGAAAGTGAATGAAGGCCGCGCCAGCGCGGGGTGGCAAGTTCGGGGCGCCAGCGCCTTATTGCCGTACACGCCACCACTGCTGCACCTTTTCGGTCAGCTTCCTGCAGAGGCCCAGCAGCCTCCGTCACATTGGGGCCTCCGCTTCGGCTTCACCTTCTTCAAGCGTCACTTGTAACCTAATCCCGGGCTTTTGAGGGTCCGGCGCCTCCTCCGCTGGCGGACTCGGCGGTATCATGCTTTGGTACCAGTCGCGGTTTTCTTCTAATGTATCCAGGATGTCTTGTGCGTCTGGGTGGACCAAATCTGCCCAAGTCTCCCATAATGGATGAACGATATAGTCGATGAAGCCCACTTGGGTTTTCTCTATAGTCGCGGAGTGTCTATCACACATCGGACTAATATCCATATGGGCTTCCCTCTCTCTATCGCCCTGTCTGAAGAATTCTTCCATTAGGAGATCCACCCACCTCCTGTACAAAGCTAAGGGTTTCGTAGGGTTGCTCAAGTCGGCACAATGAACTAGATTCTCTAATACTTGTATACGATCCGTGTAGTTATCTAGCAATAGAACACCAGAACCGGCTACTTTTTTGGTCTCAACCATCGTCTTTAAATCGGCGAGGAGACTCATGTGCTTTGACATATCAGTACTAAGCACCATATCGATAACCATTTTTCTTACAGTTTGCCTTTGCTTTTTGGCCATGTTGCAGAATATATCGCAACCATCGTTCTGCAAAAGTTTGAACGCAACGGCCAGATGATGATTTTCGAGCACGCTCTCGTCGTTATACATTAAGGCAAGTTCCGAGCTGGAGTTGATGAGAAACTGATTTGTGAGGCCAGGGTGATCAACGTCGTGAATACACGCTGCGAAAAGTGCCGCCATTATTTCCAATGGAGTGAACACCGATTCCAAAGCAGGGGTGTTCAACAAGACGTGGGTACTCTGGGTCACATCGGCAGCATGCATCGAATTGTGAAATGGGTTGTCTTTAACGTAGTGATCTTCGAGTGTCATCATGAAGGTCACGAAGGTCTTTGGCGGGATCATCAGCTGTTTGAGAAGGTCTCTCGAGGTGAAGGTGGTGTAAGCCACACAAGTCAATGGCCGTCCGTTGCTCAGTTCCTCGATCTTGAATATATCGATTCCCCAACGATCGATCTCTATCAAACATTTGCCCAACATATCTTCATGCGGAGTTTCAACACCGTGAACCGGAAGTCTCTCGCCGGTGAAGGAATTCGTGTGACACAACGGCTTTCTATTAATGCCAGATATTTGGGACATCGTTGTGTGAGGACCCCTTGGCCTTTCTTTACGTGGTACTGCTTTTGAAACATTCTCGCTACCTTCATCAATTCGCAAAGATGGTATATCCAATTCTTGTTGTTTATCTAATAAATAAAATGGAAATTAATAAAAATTTGTTCATGTTGCTTTATTTTGTTTCTTATTTTGGCAATAGTTTACTCACCAAGAAATGTGGAGCAGATATATTCAGATATTTGGTTGCCAGATTTGCTGGATTCTGAGAAATGGGACAGTTCCTTGTTTAGCATACGTTTGAACTGTAACAAAATGGAAAAATCCATTAATATTAATGTGTCGGTACATTTAGGGTGATAATGTATGCAGTTATGCAGGGATAATAAATCATCATAAAACGTAACTGTCGGCAGTAAACAATCAAAGATGGTAGTTGAGGCACGAGGTGTGTGGGCGACGAATAACTTTAAACGGCTACGGTAGTCGACAAAAACACATTATGCAAAACTGAACAATCAACGCTTCGGCTACGTTCTAAAGTAATTGCATTTTTGCCGTACAAGTTTAACGTTTGTAAACATCATCCTAAAAGTACCAATTAAACTTTTAATTAAATCGAAAGATTCTAACTTTTTTACGAAGTTATACTCTGGGGACTAGAGAGTATCTTTTCGTGCACTTGATAGATTTCAGAAAAGCTTAGAGTAAGGCATATTGGAATATCGAGGGTCATTCAAAAGAACCTTTTAGATGCTTAGGGTTGCTGGACGATGAATACATCAATTTTTATATCTTTTATTAAAAAAAATGCCACCTTTATAATAATCGACTGTGTGCAATTTTTGGCATCTTAGACTTCATATGGAAAAAAATAAGTGATAAGCACACAAGATTAATAAATGTTTTAAAGCGTGCGCAAATGGAATACTATCTTATCATGTCTAATTATTTTGAATATTTTTCTTGCCCCTCTGATAATACATGTTAAAGGCTTAAAGGCCTTACATTTATGGGTACTCAATTAAAAACAATTGGAGGTAATAAAAGCGATTTGTGCTATCTATTTTTAGTTAATCGTTTAATAGAACAACGTTGGCGTTTGTAAAATGCCAATTCATTTAGTGCAAAAGATATAAATAAAATTGAATAATTTTTTTGTATTCTTTTATCTATAAGTTAGGTTAAATTTTCTTTCTTTTCTATCAATACCAACGAACTATGATAACTATCGACAACAAAGATTGAATAAAATTATCTCGAGAATCGTGATTAAGTTACATCATAAGAGCAAGGTTAACTATACCTCGAGAGGAAAACCGAGCAATGTGAAGGCTAAAGACAAAAGTAATGTGCTTTATTGCTGGGTAACATGATAGTCGCCCAACAGGTTGTTTCAGAATCGTTTGTCCTTAAGACGTCAGTAATTGGTACTCGCATCATTGGAACTTATTCTCTCAGTCCAATAAAATGCTTAAGATACAATCGAAAAATACAAAGAATCCTTTTATATTCACCTTAATTTCAGCTACAGCAGCCGAAATCGCTATATCAGCCATTATTGAAAGCCACGGTACGTTATCGAATAGTTTTTCCGAAGACGGTGGTATCCTATCGATGATATCCTCATCCGGAGATGCCATTCTTTTGCGCAGAGCAGACTTATCGTCAGTGTACATTTCCGCACAAAACAGTTTTTGAATTATTTTTTTGAGAAGTTTTTGAATAATGTCTAGATAAAACCGAACTTTTATTTTTAAAGAAAAAATACAAATAGAAGTCACTTTATTAAATTATCACAGTGGAAACTGATCTAATCGTCGTTGTACGACCGACTATATCCTATCGCACTGAGATGGTTGAAGTGTACTGAGCGTGAACGGGAAACGCGATCGACTTAAATATGCGCTTTGAGCGGGCATGGTGGGCGACAGAGAGAGACTCAAACCGATACGCAGCTTGCGTTTCAGGAAAACCGTTTAAATGCTCGATACTGGGTACATTTGAATCACGTAGCTAAACGTATTGGCACTATTCGTATATTCCTAAGTATACCTGTTTGGATAATTGGTTGTAACTTGGGAAATACTATTCAATTATGATGATACAAGGAAATTTTCTTTTTTAATTTGGAAAATAATCTCCTTTCTTTTTATATTTATATATTATATGAAGTGATTCCTGTCTAAATTAAAAGAATATAAGTATCAATAACACTTCTCATTTTATGTGAAATTAAAAACACCACTTATGCACTATAAATCTCATTGTATTAATAAGTAACGAAAGTGAGTATTCATGTATTTAAAATTTTAAAATTATTATGAATTATTTAAGTTGTTGTTTATAATAGAATGAAGTGAATTAATTAAATTATATTTGTTACTTTATCTTAAGTGCCAAGTAAAGGATTTTATTTTAATTACAGTTTCATTGACGTCAGAAATGTTGAGTTGGTGAATACAGATGCACAACTACATCAAGTAATTTATAATTTTCTTAAGCTGTTTCTATATTAAGAAAGCTTATTGAAATTATTTCAAGCAGCTGTACTCTTAATGTAAGGATATATTTGAAACGTATTTTTTTCTTTTAACATTGTCACCTTATTCGATAATTGAATGCTGTGAATTTAATCAACTGAGATTCAATTGATTGTTGATTTGTTTTTAATCGTGAAATGTTTCAAGAAATATTTTCCAGGCTACAAAAAAGTCTTAGTTAATCTTAAAATTTTGTTTACCCAATATTTTTTTCTATTTTTCACTCCATGTTTCAAGAAAATTTAAGTAACTTAATTTATTCTAAAGCTTTTAAAACTATACATTTTGTAGTAAACAATTTTTTTACCACAAAAGAAAATTCCCCGTTACTTGGCATGTTTTTAAATTATTGCGTTTGGATTCCTACTAAGAAGATTTGCACGAAAATTATTTATAAAACTGTCTAAAAGGTTATGATAAAATGAAGTAAATTAAATAGATTGTGATTGTTTAATCTGAGTACATTTAAGTACATTAACAACAATGTATGTATATTTAAGTGAAAATTAATTGGGAAGTAGTACCAAACAACGAGAAATTTCTTTTTACGGAAAAAATATGTTTACCACAAAAATATACTTATAAAAATATTCTTTTAAAAGCTTTTCAAATTTTTCATGGAACATGGGAATGAAAAATAAAAGAAATATGGCGTAAACAAAATTTTAAGATTGATAAAGAATTGTTTGTAGCGTAGAAAATATGCAATAATTGAATGAGAGTTTTCCCAACAAAAATTCGAAAAGCTATTAAAAGAATATTTTTATATTTTTGTGGTAAACACATTTTTTCCGTAAAAGGAAATTCCTCGTTGTTTGGCACTGCTTCCCAATTAATTTTTACTTAAGTATATATTGTTGTTATTTTAAAATAAAAGTGTAGAATATATATCATAACTACGTCATTAAATCATTATATGAATTAAAATCGGTGCTCTTAATTTATCGTAAACATAAAAATACATTCTTTCAAAGCTTAGTTTTAAAGCTCCAGAGGGTTCAAGTGTAAAATATATAGGATTGTATCTTGTATGACTTGTTGAAGACTTTTTTGTCGAAAAGACTTAATATGTGACAGCTATATCTCATTAGCTCCTTACAAATAATACATAAGGATTTATTGTTTTATACAGTTATAAAGTAAGAAAAATTTCTGCCTTCTCCTTAAACTACTTCACCACTAATGCAAATTGATCTCAACTACTACGTATGTTGTTGATACGACTTGGTCAAGTTGTTTTAACATATTTTCATTCACCACATAAATATTTAAATGTTTTGCATAATAAAATTATGTAAGCTGAAGTTTATCTCTTGTCAGGTCAGTGCTGAAGGCTCGTTAAAGGTGTTGAACCATTACTGATACTAAATTAAACAAACGTTGGCAGACCACAAAGCATCATGGAATACTTGTAGAATTACATTGTGAAAATCGCAATTCCATCCAAAATATTTCCTGTATTGCCAGATTACCAAAGGTGTCGGATTGCATCCATAAATAACAATTGAAAATTTTGCTATAAATCTTACATAACATTAGTGACATCTTCTTACTAATTTTTATCTTTTTGATAAAAGTGAACTATCTAGAAGTGGTTTGATAATGTCTAAGAGGATATATTGCCTATTATCTTTCCTACAACTCCGAAATTCAGAGGGATTTTTTCTTTATGCATATCACCATTCTTTACTGATAAATTGTAACTGAAAATTTTCGCGGACAAAATTATTTCGTCAAATTAGTAGTCCTTTTTGTTGTTTATATTTTTCAGAGCTTTCTATATCTTGCTTGTGAGCTATCTTGCTTTGGATAGGATTTTACAAATTGTTTGCATCATGTCCTATTATTATTTAGACGTCTTATTTTTGAATTTCATTTCCATAAACTTTTTCCAGAAGTTCAGCAACATCAAATATATTTATTAGTCCTCCACCATTTCATGGTGTGGAGCATTCTTGTCTTTTACGATTAGCCGAGTAGCAGTTGAAGAGGAGTTTTTTCAAACTTCATTGATTGTTCAACATTCTAAGGTACAAGGAAAAATAGTGCCAAGCTGCTTTTGATGTTGACTTTATGGTAATATTATGACAAATTTCTGATTATGTAAACACCTCTATTTGCTTCTCCCTATTTGGAGTAAAATCATCTCAATATCGCAGTTTCTTTGTCATTAACTTTCCATATGTTTAAATAGTTTGGCATTGCTAAACACAGCGGCATTAAGATTGTCAAAAAAATATTTTCTATTGTAGAGTTAAAAGAAAATTTTTAGTTTGCTTTGAGTTGCCCAATAACGGAAGTATTTTGGATCGTATGTAAACATTTATAAGTTTTTAGTGACTACAACTTTAATTGTTTTCAATTAATGTTTTTAGAAAATTACTAATGAAACATGACTAATGTTTAGGGACCCGACAAAGAAGACATTTTTAGAGTTTTACAAACACTTTTCTGACTCACGTTTTTAAACGTCATTAAAATTTTCTATGAGAAAATAGTTAAGTTAAAAAATCCTTTTTTATACACCTCAGACGAATTGTTATTTTGTGTCAATCGCTTTTATATAGAGAAAATCATTTTTAAATGAAAGTCATTAGAAACTACCCACATGTGCGTAATTATTTATAAACTATTACGGTTTTTTTAAGTTTCACATTATGTCTAAACATGTTTACTTGGTATTTCTTTTCATTATCATAACCATCAATTAACTTGTTTTTTCTTTTTTATTAAAAAATAAAAATATTTTGACGGAAAAAACCATAATTTTATTTTAATTTAAAAATATTTAAATTAATTAAGGTAAAGTTTCCGTTTTAAACAATACGCAGTTAATAAATTGGATAATAACAAAATTAATTTTTGAGTGGCAGGTACAATTATCTATTGAAAAATATATGAAATACAAAGAAAAAAATCATAACAACAAGATAGATTATTACATGATAACACTTTTCGATTTCTCGTAAAATGAAAGAAAATATTTATTTTTTTTGTTATAAATTCGCAAAAGCATATTTCGAGGATAACTTTTCAACAACTATCCAATTTAGTTTATACGAATAATTCGAAAATAACATTTCGCGAAAACGTCACAGTAACGTTTAGATTTCAAGAAAGGCTCGTAAATTTAGAACACCGCAAAACCAAGAAATTTTTAAGTGACTCAAATTTTAAGTAAAACGCTTTAAATCTTATGTGAAAAAACCTTGAGGGTTTTTTTTATACTCACAATCAAGGAGTAAATAAAATCGGGGACAGTTAAAAAACGTTTAAAAATTCCTACTTGTTTCTCTTTAATTGGCAATACTCAATTATCGAAGTATAATAACCGATAGTTATTTTATTACTAATGTACAAAATTTCCAATACAAAAACCTCGATTAAAGGTTAAAAATAAGTAAACATTTTAATTATTATAAAAAGATTAATTATGAAAATTTGGATGTTATCATATGATTTATGTAAAGCCTTAAATTACGGGTATTTTTGTTGTTTTTTAAACATCTAGCTGTATTATTGTTTTTTATTAAACGCGTGATTTTTCTGTTATTCTAATTATTATGCCAAGTAAGTATCATTAATTTGCGACTTTATTCTAACTGTAACAATAACAGGAAAATAGATAATATTGGCTGGGCGTGATTTTTACGTCACTTTAAAATTCATTTTGGCAAAAACATAGCGTTCTATAACAATTAATCTTGTAGATTTTGTGTACAAGGTGATTTAGCTAAGATATTAAATTTAGTTACGTTAAATCACCCATAATTATGAAGAATAAATGTCAGAACAAGATTTTTTTATGGGATTTAATTAAAAAACAAATCATATTTTATTACATAATTCCTGGGACATTTAAATTACAGATTCCCGTTATTTATGTACACTGAGTTCATAATATGTTAAATTCTGCATCAATTAAAACCTTGTTAGTGATTATTAAATATAAACTTATAATGCAGGTGTTTTAATGTCTGGAGGCTAAAAAAATGTATATTTGAGATATTGTTCATAAATTATAATAGTTTTTTATCAAATCGTTTATTTTTATGTAACTTACTCATCTGGAATTAAGATTATATATTATTTATAGGTTTTGTCTGCTTTCCAAGGATAAAATTAATCTTCATTGTTCTCTTACATTGAAATGCATAATCATATTTCATAAAATAATAACGATAAAGAAAATCCTATTTATCTATAAACACATGTTGAAAATATTGGTTAAAAAATAGTCGTTTTTTTCACCTTGAGTAAAATGAAGAAATCTATTAACTCCAATTTTGTAGAATAAGCACTCAAGATCATGACATTCTTTTATGGCACATAATAAATGTTTTCGTTTTCTCATTAAAATCGTGATTCGGAGGCTTTCTTTTTATAAAAAAAAAGTTGTGGGATTGTTTACTTAATCCAAAGAGCGGACATATGTGTTAAAACCATTACATGCACTTGATAAACGTTAAGCGTACCCGTTTAGTTTCGTTGACCCTAATTTTTCACTTCTTTAGTAACTTCCCATCATCATCTCATGATCGTAAGTATGTATGTACGCAATTTGTAAATCTTGCGCAGTAAAAGTTCGGTAAATACAGTACGCAATATATTTAC
Source organism: Onthophagus taurus (assembly GCF_036711975.1). NCBI lineage: Eukaryota > Metazoa > Arthropoda > Insecta > Coleoptera > Scarabaeidae > Onthophagus > Onthophagus taurus. The sequence continues at coordinate 15,543,889 of NC_091967.1, read as the reverse complement.
ATTGTCAATTAGCGTGCACGTTATTCGTAGTAAATTAAAAAGGAGAAAAGGTAATTTGTAAATTTATGTTCGTGCCGTGATAAGTGAACGCATAAATTTTGCAAGAAGTCTTTATGCACAAAAATCGCATTGTGTATTTTACATGTATCAAAATGATAAATTGCAAAAAAAAATGTTATTTCAAAAATAGAAGTTCAACCGTGAACTGTTCACGATTAATAATTTTTATCTGAGTAAACATTTTCTGATATCTTAAACAGTATGTGGAATAAAACTAATTGTAACATTCAATGTTACCGTTGTCAATATCAAAAAACAGCTTCGATTATAAAATGTGGAACGTTAGAGGTCATGGTCTTTTATAATTAATAAACGATAATTCAACTTTTAATAAAATCCAAATTTGTGCATACTTTATATTTTGCAAGTTTTAAAATCAATAATTATTAATTTGTAACATTTTTAGTAATGTTTTTGATATTATTATTATTATTAGTAATTACGATGTGATTTTTTTAATAACTTCTATTGATTTTGAATAAAATTAAATTTAATCACCTCTATATGATTTACATAATTAACTTATAACAATTAACCCAATTATTCGCACAATAATATTATTCATAAACTAGCCTAAAATATTTATTCAGAATTTCTAAATCTCCATAAAGTCCATGAGTCCATTTTTTCCTGAGTCGTTTCGACCAGCTTAATACCACATTTAAGACAAAGTGGCAATTGTCCCGGTTGAAACATTTTGTCTTTGCCTAAATCGGATATCATGCATTGACGGTGTGATAAGGAGAGCTTGTTCAGTATATCACGCCTCAGAGCATTAATACTGTCATATAGGACTGACATCACCTTTTTTGTTATATTACCTTATTTAATGCATTAACAGTTTCATTGAGGTCCTTATCGTGCTTATCTAAATGCGATTTAGCATTGTCTTGTTGATTGGAACGAGGCCATATAGCTTGGTAGGGAAAAGTTAGTTCACTATAATATTTCTATGTTCATCTTTATCCGTATATTCAATCACTTATCTATGTAAAATTCCAGTTGGACGGATATTACTTTTACATTTAGCTGGTTGTTATAAAACAGGAAGTGAGGTTACGAGATGTCACGGATAACATTATGCTTTTTAAACTATTTGTTAATTTAAAACAATATTTTAAGAAACAATTTATATAAATGAGGAAGAGCAAGGAAGGTTTAACGCCTTTTTGACGAAGTTGCAACAGATTCTGAACCTGAGTCAAATGATGACGAATCAAGACTGCTAGACTCTTCTGAACAGAACTTCTCAGAAGTAGAAGATTACTTCTGGATACAACCAACGACACAAATGCCGTATTTATTTGGGAAAGATGGAGGAAATAATCTCGTTCCATGTTTACTAGGTCCAAAAGGTGATATTCGAAGAATTGTAGAATGTATGTACTAACAAATTTATATCCATGCAGTCATGTGACACAACAAAAAAAAAGCACTGTTAGACCTATTGACTTGGTCTTGCTATATGTATCCGGAGCTAACAAAAGTAATCATCAAAATGCACAAGATTTTATAGGGCGGACGGTAGGTTCCAGCAGTTTTTCTTTAGACACGTACGTTTTGATGATAACACTATTCGACATGAGAGAGAAAGTATACATTAACTGCAATTTGAACCCTCCAAGAAGTGGAGGCTTTTTGAAGTAACTTTTATATAAAAATACAGAATTTTTAAATTAAAATTTTTGTTAATAAAAATTTTTAAATTCAAGCAAAATTATATTATTAAACTTTAAAAAAATATATTATCTTGCTGAATAAGTGTGAATTATAAAAATTAATATACATCCCACATAAGGTCACATATGGTAAATTCTTAGAATCTCGCGGATCTGTTGATTCCAAATCTAGGCTCGATTCACATATTCGTATTGCTGATTATAATGACTCATTGACCCGACCACAATGTGGGCGAACGCTTACTTGTTTACCCATAACAGTTCCAAATCAGGTGCTTACGGCGAATATCGACGATACTCTATATTGAAATTCGACACAAACAACAATATTTGTCATGCAAGTTGTACATTCATAGTAATTTGGAACGGTACTAATTATTATATTATGAAGGTACCTGTTTTCACTCATGTAAATTAATACCTATCGGGTCTAACTAATTGACCCAGATACAATTTTTTAGCGCCAAGGTTGTCGTGCATCTAGTGTAAAAACAAATTAAAGATTAATTGCACTTAAACAATTTTCGTTGTTTTTTCCCAATTATGATTACCAAGTATTTTTATTGCAAAATCCTTCATTATGTAGATTTCCAATATTTTTTGCTATTTTATTTTTTTAATTTCAGTCAACGATTGAAATGAGTATCTTGATGTCAATGGATATCTAGTAAATGACGAGCAATTTTGTACGAGTGTCTAGGTTGAGCTTTAACCTTGTTATATTATTCTACCTACATATTTATTAAATGTCAAGAATGTAACTATATGTTCCGTCTAGCCAACCCGGGTTAAGTTGGCAATTACTAAAATATGTAACGTTTATTAACCTTAATTACAACTCGCTTATTTGCGGTTAGTAACCGTTCTATAAACGGATCTTGTATTACATATTGATCGCTAAAAAAAGCCCAATGGCCTTTGGTAAATATTTTGTGCGGTGTCGCGAAATCGTTGTAGACATTGTGACGTTCCATTAGCACGATTACGAATCAATTGCAATCAATTAGTGGTTAGTTATCAAGATTTAGGATGCTAAATTGGAGACATTTTAGAATAACTTTTTCCAACATCAATTGGGTATTAAACTTTTTTGTTTCTATCATCATCTAAAGTGGTGATGATAGAAACATTTGTACATTTCATTTAGTTTAGTATACTCGATTTATTTTTGGTTGTAATGGTAGGAACAAAGAATTTAGTTTATACAGGAATTAATAATATTTAGCACCCAAATAAGATGATAGATATATGGAGTGAGGTTCAAGGTTAAAAAATACAATTGTTATTACAGACTTTAATAATTTTCAAAATATATCGTAAATTTTTAAAAGATTTTACATTCACTTAATATATCAGGTGTAATTTATCTTAATTTTCACTGTAATAAAAGTAAATTATGGTGTAATACACAGAAATAAAATCAATTAAATCTGAAGACAAAGATTACTACGGAGTAGCTGAAGTATTTATTTCGAGTGTGTCATTAATGAAAGTAACAGAGCACTTTGTATACTATAATAGTATACTATTCTGGAGATAAATATTTGCCATGTTAATAATCTATAGATTAACATGGTAGAATATTCCAAACTGAATTAGTACTCCATAATAGCACTAATACCACATAATAGAACTTCGTAGTAACAGAGCTATCCGAAGTAGGAGATGACTCCGCAAATAGCAAAGTACTTCATATTAGAAGAGTATTTCAGAATAATAGAGAAGTGCAAAATAGCAGAGAATTTCAAAATAGCAAAAAGCTACAAATTTGTAGAATACTCCATAATGGATAACTTTGGAATAACAGAATTGTAGAGTGTTGTAGAGTAACAAATTGCTCTTGCGTGTTAAAGTACTCTGGCGTAGAGTAATACCTCAAAGAAATAAAGTACTCTTGCAATTCTTAGTAGTACAGAAGAAGAATTCTGAACATTACAGGAGAAATGAACTCAAAAAGACTAGCAGAGTACTCCAAATTAGCAAAATACACCATATTAATAGAATATTCTAAACTAGAAAAGTACTCCATAACAGCAGAATATTCCAGAATAACAAAGGTGTTCATAGTAATATATAACTGCAGAATAGAAGAGTACGTCAAAATAGCAGAGTACTCTAAATTAATAATATACACAAAAGGTACAAAAGTCTCTTTGAATCCCAACGCATTTCTAAATTTTTTTCCGTTTACTTTAATGGATTAATTAATTAGTTAATATTTTGTATGCGAATAGTTATTTATTTTCACATAGACAATAACGCACTTTAAAAAAAAATTCGATAAAATTATTATATTATTTGGTAATCCCAGTATTTTGATTATTAATATATAATTCATATTATGATTCATAGTTTTTGGTGGTATTTTACAATCTGATTTTGATAAATTATCTAAATCTAAAGTGTTAAGACTAATCCCGGTCAATGTCCTAAGTATAACTAAAATAGAGTAGTTGAAATTAATAATTTTGATGGATTATTTATGAGATAAATATTTCTAGGTAACGAATTACTATATTCGTGGAATAACAACGAAATAATTTATGAGTAACATAGCAAAAACAGCACGGATATTAAAAAGAGAACAATACGTATGTTACAATTATATGAATGTGCTGTAATGTTTATCTAATACCTGTCAACACATGTTGTGTTGTTGAGATGTGGTGAAAGCTTTGCACATTGCGAATGAAAAGGTGCGTCAGAATTGAAACACATCGATTGATTTACGGCGGTATTTTTAGCGACGCGAAATAATATTACACGATGTTGAACAACCTGTCTGCGGAAAGTTTGATTATATTAAAGTTGTCAATGTCTTTTGTCTACATTCATTTGGTGAAAGAATAAAAATAACTTGGGTTATTGTTACAAGACTGCACCATTCTACTGAGTTAACGTGAAGCGGTCATTTCTATTTTGGTTATTATTTTTTAAGATCTTTGTAAATGTTTGACTTTTATAAATTTTCCAATTCTCTATTTTTCTTACACCTGTCTAAAAGCTGGTAAGTATATTTATTCATCTTGTATTTTGAAAAATTCATAAAAAGGAAAACCCAGTTAAAACACGTTAATGTTTAATAGAACGAATTTTATGAGCATCTAGCGGTTTTTCTAGATATTTTCGTACGCCTTTAAGATTTTCAGTAATAAACTCAGCAAGGTAACGACAACACACACTGCTATGTACTTGACGGTGTTGACGTGATTCCGTGAAAACGCGAAAGGAATCGTTAAATTTTCAAGGGGAAATTTTTTATTATAAAGCCGAACGCCAAAACGGTCTTTCTAGTAATAAACTTTTCAGGAAAATACCCATCAAGTATTATTTTACAGTCCAGACGAAGGGTTTTATGTTACTTTGTATAAAGTTGAATTTTGCAACTGAAAGTCGAGGAGATGGAATGGATTTAGACAGATTTACGGTCGTACAATATCTTTCTTAGTAAAGGAAACGACTGTAAAACCGGGAAAAGTAATTATAAGACGGATTTTACTTCTATGCTTCTTGACTTTCCTGGAACACAAAAAAATTAAATCCAATTATATCGGGTTATGTTGAAGTCATTTAAATTTCCTTTTTAAAGTTTCATCTTAAAGTTTCCTTTTTGGGGAATATTAAAAAACTAAAATGTATAACCTACTTCAAATACATATATTAATCTAAAACCTATGCGAAATTAGCCTTTAATTAGATAAGATTTTATATGTACAGTATTTTGATTATAAAAAGAGAACTTCTCAACCGATTTTGATGAACAATATCTTATTTGAAAGCTTAATCTGTTTCAAAGTGGAAATGATCGATGTGAAATCTCTTTTGAATTCTGCTAAAGAATTAAAATTAAAAGAATTTAATACAGACTTATTATAATAAATTTGTATTTGAATTTAATATCAGAAACATTTTTTTAAATTAAAATAGACGAGTAAACTATAATAAAGTTTATATGTTAACATTTTTCTTTGTTTAAAGTAAAATGAAAAGTGATGGTTGAGTTTTTTTTAAGTAATGCAGCTTTCACCATTAAACTACCGGTTATTTTTAAAAGTAATTGTATGTAAACGTAGCTGAAGTAATTAAAGATTTATGGATGAGTTATTGCACTGAATGGGGAAAAATTGCAGCAAAGAAAAAATCCGTCATAAATCATGCACTTTCACAACTTACATACTTATAACATTTCAAAATGTGCTTTTGAGTAAGATGAATCTTGTTATAATTAAATTTATTAATTTTAAATTTGATTCATAATGTTAAAGATAAACATAATTTTAATATCAATTTGTTGTGACGCGTTAAAGGTCATTATAGATTGGTAAATATTATCTCTTATTTGAAATGTGAAGAAATCTATACGGTTTTTGTTATATAAACAGAATTTATCTGACAATAAAAGTAAAAATAGATGTCCGGTCTATTTTGAACATAGACCATATCTGTTGGCTGTGTCTGGTCTGGTTTAAATTATATCAACCTGTTTGCGAACGAAAATCTCGCTGTTTTAAAACATTCTGAACACGATTTTATTTAAAATACGAATTTAAAAATATCATTGAAAGAAGTAATCAAATAGGTCTAAAATAAATTGGAAAAAAGGGAGTATTGATCAAAATGTATCCGTGTAATTGATTTTTATAAATAGATTAACATTTAAAATAAACGTGAATTTATAAAGGATGTTTTTCAAAAATATATGAAACATTAAATTATGAAAATTTACATATGGTGTTTTATTTAATTATAAAGATCAATAAGAAAACATGTAGGTGAAACATAATAAAAAGTAATTGAAACTTAACGTGCTATTTACGTCATAAATTGTACGGAAAACTTTCCCATAAATCTCAATCTCATAGAGCAAAGCGTCCTTTTTACTCTTTATAGTATGCAATTTTTAACAACTCAACACTGGTCCGGTTACATTTCACAGAAACGCTTGCAAGACAGGTTTTTCCCATATTTGATACCTATTCACAAAAATACGAAGATTCCTCACGACGTGAACTACATCAGAAATTACATGTCGTCCTCGTATCGGCGTTACAATATACACAAAAATGTTTTCGTTCCAAACGAGATCGAGTTACGTTTTTCTTCGAAGAAAATTTATATCGTGACCTTCACATACTTTTCACCGAACTGCTGACAGAGCGCAGACATCACTAGAATGCACTTAAGGATTTTAATTTAATTCTTTGTTGATTAGTTGCGCAATCCTTGTAAACAAGTAAACAATAGATTCAATAGTAATTAGGTGAAATTTAACACGTGTCTAACGAATCGTGAATGAATAAGAATCAATTTATGTTTAAAAGAGTTAAGAATGTTACACGTGCAAATTATTAAGTGTATTAAAGAACTTCAAAAGGTTTTTTAATTTAAAACGGTTTTTTTTAATTCTTTGAATATTACATTATTAGATAATAATGCATCTAAGGTTTATTTTAGACAAACATTTGGAAACCAGACTAAGGGTTGCTTAGTTGTCTAAATGTATAGAAGCTCAACTTTCAGTCTGAGAATCTGTTTGCAGAAAGATTGTAATGATTCACACGTTTGGTTTGTAACATCTTATCGGCTCCTTGGATGTTACTAAGCATTTGGTCTTCACGATGTTGGTGAGCACACGAAATTTTATTAACGAAGTGAGAGAGCAAATAATGAATGTGGCTAGAATTAATATAATATCGAAAGCAAAATCAATATATATAAAACGGCTATAAGACTCATTCTAACATACGTGGCAGAGGCTAGACCAGATACAAGCGGCACTCTACAAATGCTGAGAACAGTCGAGATGAAAATACTAAGTCGAATCACCTACATAAATGTCGAATTGTTGTAAAGATTCATGAACCAATTTTATATCAGTTTGCAGAAAGCTTCAATGTTTGATTGTAATTAAATAGGTTCTATTATTATAACTATTCTAGAAACAAGTTAGAAGGGACATTCAAAGACTTTGTGTAAGAAGATTTAATTTTCAGTTGAAAATCAATATTATAGTATGGTTGCACAAATGTGTAAATGCAAAGAGATAGTCCAGTTTGGGGAAAGGTGTTGGGTTGGGTTGGATTGAACGAGTTTGAACGACGAATCGCTTTTCAGAAAATTTTGGATACGTGATTGTATCGAAAAGTGTACAAGGAAATGTTTGAAACCATAGATTTAAGATTTGAGTACCTAATTAAGTTTAAAAAATTATTTCATGATCAAAAACAAACAGAACATCATCACACTAATAAGATAATTCGGTTTCTGCGTTGTGGTAAAGTATGGATTTACTTCCACACTTTTCATTTGGGATTTCGTAAATAACTCACGATGTGGATGATATCTTGATAGAAGTGGAAAGAAAGAAGTGAAGAAGAAACTGAAGATATTGATAGATGAGAAGACACGAAATATCCTTTCGTAGTAAATTATTGAATTCTTCTAATAAATTCTTTTTAGAGGCCCGATACATCTCAACAATTTATAATTGACGAGAATAAAGGTATTAATATTAACACCTTTAATATCAAAAAAATGTTTTATTTACTTTACAACAACATTGTGAAATCTTAAAATTTTTTCACAAAATTTTATGAAAAACTGTTAATTGTAAACGTCACAAAAACACTAGAAATTCTAACACATTTTAGATCATTATGTCAAAAAGATCTAATTAATTACATCAATAATTTCATTCTCACCGTATGATTAAGATCCGTTAACTCGTTTCTCCTTTACCGAGTAAATTTTTTGATGACGTATTCGTTGAGAAACATTTCACATCTATTGCATTTTATATTCCGGTTATTCATTTAGAAACAATAACATAAATTCCAATTGATGTCGAATAAATATAAATCTTTAGCTTATAAAGGTACGTGCAGTTAGAAAGTCATATAAAGATATTATCGCGTATGCAACGTTTCCTTGATGCTTTAAATCACATTATCGTGTCTAAGACACAACCTTCTTATTCTTTTTAAGTGTTGTTTATGTAAAGTTGATTTTTTTCCACATATTCATAAGGTAATGTCCCGATAAAGCGTCAGAAACAAATATTTAATGTTACAACGTCATCATTGGATGACGTGAACTACTGGTATTGAGTTTAAATTGTTAATGTAATCATATAGTCATTACTTTACTTTGGGCCGATGAATGATCTTGATAGAGTTTATTATCTTTTAGTCACTCAAAAAACGTTAATGTAAACATTTTTTAATGACATCATATTTAGTAATTAATAAGAGTGGAAAAGAGATATAACATTTGAATAAAACATTGTTTCGATTTAGCTTTTCTGTTATTAAAAAGTAAATGTAGAAAACAAATGTATTCTACTTTTCTTTATTTGAATGAATGATTTGTTTGCTTCATGTTAGCGGAAGAGATCTAATTATACCAAATTGCACAAGAAAGTGTGTCCATTACGTATGTACACATGGTCCACGAGATCTTTTAAAGGACGTTAAGATAAATTAGGTAAATAATATTTTATAAAGATGCTGACGTTTTATGTGGTAATTTTTTATTATAAAAAAAATGTAAACAGGTATATTTTAAATCATATTTTTAATTTGAAAATATTTAATTTCAAAATTAAAAAGAAACACTTAAACGAAAGTACAGTTAAATCTCAAATAAGAAATAGATAATAAAATCTAAATAGAAAATATAAAGATTTCCAGAGATGACACTTTATGAAAAAGATATTTAATACCCTTTTCAGTATCATAAAGCAATGGGAGAAAACAGTTATTTAAAGTACAAAAGAAGGAACTAATAAGGAAATAAATTTGTTCCGATCGTGCATTATAAAAATCTGTTCTTATGGCAACATCGCATAATAAGTTATGTGGGAAAAGTTGCCAACCCTGGAGAACTCGGTTCCACAATGTTGCGCACCAACTCACCATCATTCGTTTCTTCCCTTAATTGCTCTATTCGTTATTTGTGGAGTTAATCATGGTACTCTTTCAAATAACCTTCAATCTTCACGCTGCAATCAAACATCACGTTGGCTTCGGCATAGAATAACCAGAAAGGACACTGATGTCGGTTTCTTTGATGTTGGAGAGTTCTAACACTAGCATTAGAACTAACACTAGACCATGATTCTAGTTTTAGAATCATTTGGGTTTAGTCGTCTTAAGAGACGCACGGCTAAACCCGAATATTTCTAGTTTTAGGTCTAGTGTTAGTTTTAATTTTAGTTCAATAAAAATATACAACAACCCAGCACTGAATAACCATTAAAACTAGAACTACTGTCCTTGATTTATACATCGTATAGACAACTCAGGGAATACCCTCAGTTATCTATGAACATGGAATAGAGCTACTTGGGAAATGACCGAGTTAGATTCTATCTATGAGCGCTAACATTTATATTTAAATATACTGATGTATTAAATAGTTAATAGATAATATTAATAGTATGACTTAAAAATATTTTGTCCGTTACATTCGAAGTCCGTTCCAACAAGTTTCGTTGTTCGTTATATCGAGATTTTACTGTATTAATATTAAAGGACATTAAACGAAAGTAAATTACTAGTGGAGAGTGGGTGTAAAAGAAAAACTACATGGAGCATAAAGGAAGAAGAGAAACGATATTGCGACGAGATTGTATATAAAGTGAATGAAGTGATATTCAAAGGACGATGTACAACGAATAAAATTAATTCTATTGCAATAAAAATAAATTCTCTTTTTAGAAAACATTTCATTTCGATACTAGAATATTTTGTAATAGTGTATATTTTTGGTTCCTTTGTATTATATCAAGAGAAATAATGCAATAAACAGAAGGTTTTGTCATGTTTTACAGTTCAAAGTGATACCAAAAAATACCCACAGTTAAAAAAAGTGTGAATAAAATATTTTTCACACAAAGTTATTTGTAATAAAACCATATACAATAGTTTATTTTTTTGTTAATTTAGAATATAAACAATATGTGTAGTGTAATATAGAACTAAAACAATATTTGCTTCGCCTTATTTTTAACTATTCCACAGGTGTACAAAGCGATTATTTTATATTGTGCTATTTCCGTCTGTCGAAGAAATTTTTAGCGCACAAATATTTATCGAGGTCCGTTCTAAATTCTGTTTGAAAATAACTTTTCGATACGAACAAGAATGCGAGCAAGTTTAATATTTGCACATATCAATTAATGATCAAAAGCGCTTTATGTTTTGTAATTTCAAATAAAAAAAATCACAGTATTTGAGTCTCAAAGAGATACATTATTTTTAGAGGAAAAAATAATCTCTTTCAGATTTAACGAATTTATCCGATACAAATGGTTTCTATTTTCTTAAAATTTATTTCAGAACAGGAAACTGCTTAAAGTTGAAATGAATTTTTAGGTTTTCTTGTTTTGAAATGGAGCCAAATCGGAAACTGACCTCTAAAAATTAAGTTGTTATTCTTAAGCAAAGTAATTTTATTTTATTTTTTCTTTCATAAAGAAAAATGTTTACGTCGATGAATAGAGTTTTCTAAATTAATAAAATCTCACCAATTCATATTCTCTTCAGGAAATCATTTACAAGTTGTAAATACGTTTAGATTGAAAAATGATGTAAACTATTTTGACGTGTAAACAGTGATTTTAAGGGGTTTTTGGAAGTTTTCAAAGTTCACTAAAAACACAATCAACGTAAATTGGCCAAGCGTACATCCTGTTAGAATAATGGAAAATATTGGAACCGGAAATCTACGGAATAACGGTGTTGGAAATATGGAGTTTCCACTTTGTTGGTCCCAATAATCCGATCGCCCGCTCTTTTTTACGTCACGTTCAAAAACCGTGTTTATATTCGGCGAACGAAAATGTTTAGATCGTCGAAGCAGTGGCGCCAAAGTTCTGAAGGTTGGTCGGTCTGCTCGTGCGGATGTAAATTTTGGGCGTCCATAAATAAACGGTGGAATGCACGCGACGATCACTTTCTTTCATCTCACGACGACCTCCGTGTTTTGTCTCACCCAGACTCGCTTTTGTCTTTGCTTTCTTCATCCATGCCCCTTACTATATACAGACTCTTTCTCACTTTTGTAGTCCAAACAGACCGTGAACCAAGATTTTACGACAAAAGGTTAATTAGTGGCCGAGGTCTAAAGGCTTTTATTTGAGACGGGTTTCCTTTTTCTGTTTACGATTGTATAAACCCTAATTTAAAATACGAGGAAGACAAGAAGAATTAAATAAATAAGAGATGTTCAAAATTTTTGGAAATTCTAAAATAAATATTTTTAGTAGAAAAATACAAATAGAAAAATTTATTACGGTACAACGTGATAATGTAGTATTTTCTCGAGTTCTAAAATTTTCCGATGAGATGCTACAAAATTAAGCAATTTTATTAGCAAAGCGTTATTGTTCTAATAATAATTATTATTATTGTTCCTCTTAGAAATGTAGGAAGTTCAAAAAAAGTCTAAATCGAAAAACGCAATGATGCATAAACAAAAAAAGTTGTTCCATTACGTTCATGTTGAAAAACAAAAACGGTAAATGCGCCAAAGCGCTAAAGTGCTGAAATGAAGTAAAACGACTAAAACGTTTAAAATCGCTGCTTCAGCCAAATTTAATTCTCTGTGATCTGAGGGGAACTAATCTAAAAAATTTTGATATAACAGCATATAGAATCCTTTCCTTAAAAAAAAACATTACTATTATCTTATTGGCTACAATCTTTAGATTGAAAAATATAAACATACTCGTATACAGTTATCATGTTAAATACTTTCATGGTCATTATAATCATCTAAGTTACAACTTAATATAATTGATGGTACATAAACGACGAGACCAATAATTTTACAACAACATTGAAAAACTAAACTGTTCTAATTCACTTAACTATCTGTAATGTATTCATGTATTCTTAACTGTAAGAACGTTCATGTATTTCTATATACAGGATGAGTTTTATTAACTCTCTAAAATCTAACAACTAATAAAGCTAACAAGAAAGTGAAATAAAAGAGAAGTCATTTTCAGCTAAATTTACGAAGCACTTGTGTTTCAGTGATTTAAAGCTTAATATATGTATTCAATTTGTCCAAATAAAAGTTATAGTTGCCATGGATTTACTTGACTTTAAAAATGTTAGCTTTGCTCCAAGAAGCGTTTCGACTGGTTGGAAACCTGTTATTGTAATCACCCATATTAAATTATGTAATTAAATCTGTTGAAATGACATTAATATGTATAACTTAGGGGTACCCTTCCAGTCAGAAATATTTCATGGAACAAAGGTACAACGTGGCACAAAAGTTGTCATACGATGTTCTTTGGCTGTCTTCAAGCTGACCACAAACCTATAGTCAATCCTAAGTAACGAAAAAATGCTTTTTTTGTTTCTTGATAAACATGAAACTTCTGGGAATATTAAAAAATGTTGTGAAAATCTTTTAATTGGAAAACACATCATACCTTTATGAATTGTATTCAAATATATTCTGGTTAGCAACGAGATAAATTTTATTTAATAAATTTATCTCTTCGTAAAAAATTCTGATTGTAAAGCTACAAATCCACTGTATATACAGTGATATTATAATCGGCTTTATATTTTATCCGGAAATTTTTTCATTGGGACTTGTGAATTAAAGATTTAAACTGATAAATCTAACATTGATACTATTGTAAATCGCATGACATTTAATATCTCTTTTATCTGTCCATGTTACAAAACCAGAAGCGGCCTAGCTAAATTTAATTAATTAATTAGCTAACTCTGAAGTAGGTAATCATTGGGACATTTTGATGGTGTCACATTATTACAAACAACAAAAGGTTATAAATATTTTTGTTTCCACGTGTTACAATTATTTTATTCAGATCAGTAATTTAGCAATGAAATTATTATTATCTCCTCTTTTTGCGGGAATATTTCAACACTATAACAAACTATATACTAACAAAATATATATTTATTTCAGTCGTAGTAAGATTTCAAGTGCTCAATAGAAAAAGGTGCACATTGATTGCACAGGTTTGATAAATCATCGATAGCATTGTTATTGTTGATATAGGTTATGACGTAAATGCAGGAAACCGTAACAATTAATAAGTTTTAGGCAAGAGACACACCCCCACTACAATGTAGATAATATGAATATTAATAAATAATATTCAAGAAACATTACACTAACAATTCTAATCGGGAAATTAATTTAATTCAACGAAACGATTTAATTCGATGTTTAATATGCTTAAAGACTTGAATTGAATTCGTAATGGTGTTGGGATGTTTATGCTTCGATAGTTATGTAAGATTATTATTATTTATAGACACACTCAAGTATTAAGTATTTGTGATCTAAGTACACACATTCTGATTTATATTTATACATTATATTTGTTTTATGTTTTATAATCGACAAAGCGCCACCATTTAAACAACTTTATCCAAAATTTAATTATCACAGTATTCAAATAAGATTAGAATTAAAAAAATCATGGCGCCAAGAAAGGTACATTTATATCAAATACAACAAAATTTATACCTAAATAAAGCAATTTAAAAAATTGAGATTTAAACATTGTAATGGTTGAACATTTTGGTATTTTAGGTATTTTTCTGAGTTAAAATTGTAACTAGAAAAATTTTCGGGTTCTTTTATCTTCTTGTGGGTGTCATTTCATCTTCTATTTGGCATAAATATGTACTTAATATATACTTTGTAGAGTCAGAGGAACTGGTGTCCTCGTGATATTGCTAGACCGCTCTCGTTTATTTTCGATTCATTTTTATCAAGTTTGGCGATTCGATGAAAAAGTAACCACTCATTGCTAGATGCCAAATAAAACATGAGGCAGAAAAGTCGCAAGTGCATTTTTTTAAGTCTTCAGGTTTATGAGATATAATTCAATTAAGGAGAATTGTAGAGACTCCCCTAAGTGTATGAGGTACACGATCTGGACATTCAATTTATGTTTGACCATTTTCATCTTTTTAATAAACCATAGAACTTTAGAAATAGTTCCACGATAAAATGATGTTTCTTTTTTAATAGTTTTTTAGTAAATATGAAAAATAGTTGTAATATTAGAGTTAGTTAATATTCCAAGTACGGGTTCTCCTGGCATTCTGTTTAGTAAGTTAATCACGCTTACAGGAAATTAAAAAATAAAATTATTATTTTAATAAGTAATAGATCTTCAAAATAATTTTTTAGCACGTAATTAAATTTTTTAATAATTATATAAACTGGATAACTAAAAATAATTATTTCCAGATATGTATAATTAAATCCACATAAATTAACAAAAAAGTATTAATGACCATAAATCTTCTGAAACTTGGTCAAGTTTGAAAAATGATCAATTATCTTTAATGAGGAACATTGAACAAGTCAAAAACGCGTAATTGTTGGTGCTAAACCAAGAACAACTACGTTGTCATTGAAAGTAACCTGCTTCGTTATTTTAACTTATACAATTTCAACAAAACTTCTCGAAATACACACGTAGTACAATACATTAGTAAATGCTAAGGCGTGTTTTGATCGAGTTTAAAGCTTTTTGGCGTGGTTTACTTATAGTACACGAGCTATTTAATATTTTCGTTTAAAAGATGTTTTCGACCACATGTTAGGTTAATTTTTAATGATGAAAATAACTTCCTGTTATGAGCACATAGGTCGGAAAACATTGCCAAATTTTAATTTTTACTACTGCGTCTTCTATCTTTAACCTATTCCGTTAACCTAATACGTTAAAGTGAGCATTTTTCGCAAACTAAATTAATGTGAATCACTTATCTTAGATAAATTTATTTAGATAATGTGCACTTTTGCATCTATATATCCAGTAGATAAGATAATATAAGTGATATCAATTTGCATGATAAAATAAATTTATGTAATACCAAAAAAAAAATAAGGAAATGCGTAATTTTTTGGTCACAACTTTGCAAAAATCAATAGATTTAATACTTGATAAAGTAAATTTGTCACCAACGTGTTTATAAATAGATGAAACAAACTTATTCAGCTAAATTTCTCTGCAAATTTAGCGATACGTTTAACCTCCATTTTGTGACGTTTATTGTGTTTATTCATTTTTTCCTTAATTCATCAAGTCCTTACTCAAGTAATTTTGTATATAGCTCAAGAAAACAAAAGTCGAATCACTCCACGTATACAAACTACTATTACTCATTATTACTATTAATACTCATTATTTATAATCAGCTTTTGTTTTTTGTTATTGTATTTATTGACATTGTCGAAAATGAAGCAGAAAAATATTATTAATTGAATTTTATTTCTAAGAATATTTCTACTTTTAATTGACTAATTGACAAGGTGTTAAAGATAAAGACGTGTTGATAAAAAAATTGCGTTTATCATTTGTGATTATCAAGCTTACAATGTTTACACGAAATTTCACGTAATGTTATTTTATAGCAAACTACTGAATGTTGTTCGAACAGGTGTAAGTATTATGGATCATATCTCAAAAAGGACATTATTACTTCGAGGAAAACTAATTTGTCTCGATTAGAGGTACTTCAATGTTTCTATCAAGTTAGTGAATCACGTTTGAATTGCACCAACTGACCAAGTAAGATTTATACGGAATCGCTTTTTGTAAGGAACAAAGTGGGGAAACTACAGTTAAGATTAGTTTAACGACAAAATGGTGATGATTCATAGGAAAATTATAAAATCATGTATAAATTGAGTTTTATATCAATACTGAAACTATCTTTTCAATTATTAATATTTTTATTTAGTTTATTGAGTATATAATTAAGTATGTAGTTTTAAATGATTCGTTTTATGAATGTAAGTGTAAAGAGGTAAACAATTCAATAATTAACGTAATATTGTGAAAAAATAAAATTGACGTAATTTTACTTGACAATGAAAATAATTAAGTTAAATAAAGAAATTGGGTTCTTAAGGAAACGTTTTCAGGAACTAAGTAATTAAATTAGATAACACTAACAACCATAAATTAAAACAGTAGTCCTAAAATGTATTGCCAAAAGTAATAATATTTAGCGAGTAATTATTTTGTAAAGATTATATTTCCGGTGACGCGAACATGTGTTGCTTATTATACTCTTTCAAAAATGTAAATAAATAATAAACTGTTAAGTGTGTAATTAGTAGTTTCAATAAGATCTTGTAAATCATAATAAAAAATTGTTTTACTTTAGTTTATGCTGTAAATGTTGTCAAGTATGGGAAAAGAGAAAACTTACTTTTCCTAATTGCGATGTAAATCATGAACGAAACTACGATAATGAAAGTTAATAGTGTGCGGGAAAAAATAATGGAAACGAGATGTCGAAAAGAAAATCAAGCGATCATGTGGAAAGAGTAAGATTATAGTAAAACTAAATCATTAATCCAATAAAGGTCAGGCATAAAAAATCAATTAAAATTCAAATACAATTATTTTCCTCTACACCCACAAATTGCAAAATCTTCCAAACCAATTTGTACGGACCTAATTGTAAGTGGAAGAAATTTGAAACAGATACAAAGAAGATCATACCAAAATAATAACGAAACACTTTAATTTGGCACTCCTTTCCGAAGTCACCATTGATGTTATTACAAAGGTATATGACAGAGATTATGCCAGAATTTAGCAAGAGGATTTACGACAACTCACAGACCCATTTGTGAATTAGTTCCAAATTATATCGTTCTTCTCCAAACACTTTGCCCAGATACTGGCATAAACGGGAAAAGTATGGCAAAGAATATCTTCATCAATTTCTTCTCAGCACAGTAACTTTAAAGTAACATGGTGAAGGCTTAATGGAGAGGTGACGTACCTTAAACTGTCCTATGCACATTTAATTAGACTTTAATTAGTAGGAAAATTCCATGACCAGCTTACATCTTGTTGGCTCCTTTGCTACCACCATATATTTAGTTTTTGACCATGTTTTCGTCAAGACAACCTTTGTAACGATTGTAACGAATGATAGATTGGTAAACCTAATTGCCAAAAAGTATTAATCCTTACGGAGTGAGACGACATTGCCACTTTTCTCTACCACACTCCATTTGCGTATTCTAGTCGTTTCAAAAAGATCCTCTTTTCCTACAACTTTCTTAGGAAAATAAATTTTGTATGTTATTGTTAACGCACTCATCTCGACATTATATTGATGGCATTTTGATAAACATCTACATTCACCCCAAAGCACAAAATGTCCAAAAATAAAAAAGCTTTTTATTTGTTGTGTTTAATTATTACTATGAAGATTATTATTTAAAAACTAAATAAATTATTCGAGTTCTGAAGGAGAATCATTTCCTCTCCTTTCCGAAAGAGGCTTATATTTTTTAAATAAGTATAGACTCAAGTAAGAACCGTCTTCGATAATACAGTTGAATACACATTTGTAGAAAAACCACCAAGATTTTTAAAAAATCTCGAGGAATAAAATAGATTTGAATGTATCGTAATACGATGATATTTTCTCTGATATAGTTAAAATATCAAAGAAAATATAAGTTTCAACGTTGCAACAAACTGAATGTAGGGCCAACCGTTAATTAAATCATCTTATATATACATATATATTTTTTTTAACTCTAATTGACAATAATAATTAAATTAAATGATCTATTATCATAAAAGACTCTGTTATTTTTTTTAGCTGCGCATCACATCAGCAACTATCTAGGTCGCCAGTAAATATACGTCACAAGTATATTTTTGCAAATTTTACGATCGTTCTTTGGTCGACTATACAAACGATGTTCGTTATCAAAGTCTACCGTTGTTTATTTATCTACCTGTTACAATTAAAGGAATAAAAACTAAAAGTAACGCAGTAGAATGATTTCGCACTTTTCCAAAGAATTCTCCTAAACAATCATTGATTTAGAATCCAAATTTAACAAATTTATTTATTGAAGATAATTTATATCCACTCAAAAATTAAATTGGATTTTTATATTTTTTATGTTAAGAAAAGCAAAAATGGGATGAATAGGTCTTTCATTTATCAATGAATGAAAGACTGACGTCAGCAATATCACCAAGGTTATCATCAACATGAACGGACTTTTTAGGACTTTTTCATTTCATTCAATTTTTTGCAACTATAGAAAATCTGACAATCATAAATGCGTCACAGAATTTAATTTATCTTCATTTCAGTCTTTACTTTAAAAATTAATCTAATTAAATCCAAATGTATGGAGACGAAAATTTTATTAAATGTATACCTAGAACTTTTACAGTTAATCCTAAAACTTTATTTGTTGTTCACATGTAATGGCATTAATTTAAAAGCTATTACTGAAAGTTCAAGTTGATTAAAAAGTTCTAATAGCTATACTGGATGTTGTAAAATGGATTTTCATGAATGAGAAAAAGTTGAAAAATATTTTTTCTTGGAAGAGAATTTAAACTTTCATAACAACGTTTCCACTTAACCCATATTGCCCGGAGATAAGGTCCATAGATCGTGGTGGTATAGGTGTAAAACCCCGGGGGTTCTTCTGGTATTGCACTTGACATCGTTTTCAGACGACTTGAAAATGATGACATACTAATATAGCACCCGGGATATTCACTTCAGTAATGAAAATTCGTTATAACCTGATGGTGATTATTTTATATTCCTCAGCTGATTTTCGTTTTATACACAACATAAAACGATCAATAAATATTGTGAAACGTAATAATGCGATGATTTTACTTTAACACAACATCGAAAAAAAAAGCACAAACACTACAAGTCAACACTGTTGAAATCCACTTATAACATAAACGCAACGCAGTTTGATGATCTTATTAGGGCTCTTGTAACGCGACCAGTCTAAATAAATTGGAAAACACGAAATAAAGTACATAATATTTACACATCACGGTTTATCTCGTTGTATAGTTCATTAAACATGTTTGTCTGGGTCCACGTCTGCATATTAATCGCGAGTTACGCAAAATAAACCGACCGGCAACAAAGAGGTGGGTTGGAGAATGATAGAATACCATGGTCGGAATGCAATTTTCATGTCCGCACGGGTGCACGTGTTATCGACACCTCACCGTAATGAGATTTCGTACCAGTTTTTATGCACTAATATACCAGGTTTCCAATCGGATATGAACTTGTGTTGAATGCACCACAACAACCAGCCAATAGTATTTTTAAACGTTGTAAAATTTGCGTCTGTTAAACTTTAATTGAAAATGTAAAGGGGTGTCAATGCGATGAATTGACCAAATATTCAACATGGTATTCGACTTTGTTAACTAAATTGAAATATCAAAGGTTTCCTAGTACCATTTCGACATTACGAATTTCGACGTTCAGCTAGAACGTGTCTTGTCGAAAAGCCACTGTGGCCACTACATGCTCGAACAATCGGTGGTTAGCTTTAATTAACAAGAGAGCTTCTATGTAATACAGTATGTTGCATAAATATAATATTGAATTACCTATATTATAATATCATAAACCTGAAAATCGATATACCTAGTTTTATTGTCGTCATGTTTAAAAAATTATTAGGTTACGTTTGAATGATAGATAATTATATGCACTTCAGCAAAAATGTAGTTAATTAAAATGCGGTTGTAATTGAATATTGATAAACTCTTAAGAATTTTGTTGTGAATTACAAAATGAAAACCTCGATTTAATTAAAACTTCGAGCGAGACACTTTGTACCGTTGCTTACTAATTTCCTGCATCTTTTGATAACATCAGCAATCGCTTTGCTTTCAATAACTACGTATTGAGTAGAAAATAAAGAAATTTTACCGTGAATTAGTCTGAGTAATAAGATCGATTAAAAACTAAATAAGCATTTTTTTACATCATAACATACAAATACTATTCACGTAGTATATTACGTAATTAAAGAATTTATTAAACCAACCGAAAACAATAAAGAATTTTCCTGGTATTCCTAATATTGTTGTCACCGTATTTACTGTTTTACAAACATCAACAAAAAAGTAAGTTCATAGTAATGTTAAATGTATACAAATGACTTAGTTTGTTTTATGATACCAAAATTCTTTTAAGTTGTATTTTATAATGTGAAAGATTTATTACATACAAAAGTAAGTGCAAACGAATTAAATTATTTGTTAAATTCCCCGCTTCTTAGTCATAAACAAAACTCTAACTAAATGTTTTAATTAAAGCTTTTAGATGATTTTATTAATGTTACTTTATTTGAAATAACATAATACACATTTAATCCAAAGTTTATTTCTGATTTTGTAAATAATTTACCTTAATTAATTTGGCCTAAATTTAACTAGAATGTTCTATTTCTCTTTCATATTTACATATAGAGTTGAACATCGATATGAATACAAAATTTATTTAGTAAATTTAAGTGTTTTTCACACCAGACATAAATAGTAATATTCACAGGTTTTTTTTTATACGTAACGGATATAGTGGATAATCCCAAAGCTAAGTGGTATTATTTGTTTTTCTGAAAAATTAACACTGCCACATGATACAAGTCACGTATCTGAAGTATGTTAAATATAGCGTAAGGGAACAACCATTTACAATGACGTTTTGATTACATCTTCCGTTCAAATTACGGTCGTGCCAAAAAAATCGCACGTACACAAAAATATTTATTAGAAAAAATAGAAACATTTTTTCCTTACAGTAATTGTTCTTACGTAATTTAATACAGCAATAAAATTTTATTTGTCTGTTTACAGTTTTAAAAATAAATCAAAATCAGGTTTTTTTGTTTGTAGACTTAACATCATAAACTGAATTAAAAGGTAATTATAAGATTTTTAGAATCAAGACAAAATAAAAATCTATTATAACGCCAGAGCTTCGAGATACTCGTCATTGTAATGAAAAATGTGGTTCAGTGTATCATAAAAGATTTACTTCAAGGTGTTTAAAAGCATCCTCTAAAGTTAAAGCATATTAAAAGAAGTATTAAAAAAATGTTGTAGTGCTCGATCCAAAACGATCAAAATATAACACCTCAAACAATTTCTAAGTTCTAAGTTCATGTGAAAAAAAACCTGGGTCGGATTATAAGATGGACTTTGATGAAAATAATACAGTAAAAGTATTTAAATAATACTCGAAATGATCGTAAATAATGTTTTTTTATTTGTATATGGTATACATGACTTTTAATGATGTTGGAGGTTAACTAACTTTTAGGCTACAAAGTTATATTTTCACTTATATCTCATAAACGAAAAGCTGTTTAATAGACCAATTAAAACGGTCTCAAAGAAGATACGTTAAGCTTCAATTTAACATAAATATCGTTTATTGGTTCCTATAAATAAAGTAGATATGGTTTCTTTAAACTTTTCAATTTTTACAGATGTGTTGTCAAACCACCTATTTTTAGGTTTTGTTGCAAAAAAAATGCTTTTCTCCCAAATTTTATATATCAACTCATAAATCATTATAATGTCATAAAGAAGATACTTCAAAATTTTATTTGGCACAAACATTGTTTTTAATTCCTATAAACAAAATTGATATGATTTTTGCTTTGTATTTTTAACGATGTCATCTATAATTACCTATTTTCGGGTGAAGTTCAAAAAAAATTCTCGTTACTGTTATCGATTAACTAATACATCATTACATGGTGTTAAAGAGGATACTTTAAACTTTAGGTTGGCATATGAATTTTTTGTTAATTAGAATTGTTGGATATCGTTTTTGATGTTCAAACTATAGTAAAACGTGTCTAAAACTATGTTAATTCACGCTAATATGATATTCATAAAATTTAAAAAGTAAATAAATCAAAACAATTGCTGTAATCAGTAATTCATGTTTTTCACAAATAATGTCAGGTTATCGATACGTAAATAAATTGGTAAACAGTAAAATTGTAAACAATAATAAGCATGCTGTTTATAACGTTTAGTTGCGATAAACATTTTGCATTAGAGTAATAATGTTTAGTGTGCATTTATTTTAAGTGATTAGATAAAATCTGGTTAGATACTGTACAAATTTATTAATGGAATAAAGTTTAATTTAAATTACATATTATAGTCCTTATAAAATGCTACATTTAGACTGATAACCCTGATTTAATCAAGTTTTAATGAAGGATTTATTAATGTTCTACTTCTATTTTTTTTATAAACAATCCCATTTAATTATCGTAGTACAATTAAGTGTAATGGAATATTACAGTGCACAGTAGGGACGCGTGTTAAACAATAAGATTATTTGCAGTTCTCATTGTTGACCTCTTTTGGTAATTTGCACTGTCTACATATAATAATATTGAAAATTCTACTAATTGAGGTCACAAGTCTGAATCCACATACATGAAAATAAAATATCAATCGCTTAATTTCTGGTCTTTATTTATAAATAGCGTTAAATATATCAACATAATATTAATTTCACGATTAACACTGACCAATACTATCTCCAACTGGATACAAAATAACAAATTCTAAAATTATATTTTGTCATTCGATACATATTTCAAGGTTAATTACGATCACAGAATAATAATTTCATCTATATTACTGATGCGTATTCGGACTATTGAATTTTTTGCAAACAATAAAACTCTCGAAATAGGTCACGTTGCTTCCCACCTGACTGAGTTTTCGGTTCAATCAACCGGAACAAATGTCTTTAAATTGAATAAAACAAATCCAACGTGTAAAACTCGATAATACACCCGTGAATGATTGCGTGGTACACTTAATATAAATGATTTGTTGATAACGTAACAAGATCACAACGCTTTTACTATTTATTTCAAGAACTTTATTTATTACCAATGCTTGTCAAGATCACTATACAAACGATAGTTTAGTTGTTTTCCGAATACCGTCTAAACCGCGTGTTTTGATTCGAAAACCTTCGATAGTCTAAAATAAATTTTGTTAATGTTGATCAACAAGAACATTTTTCTTTAATTCGGTACAAATGTTTACATATTATCCACATTATATTAAGGCGTATAAAGAATTTTAATTTTAATAAAAAGAAAAGCAATTTTATTTTCCGTATCTCGCCCTACGAAGAATATTTATATATCAACACATTGTGTGACATTATCAGATAATTAAATCATCACACAATATCAGAACCGATATACAAAAAAAGTAAATTGTCGAAGGTAAGTTAATACGGTTTATTATTACTTTAACTGTCAGTGACAATGTGAATGATAACAACAGTTTAACGTATACAAATGTACGCTAAAACCTATAATTTTTTATCGGCCGTCCCTTAATCTGGTAATCTTGCCATAATAAATTACATTTGCGTGCGTCAGTACCTTAATGCTGTGAGCGTGACGTCTATAAAACAATTCCTCGTTCCATCGATGGAATTTCGCTTTTCGAGCATTGCAGCAAATATGAAACGACAACCGATAAAGAATTCGAATTTCGTAAGGAAGTAGTATAATTAGGGACATACTTGGAGCGATAAGAACTTTAAAACTTTAAAAATAAATAAACGACGTCCTTCGTAAAACTTATTAAGATAAGTGAAAAATGTATGGTGTAATTGGTTGTTGAGATATATTTGTACAATAATTGATTACATTTGTGATGTACTATAATTAAATGAGGAATAAATAGGATTGAGGAACTAACCACTATTCACCGCTATTGGGATTTCAAAGGCTTTCGTAGCATTTTACTGTATAAGCTAAAATCAATATCCGTTTTCATGACGTTTCCGCATGTGATCGTGTCGTCGAAAAAATCCGGACCTACATAAATGGGTTTGAGTAAAAATACAAACGAAACGAACTTTATAAAATAAAATCGAGGAACAAAGCCGAAGAAAGACTGTCAGCAACGGACATCCCCACCGTTATTTACTCGAGAAGAAGAAAAGTATCGAAGTCAATCGGTTTGTTTTTACATCGTCTAGACCCTGAGGGATATCTTTGGAAATAGCGGGACTTAACGGTTTGTGGCCGTAAAAGAAAGGAGCAGTAAGAAAAATAACCAAGAATATAAACACCTCCCCCTATTTTTATTTATTTTTTTACGTTACGAACGAGAAGATACATGTTAAAAAAAATATTTTAAGAGTCTTTGTTCGGAGACAGGTAGCGTTTAAGTCGGTTCTTGATGGTAGTAAACATAACATGAATCAACAGGAGAGACGATTGCTGGGATGATCGTTCACATTCGATATACTATAAATGGAGATTCACCAGAATGTTTCAAGGAAACTACGTTGACAAATCCCTTCAGAGGATTCCGCTTCACGTTCAATTATCTCCTGTAAGCCGCTCCTATTGAAACGGATACATGCACAAGATAACAGATATCCGCGTTTGGATATGTTGTTGAATCGTCCCCATCACGTTACGACATACACGAGATTGCTTGAATAGATATCCAACTACTCGACAAATATTTCCTTGATGCTCCTATTTCAAATGTACGAGCAAAAAAGTTGACGTAATCCAAAATGTGTTTTGAAAACACCTTTTTGACATCACTTTTTCTTCTAAATCGATCATAACTTTATTATGGCAGGTGAATACTCCCCGGTTTATTTTTGCAACATCAAAAATAATGAATGTTTAGAAATTCTCTCTGAAGTGTAGCGTCATGACGCAGTTCTTTAATGGAGTGTTTACTCCAGCCACGGGTCTTTTCCTGGAATTACCGACAAACATATCTCCCACACTCATTGATCAAATCGGTTCATTCAAACAATATGTGGGCATATACGCAACAATAATAACCATTAATTAATTTGGGAATGTGTTGAATGCAAATTTTGTGATTTAAACCTTTTGTGGCTTTAAGCCTATTTCGGACACTAAGTTTTTCAATAGTTATAATATAAGGAAAAACGGACAGCAACCAATTATAGGCTAAATTAATATAGTCATGAATAATAATTACAACTAAGTTCATGTAGATGTTCCATAGAATCAATAAGGGAGATTCTCCAAAGAAGTTTATTTTATTATTCGTGTTAGAAAATTCGTGATTAAACATTTTCAGGAAAGAAAATGTATACGAAAGATTGCAAACATTGATATCGTTGGTGCTGGAGAAGCCAAAAATCGCTCATAACAATTTCTTTAGTGGACCAGAACAGCGATATTTAGTACGAAAAAGGCAATTGCACCACAGCTGGGTATTCAAATAAGTTAGAAAAGAAAGATAGTGTGTCCGGAATATGCTTCATAATGCAAATTGAAATGGTAGAAAGACATGAAATTAATGTATTAAGAAAAAATGGTAATAATGCTGATAAGAAAGCTAAAAAAACTCCAAGCGAATACCTCGTACAACGTAAATGTTTTATAATTGCATAATTTCGCAATGTATAAATTTATTTTGTTCATTTTCTGATTTTGTCACGTTATATAAATCTCTAGAAATGGGAATCATATCTCATAAGTGTATGTGAGCTATGTAAACGACCACGGAAATCCCTCCCAATTCCCATCTTGGAATAAGGAATGAAACTCTAAGAGCGAAACTCCAATATTCTCAACTACTAAAATATTGTTATTAGAGCAATGTCTGGAATATTATTTATTACAAACGATGAACATAAATAATCTTAAATTCCAAGTTTTCCAAATAACTTTACAGACTTGGATTGTGAATTGTACATTATAATAAAAATGTTTGGAGACTAAATCGTATTTTTTTTGTAACCAAGTTTAATGATTATTTTGAAAATTACACGATTTTAATATTTTTACCTTAATAACAATGATGATAACTATAGAACTATTTTTCTAAATATTCTATTCCTCAACTGTACACTTTGAGTTTAGTTTAATTACATAAACTTAGATGAAAAATTCGATAAAGCTTGATTTGTTTTGAAACCAAGATATACATCTGTGACAACTAGATTGCTACAGTGTATAACTTGAAGGATGGAAAATAAATAAAATGTGATGGGCAAAATAAATATGACACTCAACAAAAATTGGAGGATTTATAAATTGGTTTTCTTGAATACTTGATGATATTTTCCTAAATAAATTGAAATGATTCATACATTGAGTTCTTAGTTATTGGTAAATAGAGCAATGTTTTCCTTAATTATCGGATGTGTTATAACCTGCAATGCAATTAAATTGGCAATGTCAAGTTACAATTAACGATCTTGAGGAGATTGCATAGTTTACGAGAAGAGACTGCTTGAAGGTTAGATCCTTCAGGTTTATTCTGCTGTGTAATAATCATTATCAAAATTTTAAGCAATAAGAATCCGTAAGCCGATAATATCGCAATCGCAGATCAGAGAAAAATGCATCTTTAAAGCAGACGCAAAATAATAACTTGCATTTTTTATCAATACTGACAGAATTTGAAAAAAGATGCATACTGGCATTTCATAAAAGAGAAGATAATAAAGATTACTCAAATTATAAAGGTAAATTAAGTGTACTAAAACTAGAAAATTAAAAGATGTTGTAGAACCAACATTATTCGAACTACAAATTGGATCTAGGAAAGGGATAGGTATTTAGGACAATTGGCAGAAAAATGCATACATAAGGTAGAAACATGACCCTTATGGACCTCGAAAATGTTTTTGATAGGGTGCCTAGAGATAGAGTGCTCTTTTGATAGAGGAGTAAAAAATAAATTAGTGAAGATGATTGAAAGTGTATATAACAACAGTACGAACTACAAAACCTATACAAGTTTGTAGATTTTGAGAGCTTCTGGCATTAGAAGTCATTAGTTGATTCATTCCATAATGATTCTAAATATATGTCGTTTATTTGTGATCGTTTTTTTCCTAGGTATTATGAATAAAACATCCTATAATATAAAAGTGTGGTTTCATTGTGCGACGGTTGAAATATACTTTGCTTTAGGTTATTATTAATATTTGAATTATAACCTCTCGATTATAAACAGGAGAGTTCTTATGGTATAATAATGAGGGTTACACCCACATTTACGTAGTAAAGATGTGGATAGAAAGTGGTTACCACCTACTTATGGATATCAACGTCAGTGATTGGGCCCACTTTCTATACCTTGTTTTGTAGTTTTGATCGTTTGCATAAATACCAATTCATGCGGAAAGAAAAAAATAAATGGGTGGGTATAAATCATCAGAGTTCACTGTATATTTTTATACCACGTACAAATTTCATTGGCAATTTCACTTGTGTCATACAAGGCGAGTCAGGGAAACGAGAAATCGTGAGAATTTCAATAAGTTTTAATAGAAATTTTATAAAAATTACAAGTCATAGCGTAAATATTTAATATACAGTTGGTAAAGTAATCGGCGCAATATAATTGGAGTTCAAGCGATGTTATAAGCAATTAAGTTTAATCCTCTTGGATAAATCGGTGCCTCATTAACCGGGACGAAAAGTAAACATTCTAAAAAGATACACTTAAAACTTACCTTCAAGGACGCCATATCCGATACTGAACGATGTGTTTGTATAGTTTCGAGTTGGTCTAAGCACCAATCTAATTCTTCCATCGTTTCAAGTGCCATTTTCATGTATGAATCATCTAAAATTGAGTTTAAAAATTATTTATTAAAATTTAGAAACAAAATTACAAAAAAAAATTTGAGTAACCTTTATGCAATTTAAATCTTCGCAACACCATTTCAAAAATAAAAGAAACTTATTAATTGTATAAAAATGATTCGAAATTGTGCAACTTGTAAACGTAAAAACAATTGTAACCTTAGTTAGGTACTAAGGTATAACGTAACTTTTTGTTAAACGTTTATCGCTTTTTCCTTATTATCTATGGAATTTAAAAATCGCGGTGCATCCTGATGTAATTCAAATATTTTTTTATTTATCGTATTTTATATATTTTTTTTTATTTGGTTGAATCATATATAGTAATGATATAATTTAAATAAATTAATCAATTTATTTCTTTAAAGTAACAAATGTTGGGTTGTCTATGTACTTTGTAAAGATAATGATAACGGCCTTTAACATGTCATAATAATCCGTTTATAACTTGTTTACGCCATGTTCTACGTGTTATAATTTATTGCATACAATACTGTACATGGTAATAGCTTAAATACATGTTTTGAAACCGTAAAATTGAGCGATTTTTAGACGTTTTCGTTCTAAATTTAGAACTGATCATATAAAAATTAATTAAGTTAGCTTTAAGTTAACTAGAACATAAATCGTTTATTTTTAACTGATTATTTTAGTTCCGAAATTAAGGTTTCTATATAGATATAGAATTTAGAGAAATATAAAGGAATCGTATTTCTTGGTAAAGTTATTACTCTGAGTGAACCATTCAAGGAATTCATTTATTTATTTCTTGTTCTCAGACACTAAGTAACAACAAAGTATATATATACATATAACAATGAGTTTGTTTAAATCAAAGGAAAATAATGTGGAACGTTTAAATTGCCGCGTCATTTGGTCCTACCTACCAACTGGTTTCGTAAATCAACCTTAAAGGTCAGTTACTGACGTCACAATAGCGGAATAGCAGGATTTAAAAGAAATGAAAGAAAAGAGTCTCAAGGGAATTTTCATTTAGATTTTTATATACAATGGGATGTAAAGTCGAGTTATTCAGATTAAAATTAATTTTTTCCCATTATATAACATAATAATGTATTCTAATACTTTTTAATAATAAAAATGTGCTCTTAATAGGTAAAACCTCGACATAGCGGATTAATACGGGGAAGGGAGTGTCCGTTATAGCCAAAAAAATATAGGTACAACAATCTAGCGCTAATTAACAACTAAAACTAACACTAGACCTAGAACTAGAAATATGCGGCTCTTAAGACGGCTAAACACGAATATTTCTAGTTCTAAGTATAGCGGTCGTTGTAATACTAGTGTTAGTTCTACTCTTAATTATTATTCAGAGCTAGATTGTTGTATATTTTTATTGAAGTAAAAGCGTCTGAAGACACACGGCTAAACCCGAATGTTTCTAGTTCAGTTTTAGTTCAATAAAAAATATACAACAATCTAATGCTGAATAATAACTAAAACTACCGTCCTTGATTTATGTTATATACAGACAACTCGGAGAATAATATAACTTAAAACTATTTTGTTCGTTATATCTGAAGTCCGTTATATCAAAATTTTACTGTACTTTTAAAATTAGATTAACGAAGATTTAAATTAGATTTATTTAGAATATCTACAATTAATAATTCTATTTTTTCTCATACCTCCGTAATTAACATTTCTGGGTGGTGGTGGTGCAGTTGCTGCAGCCCCTGATGATCGACGAGATCTAAAAAACGAAGAAAAAACGTGATCTTAATTTACATCCAATTTATTACTCAGAAAATCGTTACTGGCTCCTCCACCATAAAAGTCATTAAGAGAGAATTTTGGTATTAATTTTAGCTTTGTAGAATAAAATAAATAGAAAGTTATATCAGATTGATATTCTTTTTAAAGCGATCTCGTTGCACAATTTATATTTTATATAAATTAATGGAATAGATGGAAAGGTAAATAGCCTTGAACTTTCAAGCGTACTGACCAACTGTAACGAACAGAGCGGACAGGTAAATATAATCAGGATGATGGAAGAGTTTGTTAACTGGACAATGTTTGATCGAAAAGTTACGTGTTGAACTTAGTTTTCAAATCATTGCAAGTATGTTTCTAATATGATTAAAAAAGCTACACTTTACCAATTTTTTTCATCCAAACAAACATTCTTTATTATTATCCATTTATTTCAGATGGAAAACAACGAATTAAAGTTAATTATGCATATACCGCGCGTAGTTTCCTGTATGTATTCATAATTTGTATTACACTCATTTATCTGCACGTGGTTTTGTCAACCTTGCTATTACATCGTGAGTAGGCAGATGCTTAATGATCTCGGTGACAAAACAAATGGAATGCACTTTATATAACTTTAGGTTAAAATTTGTTCATTTATTTTTCTTAGGTGATATTTAATTTACCTTTTATTGACATGTTTGAAAACGGCCCCTCTTATAAGGTCAAAGATCGACGTTCGTTAATTAATTAGAATCGAAGTTTGGGTGAACATTTTATGTAAACTTAGCTTGAAAGCTGCCTACAGCAAGCAAGCACCTGATATTGGAAACAAACGTCGATTACGACCCGTCGCTCATAAAAGCGCTCAAAAACAGAACCCCGAAATATTAATTTTCGTTTCAAAAATTTTCATACTCGTAAATCCGTACCGACATGCAAAGCTTGTTTCGAAAACATTCTCCAAATGCAAAATGTTTTGTGGAATACCGATCGTTATTATTATTGGAATAGTCGAATTTGCGTATTTACGCAGAAATCTAGTTTGAAATTCGGTATCATGTAACATGTTAAGTAATAAGTCATAATATTAATAGATTGAACCAGAAAAACATCACGATCATTTTGTACTCGATTAAATAAATAACTTGACTTTTAATGATATAATAAATTATTAAAATTATCGATTTGAACATACCGTAAATTACTTATTTATTGATGTAAACAGAGCAAAAGTTCGGGGAAATAATGTAAGCTTCAAATACGACCAAAAAAAAGGTTAAACACGTTATTTTGACATTAATTGAGGTGAAACTGGACGGTTTATGTGATTATATTTTTTGAATTGACATTTGAATTGCAAAATATCGATTGAAAATATCAAATAATGAGTTACAGGAAACACATAGTTGATTTTTGATGCTATTTCTCCCAAATAGATTCAAATTCAAATGAAAAAGTTTTTTTTAAGTAGATTAATATGCAATAACATAAAACAAAATTTAGAAAATTTGGTATTAAAGAACAAAGAGGGACTTTATCCCTTTGTTGCTATCATTAACGTATTACATCAACATAGATTATTTCAGTATAAAATCACATTTATAGAAGATATAAAGTCCCAGTAATTTAATCAATTTCATCTTTGCTCTATGGTATGTCGTATTTTTATGGACAATGATTGGTAGTAAAGTGCACATCTCAGGTTTATTTATTTAAGTTGTTTACACTTACTGGAACTCAATGTCTCCTTAATGCTACTTGTTTAAGTGTTTCCCACTAATTAGCTTATTAGCGCAGGGAAGATATCGTCTCATAATACGAGAATAGTTTTAACTTAATTGGGAGGCAACTTCAGCATGTACTAAAACACTCATAAAGCCAGTTAAATTAAATTGATGGAGTAAACTATCATTCTGTAATACTTCTATCATTCTACTACCTTTATAACTACTTTTATCCCAAGTTAATTTTTTTATTTTAATTGTTCAGTCTAAAACTAAAATCAGAAACAATTTAATTAGCGACGTAGAAATGAATAACTATTGATAACAAAATATGAATAGTCGCCAGTTCGCGATTCTGCGAACAACTTGTGAAATATTATTTGGAATTAGGACATTTAATAAAGTTCGTACGGGGTATTTTCATATTATTGCGTTGATTCTTCCTGGTATAAAATTTACGATTTATTTTGCAGCACAATAACAGTTCTCTGAATATCTTTGTGACATCCGACCAGCTAACATGTAAAGTTAGTATTTTCAGTAATATCACCACAATTATAATTTTGGAACAAAAAATTATTTCCTTTACTCTCAATAAATAATGTTGTTTCAGTAAAATTTCGATTAATAATGAAAATTTTAAATCAAATTCACCATCCACAAATTTTTATGATAGAATTTTGAATTGATGAAAATGTCAAGCGTAAATCAATAAATCAGAGCAAGGATTTCATCGAAATAATAGATGGATATTTTCATCAAAACTGGAAAAATGTCAAAGTGCATACAATTTCTGTTTCGATGAAAAAAGTTGATGAAATTATCAAAACTTTAACTTCCAGAAGAGTTTATTTTGAGGCTCGAATTTTCAGTTTTGTTTGCAAAAACCCCGTTGAGCGATTTCTTGACCTCCTTTTAAACAGGAAAAGGGAAATAGACAATCTTAAAGATCGATATTCTGTATTCGATTGGGAAGAGAATATTTTAAGGTAAATTTTAATCGGTGAAAATATTTCAAAATCATTTAAAGAACAATAAATTTTCGTACGATTAAACAAATATTAGATGTTTGCCGAATTTCAATTTCCTAGTAGTAACAAATTTCCCCTGAATTACTAACTGTTTACATTCCAACCTATTTACAATGCTGAATTAAACCAAAACGGTAAGAATACAATAGGAAAAAGATTATACATTTTTATGTTGCTAAATAAACTTAATAAATATTATTAAAAAAAATGATTGAAAGAATAAATTCTTTCGTCGTTTATTTTCAAGAAACAATCCGCAAACGTATTAACGAGGTACGTAAATGTTATTTACTCGGGTCAAAGTTTCATAAACATACGGTAAACTCACTTGTTTGTGGGCACATTGGTGAGATGGAGAAAGTTGTTTCGAACGCTGCGTAAACTGGCAAGAATTTGTGCGAATGGCGTGACGATAAGGTCTTCCCCATGGCTGAAACAAGAAATAATCATAAATTTATTAGGATTTCTAATTTATTTAATTAGCATTTATATAATTTTCTTAATTTGGTATTGAATTTGTAATAAAATGCAAGTGAAAGTTTTTTTATTCAGATTAATTTCGAGAATTAGCAACATAATCCACAAATATATCATATAAATTTTGTGATTCATGGAAATAGAAATTTTAATTACCTTTATTACATATTAATTTTAAATTTATTTTTTCGATATCATTAATTCATTTAATATAATTAGAGTGGGTAAAATTCGTTATAATTTCGACTCTATTGACACTCAAAATGAGCTATACGAAGTGAATTACCCGTACAAAAGGTATTCATGGATCGAGCGCGTTGTCACTAAATGCATGCCATCGGTTGCATTTAGTGCATCTCTTTTGAAAATGGTCCAAGCGTACAATTTCAATTTTAACCCATTATACTCCAAAAACTAAATTTCTATGAGTCTAAATGTAACTTTTTGACTATTCACACCTACATATCATTACCAATAAATAAAAATGAAACCAAACAATACTTTATACCTTCTTCTCTCTCTGATTTTTCGATTGGGTTCGAATAATCCCATCTTGATTATTAAACAAGAGATGAAATGTCACACGGCTTTTTTTTGTTAAAGCGCGAATCACATAGCACGGATGTTGTAGTAATCTGCGTAAAATCGGGAACTGGCGCGGATTTGCAAAATTCTTGGGACGCGCAGAGGTAGTCTGTTTGCGTAACAGTTTCGGCTGGATTGTGTTTGAGTTTCTGACGTTGCCGACGTAAAATTTATGAAGTACATTGGTAACCGCGTGTTTATAATTAATCGGCTTAGCGAAAATAGCTTAAGCACGGGCCACAGCCTATAAGTGCGGTAATGTAAACGTCATTACGACCACGTTGATTGGCTCCGAATGGAACGTATATAACAAAATTTCGCGGTGCATCTGAATCTCTCGTTCGGATAATATAATTTTGGAAATGTTCCATTAACTACTAGTTTATCCAACTAACTATACCCTCATTGATTCAATTTTA
Source organism: Onthophagus taurus (assembly GCF_036711975.1). Lineage (NCBI taxonomy): Eukaryota > Metazoa > Arthropoda > Insecta > Coleoptera > Scarabaeidae > Onthophagus > Onthophagus taurus. The sequence goes on along the minus strand of NC_091967.1, from coordinate 15,509,696 downwards.
TTTTATTTTATTACTTAATTAGAGTAGCCGATTGATTGTTTGTAAATATATTATAGTGTAGCATTAAATTTCAAGATATAAATATTGCTTAATATATTAGAGGTTTAAAATTGATATAAAACATCGAACAAAGTCTAGCGGTCAAATCTATTTTCGTATGACGTATGTGAGTTATTGATGTGTTAAGATCTTCAAAAATTCAATTACGAATATCGATCATGCCAGCTCCGAAACGTTTTGTAAGTAGTAATAACACAAAAAAATTAAATAAATATAATTTAGAGTACAAAAAGTAGGGAATCAAGAAAATCTTTGGTATAAGTGCCATTTCAACTTATTTTGAGAAAAATCTTTTATAAAATGATGGTGCCAAATTTTAATTACAATTACTGAATACTGATTTGGAACAATTACATATTCTGAATTAGTCGAATCTACATTAATATCAACTGACAGATCGATCATGTTATGAGGTACAACCAATAATTAATTCGGATTGAATTTGCTGAAATAAAATGATTCATTATTTTGTCGATAAATTCGTCATGATTGAATATCAAAAAGAATATGTCGCAATAATTATATTATATATCATATATTATGACAACGTAAAATATCTTCAAGGGAATTTTAATATCAAACTAATAATTTTATTTAAAATATTGAACATATTCAAACAAGAATTGGTGTGTGAAAAATTCTACATGTAAATTTAAAAAGTGTCGTTATATGCTTAGCACCGTCGTCGTTATATCCTCAATCAAATGGTCAAGACGAAAGGTTTATGAATACCACGAAAATAAATTTATAAAAATCAAAACAGGAAGGAAGGTTGATAGATTTATTAAAAATATTTTTTATTTTCATGTCGAAATACGCGTGTGAAATTCTAGGAAACAAATCTCCATCAAAATCATTTCTAATTCTGATGGGGATAGATGCCAATTTGGATATGTTTAGTGTCACATTATCAAAATTTGTGCCAATTTGATTTCGAAGATCAGAAATAGTCGGGATTTGCGGAATGGTTTTGGGAAGAGGATTATTTTGAATACAACGCAAATGCATATTACAAATGATTTATTTGATGTTGATGCCTTGAATAATGTTTTACCTTAAGAATGACAAATGTGTATTACGTAGATGAGGTTGAATTAAGCCAAGCTTCTAAAGAGGAAGTCGTATATATGTTATACATTACAGAGCTAAACACACATTTTCACTTTATATCAGCTTAATTGATAGAGTTGAATTCAGACTTATAAAGTAATCATTTTTTATTATTCTACTATGTAGTAAGTTTTTTAAAACCTTTGTAAATCTTCTTTATGGTATATCTTAAAGTTACATACATTTTGGTCCAATAATGTCAATTTTCAATTAGATTCATATAAACTGTCTGTGGGCACCTTTGATTAGGCAGTTCTAAATAAGCCACGACTGCACGATTCCAGATTTGTGCCCACCCGAAGTATATTATTTTGATCAAATCGAAAACAATTTGGTATGTCGAGATTTTCATAATTTAGAAGCAATTTTGCTGTAACATAACTTAACTAAGATATATGTTAACTATTAGTAATATTGAAATACTATTATCATTAATTTATTATTAATATAGTAAAATAAAATGTAGGAAATTTAATAATTCGTTTAGAAATTATAGAAGCTAGGATATAAACAAAGATTTTAATTTAAATGTACAAATAGAACTTTATATTTCCTTTAGTATTGAGAACTCTATAAACTGGAGTGTTAGCATGGTTGCCTGCAAAGTAGGTACAATGTAACAATGTTGATTTAAGTGCAAATTTTAAATAGAATAGTTTTTGTATATTATTTTCAGTTCATTTTTATTTTTTAATTAATTATTCCAATTTTATTTGATATGAAAAAAAATACCATTATCTATTCTGTGACTGTAGACGAACTTTCTAAGTTTAAAAAAGAGAATTAAATCTTATTAGCTCCTTATTTTAAGGAGCTCCAGGCAATTCTTAATTATTTCCGACCAGTAGAAGAGAATTGAGACCTCGGAGGAAGAAGAGAACAAATCTAAATTTTTACATTTTTGGAAACTTTAACAAATGTCACAATTGTTAAGATAAAAAGTTTTGTTACAACTTTCTAAAGACTATAAAAAGAATTCTAAAAAATAATACTTTGTGCATTAATTCGTTAATTAATCCATTTTTAAATCCGTAACCCACGGAAACTTTGTCGTTGTATCTTTACTCTACTAACCTACATTTTTAGAAACTTGCTAAGATTAAGGAGTTTCTAGTGGTGCATTCCCGGGAGGTTATATTTAGAACTAACAACTACAATACAAGCAGTTGCGCTAGAAATACTTTACAACGCAAAAACCTTGTTATTTTTAATGAAGCTTTCATGTTATAACCTTAATAATATCTTGTATAATGAGTATCTCGTAACATATTGATTACAAATAAGAAAATGAGAGAGCAGCAGAAATGCAAAGCTAAATATATCAAGAAGCTTAATCCAATAGGTACCATTAAACTTTGGATAGATTAAATTTAGTTTATATAGTTGGTGAAATCGAATGAGCATTATCTATAGGGATTATCAATATTATTGAGTTGAAAATCTTGGATCAAACTTAATTAATCGAGACCTTCATGTATAATATTAGGCATAATTATTCAAGTAATTATAAAAGCAAGATTAAAAGAAAATCTGGATTTGAACTAAACAGAACCGATTTAGAACGGTTTAGATGTTGTAAGAACTAGTTGCGTAGTAGATTCAGTTCATCGAAACTGAATAGTTTACTAACAGTAGAGTTTGCCGTAAAATCCTAAACTTCTAAATTGATGTTTTTGGATAAAAGTTTTTATTATAACTGGAAATCGAAAAATGTTTCTAAAGTTGTTTTCTTCTGTGTGTCTTTCTAAAGAAGTAATTGAGATATTAAGGTGTAATAAAAAAAAATTTAATTTATATCAATATGCATTTTTGATGTGTTAAGTTTGTAAATACCTGTCATAAAATCATATCTTAAACAGTAACTGCTTCAGAATAAATTTAACCTAATTTCAACTAGAGATGGGCACGTGAGTGATTTTTTATGCCCGCTCATGTTTCAACCCACCAAAAATCCTTTTCTATAAACCATGATAATTTCATACATTGATTAGAAGACGCTATCCTGTATCTGTTATTGCTGCTTCTCCAGGGTCTAATGTTTTATCTTGATAACATATAATCATGAGCGATAAAGTGTTTTGAGAGAGGAAACAATTAGACGACCACTAAATCTATTTCACTTGGAAAAAGAATCTAAAATTAGAAATTGAAGTTAGGTAAAGACAATAAAATATAACATTGAAATTTTAGCATACTAGCTCATAAATTTTCATAAAGAATTGACACAAACTTATTATCAAAATAACTTAGGATTGTATCATGATATTTTTAATGCCACAGATGCCGTTCGTACAAATTACCGAAAGCAAGTTGTAGATAATACAACTTCCATAAGAAAACGTGACAAAAGTTGGAAGTATCTACTACCATAAGTAAAGTGTAACATAACAATGTTAATTGCACGATCAGATGATAATTTCGTATGATAATCTTCGCGTCATACGAAGAATAGTTTCGATGTTATGAATCCAATATAGCAAGATTTAAATTAATTTTAAAATCATTGTTAATTTTATAAGAAAAATTGATGACTTGTAGTGTAAGAGTTGACAATGTATCACCCACATTATTTTATCTTTTTAATATCGCACCAGAATCTTGTTGATACCTATCTAAACATTCATAAAACTTTGTACTTTGTAGATTACTGACCTGATTTCGTCATTAACAATAATAAATAATAAAGTTTAACGTTCGAAATCGTCTTGTTATCGCTATCACAAGAATTTTTACAACTTTTTGGTAGCAAGAACAATGCGTATCTGAAATTAAATTCATTATTATCTTGATGGAATTGTCAGAATGAATAAAAAATTGTCAAACATGTCATTTCTAATATAATTATTTAAAGAATTTAAAGGTTACACACACTATTACAACGATTTGTTTTAATCAATAAAATTTGCATTGTACAGGTGTCCCAAATTTGTTGTCCGCGTATGCTATTTTTGAAATTCAAAGAGATAGAAAAAAAGTAGCTTAGATGTCATGATCTCGTTTTTCGAAAATATCATGACATTTTTTCACACTTTAATTGGGGTTTCTTTACGATAAAGAAAACCAACATTCCTTCACGCTGTAATTGGGATTTAAAAAAAAAACTGACCTATCATAACATTACCCAATATTTTTGTCAGAGTTGATTTCTATTTGTAAACAAAACTAATCTAACTCAACTTTTTCAACTCTTTTCTTTTCTGAAACTTATTGCTCATTTTTTTAAATCTTACTACGTTAAAACACATTCTTTGATATTTTGATGAAACAGCGTAGAAACGATTTATCGACTTAAAAACATTGTTTTCCATCATCTCATAATGCTAATATATGGTTATCACTATAGCAACGTTAACGTTTAAATATAATATATGCTACAATCGTTTTAGAAAGAATGAGAAGAATTTTTGTTAATTATTCAATAAATATAAGAAATGTACCCAACAAACTATTCATTTATTAGGCCGTACAAAACTATGATTTATATTAAAAAAAAAGTTACTAGTAAAATATAGAAAATAAAACATGAGAAAATATTCTACCTACGCTACTACATTCTTCATGAAAACTTGCCCGCACAATGTTTTAATTATAACATTCCATCTTTGATAGTGAAGTAAGATATACGCGTTTGTCGTTTTCGCAAATTTTTCAGTTTTTGCCGATAGGATGAACACAAAAGACGACAGCTGTTTGAAGTTTTTGGGGTTAGTAGTTTTTCGAAAAACTTCTAACATGTAAGCTACTTTTTTCTATCTCTTTTAGTTTTGGAGATAGCCGAAAAGATAGAAACAAAATACATAGTACTAAAATACACATCTAATTATCTGCTAATGACAGTTATAGAATATTGGTCAAAATGTATAAGTTACCACAGAAAAGCTCTATTAAAATCGCATCCAAATTATATTCAAATACTTTTTCAGCCACTAATAGATTTTTGATATGTATAGGGTGTACTTTAAAAACAGCAAAACTTTCTCCTTTCTTTAGTTTCTTATTCTGGAGTTCGGATGGAAGATCTTTTCTGCTTTTCCGCATCGTTCCAAAATCGTTGGCCTCTTTTCGATACTCTTCATACTCAGCACTGTTCAATGTTGTGTTTCGTTGTAGGCATTTTCTACTTGCAGTATTTATTCTTTCCATTATCTTTCTACAATCACCATCATATTATTTATTTCGTGATGTTTTGTTATGTTGTAGTGTCTTAAGCAGCAAAATTACTGATGTCTGTTAGTGTTTTATAATTAGTGTCCCATTCTTCATCTATTCCGTATTCTTGTTCCTTCTGTCGTAAAAACTCTACCACTCTGTATTCTAAATTTAATTTTTTTGTTATTTTCTAAATGCCTTTTATTTGTTGCAGAAATTCTGTGTGTAAATTTTACCTTCACCAAGAAATCGTCAGAGTCACAGTTGGCACCTTAGTATGTTCTCACATAGTTTATAGAAGAAGCCTATCCTTTGATCTTAAGACGTGGTTAATTTGAGTGCATTCGTCCGTACCTGGGATTATTCACGTGTTTACGATTTTGTGGTTACTGCGTGTGGCTAATTGTGGTAGTCAATTCATATTAATTTTATCGTGGAGATTGTTTACCAATCACATCTTGGCATCCATCCTGCTTTCTGAGTTCAGCATTACCATCCTCACAATAACACTACAGTTTAATAAATAGTTTGGAGTTCTTCATAGAACTGCTCTATTATTGCCTCGTTGGGGTTTTTCAGTTGGAGCATCTAAATTTATTAATGTTATGTTGTAGTTACCCAATTTACTTGTTAATAAATTTGCAGATTCTAACATTAATTAGCAAAAAGTGAAGGGCCAGGAACTCTTCTGTCCAGGATATCATATCTCAACCATGGTGACTATGTTTTAAGACACCAGATACTTACTTTTCACTCATTTCACACAACAAGCACAACAAGGTCTTATAAATACTTGACTTGAAATAATAATAATAAAAAGTTTTGTCCCGAGTCTATTCTATTTAAATGACATGTCTATTCACATTTCTAGTTATGCATAAATTCTTATACAAAAGGGAGAATTACGGTAGACGAAGTCAAATAATATGAAATGCAACTTAAGCTTTACTTAATTAATTAATTTCTCTAGGAAATAGTAAACCACATAAAAAATATTTCTTTATAAATTTTTTTCCAACAACTAAATCTTAAAGAAAAGTAAGGCTTTATCCTTACTTTTTAAACGATAAGAAATTGGTTTAGAAAATCTCATCCTTATTCGGTAAACTATTTAGAAAATTTCTTTTACATTATCAAAACTTAGATTGGAAAAGTTATCTGTTTTAATCTAACCTTTTTATACTTTACCTCGTTAAATAGAAAAATATTGCACACCAGGTTTTATTTTTAAATTTTATTTTTGATATATAAATCTAAATACACACAAGTTAATATGCACTCAGTGTTTTAAATATTTATGTAATTTTCCAAAATATATACCAACTTGTGCAAACTTGTACCGAAACATCAAAGTAAATATAAACAAACCAACCAGTTATATAACTGTATTTAACTGCGTTCAAAGACTTGAACGATAACAAAAAAACGTTTAAATTTATTTGATTAAATTATTTAATTAGCGATGTATAGTAAGCATATGTTAAAATACATTGTCTTACTTTAAATTTGACACACAGTGTAACTTTGTTTCACAAGATTTAGCCGTTCGTAAAGTAGGTCAAAGCTTCAATTTTCTCCCTATTCTCTTTGATGGCATACAGGTGCGGTAGTTTATAATAACTGAAAACGTAGAAGTTATCTCTAAAAGCTTGGGAGGAAATTTGAGTTAAAAAACCATACACGATGCTCAGGTGCCTGTGACAACGTAAAATAACTCCGTCAAAAGGTAATGCAACATGAAGTTTCCTAATATAGTATATGTATATGTATTCCTGGGGAATTTTCGGAGTAACTTTACGTAATTTGAATTCTGAAATATTACAAGATATTATACAAGATTATGTAATAACATGAAATAACATCGTTTCGGTCCATATTGAATCATTTGGCATAACTCAACGTATATCAGATAGCATGAATAGTACACGGAGGTTCGGATAAATCAGTGCAGATAGGCAGATCGTTTTGAACTTGCAGTACTCCTCGAAATCGGAGATGAAAACTATTCATCATGTTACAATAGATTAAACAAAACAATACACTGGTATCGCATAGCTTTTTTAAATTTGATAGTAACGATTTGTACTTTAAAAAAAAAAGTCTTTGTTTAAATAGAATGGTTTTTATAGTTTTAACAATGTTCAGATTTAAAATGCATTTTACATAATGAAGGGCAAAACAACGGTTATGACATACCATCAATAGTGTTCAATTGAAAAACTGCTACTAGCAGAAAATAGTCTCAAATAGTAGCAACAACCACAACAAGTGCATATAATGCGATCGTCACCAACTTAAACCTGCAATAACTTATTTAGGTATATCACTTATATTTCGTCATATACGGCTAGCAGAGGTTTACGTACTGCTAATGGAAGACTAGATACTGCTTGCGAAAGACTAGTTATTGCTTGTAGGAGGCTAAAAACTCATACTTCTGGTTAGGAGACAACATACTGGTAACAGAAGGCTATGCAGTGCTGCAAAAGTGTAGATACTGCCGATGAAAGACTAGACAATGCTCATAGAGGATTAGATACTGGTTTCGGGAGATAAGTTACTGCTAATGGAAGACTAGATACTTCCTGCGGAAGATAGAAGGCTAAAGAGAAGGCTAAAAACTGATGCTTCTGGTAGGAGAATACATACTGCTACGAAAGACTAAATACTACAGATGAAAGACAAGACATTGCTAACTGAGGACTAGATACTGCTTGCAGAAGACGAGTTACTGCTAATATAAGATTAATAGTGCTTACAGAAAGCAAATTCCTATTTGCAGAAGGGTAGAAATTGACATGATTGAACTTAAAGTCTTAGGGCTGCTATTACGTTATTCGAAATACTTTTCCGACATATAATTAACTAACCATATACTTGTAAAAATTTTCTTCAGCGCAATTAATATACAGAGATATTATTTTTTATTATTTTAAGGCATTTAAACATTCGTTTTTCTGTCTTATGAGGAATGTATTAATATTTGATTGTATCATCATGTCTGTTTGAAGGCATAAAAGCTCGATGGACGGTTCTAAATCTACAAGAACACAACCGGCTGTCTTGAACGATAAGATATTGATCGCATTGCCAAATACGTGGGATATTTCAATGCTTGCTGTTCAACTCTATTACTGTTTACATTTCCTCTATAAATTAACTCGAAGTAATTTAAACTTATATTAGTAGAACCAATGGATATAAAGGAGAATCGAATAAAATTAATATTGACCTATTTTGAATTACCTTGAAATTAGAAGTATGACTGTGGAGTTCAATCGAAATTATTAATACATTGGTACATCAAATATTTATTTATTGATAATGAAACGTTCAACGAGAGAAATAAGTAGGTACAACTTTTATTGATCGTGAGTTAAATTTTGAGAATAATGCGACGTATTAAAATACTTTATTCTAATATATTGAGGTAAAGATAGCAGAGAAATATATTTTATTTAAGGAAGTGCAAAGAGTTATGTTTCCTGAGAGATAGTTAGTTTCTGAACATTGTTTTAGAGCACCGTTTAAGAGCATCGTTAATTGTGTAACTCTATCCACTCAATTGATTGGAAATTCTTTTATATAAAAAGAAGAATTTTCTACTTCGAGTAATTAAAATGCATTAAATGTCATCCTAAAGTAATTAAATCGTTTCCTACGAGTAATTTTCTGTAAGTTGAGGGTCAACAAAAGGCAAGTCCTTTCAAGGCATATGTATAGACTACAATGGGCTATTTTTTGTTTCGATGACTAAAGCTCGAGGGTCTAAAAGTATCAAAGCTTATGTGTGTGTTTTCGTTTGTTTCGGTACCCAATTCTTTTGGAGCTTGCCTCGGATTTACCATCAGATGTTTTTATCGTGGCATTTGAGCGTTTCATCTCCCCTAGTCCACATTGCTTAGTCATACATACGGTTTTCAGATCTCCGCATCGACCCAAAGTTTACGGTGTTTAAAATAAATATTCAAGGCTCAGATTTAATGAGAGAAACTTGGAGTTCATTTTTTTTAATTAATTTATAATAAAAAATAATGTTGAATTGATGCTTGCTGCATGATAAAATATAGGTCCTTTAAATTATTTATAAAAAAGATATTCAATCTGCATAATTAAAAATTGAAATAACCTAACATCAAATATTTTCTAGCCATCTCAAAAAAATATTATTTCTCATTTAGAAAATGATTTGAAGCTAAAAATTCTTTAATGAATATTCCTAATTCAGCAAGAATATATTTACCTCAAAGAATAAATAAAGGAATAAACTTCAAATTTGATTCCTTTTTCAAAATTTTTGTATAAAAAAGCTGTTCAAGTACAAACAGATTTGACAAAAAACCTCCTTCAATTTTTGTCTCCATCCCTCTGTGTCTAGCGCCGCTCTCTTCCATATGCAAAACTTTAAGATGTTTCGTGCGTCCTCTACTATATCATCTTCCCACCTTTCCCGCCAGTTTCTTTCCATGAAATTTACTATTGCATGCTCTTTTCTTACTATCTTCCATCCTTATGACATGTCCGGCATACCTTAACCTTTGCAACTTGCAGAATTCTGTTAGTGGGGGTTAGGTCTTTGTAGATTTGGTTAATTTGGTGGTGTTTTCTTTCTGGTTTGTGTAAAAATTTTCGTCTTTTGCATATTGTCTTCAGTTGAGTTCTACAGTCGTAGCTTGCGAATTCTTTCATTTATGGTTTCGTAATCTATAACGTTAGATTTAATTTTATTTTTATTAATTTTTAGTACGACTAATAATGTCTGTGCGTTTTAATTAAATTTCAGTAAATTTATGATTGTATCTTGATTTTTTTTAAACTTGATTTTAAATGTTAACTTATTATCTTAATCAAAGAATAAATCACATAATTAAAAAAAAAATTAAATTATAAACCATATTTATTGCTAAAAACTTAAAATTGTTTTTCGATACATTTCATTTTGACTGCCCAGCACACTTTTATTTCATATCATGAAACCATATCGTATTTTTAGACATGTTGTTTTTAGTATATTTCCTAAATATTTAATGATTCCAGTTTGATGTTTTTATCTATTTTAAATTTTTATAACCTCACAAATCTTTATTTTTGATGTTTTTGGATACTTTATGATTTGATCCAAAACTTTTTAATCTCAATTTTTGTAACGATTTATATTTGATTAAAAAATGAAAATTTTAAAACATTATTTATGAACTAAAATTTAAATAATTGAGTTGAGTTGGGTTATTAAGTTACGAATTCTTCTATTAATATATTTTTAGTTTCAAATTTTTCATTCTCCAATTTTACAATTCAAACTAATTGTTGTGATAGATATCTAAGAGTTATGCTATCTTGCTTTTTCAAACTGAAATTTGTTCAACGCAAACAGGAAACCTACCTATAAAATATTGATATACACTAAATAAAGAAAAAAAAAATCTGTCCATATTGATGTTTTAATTAAAATTTTTAGCATCAACAATTTAATGGATGAATTTGATTTACATACACGAATATTACATTTGGCCGAATTAAATTGATGTATTCAAGATATAAATTGGTTATTGCCAGTAATAAACAAGATCTTATTAAGTAATTTCCCCCTAGTTAGTCGTAGTTACTTTAGTCGTTATTCAGTTAGTGGTCGTTTTAGTTTTCCCTTGGCCAGTGCATTAATAATTGAAACATGAAATGTTATGTAAACGCTACATTGAAGACGCGATGCGCACAATTTCATCGGATTTTCCAAGAATAGACCAGGAATCGATTTATCTCGTAGCATAAAAGTTACGTGTGACAACTTTAGTCGCTTATTCAAAATCTAAATAAACATTGGAACCAGATGTTATCGGAAAATCTGAATTTTTCTTGTTTTAATAAAAAAAAAAATTATATTATTAAAATGTAATATGAATGTTATGAAAATAAATAAAGTTTTATGTAATACTTGTTAAGTCAAACTTTGTGCAAACAGAAAAAGGCGTTAATTGCGTTTATTTTTCGCTTGGTGTTATTTGTCAAGGCTTTTAATTAGTACTTGGTCATGATCCCGTCTCATAAATTCTTAGTATTAATATGAGTGCGCAAATAAACGCGTTTATTTTCTTCGTATATAGAAACGGCGCGTTGCTTTTACTGGAAATAAAATTATGAACTGGTAGGAATATTAATGGCAGCAAGGTCCAATATTATTATATTCTTATTAAGTTTAATGGATATAGAACGCTAGGGTACAGCACGTAAAAATTAAAGAGTATTAAAAAAATAATAATACCTACAATTGTGTTTTATTAGAAGAATTTTTTCGTTCGTTTTAGGTTGCAACCTTTTATATTTTAACGATCGGGTTGTCCCAGTGGATCAAGTATCATTATTAAATTTAATTGGAAAATGTTGTAGATCGTAACACTGGCTGTGGGGATAGTATTTCAGAATTAAGAGAAAAATAGAAGTATTATATTATTTAAAAAAAAATCTTTTTGAATTTGTCTAAATAGTAATCTAAAATAATTTATTATAAGCAATATGTAGTTTACATCGAACCATTTATGTATACTACACGTGGGAATATAATTTATTAAAAAGGTAATTGAAAGTGTTGTTATTAAACTAATAGGTTCAGTAAAAGTTAAAGATTAACCTTCAGGTATGATTACGTAGTGGCCTAATTTATCTATAAAAGTAGCGAAATAAGGATTTGTAATTCTTATGGTAATATTCTAAATAAATATCTGTTAATAAACATTTCTACTTTTACTTACTAATCACGTTTTGTTCTTTCATGCCAAATTTTATCCCAGAATGTGGAGCGATTTTTTATCCTTAATGCTGAGGTGGATAAGGTTCTTGGTAGGGTAGGATGTTCGGTTTGAGATTGCGGTGAAGCCATGAGTAAGGAAGGACTAGAGCAATTACCCAAAGCGGACCTGGACAGAGAACCCCTGTGCGAAAGGACGGCTTTGGATTTGGGACTTTCCGGTGGAGAAGGAGACGGGGGAATGGAGGAAGTGGAACAGCAGCCTTGCGAAAATGCCAGGTTTTCACCTGGATCCTCTGCTTGTCACTCCAAATAGTCGCTATAACGCACTCCGTTCACCCTTACGATATTATTCTCAGAGTACATCTCGAGATTACGCGGTAAAAGTATTAAAGAGTAAAGATATTAGATAAATATTTTTTTTTCTTTTTTAATGTTAACCGATCACTGAACAACACTTTTTTATGACTAAAAAGTTTTCTTTTTTGGTGTGTGAATGTTTAAAGCGGTTCGAGAACTAAACGGAGCACTCTTCCTAGCAGAAAGTCCAGGGGGGACTGCGGGCGGTAGCAGAGCGTAACGTTGATGGGGATGGTGGGGGATAGAACCTGGAGCCCTTGGACGCGTCGTCAATTCATCAGGGCGCATATTTGGTAGTGAGGACGCGTAATATGGGGGTTGTTCGATTTTGGGTGGTTCGTTGGTGAACTAATCGGTAACGAATCACATCAAATTTAATCCACGATGATCAAGAGTGATGGATTAACTATTTCAATTGGCGAACTTATTTTTTTGACCTTTAGAATCATAATTTTTAATAACACCATAAATCAATTAATGCATACTGTCATGCAAACTGGTCATCATTAACTTAATACTATCTATATTTAGTAATTAGAAATAAAAAATTGTTAAATTAAAAACGCTACCAACATTTTTTATTACATGACATTGATAATAAATATTATCTTACGTACTCCATAAGCTTTCAACATCTTTCCAAACAAGTGATATCGATGGAGAATCAATAAATCAGATGTTTATTTACCTTAGGAGTAGACACAAAATCCCGTACATTGTCGATGATAAGATAACTCATACACGAAATAATGTAAATAATATTTTGGAGTTTTAACAATGATAGTACATTTTCAATAACATTTACAAAATTAATAATATTTGAATTTTAAAATGAATGTAATTATTCAATTGCAATTACTTTGTGGTTTATAAATTACTTCATCTCCCTTTGATAGAATTATTTAAAGAGACAACAACCTTCTTATATGTTGAATATAATCGGTGAAAAGATAGCACTTTGAGGGGAAGTCTGTGGATATAAACACAAATTTAATTCCTTCCGCAACGATGAGCTAAGCTTCAGTGAAAGCATCGTTAATAGAGTCGTTTTGAATTAACTAAATATAAGGGCTAAACGAGATATGCGTGAAAGGAAACCGAATTAAAATAATTAATAAAAAGTGTATTTTCACTTTGCATTATAAAATTTACGTGTTACAACCGGTGCCTTTGTAATAGAAAATTTATGGTAATTGTTTTAAGTTCTCGAAAGCTTTATATTATTACTGATGCAGCTGTCGTGCGGTTAAAACCTTAAAATAATAAATTTTATCCATGTTAAAACAGTTTTAATGAATTAAAATAATATTGAGGGAATTTTAATCAGTTTTATCTCGGATTTATATCATAAGCTTACGATAGAAAGATATTTTTTAATGATTTGAATATGTACTTTAAAACTTATACAAGCAAATTTGAAATATATTGCGGTGGTTTCTAGGGAATAGTGGGAACGATCGTAAATTTTCTTATGGTTATCGTGTCGATCAAAGTTGTTGGAACGAAGTAGTAAAAGCAAAAGAAAATAAGATTTGCAAAAGTGTTCAACTTGGCAATGGTCTGTAAAATAAAAGCAATTTTCAAATGTTGGCTGCATCACAAGAGATTTCTATTCAATTTTATTGAACAATATTTTTATATTATTTAAAATGTTTCTTTTTATTTCTTCCATCCTAAGCTTTAACCTTAAATCTAGATACTGACATACTGAGTCATTATAATGACACTCAGGTTATTTCGTGTTAGTGACGATCTTTAAAATTACTTCAAAAACATCAATCCATCAATGAACAATGGATTTTGTAATAAATTTATTATTTACTATCATTATGAATACTTCTTATTTCCAATAAAAAACATTTAGCAATGTTTTATTTACCAATTTACCTTTGTTATTCGATTTTCAAACAAAATTATGATTGAAAACTAAACATGAAAATTGGAATTTACTACAATTTCCCAACAAACCATCTTTTAACAATATTTCAGAGTTAATCGTAAAAAACAGAAAATATTGATGATTGTTTTCGACTTGAAGACTATCTACCTCGAGAATTAAATTTGATTTTTCAAAATGGATACTACTAGTTACTAGTTTGATTATTTCATAATTCATGGAAATTTATATCAATTATCCGAGAATCCGATTTTTAACAAATTTTTTAGAGTTACTCGTAAAGGAACTGAAAGCATTAAAATAAGACACAAACTTCAAGGATTTATATTTGAAGAATTAAAGATGTTTTGTTAAAACGGATTACTATATTGGAAAGCACATAGCTGCTTCAACAATTCGTGCAAATTTCAATGAACGAAGAAACAGATTTTTATTAAATTGCGTATGAAACCCACGTTTTGATTTATTTTCCTATATTCCTAGGTCTACTTAGTACAACACTATTTCACTTCACCTGCACACATCCAACCTTAAGTAGTAGTATAGCGTAATAGCCACTTGCGTCAACGCAATAAAAATAACCCAAAATGTATTCAGGTGATTCCGTTGCTTTTTGGAAAGGATCTTGAGTTGATCAAAGCTAATATTTGAAATATATTCGAAACATTTTTTAACTTTTAATATAACATTAACATCAAAATAAATATTTCTTCATAAGAGGTGGCGATTTAAAGTCTACAGCAGCATAAAAAAAATGATTCAAATACTATAATGTAATTTTTCCTGTGGTTAATGATCAACAGAAAATGAACTCTCCACCACAAGACATTAACACTAATTTGACCGGACAGAACATATTTTACGTTGTGTTCTTTACCATGTAAACATCTAATTTTGAAAATTACTTTTGATTTCTAAGATAAAAACTTTTAAACCCAACCTTACGTTTAAAAATTAATAATTAATATACAGTATTGAATAAAATCGTTACAAATCAATTTGTAGTACAATTGTCTTGATTCTTAGATAATGTACGAAGAAAAGTCGTTATAAATCGATTTCTAATACAATTGTTTTCAATGTTGCGCAATTTATAAAAAAAAGAGTTATCTTTTCTATGGTAAAATCGGCAAAATATTCATTATTAAATTTCCAAGATTTATGATGATCAAAAGTGGAAAATCATGTTTAGTTTAGTTTCACTTTAAAAGTGATGTTATTTTTGTTAAACTACTTTTGAAACACTTTGTATATAGATACCAGTCGTTTAACCAGTTTCCAACCTATTTCCCAAAGGATTTCAAAGCGATTCCAAAGATTGAGGTTTACATCGAATTAGTTTACTCGCTCGATATGGCATTAAATTTGCGGTGATCACCAGTTTAGCATGTTGATTGAAGTAACGAGTTAAATTTGAAGTTGTACTGGAATTAGCTAAAATTAATACTTATGCATTTTTTTAAACGAATATTTTTGCTTGCTTAATTTATGAGATAATTGTTCGATTTAATAGTTCATAAATATTATTTAAAACACTCTACGTTAATCAATTACGTTCCCCATTTGATTCCTTGAACTTATAAAAGGATTTCGGTGTAAACATTTTCAGTATGAAATTTCTGACAGGACCTAAAAAAAGAATAGTATCGGAGTTGTTTTTCCCCTCAAGTTTTCGTCTATTCCTATTGGAGAGAAAATGTCCAATAACATTAAAAAACAATATTTGTTGGGGAAATTCTTATATAATTTGGTGTACCTACTTGTGTTTTTTTCTACACTACATTGATTAATGTACATGCAGTGTAAATGAGTGAGCTGTGTTAACTTGAATAGTAATTAGTCGATTAACTACACAAATATTGATGGATGGGTGGTGCACATCCAACACCAACATAAACGAATAACATCAATGGTAAAATGTTTTTAAATATAGATACACATCAAAGGGATAAACAAATAACATCTTCAATACGTGCGGGAACCAATTAGATTAATAATTTATCATCAATATAAATTTTGAATTGAAACATATTATAATAATATTTTATAGTTAAAATAACTAAATATGATTATTGCGCTACTTAAGCAGGCAGCCACGCGTAGAGCTCAATCAAGAAAACTGCATGCACTTTGTATGTCAACATAAAACTACTTGTAAAAATGTTAAGTACTCAACACAAAAAATAAGAATATAAAAAGTGAGAACACTTATTGTTTTAATTTGGAGTTAAGCGAGTTCACTTTAAAAATTATTATTTTTTATTCTAGTTAGATAAGAATTTAACAAACAGCTATTATGTGGATTTTTAAGAACTACGCTGCCATTCAATCTTTTGCATTATATTGTGCGAATAACACTCAATAAAATTACGAGATACATACGATCTATCCAAAACGGTTTCTGTCTCCTTGAATCTGAAAACACGATGACAGTCAAACGAAATGCGTTAAACAATATTGTTGATTTAACTAAACTAACTTAAATCATTCCTTTTATTATTCTGTTAGTTTTTAGTATAGTAAATAAAATGAATTTCATGTTATACGAAATTACACAGTTTCTTTGTTTAATTTAATTAAACTGAGCTAAATTAAATCGTTTCCTAAAGGACCCCTGAGTGATATTTTAACATCAATTCTGGTTCTCCCTTTTGAATCAGGGCAACCAAACGGAAATTTCAATTTCCTTGTATGTACAATTAGATAGTTGTTCTATTTGGAATTAATTTCTCCCTATATTATGATTAAAACATTCCCTCTACATAAACCTACTTTTCTGGTATGTAGATTAGTAGGTCACTCTATTTCCGATGACGCAATGCTATACACAACTTTAAAAACCTTGCATATCTCAAAATTTGATATATTAATCAATAAAATTTTTACGGCTCAATTATTGCGCTATTTATAAAATGAAATTGTTTATTACATAATTTATGTTGTTCTCTATGTTAATCATAATTTTTTTTATTTAAATTAAGTTGTTATAATTGTTTACCAAAAATAGATTAGTTTAATGGTGTAACATTAATTTTATCAAACGATAGTTTACGAATTGAAATGGTTATAAATAGTAGTAGAAGCTCGCTCTAGCGGTGGAAATCTCACTCGTTATTGATTTTCCATCAACAGGTTTGAAACGAGGATAGGATTTTCCGCTCTACCTTTTCGAGCGTAATCAGAGATGGCAGTCTCTCGGAAAATTAAATTTAAATATAATGATTATTCGATGTGAACTTATTGAGTAATAAATCGCTTTAGATTAATACAATAAATTAACTACTTACCTTTCGCTTGCTATGGAGGAGTTCCTTGACATTGATTTTGGCGACATTTCAAAATCGCTATCTGATCTGTACAGGAAACTCTCCCTTCTTTGCGGAAGGTTTTGAAGAACCAACCCTGCGGATGGTGAAGCTGCTCCATCCAGAGGGCTTCTTCCTGGACTAGCTCCATTTTCAACATCAAAACTAGAAAGTAAAAAAATCAGTTGAGATTTAGTGCACACGTTATTGCGATGGAGTAAACAAGGACTATTTAAGTCTTTGTTTATCTTATTTATTCGTTATTTGGAGATTTTTAAATGTTTTTCAAGTTTTAATACTTTCTGGTGTGTATCAATATATTATATATCACGATCAATCAAAAGATATAATTAAATATGACAAATTTGATTGGATATAATGTTTTAATTATTATTTTAAAAATATGATAAATATGTTTTTAATAAGATAATATAAAAAATAATTGTTCTCTAAGTATAACAAAGTTAAAATAATTTTTTCAACTATACTTTTATCATATCTTAACCAATTTCTTAGCTTTAATTGTACCAAATCAAATGACGAAACAACGTGAGAACATTCAATGTATCGAAGAACAGCTTTTTGGATTTCCAGAGAATTAAATAAGGGTAAATCGTTGCAATAGCAAAGATATCAAAGGATTTTTAGAAAATTTCTATATAGATCATAAAAGACATCTAGATATTGTAAGGACTTAAAAAGAACATTAAAGGATTTCCAAAGATTTCTGGAAATTTCTAGAAACGTCCTTGGGTAGGAAGATTGGACTAGAGCTTTTTAGAAAGATTTTTTAATATGTTTTCTAACAGTTTAAAATATAAACATTTTCAATGATTTCAAAGGATTTACAAAAGTTGCAGGGAGATTTTGCAAATATGTAAGATGATTAATACCGGCTTTTTATGATGTTTAAAGCAATCTTTTTATTTTATCTTTCTATTTAAATATTTTCAAAAGCACGAAGGGATATCTAAAGATTTTCTGAGACTCTTGACACCATTTTGAAAGATTTCTGAGAATTTTCAAAGATGTCTAGTACTTTTTTCTAAGGTTATCTACGAATTCCAAAGATTTCCAATATTTCTAACGATATTCAAACATATTTAGGAATTCATAAAATTAAACAATGATATCCTGGAACTTCTAAAAACTTCATTAGATTTTCAGAATTGAATATCAAAGGGTTTGTAACAATCTGCAATGACACCCGTTAATTTACGAAAGTTTTCAACAGATTTCCGGTTTACTTTTAAAGGAATTTTAAACATTTCCAGAGACATCTAAGGTTTTGCGATTTTAAGCATTATATGAGGCATCTATTGTTTTCTAAAATTTTTAAAGCATTTTTAAGGATGTAAAGATTATCTTTTAAGTTCTAAAGATTTTCTATAAAGTCCAAGATTTTCAAAAATTGCCACATCATTTTAGGTAAATATCTTTGGACTTTTAAATCTCTTAAATTTGGAGTCTTTTGTTCCATTTATTTGTAGTAATGGAAAATGAGTAAAATGTACTAGAAAAAAATAGTTAATATCACGAAATCGAATAGAACGAGGTGAAAATCAATGAAAATAAGCGAATTGACAACAATGTTATTGTAGGGAAGGATTCTGTAGCACACATCTGGATCTTTAACATATATCTGGAATAATAAACTATATAGAAAGGAAGAGCTGCATGAAAAATTCACCAGATGTAAAAACAGTAATAATAATAACGTCTTTATTCGTACCAACATACAATAAATCTTCAAAATGTAAATCTCTCAAATGCAAAAGAATGCAAACACTAAATTGCTCGGATGATTGAAACATCACAAGAGAGTTGGGCATAAAGTGAAGTGTCTCACAATCAAGATTTTTTCAACTAGCGACCTGGTGGGAACATACTGCTAAGTCTCGATTGCGGAACAAGACTTACCTTAAAAATAGTTATAAGGATATCTTTCGATTTGTACGAATTTGTGGGTTGAGGAGGTGCTGCGAGGAATGGGTATTGTATGCGTATATATCGACAGTATTCTGCACGTTTCAATCTCGGAAAAACCATCTGGTATATGTACGGCTAGTTCTACTATATCCAGCAATGATTTAAAAATAAAGCCTGTGTACATGTAATTTTATTTTATGCCCTTACGATTATCGAAGGACTAGTATATCGAGACAGTTTCGGCGATTCATTGCAGCATTCAACTTCTTTAGACAAGCTTTACCAAGGGCGGCAAAACTGTAGGCATCTCTGAAAAGAGTATTGTAGGGAAATCTGTTAAAAAGTCTATATCGATTAAACTCAGTCATCTAGGCTTATGACAATTACAAAGAAGCTCTGGATCAAGCTACCCTGCTGATGAACAAATTGATGTAATTTAGTAGTTGTGGTTTTTCTAAAAAGCTGATAATCGAGTTTTTATAGTATTTACCGAACCGGAACATAATGGGTTCCATCACTTTCTGACAGAAACTTGATACCTCTTTGCAAGAGATTTATTGGATTTTGTGAGCCTAATTAATAAAGATGATGAATTAGTGCAATTGCTCGTAGAAGTTCGGTATTCAACCTTAAGAGTTTACTAATTGTATGGCCCAAATTGAGTTTATGCTGACATCTTCACGTCACCGACTCAACGTTGTATGTTGTGGTCAATAAAAGCGACTGCAGCAACTGACCACGGTATTGCCATCAGTGCCATATTGACCTGATTGGATCTCTACCCATTTCTAAGGGATACGAAGACTTCTTATCATGCGTTGCTAGGTATTCACGATGGTCCGAGGTAATTCCAATAGAAAACATAAAATTTCAAAAACTTTCATCGCTGGATTGAATCACTTTGAGCCAAGACAAAGAACAATCTTTTACTACCCAATCGCCAGTGATTTTGCGGAAAGTTTCAATGTAACTCCCTATCTATTACGATCAAGCCCCAAACACTTCTTTAGTACCTAACCCAACCCTACCCGACTCAACCACTACATCAGTTAACCTACTAGTATATGATCAAAAGAAAAAAAGTTATTGGATTGAACATAATATTAGTTATAGTAAACAACATAGCTAGTCTTTGCATGAACATGACATTTTTTCACAAATCTAAAACAATTCTAAAACACTTTCAGTACTTTAATATTCTTCGGAAATCCGACAGCTTTTGAGAGATAAGTATTAAATCTGACAAGGTTGTTATCTAGAAGTGTATTTTTAAATTTATTAATTCGGTTAACATTAAATAAAAATACTGTTTTGAAAAGGCCGTATCATTCTATTATATCGAAAATATAAATTTTATCAAACTTAATCCGTTATTATCTGAGCTATTAATCCGAAGATTATCTACATAAAAGTGTGTGATTGGTACCGAAACAATATCATTTTGAGCTGTGTAGTAAAAATGGTTAAAAAATTAAATTTTAAATTCTAAATAAAGGTAAATCTCTTTGTTCCGTGTTAACACCCACTCAAAATCAAGTACGAGTTAGTTAATGGTCATTTCTTTCGATTTTAACTCCAACAAATTGCATTGTGAAGTTATTAAAGGAAATAAACAATTACATATTAATCATAGCTGCCGAATGACTATACTTACTCAGCCTGTAATAATTTTCTGGGAATAAAATCCGATTTCCGCCTATAATTAGGTAGTAAAACTTGTCTTCTAAGATCAATTCCGACTCTTCCAGTCATTTTTTACACAGCAATACGACCACAACCACGGCACAGATTAATTTATCACTCGTGCATTGACTCCAAAAAAATTCAATTTTGTAATCTTATCGATATATCTCTGAGCTCATGCATTTTTAATTGTGCACTAATTTAATCTTATATTTTAAATTAACATGTAGCTTGATTAATCGTATGGAGACCGACGCGATGCACGTTATAAAACGACAGACAAGAATAGAGAAAAGTACGAGGCTACGCGAACCTTTATTATATTTATCTCATTATCGGAAAGGATAATAGGCACCGATTAGTTGAGTACAGTGACTCTGTAACACCGACGACCACTTTTAAAACGTTCATATCTATAAGTCAAAATCAATTAGGTACACAATTAAATATCAATTACCGTGTAATATGCGAATGTAACTAGTGTTTTTTTTATAGATTTGAGTATTTAATAAATTAATGTTTTTTGTTGTTATAAAATAACAATGGAAATAAGATAATGAATATTTAGTTACTTAATTAATGAATGATTTTGATTAGAGTGCCTAAAATCATTTTTTCCTCTTTATATTTTGTTCGTATATTTTGGAACCGCTGAATTACTAAAATCTAAATTATCTGTAGATATTGCGTGGGTAATGAAGCGTGTTGAGCAATCTATTAATAGATTGTAATTGTTTTCTCGATGGTGATATGTTGTCTGGCAGGCAGACGACTGCCGAACAGCAAATGCGTTCGTGATCATGTTCTAGTAGTACCTACATTATGTTCGCCGTCGCGATGTCCAATAGTCTGATAACACACAAGGGGTTTTAACTGTAAACGTTCGCGAAATTGTCTGCAGGTAAATTAAATAACTATCGATTTTATGTCTAACTAGATAACCTTTTTTGGTATAGACGAATTAAGTTCGCAACTATAACTTACTTACAGTTTAGATCTCGAATAAGCTTAATGGGGTTGTAATTGAAGATTACAGTTGTCGTACTTGAACGGACGTACGAGTCCGTCGACTTTAAAATTTAATATCCCTCATAAAATTATAACTATGTGATGGAAAGACCATTAAATTGAAAGTAACGACTTTTATAGCGGTCCTTGTAATCTATATGAATCGAAATTATTCATGTGTTAGTTCTAACATTCACAGATATGTAATGATTCTTCTTATATAAATTCATATTAAGTTATAATGACTTTAAATGTGGTATTTAAAAGTTTGATATCAATAAAACTGATGGAGATTTTATAATAAGAGACTTTCAAAGTATTGATCAAACAGTATTATTGCAGCCAACGATATGTCAGGAATTTTCATATTGAAAGGATTCTCAATCGTTTCTCAAGATATGCATTATGGTATTGCGTAGTTTTTATCATTTGGAGAACCATTCATTTTTATGTATTTTTAGATAATCAAAAATAATTAACTACAAACTTATATTAACAAATCAAAATGTGGTAAAAATGTATTAAATAATTAATGTGATATAATTCCACGTCTTCTTGGTTTTATCTTAACTTTAAGGATCACATAATTTCATAATAAAATTTCTTTGATGAACTGAAACAATGCAGCCTTAATGACGTGTCATTGTCAATTTTAATTAAACTACATTTAACTATATGATACAACCTTTTTTATACATCAATATAAAGCCTCTTTCAAATATCGTCTCAAGCAAAGGGAAAAAAATACTCGGAAAAAGTTTTTACTCTAAGAAAGCATAGCTACGGGAATATCCGGGAACAGAAGGATAAGTTTTACTTTGCTTCCTTCTTTCAGCGAAAAGCTATATACATATTAAGCGTTAAAACTTTCTAAAAGTTAATAAAAGTAATAGGATATTTCCACTTAAGCTCATTTCTGCGAAAGCCCTCGATGTTTTTGTAATAATACATACGTCTCCTAATGAGAACTCATTTATGATCAGCATGATGCAAACATATATTTTGATGGTGACAAACCTTCCGGTCGTCCTTCTTCGGTCGTACGTTAAAGGATACCTTCTCGTGTGTCTCCTGACTTGCGCAGAGCGCGCTGAAGAACGTCGTCTTCGCGCCAAATTATCAGAGAGCCGTCTCGCGCTGTCCGAAGACAAGACACTGCTGGCTGAGGCGAATGATGTTTTGGAGTCTGTAGAATCTTCGTGTTCGAATTCGTGTTCCGGGATAGCTTCTGAGTCTCGTCGAGATGACAAGTCCGTTGAATACAAACTGGTGACGCTGGCCCTCGAATCCATAGATCTTTGCCCGATGATTTCGTATCTTCTCGATGATGCCGAATAAGTTGAAAATGATGATATGCTTGTGACGGAATGCCTGCTTTCGTTGCCGTATTCTACCGAGGAGTCTCTTGAGAAAGGAGAATATCTAGATCCGGACAGTGATGGTCTACTTTCTGAGGAGATCCTCGTAAAGGACGAAAGCTCGCTGGGGTGTTCTAAATCAGGTGATTGCGATTCCGGCGAAGGCGCCGGTGGAATTTCTAGGGATGGCGTAGGCACTTCCGGGGGTTCATTTACAGGTGGCGGGGAGTGAGGGACATGTCTTAGGGTGCGTATGAGAGACCATAGCCAGAACAATATAGTCAGCATTATTTGGCATAAAAGCTGATTTTTAGTTACGGTTCATCCATACCACCAACAATACTATTGATCTACAATTCACCAGCTTCAGTTGGATTCTATACGTGTTGTCTTACCATCACCCTCATTTTTCCAAGTAGGTTAAAGAGGTTATGTTTATCTGCAGTGCACTACCGCCATCTTGATAGTACCCCGCGCTAAACGTCGCTAATGCGTTGTTGGCATTTTTCCCGACTTTTCATTCATAAAACACAAACCCTAAGTTGCCCCAAAACTACTCATTTAAATTCGAGAATAGTATATTCTTCTACATTGTCACCACATGTTAATAACCTTACTTTTATACAAAAGAAAACAAAGTTTTTCACTTTGAAAACACTGTCAACATCCCCATACGCACTTTGGATTTATGCTATGCGGCAAATGTTTTTTCCTATTTCCTTTACGAGCACAACGTGACCGATAGATGACGCGCAACCACCATCGTCCGGTTCATATTGATTCCACTAAACTTTGTGGGACACGAGTTCAAGAGTATCGTGAAAAGAAATGCTTCCGCATTTTTTCAATGAAAATGTATGAAAAATTGGTCGCTGGTAAAACGTACGATATGAAAGCGGCCATGACTAGCGCGCAGTGCGCAAGTTCGACACCGTTTACCCTCGGTGATGTGACCTGGTGAGGAATAGCGCCGCTGGCGGCATCTGACGGCTGATATCGCGTACTAGAAACGAAACAATGCAAACAAACAATTGCGCAGCGTCAATGCAATCCAATCTAAAGGGAAAATAATTATTACACGAAAGTAAACAAACGTAAAGAAAATATAAACGTGGAGAGTATATAATTAAATTATTTCATCAAAATTAAACGATTTTCATAAACTTTCGGGATGAATACTGTAAAATTTCATTCTTACAAAAGTAATCGTATTATATTAAAATCTCGATATAAAGAACTAATACGGGAAAGCGAATGTCCGTTATAGCCAAAAGTCTGTTACATGAAAAGTTTTTAATTTGCACTTTAAAGTGTTTGAATAAATAATTTTAGTGCACACAAATTCAAACAGCTATTCACACTTCGTTGCTTTCTGTATCAGTTAGTTCTAGTTTTAGTTCAATCAAAAATATGTAATGAACTGACGCTGAATAATAACTAAAACAAGAACTAACACTAGACCTAGAACTGGAAATATTTGGGTTAAACACAAAACTTTTAAACTTTTAAAAATATACAGGTTCCCCATAATAGACTACCTATTTTAATAGCTCAATAAAATTATTAAAACTTAATAAAACAAACATTTTATTACACTTAATTACAATCTACTATTTGGTATTTACTGTAAATATGACTTATCCTATCTTTTAAAAATCACGTCTTTTAAGTAACCGCCATCAACTTCAATGCACTTTTCACGATTGAACAAGAATTGATTTGTGACACAATGAAGCAAAACCTGATCTATTCGTCGGACATCTTCAGCAATTCGTTCTTTGAGTTCATGGATGTTTTCTGGACGAGTTGCAAAAACCTTCGCCTTTAAATAGCCCCATAAAAAAAAGTCTGGTGCAGTTAAGTCCGGGGACCTCGAAGGCCAATTTAAATCCCCAAATCGTGAAATGAGTTGCCCATTAAACTTCTCGCAGAACTCTCATAGTATTTCTAGCGGTATGTGCTGTTGGTCTATCTTGATGGAATTACAACGCCTTATTTAGTAATCCCCTTGTTTCTAAATCAAGATTAAAAAATGTCTCTAGCATATTTACGTAACGCTCGGCCGTCGCTGTTTAGAAGACGGTTATTTCCAGCTTCAAAAAAAAACGACCAATAATGCCAAATGATCCTACCGCACACCAAACAATAACTTTTGGATTATGGAGATTGTTTGTAATGATTTCTTCAGGATTTGCGTTTGACCAATACATAAAATTCTGTTTATTAACCATGCCGTTCAAATCAAAATTTGCCTCGTCACTCATTAAAAGATTGTGGATGTCTTCTCGATGTAAATTTAAAAATACTTGGCAACAAGTGAATCTGGCTTGTTTATCTTGTAAACTAAGAAGTTGCGCCATTTGATATTTGTATGGATGAAATTTTAAGTCCTTGTGAAGAATTCGATCTAGGCTCTATTTGATATTCCCATAATAAGGGATTGCATATTAACAGACCTTGTGCCTATTAGCAGATTTCTCGTAAACGCAATTCCGACTCGTTCAATATTTTCTAGTTTTGTGACAGGCTCCTACTCTATTAATAATATGTTGATTAAAATCCCAAAGGCCATAGAAGATAATGATATAAAGAAAAACTTACTGGCTTATCTCATATAGAATTTATTTCAATATCAAAACAGGTAGTCTATTATGAGGAACCCTGTACAACAATATCTCAATTAAAACTAATCCAGTTCAAACGAGGTCCGTTATATCGAGGATTTATTGTATTTACTTAAAAAAAATATTATGTTGACATTTTTCGAATTATAGAAGTTTGCTATACATTTTAGAATAAGATTTAGAATTAAATATAGTTCGTGCGCAAACAAATTTAGAATTGTGTATCTATTGAAACTATATTATAAGAGCCACTCAAAGTTTGTAGTGGTTCTATTTAATTAAGATGCCCCTAGATACAATATTGTGGAAAGTGTTTTTTCTAAAATCCGTTTATCACAAAAACTTTAATCGATAGACTAATTTTTAAATAAAGTTATTTGTTACTTTTCTGTTCCAAAGTAAAATAAAATACTTTAATAACTTCTTCCAAAAAAAAAACTATTTCCATTGTACGTAAATGAAAATAGACATTTATGAAATTACTTTTAATATTGACAATGATTGATGAGCGATTGATTTCAATACCACATTGAATTGATTTGTAGATAATATAAGGTCTATATTATCATATTTACGCTAAGATAAAATTTGCCAAGAACTTTCGCTGTAGTGAGATAGGTCATCGAAAAAAAAGCTTGGATCTGTATGGTTCGCGCCTTGTGACGTCAACACATTAGTTTGACGTCACTGTGGAATCAGGTCACGCTGCACTGGTACTTTGCAAATCTTTATCGCGTTACTACGTTGGCGCTAATTTCGTCGTAAATGCAACAAGGAACAGGAGTGTTTTCGTTGAATTACGTCTGGTTTATATCGCGACAGATGAATACGGTAGCTAGACAAAACCGTCTTTATACTGCACCATAACGAATATACCCTCTAAGAATTTTAGCAGCAGTATTGTGCACCGAGGTTCTGAACACGCAAAGGAAATTAAGAGCGGGAGTGCAGTTTTATGTTGACTAGAAATGATATTTATGGACGGGTTGCATTGGGCGATTATTACAGTGTAGCGTGTTGAATTGAATTGTTTTTAATGAAACTACCTAAATTGTGTTAGATAGAACTTACATTATAAATTTAATCTAGAATATTGCACGTAATCATAATAGTTATATGGGTCGTTTCAACTTTTAATTAGAATATTTAAAATAAAATAATAGGACTAAAATGAAAAGACTTTGTTAAAAGTTCAAAATATTGATAATGAGGGTAAAGATAAGAAATTCGGTTTATTGTCGAAAAAAGTATTTCTTATGGTGGAATGAAGAGTAATTAATATACTTTCTCTCAATATAAAAGTTGAAAACTCGATTGAAAAAAAAAAATAATGAAGCCGATACTAAAGCTGCAAGTTCCAAGCTGGAAAGCTAAGATACAATAGTTATTGTTGAACAAATGATTGTAGTGATGACATCTTTGGGTCTCTTGATGAGGAAAAATGAATAATTTAATTCCACGGGACTTCACCCTATCTTTGACATATTAAATCATGATTTGTTCTTGACAATCTTAAATTATGTTGGAATTAGTATTACGGCTGATGGAATTATGGGAATTATCTTGTGAACAGGTGCTAGCAAGTCAGGATGAATGGTGTCATCTTGCTATCTACATTTTGGACATTTTTTTTTGTAGATTATTATACAACAACTATGAGGACGCATTGACCAACACATGTTATTGGTAATCCTAATAAAACGCACAATATCTTATGTGGTAAAAAGGGTGATGAACAGTGATTGTTGTTTGGTCATTTTAGAATGCTTTGAGGAGCTTTGGGTATTCTTTCTTATGAATTGAAGCAGCATCTTTTTGATTCACTAGTTCTCTTCTATTTTCATTGCGGTGTTGTGTTTTCACTATCTTTACTGTACTAAAGTGAGTAAAGTGCATGTTTTTTATTTATGACATCGGGCGTAGAAGTGATATATATTATTTATCACGAGAAGTCTTCCTATTTGATGAATAAAATAAACTTTAAGGTATTGTTTCTGCGTTACCATGCCTAGGCACAAATATTCAAATCCCTAATTTTGTGCGGTTTGCTGTCTGTATTACGAGGTATAAACACTAAATGAACTGCATTTAATATAGACAAACTATAGTAACGCCATTGCCGTATAGAAAAGGGGCTTAATTTTCACAAAGTATAACGTCATTTTTATCTTTTGAAATAAGTAAATGTTTTAGACCATAATTGCTGTTTAACCGGACTCGACAGTACGAAATAAAATGTTATGCGATGCACGTCCGGTACGACTTGTAATAGTATTCGTTTAGAAATTACGGACCAGGCGAAGAAGGAGCCGAGCGGACTTATAACGTAAATAACTATTACGTATTTAACTAGTTTATTAAGTAGTGTAATAATGTTCTTTTATTATTTAATATTTTAAAAAAGTATCATTGCTGGCCTACATAGATGATTTTCGAAACTACCTATTACATTATGGTTGTGATATTCTTAGTGTCTAGGATCAACTTTTCCATATAAATAGTTATAACTTCTTTGGAGCTGCCAAATAGTATAGGAGTGGCAGGATTGGATGTATTTTTGTTAAAGATTGTTATAACTATAAATTATTTGTTATGCAGCTTGTTTTTGGCGTGGAACAGCTTTGGTATTTATTATGACTCCAAATGATAGTTTAAAGTTATTTGTTGAGCTTCTTAAAGAAGCCTTAGGTAATGTGTGGTTTTTGGTTGATAAGATTGTTTTTGTTGGTGATTTCAATACTAACTGTTGATCATTGTTGATCTTGTACTTTATAATCATAGATTAATTTTTTTGTGATTCTTCAATTTAAATCTCCTCTTTATTGATGATAAGGTGTACTACCCTAATTAATAAAACTTAAAGAACTCTGTTGTGGATTAGCGGTAAAATTGAAAGAAGATGAGGAAATTCTCATCGTTGCAAGAGAATGCAAAACATTTTACAATTTGGAGTGAGTTGTTTTCTCCAATTCTACAAATTGAAGAAAACAATTGTTTCTTTCAACGAACAGATAATGATTTTAAAAGATATCACCAAGAAAATTTAAAATGTAGTATAACCTAACATTGTATTAAAACCTCAAAAATATTCCTTTCTTAACTGATATTCGTAGAGAAACCTTTCCGTCTTTAATCATTTTTGAACAAAACCCCACTCGCAATCGGCGATTTTAATTGATCCAAAAGAACACGCATCTATATAAACATTAGTAATCAATATAGAATTTAGTCTACACTTTACTGAAAAACTAAAATAGAATATTAATACAGCGATTATTAAGTTCACATATATTATATAACATAATTCCAAACTGTATTGCTTATTTACATATAACAGAGCAATTGATTTTGTTTTCAACATAAACTAAGAGGTAGACAGTAAAATACGTTGTTGTTACTCGCCTTTTTCTTTCGAACAATAGCAATATATCTTAGGTTTTCTTTGGGAGGATTTAGAGTTTCATTAAATACACTAGATTTTAAGATATCACCAATAGAGCCTCGACTCGAACGTTCTAAGATATATTTTCTCTTTTCGCTTCTAGTTTTAGTTGAGTGAAAAGAGATTTTGGTGAAAATCCATCGTACAATTAAATTAACTAAAGTGGCCACTTCTCAGATTTTTTAGATGGCACGTTTATCAAATTAAAAAAAAGTGCAGTAATAACAAGATACGGTTGAAAATTCTGAGTAAACTATTACATCCAGTTACGTAATTTGAAGATTTGCATCGCGAAGATTTAATTCTTAATTTAGTACTGTCACGTTTAACTCATACTCACAAGGGAAGTGTCACAACTGTGTCTCACCGATTTCGATGCAATTTGGTACAGTCATAGAATGGGCCAAAATAAGGTTCGTACATTTTTTTATACGTGCGGTAAAAGCCCCTGGGGCGAGTTATAGGGGTTGAAAGTTTGGAGAAAAAGTACGTTTTCACTTATATTTTAAAAATGAAAAGTGCTATCAAAATTTGGTAAATTGTAACTGATATTCATTTTAAAAGAGCTTTCTTTTGATGTATCACACATATACCAGAGGGCTAAGAAGGGCGAACTACCCCTATTTTTTTGGAATTATTTAAAAACCACCCTATCGATTTTGGCGGCATTAAGTATACTTCCAGCACGTTCAAAAATATTAGTTAAGGGTTTTTTCCCATTCGCTCTAGATCATCCCCAGCGAAGTTACGGGGGTTAACATGTAACCACTTTTCGTAAGAATGATGTGATAAAATTGTCAGGTATTTTGAAAATACTTTAACAAAACCGTAAATTAGTCGCACAATAAAATGTTTAATGTAAAATAAGGCATAATACACCATTTAGGGGTGGTTGGGGTTAACCACCCCCTTAAAAATTAATTCTATCCCGGGCATTACTTGTTGATTACGGCGAAATTTGGTACTGTGTTTGTTTTATATTTGAAGTAAAAATTTTTGAAAATGGTTATAAGGGTTACAAATTAGGGGTAGTTTTTTGTTTATACCTCGAAGATGAAAACTGCCATCGTAACTGTGGTATTGTTTTTTAAAAATCTATCTATCGATGTTCCACGAGGTAAACTACCCTCATTTTCTTTAAATAATAAATATAAAACTACTAGATAAATAAGATATTTTATTTATTTATGAGTTTTTACATCAGAGGGATAACATATTAAAATTGCAATCGTTGACGCATAACCAGTTGGCTTCCCCTCGGTTTATAAATGTTTTTAAATACGCATGGTTTGCAAGTGGCTATATAGAGGAGAGACCAGACCATTTTGAAAATCCCGTGGAAGTTTGCTTTTCGAGTGAGAAGCCAACGTGTGATATCTGTGGGGATATAGCGGTCATAACATGTGCATGGTGTAAAAAATCCTTATGTTTAAAACATTTTTTCCACGACTTTCATTTTTGCCAACACTACGTAGAATAAAAATAAATTTAATATTGAAAATTAATATAATACATAAAAAACGTCAATTAGTAATGTAGAATAAACTTCTTTGGTATATTGAACTATTTTTTTTGTCAGTTGCTTTTTAACTCATAAATAAATAAAATATCTTATTTATCTAGTAGTTTTATATTTATTATTTAAAGAAAATGAGGGTAGTTTACCTCGTGGAACATCGATAGATAGATTTTTAAAAAACAATACCACAGTTACGATGGCAGTTTTCATCTTCGAGGTATAAACAAAAAACTACCCCTAATTTGTAACCCTTATAACCATTTTCAAAAATTTTTACTTCAAATATAAAACAAACACAGTACCAAATTTCGCCGTAATCGACAAATAACGCCCGGGATAGAATTAATTTTTAAGGGGGTGGATAACCCCAACAACCCCTATATGGTGTATTATGCCTTATTTTACACTAAACATTTTATTGTGCGACTAATTTACGGTTTTGTTTAAAGTATTTTCAAAATACCTGACAATTTTATCACATCATTCTTACGAAAAGTGCTTACATGTTAACCCCCGTAACTTCGCTGGGGTTGATCTAGGGCGAATGGGAAAAAACCCTTAACTAATATTTTTGAACGCACTAGAAGTATACTTAATGCCGCCAAAATCGATAGGGTGGTTTTTAAATAATTCCAAAAAAATAGGGGTAGTTCGCCCTTTTTAACCCTCTGCTATATGTGTGACACATCAAAAGAAAGCTCTTTTAAAATGAATATCAGTTACAATTTACCAAATTTTGATAGCACTTTTCGTTTTCAAAATATAAGTGAAAACGTACTTTTTCTCCAAACTTTCAACCCCTATAACTCGCCCCAGGGGCTTTTACCGCACGTATAAAAAAATGTGCGAACCTTATTTTGGCCCATTCTATGACTGTACCAAATTGCATCGAAATCGGTGAGACACAGTTGTGACACTTCCCTTGTCAGTACAAATTGAATGACCTATTTTTGAGAGAATTAGGTTTACCAAAAATTGGAACTTCCGGTTTGAATATGAAAATAAAACTTTCAGGAGTATGATACGAATTAACTTTTTATTGAAAATACAACAGTAACCTTGTTCAACATTTTGAACATGAGTGTATTAAGTTAAGGTCGATGAATTCGAGCACTTCTCAAAAACTTAGTGATTAGCTTAGTACAGTGCCAAATTTTTAAGTGTAAAACTTGAACCTTCTTTATTTTTTATCTAAACATTTTTATAATATAACCCAATATATATTATACGCCATTTTATAGAAGAAATCTTCAGCTTTAATTTGAGATTAAAATCATTCCTTAATTTTCATAAATTAAGCTTCCATTTAAGCCCTTCCACGATTTGTGTATGTTTCGGCTTGCAGTTGATATTTCGAGATTGACTTGAAAACGAAAACAAACTTCTTCATTTTTTATGTAAATATTTTTATAATATTACTTAGTATGTATTATACATGATTTTATAACAGAAATTGTCATCATAAATACAAATTGTAGAAGGGTTATTAATGTGGGTGTATTTGAGCCTGCATTTTATCATTTTGAAGATAAATTGTAAACGCAAAGAAACATTTGGATTAATGTTTCGAAAATGCCAAACAAAATAATTATTTAAACTATGAAAAATGGATTTTTGATTAGGATAAACAATATTTTAATTTTCCCGCGTTTTTAATCATTAATGAATATAATCAGGCATCATAAACGCTGTAATAATGATTGATAATTTCTTAATTTAACTTTTTTGATTAAACTACTAAATTAATGTTACTAGTAGGTAGTAGAGGAATCGATAATTTTCCACGAACGAAACAAAATTTTTCAATTAAAACTTCTACGAGCGGATCATAAATGGATTTTGTGCTTCCTCGGTAAATGTCAAGGGTTTCAATCGAGCGCTTAATATCCTTTTAGAGACTCTACATATCCTCTACCTAGCTTGCAATATTCATGATTAGTGGGATATTCTTTCGCATACTCTTTATTCTCCATAAATTTTAAAGAAGTTAACTAAAATAATATCGATCTTTTACGAAAATAACTCTTAGAATATATTAATTAACACTATTTTGAGGAATTAGTATAACTATAGAGGAGAACCATTAAGAATAAACGAGTGTAAGTAATGTGTCAATTAATCAATTAGAGACAAATTGCTCTGCAATTGTAAAAAATGGAATTCGTTGATAACCATCTTTACTGACCTTAGAGCTTGCGTGCTTATTTGAAAAGAAGTTTGAATAGCCACCCGGCATGGCTTATATTTACATCTTTCTACGTTATTTACATTTTTAATGTATCTTAATGTTGGATTAAAGAAGTTATTAAAACAATACATAAATTTATTAATATCTTGTTTACCGTGAAGGATGTACTCTAAGACCAGGACCGCATGGACAACATCCCGTTCCAGTGCGTTTCCGCTTCTTTCTCATGCACCAGTCCTGGCCCATGACAATATGACCTACAAATCCATGACGGTCATTCGCAATTCACAAAGTCACTTAAGACCGTCTTTGTTCGAAGGTTCGCATTGTATACCGATGAGGATGAGCGGCGGCACGTTGAAAGGGTTCATTATAAAAGTCAAGTTCTTTTTTGATTTTCCACCACAGAAGATCTGCACAAACAGGACTTCCTCGCGTTACTGGGTGCCCTTTAAAACTACCGTCGCGGCGCTTGATTGCGTGACCGCATGAGAAAAAGGGCCCCCGAGTTTTTCGTCTCGGAAAGGGACGGAAAATATGCAGTAGTGGCTCAAAGAGGAGGGAAGCGTGTAATTGCGGCTGTAAATAATGCGGCAGGAAGAACTGAAGGATGAAATTGTTCTTGAACTCGTCTTGACACGTTTAAGAATTGCGCGTAATTAAAAATAAAAATGATCTCTACTTTCTTGGGTAGTAATTTTTTGAGAATGTAATGTCATAAACGTTTATTAAAAATTTCGGTGATTTTAAATAGTACTAAATGAATAATATTAGAATAATAATTTAATATCTTTGAGTTACTTAAGAAAGTGAATAATGAAAGTTGTGGTGGAGGAGCCGGTATAAATTTGGCATAAATTATAAATCTTAAAAGTATTAAATTATGAGGAGAAATATTGTGAAGCGAGGGAAAATTCACTTTCGAATACGAACGAGATGACGTCAAAGACGAGAGAAAAACATTAAAAAAGCTTTAGGGAAAAGGGAAAGCTCTTGGAGTGAGTAAGTCCCATTTGTACAGATTTATTTACCTCCGCCTAATTACGTTACCACCTCGGTGGCGGTCGTTCACTTCGCCACTTCCGGTAGCGGACACATACTCTCACACACTTCCGGTTTGAGGTTATGTACGGTTGACCGTTATACTCTTGTTTTTCTAGCGTGCGGCACCAGAAACCACTATATAGAAAACACCACCCGGACAGGCGGCAATTGTTAACAACACTGGAGGGGTGGCGGCCGATGTAGTGGGGCAATCGTTAGAGTGAGAACGGGGCCGATGTTCGATGCTCTTTAGTAGGGTACCGCCATTTTGGAATGGCCCAGCATCCCTTTGACGCCAACGCAACCCTATGGACCACTTATTGTGTTAAGGCCACGTTGCAATGCGAAGAGAGTGGGGGGATTGCGAAATTGTTATAGAGGGTAGGTTGGTATAAATAGTCACATGAGGGTAACTAAAGTCATTCTTTTTTTTCTTTTAGATATAAAAAAATGTACAGCATAGAAAACAGTAAATTACTCAAATCATGCATAAAGGGAAGCGTGTTTTATCCGAAATACAAGCCGCTTAAGCGGGATTTACTGTAATCTCAGCTTGACACCCAAGAAAATGTAAAGTGGTTATGTGGATATGTTTACTCTAAAGGGGAACAGACAATAACTAAGAGAGCTTTTCGTCGATGCGAATATATTATCAATTGTTTTAATATATATATCTTATACAATCATGTACAACAACGATAAATGAAACATTAGTATGAATGAAATATTAAAATGGGAGATACATTGAATATAAAGGATTGAAAAGACGATTTAACGTATAAATATGAAGACATAAATATAAATATGTTGTTAATTAAGTCCTTTCTATGCGAACATATTTCTATATCTTCTAGTAAAAAGGAAATTCTACTTGTGTCATAAGCGCAGCATATCACTGAAATGTTCATGAATTTTTCAAATCGGTGAATAATAAGGTTTGACGGAACAGGATGTTCGTCACGCAACCAATTACCGTCAAAAATTAAAACCATCGATTTTAGAAGACTGTTGGTCATATGAAAAAAGGAACTGACGCAAATATACGACCGTGTTCCATGAATATTCCTTTTACATTCCGTGTGTGATATTATTTGAAATGGTTGACATAAATGAAAAATTATTGCTTACGCCTCCGACGATATTTTGTACTACCGTGG
Source organism: Onthophagus taurus (assembly GCF_036711975.1). Taxonomy (NCBI): domain Eukaryota; kingdom Metazoa; phylum Arthropoda; class Insecta; order Coleoptera; family Scarabaeidae; genus Onthophagus; species Onthophagus taurus. The sequence goes on along the minus strand of NC_091967.1, from coordinate 15,474,121 downwards.
AAATTTACTGTAGCACCTGTTAGCTTAAACATAAAGTATAACGCGTGGTTTGTTACGAAGTTGTATTCTACAGTGTCAAAGTCTAAAAAATATTAATGTACCGCCCGATAGGGTTAATAAGAATGTCTCCATACATAATTCATGACTCGCGGCTACATGTAAAATTTCGATATTTTTAGATTTCCATGTTCGTTATTAAATGACGTATAAATGCTCTAATGACTGGTTTATTTCTGTATGCGTACTATTTGTGTCCTTAAGTGTTATTTATAGCAGCTATTATACTGTTTTATTTGTGATATAAATAAAAATAGAATCTACCCAATAGTAGAACTAAAATTAATAGTCCTCGAATGAAAAATGACATATTTTTGTGATAAAACAGGTTTTTCAATAGGAACATAACAATTTTATATTTTAACTGAAACATACCCTTAATAGTTATTTTTGATACAAGATAGCGAAATGATACTTTTGCATTCGAGAACGAAAGTTTTTTTTGCGAGCTTTAGCGAGCAAAAAAAATCGTTCGAGAATGCAAAAAAATTTCGCTGTCGTGTATCAAACAACATTTTTTCGAAAACTGCGTATTCTAAAGTTATAAATTAATAAAAAGACCAAATTCTGTGTAATGACATTTAGAATTCATTTAATGTTATGTCAAAAACTTAACGTCACATCGATTTAACCTCACTTATTGAACAAATGTACTATTATAAATTTGCATTTAAACGGGAAATGAAATGATAAAACAATTAAATGTTGATTATTTTGTTTATAATTTGTTCATAACAATAAATCAACAATTAATAGTATCAAATTCTGTGATTGTCCTAGCTGGACGTAAAAGTCTTTTACGTCCAGGACGCAAAAGACTTTTACGTCCTGTTCTATGGTCCTGTTGACAAAAAACTATCGTTTTGACGGTCGCTAAGTACTACGCAAAAGTCAACTTTTAATAGCAGTTTTCGAAAAATGCTTTTTGTGATCTGACGATGACGAAACGTTAGTAAAGGTTAACACTTTTATCATGGTAAAGTCAAAATTGTGGCGAATTTTGAAAATCATGGCTTACAATTAGATTCTTATAGGATCTAATTATAAGCGCAAAGTAACTCAAGCTTCTTGATCATTTGAAACGTTGAAATTTCTCAGACGGTGATCTGCTGATATTTGAAGAAAATCCTAAATTTAATCGAAAAATCATCTTAAGCGATGAAGCTCATGTGTGGCTTAATGACTTTATTAATAAGCAAAATAAATGTATGATGTAAAGTTTATGCCGGCGGTGTGACTGGACCATATTTTTTTGTTGATACCATATTATGGTTAATGGAGTATGCCGTCGTGCCACATCAGAAGAATATTTTTGGCCAGAATTGTATGGACATCAGTACCAAGATGATACCACATGACACAGCAGGTCAAGCAATTGATCTACTGACAAGAAAATTGGTAACAGTGTAATCTCGAGAAATGGTCCGGACGAATAAGTCGTTGGTTTATGCCAACAAGCCAATTATGTGGGAGGAGCTCAGGACAATACGCAGATACGCCAACGTTTCGGCCGATAGGTGTGAAAGAGCGGCACTAAATTGCGTACAAAGAATCGTTAGCTGCAAGCGTACTTACGGTGGTCTTGTGAATGATATCGAATTCCATAGTTAAACATAAGTTCCTACGTTCTCAGTATTTCGTAATTTTCATCAATCAAAATTAGGTTTTATGTCGTGTGTAGATATCGCAGCATGCTTCACTATTCAAAAATTATATTCAAAAGTGTTTATGTGGAGGACAATTTTTTAAATGGTCTAAAAAGTCGTTTCACCATTTCAACTTACTAGAGTTTATGGCGAAAACTAAGAATTAATACATTTTTGATTTAAATCGTAATCAACGCAATTCGATGTTAATAAGGATAAATGTTTCATCGCAAATATGATATTTAAAGCTATGGTTGTAGAAGCAAGACTAAAATAAAAGGGAAAAGAGGACAATTAACCAAGAAAAACATACCGAACCAAGAAATTTAATAAATTTTGTAAAACTATTGGGGATTTTTTTGAGAGTGATTTCCTTTTTAGTATTTTGTTGACTCATGTATTACTTGTATTCTGTGATGTATCATATGGCAAACATGGGAAATGCGTATTCTTCCTCGATTTTGCTCAAAATGAGTTCAATACACTTTTGCCTAAATTTGGAAGGGGAATGAACATTGATAAATAGATTGGGATGTAGCCATTTAGCAAATTGTGTACATTTTCATTCGATTATGGCAAATGTTAATTTAATGCAATGCATGGAAAGCTGGCTGTTTGGAATAAACCCACTTAATTTCATACGGTGGTTGAGACGTAATTGGCTGGGAAACAAGTGAAAGGTCATGTCGATTGAAGTGGTGTTATTTGATTTCCCTCCAAGATCTTCTAGGATATCAATGTGAAAAAGGAGAATACGATTTAATCGGAAGTCGAGAAGGTCATTGAATTACTGACTCAGCTGAACCACTTTCAAAACTCGTGGAAGGAAAACGAAATATCCGGAAAAACCGGGCGCACCTGAAGTACCGGGAGAAATAGGATCGGTTGAACAACAAACAAGTAAAGGTTTTCCAAATTTACAATGTCTCATTGAATCACCGAACTTATAGGAGTAATAAAAAAAATGATAAGTTGTAGCTAAAGATAAGTAAAGATCTAAACCCATGCTCTGTTGGATTATTGCGTGAATAACTAAAAGTTGTGAGGAGGATCAGCTTAGTTTTATTTTACTATTACTTGATGATAAAAAATATACTTTTTAATTAAAGATGTCGTCTAATTACAGTGAGAGAACTTGAACCCGATTAATGGGATAACCAGTGATATATTTCCTTTCTATTACGAATAGCGTCATCTCTAGTTATTTTGTTATTCGATTAGGATGCTATTTACATTTCTCATCTACTACCTATTTACACAATTAATTTATGACGGGTTCCGTATATAGACCTAATGGTGAAAATATATTGTTATTTATTTATTTATCGATTATCATTATGATTTTTAATAGGTTTTTGTAACTAATTTTAAGTAAAAGGTTAAAATTTGATGTATCCAAATAAGTAGTAATTTAAATTGAATTTACTTTTCGGTAGCGACATCTCTTCAATTGAATTGTAACTATCTACAAATTTTCCACGGCACTTTTGGAAATCGCCGGTAGAGGTAGCGTTAGTCGTCGTATTGATCGTCGAGTTAGTTTCTGACTTTTCACATAGATAGCGCAGAAACGAAAATGCGAATTATAAACGTTTTAAATTTTAAACTTTACCTATAAATAATAAATGTGCAAATGGCTAAAAGTTTTAATACAACTTCAGACTATATATTTTATCATTTATAAATTTGTACATTATGAAACATAACTTTAGAACTTCGTACATTTCAATTATTTTTCGAATCTATTTAAAAAATCATATTTTTTTTAAACATTTAACAATGTTAACGAATTAAAAGTAATTTAAGTTTTTGAAAGTAAATGAACTAGATATCGGAAGTTGCAGCTTGCACTTAACATCAAGTTGATGTAGGATGCTTAAAGTTAAGGGATTAAGAACACTTTATTTTAAGATAGAACTTACATAATACCTATTTACTTTTGTGCCATCCGTAATCTCAACACTAAGACGACTTCAAATTTATCAATCCGTATTATAACACTTAAATATAGAACCGCGGTTCTTTGTTATATTAAAAATTCTTTGTTTTGTTGAGTTTTATATTTTAATCAACATCAAACTGTACTGATTATATGTATTATTAAAGGTAATTACTGACAACGTTTCATTATTTTCTCGTTATATTTTGTTCTTTGGTCTGTAATTTTTGTAATTATTTTAATTCAGTAATTAGTTGAGTTTACAATTTTATTATTAATTGTTAAATAAGGTACTTAAAATTAGATTATTTCCCTATATCAGGGAGCATAACATTAAATAGAGACTTAATTACTGCTATGAGTTGCAACCGAATTGTAATTTCCACCCCCATTAACAATTTCCTATACACTAGAGAGCTATACATTCAATCAATGCTAAGAGCTGGATGACCAACATTGTATATGTGTATATGTGTGTGTGTACTCGGTGTTTACATGATTTGTCTCTAAATGTCTTAGTAAATTTGTACTAATAGTAGCTGTTTGTGTTTATTAGCAAAATTGACTTTGTCTAAGTAATTAAGTTTAGGATGTGGATTTTATAATTATTATTAACTTATGCATTAAATTTTAAAGAGAATTTTTACTTTGATCTAAAATTTACATGGTAAATTTATTTCTTTAATGGCACCTGGGTATTTGAATTTCCCTGTTACAATGTTGGTTTGTTTCTGACCCGGAAAATTGGAAACGTGTATCTCCACCGTTACAATATCATTTTCTTTTCAATTCTCGTTTCGTTTCACCTTTTATTTTATTATTTTAAGTTAAACACTTGAAATGAGATTAAAATATTAATGAGATTGTAAATATTGATGTAAACATTTTCTCGATACATTAAAGATGATTATCTCAATAACTGAAAAACAATGATTTCAGTGGCATTGCCGTGTAAACACAAATTTCATAGCGATAATTACCGACACATTCACAATCCACCGTTCAAAACCACACTTACAGGGTTAATAACAAACAAGCACCAAGTGGAACTCAATCAGTGAACACAAACATTATTACCACCATGTAGTCAATCTACTAATCAAACTTCATATCAAGCCTTTCGATTACCTCTCAATCTTTAACTTTATGTCATCAAAATTTTAAGATACAAAAAATTACTTTAGTTTTACCGTAAACCAGTACTATGGATGTCTTTGATGCTTACCTGAAACAAAAGAAAATAAAATAATTAGTCTTGGAATGAACGTTTATTTCGTTGAATGTTTTTATTGAGTTAATTGGTTTCTTTTCGACAAAGTCTTTGTAAAGGTAAATTAAACTGTGCTTAAAAGAACTGTCATTGCAATAAGAGCTAAAAAATAGTTATAATAAAGAACTGTTGTACAAGTAGTAAAATAATTGTAGTTAAAATGCAATAAAAAAATTGTTTAAGATGTTATCCCTTCGCATTTTTTTTGGCAATTAATACTTTTATTAGCTTTTACCGTTATAAAATGTAGTACTTTAAAGTCGTTTTAGAGTACTTTTAAACCATAGCTCATTAAAAGTTGCGTAGTTGGAAAAGTGGAAACCTTTCAGGGAAAATTGTCGTTGAACGAAGGTTGAAATTGCCATTGATAATCCAGGAAAAAAGAATAATGGACCCTAGTTTTGTAATAGTAGTTAATGTAACAATATCACGGTGAGCGGAGTTGCAAATCGATCGAATAGTGTATTTCCTGTCCTTGAACTCGACAGTTGTCTATGGTTATCGCAAAAATCAGTCTTGAAACATGCTAATGTTTCGATCCTAAACTACTCTATCGCATGCTGGTACAGATAGGCCTTGGCAAGGATTTCCCTGTGACCAATAATCCCTCTGTATATTTTACACAGGTGTTCTAACGATTTATTGTCACGAAAGAAAATTTATATTTACTTTGAATTGGGCTATTACGTCCACCTATGTGACTGTAACTATTTAGTTGAAGCAGTATGTAAGCCACATCCCACACATATAACGTAAACTACGGTGTTGGGCTGATGTTTAGTATCTAATTAACAAAATGAATTTGAGAGTTATCGGTTAATGGTTAATCGATACAAATTGCTGGAGACAAACTGCTCAATTACTTTGAACATTTAATTAGTTTTTATTCACTCCGAACGAAGAAGAAATAGTTAAGATAAAATATCTGTTTATTTTTCAATATGACCCAGTTTTTGAACATATTGGATTATGTTATGATTCCCGATTCAATAAGCTATTGGAAATAACAGGGATGTTTTGAAAATATCACCGGAGGTATTTCCATTTCTTGGAATATTTTCCATATTCAACAAGAATATAACGTATAAAGTAATATTCCTCAGATTCTATCGCAGTGTTTCGAATGGATCTTTATAATACTGTATATTTTAAACTAAACTCAGAGAGAGATTTAAATATTTAAGCAGTCGCAATTTCAGACACTTGTAAGGTAGTTCGTCTCTTCAATAAACGCCGCGCCGTGCAAATGAAAACATAAATTGTGTAAAATGAGGTTGCGGTGAAAAGATACAACATGAAAAATGTTGAGATAAATTGCGCAGATTGCTTTAAATCCCAGGTATCATTAAATTGGTCATTGTTAATGCAGAACGTGGTAATGCATAAATCACGTTGTATTAGGTGACTGATTAAGATGTAACCGATCGTATTTCTTGAGCAAACGGTAAAATAAAAAATAAAGAAAAATTTTTTTTATAAAAGGAGCAACATAAAACTCATAGTTTTGATTGTTCAATAACATAAAAAGTGTTATTGATTACTAAAATATTGATAAAACATTGGAGATTTAAAAAATTATTTAATATCTTGAGGTATAGGTAACTCATTTCCTAAACAAATTCATAAAAATTAGAAAATGATGACAAGTAAGTAATTTTTAATGAATGTTGTTTTTGTTATCGTATTCTGTTGTATTTGTAATTAATATACAGGGTACGACAAAATTCTTTCGCTTGCTTTGAAGGTGAATAAAACAATTCAAATGAAACAAACAATAAGTCTAAAGTTCTGAATAACTCTTTCAGAAGCTCGGCTTTGAGATAATCCTACAAGAAAACATTGCGGGGATTAAATGCAGTAAGCGCACAAGTCACGGAATATCATCTCTGAGGGATAGATACTCCTGGATATATTCATGGACTACCCCTTCAAAATCTGCAAAAAAATGATGTACTGAAGCAATCAATTTTTTTTTAAATAAGCAAGACTAAATGATCTGTGTTTGTAGTACTATGCACCAAACTGTCACATGATACAGAGATTTCTGCTAAATCTTTCATGGCTAATTTTCATTTCAATATCGCAGATTCCGCTAATTGACCCAGGAAGAATGATGAAACTGTGGGATATCAAGTCTGCTGAAACTATTTCTTCAAAATTTCAATTGTTGCTAGTGCAAATGATGTATTGAAGCAATGAAATTCTTCAAGTAAGCAAGGCTCACAAACACAACTCGTTTGTGGTACTATGCACCAAACTGTCACACGAGGCGAAGACTTCTGTTAAGGCTTTCTCGGGTTGTTTTCATACCAATACCGCAGGTTCTGCTAATTAACGCAGCAAGAATGATGGAAAGTGTTTCATCATTGAAGTAAACAGTATCGACTGGGGTAACGTTTTAACAATCTGAAGTCGATTACGTTAATCATATTCTCTCGATTCTTGAATAATGAATCGCCTTATATGGTAACGAAGGTTTTGGTGAGCAATTCGCTGATAATTGCAGTTAGAGAACCGAAAAACGATCGAATGTTTACGAGGGGATCAAGAGTTGCTGCAAAACTGAAAGTAATTGAGCCGTTCGATTCATCTCCATTATTGATACTCGTTGAGCAAGCAGGCTTCAACAGCAAAGGCATGCTGTACGTTCACACTATGTTTACGATTAATATCGATTTTCTAGATTGCCTAATTATCGGTAGTTTCACATGAAACAAAATTTCTAATATTTATGTTTTAAGATATAAATACTTTTGTGGTTCATCTTCAAAACTTGGGAGTGATTATTGTCGTACTCAGTCTTACAAGCGAGGTACGAGGTTTTTATGAACACAGGAGGAGCACTCCTCCGGATGAGCTTTATGGAGTTTTCGCTGAGAAAGTAGACAGGACAACAAAGAGAAAATGTAACGATTCAGCGTAGTCGCAATTGTGGTTTCTTGTTTGAAATATGTATTTAATGTTTGTCTTTTGTAGTAGACTGACTTTCCTTTGTCCCGCCTTTTTGAGTGAATTTTACGACAATAAACAACACTGGTACAACCTCTGTGTTAGTCGTCATGGTGATAATAATTTGTCCATTTCTCTGTCTCTGAATTGCCAACCGGAGTATAAATAGAGTATTTGCGTGGTAATTATAATTTTCTATACTAGAACAATTTAGAGTGGATATGGTACGTACACTGTATTATAACTGTATGTCATCAATACGCAAACTGCAAATATTTACAAACTGACAACAACATATAATCTATTCTAAAATACTACCGACAAATTATAATTTAAAGAAACCCTCGCATCGACATCTAACATTCAATCGCAGTGATGTAAAATATTCTCATCATTATATTGAATAATGGGCAGTATTCACAAAATCCTACATGTTTGTTTGATCTTAGACATCAGAATAGACTAAAGGCATCTTTCAACAAATAGTTTCCCAAACGTGGAACAGATGACATGACCGTTGAAATGCGTACGCTTTTAGTAAAAAGTATTTCCGGAGCGCACATTCACCTGTCAGAGGAAAAGATTGGATTTGAATTGAAAACAGATTCATCACTTAAGGTAAAATTTGAAAAGAAATCCCTCATTTCATTGTGGGTTGACTAGAAAAAACAACTTCCTGAACTATTCAGCAAGGAAATTACTATTCTGCTACTGGTTACAAGCCCCCTTATATAAAAAATAAGTACAAATTGTCTTTCGGACAATTCACTTTGTCAATTTCGATCCGAATTTTAAATCACCGAGTATCAAACAGCCTCAAAGTTCTCATTAAATATGCTTACATATATATTTTTGAGAAACGCTGACTTAGAACTCGATCAGATTTACATCTTAATATCTATAAAATTCAGATTTCGACTTCTAACTCATTGAATGTACACTTGGGCTTGCTTTTAATCTACTGCAATAATTTTGAATTTTGATATATTTTATTTGCTAATTTTTTAACTACAATTAAATCAAAATCCATTAAGTGGAATCTAAATAACTCCCAATCAGATAATGCAAGTTGGTTGTAATTAGATTAACGATAGCACATCATCGAAACTTCTGGTATTCAATTCTTGTAATGCAGTGATAGGTATTTAATCAATTTCAAACTTGGAAACCACAGTTTAAATTGATAAATATAAAAACAATCTAAACAAATTTAATGAAAATTTTGAACTTCTAAATGTAATATAAAAGAAAACTTCGGTTTCTGCTCTGTAACAAAATCTTTGGGAGCCTTGGAAACGATGCCGTAAAAGTGAATAAAACAAAAACGACTGAACCTTAAAACTTTCAACTCGGGTACACCGTTCGAAGCTTGGAAAATTTAAAATGAGGTGTGGACAGATTTTCTGGGATTTACTTTTAAGTCGGGGGAGATAGAAGTTCTTACAGCAAATGTGACAGTGATTCCCATAGGACTAGTGCTTTTTTAGAAGGAAACATGTTAAGCTTGTAGAAATCGATAAAAATCACGGTGTTACTGCGTAGTTTCACTGTGGATATATTATCTGATAAAGATCTTGCATAGTCGAGAATGGATTTACATAGACTCATACGTATACCTTTTTTTGTAACAGTTTTTAGTTGTTTTCACGTTATCGTTATGATTGATTGTTAAATAATTCCAACGCGCTATTTCTATAAACCTAGCAATTTCTTGTATATATTTATTTTTAAGAAAATCGTTTTAATCCGTGTATATTTCGAGGTCTCGAAGAGTACGTGGTTTTTATTCTTGTCACGTAGAATCGCTTATCGATGAAAATGAACGAGGTAAGTAAAAATCCCATTTAGCCCGCAACGGGAATGTTAAATTTTAGAAATTATTCTTAATGTAACTTTTAACCACAACCACAATTACCATTAAAATAAATTAAATCAATAATAAGTATTAAAAATGCAAATGTTGTCCAACATCAATTATGATGTGCAATGTCATAAACATCGCAATTTTAATTAACTTCAAACAAAACGACACCATTATTGACTTATTCATTAATGTTGAATTGCAATGAAAAATAAAATTGGGCCAATAAAAATTATATTGAGGACAGATGTTTAGATATTTATCAAATTTCTGCATATGTTGTTATTCCCAAGTTAATATTAATTTATGGTTTAATGTCGAATTGTTTAATGTTTAATGTATAGGATAATTATGAATTAATTGATTTAAAAATACCTAATCACAATAAAAAATAAGAATTAAATAATAATAACAAAATATTGTGAGTGTAGTGTTTTCAGTTTTTATGAGATTGTTACTGTGTATATGCAACATTAATCATGTTAGTTCACAAAACTAACTGCTACAAAAATCTCACTTATCGACTTACTCAAAGCCGTGCTCCGAAAACACCTCACTTATTTCAGAATCACTGCGTGGTAACACCAACCTGGGCAACACTAACCCCTTCTTTCTCCGCATTTTCAACGTAGCTTGTGCTAAATGCGAATAATCTGGGCATCTCATTGGTGAATGGGGTGATAATATGGTTAATTTTCGATCCCCCGGGCTGAGACTCAAATAACCTGCCGGTGGGGGTAAGCTAAGATGCTGCGGAACTCTAGCTTTACCAGACCATAACCCTCTACGTTTTTCAGCGCTTATCTCCTCCGAAGTTCCCAAAATAGTTGCTCCTTCGCCGCTGACGGCGTGTCTTTTTAATTTCATTTCACGAGAATCGATCGACTCTAAACTTTCCGCTGATATGTGTCTCATATCTCTATCGCTAGTTGAAAGAAATGTTCGTGTAGTTCGTAAACTTTCCATACTCTTTGCGGTCTCCGTTCGTATACCGGTCGATAAGAATTGACCCTTTGCAGACCGCTCTACATCATAGTCCTCCTGGGATGAGCTGGAATGAGGGGATTTGCTCAAGAGCGAATATCTAGGAGAGATGCGCGTCGAACTTGACTCTTCGCTTTCCATGGAGTCCCCACTTGCTTGATGGGTTACAATTTGACATTGGGGTACTGCGGTATCTCCCTCAAGATTACTACTGAAAGTGGCCATTGTGGACGAAGACGAGGCCGTTTTTCTAATTGATATATTTTGCTGCGTTACCGTTACCGTTGAGGACGATTTTGATAAAGACGTAGTCGGCTCGTCATCTTCTTCTTCCATTAGTATACAGGAATTTTTCTGGTAAAAATTTATGCGGTATAAGAAATTAATGCGTAAAATTATAATATACCAGACTAGATATTTTGGTTAAAAAAAATGAGGTTTTTAAATCATAATTATTCATAATTCTGTTAATGGTAGTGTACATTAAATATTTAGGGATTGTGTTCTACGAATAGATAATTTAGGAGATGTTTTTAGAAGCTTACGTTTTAATCACATACAACAAAGTAATCCTTGCTTTATGTAGGGTAATAGAGAATAATGTTCATATAAGCGCTGTAGATTAATTTTAAATGAAAATGCGTCGTAACATTAGCTCGCATGATGCATTTTTGATAATGTTTCAAATTTAACAATTAATATAAAAATAATTTAATGTGTTTAAATTTTATATCAACATCTTTATAACTTAATTTTATATGATTAAAATCGTTCAGTATACGAACCAAGATACGATTACATAAATAATCCTAAACCATTACTATGGCATGTTAATGTTCCATGAATATGTTTTCAGTTTACAATTCGTATCGAACACGAAACGTAGAAGTACTAACATATTTCTCTCTCGTTCTCGCTTTCTCTCAAACAGAAAATATGAATTGGTGTGCGAATTTTGCCGATGTAACTGTAAATTCACCGGGTGCCAGAATTAATTAACTTCTTCAGCGATTTTTACTTTTTCATTGTTAATTCCATAAATAAAGTTACAAAACAATTTCCATCTTCACAAGCATATTGTGTTATTAAATATTGCTGTGGGCTTATTTCACCCACAACAAATACACTCGGATTGGAATTGTAAAATACAAACTTTAAATACCGTGTGACGGAAGAATCTATCTGAATGATTTTCCGGAGAGTATGCTGTCCAAAACAGAATATGCCCCCGTATTGTTACTAAAAGTAGCGTTCTGTTAATAGTTCGCATAGCAGATGGTGGTCTACCTAGCCTGGCACCGAAACAAAACGTAATTCTGCGGTTCGAAAGCGAGTTGAACGTGTTTGACTAAAGTACGATCGATATGGACAGCAAAATCCCTTCTATAATCCGTTATGCATTTGTATTAATTGAATTAAACCCTTCAGATATCGATTATGCAATTACCCTTGGATATTAAGGTTAAATTAAACTACATGAAACCATCTTAAAGTTGTTATAGTTCCTTGAATTTTAATGAAGTAACATTTAACATCTGAATATGTATATATAGGAAATATATTTGTGGAAATTTATTTATATAGTCTCGTAGTAAGTTGAAACTTTTAAGAGATTTCGGAAACTGGTCCAGACCGATTATATATTATTAGTGTATTCAACAATTTTAACAAGGATTAGAAACTACTTCATTATAATTCAAAACGTGATCCTGGTCGACTATAAATTGCTGTTTAACGATGCCCACATACAATGGCAAAAATCAATAGTAGTCCAATTGCGGTAGAGGGTTTGGGTGGAGATGATTTTTATTTCATGCTAATGAGTTTTAAATAATTAATTGATTTAGAATTTGTGATGTTATACCTAATAAGTATTGTTATAACTTCAATTTTTATTTTCAAATTATGGTATCTATTTTATTACCTAATCTAAGTCACATATTTATTTTTAAATCAAAGTAATTCTTAATTAAAGAATTTATATTGAAAAAAGAATGGAAATTAAAAACCGCGATTAACCTAATTTTGTATCTATAATTGAATGTATCTATAATGATAAAGAATTAATATATCAACCCTGGACAGCTATGCTTCGTTGAGTTAACCATGCATGCTCCTTCTTAGTTTGATTCATTTTCAAAATACAGACAGTGTCAAAATAACATATTAATACAACTCAATGTGATAAAAATATGACATCTTATATTTCATTTTTCAAAACACCACATTGTTCGAAAATAATCAAGTTAAAGGAGACAATAGAAGTCACCAACAAAGACCTGGTAGATGAACGTTAAGAAGTATAATATGATCTTTTAATTAAAGGGTTTATAAAGGACCTTTAATTTAGATGATCAAAATTAATATTTTTATTGCAATCAAATAAATCTTTATTATATCCTTTAAAAGTGTAAAAACAAAATCTTACCATCGATGTTTTTCACAGTATTTTTGCAATAAATATAACGTGTAGTTTACTTTCATTTAGGTAAGATTCTTATAAGGGCATCAGGTAGAAACTGGAGCGCAGTCTTACGCTGTAATTTAATAACTTTCAGAATATGATACGGGAAAGGAAATGTTGAGATAGCGCGAAGGATCGCTAAAAGGTATACTTATAACGTCAGTACCCTTATAATCAAGTTTGCATCTCCTGCAAAGGGCTTCCGAGCGAGTACACTGCATATCACTTTATAGCATATAACATCTATATTTACAGCAATCACAAACATTTGTAATCAAATTAATTTATAATCTACCAAGAAATTTGCTTTACATTTGTGTTATCGACCGTATAAAATCATTAATATTTTACTGTGGGAGCATATGCATTAAGTAGACACGTATTGCAATTTTCGAATCTATTTCAAAGTAAACGTGTTAGTGCATCAATTCCAGAGAGTAATATTGCGTGGATCAGATATGTATTATTAACTAATTGGTTAATATTAAAATTCGATTACGGTGAATTAAAATCCCCTGTTTAATTATGATGCTACGAGGCAGCGATCAGTAAAACGTCATTACGTTCGATTAATTAATATTTCGTTTAATTAAGATGTGGTTAATAGTTCGAAACTCCATAAGCAGATTATGTCTAACAAAATACGCGGTGTTGCTGGCTTAAATAATTGAACACGTCGTGTTCCAGCTGTCTACTCAATAATTAATTACCTCCGTGTAGGAACGTAGGAAAGTGCTGCCAAACAATTTTGAAATAATGCTGTGCACCAGCGTGGAAATATCAAGTACTATTAAAAGAAGTTTTGTTGAAAGAAATTTAAACAATGAGAATTGTTCTTTGAATTTATAATTTTTTGTGGTGTAATTACTTAAGTACTACTTTACTTCATATAAATTCAATTGGTATTACTCCGCCTCCATTAGAGTAATCAAAGGGAACAAAGGGAGATAATTGATATGTGCTGAAAGTAATGGATAGTACAGGGAAAAGCAAAGTTCGCAAGTCATTACGAGTTCCAAAAGCGGAGTTTTTAAATTGAGTTTATCTGAAATTAGATTATAACTAAAAACCTTCCGCTTGCAAAGTAATATCATTTACTCATTACTTTATAGATTACTAATTAAAATTGATTCAGATAAAGACTAAATGAATCAATAATAAGTGGGTAAGGAGATAAAGTCTAGTTTGAGATAGAATCTTTTTCATTAATAACGTTTGATACCTTTATTCCTATTTTTAAAACAATTGAAATTATCTGGTGAAATCTATAAATGTAGTGTAAACAATCCTATGTCATAAAGGTACGAATGAGTGAATATGAGCAGCAAAATTTTGTCGACGGGTAATCTTTTCCAGGGTTTGCTTGCCAACGGAGTGTGTCCTTTGCTGACTCAACAAGCCATGAAATTGTCCACTGAAACGTAAACGCGTGAAAGTTTTCCTCCCACGAAGTTTAAAATAACCGGTATAGAATTAAAAATATAAGTAATTATCATCATAAAAAGAAAAGAAAATTAAAAGATTCAAAATTAAGCAGAAAATAATTACTCTGGGGCGAATCAAGTTTTGTAATAAGTTAATATTTCTTTTTTCCTTCGTAAGATAAACTCTAAAAACCCCTCTAGTAACAATCAAGCTAAGATGAATTAATTAAAAGCTTCTTTTTTAGACTTTTTAAAGCAAAAATTGTGTGCATTTTCTGTTAAGTTAAAGTACGAATGCTCTTCAACGTTAAGATAAAATTTAATTAAATTGGGAAATCACCAAGAGGGTATTTACTGCGGACAGATTGGCACGTATCCTGACGGAAAGTAGACGGTATAATTGAATTGTGCGCCAAGGGATTTGATGATATTAACTAATCAAAATTTCGTTTTATAGGTCAGAAGTCGAAATAACGTAGAAGAATTAAAAAAAGCTTTTAACCAATTTACGGTTATTATTGGATAGAAAGTTATTATTAAAAAAGTAAACATTATCAAAAGAAGTTATTTAAAAAAAATATTTAAACGAAAATTTACAAACGAACCGCGTTGTACATAGTATATATTCAAAACCGCTATTTTGTGTTACTCTATATTAGAAAGATTAGAGAAATTGTCAACAACCTTCACCAAATTTTCAGCCTTGTCAAAGGATATTATAGAGCAACTAATGCTTCACCTTTGTAGGTGAGTGCTGCGACTATTTCCTACCCTAGCCGCCGACATTGCACAGCACACCGTGACTTGATTCCAAAATGTTAAAACTTAAATTAAAATAATTACCGCTGCGTAAAGATTTTTATGAAGTGTATCTTTAATTTTTTACTTACTTTTGACGCAAATAAATTATGAATAGACACAAATAAATATAAACCCAAAAGTAAACCTCAAATTTTTTAGTGTGTATGAAAACTTCTGCGATTCACTGTCAATCTTGCGATTTTTATACGATTTACAACGTCGTGTAGATTTATTATTATATTTCTTGTTTACGTGACTCATGTTGTCAAGTCTAACTTTTCCGGGAACTGAGCCTTCAAACAGTGAAGAGATGGTCCAGAGATCGACGATAACACTGTCCAGAAAATGTACACATCAAATGCTATAAATCACAATTTTTTGCGTTACATATTTATTCGATAATTGAAAATTATTTTATTGTGTAAGTCTATGCCTCCAATACATTTTTTATATTGCGCAATTATGTTTGCTTGAGAAATCATCACTATCCGTCAAAACGTAGTTGTAACTACCTCGTTCCTTGGCACATAGTTGCTCTAGTGTCTCTTATGGTGCCACTAGCATAACAGCCATATTAATTCAAAACTGTAATGGGGAAATGAAGTTGTTAAAATAAATTCTATGTTTTTGAGCAAATCAACTACAATTTTTCTATTTATTAGTGAATTGAAATAAATATCCATCCAAAGACGTCATTCACAAAATTTTTAACCTGTATAATACAGGCTTTCCTTTTGTAAATATTTTACAAAAATGTATCCTAAAATAACTTACCATTTGCTCCTAGATTGAAAGCAAATATACCAAACTGTATATAGTGGGTCAATAAAGTGATTGAATACCATACGTTTATCAGGTACAGATATACTGTAATAATCTACTCACATTGCAAATATACACTATGTTTGTTTATATAGCATTTTACACTAAGTTATTATTAAAAACTTCAAGTAACAAATATTTAACTAAACAAAAATGGAAAATCGAAACCAATAAAGTATTTGAACACAAGTGAAATACAATATAATATTTTTTTAAATATATTTCAAAACTTTTTAACCTGTTAGGTATAAAATGAACAAAGACCTTCCTTAAGACATCGTTTCAAATCTGTTTTATTGTAAACACTTTTCTTCCTCAATTCCAAATCCTGTATATGCCAAAGATTCTTATTCGAATTCAAATTCGTACTCTACAATGGATGTTTGGGGTCGTTGTCTTGTAAAAATATGTATCGGCTTGGATATTTAATTTTTGTATACTTTTGGAACTTCATCTTTCTGGTATTTTTTGGCCGTAGTTTTATACTAACTAGTTAGCTACTAAATTGTATTTTTGCAATTCGGTATTTGGTTAACGTCAAACTATTTGTCATCCATCAAATACGAAAATGTTGAATTTACTCTCGTCTTTGCATATCCTAGGTGTTTTGTTTTATTAGCTTCAATAATAAACAGTAGTTTATTAGTTACACGCCTGTTGAAGTTTTCTTCTGAATTCTTTTTCACATTTTTTAAAATTTGTCTTTCATCTCTGCTGTATGGCTTTTTTCACTTCAACAGTTATAAAATAACCTAGTAAATGAATGTTCGTAACAAATAATTCATAAAAATAGAATCTTAAAATTGTTAACGGCTGTAAATGGGTTAACATAGTTCGTAGAAAATTGAGCACAGCAATAATATAAAAGAAATAAATTTAATATCCAAGATTTATAAAGCATAAACAAGATTACATCAACCTCATATTCACACCGGTTTTTACTGGTTTTATGATATTAGTTACATGAATTTATTTAGTTCCTTTTTCATCTACTTTATTACCAACCCGACATTTAGTCTCTCTCCACCACACCAAGAACACAATATAAAGTTTCATTTCCCGCATTGATTACAACGAAGCCAAGAAATATTTCTTCGAATTGGCGACATATGTAGTAGATGTTAACAACAGGAGATTAATAGAAAATTATACCAATTATAATTAATTGCCACAAGAAGCTGATACGTTGAGATTCAGGAATTGGTTGTAATTAGTACGTTAATCTATTGTAGGTCTCGGATTTCTAGATTTACTCTAAACGTTCCCCTGCCAATTTAGAATTTCCTTTACCTTTGTATTTAGAGTTTCAAACAATTCTAACTGTTCGTTAGCTCAATTAAATCTATACATAATGCATTAATCTTTATAAATTTAAAATTATAAAATTGTATTTACATTAAACTGTTCGTTGCTTAAAAAATATATTAAATATTCGAGCTGATTCCACAAGATTTAATGTACACACTACTAAGAGAATACATTTTAGGTTAAGTCCTTACAATTCAACCAGACGGTATATGCCTACATCCCTTAATTATTCATGATGCTTAAATCTCTGCTTTCAAAGAGGGTTTCTATGCATAAATTTCTGTGTCGGTTTTACAGTGACATCTCGATTTTAATGTCCTTTAAAAATTCTATTATACTAAATTATATTTTGGTTTTGTCACAATAAAGGCACACTATATTAGTCATGGTGATTGCGAAAACATTATGTCTAGAGCATTGTTGGGAGCTGTTGTTTCCAAATTATTTTTGGAATGTTGCCAGAACTACTTACCGAATACCACGAGATGTGTAACGTGGTTGAAAGCGATATTATTTTTATAGTTATTAATAAAAATCACAAGTTTACGAGAAATTTTCTGATGACTAACCGTCAGATGGTTGAATTCGAATGTAATTCGCTAAACATCAAACTGTTTTAATAGCCTTTTATTTTATACTAACGTTTTTGTGATTCAGATATGAATCAGAGAAACAAAAAATTCGATAACCTTTATGATTAAAATTTATTACGAGATGATTTAATCTTTGAGTGGTGAGCGTTCAAAACGCTGTTAAGATCTAATAAAAATAAATTTAAAGAGTATTACTTCCTTATTCACTTGAAATTTATCGGAAACACTTTATGTTGTTATCATTGTATTATCCCAAGAATTTTACTACTAACTAGAATCTACTAAGTTATGTAACAATTTCTATTATGATAAATATACGCTTGCCTCACTGTAGCATAAAAAGTGTCTTTTATTTAATGATAAAAAAGAAACCAAGTAAACCATATTAGGGTCCCTGCGTTATCTTTATTTATGGGCCAGTAGGAAACGATGATAAAACTAGGTGGATATACAAGACTATACCCCAAATGGGTAGTAAAAGGGGAAGGCATAAACCACCGTTATCTTGTGGCTTACGTTCAATATTCTAATAGAAAATACAGCGCGAATTAATGTTGCGTGTAAATTATAAATTTGCACGCAATATAAATATTTAGTTGTTTACTGTTGTACAATTTTGCCGAGAACGTAGAATATTGTAGTGATATAGATTAACTGATTTTGCAACAATTAATACGTAATGTGGATCAAATACACGAATTAATACAACATACAAGACAATGTTCTTGGAGATAAAAGGATTAAATGTTACTATTATGAGGTATTAGTTACATCACATAAACAGATTTACTTTGAAATCCTGACTATGAGAATTAACTAATTATTATTAAAGCGTGTTGTATATGAAACATAAACCAATCGATGAACATATCGCCAATTTGTCGTTAGTAAAATTAATTTAAAATACTCCATGTTAATAAATGAATTAATTAACAATTGTATAATAATATAATACCTGAATTATTGTTGTATCAACAATGTTAATTATAATTTAAATTCTTGTTACCTAATTACTAACATTATCTAATTAATAAGATTATTATTATAGCACACATACATTTTTATTAATTTTTTTCGAATTCCCTTGAGTCGACCTATTTCTGTCTCTTACCATTAAGACGAGAAGCAAGTGGTTTCTGTCGGAACTGTATCTTGTCACGTGAAATGAACATTTAGAAATATTTTATACTCGGCTGAAGACTTCCTGTAGAATGAAGTCAAGAGGAAATATCTATCGAAACCAAAAAGCATTCGATATCAAATCAAATATTCGCCTGCAAACTTAATCAAAAAGAAAAATAAAAAAATATTAATATGCATGTTATATAGTTCATGTTGAAGTTTGGCATAAAATAAACATTGTAACGATTAAAATGAAATCAGGTTATCAATGTTTATAAGCCCTTGTATAAAATATTCAATTATTATTAGACCTTCATGCGTAGGGAACGTTATTACATAAATTTAACGTGAATAAAGGGCTAGGATAGACAACAAGATTATCTGTGGCCATTTTAAAAGATATATTTACATTCGCTATTTGATGCATTTCTAACACGGAAATGTGTTTACATGTTTATTTATTGAACAATGTTTACCGTATACAAACGAAAACGTTTTCCTACCTTGGGACGGAATATCTCAAGCGTAAATACTATAACAAGAAAATACTAAATGGAATATTATATCATCTTGTTTAAATAAAAATGCTATAATTTTTGTAGGTTTCATTATATTGTTATAAATAATTGGTACTCCACAAATATTTCATTTATCACACGTTAATTAAGTACGATCTCCTACATAACGCTTGATGCGGTAGGACAATATTAGAGTGGGAATTCAGGTATCTATCTGTACCGTATAATACACGTATTCTGCAATAAATGTCAAGCGTGGATATTGGACGTGAGGGAAATTTACAACCCATCGATTATCACTGGTGACACGGCGATTCGCAAGTTAATAATTTTCAACGAATGACGTCGACTTCTAAATACGTCCTTGTAATACGAACCAATGAATAATGATCAATCATTTTGTCTTGAAAAAAATGTAAGGGCGAGATTTTTTTTGAACATGACTAACTCTATAGTGTAATTGAGTATAATAAAAAGTCTACATCTAATTTCTTTCTTTCAACTCCTTCCAAAGGTTGTTCGATTTATAAATCGCAAAATTAAAGAAAATCATGTCGTCTTATTACAGTATTTGAACATCACTTTTCATTAAATTAAAGTACAGCTAGAGTCTGCATTTACTACACATAGCGGTGAAGTAATTTCCTACGACTTCCAATCTCGGTTATTAGAACCTCTAGGGGAAGGCACCACAATCAAAGAAGCGGAAATGCTATTAAACTTCCCACGAATGTTATCATTAATTCCAATAACCAACGTAGGATTTTTACGATTTCCGCCAGAGATAAAAAATCGGCTTCAACATTATGGAGAGAAATGATTACTACTATTGATATAAAATCCTAATGTTGTAGTTTTCGGTAGATTCATGGTTATAGGTCAAGAAATATTTACCAAATGCTTTATTATTTCATTTTCCTTTATAATCCTATATTATCATATTTAGATAATTAATCTGTTGTATCTATTTTTGGTGATAATTAGATTGTTGTTATTGCTATTTTATGTCGCTTCAAGATTTTCAGAATGTTAATTAAAAGTATACAGGAATAGTTTAATGAACAATATCTTGTATGTACATTCGATTTCTAGTAATATCAATGATTTACTATATTTTTCGATATATTCCATTATTATTATTTCGATAATTTTATTTCTTGTTAATTATGCATTATTTAAGAACTCTATATAAAAAACCCTTTTAGTTACATTACAGTAACAAATAGTTCTTGTAATCGAACCTTCTTAACACACAATACGTGGAATGATTTTAAGCAGTTTTCAACCAGAAAACGGAGTTTTTGGCACACTTCTTAAGAAGTAATTTGGACCGAGTACAAACAAGCCTGTGAACGCATCCAAATGAAGTAAGTGACGAGAATTCGTAATTGGAAATCATGAGAAGACCGAAAAAGTGGCTTAAACGAGTTTAATCTTAGCCCACGAATTGTGCCAATGGATGCCCAAGTAGGACGGGTTAAAAATTTTTAAACACGAAAATATTTGAATTTTTAACTTTAGTTTTACGGTGATTTTTTTACATCAATTCGCTAATTAAGCCATAGGTTTAAATCTTTTTGACACGCAAATATAAAAAAAATAAATATAGTGGCGAAAAAATAACGCACTACTAAAGTAAAATCAATGTTTTTATTCTATCTGTGATGGACATTGAGCGTGACCATTGAAAACTTTGAAAATACATAAACAAAAATTAAATGCTGTATTCTGTATTTTCTGTAAATTTAAACTCCCTAATAACATATTTGCCTCTCTATTTCTATTTTGTAGCATCGTAATTTATTTTAATATCTCTAAAATGAAGTTTTATAAAATGGGAAGTTATTTAAATAAAACTAGATTAAAATCTCGGAATAGTAAAATAGATGCAAAGAAAATTGAACCATAACAAGATACTTGAGAATACCATTAACATTTCCTACAAAATAATAAGGTCGTGTCGGTTTTTATCAAAACATCGTAACGTTTTCATATTCTTTATACAGTAATAGAAAATATTTATTCAGAAACACAAGTAAATTTTATGAAGAAAAACTAATATAACATAACTGACGTTAACGTAGTTAGATTTAACGCTTTTCCACTCTCCTCTTCTATTTAAACTTTCAATTCCACCTTTATTTGCTTCATGCCACCATCCATTACATTTCTGAATGGATATCTCAAGAGACACCAGAATGAAGCGTTGAGTTAAATGGGAGGCACAAATTTCTAGCACAATGCTACGAAGACTTAGTGATCCGCAAAAGTTAATTGGTTTTACTTCAGAGTAAAACAAAAGTCGCAGTTTTTTTTGTAAAAATAAACACAAAAAATTGCTTTTAAATTATTTTGAAAATAAATAGATAAAAGTTCATCACAAAACTTAGTTACTTTTTGACTAAAATGTCATAAAGGCTGCATATTTATTTATATTTACCTGCAAGTTCCAACAGAATACTTAATAGAACAGCAAAAAATTTGTTTTTCATAAAAACATCAGCTTGGAATGTTTATTACGACAAAACTTGAAAGAGGGTTTTTTCAGTGTTGATACACACACGGAGCATATCGATTGTGCAGTCTCTTTAATTATTGTAAAAATGATATGAAAAGGTTCTTCAACTTTATTTCTAGTAATTATTTGAATTTCGTTGTGCTTTATAGTCGATAGTTCTGAATGGTTTAATGTATTTAATCAAATGACAATCAATAACCCAGGCCTGCGATGAAAGAATTACAAAAAGAAACTGATAGCTGCACTTATGGAATAGCAAGAAGCAGTCTACAAAGAAACTGAACCAATTAAGTCAAACTACCAAGTTTAAACTAAGTTAAATATATAATAAAGACCTATATTTTGAAGAACTCAAAGCTATAAACGACTTTTGCGGATTTTCATGTCGTTTGCTTCAAAGTTTTGAATGCCTGGGTATACAAAAAAACTTTCACTCTTATCAAGTTAACGACTTAAAGCTCCTTATTTGTGAGCTGAAGACGAGAAGGAACAAATCGATAAAAAAATTTTGACGATATTCATCAACACTTACAATTGACGAAATGATCTGGTCATAGTGGAACCTAAAATACTTGCTGTCGATATACTTTCACATAGTTATAAATTGTAGTTACATTTTTAAAACTAATACGTTAAGTGTTTACTTTTAAACCCGTATATCGTTTTCAAACAAATTTAGTTTTATTATTCCGCACTGAATGTTTACTTAAAAAAAATTTAGTTATTGAACAATGGAAAATATTTAAAAATTGAAACTCATAACCGAATCAAAATCGGACCAAGTTTTGTATAGAACAATACATCGAATACCAGCCCTACTGTTTCTGTGGATAATAGGGCAATTCTCTGTGCACGCCCGAAGCTGTATTTCAAAGCTGAGAAGTTCAATTAGGTTAGGTATGTTTTAGTATTCGTAAATTAAGTTTAGAATAATAATTTAATAGATAAATATTGAAATCGAACCTTAACACTTTCGCTGAACATGTAAAAATTGTGTGAAAAGTATAAAAGTTTTAATAAGATTAAAGTTATTTATAAAGTGACTTAAACTGTAATTAAATAATTTACTAAACTAGTTAAAATACCGTACGGGAATATTCTCGGTAATCATAGTACTTAACGCTCATTTCAATTGATCTTCCAGTAAACGTAGAAGATTGTTTTCTCGAAAAAGATCATTTATTTTTAGATGGTAGGTAATTGGATTTCATTTCTACCATAGAACACGACATAACAGGTACATAATACAAATACAAGATAGAATTATACAGAACAATTTTAATCAATCCACAAAATGAAGGAAAATAACCCTTTTACAGTTTTGGCAAAATATCTCTAAACATTAATCAATTTAATTTAGCGAAAACGGGTAGGGATAATCTTATATTAGGTAGATATCCTCGTTACTATTTCGCTAAAAATATCGCTTCTCCTTCAGGACTAATATTCGTCTAGAACTTTTTGACGTAAACACACAAATGTGTTTGGCTGAGATAACCGCACGCGTAGGTAGTAATTATAGCCATCCATTATCATAGGGAATCTAAAGAAAAAAACGTGAACCAGACGACATTGAACATGTAGCCAACATGCAAACAACGCGTAAACTTTGTATTATTCTATAAATAATTAAGCCACCACGCTGCGCCTAGCCGGTGAATGTGATGCAGTGAAAACTGAGAAATATTTTCATGATCGTTATGTTTACGTAACGGTTCAAGGATTTCGAGTCGGTGTGTTAACCACAGCGGCAAATTGTTTTAATTCGTTAAACGTTCTGATAATTGAGGATGTTATAATTTGAATTTGATTCGTTTGAGAATATTCAACGGTTTTGTCTAGATTTACCGACGCAATTTGTTATTTCATTCCTTTGGATATCGGTTGTTAGCGGCTATTTACCAAACAACGTTTAACGTGGAAAATTAATTGTCTTTGAAGTTATGGTTTGTTTAAATCCCATTTCTCAGGAGTTCTAAATAGAAAATCATGCATATATTTTAAGAAATTGTCGCTACATGTTTGAATGGTTTGAAATTCTAAATCCGGTTTATTTTGACTAGATGACTAATCTTTTGATGATACCAAGATTGATTTAACAAAATCGAGAAATTTTCTCATTGTTTGTTTGATGTAAAACTTTTTTTTAAACTATCCAATAATTATGCTTTCAATTATAATGATAGTATCAATGCTAGAGTCCGACAGAAATTACAAACCCCAACTGTATTTTCAATTCCGGATTCATACCACTGAAACGAGAGTTTTGTTCAATTGGAAAACGAACACAGAAAATGAACCAAACCACAAAAACAATTTGTGAACTTTCGGAAAAAGTTAACTACTAAACACATCCCAAATACGTCCATTTATAATGTATTTGTTTCCACGAATACAGTTACATTCCTTTGAATAATTATAGGTGGATAATAAATTATTATTATTATTTGCTTCGTGAAAAATGGATTGAGAAAAGTAAACGGAAATGCATTAAAGCTGATAGATTTTCTACCCAACTAAAATAGGTCACTGTAAAAAAGATTTCTGCGTAGTTGAAATGAATAAGTTTTATGAAATGAATATCAATTCGGTATAAGAATCTAAAACCGATTTTAAAGGTGATATTCAACAGCATTTCAAAATAAATTTTATCTATTATTCCGAATAGAAATCGCCAATAATAATTATTATGTTTGTGTTTATCTTTGTTTTAAATTAATGTCAAAATATATTTTATTAAAAATACAATTAATTAAATGAAAATTAACGTGTAAACAACAAGAATGATAGCTTCATTTATTAATTGTGTTTTGTTCATAAATCATTTAAAATAAGAATTAAGTAATGACTCTATAAATCAGTTTAATAATTAATAGGAAAATCTATTGATTTTCTTCCTTTATAGATATTGAATAGGATAGCCTTGAATACGTGAGTTTATAGCAACGAAATTTTTTATGAATTGTATTGAGAAAAGAATTTATTGATGTGTTGTAACTCCGGTGATAAATAACGAGCAAGAGAAAAATAATGAATTTCTACATTGAAATTACGTAAATTATCGCGTATCAAATCATTTCTAAAAGAAACTCTTCCGGTTCTCGTGAGCTCTCATTTCTCTGATTGTTCTTTTCGAATTGCTGCTAAAGATTTTATCTAGTTCTCTTTATAATCCGATTGAAATCTGTTTCTGCTAACATTGCTTAAATTTGGATTGTCGGGTCATTTCTTTTGGTTTAAGCAACTTTGTTCTCATTTCAAATAAGTCAACTATGGTTGACAGTCAAAGTAAGTCGAAGTGCTTGATGTGAAATCTGTTATTGAAAATTTTGACTGGCTTCTATTTTATTTATTCGAATCTAGTTTTAACCTTTAACACATTGAAACAACCAGTAGCAAAAAGAAAAAGGAACTGAAAATCCTTTTCTTTTAGTCCGTTCCTAATATCGACCCACAAGAGGTCTATTACCTTATCTGATCTAAATACAGTACCTTGGTAAATTGCATTTCAAATTAAATATAAGTTTTTAGATAAGCTGTTAATATATAGACTAATTTTGATTGAAGCTTAATGTGATTGATAGCTTATTGCAATGACACTAAATTTATTAGGTAATGTGTTTAATGTGATTCTGCTAAATATCGGAGAATCAGACATTCGGAAACACTCTGCCAATATAAAAAGTCTTTCGACCACGGGGAGCTTCTCAACCTCGTATACATATTTTTTGGTACTCTTATAGTATAAGAGGAGTTCCATTTTGCAAACACGACCGCATGGTGAAATGTCAATTTTTAATAGTGAATTTAATGTTGCACAGCATGTAGATATTGTTATTATAGTGCGTGACTTTGACCCATAAATGGATGAAAAGGACTGATTGAAAACGACGCGAAAATATATTTGTTAGTATTGTTGGAAAACTAGGTCAAATTAAACTAAGCCAAAACGTATAAGCTAGGCCCAAAGTGGACAAAACACTCCTTTGATACAAGTATGCAAACAATTTCTGGTTTTGCTGACTGAATTGTAGCTATAAAGTATACACGATTTGTTCGGATTTGATAAAAGCCGAATTGAAAAATACTCAATTCAAAATGGGGAAATTACGACATGCCTGTAACGAATACATGAAGGGTAAGCCAGTTCGCTTCGGTTACTAGAACTGGACGTTATGCAGTTCCACGGGATACTACCTTGATTTTGGTGCATATTGTGGTATTTAAGGCAATAGTTCTTGAGGTTTTAAAAATTCTGATCGTTTTTTTCTTTGAAAATTATTTTAGTGGTCATACTTTGCTAAAAATGGCGGTTGTAAGATTATCACGCTACCGGCACTATTAGAAAATAACTGAATTAACAATTGCCCAATGGCAACAGACTTGGGTTCAATGGGTTAATGATTGATGTAAATGCTAAAAGTACATCAACGATTGCTGAATCCACACCTATTGAAAACTATGGGATAAAAGTTTTCCAATTAACTTTACTCTGTTATACCATTTGTAACAAATACCTACAGTACAGAATTAACTGATATGTGCCAGTTCATATCGTTGCAATTATAATCCAGATAAAACCCTATTTTTGACATGGACATGAATAATTTAACATTTTTTGTTTTCAAGACATAAACGATTGTTCCATTAGCCTTCAACTTTATACCTCATCTACCTCTTACCGAAACCATACATCAACACAATGCATCATCATTTAAAACGTCATATACATGCAACTGTCTACGAGGAAACATCACCTCGCGTTGCAAATAGTAAAATTAAATTTTCGTTAAATTTGAGAGTTTCTAGAATATTATCACTAAATATTACAACGTTATATACTTTTATGTATCTATAATAATAATATCGAGACAATGTATAGTGTAAACAAAGTTTTAACCGAACATGTAACAAATATTGGGACACTTCTACGACTCCGCTAAATTTCACTAAAACCGGTGAGTAAAACTCATTGTGGAATGAATTTTTGAAAGGGGTAGTTAACTCGTATACCCGAGGTAGATTTTATTACATAAGGATTCATGGCAGTAAAAAGGGACGAAACTGATTATAAGTAGTTCCTAGCTGATTTTAGAGGCACAAATTCTAGATCTTTCTAGAATGGTTCTAAAAATAAGAACCACATAGAAATTAAAGGTCGAGAGATTTCTTTATTTAAATTAAGTGCAATTTTCAAATTCGCTTAATAACCTATGATTAAAGATTTCAAAAAAAAAAATCTTAATTTAGGTGTCTCTTAAACCAGCGACATTAACGTAAATAATTTTAAATTACATTATTTATTTTGACCTTGTATAATTATCAGTGAATAATTAGGTACTGATTTAATAGGCTCATAAATTTTCTATGCACATTACAAACACCATTCAATTAACACGGTAGATATAGTGTGTTATAATTATTGGATAATATTATATTAAATTTGTTGTCAAAAGTTATTTATACAAATAATTAAATTGTGTTAGCAATTTGTTAAAATTTTGCACTTAATTAATTAAATTAAAATTTCAAATTTTTGTATGAAAGAACGAATGTTACTATAGGGAATTTTATGTTAATTTATATACTCATGTATTAATATCACCATAATGTCTAGTCTGGTAAAATATGTTGAAACGATTTAATTACAGGTAATTAAAAGAAGACGATGCTCACCGTTCGTTCGAAGATACTATGTTACAGCCCTAGGAAAATGGCTATAACCGTTAAAATGTTGAAATTGAATGGGTTTAAATAAACCGAAACTATATCACAGATAACACGCACCAATAACAGCGCGAAAAACTTTTCGAATCACGTCGAATTCAAAAAGACGCTTACTTGACGCACTTCGACCGTCGAACTGACAAGCCATACCCAGAGTGTTGGCCGGATATGAACGACCTCTGGCGGAGTTTTCCGACTGCGGAAAGCGCTCGCGGGAAAATAATGTTCCGCATATCTAGGGTTTACGGGGGAAAGAAACCAGAAACATTTTTTACCTCGCTGTTAGACTTCTAGCTTTTTGATTAACAACAAAACGTGTGCTATATCCTCTTTTACATCATTAATTAGTTATTTTAAAATTTAATAAAGTTAAACAGTTTCAACATTTTATTGGAAATTTGCTAATAAGTAACAAAGTTTAACATGAAATTTATATATTTGTTTGAAAATGGTAAAAATAAAATTTGCACAAAAAACACATCATATTTTAATTATTTTTAAAGCTGTACTTATAACATTTCATTATCAAAAATTTCTTGTTACTTTTTTATTACAACGTAAATTACCTTGAATCTCAGCAAGAACATTTATTGCAAATGATCTCACAGGGAGCTCCGGGGAAAATGAATACGTAATAATTTACATAACTTTTAAACTGATGCACATATCGTTTCTACGTAGGCATTAATAAATTATAACATCAACATAAACCGAAATACATGTTGACACTTATGCTTGTTGTTAATTACGCGCGAAGAACAAATTACTTGTCGACAACGTATGTTTGTACAAAGTTCCGCCGCGTTTATGACAGTTTTACACTTTCAGTTATCGCCATATTTTAACTTCGTTACAAGTAAATATTTTGTTAAGTCAGAACAGGACCGAAGAACTTACTTCTACCATAAATAAAACAATTTATTCACTACAACTTTCGCGGTAAATTTTCACAATAAATAAACTCTTTAAGACCTCGAAATTGAGTTGTTAGTTTTACTACATTTTATATAAATGTGTCACATAAGTACAATAAGAAGTAAAGATATAAAACGTTACATTCTCACTTTACGCGATGTTCCAATAAGATTTATGACGATATAAACACTTGAAATATAGAGGGGAAACTGCATGTTCGCTATCATATGGTCATAAATCTAAAATGTCCATCCAGTGACAGGTTGTGATTTAGTCTTTACCAATTCAAGTAAAAAGGGATTTATCACCTTGATGGAGGTTTAGTAACATGATAATCTACCGAGATACCTGGAATACGTTAATGTCGAATGTCTGATTTTTTGCAGGCAAATATCAAGGAGATGTTCTAAATAGCGTTTTCTTTATAAGTGTCAATAATGTTATTGATTGGGGTGTGTGAGAAATGTTTCAGAAAAGCTGTTAATTATTTATGCACTAATTAAAAACACTATTACAAGGTTAGATTGTATTGCCATAAAGCAAACGTAGTGGAAGCAAACAAGAGGGTTAATTATTTTAGTATCTAACATCTATGTTAGAATTCTTAGTGTGAATCATTAAAATCATAACCGTAGTCTTTGTTAACATAAGGTAATAGTTAAAGTTCTTATAGGGTTTCCCGTTTGCACCGAGGAGTATATTCTATTTGTTATAGTCTTTGATACCAAGACGATAAAACTTTTTATTCCATAAATAATATGTGTATATTGAGGTCCTCATCACTTACGGCGCTCACAGAGTGCAATTATTTAACTATTAGTTTAAAACCATAATGAATGAAAGACATTATTATGGGAGTGAGGAAAAAAGAGCCATGTGGAAAGAGATATAAAAAACGGTAAAATGTTGGCAAATTATAAAAAAAAGAATAAGATTTTTTAGACAGAACTTTAGCACTAGAAGTTGTAATAAACGAAATCATCCATCGAATATGTATTGAGTTGTTTTATACAAATCCCAACATAAACATTCCTGCAATGAAATTGCCACAAATACTAAAAATAAGTTAAGCAACGAAGTTAAATTTGAGATTCGAAATCTTTTTGACTTTGATCCAAAAGTCAAGCCAAAGAGAGTTATTGATATCATAATGAAATAGAATGTAAATGTGCCAAATAAAACATCTTTAGGAAATAACTTGGCTTTATTTAAAAAAATTTTATTTGGAGGAAATTCAATATGTCTTGGACAACCGGAAAAGTTTTGTATCAAGGTTTTGTAAACGGATTTCACTGTAGCGATTCGGTATCACCTAATGTTATCAACCAATTTTAGGTTGATGTGGTACTTATTATAGCGCCTCGGTCGCAGATGACCTCGACTATTCATTCAAATTTGCGGACGCAGGTAGCATTTTCTATATTTATGACAGCTATTGCATAATATCACCTGTTGAACCTAAAGTGCAGCCATACATAGTATGTCAGGTAGACTTAGAGGAAGAGGTGTCTCAAAGGAGGACTCAAATGATAGTTGCAATGAAGTGGATTCTAACGATGTCAGTACCAACATGAAACTTGTAAAGAATAAGCTTCGTATGTGCTAAAGAAACAGAGAGTAGTACTGCTATTGTCTATAATCGATGAGGGTACTGAATTTTAAACGAAATAGGTAAACCAGCAATTGTTCAGAACTATAATGAGACTAATGTTGGTGTCAAGATACTCAAGACAAATGTGCTCTAACATGAACTGCTAATATTTAAGACTTTGTGATTTATTGTACTGATACATATGCTACAAAACATAGGGTATATTCAAGTCGTCGCCTTGCTATACCATAGATGAGGACAAGAATATCAGTGTTCCAAAAGGTGCAACAGCTGCAATTTCTTCTAGATAGTGTGGATATCCAAGTATATATCTTATTAATATCTTATTTTTCACTAATATTTCGTAGTTGTATTTTATTATAAAGTTCTCAGTATGTTTTTAAAGTTTTTTAATAAACATTTTTGGTAACAAGTGAGTTTTCTTGCCAGCGTAATTTTACAATAGTCCCATATTAAGTTATTTTGAACAAGTCTCTTAATCAGACAAGTTTTCACAATAACCTCTATGTAACCGAAGTTACCATAACTAAAACATAACATTTGATATTTGACCTATAGCTATAAGTTTACAATACTACATTAACACTTTCCGAGCTAATATAAGCTAATTCATGTTCTAGAGCCCTACTACGTCTTACTAGTTTACATAATCATTTCAATTTCATAACATTATCTATAACACGTACCGTAAATAAACAGTAAAAATGGTTTCAAATATACATCCACACAGAGTTCTATAGTGAACACAATTTAGAAGTAATTAGTTGACAAAAATTGTGGCAGAACCCTCTACGCCAAGTAAAACGAGGATTTTTAAATCAATAGCAGAACTTAGAGATTACTATAAAGAAACACCTATCATATTCAAAAGTAATTGTTTTGAATTCATTCTTATCATCAATAATTTAAGAACTAGACTTTTCTTGCAAATGAAAGAAGGAAGAAATTGCGTACATATTCGTGAATAATAAAACTGCAAATACAGAAAATTTTAGCAAAGGTTAAAACGTGAATACAAGAATCCGTGAATGCTGAAGCCGCGAATGTCGGAGCTCTACTGCGTATTAAAAATAAATACGTAAGTATATCTGGAGTGAAGTTTCAAGGAGCTTGTCGTAATTCTACATTTATCTCTGAAAATGAGTTCAATAAGATGAGCTAATGTTGATGAAGTGATTTTGTTTTTGTCATCTACTGTATTCAATACGAAAATGTAAAATGCATGACGTCATTGCAAACCACATACAATATTTAAACTAGAGCGGCAAACATAAATAAATAAATTCAAAAATAACGAATCAGTAACAATAATTGAAAAAGAATTGTAATATTGACAAAATGAATTTCATAAAAATTGTTTAATTTATTAAATGTAAAAGAAACAGTACATACAGATTAAAGATTTGTTAAGAAAAATTCATTGTAACAAAATTCTTTAAATCGTTCTATAATTAAACTTTCGATGACAATTTAGCAAACTTGGTGAAAGGTAATTAAAACCTTCTCTAGGAAACTTCAGGCATGCATTGCATTAGCCGCTAAATCAAAACCACGTAATTTAAGACTGACGAAACTAATCATGCTTGGCTTCAAAACTCTTTACAGTAAAATTACTTACAAGCCTACTAGCATAAAGCTGAAATTTAATTGCACATGAAACTAGAAAACTTTTAATATAAGATGGAAAACTAAATAAAACATTGAGATGAATCCCAGGAAATGAAATGCAGCCTTAGATATTAAGGAAACAACTTGGGGTTCTAAAATATTACTAAAGAAAACATTATTCAACTTAGATATAATCATTTTCGGACCTCTAAAAAGCAAAAAAAAAAGATTGAATAAGAAGGAAAAGATTAAATGAAAAAATGAAATAAAAAAGATGAAAAGTAAATTCCCCTTTATTTTAACCATTAACCGAACAAGCCAGCCGAATATGAAACGTGCAACGAAACCATGTTTTGGCTCATCCGGATGGAAAATGAGTTGTAATCGACCGAAACAACGCTTATTTCTGTAAGCACTGTATGTGTTATTTTGCCAGAAAAGTTTCCTAATTTTTAAATACCGCGCTTCATCGATTTCTTTAAACAAAGAATTATTTATTAACTTGATTTTTTACAATGGAAATAAATAGATAATTGATAAGTTTCCGGAAATTTTGTATTATAAATCAATGCATTGATGCATACTTGTTATGCATTATACCGTAGTAGATCGAAGTTATATTGAAATACCTAGAAGTACTCTAGACTTTGATCTCACGGGAATAGTTTCTTATGACATATTTTCAGGATGATAAAAAATAAATTAAAGACAATTTTTTTATTGAAAAAACTTAAATAAAGAAATAATTGTAAGCGAAGATACTTATCTCAGCGATAACAAGGGGATAAATTTGTAAAGAAAATTTTCTAATAGCCTTGTTCGCCCTTCGTAAAGGGGAAGAAATTATTTTCCTTCGGGCGATGCCGTATTTTCCAGTAACGACCGGTAAATCACCGAAAGGTTTTGCCAGGACTACCTGCAAAAGGCCGGTTATGGTTATATACAGGGTGAAACAGCTTCGAAATTGAGAAAATAATACATTTACCAGGTATAAAAATAAAAACGGGTGTTTCGATTGGTTTCGATGTCACGCCGGTTTTGTGAACGATCGATACTGATTCCAAACATAATATTTCATGGCGTTGATGAAATGATCTCGTCTAAAGCCAATTAATTTTCCATCGACCCAACGATGACAACACTGTTTGATTAAGCGGCAGTTCCAATATAGGTAGGCTGGAAAATTGGATTTTGGTAAAAACCTTAATGGAATAATGTTTTTTTGTTTATGTACAGATAGAATGTCATTTACAAAATCACTTTTTGTAACAATCCATCCGTACGGTTTATTAATTCCATTATCAAATTAATGCTGAAACATGCAACACCAAATTTACTCGAACCATGTACTGTAATAATAAACTGGAATTGTTGCTGTAGAAAGCGAAATTTCCATGCCTGAAGCCAGTACTAACAACCCCTCAGGATAAACGTGGAGTTCCGCCACATACCCGACCTTCCCTTTGATACAAACGGCTACGTACCCGTTTAAGGGTTACAAAACGGTGAATTTTAAATGAGTGGGTGGAATACTATAACGCAATGCGGGTTTGAGGAATAAAAAATCATTCCGATAAAACAAATTTTTTTAAATAACTACATTGATACATAAATAAATAATTCTCATTATGTAGAGAACTTAAAATATTTTCCTTTCAGAAAATGGATTATGAGTCATTGAGCAACACTCAAGGAGTAATAATTTCTTTTGTCAATTTGTTCAATACAACTAAGTGATTGGTGTTGATATAAATCTAAATGAATGCGGTGTAATTGGAAATGCATTTATTGTTCCCGATTCCTGCCAACTTGTTACAAGATGATGTTGAAGCACTACTGAAAGATACTTCTTTTGCCACTACGATTGAAAGTACGACGATGCCATTGCATACAGTACTCACAAAAAGTATATAAAAATTATATTCACTTCTAGAATCATGCAAAATGGTGAAGGTGCCAACAATCGTAAAACCAGAAAATATACTTCACAGTTTGGAAACTAGACGAATCAGACTAGTGACCGGGTTATCAAAGATATTGGAAAGAACCTAGCTGATAATATTAACAATATGAAATTAAATCAATATTGCCACCAGAAGTTTTCTGTGTAAGATGTAATAGTAAATCCTTAAACAGCTAAACATAAAAACGGACGAATATTTTATTGTTGACACATCGAATAAATTATAAAGAGGAAAAAGAAAAAAGATGAAATAAAGAGCCAACTGGACAAGACCCACGACTGAACTTCTAAAGAAAGGGAGGAATGAAAGAATCACCCAAATGTAACAGTAAATTATGAGAACCAGGCGTTGTATTAAACAAATTTACTAAATCGATGTCTTATATAATACAAAATGAAAACGGTTATACATTTTTTTAGTCAATAAAAATGAAATGGTCAAGAAAAATTTCTTTTCCCATTTAATGTAAAAATAGAAGGTGAATGACGTTAAAATGAAATCGATTTGAAACTTCGTTCACTCTTGCGTAATAATATTAGCTAGTGCACGCACTATTTCATTCGATATTTTGTACTAAAAACTTGTGCTTGCAATAACAACACAAACGTACTCCATTATCTGGATATATTACACTTGGCGTGTTTATTCGAAGTACGAGTGTCGGGTAAGTTCGCCAGCGAGTAATGTTATTGAGGCTTAATATAATAAAGATATATAAAATTTACTACTGTATAAAAAACGAAATTGGTTTAATGGGATAATCTAAAATAATTTTTTTTTGTGCCTTGTTATTATTAGCAATGATTAAAATAGGTATTATATAAAATAAACTATTAGTAAATGGTTTAAAACTATCAATAACATTGGAATCACAACATCTTTGCCCGTTTGGAAACTAGACTAATCAGTCTAGTGACCGGGTTATCAAAGATAATGAAAAGAAATGGATAAAATTGGAATCACAACTTTTTTGCCAGTTTGGAAACTAGACCAATCAGTCTAGTGACCGGGTTATCAAAGATAATGGAAAGAAATCGATAAAATTGGAATCACAACTTTTTTTGCCAGTTTCGAAACTAGACCAATCAGTCTAGTGACCGAGTTATCAAAGATAATGGGAAGAAATCTGTTGGAGCCTGTTATACAGCCAATACAGCAGGAAGCAGTAGTGCTATTAGATTGACGATCGAAGCCTGGAAGGAAACTTGATTGAGTTTTGCAGATGATATGCGTGCAGACTGAAAAGTTGTTATCTTGATATTCGTTATTGTTGCTTTGAGATATCATATACCAAAGAACTATATAGCAGAAAGTTTGGCGGAGATCCTTGCGTGCAGACCTTCTCTCATATTTTTAAGAGTGTTGGATTGAATTGGTTATTATAATCAATTATTAAAACAGTTATTATATAAAATAAATTATTAATAAATGGTTTAAAAATATCGAAAAATTGGAGTCACATCTTTTTAGCCCAAAAATAATATTTGTTGAAATAATTGCATTTTAGAATACTTAATAATGCTAATTGATTATTATTCACAACTATTTTCATTAATTATTCATAAGATTCATTAAGACAATGCTGAATTTGTATATTTATGTTCCCTAACTTTTCTGTTTATTGATTTGCTACTGCATTCTCATGGCGGATTTTTGAACTAAATCCCGTCGAAATTGAAAATGTCTGTTCCACAGCTACCAAACGAGAATTCCTTTCGGCGCTTTCAACTAGTAACCGCCGGAGGGCAGCACTTCACAACGAACGAAAATCGATTTTCAGGAAATCGTTGATGGAAATGCCACCCATGGTTAGCGCGCTTTTTTAAATTGTTTATAAACTCACCGAGATGACGTTTTCTTACGGATTTAGTCCATTGACTGAGACTTACCTATAAATAAAAAAAAAGTATTATTAGATTTCTTTTATACGTATACAGGAGAAAGAAAAACTATTTGCGTCAAGGAGTTATTGAGATGTATGGAAGTTTCGTGTACACATAAAAGAGTGTTTTATGTGAATGAAATTGTGTTTTCTTTCTTATGAAATGGTAACAAGTTAAAAAAAGTTAACAAGTTTTTGGTGGAATTGAAACGAAAGGAAAATAAAGCACACAATTTTTCTACTGTATAAATTCACCCTGGAACATTATTTACCTTCCGACAAGTACAAAAATAAGAATGTGTTATACCTTTATAATGTTTATATAGACTTTTTAAATATTTATGTACTATATATGTTTTTTAATAAGAATAAAAATTATTATAACATCTGGGAATCTGATGAGAAGCATTCCCCAAACTATATTTAACAATAATAGTTATTTATAATTATTGTTCTGCAAGAAAATGTGAGATTAGAGTAGATTTGAATAATTTCTAAGCCACCCTGTTGAATTCTAATGTCAAATAATTAAATAAAATTTTAATATAAATGAGCTGAAGTTTAGTTTGTTCAAAATTGTTTTTATTTTTAATTTGTATTTAGCTATTTAACATAATAAACAGTAAATATAAAATTTTCTGAATGATACTTTATATTGGGTTTAAATCCCATAAGATAAGATTTATTACCATTGAAAAGAGATTCAACTGCCAAGTATCGGTTTTCGGCACATAAAACTGGCCATTATTCTTTTTTTATGAAGCAGTATACTTTCGTCTTTGTGCTATATTTATAAATATTACAGTACATTACCAAAGCAATTTTTATTTCTTATTTGCAACAGGTGAATCATGAAAAATAGGCTTAAAAGGTCCTATCTTTTTTTAAATGAAATATTAGTACAGTAAAATTTCGAAATAACGGACTAACACAAGGAAGGGAGTGTCCGCTATAGCCAAAAGTCAATAACTGAATAACAACTAAAACTAGAACTAACGCTAGCATTAGAACTTACACTAGACCTAGAACTAGAATTATTTGGGTTTAGCCGTCTTAAGAGATGTACGGCTAAACCCGAAGGTTCCACTTTTACATCAATAAAAATATAGAACAATCTAACTCTGAATAACAATAAAACATAATTAACACTAGAAAGTTTCATGTTTAGCCGTGCGTCTTCAGACGCAGAGATTTTACTGTATTTAAATATTTTATAAATAAATCATTAAAATCGTTTACACCACGTTATGGTAGTTAAAATTTAACACGCCGGATTTCTAATTAAATTTATATTCACAACACGAGTTGCGAAAATAAACCGATAAACTCCGCTCGTAACTAATTTATATTTTTTTATCCACGGATGACATCGTTATCTCTAACGTTATTTACCCTTCATAATAAACCAAATTCATAATGTCGTTACGTTACAGTTGGTTAAGACCAAAGAAACCTTCCAAGAAATCTGGGTGGGGCAGAAGTTATTTGCGAAGTTCGTTCCCCCATTACAACTACTTGGTCTGGTAATGCGGTGAAGAAACTTAAGTTTGTATCCAGAGGGAAGGGATCATGGTATTTAGAGATTTAGAGTAGAAGCGTCTATTGTCCAGATGATACTTGTTTCCCATCTGCGGGCTGTTAATTTACGGTGAAGGGAACAGTAAATCTACCCCCTGATAATAATGTCCGCAAAAAGTACCTTGAACATTTATCTAGCGTAACGGATAAATGGTACAGGATTGGTTTTACACAAAAACATGACAGTATAGTTTATCACAGTAATTTGTTCTTGAAATAAAGTGGGTGAAGTATAAATCTTTATATAATAAAGGAATAAATCAAAAATTTTCAGCAATTTCTTTTCATTTCTTTTTTAATTTTCTATTCTTTAGAATGTGGTAGATTAATGGCCGTTTCCTTTGAAGGTGGTATAAATTCATAAATTTTTAAATAAGTTTTTAAAGTTTTTGATCCATTTTAAAGTAACCTTTAAGAAGCCAATAGAATTAGCCGAACGTGAAGAGGAGATAAAGCGCCCGCAAAGTTTACCTAATGAATACTAATGAGATGTCGTCAATTACAAAGTTTGTGTTAAGGAATTAAGGTTGTTTGAAGTTCAAAGAGAATGAGGGGATGTAATATAATACTAATATAATATATCATTGTTGTCGTTTATAAAATGAATAAGCTCTCTCTCATGTTATCAAGTACAACTACCGGACGTCAGATCCAATAACGACAGTCCATCCGCGTCTTCTTCTCAATACTCGTTGCTCGAAGGCCGCGTAATCGCTATCATGTTTTCGCCTGTACATGTTGGAAGCCATACTGAATACCTCGTCAGATGAAACACGCACACATCGCATACACTATGGTAATCAACTTATACAATCCCAAGCCCCTTCCTAAAAAGGAATTTCTTTTTTATACTATCCGTAAATCCGTCTCTTGGAAACTTGGAAAATACCGAACGAACCTTCGACCTTCACATATCGCGGATGCTCCCGTTTCATGAAAAGAAACGCGCGTAGCAGCTATAACCTGATTATAAACTGAGATGACACCCAGTAGGTATGAAACGGCGACAACGTTTTCAAAATAGAAAAATAAAACTTTTGGCACCGATTCACAAAACGGTCGTCTCTGCTGGAGTGGAAAAGCAGCGCACGCAGATTCAAACCGCTTCGACGTTATTGTGGTAAATAATAGTAGTTGACATGGTGCCATGATATTCTGTTGCGTTACAACTGTACATTTGCCAGGTGTTAACTTTTATTATCCTTTTAATTAACAATTATGAGCCTAAAATACTGAGGCATGAATAATGAGTTTAATGCTAATTTATCACAAATCAATCTCATTGCAGCATATTTCAATATTTTAGTTCGGATATTATCATTCAAATTTTTAGTACAGAGTATCACTTCCGGTTGGGTGATTGAATTGAAATTTAATACCTTAATGTTTCTCATAACTACAAAGACACATATAACATATTAATCATGTATCTATTTAAGGTACAAGTTAATGTGAAAAACTTTCTATGTGTGTTCTGGTTAGGAGTCGCTTCCGGTTGACGAGCTTATCCCAAATGTAGTATAATAGCCATTTACCAAATTTCGTCACTGCAGCTAATTGGAGTTTAGGAGTTATAGTGTTAACCATACACATACATGATTCTAATTAATTGCCGTGGCCTACATTCAACTTTCTTGCGGTTCTACATGGCACTAATACTGAGAAAATGGGCGAAGCACGTACCACCTATAGGAAGAAAATTATGTAAAACATCGCAATAGATCCAATACTGATAAACTATATTGTTTTTACAATTTAATAAATCGGTTTATCACAACAAATTTATAAAATGATTATCTCAAAAATTAAAAACTGTGGATGAGAATAATATTAACAAAAATTGTTCGTAATAAAGCAAGGAAACATAATTTGCTACAAAGGTATGTATATTGTGGATGAGAATTGTATGAAATGAATCAACTAATAATGCTAGTTATAATCCGCAGCCGATTATAACTCTACTATGGTAGTACCAACCTAACGGATTAAAAATTCCATACATTATCCGTAAAGCTTGAAATTGTTGAATTGAGTTGCCTACACTTAACTATCTTGCAATTTTTATATAACACTAATAACAACATCATATCGTCTATAAAATAATTTCAAAGGGTTGATAAATCATGACTGTTCATTATTGAATAATTAACCTGAATTTAGTATCAGTTTATACGAAAAAAAATTTGTATGTGTTCGTAAGTGTTTCTTGAAATACTTTTAATCAAACGTATAGTGACATTACCCGCCATGCAATCACAAAGAAACGTAAAGAAAAACGTGATATGTACACGTGTTAAATTCTCAAGGTTCACGGAGGTACAAGCTCATTACTATTAACCAAGCACGCTTATAAAGAAACTAAAAAAAAGTGAATTATTTGGTGAATAGTTTTATTATCAGAAAAAATGCTGTGGATATTTCCCAAGAAAAAACAGTTTTTATTTGTTATTTTCTTTTTTCAAAACCTGATTTAGTTTGAGTGATGTCAGTGGTCAATTCCAGTAATGGTTCTGAAATCAATTTCATTAGGAAATGATTGGCAAAAAGTTCGCACATAAAATTCTGAAAGCAAAGCCGATCTTGACATTAATTCTCCCAATGGGAGCATATCGGAGAATATATCCGGGTTGGTACGCCACTCGGAGTCCACCTCAATCGACCTTTGTTTCGGCAGCTTCCGAATTTCGTTTGGTCTTTGATCAGGAATTGACAGGCATTGTGAAAGCGCGGTATTCGTGCTTTAATAAATTCGTTCGATTTCATCTTGTACATTTGGTCCGTACACAACATTGGATTGAATATGGATGAGTTCTGTAAAATTATATAAAACGTAAATTAATGAATAAAAAAAAATCAGTAATAAAGCTTTTGATCATTTTTCGAACTCAATTAAGTAATGTATGTAAATTCGTTTTAAAATTGTATTACGGAGCTCTGTTACGGTCTCTAATCAACGAGGGGTTGAAATTCCCATAGTGATTCGAAATCCAATTTCATTAATGATTGATGCTAGAAGTGCAGGCATAAAAACCCCAGAGGGAATGTCGACCGTTACACTAATTTTTTTCCCTGAGGAGTTTTCTCAATCACGCTATCTCTTAAATTAAATAACATCACGAACTAAATATTTTTACAACAATTTTTAACGTTACAGCTTTATATTATGTTATTGTGAACAATGAGCAATAAAAGTAGTAAACCTAAATTGTTTCATACATGTATTCACAGAAATTTTTGGGTAATGTCCCTTGGACACTGCGCATTTTGGATACAGCTGCAGCAGCCGTCTGAAATCGATCCGCCTAGTATTTGGGGGTCCCAGTTTCGTATTGAACTGGGGGAGACGATTTTTCAAGCCCCTTAGGAAATTACTATACTTAAATAGAATCCATTCCTAAAGGTTTGAAACAACGCTTTGCAAATAGAAGTAATTGCAATCATTAAGATTTATTTATTTAATAATGAACGTGATATAAATCAATCATTAAAACTAACTTATGTATGTTAAGATACATCACAATTAGCGCACAGATTATGGTCAGGAATTGAATTATCGGAAGACTGTAGAAGTTGTAGTTTTATCTACCGGAAGTCAAGAGTGAAGATAATCCTTGGAGTGAAGACACGGTCCTTCCTTCGTAGACGGATGCGAATTCTACAACTTCGTACAATTAGCAACTTCGTCTATATTCCCCCGGAGTTCTACTTTTGGCGAATCTAATCCCCCTCGAAAGTTGAGAGATTTGTATACGCCTCTAGCAAATTTCGTTTTACGTTAATTGGACTTACTAGTAATGACTATTAGACCGAACGAAATTTTATACTCTTTTCGTATTGCTAATGAACTTAATTTATTGAAATCTTAATTCAATAAAACCTAGGAAGTGTCCGTTGTAGCAAAAAGTATTTATACCAAAGACGGCTGAATCTAAGAAGACCACTACATCCTGGGAATAGGTGCACAGCTCAAAGGTCCGTTAGTGACGTCAGCGCCGAATAACAATTAACACTGGAACTAACACTAGACCTACAAGAAGAAAGTTTCTAGTTGTAGGAATCTAGTACTACAATGTATCTAGTTTCAAATCTACATAATAGAATAATTTTTGTTACATTTTTGTTTATATAAAACAATGGATTTTTATTGACTTGATATAGGACAAAGTCTATATTTTAAATATCACGTTCACCTAGAGAATACGCACGAACGAATAACGTTTTCATGGATGAGTGCATCGATAGCGCACCCACGTCAAGTGCGAAAGAAATATTAGGGAATTTTGTGTGGAGTATTGATCATATTTGTCCGAAAAGATTTATAGATTTCTCCTAGAAAAGTATTAAATTTGATCAATGATCCAGAAATTTTATTCTATGATTTAGATAGATATTACATCACACGAAAAAGTCATCTTTTATGTATAGTTTTTTTAAATTTTCATTTTAAAATTCATGAACAAAAATGGTTCGATTTAAATTCAAAGAGAACGAACTTGGGATGATCTACGAAACACAAGTTTTCAAGATTTTCAAGTCAATAGCACTCTGCACTTCAACTCGACGAAGTTGAGAGTATGTGGTGATGGTCCGGTTCGGCATCTTAAACCTAGCAAGCAAGCTACTCGGATTTAAGAGTCGCATTCATCTTTATTCCAGGCTTTTCCGAGTCTCTCGCTTCGGGTAATAATTCGAAGGCAATATCCTTCTACAAACGTAAACTGCTTACGTT
This sequence comes from Onthophagus taurus, assembly GCF_036711975.1. Lineage (NCBI taxonomy): Eukaryota > Metazoa > Arthropoda > Insecta > Coleoptera > Scarabaeidae > Onthophagus > Onthophagus taurus. Next base: position 15,431,830 of record NC_091967.1, on the reverse strand, counting down.
TGGGGTTTTTCGGCAGTCGTGACAAAAAAAACCCACAAGATGTTGCCTGTTTGCTGACGCAATAAAAGCTTTTTAGACCTAACGTGGATCGAGGAAGATGTAGGATCTGGACGATGTGACGGAAAAATCCAACTTTATCCTTTGTACCACAAAGAATTTTATTTTGTATTTAAGTTACGGTTGTATCACTAAAGTGATTTGTTTATTTTGTGAGAAATAAGGTTCGCTTATGGAGTTGTTTTTACCTAGTCTTATTTACATAAAATGTAGCCACGTGTTTTAATTAGACAATCAGATATGAATTTTTCATTTTGCATTACCATACAGAATATTCCGAAATGTGTTTACCTCATCGTTTAGAACGAAAAAAGATATGAATCATTTATTTTATATCGATGAACTTTCTTTTATTTGTAAATAAAATGTTAAAAAATTTTAAATGTGTTTACTTAGACTAATTTATGAATGTTAGGAATTCCTTCATAAAATTATCCAATTATGTTAGAAAAGTTATGGCCAATAAACTACTAAAGAATTATTAATCTTTGAAAACGTCAACGCTTCTGGAAACCTGGCAGAAACCTTCGTTATTTTGGCATAATTTTAGAAATACTTTTATTTATTACGCACAGCCAAAGTTAACGAATAATAATACATTTTCTAATAAATCTAAAAAATTGTACCAAATTACGTTTATATAATTACTAATTTATTAAAAGTTAATTACATCAAACAATTTCTTAATCTTTAATGTTATCCTTATATGATTTCTCCCACGTATTTATTGATCGTGTTAGGAACATGAACTGTAAACCATCAATTATACTGGAATGAAATTAACTCAAACGGTTTTCATAAACAGTTCAAAGGTTTCATGGCGAATATAATTGAAATCGAATACGAATACAAATCCAATCAAAGCTTAACGAATAACATCGAAATATGTTATTTAGCAGCATAGTTTATTAAGTAGCAAACACCCACATTAGTAAATTCGTTGCAATAAACACCTGCTTTACGAAACTATTAGCAAGGTTTATGACTATTCTCAAAATAGAGTTGGATGGTTTCCTAGAATTTGGCAAGACACGTGGATAAGAGTTTATGATTTTCAAAATGGTCTTTCAATGGTTTATATAAGTTAATTTTTAAATATTAATGAATAAGATTTAAATATATTACAATCCCTCACAAAAAAGAAATTGTATTTCTTCAATCTCGTTTTCTAACCCTCACTTACCCGCATATCCAGCTGTGTCTGCGGCGTGGCTGTGCAGGAGATGGCGGCACCAGCAGCTGCGAGCCGCCCTCTGGCGGACCGAGCCGTAATTCCGGAACTTTCAGTTCCCCACTCATCCCGCCTTAGATATTTTCGCCCCGGGAGAAGGAACTGAAAGGTACAGCAATACCATGTTTTCTCACACTCTTCCGCCCAAGAAGCGTAGAAAAGTCACGGCGCCGGCTGTGTTTTAACCGGAAGCTGGTTTAATCAGTTCGAGTGGTTATTGCTGTTGATGGCAATGTTTTCTTAACTGCGGAAGGATACCGATAAGTTTTGAGGGAGGGTGTGCACTTTCCGCCGGCAATAAAAGCAGAACACTAAGTCGAAGAGACGGGTAAACTCGGAAAATTTTATACTGATTAAATTAGAAGGCGAAAGATACGCGGAGTGTAGAAATAAGATAATTTATTAGAAACTCTATAGTAGCTATCGTGCAAACATTTTAATAAATACAAGTAATAGAGATTTTTAACAATTTTGAATCAACAATCCGATTTTAAAAATTTCATCCTTGAATCCTAAAATTATCCTCTTGAAATTTAACCATAAATTTTATGGGTGTCTAAGTGTGTAATAAGAGTGTTTTGATGTTTACGATGTTTCACTTGGGAATCCAACATTGTTCTTATAGAAGCTTGAGACGATGACGAATGCTTTTATGACTTCAATGGTAGTATTGTTTTAATCTTAACTTCTTTATGGAGTTGATCATTTCGAAGATAACAAGTCTACAACAACTACTATAAAACCGTCTTATTTAATTTAATAATTATAAATTACTCTTTAAATTTTCGGACGTCGTGATTCATTAAACACGAATGTAACAAATGCTTTCATTTTGTGTTACTGCGTTCTCTGTTAAAACACGAATTCGATATCTGCAAAAATAAACGAGATACAAGCAAATTTTTAAAATCACATTTTCAGATTTTCCAACGAATCGCCTATATTAGCAGATTTTGGATTGATTGGAAATACCGAACTAAAATTGATTTAATGAACACAGTTTCCTTATTTATTTAAAGAGAATTGTTTCGATAGTTGGATTAATTTTTTGTTGTAGGGCAGAAAATTGGTGAACTCAGTCTACCCTATTACTCACTACTTTATATACAAAAATATTTAAGTTTATATTCATTAAGGTCTATAGCATTCCTATGCTTCCTTCAAAAGCATTCTATTAAAATCATTTTCATTCAACTTGTGGACCATATTTACTTTATACAAACAATATTGTCGGTTCTTAATATATCTCAATTATCAATTTAACCGAGATGTGGCGAACCATACCTTGACTAATAGGTTGTCGATTAGAGTATGTTGTATTGAAGAGGTGAACTATTTCTATATTTTCTTTCTTTCATCATTTATAATATCAATTATACTCATATTTTCTTTAACTATAACCAAATAATTAATAAAAACATAAACGATAAAGTAATGTGAGTAAGTAATGAGTAAGTAAGTGTACACAAGATGTAGGAAAATATACAAAATAAATAAATATCTCATTTTTGTAAATAGATTTATACGAAAAATCGGAGTTTAAACCAACCAGAACAAAACGTAATTAAATGAACATACACGTGTGTATTGGTTGAATATATGTTACCGACAAAAATACATTTTCCTTTTTTTAATTTCAAACAAGAATACAAAGGGTTCATTCGCCAAAGAGATGTATTTATTTTTGTATCATTTCTCACTTATTTCCATTTTTTTTTCAAAGTTTAACTCCGTTGTTTTCAATATTATTGATGTTACAATATTTTAATTTTTTTTGCGAAAATAATATATTTTACGGAGTCGTGAAAGCTTCACAGGTAGTTAAGCATTGAATAACATTAGAGTCTTCATTCAACAGTTCATTGTCCGAGTAACGGAATATTATTTTAGACGAATGCCATTAAAGTAGAAAAACTATTTAAATTGTTGTTTTTGTATTCTTGAACAATAGAAGAAAAAAAGCAGACTTGTTCACTCTTATTGTAATAATGTTTGGTTTTGGGATCTATTTCAAAGCTATTTTGTTTTTGCATTCGAGCTTTTTATAACAACCAAAGGCACGAATCCTTTTGTGTGAGATTTAATTTATAGATCTGTAAACCTTTTCTACCTGTAACAAACACTCACAAATATTTGGAATTCTATTTTCGCGGCAATCCAGAAAATAAAACTTTTCCACTAAAAATACTACGCACTTATTTTTTCTTCGTACCTCTTTTACCATTGGATCAAGCGAATAAAACATTTATAAACCGTCCACGTACGCGGTTATAAATTGTGTCCATAAATAACTAATCCGCGATATTTTCTAAAGTTAAATTGGCTGAGTTATTTTTCACCTGTGTACAATTTAATGAAAGTGTTTACGTTCTGAAATCTCTTTTGCGCTAAATTTTCATTCACTATTCAAACTGTAATAAAATTTTATTTTATTTAAACTGAAACTATTTTAGTTTCGATTATCTTAAACAATGCTGAAACTTAACAATAATATAATACAAGTTTGTGTATAGAGATATATATTGTTGATAGTGTGTTTAGGGCACATTCACAAAGTTAAACTACTTGACTGCTTAATATATAACAGGCACCTATTACCGTCTTCATAACTGCGGCTTCGCCACACAAAGTTATGACTCATTAAAGACATCCATTAAACTGTTTGGACATATACACAAGAGTTGGGTTTGCTTACTACAACTAGGGTCAAATTCGGTTAAGTTCTTTGTTTTAACTAACACGCTACGTACATAAGACCTAATTAGATTTTAGAAAGATGAATGGCTTTCAACCTTTTTATGCGGTACTTAATCTATTCGTAGTCTCATTAAAAGTGGTGAATATCTACTATGCTCACACGTTAAATTGTACGAATGTTCTCGGGATTCGGTCTCTAATTAAACCGTACCAAAGTCACGCCACTTTTACGGGAGTAAAAACTTGGAAAATAAATTTACAGGTGAAGTTGTTTTCGCTCAATTAAGTTTCGTGGGTGTTATTAAATTTTAAGCCGGTTTAAGATCAAAGTTAATTAGTTTTTTTTCTATCAAATGTGTACCTAGTAGCCCACTTATTTAGCTTGTTGGCGGTGGAAGCTTATCAACAAGTTTTGGCAGTTTTTCCGGAAAAGTTATCTACCATGTAAACAGAGGGTTGATTCCACCTCAATTGGACAGTGCCACTAGTTGCAGAACATTCATGAACTTGGCAAAGCTACAATATAATCGATTTCTTGCTTTCTGCATAAAATATTTTCTGTTGCAGAAAATCAACTCAACCAAAAAAATTTAATTGCTTTTATTTATTGTTTTCCGTTTTCATTCTCAAAGTTTGTAGTAACTTGTGAGAGAACTCATTTAAAACTTAGGTATGGAGTACTGTTTATTGATGACCTGTAGGAAAACCCCTGAAAGTTTCCTAAAGCTTTTCTATAGAACACCATTTGTCAGCTCTACATATGTACGTTCGTAAAGCGTCCATTACTTCATCTTGAAATAGGAAATTCCCCTATCGCGAATACTTAATGTTTGATTTAAAATCACCATAAACTATAGGTATGGATTAATACGTCCGAGTGTAGGTGTTCGTAAAGTTACTGAAGGGCGAGCTAAAATTTCTCGTCTGCGAAAAGTGCAGGGTTCTCTTGGGATTTCATACGCCGTTTTCCGCTTTCGCAGAAAAGATTTATGGATGTGTAATCGTAGGGTTCCAAAATCGTAGGAAATGTTCGGATCGATATCAACGCTTTCATTTCGCCTAGGAAATGTGCGATGGATAGGAATTAATCGAATGCATAATCCTAACGAACGTGAGCAGTAAATTGTAACTTGTATCGTTGTGTTCCCATTTCAAATTAATCTCCGAACAGTGGAGATGAGAAAAATATACTGTAATTTATAAGTATTTGTTGATCGTAAACCATTTTAAATTATATGGATTATTCAGCTGAGGTATGAGAATATAATTGAAGAAATTATAATTATCTAGATGTGATGAGTAATATGGAAATCATAATATTGCAATTGAAATGCCCCACAAGCCAAATGACTTATATGTTGCTAATATTTTGACTCATATAAAGAAAATTAAGCACATAGCGTATTAACACTTTATACACTAACACCGTGTATCATATCTATGCAAATAAGGCTGTAAGTGTAAAAGAATAATCATTTACTATAATATATTGTCAAACAAAATGTCAAGAATCTTTCACATATAACCAGTCAATGTTGCGTATCAAGGACGTGTGATCTGTAAAGATCTTAATCTTAATATTTTCGAGACAAGATCGTAATTTTTCATAAACCCAAAGAATCACCCTCGGAGTAATCACATTCCACATGAAAAAAAAAACGAGTCAAATAGCGGGGTATCTTCTTTGCCATTAATAGTCTGAAACAATCCATCTACAACAGCGTATCCAAAAGTGCGTGTTTTCAAGGCGGAAGGACAATCGAAATTTGGACCTGCATGAATAGAAGTGGCAATAATTTCTGTTTCAATCACACACTGAATGGGTCCTTTCTAGATATATATTTAGTATTTCACAATTTATTCGTGTCCACTCTCTATTCTTGATTATTCCAATTTCTGTCTTCTACGAAAACGTTGTTAGCAGGACTATCAAGACATGGACGTTCATTACTGCAGACACTATCACAAATAAGATCGAAAATACCCTGCATATCCGCATGATTGCATCAATTGACTTTAGCGTTCTCCTAAAAGAGAGATGTCACTGTCGACATAAATAAATAAGCGATAAAGCTGGAAAATTTCTAGCCGTAAAACATCTTATAACCTCTATTCGGAAATTATTCTGGACAAGAGTTACGACAATTAAAACATGACTTTATATCACCTTAAGCTTCAATGAAGGTTTTCACAATCTTCTAACTTCCTGACAATGTGTAAAAGTTTTTAGACATTCAAAGGAAACATGCATAACAGCCAAATACATTCTAATCGATTTATATACGTTCTGAGAGAGCCCTGAGATTTCTTGCGTTACTCGAAACTCTTCTGTTTCCATTTTTTCCAAAAACAGCATACTTGCAGAACATCTCGCATTTCTTTTCGGTTTGTGTCAGCATTTACTCCGCGAATATCCAATTAAAGGACAACATCGATTTTGTGAATCTGTTAATATCACAAAGTTTTGCCATAGTGGAAGAAAAATGCAGGGTTCAAACTGTCGCTGAAGAGAAAAGTGCATAAAACTGTGAATAGCAAAACATTTAAAAGGGAACTTCAAGATACATGTGAAATAAGAGCAATATGAAAGCTATTCTTAGGTTTGGCGCCAATCCTAGTGTGGAAGAAGAAATTAACAATTGATGTATTACGTAGTTACTGGTGTGAAGTTATCCATAAATCCCAGCAATAAACTTAAAACATTAATAATTCCGTAACCAATACGATTTGGGTAACCAAATTTCACACACAGGTCACTCTTACCCTCAAGAACAGCTAACCACCCCCATTTGCTAAAAAAAAATTTTTTCAACCCTCACCCCCGAAAAAGGGATGTTTTCGCCCTGATGGGCACCTTCGAATTAAACGAAATTCTACCACATAATAGAACACACTTCTAAGTATTTTTATCAATTTTCAAAACACCGTAAGCCCTAACGGTTTTCGAGAAAAAAAATCAGTATTATAAACCGCGGATGGGACTTTAGGGGTGAATTTGACCCCGTTGGGCACCTTCAAAATTGATGAAATTTTAGGATGATTTAGAGGATTCCTTTAGCAATTGAAATCAACCATCCAAACACCGTAAGGTATAACGGTTTCCGAGAAAAAAAATGTGTTATTAGACACTATAGGTACACAGCGCGGCGCGGACATTGGGGGTGAATTTGACCCCGTTGGGCACCTCCAAAATTGACGAAATTTTAGGATGATTTAGAGGATGCCTTTAGCGATTGAAATCAACCATCCAAACACCGTAAGGTATTACAGTTTCCGAGAAAAAAAATGTGTTATTAGACACTATAGGTATACAGCGCGGCGCGGACTTTGGGGGTGAATTTGACCCCGTTGGGCACCGCCAAAATTGACGAAATTTTAGGATGATTTAGAGGATGCCTTTAGCGATTGAAATCAACCATCCAAACACCGTAATGTATTACGGTTTCCGAGAAAAAAAATGTGTTATTAGACACTATAGGTATACAGCGCGGCGCGGACTTTGGGGGTGAATTTGACCCCGTTGGGCACCTCCAAAATTGACGAAATTTTAGGATGATTTAGAGGATGCCTTTAGCAATTGATATCAACCATCCAAACACCGTAATGTATTACGGTTTCCGAGAAAAAAAATGTGTTATTAGACACTATAGGTATACAGCGCGGCGCGGACTTTGGGGGTGAATTTGACCCCGTTGGGCACCTCCAAAATTGACGAAATTTTAGGATGATTTAGAGGATGCCTTTAGCGATTGAAATCAACCATCCAAACACCGTAATGTATTACGGTTTCCGAGAAAAAAAATGTGTTATTAGACACTATAGGTATACAGCGCGGCGCGGACTTTGGGGGTGAATTTGACCCCGTTGGGCACCTCCAAAATTGACGAAATTTTAGGATGATTTAGAGGATGCCTTTAGCAATTGATATCAACCATCCAAACACCGTAATGTATTACGGTTTCCGAGAAAAAAAATGTGTTATTAGACACTATAGGTATACAGCGCGGCGCGGACTTTGGGGGTGAATTTGACCCCGTTGGGCACCTCCAAAATTGACGAAATTTTAGGATGATTTAGAGGATGCCTTTAGCAATTGATATCAACCATCCAAACACCGTAATGTATTACGGTTTCCGAGAAAAAAAATGTGTTATTAGACACTATAGGTATACAGCGCGGCGCGGACTTTGGGGGTGAATTTGACCCCGTTGGGCACCTCCAAAATTGACGAAATTTTAGGATGATTTAGAGGATGCCTTTAGCGATTGAAATCAACCATCCAAACACCGTAATGTATTACGGTTTCCGAGAAAAAAAATGTGTTATTAGACACTATAGGTATACAGCGCGGCGCGGACTTTGGGGGTGAATTTGACCCCGTTGGGCACCTCCAAAATTGACGAAATTTTAGGATGATTTAGAGGATGCCTTTAGCAATTGATATCAACCATCCAAACACCGTAATGTATTACGGTTTCCGAGAAAAAAAATGTGTTATTAGACACTATAGGTATACAGCGCGGCGCGGACTTTGGGGGTGAATTTGACCCCGTTGGGCACCTCCAAAATTGACGAAATTTTAGGATGATTTAGAGGATGCCTTTAGCAATTGATATCAACCATCCAAACACCGTAATGTATTACGGTTTCCGAGAAAAAAAATGTGTTATTAGACACTATAGGTATACAGCGCGGCGCGGACTTTGGGGGTGAATTTGACCCCGTTGGGCACCTCCAAAATTGACGAAATTTTAGGATGATTTAGAGGATGCCTTTAGCGATTGAAATCAACCATCCAAACACCGTAATGTATTACGGTTTCCGAGAAAAAAAATGTGTTATTAGACACTATAGGTATACAGCGCGGCGCGGACTTTGGGGGTGAATTTGACCCCGTTGGGCACCTCCAAAATTGACGAAATTTTAGGATGATTTAGAGGATGCCTTTAGCTATTGAAATCAACCATCCAAACACCGTAATGTATTACGGTTTCCGAGAAAAAAAATGTGTTATTAGACACTATAGGTATACAGCGCGGCGCGGACTTTGGGGGTGAATTTGACCCCGTTGGGCACCTCCAAAATTGATGAAATTTTAGGATGATTTAGAGGATGCCTTTAGCGATTGAAATCAACCATCCAAACACCGTAATGTATTACGGTTTCCGAGAAAAAAAATGTGTTATTAGACACTATAGGTACAGATCGCGGCGCGGACTTTGGGGGTGAATTTGACCCTGTTGGGCACCTCCAAAATTGACGAAATTTTAGGATGATTTAGAGGATGCCTTTAGCGATTGAAATCAACCATCCAAACACCGTAATGTATTACGGTTTCCGAGAAAAAAAATGTGTTATTAGACACTATAGGTATACAGCGCGGCGCGGACTTTGGGGGTGAATTTGACCCCGTTGGGCACCTCCAAAATTGATGAAATTTTAGGATGATTTAGAGGATGCCTTTAGCAATTGATATCAACCATCCAAACACCGTAATGTATTACGGTTTCCGAGAAAAAAAATGTGTTATTAGACACTATAGGTATACAGCGCGGCGCGGACTTTGGGGGTGAATTTGACCCCGTTGGGCACCTCCAAAATTGATGAAATTTTAGGATGATTTAGAGGATGCCTTTAGCAATTGATATCAACCATCCAAACACCGTAATGTATTACGGTTTCCGAGAAAAAAAATGTGTTATTAGACACTATAGGTATACAGCGCGGCGCGGACTTTGGGGGTGAATTTGACCCTGTTGGGCACCTCCAAAATTGACGAAATTTTAGGATGATTTAGAGGATGCCTTTAGCGATTTAAATCGACCATCCAAACACCGACCACGGCTTCAGAGAAACAATTTCGTTATTAAATTGTACACGTATGTAGAGCAGATAGTAGGTGCCTTTAGCGATTTTAATAGATTATGAAAACTGCGAAACTCTTAATATTTCATGGAAAAAATAAATTTTGTTAAGAAAGGCATTTTGTAGTTTTATGGGCTTTTAGTCGTTACTGGCAAAGGGTAAGAACTCCGCCACGTGCAGTTACAAAAGGCGCAGGTATTAAGGAAAAAATATGTCCATATTTTTTGCATTATAAGTGCATTCCGGGAAAATAGTTGCCGACTTATTCGGTGTTGTTTTAGAGCGTCATACACATTTTTTAGATTTTGCCCGAAAGGTGAGGAGTAAACTTATAATATATAAAGATTCCTCAGCTATTGCAGAGATCAGCTGTTCTAGTTATCTCTTGTTAAAACCAGTGACCAGTGAAGATGTCGACGAAATTACTGTTTTTGGGCGATAGTAATTTTTGCCGAATGCTACGTACTAGAACTAACTACAAAGTATTTGTTCTAACAGATGTGAAATTAATTCCTACTAATGGTATATATTTTAGGACGACAACCAAAACAGTCAAGCAACGGAAAATATTTCCTCGACTTAGCAGTAGGCGGTCAAACAATACTAAAACTTTTGCGGCGCGCAAAGTGTATTCCAAAAACATGTTACCCTTGCTTTTGTGGAGATATTGTTGAACGTCATATCGTTATAATGATAAGAACTAAAGATATACTCCATAAAACATCACCATCCCAACTGAAGTCCCAATATTCTCACCTCTTCCGCTTCCTTCTTTCCTTAAATTCTAAAGGAATACAAATTTGCACAATTCCTCCCTGCAAAAACTTCGAGTCTGTGAACGTAAGATATTATAACTTCTCTGTCATGCTATAAATAAATACTCTCCATGCCTTTATAGGAAATCAATCATTACATTCGACGGTTTTGTGCTGAAAAGCAAATCAATTGTACCGACATTGAAGCAATTGTTAACAGAACCATGTTCGATTAATTCGAAGGTGCCCATCAGGGCGAAAACATCCCTTTTTCGGGGGTGAGGGTTGAAAAATTTTTTTTTTACCAAATGGGGGTGGTTAGCTGTTCTTGAGGGTAAGAGTGACCTGTGTGTGAAATTTGGTTACCCAAATCGTATTGGTTACGGAATTATTAATGTTTTAAGTTTATTGCTGGGATTTATGGATAACTTCACACCAGTTACGTAGTTGATATCCGTAAGCTAATGATAATAATGAAATATTGGAGTAGTTATCGAAATCAAAACTTTCGAAATTAACTAAAAAACAAGCTTATATATCTTCGATACCCGATATAAAACAAAACTTGTATCGTCACCGTAGATACTAACTCTTACACTATTGGAGCTTTGCTACCTTAAGTGGTATCTCACATGCCTTTAAATATTAAATAAGGCCAGAATTAACTGCAGCATGACCGAACTGGAGTTGCTAGAGATCTGATGGACCCCTAAACAGATATGTTTCCCATGGGTTAATCTATTTCATTTTAACAGATAACACCTTTTATTTAGTTTATATATAAACGTAATAACATGCAGACTACAATTATGATTTATATAGATTATATTAACATTCATCTCAATTATAAAGGACACTTTTAACTAATTCTTACCTAATAAATCTAGAACTTTTCAAGAAAAGTAAAGCTCATACATGTTAATCATTAAATCATAAAGGGTCATAATTTATAACTCATAAATTATACTTTTGTTAAAATTGGGGAGCCAACATATAATGTAAATGTATTTTTAGGTATCCTAAATTAATATGTTCATCTAATTGATTACAAAATAAATCAACATTCAAATATCAACAATCTTAAAAGATAAACTATCAGTAACAACGTATTAATTAATTTTTCAAAATTTACCTAACATATCTATGACAACAACTTAATGATACTTAACTCGTCTCAATTTTGTTACACCAAAAATTTATTACAAATTTTACTGTTGACAAATTCTGAAAATAAAGATCACAAAGATTTCGGTATACTATACATATTGATCTTTTATTTTCATTTTTATTTATGACTATAAACAAGATTGTGTGAAAACAAATAAATACAACGCTGTGTGGTTATCATATCAAAAGGTAATAAATAGTTTAAAATAGGTATTGATTTAGGGATCGTAATTTCTGGTACCGGAATATTTATAGCAACCTAATTTACAAGCAAGCGCACCTTGTTTCAGCTGATGGTTGCACTACTGTTCGCTTGCAATGTGCATGACTACATGTTTCAGCGTAGATTACAACGGAAAGTAGAACTGGTTTTGTTTGTTTGGAGTCAGCTATTACATCCGGCCTGCATGTATAGGTACATCGATGTAAAAATTTTTAATACCAAACATAGAAGCAGTGTATTTATTTTTAAAGATTTTCCTATAAAACTGATGTAAAATATTAACAGTCAGCGATCAATATTTATCAAATAACACGCTTGATATTGCATTTTTCACAGTTAAACTATCCGGCGCATCCACCAAAATGAATGAACTTTTACTATAATAGAATTTTTATAACAATCAAAACACGACGTTAAAATAAAAGTAACAAAAAAAGTTAACAACGAAAATATTTTATTTTACATTTGCGAAATTGCGTCATTCTCTCCCTACAATGATTCAGATGGAATTTTTGGCATTATCCCCTCGGCGCAATTCAGTAAAAGTGAAAACCTAATGCTGTGTTAAAATATATTCACGTAGAGACAGAAATTTCTGGTGAATACGTTTATTGTAAAATTTTTACGAAAAAGGATTTAATTAATATCTTCCCCTGTTTAGGTCGAAAGGTATGAAATTTAAAATCACGTGCATTACAATGAGATATCGAGAGCAAAACCGCCAATACATAGCCGGTTCCATTAGCGTTAATTGAATAATTTGTATGGATATATCGATCGCAAATTTAAATATTCCGAAAATCGTCGGAAATTCCTCCCGTGAAAGTTAAATTTACAATTCAACTCGACCAATAAACTAAAACGCTGTTACCGTGAACTTCATAACCTTGAATTATCTTTACGGTTGTGTAAGTGCAGATAACCCATAAATCAAGCAGATGACCCAAGCGGATAGTTTTGCAACCGTATCGTAATAACACGATGGACTACTGGAAATGCCATAACTTCCATTCAACGTATCGGAACGACCTTGAATCGGTTTAACCCAGAAAAGTCAAAGGTAAGCATGACATTGACATTACAAGTAGTACTTACAAAGGTCACGGATTACCAACTTTTATGCGGACGGTGCTCTATATCTTTTTATCGCCTATTAGCATTTCACTTCGATGGTTTCAACGAGACAGATTGAATTTATATGGCTGTTGAATTCAAAATAGTTTATATTCATCTATTTCGTATGCGAAAAGTAGTGGCGTCTCTATAATAACTTTTATGACAACATAAAATTTTATAATGTTAGATAACTTCCTTTTTGAATCGTGTAAGAACTGTATGATTAAAAAGTTAGAGCTAACACCATAAGGAAAGCAAAGAGAATAATTTTGAATATACAATAATTTTCGTCTTATCTTATCAATGGTAGTATATACCTAGTTGTGGATGTGTATTCGTCGCATGGTCTGTGAATACGTGACCGTAATTCCGAAGTAGACAAGGGAATTCAATTTCAAATGCCCCATATGTACCGGATGCGTCCATCGAAAATCTTATTGGCTGCTTTATTTGAGTAGCAAATAGGGCGGAATGCGGGAACCTTTATTCAACTCATATGACTTACACTTAGATGGATCTACGAATAGAATGCATTTCATCCCTTGATTTTATCCTGTATAAGATACATATTTTTTAATTTAAATCCAGAAAGTGTTCTAAGTTTTAAATGAATCGAATATGTGTTACAATCATGAAATATTGAACATAAAGGAATTAAATTAGAATATTCTATATCTATGATTACATTTTGAAGTGATCACTTGATATTAATTTAGGAAATGAATCCTATCTAAACTTTCCGGCCTACCTCCATGTGCCGTGTATAGCACATTCAAATTCGAGCGCGTTGTTTGCATAACAACTAAGCAGCGCATACCGTGCGTTAGTAGAGCGTAGTGATTCGTATGCGTTGTATGTGACGTATGTATTATGCGCAATTCTGTAGGATAAAGGAAATATTTCGAAAATGTGCTTTCAATGTCACCGGTTCTTTACACCTGCTGGTTTGCAAATTACATAGATTTACACATATTACGATAGTTAAGATTAATAAACAAATGTAAAATACAAGTATGAATCGATGTTATGCAATTATAAGAGAATGAGCAGTAAATATTAATTTGCCTGGGAAATGGAATTGCTGGTGAAATTGGCAGCTGTTAATTTGAAGACGAATAATGGCTAATAAAAAATTTAACAATACGTAGTAATAATTTTAATGGCCATTAATTCAAGTGTGAAAATTATCGGTATGTAAACTAGTTGAAAAAATAAAATTTTTATAACTAGACGCATTTAAATTTTGATTACAGTTAATAACTACTCCTTTTTCTATTTAATTACTTTAATTACATTAAGCAATTAATGTTATAAAATTTCCCATTAAAAAAAAAATAAAAAACAAATATTTAATCTCCATTAGTAGCTGGACGACGATGACTAATTCAAAGATATTTGAATGAATTTGGTACATCTTTTTGTTTTATTATAAAAATTTTATATGATACCACAGTAAAATTTCAAAACCTATCTACGACAAACAATTATATTCGAGACAAACAAGAAGGACAAGCTTGGAAGATCTTCGGATATAACCAAAAATCAAGAAAAGGAGTTTAGCCAAACATAATCTGAACTAAGATTCATGCCTTTTTTACATGGGTTACTAATCTAAGAAACAATTGCAACAAGTGGTAAGAGTAGTGAAACTTTACAAACTGTGTTGATTGCAATGAATAAGTACCTTCGAGAATTGGTAGCTGAAAATAGTGGAAGAAAATAAAATGTTGTAAACCAGAGGCAGCATGAAATGAAAACAATGACAGAAGAGAAATACGAGTGGTAAGAAAGAAAACAACTTTGTATAACAGCGGCGCCGACAAATAAATTACACGAATTGTGTTGAATGAGCGAAAGTATGTAGCTTTAATCGATCAGGGGAGCGCCGTTAGTAGCAAACAAACAAAACATCCAATATTGAGCTTGCGGGGTTCGAAAGTTAAAAATCTGCAACGAAAAATTAATTGCACGAATAATACTGGCCGATGTATTTGTAAACAATGTAGACATTTATGTGGTTTCAGAAAGTGCAGATTCAGGATAGTCTTGTTTTCGATTGGTCATCACCTAGCGCTAACGAGCATACGAGTGTAGGTTGTTAAATTGTAGTGTAACGTAGTTGAACTTGTGTAATGATTATCGTGACTGTTTTGCGTTGAGTGTGTCGAAACTCGGGTGTAAAAACGTGATTTATGGTAATTACATTGAAGGTTCAGTAATACCAGTAAGATCGAAACCATATCAAAAGAGGAGATAGATTCTCTTTACTCTAGTTCTGTATTGCTAGTTCAAAAAAAGATAACAAACTGCAAAGAAATCTTCTTCGATATCAAAATGTCAAATTATTTATGACACTAGATTTATCTCATGGCTATCTACAAATTACTCTCAGCGAATCTCGAATGTGTAGCAACTTGTGATAGTATAAAATATACTTAATCTTCAAATACGCAATATATGCAGAAAACTTGGAAGAGATTTAAAAAGATTGAGACTGCTGATCAAAATTGCATAAGTGAGATGTTTGCTAAATATAGGGTAATAGAACAATATACAAAAAGAGGAATCAAGAATTGTGAAAGCAAAAAAAATGTGTTGATCTAACCTAATTTAAGAACCTGCATGAAGATGTATATAAAACTCTATAAAACGTATAAGTAAACCTAAGCTTACCGATTAAGAAAAATAATACTGAAATTTTTGAAGGATTGGGTTGAATACTCAGAAGACAGAAATATTAATATTCTATAAAAAGAGCACAAAGAAAAGCTCTCTGTATATCCCAAATTAATCATAACTAACATGTGATCGCACTAGTGTGGAATAACGCTTTCCATCATAAAGAATATGGAAAATATTGAGCAGGAGATGCAGTTTGGTAAATAGAGGAAGAAAACCTTAGGTGAGAGAGATGAAAAAAAAGGAAACCAAACAGACATGAAGGTTTTAGATAGTTCTAGGCTAGGAATTTATGAATAGAGGTATTGAGGCTGAAGATCGTTGTGAACGAAGACAGAATATTCCCTTTTCCTCTCGCATAGGAAGAAGAAGTAAAGTAGTGATAATGAGACAGATTACAATAGCCCACAGCAGAAGTAGATTTCAATTGTGATACTTCAACGGAAGTCATAGATGTATTCATATGATAAAAAAATAATCCTAGAAAAGTATACAGGAATAACTAACATAGGCTTCGAACAGTAATGAACAGTAAAGAATGTAAAGTTGCGAGATACCATATTTCAATCATTCCGGGGTTCACCGTAATATGCTCGATAGGATTTCAGTGGCTCCCCTCTCAACCTTCAGATGTAATCTATATCAACTTTTCGTATTTGAAATGTGTGTGAAAATTGATTTGTGCTAATTACTATGCGTACAACGTCATGGAGAACAAACAAGAGGTAATCTAACAAGGGCATGAAGCCTCATGTTTGTTATACACCAAAAACATTATCTGTCGAGATGCGAAGGAATTTTGGGATTCGATGGTATTCTAGTCATGGAAAGGGGAACGTCGATTATAGATGTCGAGTTGCAGGGGAAGGAAAATTCCTATTTATTTACCACAACCCAGAGATTGAAAGCTAAAAGATGTTAGATATGTGGAAAAGCGATGGAAAATTTCATCTTTTAACAAAATAAAACTAATAAAATAACGGCTTATGTGAGAGATGGGTGATACTTTAGGGGATCCCCAGGAGTTTGGAAAATCTGGAGAAAATGGGCGGTTTCGGGAAATAGATGGTTAGAAAGGCCTTCCATTATTATCTGTACGCAATCGAACAGGCAATCATGTCTGCAGCCTTCCTAATCCTCTCTATAGTAAACAAACAATTATATATTTAAATGATCCAATTGGAAATAAATCCAAATTCCATTATGTGATTGTCAATCGATCAATAATCTCGTGCATTCATATCAAACTAACTAAAGAGTAAAAAAAAAACTCGGAAATAGTTCATTTACAGAACCACATTGTGTCATGAACAATCCGTAGCCACTTTACATGCTCACCACCAAAATCAATATCTCACGTCAGGTTCAATCACGTTACACTTTGAGTATATAAATAGTTAAAATATTAAATTTATTAATGTGATGAATATGTTATAAAATCTGATAGATATTCAATAATATTATATAAAAGATTGGTTATTAAACTTTTAAAAAAAGTTGTTTTTAATAATTTAATTTTAAATTTAATTTAAAATAATAATTTAAGCTTGAAAATTTACGATACTCGATTAAAAATCCAACAATAATTAATTAACCACATAATAATACTGTTATTTGTTGGGTTGGTGATAAAAGTAAATAAAATCGAGACCACGCGCTCTACGAAATGAAATAAATTATTATTAATAAACCAATAATAACGCCGCACAACAGCTAATTTATCGCGAAGTAGCTAAAACTAGCGAATTAATAACCAACGAGCCGTATCTTCCGTTGTATAACAGTCAGTGATAATAGATTGCGCATTTTTATTACGGCCCCTAACGGAATAAATCACATTTTCAGCCAACGTCGTTTCGCGATAAATAAGCTTACACACAATTTACGAGGATATCTTGACGTGATGAGCACCCCATCAACCAACAAAATTTCCGACCGCCAATCGGAGTTAAGTTGTACCGTTCGATCCAGATATACTATCACGTAAAGTTTATTTTACCAATATTTATTTTAGGTTTATTGTTTGTTTTTAACACATACAATTTTCTTTTACAATATAAATATACTTTAACTAACATACACATTAAAATAGAAAGAAAATTAAAATCTATTTTTTAAACTAAATACGCAAAAAATATGACTGACGTATTTCTAACTATAAACGGTAAAGTTAGATTATATCTAACATTAGCGAGTTTCTCCAACCGTGATATTAATAATTGAAAAAAATTATATAAAACTGTGAGCTCACAAAAGGTGGGCTCTATCCTCTAATTACTTCACGGCAATTACTGAAACTAATTGTTACACCGCAATAGGAGCACACGCGTCGTTGGAATAAAATGGTAATGGTGAGAATTGTGTTGAATTTAAAGTGCCGAGAGTGCAAAATGGAAATAAAGTCACAGCACAGCTTTGATTTCAAATGAAACAAACAAATTTTCAAGGTTATTAATTATATTTGAGATTTATTAAAAAAAAACTACTTAATATATCACTTAATAATTAAATAGATTTGGGGATAGTCGAGTGGAAAACTCTTGTAATTAGTTAAAATGTAGTGAGGTATACGAGTGGAGCTGGCTTATTTGAAAAGTTGTTAATTTGGCTGTTTCCTTTTTCCTTATACTTCGTACACTTGAAAAGTTTCAGTTTGCAAACGTGTGCTTGAGGCTAAGCCTAGCGTACCGCAAAGTCTACCTGTATATACCCCGACTTTCAACATAAGAAGTTTCAAGATTAATTTAATAATCCTTTCTTGTGATGCTGGATTTTATTGTGTAATAAAAAATATCATTGAAACATCGTTTAATATGTATTTAATATATTGATTTAAAAATTTAAATGAGCTTCAAATTCATCAGAGAATTTTTACGGAAATTTCCATTTTCTTTGATATTTTACTAAATTATTCGGTAATTGTTTTCCTCCCCTTCGTTTTTGAGGGAAACATTTTCCGTGTTCGTTTTGCGATCGTGTTTCCCTTGAGGTAAAAAAAACGTCAATTTTTTTTATATAGTGGAAGAACAATCATTTTTATCTTAAAATATCTTCTTTTTCGACATTAGACTTTTCGTCAAAAGAAACTAATTAACAATCACCACAATAAGTTTTATTAAATAGCAGGATAGGCATCGCACTATTAATATCACCTTTTAAATTTCATGATTGGAGTAAGAATTAGAGTTTCGGCGAAAATTAAACTCACACTGTGACAGATTACCCATAAAATTTTTCATTAAACCGCCCATTAACTTTAACAGAAGAGCATCAAGTCATAATTGGATTTTCAAGAGGCGTGATTTCGTTTTTCTTTTTATTTTTACGTTTCTAACCTGAAGCACCAAATCTGAGGGACGACGATAAATTTTTATACGTACAACTACCATTAGCTACGATAGCAGCTATTTTCAATGTGTCAAAAAGTGCAAAATTCGCAATATGTTTGGTGACAGCAAGGTTTGGAATTTTCGCGGATCATAACTACAGAGTATGGTAGTCTCTAAACTCGGCAGCAAACAGATGGAGCAAATTCCTTGTCAGCGCCAAGAAGATTAACGATTTCAGTAACGAGTAAAAACAATAAGCCAGAGCTTCGGATGTACGATATGACGCGCAATTTGTTATGAGCTGATGCATCCCAAAAATGCTTGTTTGCTATGAGATCATTATATAAATGTCACGGAATAAAATTTTAACTATTAATATGGATAAAACATTATTAAAGACCAGCTTTTATCTTAAGTAAAACGCTTCGCAAAATTAATTTATTTCAATCTCAAATATAAAATCTTTTAAAGAGAAGTTTTACGACCAAGTGAAGGTAAAATGAAATATTAATAAGATTTTACCAAAGTTAGGGATAGCGAATTTGAGTTTATTGACGCAGTTGTTTTATTATTCATCTACATCATATATAGATTTATTTAACTTCCTCTACTAGCTTTATTATGAAGTGGCGAATTATCCTTGAAAAATTCACATTCATTTAAGAAAACTAAGTGATTATTATCAAAGACATGTTAGATCTTTAACTACACTAGAATTACCGACAGTTGGGATACGCTGTTAATTCATTTAATTGTTTCTAAATTAGACGCAAAAACAAAATGATCTTGTGGATCACGCATTAAATCAATAAATTTAGCAGATTAATAGCTCCTAATTACATTTAATTAATACTTTTAAAATGTTTCAACATTTATTATTGTTGAAAAATGCAGAACAATTTCAAGCACAAATGCTTGAAAACAAGAAAATGCACAAACAAAGATCATTCCGCTAGAAATATAGGTTATTTATAACAGTTATGAAGAAATAATTAATATGTTGTAAAAAGAGAACTTGTTCTTTCAAATCAATATGAGAAGATACGAGCAAACCTAAGAGTTCATTTGATGAGTTAAGGTTACCTGTTATATACCTCATAAATGTGATGATCGCATAAGAATCTTAATCGTTTCAAAAAGAGAGTAATCTGTCGTGTCAAGAAGAAACTACTGCAATTTTAAAAGCACATGTTCACCGATGAGACCAGCTTCTACACCTCCCAATGGTTCGAAAGTCAACATAAACGTCACGGATAAGTTGTTGCTAGAAAATGATAAACATCATTCGTTATTATTCATTGTCAGATAGGTGGCACGACAGTTAAGACTTTCGAAACATAACAATTCTTGAAAATATAGAAGAAAACGATCTAACATAAGGAATGGTAGGAGTTTTGTGTGGGGTATTTGGTCATAATTTGCGAGACACTATAATATTATAGATTACCTTGTAAATTATAATCCTGAATCAATACAGGAGTCGTCCATATCCAGATGAAAAGATTAATCAATGCTGGAAATTTTCCGAAAAAGAAACAGCTACATCCCCAAATCCATAAGCCAGAATGAAATCGTGTTATTTTATAAGTTCTGTGAGCATATCAACTACCACTTGGAATTGTCAACATAAAATGTCTCGTTACTTATCTACCGCAATTAATCACCGACATGATTACCGATATCATAAATCTAATTTTAAATGGCAAAAATATTTGATTGACGTTGGTACATAATCTGATCCATATCACAGATGTCGTAGTAGTTTACACAAAGAACTAATTTCAAAAGAGCAAGTATTAACATTTTAACAAATTCAACGAGAAGCAGCAAAGAATTAATATAAAATCAGTTTGGTAGTACCAGAACCAACATTGTCCAGAATTATCCAGAATTTTTAGAAACAGGTCACAAATCATGGTGGTTTTGATGAATCATTTGGGTTATATATTCCTTTTTTTTAATGAAATTTGATAAACAAAATTTAACCCAAGTATATCAAAGTAACAATAAATATATATTTATGTTTCAAAACTGCAAAAATACATTTTTAAAGAGCCGGGTAATGTTAAAATTAAAGCATTTCTGGTGAAACTCATGGAACGGCTTTTCTCAAGGAAAATCAATGAATTAAACTAACAAATAGATATGGAAAAAAAGAACCGACAAGTCGGTTTTTTTTTAATAACTGCGTCAAAACGTTCATTAAAAGGTTAGCAAGATTGCATAATAAGCATGTCACTAAATCGAAATTATGTCTTAATTTTAACATCTATCAAATGCAATTTTAATGAATGATTTGCTATTTGTGCAAATAAATTACACAATTGCAACTAATCTATTGAACAGTCATTAAAAATATAACGGGAACATAGTGTAAGATGAAATTTACCGATTGTAATTGAAAAAAATGAAGTTGTTAATACGCAAATGGGATAGTAATGGAAACGAACGGCGTTACAGGAAATTACGATTCAGAACAGGCAAGAGGAGATGCCATTAAAACTGTTTGTGTAATAATTACTCCAAGTGCCTGTCGTCGGTCGATTTTTTTCAGTGTTTGAACTTGCCTCTGGGCAATTAACAAATGTTCGTTCGTTTATAAAGTACATGCTATGTTTATCTTTTGTTATAGTATATTTGCGAGAATAATTGCCTCTCAAAGCAGATGTATTAATTAAGTGGGATTATTATTCCCATTTATTTATATTAAATTAAGTTTAATAATGTATATAAAATACAAAATAAAAGTTTATAAAATAAAAAAAATTAAAAAAGGTATTTGAAAAAATTATTCAAAATCTGATTTTGTTGAATATCGCAATAAATATTCGCTGTTATCGTTCCATATATGCCGCGTTTTACTGTATAATCGTAAATGTACGATTTGTCAGCGGTCCAAATTCATATTTCTTTTTCCATTATGACGTAGTTGACGATGATTTAAGCAGCTGTAACCTTTAAGTATACATGAAGCATAGCCTATAATTTACGATTTATGTGTTTTTGATTTATATTTTTAAATTTTCCTATTCCAAAATAAAACTGAGATCGATAAATAGAACTTCGCATGAGTCAAATGGTCTTTACACATTGGATACTGTTACAATTCAAACTTTTGGGACAAAACGATAAAATCCCCCTAATCGCCCATTGGTAAACTAAAATTGTCTCAATGTCGTCCACATAAAGGGTTTAATACCTAGTGATTTATTATCAAAGTACCAAACAATAAATTTTAAAGCCCCTAGAGAACCTGCCTGTTTTGATTATTGTACAGAATCCGAAAACAAAATTAAACTACGTAATTTATAACCCTTTAGATTAAGGGACCATTAAATTTCTAATTAACTTATAAAATTACAATCGTTCAAGTGATGATCATTACAACTTGGTAACATTTTATATCCCAACGCTTAAAGTGGAAGTAATAAATACTTAAATAACTTTTTATAGCGTAAATTAAATAACCCCTTAAAGTATAGATAACGGAAAATATTTGAAACAATAAGTGTACATAATAAATATAAATCAAATAAACTACTTCAACGTATAGTACACATAAAATCAACTAAACGTCCTTGAATTAAAAATAAGCATATACAAAACCATGTATTACAAATTATAGTGTTTTATTAATTGAAGAAATGCTGGCAAGAGTTGAAAAATATTAAATAAAGGCGTCATAAACATATCGCGATGATGTGGTTGACCTTAGAAAATATGACGTTCATAAATCAGAAGTAACTAACATTTTTGTACAACGTACAACGTGGAATACTAAAATATTAAAACGAGAAATATATTTATGTTACTTGAAACACAAATAAGAAATATTTTGGTTTTTGCGTTCGCACTCACTCACGTTTAAATAAGCAAATGTTAAGAAATCTATCATTTCTAGATATCTGTCTAAACTATCCATGCCAACAAATACTCATTCGTTCAACGTAATTTTATGGGTAAATTTTACAGAAATTCTAGCCACATTTACACCGACCTCAATTTTCAAAGTTAGCGAAAACACAACCGGATAATTGAAAACTTGGCTGAACTAGTCTTAATAAAAGGTTTACGGTAATTTACCTATAAATCTGTCGATTTTAACGTTGATGTTTTGGTGGAAAAAAATCAATTCGACGAAAACAGATTAATACAAACACGTTTTAACTTCTAACATGGTACAACAACGTCGCAAAATTTATTATAAATAATAAACATTCTTGCATAACAAATATCGATAGTGTTAGTGTGCAACCATCGTAGTTTAAGTAATACTTTGAATGTTATGGATCAAAACAGAGATGTTATTGTAAGAGATGAATACGGTTTTATAATTCCGGAGAGCGAATGCGCATACATAATTAAAGTTTCTCAAACAATGGTGATTTAAATAAGTAAAACAAAGTCAATTATTTAAAATTATTTTTAGCTCATGCATATTAAATTCAATTAAATTCAACAGAAAATATTAGAGCACACAAACAAAATGAATTAATCGAAAAGTAAACACAATTTTTGTTTGCGAGATCTAATCAACATAATGAATAAAGCGTAAAGAAGAAATTTAATAAAAGTGCATTTAATTTAAGTCAAGGAATCCAATAAAAACACCCAAAATTTCAATTACATGAATGGAAAAGGACTTCTTTTATTATTTTCTTTCGAATACTGTATACATTCCTTGGCAGTATAAGAAATTGAACGTCAACTTGACCTAATTTGGAATTATATTCAGAAAGTATTATGACCATTAATTATTTATATCGTTTAATATAAATAATGTTTGTGTGTACTTTAACCGCATTACAGTAACAATTTTTTTTATATTTAGCAAATAATGTTGTTATAAAATAACAAATTAAACGCAAACAAAACCAAATGAAATATTAAACTCCCTCAACAATTACTTCCAATTAGCTGTAATCTAGTATATCTACACAGTCGTATCCTAAACCACACGGTTTAAATTATTAATGTTGACAGGTTCAACAGCGTAACTGCAAACAAGATGAATATAAACATAATGCATAACTGTAAACATTATGTTTATATTCATCATGTTTGCAGTTATATACTTCGCAATCTTGGATAAATGCATCAAAGTTAAAGGATTAAATAATTCGGTAAATAGAAAGAAATATTAAAGAATAAATGATCTTTGAAGTAAATAACATTAATCTGAAATCAAAGTATTACATAGATATACTACTTACTGATATCAAGTTGTTACGCCATTTAATCGGTTAAATTTAATATGGAAGTGTTTATAAACAAACTGATTGATTCATTATATCGTAAGCAAAAATAATAGTTTAAAACTATAACGTAATGTAATGTAAAAGAAATAATGAATCTAATTAATGTTCTATTTAATTACAATTAATTTTCAAATTATAATCTTCATACTTTTTATTTTTTAGTTGTGTATGTATAAATAATTTAGTAATCTTTTCAATGTCATTTTTCTGATATTACGTTTTAATTAGACTAAAATGAATTTTATTGATAACTTGAATCGGTTATGTAATAGCGATTATATTATTACAATTATAAATGCACGACTTGGATGCTTATAAGAAAATGTTGAAAGAAGTACGCAACCTATAATTATTAAGCTAATGGGTTGCTAAGAGTCTAAGAGTCAAGTCAAGTTTTACTCTTTTGTGCTGGTGTTTTTGTGTTGTTTTTTTTTTCTACTTAAGAAAAAATACTTCTTGCTTGATATTGCAACGTAGTATATAAAATCGTTAAATTCTTTTATGGTAATATTATCCGCAAAAATACAAAAACAAGCAAGATGATTTAGATGAATTGCATTAAAAAGTAGTTTACATTTAGATTCCATTTCTAATAAGAAAATAAATTAAAGCACACATCCGTATTACCACTTACGTGTGTTAAAATAGGTTTTTCGTCTCGGATAACGGAAATAAAGGATTTATTAATTTCCAGTTAGCTCGAAAACTAGAATTTATAGTGCCACGACAGCTGTACTATTCAAATTTTTCTTTACACATTCATTCATTCGTTTCATACTTACGGTTATTACTGATAATATCGAGATAAAGTTTTCGTTAATTATATTAAGATAAGCCTGCTAATACTATATGGCACATAAATTGTATAGCTTTTTGATTCGATGAAACTGGTATGCACCAGTGTACCATGTTATGTTCTGTTATACACTATTATGGTCTTGCGGTCTGTTAATAAAACAGAGTGTCACTTCACCGCTCAACCATTGTAAGTGATTCCATACCCAGCAATTTATAATTTGCACTTTGAAAATTAAAAAAGAATAAAGCTAAGATGACCTTGCTTTAGCTGCTGTAGGCCTGCAGCAGCCTATTTCACGCTAAGTAAAAAAACTGCTAAAATCGGAGACATATATGAAACATGGAAAGCAAATGTACGCACAGTGAAGTCAGCTTCAAATGAGATATCTAAAGATCGCAGCACGCTTAAAAAAGAGATGCACTATACGGATTCCAGGTCAGCATTCAACCTCGAGATTCCTTAAAACAAAGAAGCAGTACAAAATTTTCAAGGCATCCCAGCTATGAAATTTTAGTCCATAGGAGCCGTAGGAAAAGTTATTCTGTTATACTCTAATCAAGTTTTACAAATGATTTAGTTCGGTAGAGGCAATCATCTAAATTATTACCTTCTCTAAAAAATATGCAAATATGTATCAACATAAATGAGTAGACCAGCAGCTCGGTACTGAGGCCGGATGATAAGAGGTAATTATTAAAAAAAGTGAACAGAACGTTCCTAGATTAAATAGCAAATTGGTAATCATTATAATTCACAAAGCCACTTCAAAAACCCTTTGCAGATTAAATGCACTTGAAAGTTCATGATAATTCCCGACAATCAAGTGTGTCATCTTAGAACTGTGAGAAAACGACCAAGTTAATAAGAATAGTTCCATCCTAGCGAATCAATATGCATGAATGAACTGCTAGAACAATTAATTTTATTATTAGTCGTTCAAAGAGTTTTGTAAAAAAGTTTTTAATGAAAATGGGATTACACTTAAAACCTGGCCCGGTTACCATTATTAAGAAACAGTACAATTATGGTAAACTTCATTTTGCGAATCTGGAAAGATTGACTTTTTAATAGAATTTTTATAATAACGTTTCCAAAAGCTATTAATAAATAATGATAATCCCTAACCAAAAAAAAATACATTAATTCTTTCCCAGTAGCACCCCTCTAAGACACCCATAGTAAGAAACTTCCAAAAGTGTTCTGCCAAACAACTCACAATATCCTGTAGCTACTCAATAACATTCGATAGTCGAAGTTTATCCTTATCCCTTAATCCTAAATGATCTCTATGATATTTCTCCAGAAGTAGGTACACGATATCATCAACTAAATCAACGAGTATATTGAGAGCAGTTGTCTTTTCAATTAGTGCTTAGTCTCTTCAGTATTGAATCTCCTGACATTTTATACAAAGACAACATTATCACTATTATCCTTTAAGGAAGTAAAAAAACTCATCTACGTCATTAAATTTAAGTTTTACCATTCCTATACAACCCATTTTGCAAAGGAGTTTCTTTTTTTCTAGAAACACTAACACCATTCCAACTATATTTATCAACCCAAAAGCCGTATTAATAACCGTCTTAATAACTTCCGGCAAAGCAAGCACAATTATTAAAGGTCAAACCTGACACTCAGATACATCAAACATGCCGAGATGAAAGTACGGATGAAGAATCATGAGTCGTACGCCAGATGATGTATAAAATAGATTAGCAGAGAAATTGGCATTATACCATGGAGCACTTCCACTCATGGGCAGAAACGACTCACATTAGGTTCCACGGATACCGAGTATACCAGATTATCCATCCAGAAAATGATGCGAAGGAAGGAAGCAGAAAAGCTTCGTGGACATAACAGAAGCATACGACCTATGTGCTTCAAAAATTCGGAGAGAAGTAAAGCTGGTATTAGGTAAACACAACTACGAACTGGGAAAGTGTAAATAACAATCAATACAGTGTATGCTAATAATCTTTTTACAGTTATTTTTATAACAAACAAGCTGTTGAACGAAAATTCCTTATTAATGATAAAAACAGTTTTCAAAACGCAAATTTTCTGAATTCCTGGAAGCTCTTACCTTGAAAGTAACGTTTCACTACTTTAGAGACAACTATGTGTTGTAAAAAATAAGTGTAGTCGCTTTTGGGAATAGAAAATTCTTTAGAAATAACCTACAAGAGATTTTAGTATAGTATTCATCTTATGCTCAATGTCTCATTTATTTCGTAAAAACTTTATCAAGTTTGACTAAGGTGCTCGAAACTCGTATTAAGTAATGCCCTCGCTTGTAGGTGTGGGTAACTTCTTGGATAAACTATTCGTAGTTTCCATTTACAAAGTGTTCAAATCGACGGCAAATATCAGCTTTGGTCATCAAGTTTAGATTTACCGTTTCCATACAACCAATTTTGCAATGAATTTTTTTTTTTCGTAAAGACGCTAACATCATTATCTACCCAGCAGCTACCTTAAAACTATCTTTATAACTTATAACAGCATAATATAAAGGACTATTCTAACTCTCAGGTACATGTAACTTAAAGCGAGGAAATGGCAGTCATTTTATGACCAACATTTTTTTTTTATTTATTAATAACTCTATCGTTCAATTCATTTGAGTACTCCATATTTCGCATTAACGTATGTGCTTGGTTGTTGGCGTATCTCACAAATATCTAACCCCAACTTGGCAGTGGATTCCGACATATGATGAAATTTGATTACGAACATTTCAAGTTACGGTGTTTAAAATCAAAGGTCATAAGTAAACTTACGAGAGCTAGTTCGAAATACGAGACCACGTATATTGTGTTTCGAATTGTACATGTACTTCCCCTTGTTATTCGTTGCACCATGTTTAAGTGAATGTTCGTAGACAATAGCCGCTCATTAAGAGTAAGTATAAAGAAATTATAACTAAAAAATGTGTTCGTTAAGCTTTTTTACGTACAAAATGATTATGACTCCGAGAGAATACAAAATTTTAAATACTGAAAAACTTGATCCTATGATAGTCGTGGATTCCATTCACTTCTTCTGTGATTCACTTTATCGTCCTAATGATTCGCATCTTTTGAAATTGAATGCCCGGCTTCTTCAATAATTTTGCAGCTGGCAAAATAATTCCATGGTTACTTTGTCTACTTTGTACCAACGTTCCAAAACGGTTGCTTTTACCAAATAATAAAAGATCTCTTTTGTAGGGCTCTTTTTAAGAAGTTTTGACATTTTCATTACAACATCAAAATGAAGTTATCGTCTATAATTACTCGACTAATGATACTTATAATAATTTCTGTGTTACAACACTAACATTAAGTAACCTTTTCCGGCTGATAACATGTATAATGATTATATCAATGTGACAACAGTTAATGTACACCAATTTATATAAAAACATTTTAATTCAAAGCTAACTTTTGATTAGTACTAAAAATTTTGAATTCATTATGAATTAATGGTGATTCATAAATCAAGCTGCAATAAATTACGTTTACCTACAAAATTCAAGTAGTAATACAACATCAAGATAAGACATTAGATAATTTATACTTAATCGTTATTAAGTTGTAGTGAGTATGATGATTAAAATACCAGTAAGTAAAATGTGTTGGAATAAAAAGTTATTTTTCCTGAAGTATTTTCTCGATTATAAAAAAGACTAGAAAAATCACGTAATTGTTCCACAGTAAATTCAGTTCCACAATTCTCAGTTGACCTTTTTGTTTCCGCAGAATAAATTTAAATACGTTACAGGTATCTTTTATTGGTTCGAAACGAACACGGTTAGGCCTTCTGCACACGGAGCTGCTCGTCATAGACGCGTATTAGATGCAATTGTAGGAAGGCGTACGCTACAGTGCATCTCACGTATTTTTAAATGAAAAAATGCAAATAACGACGCGGCGTAGCGATTTCGTCTAATAAGACACTTAAAAGCGTCATGCAGCGACGCTTCTTATACGCCTAAAGATCCGCAAACAAACCGATCTTAAAACGTATTTTATTCAGTACTTGCCAATATGTCAAGTGATGAAGAGGATCTACTTTTGTTAAATTATCTTCTTTCTCGTAAGAGAAAACAGAAATATAAGAGAAAATTTTGGGTGCATCCTTATATTCGCAAAAATATCGGCAAGAGACTATTTATTGCTGCCAAAGAGCTATCAGTAGACGACTCTAAATTTCAAAGTTTCTACAGAATGTCTAAAAATACGTTTAAAGAACTGGTGTTAATTGTAGGTCCCACCATTCAAAAACAAAATACTAACATGCGTGAATGTGTTAGTGCAGAAGAGAGAATTTTGATAACGCTAAGGTAAGTAAAGTAATTTATTTATTATAAAAACAATAATACAAGTTATATATTTAATTTTTAAAGAAAATTATTTTGGTCATTTATATTACTACTACAAGCAGGAAAACTTTCCAAATTATGAATTGTGTATCCATCCGTGGTATCATAAATACTGGAAGCTGAAGACGACGGAATACTAATCGGCGAGGGAGCGTGATTGCTTTGTGCGTTATCGTGCAGTTGAAAATGATCTATAGATTGCTCTTGCTGCGTTAACAGTTGTTCTAGCAATACAAGTGTTTTAATTTTAAATTGTCGCATATTTTTGTCTGATAAGTTCTTTATGTCGGGTAATAAACTTAAAAGAAACATCCTTCGATCGTCATCTAAAGTCTTATTACTTTTCTTTTCTTTGATATAATCTAAAATAGCGTGATCGATTTCATCTTTTTTCTCTACATGTCTTCTCTTTCTTTTCTTTTTTTCAAAGTTAAAAGAACTTTCTTCAGAAGATTTCGTGACGTTATCGTTTTTATTTTCTTCAAGCAGGGTATAACTTAATTGAGGTTCAGGATTGTCTTCGTCGGTCTCTGTCACTATTTCACTTTCTTCCAACGAAATGTTTCCGGTTTTTTCTAAATGCTGAATGGGTCTTACATATGGCAAGACAAACTGCATAATGTCGTGTAAATAGTAAGGTTTTTTAGATTTTGCTGATGATCCACTCGCAGGTGGTTTAAGGCTGCGTACAAAACCATTCCGAATGTTTTTCCATTTGTCTTTACAATCTGCCGCTATAAAAAATGCACGTGTTTATGAGCAAATATAGCGTGCTTTTCATATAATATATACAACTATTTTTTTGTTTTAGATATTTAGCTACTAGATGTACATTTACTGCTCTATCTTTATATTTTCAAAGAGGTGAACGTACAGTGGGAAGTATTGTAGAACAAACTACAAAAGCGATATGGAATGTGTTGAAGGAGCCATATATGTCGTTACCAAATACAGAAAAATGGAAACAAATAGCAAGTAGATTTTTTGAACTATGGCAGTTGCCAAACTGTTTAGGAGCAATTGACGGTAAACATATCCGCATTCAAAAATATCCAAATTCACAACAATAGAATGCGGATATGCTGGCCGAAATAGTGATGGAGGCATCTTTCGGGTTTCTACATTTGGTCGTTGGTTGGAGAACAATAATACTTTGCCATCTTTAACAGAACTTCCAAACGACGAAAGTGGCAATAAATTCCCATATTATTTTGCAGCTGATAACGCATTTCCTTTGAGACAAAATATTATGAGGCCATACCCCGAAAGAAATATTAACAATAAAATGCGAATTTTCAATTACAGACATAGTCGTGGAAGAAAAACAATAGAATGTGCTTTTGGAATGATGACTCAAAATTTTCAAATTTTTTTAACACTTATACGAGTCCGCAAATATGAAACAATTATATCAATAATACAATGTGTTTTACATGCGTTTTACACAATTTCATTAGAAAAAAAGATGGCACATTATACGCAGTTCCTGTAATAGAAAAGAATCCGCAAAATCCGAGAAACTTGTCAGATATTGAAAATATAAATATCAATGAAACTTCCTCACCTCAGAATCTCCGAAACTATTTAGCTAATTATTTTTTATCACCAAATGTAGCTTTACCATGGCAATGGAATTATTGTTTATAAAATGTTAAAATGAATATCCATATAATATAATAATATATGAAATAATTCTTGAATTACCTGTCCATTTCATTTTTTGACCTATTGCAGACCAAGCTTTTTCGGTAACATCTTTTCTAGAGTGTTCAGCTAATGTATGATTATATAAACACTGATAATTTTCAATTAACTGAACAAATTTCACCGTTTGATCGCTTTTATCTTCCATTTTTACTTATTATTTTATTTATACGGCGTTACCTCTACGCCAAGCGACCAACACTGCTGTACGCCGGCCGCTATGCAGCTTGCATGTTCAAACCAGATCGCGACGCTGCGTCGCCATGTGCAGGTTTTCATTTAAAAACACGTGAGATGCAATGAAGCGTACGTCTTCCTACAATCGTGTCTAATACGCGTCTATGATGAGCAGCTCCGTGTGCAGAAGGCCTTTGGTGGACGAAATCGCGACGCTGCGTTGTCTCTGCAGATTTTCATTTAGAAATACGTGAAATGCACTGAAGCGTACGCCTTCTTACAATCGTGTCTAATACGCGTCTATGACGAGCAGCTCCGTGTGCAGAAGGCCTTAATGTTACGACAGTTGCGCGGTTTCTGACGATATCTTTTCGCCTTTTCGGGCGTTGTACAGTAGCTAAAAGAAAACTATTTAGCAACGGAACGCCAGTAAAACCGCCTTTAAATTACCGTTTACAATGCACTAAAACTCGCACGTTCCTTGGGAACAACAACAAACGAATTCGAAGCTAATAAGATACGTCATGCCCGAGTGCAAAAGTTATTTATCCTTTTTTTTTAGTTTTGCTTTTATTGCTCAGCGGGAAATAGTTTTAAGTAAATAATTTTCAATTCTTACGTGTTGTATTTTCAAATTTGATATGAAGTTAAACTAGAAGATGGGGATTTCTATCCTAGGGGGTTGGGAATCATATTTTTCTTGGGATTCTTCTCGATCGTGATCCGATCAGCACTGATCGGCTTTGACACGCACGTGTTCGTGAACGTCAAACAGCGCGATCCCGCACGTGCGAGTTGCTGTTGGTAGTGATACCGGCGCGGCACTGACTATGCTGCTGTGTCACTGGAACCGCTGTTCGTCGATGGTCGGCGAACGCTTCCGCGAATTTCCGAAGATAAGAAAGCATTGGTCCAAACTGTAGCGGCGCCACGCGCCTAACACGCGTGTCCGAAATAAGAATGATTGAGAATAATACGAAGCCATACACTCTTTTTATTCCTTGCACAATTTCCTATCCTTTATATAACTACACAAATAATTTTTTTCACTTTACACTAAAATAGATAATGGTATAGTTACGTAGTAGTTTAGTTTAGCGTTTGAGTCAAATGCAGATATAAAATCAAAAAACATCAATCATTCTTCATTTGAATGTGCGATGAGGATAGTGATGATAAAACGCAATTAAAATACTTTATAGGAAGCGAAAAAGTATAAAATAATATAAAACACAGCCGTATTTAACTGTCCAGGTCAACAAGTGTTCAAAAACACTGCTGTTGGATATAACAACAAAATTGGGGTTGAAAATTCCACCATACAACCAATGTGAACTTTTATTATTACTTTTCTTACAATTTATTCCAGGCATTTCCTTTTGTCTTACTGTAATATTAATGAAACTGCATTAAAAATATTTTTTGACTATCACTTCATCATAAATAACACTAAGCCGCGAAAGTGAAATTATATCTAAAGGTAATCGGAGCTGTAATAGATACTTCACGAGATACTTTATCGTAGATGTGTGTAAATAAAATTACAAACGCTGTATTGTTTGGGCAGAGGAGACAGTAAGATCGTTCTTCTTTGGCAACAGCTGCCGCTAATCCTAAATTGTTTTATAACTATGTTAAACAATTCGGAAGATATATATGGGCCATTTAGCATACAAAATTTAATGATGATTCAAAAAAACATATCAATATGTTATAATATATTTAAGTAGTTTAAGTTTAAAACGAAATTATACAAAATTATTCTTAGATGTTCTGTTACTTTGCTAGAATAATTGATAATAAATAAGTTAAAAACTAAAAATGTCTTCAGAGTTATTATCTAATTGTTGCCTTATGATTTGGAACAGCTAAAGCCTTGTTTAACTTCAATGTTGTTTTTGAAAAATGAAGAAATACAAACCTGATCACATGAAAATGATGACCAATGTTATTGAACTACTTTAAGAACTGGGTTAATAAATCTTCGAATTGTGGAGTTAGTGACTTAAGCGGCTATATTATTATTCTCCCATCAAGAAGAAGGACACGATGATCACCCTAATCCAACATCAAGAGAATGTCGTGACTGAATCAATGATCACTGAATCAAGCATTGTTATTGCTTGAGGTCATTTAGTTATTAAGAGTACCATGGGTATCTCTGAAACGAACTAAAACTGGAAACTTACTGACATAGTTTTCATGTCGAATCACAAGAATTTGGCTTCCACACGAGAAGAAAAGATATTTAGATCCACTTTATTTTAGAGCTTAAACAACATTGTGGATTATAGTCAGGGTTCAGCTCTAGACTGCGAATTGAAAAATCATACAGAAAACATTACCAGTTTAGTATTAATATCGTACAACAACATGTGCCCCTGGCATGTGGAGGCTGAAACGCTCAATCACTTGATGGTGTTCACTGTGTTCAGAGATGCTGAACCTAAAACATACGACGAGGTTAGTGTTCACGCGGGTTAAAAACTACTGCACTACTAGGAAAAAGCGTGAGGCTTTGAAGAGTTTTTCAGAGATACGAAGACACATCCTTCTACTAACAATGAGTTTGTATTTTTCTGAAATCTCAGCATAAAGACATGAGACATCGCAAGTCACTAGTTTGTACCTAAAAATTGAAAGTGATTTTGCAGAATGGATATTAAATGAGATAAGAATTTTCATGATCCCATTTTTGACAATTCCATTAAAATTAGTCGATATTTTCCTAATGTATATGTGTAATTAAAGGCTCATACTTCTTTAAATACAAACCTGTGATATTAATTTAGGATAATTAATTATTTAACAGTTTAACACTGATACTATTCGATTTTCACATTATTAGTATTTATAAGGTTAAATTAATAACCGTTATAAATGAATGTAGTAAATACGCTAAATTATTGACATATTTCAATATACAATTTTAACATTATTCAAGAATAAAAAAGAATGTTATGTTTAATTATAAATCTACATCAATTACTAGTTTACCGGTAACACTTTTCACTACTCCTACACTATACACGCAAACTTTAAACACTTTGATGTTCAACAGTTTGTGCCAAACTAATTAACTACACTACACCTTCATGTCGAAGGAGAATTATATTTAAACATAGATAACTGCAGACGGAACGTCTATTATAAATTCACAGTGTTTACTTTTTATTTTTAGACCGGGCACTTGCCGATGATCATCTTATAATCTGAATTGGACGATTTAAAAATGTTTTGGCAAAGGATTAGACTTAGATCGTATTATTCAATGTGTTAATGTGTTCAATTTATTAAGTTAATAATAATTTATTGATTATTACTAAAGTATTCCACAAATCATAATGACGCACAATGAAACGTTGTAAATAAATAAAGTGTCTACGGTAGCGTGTTGCTTATTATTAAATCGATCCAAACATAAGATCATGAATGTTTAGATAAGTTTATAAGCACCATTTATTTCACGTTAATCAAATCAATGTGCCGACTTCGGTAACATATCTAAATCTGATCCGTTTTTAATCGGATTTATACTATTAATAAGATATAAAAAAAAATCAAATTATAATCACGACAAATAAATGATTGTAGCGAATTAAATGAGATATTATGGAGCGTTGTCCAGCTCATAAAAGATTATGAAATCGGAAAGACGGTAATTTATTAAAACGTAAAAAAAATACAAGATAACCATCTGGTGCTGCGGAGTTCTTCGCAAAAGATAATAAAAGAATCCGGAGATAATAAAGACTTTCATACCTCATCGTAAAGAACTTACCAGGAAATTTCATTCTCTTTTATGAAATTTCCGGAAATTCCGTTTAGATCGTAAGGATTTATAACAAGTTGTTGTTAAATATTAAGCAATACTTATTTTTTTCAGCCAGATGAAAATTTTTTGTTGATGAGAATTTCTTAATGAGACACTGCTTTATAGTTCAACAAACTAATAAAAAAATTCATTAACTGGTTCATTTCAATTCACACCTGACGTAATCATCAAGTAACTAATAGTAATAAGTCCCCAAAATAACTATTCGCGATGCCGGTCTAATCTTCATAATCCGCATTTTGAATTTTAAATTAAGCATAACATATATGGGTGTCGAACGGTGCCAATGTTTGCGATGTTTCTACGATCGTTTTACCGTTGGTGACAAATAGATGACGTTGCCGAGGATAAATTTACATATACACATCTATGTGTTTCAAGGAAATCCGATATCCGAGAATTTGTTGTTATGGATGGTTGCAATGTCTTCGGTCGTAAGGTGAATATTTCACGCCAAGTAATTTTGTTATGAACGGAGTAGATGCATAAAAATCCGAGTGACTACCTACACAGAATATGTGAAAAATGTAGTTTGCACTTAAGTGTGGACAGTATTACTATTTCTAAATTATTGCGGTCAATTTTTTATTTATTTTGTTCTATTTTATATAATAAAATGATAAAATGTATCAAGATGAACAAAATCCCAAGCGTGTATTTACTACATGCTATGAAAGGATATATTTCAAATCCGACTCCGATAGCTTTACTTTGAACGAAATACGGGAAATGTAAACCGTATTTATTTCCACATTTTCTGAAAATGCAGGTCACCTAAACCGCAACGTAAACAAATGGTAAATACGTTTGTAGAATCATTCATTCGATGAAACCAGAGGTATAAACCAAAACTATAAACAACTAAATAATAGAATACCAGAATTTAATGTAATACAATGCATTCTCTCATAATTCCCATTTTGGTATTCGAATACAGTTAGAAAAACGCGTAGACTTTTAAATTAGCAAAGTGGAAACTCCTGTTTTTATGAATGACTGCAAAACTTTCCTAATATGAATCTCACCAGGAAATTCCGCCATGGTAATTAATCGCGAAAGTGAAGAGCTTTTCTTTTTATAGTGGAAAATGTTTGTTAATATCTCTAATGACTCTTTAATTGCTGTAAAAAAGGAAATTTATTTTTTCTACACTTTATTTTTATTTGTATTAAATCTAAAAAAAGATGTTTATAAAAATGGTCGATTAATTGAAGTAAATATTTGTATAATAACGAAAGCTGCCGAATTAATACTTTTTGTAAAATGTTGAAATCAATAGACGGTTTGCTTTTCCGCTTTTCAATGCGTAATTCAAAGGATTATTTAAAACAAACTTGATCTTATAGATATTTGTATATCAAAGCTAAGAAGTTTATCTTTAACGTGTCGAAAGAAAAATTGCTGTGAAGATATTTGCGGACGAAGCAATACAATCTCAAGACCGTTAAAGATAAATCGCAATCGATGTATATACAATATTTTTTATGCAACCACAAAAATAGTAACTTCATGACTAGTATGCAGTTAAAACAAGTTTTCAGTGCGAAGTTTACAAAGACTTATTTAGACCGAGGGTATCTCCCCATAACAAAACGCATTTTGCGTTTTGTGAAGGTCCAATTTTGTAATACAGAAATTTTCCGTGAAACCACTAAAAAATATTTTACATAATATATTATTTATTATTAAAAAATCGCAGCTGGGTGCAAGGGTAATTGAATGAAACCCCGAGGATATTAAATTCTTCTGTGATCGCGAGGGTGCAAAAATTGCTTGTAATATATTGTAACATACAAAGTGCCATAGCCCGGAGGCATTACATGAGTAGCATGGCACGTCGAAAGTAATTACTTGAAAGTAACAAATTTTATGCGATCATGTCGCATAGGTGAGGTGAAAAAAACATAAATGCAGTAGTCTGTGAAAGTTAAAATTTTGAAGAAACCTTTTCACTATAAACACTTCCCAAATTGTAAGATTACCTAAGTTCTCGCGCTGGATATTTTATATCGTCCACGACGATTTTTTACCCGAAAAACAAAAGGCTACAAGGTTATAGATGACTTCTGGGAATGCAAATATTTATTCTGTTCAACTATGTTAACAAAATTATGGAATATGTTGAAACACAAATATTCAAATCGTATATAACATGCTACATGACATCATTTCTATTGCTTTTTACGTAGTCTTGAGTCAGAGCATATAACAGATTAGATGATGATTTCATATTTGTA
The DNA here is from genome assembly GCF_036711975.1 of Onthophagus taurus. Taxonomy (NCBI): domain Eukaryota; kingdom Metazoa; phylum Arthropoda; class Insecta; order Coleoptera; family Scarabaeidae; genus Onthophagus; species Onthophagus taurus. Next base: position 15,394,332 of record NC_091967.1, on the reverse strand, counting down.
AAAAGAAGAGTAATTATGAGAAAGAACAAGAATAGTTATATTAAAGGGTAGGCATTTAGAATTTGAATCAGGTATAAAAGAAAGTTTAGGCTAACCGTGGCAGTCATTTGAATAATGTTGGGTTTCATTCTTAAATGTAAAGGTTCCATCTTTCTCTCTGCCTTTTAATTTTCTCGCAGTGTCAATTTTTCATTTTCAATTTATTGATTAACTCTATATCTGTAAACCAGTTATGGGCAGTAATATTACGATCGTATTCCAAAGAACGATTTATTGAGTCTTTTTAGCACCTAACATAACTTATTGCTGACACAGAAAGCACCTCCAGGTTGTTTTCCAGCATTAATTTCCATGTTTAGTGTATAAATCATCAAGTCAAGTTTTAGCATCAACAAGGTAAAATATTTAATATCGTATTTGTTCAATTTGGACGATATGTACTGCCGAAGTGCACACTTACCTCAGAAACCTGGCAGCATTTAATCAATTTATTATTTCCTCCAACACTATAGCAGTTCTGACAGTTTTCCAAAAAAATTTTGACAGGTCCTGAATTGGAGCAAACCAAAATATGACGATTCTATGAAAATCCTTTAGTTCGTCTGTAGGTGTGATATCTCTAGAAAATTTATGTTTCATCGATTCAATAAACTGGTTTGCCTATCTATCGTGAGCAATCTTAGCATTTCCTATGATTCGAGGATGTTGAGTCATAGCATTGTGACATCACCTACAAATATTCCTCATAAACGGATTTTCAGCATACTTGGTTTTTTTATAGTTTCCAAAAAAATTTTCTTTTAGATCAGAGTAAACAACTTAAAATTAAAACTAAATAACTTAACTTGTATACAAGTGGTTGTTATATTTACTTGGTTCCTCTTTAAAAGTCAACGAATAGCAATTGAAACAATGAGATTTTTCGTGTTATAGAACACAATGTCTCTGAACACAGTGTAAATCAATGCGGTGTCAGATGAAGGTATTGTTCTCGTAAATAACACCCCTAATTGATTTTCCCCGTTATTCCACTGGTCATTGGAGAACTGTGGTAACAGGATTCCTGTACGGTTAAAGGTGTGTCGATTTGCAATCAACAAGACATTTTACCCTTGACCCAGAGCCAATGCCAGTGGAACTGGCAGACGGCAATTGGATGACTGCACCCGAACACGCGAAACCATCCCATTTTGTGAGGGCGCGCCTGATTTTTCTATTACCGGGGAATGTTTCGAGGTGGCGGTTTGTAATTTATTGCCAGTTCAAAAGCAATGCATTTTTTAAACAGTCACTCCTACAGAATTTTCATTTCCTGCTCGCTGTGCATGAATATTCAGCGTAGAAAATTTTGTGTGACGTTTTTTTTTAGTGATATCTTCCAACCCGCAGGATTATAACTCGGATTAATTTACAGTGTAGGAATACACTAATAAAAAACTTTGGTATAAAATTGAACAAAAATAAAAGATAATGATAAATAACCACTAGGCGTTATAATTTGAAATTTTCTAAATTTTATTTTACAAAAAGAATGTTTTAAAACTATTTTTATAATAGCTAATTTGTTGTTAGCTCCGACCTTCCTGGTTTATTGCACCGAGTTGTAGTCATAAAAATTTAAATTATCTATTCATGAGATTGCAAGTTTTCCCGTCGACTTTTCACAGTATTCCCATAGGTGGGTCACTTTGGTACGTCACTGCTAGCGTCAGAGGAACACCACCGACCTAAACGTTGGGTCGATAAAGCCGGGAGCTACTACGGCCATGAAATCTCCGGCCATATTGAGCAGCAATACTAACCGTTATAATATTACCATAAAAAGTATACGTCAGAAAATATTTATGAAATTCAACAAGTTGAAACCAATTCAGGTACTACGTTTCAAATAACTTCTCGTTCCTTATAATTTATGAGCATTTCAGAAAAATAACTAAACCTTATTACACAAAACCATTTGAGGAATTGACTACATACGTGGACTGAAGATCATTATCGACTGCCTTATAAATCGTAAGATATTTTTATATAATATCGTAAATATTATAAATAATTTTTTTCTGTAAAGTATATAAGATAAGTGAATATATTAAGAAGAAAATATGATATAAGTGATGTGACTATTTATTATAAACGACATATATACATGTAGATCATCAAGAGAGATTTATATGCAACGACACATCCGTGTCATATCACGGTGTCCAAGTTGGATAATTTACTACCAACGGAACATATTACGTAGCCTATACAAGATGAGACGAGAGAAAACTATTTGATTCAAAAATAAATTTCTAATTACAATCCAATTACATTGCTTATTTTCGCGAGGAGAACATTTACGTTCGCCTCGAACATCTGCTAATAATTTATCAGGACTAAATATACCCGGTCATGATGTGGGTGCTGAATTCCGAAAAAAGCACGAGGACTTGAATATTTCTTAACTCATTTGGCATCTGAAACGGATCACGTTCAAACAAGTTTAATTTTTCTTACACATCCAGAATGTACCTATTTAGATATTTCAAATGATGAATTTATATTGAACAGTATCTAAATACACCTTTGATAAAATTGATACAAAATATTTAATTCACCTTAATCCGTTAAAAGTTAATATGTGGTAATTACAGATTTGAACTTAATGCTTCAAGGCATGTTTACACCAATCACGCTGTTATTTCGTAGAAAAGATGACGTGCGAACCTTGGATTATACTCTAAATATAGGTTACATTTTAGGTATACATTATTACCCACAATTAAGACAGCAAAATAGTAATTTTCTAACAGCTATTTTATGACCACCTATAATAACAATATACCTAAATATAAATAGCGACAAATTAAAAAATAACATAAATAAGCGTTCTTATTAAAAGACTATAAAATTAAGTTTGTCATTTCTATTCGGCTAAATTTAGTAATCTGAAAATACTTCAGAAACGTAAAAGTATACTGTAATTGCTGTAACAGCTTTGTTTTGTGGTGACCTCTAATTACGTGGTGTTAGACCAAATAAAGTCATATTTGCAAACGCAGTTTCCTACAGAGAATCTAAACTGTCGTTTGTTCTGGTTTGAATCTCTGCTATATTTCGCACCGGTTTGAGAACTCAGCCACAGATGGCGCTCGACCAATGTCAAGGCTATCGATTTCTAGTGACCTCGGATAACCCAGAGTCCACGTGGAGGAGAGTACTCCTCTTTTCGTGAAAGCTACTGGGCAATTTGAAATTCTAAAATATCGACGATACTTCTGGTGACATACCGTCTTACTATCCATGCATATTGAAACGCAATTTGAAATTCCTTTTCGAGGCCGCAATCCGATGTGCATATCGGTGCGGTCCATTAAACGGATTAAATGGGCAATGGAATATTTTCAAAAATAGCGCGGTTTATTTTTAGAGTTGCACTTAAAGCTGCAGATTATCACTTTGAATCTACAAATGCTGTTTACGGTCCTGTCTCGATTAAGAAAGTTTACTTCATTTAATCGATTAATTGAAACTAATAACGTATTTTATAAACATTCTAAGATGTTTATACCTGTTGATTAGATGAGCTAATAATAGTTGTACGAGCAGTCTGACATTTTCATTGAATAGGAATTGAAATTGTTGTACCTTGTCTTAACTTGTCATGTTCACATAATTTATTACATAGCTGAGGATGTACAATTTATCTTCCGTTGGAAAAAATTAGATGTCAGCAGGGTTATATATAAATCTGTCACTATGAATTTTCCATCTAATTTTCGGTAAATATGCGGAGGAACTGAATAAATGGGTGAACACGTATACTTAAATTACAAAGAAGAATGGGGATGCTGAGATTACGGTCGTAACGTAATTTGCGAGAAAACCGCTGTGTAATAGCCAAGCAAATTAGCGATAAATTTCGTTAAAAACTTATAGCTTATGACTAGATATGTAAAAAAATTCAGTGTAGAATAGAATTAAATTGGCGGTAAATTTTATAGTAAATTTACTATTATTATCATCCTGCAACATTCAACATAAATAATAATGTTTAAGCTTTAAGCATGGTCAATGATCTAATAGTAAGGGATGTATTATATTGGATGTTTATAATTATGCCAAACTTATGGAGAATTTTTGGAAAATTGCGCCAAACTCACTTCGTTCAAATTATTTCACGTTCTGTGTTGTTGTTACATTTAGTAGTGATAAGTGTATATCACCCCAAATCATTTCCAATTTAACTTTCCACATACAGAGTTACATAACACAACGGATTCCATTTTCACAGTCTTTGTTATTTATCTACGAGTTATAACGTCATCGACATATTTTTGAATATTAATAACAATTTTTTGGATAAATTTTAATTGTTTTAAATGTACTTGTGCAATTCTACGTGAGGATGCAAGACGATTTTCAATAAAGCTCTGCATTGTATCTAAAGTTTTGTTGTCATTAATAACAGTATTTGGCCAACATCTTCGGTGTCTGTTCTTTACGTTTTCAGTTTCCTCAAAACGGATGTAAAGAGAAAAATTGATGGATACGAAGTACAAGACACAGTAAAAGGTACTCAATTTGCTTAATGTAAAGTAATCAGCCAGACATATCAACTGCTCATGTTAATCAGATTGCAACAAATTCTGGAAATTGTGCAGAATAGAAAATACTTTAAACAGCTGTTTAAGTGTACCAGAATTTTGTTAATATTTGGAATAATCTGCAGGAGTAGCTCGATATTACGAAATTCTTCTCTACTGTAGCATTCTATTGTAATTTGAAGTATATTACTACGAATAAATACTGTGTTACTGTAAAGGTCAACAATTTACTACTTGCGTGTTCTCCTCTACTCTGGATATTCCAGTTATCTCAGGTACTAATTTGGTATGTATGTGATCAGTGCTGCATAGCACCACACTCTACTTCGGGGTTACCCGTTAATCAGTATATTCCGGCGAATTGCATGATTTTGGATTTCTTTCCCTCTACTTTACAGCACTTTATCTACTTTGAAGTTATCTGCTGTGGAGCATTGGAAAGCCATGCACTTCTCAATATTTGAAACTATACGATTAGTAGTTTGCAAAAGATGTTACATTTTAAACAAGAATATTATTATGACTGTCTGTGAGTTTGCGTTGCAATTTGGATAGGTATGAAAAGTACAAACACCAGGAAGTAGGAAAATCATTGATACATACATGAAAGTGTATTTTTGTAACAAATAGGAAATAACGTTCGTAACCACTTAATAAGAATAGTAACCACATAATAGCTAATGCAAAACAGACAATCTAGGTAGAATTAGTGAAAATTGCAGTTTATATTATTAGATTTCTCAAAATCTAATAAAGAAAGAGATTCATTATAAATGCTTTAGAATCGGAATTTATAAATTTTGTTGAAAGTGGAGTCCTTCAGCTAATAAAGAGGCCCTTATGCGGCGTTCGAAATAAGCAAAAACTCCTGGTATACGACGCATTGAATTGGCTGCAATAAACACGCGTTGTTATGAATCGTTTACAGTGGTAATTTCGGTTACGGCTTCCTTTATACAACCCCATACGAAAAAATACAATGTATTGAAATCCGGGCTTCTGGTCAAGTTACTACGCTGTTACACCCAATTCAACGTTCGAAAAAGTTCTACGTAAATAGCCAATACTGCACGTCAAAAGTGTGTAGTATAGGAGCACCGTCATGCAAGTAATGCATTTTTGAGCGATTGTATTCTCCTATAATTACATAAGTATATTTTCGAATAATGCAGTGAAAGCATCATTAAACGTGGTGGCAGCACTATCGATCACAATAACCTTCTAAAACACCACACCATACATTTAAAAAAATGGTTGGAGAATTATTTGTTTTATAACATGAGCAGCACTTTACTCGTAAATTAGGTTACACCGCGACCTGGTCGGGAAACCACCGACAAAATTGCATCCGCTGAAAATCACGATAATTTAATGTTTGCACTCGCTAGAAATACAACAACTATTCACGTAACGTATATAACACCCTCTTACATCAAACGAGCAATAGTTTCTTAGAAAGGTTAGGGTTTTTTTTTTGAATAGCATTCCACACATTTCTTAGTCGTTCAATAGGTGTTGTGACCTTTCAAGGCCACGACTTGAAAATTGAGGCGTATACTTCCAGTACCTATCGCGGAGTGTTTGAATAGCAGTAATAACTACGCGAACGTTTGGTTATCTTCTTGGTAAAAATATCCGTAAATATCGATGACGCGTTTCTGGACCATTACATCCACATTCACCGTATGTAATACCATATCCGACAATGCAGTAAAAAGGATGATGGTACAGAAAATAATAATGAAAAGAGAATTAATAAAAACTAGAATTACCAACAACAATTACAAAAACAATAAGCACTGTAATGGTGGTAGATAAAAATAGCGGGCGACACAAAAACCGGATGTTTTACTGCGTTTTCCCGTGGTTTTTCCTGTCTAACAACTCTGTGGCGACGAATGACTATCAGTTCTGGATTAACGTGTACTGGGACAGACTTTGCATAAGGTGATTTTTGCAATGTTTAATAACTATATACGGACTTTATATACCTATAATTTTCGGAATAAAGACAGAGGAAGGTTTTTTTGGAATATGAAATGAATTGCCTTACTTTTGCAAATCCCTTCGATTTTTGGTGTTAAGTCAACTTTAGTTACGGTTTATTTGAAATCGTTAGGTACTTTGAGTAACTAAAGCAATTCGGAATTTTCCATGGTGATAACTGTAAATAACACCACCAGGTATCGTTTTATTGTACGTAAAAAACCTGAATTATTCCTGTAATGGCCGGGTTAACTACCAAGTGGTGTAAGTCTATAACTGGAGTCCTACCATTTTCAAAGTGTTAATTGTTTGGGTACAACCCCAAATTTTATATTGCTTTACCGGCTTTTATTAAAACATAACTATTAAATTAGTCTGTGGTCGAGTTAGTGATAGCTCCATAAAGTTTGTTGGAAGGGTACATATTTAGGGGATAATTTTAATTACGGTGGCTTTTGATTAATTGTGGCAGCTCTAAATTAATACCTCATATATGTATTACACGAATAAAAAAGATGTAATAAAAGAAAGTCTACTCGAGCTTCCTATGGCGTGGAATGTCTCATATCGATGACTATTTTTGAATATAACTTCTAGTATTACGATGAATGAGACTTGAATGGAATAGAGATGAATGCTAACAGAATAATACAAGCAACAAGGGAAGCAAGAAACTTACATATGTTAAAACTGCCAACTCACATATAGCATTTGGCTGTGCTTATATGCTTTAAGGTCATATTGAAAAAGAAAATCGTAACTTCGCTTTACTATTACATACGAAAGGGAAATTATAAAATAATTTTAATTATATCGGTTAAAAGAGAAATGTTTTTCCACGGAAAAATATAGCGTTAAAACCCACAAATATGGATATTGCGCTTGAAAACCTAAAATTTACAACAGTTTTACAACTAACGCACGTAGTGATCGAAAGTGAAAGTAATGAAAATTCCAATGCTGCAATACAAACTACCCAAAATAAATATAAATTTTGAACATACAATTTTTAACAAGAGCCTCCATATCCGCCAATTACAACCTCAACCCTCCTTGACATGCTTTTCACAAGCCCTTGTATGATAGCTGCTGGTATTTCCTTCGACTTGAAGAAGACACGTTCTTTCACCTATGTTGTATAGTGATCAGAGTCGTCCAAGATGTTCTCGATGGGGTTTAAGATTGGGTTCTAAAGTGTCCATTCGGATAACCCCATTGTCACAGTACTAATCGATAGTAGACTTCGCAACGTGACAACTAACGTTGTCGTCGTGAAAGTAACATGGGTCCACTTCATAAAACTACCATAATGTAAGAAGCACATTGTTACTTAAAATTGTGCAGTAGGCGTCAATTTAGACAACTTGATTCACCGTTCCAGAATACCTGTTTCCACTGATCTATGGTCCAGTGTCGACGTGTTTTACAAAACATTAACAGATGCGGATCCTTACGGATGGGATTTATCGAAGCAACAGTCCGTAAGAATGCCTGTTGAAACTTCTGATTATGTGGTCATTAGCTGGATGCGATGCTTTCAACTTACTCTGTACAGCACTCGCGGGTTTCTATCTCCCAGTTTACTAGGTTTATTGACTCGAGGAACATTTCGACAATCACCGCTCACCTTTCACTTGTGAATAACTAGACCTATGTTATAAACTTCAGTTTTCAACATCATTAAGACGGTGTGTTAAAGAAAGATAGATTCTCATCATTTGAAAGATGAAACTACAGTATTATGTGAATTTCTTGCCCATCAAAAATTATTTTATATTTGAGTACAGTTTATTTTTCAATGACTACGTATAGAATAAAATCACACAACAAACACCATTATTTGCATATATTCGGTATTTACCAATTATTTGATTAAAACGTAAATTTTAAACATTCTTGTTTTTGTTTGTACTGCAATATTCATTATTTACGTTTTTTATTTTTATTTTTTGTGTGGGTGATTTAATCGGATTTTTTCGGTATATCGTTAAATTTTTTACATTGAGTATTTCTTAATTATAAATAACAAAACGTTGTTTTAAAATAAAACATTTATTTGCTTAAACGTTCGGTTAAAATCGATTCAATATTATCCAGTTTGTAATTTCCAAGTAGTTCTTAATGTCAAGTAATTAACGATTTTTAATATTGACTTTAGGAGCTATTAAAAGTTAAAACTTTCTTGTTAATTATTTTATTATTTACTTATTCGAACTAAATTTCGTTTGAGTCGATGTACTTCTAAAATCATATTCAATTACGCAGCGTTTTATTACCTACTTCAGGTAACAAAAGTTACAGCTTAGAATGTAATGAAAATATATGGAAATTTTCGCGACAAGAACGGCGGTTTTTACCTTGAAAGGTTAACGCTTACCTTACCTAATTGAAAATACATTTCACATTATGTTTACCTACATATTTGTATATTTCAACGTAAACCTGGTAAAAATAATGAAGTAAATATAACTATTAATATAAAAATAAAGTTTTTACACCGCAGAAATCTGTATTTTTAACACCAACAAATTATAAATACGACTGTTCGCAATAATATATTTCCTGGCAATGATCCTTATATTTTATAAACAGCTTCAATAATTTAGATGATTTTTTGGCCCGCCGTCTTGTGTACGTTCATGCATTTACTCCGAGGTAGTTAAGATGAAGCAAAACTCATTTAAGCGTGAGTTTCTAACGTAAGTTTCGAAGCGAGTTTTCGAAGGAGCAACTCTAATGGAGTGGTTGGACGATGAACAGCATCGATTCTTCTAAAGAGCCCTTGTCATTCGAGGGGCTTTCATGATGATGGTCTATAATTACATGTTTAGTATTTAGTAAAGTTACAAGTTCCAATGAACTTTTTTGACTCATTTCAATGAACTTTTTATTAATTGATAGACGAATTGATTATAATCACTATTATAAATTGACACATGTTGTGTCAAAATTTCTTACAGTGACGTTTAATAATCTTTTCCGAGTTTCCATAAAGAAACTATGAATTTCATAATAGAAACGATTACGCCAGATTTTTTCTATTATAATTTACTTTTGGGTCTTCCTAAAATCTTGGATAATCACAAACATAGTGGTATTAAGAAAAAACATTTGGTGCGTTTTGAGCCGGCTACTGTTGAAGAAATAGCTATATGGGAAAGCACAAATCAATTAATACTACCCTTGGATTTGAAAAATTTTTATTTGTCAAGCAACGGTTTCCTATATCAATGGATATGTTCGTACGGCCATCAAAAACTTTTAGTAATGGGAAAAATTACGATATATCCATTACACAAACTCAACGAATTAAAAAATTTTCAACTTTGGATAAATCCCGAAATCGAAATCACGGACAATACTCATGAATTAAGGTTGGGCATGACTAGTAAAGTGTTCGAGATGTGTAACGTTGAGGATGATTACAAGATATGCTTGGTTTACGTATACCCTGAAGCTTCACCATCGATATGGCTCTTTAGCAAATCCAACCAATTTTTTTATTTAGCTAAAAATTTCACAGAATACTTTCGAATGTGCATAGTTCATTTGGGAATACCCCATTGGCAATTAGCTTACACCACAATTGGTTTACCTGAATGGGTCAAAATACTAATGCGATTATTATGTCCTGCCGTTCTTCAATCAGGAAAGCAAAAAGGAAAAGTTGAGTTGATTGCAACCGAAAGAATAACACGTTCGACAACAAAATACATTAACGCTCCTACAAATGTTTTGGATCTTACGGTTTTTAACGGAAGTTATCACCCAAAACGTCGCGTCAATGAGAAAATTAACGATTCCGTGGAAGTGTTAGTATTGAAATCACCCGCAAGGCAAAAACTGAAATCGCGATTTTCAAAAGCCCATAAACAAAAGAATAAAACAAAAAAATTTTGAATCATTCAAATATGTAAGTTCATGGATATTATAGCATAATAAAAGAGAGGATCAAAAAAGAACCACAAATCGTATTCTTCTATACTTGCCATTTTTATAATTAGTTTCGATATATCTAATTGATATCAACAAGAAATAACTTATATAAAACTTAAATTGTCAATTTTATTGATAATTTGTAAATGAAGCCTAAAGGTATGTTTTCAACCGTTTGAACTTGTAAAGCATTGCGTAATACAACAAGGAAGCTGCTATGCACCGTGGTTTATGCAAACCGACGTATTTTCGTGTAGCCTTAATTAAAATCAGTCAGTGTGCATAGCAGGTTCAGTGTAAAGCATTTTATATAGAAATTTGTACGACCAGAGAAAATCGTTAGCGATGTTTTCAGCGTTTTCTGTTACTAGAACCTGCTAAAAATAGATATACTGGGTGATATATTGGAAATTTTTAGTGCTTACAGCTAATCAACAGTTTTTACGTTCGTTGAAAAGTAAATTTCGTTTTTTACCGACAGTTCGTTGGCAACTAAAGTAACGCTTTTAAAATATCTTTTAAAATGGAAAATTAAAAACATTAAAACCTTATTAAATATTTCCAAAAAAAAATGTATTATCTGATTTTCTTTAACAATTTGAGTAGAGTATCGAACGATTCATTATTTTTATGACTCACTAGGGAATAAACTCATCTTGCGGAAAGATGTAATAAAACCATCATAATAAAAATATATACAAAATAAACGATGGAATTATTTCTATAAATCATAAACTAATTAATGCAGGCTTACATAGATCTAAAAAATATCTTTTTATTGCAGATTCGGTTTCAAAATCGTGAAATCGTAGTAGTTAAATGTCATTTCCGTGTCCCTTTTTACTGCACGGGTCAGTGGCTATGAGTACATAGTAACACTTACGTGCAACGCGATATGTCTCCGGGGTATAAAACGCCCTTCCTATGCACCGACGTGGTATAATGGGGCAATTTTATAGTCGAAGGCATAGAGAGGTTACTCTGATCCCGGTTGCGTGTTACTGAGTGCCCTTTTCACCACGGGAGCGGTGAAAAAGATGAGCAAAAACGACATCAAAGGGAACAGTTATCAGCTATAGTGTCCGCGTTTTCACGTCGAGCTCTGTGCATTCCAACTGTTGCTTTTAGTTGTCGTTGCGATATTAAATTTTCTAGAAGTGTTATGTTCCGCCTTTTCATCTTACTTATTTGAATGAACAGTCAAAAAGCTACATTTTGGGAATGTCAACATTAATACCTTTTTTTAAACCGCACAATAATTGTAAACTTAACTAAGGCATATTAAAAAAATTCATTCTTAATTTTTGATATTGAAAATATGGTTGAAAAATTTTTCTAATTAGCTCCTTATTGTTTATTACTATTACAAAAGGGATTTTTTCAAAATGAAGTATTGTTTACTTAATGACTATAGTCATTATACTAAAAGTATTGTAGACAAATTTCTCGGAACTCCACTATGCAACAAAAGAAATATTTTTTATTTTATTTTTCCCACTCCTAACTCAATAAAATTTCGTAATAAAATAGTCACATCTCGTCAGATAGTGTTTTATCAGTTAATTGGAATCGTCGCTGTGTATAGTGGACGGAGGTTTTCGAATGGGATTGGAACTCTATTATTTATTTGGCAATGTAAATGTTGCCACCCATCACTAAATTAGCTTGTATTGCAACGATTCGTCGGGGTCATATTTAAGGACTCTTATATTTGTAACAGTAGGATCGCCAGATTTTTTGTCAGGCTGAATTGAGAAGAAGTTTAGTTGTTTGAAGCTTTTGAAAAAACTATGATCAAAGTAACCTACACGATATGGTATTAAGCGATTTACGAGCATGTGTACAAATGAAAGTGTAAGCAGCCGGTACATTAATGTTAGTTCCCGTCAACTTACTCTCAATACTATACATACCATACACCTCCATTGAGTGTGTCTACGTTTAGGTATTTTGGCACACTATAATTTCAGCAGTTTCCTTCTAGTATTTCCTAAGGTAGAATTGTACTTTTTTACACCAGCTTTCTTTGTAAAGTGCAGACATTACACACTAAGATTTACAGATAGTTTCTAAGTACAGTTGATTTGTAGCACGACAATAACGTGATTCTATCTTAAGTCATGCATGGAAAAGATTATAAAAGATCCTCACTTTTACACCTTTCTTCTGCTATTTTGAAACCGATCAAGTTTTTGTGCGTAAAACCATTTTACGTACAAAAACTTTCATCACCTACATCACCTCTTCCAGCTATTTCCATCTCTTTCTTCTCTTATCCAGAATCATTGTCTATCTCAACTTCGCACGCATTCTTCATGTTTTCCTTCATTCAGCATCATACCTGTTCTTCATTTTCACAGTTAAATTTTGCTATTCCTATCATTTCCCTATCATTTCTTGCCTTTTTCACCAACGCCAATTGATTTCGGATATTTTGTTCACAAATCTTTATTAGTTATTAATAGTACTCAGAGTGTGGCAGAACAAAATATATACTTGGCCCAATATTTTTGATTGAAAGTCATGCACTCTAGTAAACAAAACTAACCGTACATAACATTCTTTCACGAGTTAATTGACATTTCAAAACAAATCTGACCTTACCTAACATTCCTTCACGGGTTAATTGACGGTTCAAAACAAAATTGACCTTACCCAATATTCTTTTACGGGTTAATTGTTAGTTCCAGTACGGTAAAGTTTCTACAGATGGCGCTGATAGGTACTTTTTGATGGAGAAAAGTTAGGCACGTAAATCATTTCTCGAGTTTGGACGTTATTTACTATGTAATATTTATAAAAAATATTACATAGTGAAACAAATGGGATAGCACCACTTGAAATCTTTTGAAGTTAATTAAAAATTTGAATTATGTCAACAAGTTTTTGGTAAACTGTATCGATGAATTTTTAGTATTGCATTATTAGTGATATATTGGAATTCAAATCAAGTTTATGTTATAAGTAACATATTCCTCGTTACGTAATAAACCATTTCTGAGAATTTGTTGGGAGCCATAAATAACGATCAAGTGTAAGACGATCCCTGATTGTCATTCCGAAAGGGTGGAACACGGCTGACAGCGACACAAACAATGTTGGCAAACGTTTCAGTGTGTTTTATAAGACGTCCAAACAAACATGATCGTCGATACTTTCTCGTCTAAAATACGTTTGCGTCAGAAATTACAAAAAAAATAATAAAAATAGGTGACCTACTTATTTTAGTTCTCAATTTTAGGCATTTCGTACTTTTCGCCCGACTGGAAACCTGAATGACGTTGTTCCATTTCGTTTGATTTATGTACCATACTTTTAACATTTTTAAAAATTAAAATCCGTGCCATTTCGTTAATGAATGATTAAATGGCGTATGCTGTCGGGTTACGGCTACGACGACAATAAAGTTCGCGTTCGTAAAACGCTGATTACATCTTCTTTTGAAATGGAAAATAACAAATGCAGTAAAACCGTGGTAAATCAGTCGTAAAAGGTTAACAGTAAAAATGTAACGACTTTTCGAAGATATTATATTGCAGATGGAGTACGTGTTTAAGGCTTGCAATCTGGATAGTTTCATATTAAATTAGTGTGTCTACTTTTTCATGTCATTGTTTTTGAACATAAAATAAATTAAATGGCGGTGATATAAACATAATTACGATTTATTTACATTTTATGTTGAATTTTCGAAAACATTTTGTATGTCTATGTACTACGTGTATAGTAATTACATATCAGTGTGCTTGACATCAGTGTTATTGCTCGACAATGATAACACCCAAAATAATTAAATGAAAACCACACCACTCCACACGATATACGGGTCGAATAGATAGACACGTACTATATAAAATCAATATAGAATGGCCTGCCTTAACTTGAACCATTTATTTTTAAAGGTATGTCATTATTTTGCATAAAACATTCATTGGGGTAAAATCATTTATTATATGCGTAGGCATAACCTTTTATTCCAATTATATGTATTGTGGGGTTAATATTAAAATGTTAATTGATTAATTATACTCCCTACTGCGTCGGACAAAACAAGTTATATTTGGAATTAGAAACAATGTACAAGCAACGAACCGGTAAATATGTCAATTAACGTAACAAGGCTGTATAATTCTGCACGCCGCTATAAAGTGCACTTTGTTGAAATAGCAGTTGGGTATAATACTAAGTTACTCCCCAACAAAAATTAGGTTTTTTTAAGCATAAAGTATGAGAACGTTCTATACACTAAATGTTAATAAGTGAAGTTTGCAAACTGGCCACAGTTGGTAACTTTTATAAGAAAAAATTTTTAAAATTTTTAATGTGCTGTTTGAAAAAGTATGGAAAGTTAAGTTATTCTTAAAATGGTGGAGGTGCCAGACAATAATTATTACCTAGCTTAAAAATTAGTTAAAAACTATATTTTGTCATTTTGGAAAGTTATTAATGTCGTTTACTTGTTTAACGATAATAGATGACTTTTAAAACCAGCTAAAACTGCCATAAAACGAGTAAAAACTCTCCATAACACGGAGTGATTTCCGCAATCATTTAATGTATTGGAGATAACTTCAAAATACATGTGTTTAACGATAATTGTACCACATTTGTAGAATTACAGTGTTTCGCCGAATCTCCGCTTTCTGAATGAGTGCTCCAAAAGCAGATAAATCCTTCTTTCTCCTATAAAAGTGTTTTTCAATCGAATTTGTTATGGTTATGGTTTCAGCTTATACATTTCTATTTTAGACAATTATTTACAAAAGATTAAAGCAGTATCAATCATATTGGAAATTATCTGCTTTTCTATCAATCTATATCGACTGAGATTTTAAAACCATTTATTTCTGTAAAAACAGTCTTATCAGTGCGTTTTTGACATCACTTTCGGGATAACAACCTTATATACAGGTGTTTCATTTAAAATTCCCAGGCTAAGTATCTCTGGAATGGCTTGAGATATCTTAGTTTTGTAAGTTGTTGTTAGAGTACGTAAATGACTTCAGTTCTTAAGTATTATTACTATTCGTTACACAAAAATAAAGACGGCGCTGCAGTCAAAAGAAACTTTCCCTTCATCACAAACTTTTTATTAGGTGCATGTGACCATATATTTTTTGTCTATGTTGTATATTATAACATGGACAAAATGTGACCATATAGATAGAATCGATAGAAATTTTTTTGCTTTATAAGATAATTGATAACTTAACTAAACGATTGACCAGAATCAATAAAAATCTCTAATCTTATCATTCTCTACTATTCTATAATTACCTATATAATTCCCAATATGATAGAATTAAGAGGTCTTTAGGGCTACATGTTTCAGACAATGTAGACAATGTTTCAATATAAACAACGGTTTAATGCGCTATTTTATGTATAAAGTAAAATATTAGTATAATTGTAATGAATTTCTCTTATTTTCGCCTGATTCAGACATTAAAACATATTGCTTTATCCGTAAAAATGTTCACTAAACCCAATTATACATGTACAAAGGAGGTAGTAAAATATTACCCTGAATAAAAGTTTTTTCTTATTTGCGCGTCGTATAATATGCTGTTCACGTGACATCCAATCATTTTTCGCACATTGATTTTCGTGGTATCGTGCGTCCCATATATAGAAAGAAGCACATATTAGCACGTATTGTTTTTTGAATCACACAACAAAACAACAACAATACTTTAAATCACCACAAATTTTCTCTTGGTGTTCTTTGCACTTTAAAACATTAAAAATAAATTTCATTGTTTCCTACAATTTACGTGTATTTTGTGCTAATCGTAACGCTAATACCTTTTTTTTTGGCTTGTCTACATACAACAAAACTGCTTTTAATGCTGTTTAAAAAAGGCAATAAATTAACTCCTGTTGTGGTAATATATTATATATCCATAGTAGCCATTAGCTGTTTAATATCGTTGCAAATTGGTTGGCGAAATTTAAGTTAGTTAAGTTTTTATTAACTTATATTTTATGGGATATTATTAGCTTCATTGTATTACAATACGTTATTTAGTTTCACTTCCAGTAACGAAATCATCATTCTCACTTCCAGTTTCATTGGAGGGAACATAATGCTCAACATGTTGTAATCATAGTTACAACTACAATTCAGTGTTTCCAGGATCGGTCTGTGCATTGTTAACTATCAGAAAATGCCTGTCCATAGATTTCATTATCTTTTTCATTAACTATTGGCACACCTTTCTGAACTTATACATAAGCAATGGTTTCAATTCCGATTTCATCACCTAGTATTATAAATATTGTGTTAACTATGTTTTTTTTTTAATTTTACCATTCCACATGCCATTAAGTTTTTTTGGCACAATGATTCAAATCATTCGAAAGAGAATGTCATTACAAGGGAATGACAAGTGAGAAAAATAAGCATTCTCAACATCTCCTTCTTTTAGCTTAAATCAAGGTTCTAAAGATAATGAACGACAAAACTTTTGCACGAAAATTCTCTTCAAATAATAAGGAAGTTGTCAGATAAAATGGAATTCCCCACATTGCTATAGATAGAGGAACATCTCCACTCAATTAAAAAAGTTCAGAAGTGTGGAGCATGGGTTCCTCTCACGGACCAAAGTAACGATTTTTTTACCTTTCTATAATCTCCTTCCACCTCCTTAACACTGCATATGATTTTGTCCGTTACCATATAACAGATCGCCTGTCCCCCAATACATATTGTTTTATCTTTGTAAATACATCACAGCTTTTTATTCTGGATAGCAAGTTCCGTTACATTCTACGTAGTCAAATGAAAGGGCTGTCTGCATGCTAATCACATTTTTGAGGAAAACGTCAGTTAGCAGTTATTGTCACGTCACCGTCAATATGTAGGAAGACGTTAGAAATGGTGGAATATTGATTGGTTGAGAAATTGTAATGAAGAATGATTGCCGAGTCAGAGTAGATGAGCAGTTTAAATGACAGTGAGATGAATGGGAATTTTTATCTAAAATTGTAATACGTTCTCATTTTATACGACTGATAGTTCGTAATATTGTTTAATAAATTTCAAAAATCGTAGATTTAATGATTATATTTAATCCTTTATTAATTTATCTGTTTAATACTTAAACAATAAAGTAGGTATAAAATATCTGTCACAGGTATTGCCCCTGTTACAACCCTGTACTATCTTGTGTTTTATGAGCTTGACTGGGAACCACTCGCCTTGAAATATTACTGAGGAGTCGAAAAATGTGAAAAGGGCTACAGAGCAGACGCAGGTCACGTTCTGGATAACCATTCGTAATAATAAAACCTGACGACGCGTATATATAGCCGACGTCGTCGACCCTCCACTGTTAGCTCTTACAAGAAATATATTTACTCTGCCTGAACGATTATTGACAAACGTGAAGAGGCGCCCTTCGGTGAATCCATTGGTTTCCAACTCTAAACGTTCATGCCTCTAGGACAGAGAGCAAATGCAGAAATTGTGTCAATACGTACCAAATTCGGGGACTGAACAAACATCAATAAGACTCTCTATTTTCGAATGTTTTCACTATCTCTATTCAGACTTTCAATAAGCATTTTAGTGAACTTTATAGATGAGTTACTTTTACAATTTTACAAATGGTCGTCAATAAGAATACTTTTCAAGTTAGAGTCGATTAGGGAACATTTCTTATTCATGAACATTAATACACCCCAGTAGATTTTTATTAAGTGAAAATCAATATGCTGAAATATGTCGAGTGTCAAGTGGACCGGAATTTTAGAATTAGAATAAAATAGTCGACATTTTCAAGATGGTAATCTAAAATTTGTTAAGCAATCAACGTAGCTGCATATATTCAAATAAACATTTTTGTTTATTACCACTTCGTTACTGAACATGCTTCTCCCATTTTTGAAACAACCCGCAATGGCAAACAGCCAAACTGTACTTTTCGACGTAGGATTGCAATTAATAACCCACAAATCAACATTGATTTTGCCTACCGTTTATTACAATGCAAAAAATGTTGATTATGAGAAATTGCTAACGGAAGAGATGAACTAGGATATGATTAAATATTGTGTGTATGGGATAATAAATATATAAAATCCGTGCTTTGCTAACATTTACGTTTAATAAACAGGGTGTAATTTTACTTCATCCAACAACCATCAATCTGAATTTATTTCGTCGTAAAAGAAGAAATAGCACTTAGTAGTTGTCAAAATACATGGTTGTGCTCTTTCATAAACCTTTTATGAGAACGGGTTTGATACGAACGCAGAAACTATTGACGTTATCAATCAATTAGATGTAATAGGGGGACAAATTGAGTACGGAATTTCATTTTTGTTATTACTTCTCCGTAAACCAAGACAAAAATAAACATCAGCGTTTCTTTTAACATTCATTATCACAATTACAACTTATAACCGCTTTTATCTTTCCAATAGCAAAATTTCCGGAGTAACGCAATTATGCTGAGTTAACCACAATAAACTACCGTGGAAAGCACCAAGAACTTCGATAAATCTCCACCCGATAATTGGAAAACATCGTTCGGCAGCAAAAAGAATCGAACTGGATTTCGATTTTGATATCGACGGTGGCGATTTTAAATCATTTCTTATCAAGTTTCTTTTTCCCAATGCTCATCTTTTATTCAATAGCAATTCCAAAGCAGGGGCGTTGATATTTATGGCTGTAATTCGTAAATATGGAACGCGCCGCGTTGGTGACCCGATGTAAAGGTCAAATTCGAACTTGTTGATTGTAAATAGAAATTTATTTTGTATCGATCCCAACTGTATTGCATATATTTCAATCAAGTTTTCAATTAATCACGTGATTAGCATAATTGGAACTATATGAAATTAACAATATAACAATTAAAAATTTAGGGATTATGGGTTTATTAATTTGAGAATAATCCAATTAACACCGTTTAAGTGACAACTGAAAATCATGTTCACACTCGATTTATTATTTAATTATTTTTGGAGTTACAATGAACCATTACTCTCTGTAATTAGATGAAACTACTCTAAAATAAAGGATTATTAAAGATAACGTTGGTGTGTTATAATAATAATAATAATAATTGTGTTTAAATTTTAATACTCTAGAAGCTAATGATATAGTTTTGTTTGTCTCATTAAAATTGCAAAGAAACTTAAATACGATTTCTCACTGTCATGACCAGGCACGCAAACTTGTCCTTGCGTGTGCAATGTCACAAACCTTGAACATACTCGCTTAAACAAACACGTTTCAATGTATTGTATTACTGTAATCCTTCATTTAATTATCTAAAGAAACTAATTACATTAAGTAGACCACCCGACTCAGTTGGGGTTGTTATTCAAGTTATTCGTCATATGACATAATGGTCATTTCTAGAATGGGAAAATAAATGAATTTTATTTCGAATTAATGTTAATTAAAATTAAAAACATAAAAAAATTGTTTGTCTTACCCCGTGAAAGTAGAGAATTAGTTTTGTGGAACACTCACCTAAAAAAAAACAAGAAAAAAATGGTAAATATAAAAGTTAATCGAAAATTGTAAAAAATAAAGTAAAAATCTTGTATTTTTATTTATTATCTAGTCATTCCAATTCAATAGGAAAATATATTGACAAAATACCTTTGAAAACTCGTTCAAATTCTTTTTTTTACCTACAAATTGAATACGCTCAATACGAAAATATTTTAAAATAAAATTTTGATTTCCTATTCACATTTTTAGAATGACTATTACATATACATATAGGCTAGTTATACAATTTAATTTAAAAAATTACACGAACTCAAATTTTTCACTTAATTTTTGATTATTACAGTCACTTCACAATGTATTTGGTGAAGTGACGCAAGGAAATTAACTAATGAAATTTGCGATATAAAAGTATTTGCTTTAAAATTTTATACATAGTATGTATTCCAATTAAGTTGTCCCTGATTACGAGTTTATACAAAAACATTAACAAGATGCTCGCCCAGAAATAGCGTATTTTGCTGTCACATAAAATCATGTTTTTACACGAGGCTATAAAACTCGATGGTTTTCGCGTATAAATTACTTCGTTTATTAATGGCATCGACGCGGGCGGCGTAATACTAATCAAAAACGGCTCATATAAACTTGGCGATCTAAAGTTTCAATTTTCCGGCTTTATTAATGTTGCGTCTCACTCTTTCTTCCCCTTTCGACCGCAAATCGGTGATTCAGTGGAATACGAGCTGTATTACAGCAACAAGCTGCGATAAATTTCTAATGAGCTACCCGTTTCGTATAATAATGAATAATAACTTTTGAAAATAATTTTTGACCAAGACGCTGAAAGTGCAATACATCAAACCGCGTATATCTACATAAAAGTCACTTTGTTTATAGTTTATGTATAACTGACAATTCAAATAGAGAAAGGCGATTAAAAAAAATTCTTTGAGGAATATAGACATTGTATGAAATAACTAATAGCTTTACAAAGTTCATCATCAATCTCTTAACCTTTGTAACCATAAAACCATCAATAATTAACAATTTAACTTTCAAATTAATCCATTATTGCGCGAAACTCTTTCAGATCACTTTTTTTATCATTATCATGGAAATAGAATAAGTTAAAGTTAACTTTCCTATTTGGCAGGGATAAAACACCAAAGCAATATAAACTATTATAATATACTACTAATAGCATTTTATATTAACAAATAACCAAATCTGCTACTATCTCAAGAAATGATAATGATGGTCAACACTAGCAGAAGGGAAATAAGATTAATAATGTTTTTAATCTCAAATCGATTCCGCAATATAGAAGTCACTAAAGTAGATTTACTACTAGACTTTACCATGACCTTGGTTGGTGCAATGAGAAAAGTTTTAATCTGGAAAACGAACTATTACAGAAACGTGTTCAAACTGCCTAATGCAACTTAAAACCCATCATCGTAAGTGTAATGAAGAAATAGAAAAAGTTAACAAAAAGAATAATATCCTCATCTTAAGTTTCGATTTTCAGCAGCGTCTACCAGAACAAAACCGTTAGACTATCTTTTTATTTAAAGACAGTGTCGACATACAACTTGAGAGTACTTAACATGAAACATTAATTCAACATATTTTAAAAATTTTAAGTTAATATTAAAATTAATTTTTGAAGAAAACAAATATTATTTCAAACAATTGTAATTTTTCTTGTAAATTATGCATTCATGTTGCACTAAAACTATATTGAATTAACCTAGGTTCGATCATAAAACAGAAGAGGTCGGTCATCTTAGCCCTGTTCCAGTGAGTTTAACATAATAATATAGGGAGATAAGATGATGAAATGTGAGAGTACTGATTTTTATAGATTGTTTTGAAATTACCGATAAAGTACTGAAATGTAAAAAATGGTGGATAACCAGCCTATTTGTTGCCATATTCACATTGAGCGTATTAAAAGCCATAAGAATAAGGCAAATTTATTCAAAAACGCTCCCGCACCCGCTCGAAGGTTAAATAATGATAATTTTGACGTATAACACATTAAGAAGATTGTACAACATATACCAACTAAATTGGAAAATGTACTTGTTACAAAAATTGTATTATATTACCGTATATTAAAATTTTTTGAAATTGCTAATTGACAGCTATTCACATAGAATTTTTGCCAATGTAATAACATTTAGTTAACATGCTCATTACATCACCTACCTATAAATGTATTCATATCTTATTTACAATAATTTATACCGTTGATTATAGTACTATAAAATTGTGGAAAAAGGTCATCTATTTACTGAAATCTGCGATCTCATCCAGCTAAAAAAAATTGTCGAATGGTCAATTGGTCTGAAGCCAAGAAAGACTAGTTTGAGTGTCAACAACGTTCGAAAATTTTTAAAAATAAATACATGATATTTTGTAAATACATTTCACTTCCTTTTGTGTACCCAACGTAACATTATAAACTTTCAATACAACCACTACTTTATATACAGATCAGATTTCATACTGGACATAGAGCCAAACAAGTAAACTTGATAATAAAATATTGATCTATGAAATGGTGAAAATATGTAAAATATAATCCTATAACAGTAAAACAGCCCATAGTGATTCAATTCTCGTTTATCCAAATTAAAACAAAACAGAGTGCGCAAATTCGTCGATCGTTAAAAATAATATTTGGGAGTTTGAAATGTTGATCTAACACAAAAAATAGGTAGTTAGAATATAGTGACTTATAAAAATATAAAATTTATTTTTATCTCCCTGTTTCATACGCAGTACAAATGCGAATTTTCGTTTATCTTTTAAAGAATGAGCAACAAACGTTACGTAGCATCCATTAACGTTGCATAAATTATAAAGAGTCATAATATTTAACAAATTGTGTATTATTTCAACGCTTTATTTGAAACAAGAAATATTGGTTAAACATCTCACTTAATAATATTCAAATGTTATGTTAATAAATTTATGCTTTTAATAATAATATAATAATATAAAATGGCATACGTTAATAAATCTACGTGATTCAACATCGTACGAGTTTTATTTTAACGTCGGCACTACAAAGGTAGGGATATTGCACCCTTAGTAGTGATAAATGAGAATTGAATTATTCTTTCGGTCTAATGCACATGTAAGGCTTTCTAAATAGCTTATTGGAAGATGTGTATCTTGTCTAATAAAGATATTGACATGGGTTTATACAAATAATCATTGGTTATAGAAAGTCGCACCAGTCTTTATATTGGTGAACTATTTTGGGACGGTATCGTTTAAAAATATTCCTAGTTCAAAACTGAAGTACATGTTATGACACTAAATTTTATTACCACCTAAAATTAAATAACCTTCCAAAAGGCGAGCCAAATCACAACTTTACATTCTGAAACGTACTGGTTAGCAAATTAAAAATTTTCTATAAACGTCGGTCGAAAATATAAACTTGCCGTGTGTTCTTTTGCCAAAAGATTTATTATTTTTCTAAATTATGGAGGTACTATATAATACAATTTTATTATAATCACTAAAATTTATTTAAATTTAAAATATAAAAAATAATTAGTTTGATTTTTGAAAGTAATAAGACAAAATCGATTTTTTTTCAATTATGTTCGAAAAGGTTTCATTTGAGTTGCTCGATAAACAAACCAAACGATTCGTTTTGTTTGCATTGCTTGAGGCGATCATTATTGAACAGAACACAAATTTCCATCATCCCGTAAAGCGGACGCATGCAACATTCCCCAGGGTGTTGACCGCAATTGAGAATTCGATAAACGGCCGATATTCCCACAGCCTGCAGAGTGTGGCCAATTTTTGCACAGAAATGGTTTTCGGCGTCGAAAACCAGTCAACAAATCACGTTAGCTTGACGTCCCAAATTAAATTTATGCCGAACACGAAAGCATATATAACAAAACGGGGTGTTCCAATTCAATCCACAAAACGAAACAAACAAGTAATCACTAAATCAAAATGTAGATGTACTGGAAAACTTAGATATATAAACTAAGTAGTTGAAGAGATTTTAAAGTTTAAATGGAGATTTTTGAATTTCGTAAAGTGGTCTATAAGTGCTCAAGTATTATTACGGGTCGTTTTCTATTGAACTTTTCAAATATCACAAAATATTTATAGGAGACTGTTATCAAGGACGAATCCTTGAAGATACGTAAAAATCGATAGAAAACGAACGAGGACAAAATATATACCATTCGCCGGGCGTTGTGCGAAGTGCAACACCTATGCGATAACGATAAGCGATAACGTATTACGCGATGTCACGCTATGCAATTTTCAACATGGTAGAGATTTTAAAATGGAAAGCAAATTGCCGTATTAATTGAACATAGCGGCTTCAACGAGATAAGGTTGTAATCGTGTTAGTCGAAGAAATTACAGTTGCACATTGAGCTATCTTTCAAAGTTTAACAACTCCAGTAATGAGTTTACTAGGGTTTAAAAAAAATACGTTTTGATTAAGGTGTTTTACGAAAAAGATAAAAACAAGTTGGGTCATTATAAACATGAAGGTATAATCAGTTATTCTTGTTATTGTGCAAGAAATAATTTGATCATAACCAGCATTAATTCCTGCTCATTAATCTTGAATGCGATATCGAATCTCGGATTATCGATTTTGTGTAATACAATACCGATGAAATTTGAATACTTTATCGTCATGGAGAATGCGCATTCAGATGGATTACAATATATAAATAACAATAAAAACATTGACCTATGTAAAGCAATAAGAAATGAAAAAACAGGAACGAAATGGATTCACAAAGAAATATGAAAATGTAGACAATAACTTCACCAACAGTAAAAAGCTTCGATAGTATAGCCCATATTTAATATATTCTGTTGAGAGAAAAACTACTACACAACACCAGGAACACCAGTCACGCTACCGATAAACTATTGACGTGTAGGTTACGTTACCCTACAATTTTAAAAAGAGTTTATTGTTACTGATAACGTATACGTTGTATATACTCGAAGCCGAATTGATTCTTGAATAAAACATTTAAAATTGAATGGAACCAAATAATTCATTTACCTCTGTAATCAATTGTGAATTATGTAATAATATATTAATATTAAATAATAGGTTGTCGAAATAAACTAAACTATATGTTCAGTTATTCTTTTGTCCAATTAATGATTGCAATTATTCGTTGTTTTGAAAGTACACCAATGAGTCCAATTTGATTGAATCTTTATTATTTGACTATGCAGACCCAGTTAATTACCTAAATATAATTAAATTTATTATAATGTAAATTGATACAACTCCGTTTTCAAAACAGTTAACTGATTTATAAAATAATGTAAGCGTTTAAGTATACAGTAATATTGAAATTCTTAGAGATATTTGAGGACTAGAAGCTATTATCTATTAAAATTAAATCAATATGAGTTACTTGATAGTTTAATTTCATAGTTCATACATTATTAATTCAAATTTTAGTTAATTCAAGAGAACGACAACGCAATGTATTCTAGAATAATAGAGTATAGGTGCTCGTGGGATTTATTGGCATTTAAAAGTACCCCTGTGGTGATTTTTAATGCACCGTAAAAGATCGAGTAAACTACCACGCTTCAAGCAACCAGAGTGAAGAGTATAGGTTTTGTAGTGCTTTAAAACAAAAGTTTACGGGTGAACGCCGATATGCACTTTTCAAATTGCTTTCGATACAACTATTTTTAACATTAAAATTTCAATTACATAAATAACCCGAAATAATTCTCAATTTGACTTTCCTTCCTGGTATTGTGAGATATTCTCTTTGATATGGAGAGTATAATTTGTGATTTATTGATTGAGCTATAGCTTATGATACTGAATATTGGAAAGTGAACACTTATAAAAGGAGGTGCGGTTCTTTACCCTTGTCATTTAAAACAAAGTTAAGATTTTATTTTCCAATGCTAAAGAGCTCACATCTCCAAAATCCAACAATGTGACTTAGGTTGGTGCTGTTTACGTTAGGATGATAAGCTTATACCTTATCTGTTATTACTATTACGTTGAGGTTGTGAGTAGGTGTAGAGACTTAGAATATTTTACAACTTTCGATAAACTTCAATAATCGGATGTACATGCAGTAATGATATGTATCGTTTAAGCTTAGCCTTCGAATATTCTAATTCTAACAAAATTATAGTAGCAAATAGTAGTGCAACAAAGAAATGAATATGTCAAATGTTGTAATTGTATGCAACTATTTGGATGTTGGTTTTACTTCAATAGAAGTAAAGAATGAGGAGAGACTCATATTTACAAACGTTTTTTTACGTCTTATTTACAAACGTCTTTTTCAAAATTGAATGCAATGCAGTGGTACTAACTTATTGGCAGATTTAAAAATAGAAGATGGAAGTGGATTTAGAAACTTTTGTCGTATGTCCACAATTGATTGAACTACAGAAAAATAATTCTGACACATGAAAGGCTTGCACTAATTACGATTTTTAGCTACTGGAGATTCATATACAAGTTTAATGTACCTTTTTAGAATATCAAAACAGTTGATATCTAGAATTATTCTAGAACTTTGCGATGCTTTGATAACTGCAAATAATATTTCCAAATCATGACATTTTCAATTAATCTTAAAACGTGTTCGTTTGTGCACTCCATCTGGAAAATGACAATGCGAAGAATTCAGCGTCTACACATAAAGTAAGTACTCTTGTTTGGCGAACAAATCCTTTCAAGTTTCCAACAAGCGACGAGACGTTACACGAGCTCTAGGCGAACAGGAGTATTCTCAGAAACAGTGCACGATCTTCTTGAAAACATTCTACGAACATACGCACTTTAAGGATGAAGTTAAAAAAGAGCTTCGTCGATTAAACTTACACCCTCAGCTGTTGGGCACATTTGACATATACATTTCAATAACTTCAAACATATGGGTCAAAGAGAGAACACAAACACTGTACTATAAGCTGAACTAGTGGATCACTTCGTTTATGTACTTAGATGTCACATTGAATGGTCTCATTAGAAACATAGAAAAGCTCGCAGAAGACGTTTTCATCCAGTCCTGAATTATGTTTAAAGTATGTTGAAAATTTGGATGCATATATTGCGACTTTTGTGAAGCTTATCTAACGTATACAATAGATACCGTACTGGGTCGAGAACGAAAAACGTGAAATTTAAGCTTGTGATTTATAAAATATTTTCTAGAAAACCCATTAAACCTGGAAGCTTAATACTTGGCACAACCTAATATCAGATAATCTCTAATAAGGTTAAAAAGGTTTTAGTCTGCAATTTCAAACCAATTTGGAGATTTTTTAGCTTTATTTTCAAAAAGTGTCACATTCAAAGCGTCAATTAAATCTTTTTTGTAAAAAACGCTCAACCTGGTTACTGAAAAATCGATCAAACTTCCTCCATGCAGCTATTTATGACATGAAATAAATTTTATTTGTTAAATTCAAAGTCTAAATTAGGAATCTAAAATATTTAAAATATAAGTAAATATCCGCTTACGTAATTTGATTGAAATTTTATATCTGAATGTATATCACAACTACAAAGACACATATAACATATTAACCATGTATCTTTATTTAATGTAAGAGTTTACATGAAAGATGTTGTGTATATGTTCAGGTTGAGTGAACCATTCGGTTGTTGGATGGAGCATAAAAGTTGACCCAGATCTATAATGTTAATGTAATACCGAAATTTGTAGTCACAGCTAATTGCAACAATATCGTGGACACGTATATTTAAAATGAAATATTTAACAATTTGATATTAAATTTATAGTTTATATTAAGACTATCTGTTGTGGTAAGCTACATAGCCTATGTAGGATGTATTAAGTTAACATTTGTTTCTCAAAATTCTAAAATATGATGTGATATCCGGCGATTACGATACAATAGTTGTTTAAAGAAACGAACCATAATAATCTATTATACTCCCAAATGGTGGCGTCGCCGGGATATTTAGTAATATGAAAGGGTAACATGAAGGATTTGGCGAGTGACGATAGCGTCGCTGCGCTACCGGTAAAGTGGCCGCGGAGATAAACTGAATTGAATGAATCCTCAATTAGTCTGGCTTTGTTGGGAAATATCCTGAAAGCACATAGTCCGTGAGGTGAATACAGAGACCTGATTAAACCCGCAAAATTGCCGAAGCGAATCTCAAAAGACGTGGTGTATTGTTAGTGCCAAATTGTCACATCAAAAGATTCATTAGCGCGAAAACGGTAATATTCGACCGTTACTAATTGAATAAAATAGGATTAGAACAAAACTTTAAAATGTTTTTATTATTAAATAGTAACTAATTTAATTTAATTTAGATTAATAATATAATATGATTCAATGAGTTTCATTGAAATATATTTGATACCTAATATTCTGCAAATCCCACAATTAATAAAATGAATCTGCTTCCAAGATAAAATCTTATTTTGATTAAAAATAACGACTACACTTGGAGAGGCGAATGCTCTCTCAGCCACAAAGAATTATTCGAGTCTACCTGAAGGCATTTTATTTCCCTCAAGAGATAGTCGCACGCTCTCTACCGGGCAGGATGATTTAAAGGGAAGGTCCGCCCAAGAACGTTCCGACCCTACTCCCGAGGGAGAATGGATGTCGTCTAAAACACCCAAAACAATTCGTAGAAGCGTCTCGCTAGGGTCGAAAGAAACTCGGATCCGATGGATTGGCATGAATTCGAAATGGATTTACTGGGTACAGTTCGAAACATATAATTTGGATAAGAGAAGTTGTTTGACATTTGAAAATTGCGCTATTTAAAATACACGACAATCCATAAAAGACAATTTTAGATCAAAACATTTACAAAGGCAATAAAATTTTATATTAACCCTTTGAAATTATTTATAATTTTTTGAAGTAACTGTTTATTTTTGTTGAGTAGCTGCTTTTGTGACGTCATTCAAAGTGCAGGAAATGATTTTATGGAATAAATGAAGTGAGTAATTTTATGTTACAACAAAACCTAACAAAAAATGTGGTTATGGATATCTAGGAATAAACTGGAAGGTTGCCAAGGCTTAGTACGTTCAACAGATAATTCATTCTAAGAGTAGTAACTTATTCAACGGAAGTACCGTGTTCTAAGAGACCTAAATTACAGTTAGTTGATAAAAATTTTATAGTAAGAGGTAGGTTACGTATAATGTGTCATATGCAATACTACACGTTAATACGTAATATAAATTGTGTTTTCTTTAAAAAAATTTACGTATAAATAATGCATCACTATACTATCCATTATTCAAAGCTTTACTTGAACACTGAAACTTGATTATTTAGGAGTCAACTGCTCTAAGTTAATCTGTATCTATTCAAAATTAAATAAAAACAGTAGCTATCTGAAGCATTACGTTACGAATTAAACTTTATAAGCATCTGAAACTATTTATCTTCTTTTAGTTTTGGCGAGCAATGTGGTGGTAAATTTACGACATCCTCGCGTATAAAATAAACTTCTCTTTCAGTCGGTGAGTCTCCGCTTTACCGATCGATCTAACAAGTGAAAACAAAAAGAAAGAACTGGCCATTAATGTTTCGTTCAACTTCCCGATGCCATTTATCATACCGTTATTTTTTTATCCCTTGAAAAATCTGATCGTTACTTGGAAATAATAATTTCATTTCAAAAGTCTGTGTTTATAACAATATCATTTTTAATTTTTTCTTTGTTATTGAAAAAATTTCAACGGTGATTAATCAAAATAATTCAAGTTATAAAAGAAAATAGATTTTGAACGTCGAACGTAATATCATTATCAGAATGAAAGACGTTTCAAAAGACGTGGCTCGGAGTACAATTTCAGTAGAAATCTGCTAAAAAGAAAACTGGGGAAAATATCCGGAAAAGTTCGAAGAGGAACGATTCTAGTTACAAGAACTGAATAGAATCAATAACTGATTGAATTGACGCATAAAATAGTGATCTAAAATGTTCAAAGAACGAGATATTGAACGACGAAATGGGAAAAGGCAATTTTATCAAAGTCTCAACAAATTACTTATTTTCAAGTTTAAAAGGTCAAAGTTTTTTCTAAAATATTAAAAGCTTAGCTTTGAAGTGCGGATAAATGTTCTTTGCAGGTGCTAGGTTTTGTACCAGACACGTCCTTTATAATATGTACTTGAAACATAAAGGGAATAAACGTGCTGTCGATAAGTTTACAAAAATCGTGTTCCCGTTAGCGATTATAGAACGACGTAAATCAATTAAAACGCATTTATTGTGGGTGTGAACGGCGCATTCATAACGAACTAATGTTTAGGAAGAGTTGGCTCAATGCCCTATCCAACACCTGTACCCTATATTTAGAAGTTCAATGAAATTTTACGCGAACGTTTTCATTCCGTTAAAGACTAATAAAAGAAAAATAAAAAATAATCTTGACAAAAACTTCTCTTGAGAACCTGTCTTAGAAGACCCACTTTTACCACCTCTTGATAAATTTAACCGATAGATAATTACCATGGTTACAGCGGTTTTAAGCGTTCTTATTATTTATCTATCGGATAAATTTATCAAGAGGTGGTAAAAGTGGGCCTAAGAGAATAATTGTTGAGATGCTAACGCGCAGGTCTCATGTTCTATGCTGTGTCCGAATGTGGTCTAAATATACCGCAACATTATCTTGCCGATTTAACCGTAATTGAATAATTCCCAAGCTAGAATATGTAACCAATGAACATCATACAATTTACATCCAGTGAAACGAACACAAATCAATCACACGTGTACAGGTAGAGTAATCGAAACGCATAATTTAAGCAATCGGATCGGTGCTGGAACGTCATATGGTAGATTCCTCTGCGTATAATTTTGGCCTCAACGCGGGAATTCAATTATAATTCCGTTATGGCGAGGTTAACCATTCAATTAACCGAACCAAATTAGATTTTATACAAACTAACTTTGTATTATATTAGGACATTAATCTTGCAATGTAATTTCAAACTTTTCTCGAAACCCGGAAAGCAACACCAGGAACATCCATATTGTTTGTCTATAATTTCCTAAAGCTAAAAGCTGGGAAGTTTAATAGAATTAATTCACTAAATTTAAAAAAAAAAAGAGAAATTACAACAAAAATGTATAAGCTAAATGGCATTAATGTAATAATTGTTATAATTTAATTCTTAACTATGAGTATATTAACCCTTTGTTTCGGCAGATTTCGCTTTACGATTTAAAAATGTAATCGTAATAAATGGACACCGACCGCAAAGGGTTAAAAGCTTAAAAGTAAGAAAACTTAGTAAAAATAGATTTAACATTAATAATATGTAAACAAGCTTTGGCAAATTCCATGCTGAAAACAGCACTTCCATTTTATTTATATTGTAAACATTTATGCGAAAAGTAACTTTCTTACATAAACTTTTACTGAAAGTTTCTAATATAGCGTTTTCCATCATATTGGTATTCCAGAGACCCCTTCCCACTTGTCTTGATAAAATCGTTTATCTTGCTCGTCACTAAAATCACCCAAATTATTTGGGAAAAAATCAAAGCAACTGTTCGGAAGGTGTATCTTCAGGTTTATTAACTTAATTATTTAATTTATTGCAGAAACATAAAATGGGTCCTTTTTGTTACCCAGTAGGTTTATATACACTACTTTTTGTCTCGACTTCACTTTGTATGATGGGATGGTAATTCATGGTGCTTGTAAATATTTTGCTGACATAAAAAGAAAGATGTTAGTAAATTTTGTAGGGAGACTGATTAAGTAAGGTGTGTGCTCAAATTTAAAACTAACTAAGACCGCTTCAACATCCGGAATCGAACCTGAGAGCGTCGATCGAGTATGTTATGTCTTTCCAAAATTTTACAAAGATTGTAGTGCTTATTTCCAATTACACCTTGATGGTACACTCGTTAACCAGAAGTTACACAGAAAAGGATCAGGATGTTCTCCATAACGCAGTCCTCCAATACTCCATTAAGGTGTTTCAAACATTATAGATGTTAATGAGAGATTCCTTCGCAAGAGTGTAATTAAACCTATTTTTTAATACGCGGGATAAATCCTTGTGCAGGAAGAACTTGCGAACTCCTCTTTGTGGTCCAGTGTCACGAAACATTACGGTGGTCCGTCGGGTTGAATAAGGAATGCTGATTAAGTAGGCCCTCCCAGTAGTGTGAAAGATTGAAGAGATGATAGCCCTTCATACTCGCAGAGGACACTTATTAAGCAGATTAATGAGTTACGTTACACCCGCGAAGTGAAAAATTCATTTGGGGAAGCTATAGGCAATGTCGGTTTAACACCAGCTATTAAACCGCTTTGAACAACAAAGACTACCAAAAGCAGGTTTCAACAAAAGATAGATGTAGTACAGAAATACCAGTTTGGAGCAGTTAAGTAATAATAATCAATAACAATCAAGAGCAAGTATAACTACTCAGAATACAAGTACCACTGCCCAGAATAGTTACCTGATTAACCCTTTGCACTCGAGCGACGCCGCTGCAGCGCCCGAGTTACAAATATTCTTATCGCAATTACTTTCGACTTGACTCGGTCTGCGTCCTCAGCCAAATTCTTGTTTAACTTAGTTAGTCTCAGTTTAATATTTAAATGAGGCAGTGTTTATGGTGGAGGGTTTGAACTCGAGCTCGAGTGGGAAGGTTAAAAATTAATAGATGGTGCAACTGAGCAACCTTACCAATTTTATGAACAGATTGATATAGAAGCTTGTAAAATGTTTGCAAACAATTGCTTTGCAATTTCTAATTACTTGTGGTTGACATTAATTATAGGTACCTATAATAGATTATTAGGAAAAATATTTATAGTGATGCAATACTTAAAAGTTATAGAAATTGTTTAAGATGGTTGTTAGAAAGTCCAAGACTTAATAAGACGGAAGACATTTTATGAAACTAATTATATCACAGATTTCCCAACTTTAGCGTATTTTACTAGTTCTATTATGACCAACATTCACCCTTACATTGTAACTCCGTTACTGCTTCTTCGGCTAAATTATTAGACTGTTGCGAAAGTAAAACCCATTATTAAACAAGTTATAGTAATGAAGTCGTGAATGAAAAAATATTTGGAAAGAGAGGAAAAGAATAAAAACAACCAATTGATTTTATTTAATTTACTTTAAATCGATGAATTTTTTAATAACAAAAAAAAAATTAAAACAAATTATATTATTAAATTTCTTTTGTTTGTTTATAATTTTATTACAAACAATTTTTCTTATTTTATTCATTGCGTTCATTAAAGTACCGCAACAACTTTAAAAAAATTCTTCAAGAAAAAGTGTTTATTTTCAATTGAATCTTATTTACGTTGTTATTTACAGCCGTTATTTCAACAAAAGGCTGTCGTAATTCACTTTGAATCATAAAAGGAAATCAATTTCTACTTAGATGCACTTCTAAAAGATTGTTTTGTGATATGCTTCTTCTACAGTATAGAAACTGCGGATGGTAAAATGGTCGGTGGTGATTGCAAAAGGAATTGATGCGAGAACCAAATCGAGTAAATTTCTGCGACCCCTGAGGCAGTCTCGATGCTGGAAGTTACAACAACCTCCTTCGTGTAACGCCTTTGCAGTCGGACCGAGAAATCGCTTCTAGAGTAATATCCAAGGAAACCATTCGCGCTGTAATATTCATTTCCTGCATTCAACGAAAAATTTCACGAAGTGTATTCCCGTGGAGATGCGGTTTTCAACGAATTTAAAAGAGAGATACATGACATAGAGTAGGTGGTGTAATCAATACGCGTGAAAAGAGAAGCAACGTGCCGAATTTTAATAGAATCGTAACTTAACGCCACCGCACCTTGAGTTATTATTCAATCACAGCTATTTGAGGATCATTTCAAGGAAAGGTTAAAATTGTACAGCGGTTGTGTAGCAATTTCTAAGAGAACGCGATCAATATCCGAATAAATATAACACACATTTGCAGTTTGAAATGTAAATTCGGATTCAATCCCTAAGGGGACTTTGTTCAAACATTACATAGCACAGCTTATACAAGCTTATTAGTACTGGACGTGATTAAATGAGCTTTATCGATTGCTGGTGTATGCTGTATGAACTTTGTTGTTTTCATAACATAAGCTATTTCAATATATTTTCGATATTAATTATACGTAAACTTTTTATAAATAATTATGATAAAAAGAAAAGCAGTTAAAAAACTGTACGCTTCCATTTAGAGACGCAACAGATAATGTAAGAGGTGTGTAGTACCTGTTGCCACGTCCACTCGTTTTTATGTCGTTCATCAGATGACGGCAAACGTAATACCGCACCTCTTTATTGCACGTTTATTGCAAAGCGAAGATTAAAAAAACAGAATAAGAACGGCTCGGGTTTATAGCGCCCGATGAAAAGCCGCACCACGATGCGGTTTATCGCGAACGAAGGGGCTACATTTTAACACGAAACGATAATGAGTTTAAAGACACCATCAGTTTTATTGTTATACTTCCCAAGAAAAAAAGTTGTATAATTCTTCGAGGAAGCCGTAAAATTACGTTATCAGGATATATATTACAACAAAATGATCCACACAATTTCAAAAAAGTATAATGTAAATTTGTACTTTGATATTAACCTTTCGATATAAATTACCACAATTAACGAAGCTAAAAAAGCTTAGAAAAAAAAGAAAACATTGCATTGTCCTTGCTATTACTTGGTGAAACAAAAAACAACTGCAACGTCAAAATTCCGCAAATACCACATGATATAGTTATCGTAGAAATATTAGTAAGTATTATTAACAAGTAAATTAACATCATTTAACAAAGAAAGGAGACATAAATAAACACTCTTGTTAATACGTGTTAAAATCATCATTCGTTCTTTAAAATCTGCTTATGAGAAACTATAAAATTAGTATTCTGTTAATAGCTGTTTAATTTTGCGGAAATGTTTAAGTAAAAACAAATTGATGTAAAGCGAGACCTAATTTCAGGAAATCATCAAGTTTAATTGTAGGAGTTGCGATATTTCGGTTTAGCACACGAGTCCAGAGGTCAGATCGATACGGTCATTTCACAAACTATTTCACATTAACTATTTATAGTGAGCAACTAAAATGCAACTTAACTTTGAGATAATTATCTTCATAATTACCAACAAGTTTGTTAATAAGTTGAAATAGTTCTAATTATAGACTATAACTAGCAAATATTTGATAAAGTTTTAGATGTACCTATATATATCATGTAATATTTTCTTAGGTATTAGTTTGGTTAGTTTTAAGTTTAATAAATTCAACACGAATATTTATTGCTTTATTCAGATAGTCTGTAATGTATTTATAAGCGTTTTATGAACTTATTCCATAATTTTGCCGCACACTGTATAAAAGTATTTAAATGTTAGCGAAGACAGTGATATATCTATGTTTATATAGAAATATAGAAGAAAACTAAAAGTTCGGAAAACGATAAAAATTACAAATATGTCTGAATGTGAAATGGCTGAAATATTTGTTGGAGAGAACTCCAACTTGCTCCGTACTGATTAAGAGCGACGCCGATGTAGACGGAATGCTCTGCAAATTGCCAAAATGTCTTCTATTGTTTATTCTGCTAAGATGAACACGAGCTTTAAAGTTGTGGCTTTAACTGAGATCTGTTTCACACGGCAGAAGTTCTTTCCAACAATTGTGACGAGCATAAAATTT
This sequence comes from Onthophagus taurus, assembly GCF_036711975.1. Lineage (NCBI taxonomy): Eukaryota > Metazoa > Arthropoda > Insecta > Coleoptera > Scarabaeidae > Onthophagus > Onthophagus taurus. The sequence continues at coordinate 15,358,631 of NC_091967.1, read as the reverse complement.
TTATTTGATTATCATACCTAAATAGGATGGAAGTGACGTGAAGGAATTGTGATTGGTTTTTCGGGATGAATGCAGGACAAGTGAACACTTTTCTATTATATAAGAAAATAGCAGTGTATTTAACCATCACATCAGAATATACATATTAAATCTATTACATTTGATTTAGAATATTAACGAAATGGTAGAGCAATATGGCTGATATCGATAGATTTCTTGAGGTGTTTACGTTCAAAATCTCCCATAAAATATAGAATTGATATAGCCAATATCCGATTTGTTTCAATATTTAACAAAGCGCTTAATCATCATCGATATAGATAACGAGGAAATATTTTAAAACAAAATATTCTAGCAATTTCAAAATAATGTATCCATGGAATATAAAATAATTGCTCGTTCAAGATAAACTACCTTCCAGATAATTAAATACGTGGTATACGGTATTTGTACAATCAATTTTATTTCAACTCAATCCCACCATGATCGTAAAATGAGCAAATATTCAAACATCATTAATTTTTATAGGGTTGTAATCCAAAATCTATCTCCCGCTGTAATAATTTAATGTTATGGAAAATCCGAATTAGATTAACATCGTAATAAAAATGTTTTAAATCCCCGAAACAAAATTATCTATTTCAGTTATTTGGATAAATATTTATTGTTTAAATAACTAATTAGTAATCATGTCCGCTAAATGTTCTAAACTGTAGATTTTGTGTAAACAAAAATGTGATTGTTTACATTATTTTTTCAGTAACCTCGTTTTTTATTAAGACAATTCATATTAAATTATATTAATATTTTTTTATTATATTAATATTTAATATTATTTTTGTTTAATATCATCCACTTCACATCTAACAGTAATGGGATCTAAAGAGTTGAAAATCGGTGTAGTTTCCAGCTCGCTAAGCCATAACATATAAAAAAGAATTCTCTCCTATCTTTCCGAACACATTTAGGAGAAAGATTTATAGCTTGCACGGATTACAACTCCAAACACGTAAATTGAAGCTCCAAGCTAACCACGACCAAAAGAAAACAGACGTCTGAATGGTCTACTGATACCGAAAAAAACCCTTTCTAGACTTCTTTTTCAATATTTTTTTTAAGATACAAAAGTACATAGAATACCCGACACCATATGAAGAAAAGAAATTCTGCTTGGCACTCTTCCTAGATATCCCACAAACCTTTTTTAAAGTTTGGTACAAAGGCTTAATACGCAAACAAAACCAAATACTTCGAAGAGATTTTAACATCACCTCTGAGACACTCTTCAGAGTTGAACAAAAAGATGGACTTGAAAGAGATAAAAGTAGCTTTGCCATGTACTGGGTCCTTCCTTGTATCGTAACATATCATAGTTGGAGAGGACTACGTTTGCTGATGACACTGCACTAGTTACAGTAGAGAAAGATCCGGAGATATCCACTGGAATACCAGAAACAGCTAGCATCAGACTTATGCCTTAGGTATTTGCATTGCAATACCTGGACACCAAACATAGATTTCACATCCACTATAACGTAGAGGCTCTTCAACTGCTTTTAAAAGGTTAAACAAAACTTAGTGGTAGAGTCTAGAGTAAAATCCTTAAAGAATTTTTTCAGCAACTCATAAAGCAATTGATTACTAAGAGGAGTGTTTGAATGTAAAGAAACTTATACTAATTTTTAATATTGGATATAACAGTCATATGACAATAAAGTTAACTAAATAAACAATAATTCAGATATATTTGAAGAAGGTAAAGATGGTGAATAAACCGAGATCAGTAATGAAAACCAACGGATGCAATTATTTAAAAATTCTATAGACTATCATAAAGTCGTGGAAAAAGGGTTATTAACCGAATAAATTTAATTCGAGACAAACAATGGAAAGCGTGCAAACAACTAAGAGAGAAAAATGTTACATAAATAAATAGTAAAAAGAGTAAAAAAAGAAGCAAACCGCACCCGTAATAGTAATAAAAATAAACGAAAGCAATGACTTCAAAAGTATAGGAAAATGTAGCCTTGTTGTTTATTGAAAAATAATGTTTATGAAACCATAAAATTACATAATTAATCACTTAAAATTTCAACGGTAAATTATCTTAAGCAAAAATATGTCCAAAATTTTTAATACACATATACATCAACATTAATTTGTAAACCCGTATATGTAATAAACTTATTTGAATCTAACTGTATCATTTGTTATAAAACACTAAAACATGTTTTTTTATTACCTCAGGAAGTTAGATAACTAAATGACTACTACAAAAAGATGATACAGTTAAAACAAAATTTAACGGTCATTAAATTTTCATTAATACCATGACGTTCTTTGCGCAAAACGACTTAAGAGTACAGCAAAAATTACCGCTTATTTAGAGTGATCTAAGCGACAATCAGTACAATGACTCCATTGACCCATGGTAACATGGCAACAATTTTTTAATTTGCTTTAACCTTGCAGCGTTATGCGGGATCGTCGTGTCGTGTGATCACCAGTGACGTTTCATATAACGTCCTCTTATTAATGAGATGTAAACAGGTGATGTGCTGATTTAATAATATGTTTAGATTCTCAAGAAATCAAATTACTTCTAAGAATTGTTTTTTTCTTACCGAACATTAGCTAACGTGTGTCTCCGATTCCTTAAATATCGATTATGGTATCGTTGAAGATCACCAATAGATCCTTGTTCTGCTTGCATTTTTCCGGCTGCAACAGCAGGAGGACCCGCACTGGATCCTTCACTGGAAGTGGTGCTCGTCGCCGATCTAGTACGTTGGCTTTTTCTGGTGGTTTTTATTGAAAGTGTAGGTGAAGGAGATTGAACATTCCTTCGTTTCTTATAGCTAATTCGGGTTCCTAACGGTTGGAGTTCAGAGGGTTCCTCAAAGATTGTTTCGTCTTGGTATTCAGCGTCCTCCTCGACGATATCTTGAAGATGGGGAGAGGGCTGTCTTGCCCTGGGTAGGCTGTCTAAAGCTGGGGAAAGTTGTGGGGAAGGAGGGGCCTTGCCTTCGGCCGGCCCGCACCAAGGCAAGCAACACTTCCAGACGCCCACCAGCGTGAAGCTTTCTTGTGTCTCTCAACGCGATAAACAATAATAACACCACCAACAAGAATCACCAATAAACAAAGACAAACTCAACATCATCATCATCGTCATCTCAACCTGTTGCGAGTTGCACGACGAAGTTGTTTATTATCGCTTGTTATTGATTGTCAAACACATGGATGGTTTCCCAGTAATCTACACCGAGCGGCCTGGTTTGATGAAATTGATAACGCGACAGATACGAACTGTTTCCCGATTTTCAAACGCACGTGGGAAAGGATTCAACGGAGTGGAGAGAGAGGAGGAGGAGGGGATAAACGACTCCTACGACGGCGCTAACGTCGTCGGCGTCCACAACCGCACAAATTTTATTTTTTACAACATGCCGGCATAATGTTACCCGATTTCACAATGAAGCATCGGTTTCCTTATAGAAATACACAATTCGTCGACACCATTATGCATTTTCAAATAACATTCGAATCCGAGGTCGGACGCACAATTACCAATCAACCGTAGTAGTTTACCGACGTCGTCGACGCAGTTATTTCTACCGTACCGCCGGTTTTATTCTTCAATCCTCGCAAATCATTTCGGGAGGAGAGGAGGGGAGGGGAAAACAAAAAAATATTTGAAAAAAACAAGTGAACCGGACGTGGTACGCTCACATCCTCCGCACGGTAACGTGTACACGTTCAGCGTTAGCAGCGGATCGCGCGCTGACCTGCACAGCTCCAATTTGGTACTAAGCCTCACCACCGGTGGCGTTGCCGTCTCCCCTCCAACGGCGCCGAACTTCGAGGGATGTTTACCCGCGACGTCTGGTATATTGCACAGACGCCCGAAGCACGACGTCGACGCCGAGGTACTATTTATTGCGGATCACTCAGTACAAAAAACTTATAGTTGGTTGGAGGCCGAAGGTAACGAAACGCTTGGCTGACGCCGATTAGTTGTGGGAAAGAGTAAAAACCACAGTTGGGGATCTTTAACTATCCGATTAAGATCAATGGGAATTTTCAATCAGTGATTCTTTAAGAACTTAAAGTACAACTAACACTACAATCGCAATGAAGGATTATTCTACGTTAAGTAACTTTCTTTCCAATTTCATTTCAATAAAATATTTTCAATTAATAAAAAGTAGAATCCATAATATAACGGACCTCGGATAATTAACTTTTAAGTCATACTATTAATATTACCTATTTAGGCCTATTTTTACCACCTCTAGTTAAAGTGGTTGTTAATCTACCTACCGGATAACGTTCATCTAGAGCAGCGTTTTTTAAACTTTTTGATGAGTGGAACCCTTTTAATGACCAGATTTATCGTGGAAATCATTCAATAATTGTAATTATTTTAAATAATATTTGTTTGCTTCAAAAAGTACTTTCAAAATTAATACAAAAGTTAATAAAGCAACGTTTAATGGGAAGAGTGGCGCTGATTTGTATTACCGCAGATATACTTAATATTAGGCTTTATGGATGAAAATTGAATTCTCATGTCAGGTTCGGCGTCAAGTTTGTTGCGATATTTATTTTTTGTCGACACATAAGCTGAGAATCCCATTTCACACATATATGTAGTACCAAATGGTAAAAGTACCAACACGCCCTTTTGCGACAATTGAGGATATTCATCTTTCACACTGCACCAAAATTGCACTAACGGAATTGATTTGAATTTTTCTTGCAACGATGAATGAGATGTCATTTCAATCAAAGTTTCATACTTTTTTGACGACATGGTTGAAGGTCGTGTATTGATAATGAATGGATTTTTAATCCACAGTTCTTGTTGATATTTAATCTGCCTGTCATTCGGAAAATATTCATTAAAAGCTTCACTCAAACCTTTCTCAAACCTTTCTTTTTAGGTATTGAAAAACTTCTTCAATAAAGATATTATTTCCCTATTTCAATCTTTTCCTCTTCCAAAAAGTCTTTTATAGTTGGGAAGCTATCATATTCATTGGAGCGCACACAAATTATCCAAAATTCTATTTTTTTCTTCAAAGCAAGACATACATTTACCTTTTTGCTCTGAAGTGTTAAATTAAGATTATTGATCTTCGTAAAAATGTCGCTTTAACATGCAATTTTAAGCAGCCAATTTTTGATAAAAATTGGATAATAATCGATCTTTCAATTCGAAATTATGTTCTAAACAAGCACGTACTTCGTCCCTTAGTTTAAACAAAACTGGTTAGTATCTTTCCTCGTGACAACCATCTGACTTCAGTATGTACAGAAGAGATATTGAATAAACGATTATTTAGAGGCCGAGATTTTATGAAGTTAATGATTTTGACCACCTCATCGAGAGCCTTCTTATAACTGGGGGATAATTTCTTTGCAGCAAGTGCCTACCTATAAAGCATACAGTGACTGCTAGAACAGTTTTTGGCGATATTTTTAATAAGCTGTACAGCCCCATTAATTGCGCCACTTATGGTTTTTGCTCTATCTGTACAGACATCGATGCAGTTGTGTCATGGTATTTCATTGTGTTCAAGAAAAGAATTTAGGAGACTAAATATTTCTAGTCCAGTAGTATGTGTTGGTAGATATTTGCATAAGAGAAGATCCTCTGATATTGCGTTTTCATGCTGGTACCTAACGATGACAATTAATATTGCGAGTCCAGCTACATCGGTAGATTCGTCCATTTGTAATGCAAATTTGCATGATTTCAGGCGAAAAGTAAGTTCATTCTTTATATTGGTTGCTAAATATCTGATGCGCTGAGTTATCGTGTCATTCGTCACACTTTCGCTTGAAAAATTCAACATTTTTTTCTTTAAGGTCCCCATGAACAGATTCCAAGTGTCGACGCATCTTAACTGGAGCCATAGAGCTATTTGGAAGAACTTTGTTGCATATAACGCACTGTGGATTAGCATTACTATTCATAAATCCTAAGGATATATAACTTTCATCATACCTCCTTTGTTTTTTAGTAACTATTTTGGATTCAACACTTGTAGAAGCATTTATAACTGGCTTATTTTCTTTTGGGGCGATTTGGTTTGTATCGGCGTTATTGTTTTCATCACTATGTTTTTTAAAACAGCTAGACGTTGAAGCTGATGTTACGTAGAAAATATCAAGTACGATTCACGGAACCCTTGAGTGTTTTCCATGGAACCCCAGGGTTTCGCTGATCTAGAAGATAACCCCAAAACGACTTTTACCATTTCGAATTATCAAGAGGATAGGCTAACTACTAGTTAGAGTAAATATCTAGGGGCCTTAATACATCAGTTTATTTAAATATAAATGTTAACGCTCAAAACTAGAAATAACACTAGACCTAGAACTAGAAACATTCGGGTTTAGCCGTCTTAAGAAACGAACGGCTAAACTCAATTAAGGTCTTTATTTCATATTTTTTCCCTTGAGTCTCAAACTATCAAGATTACAAGACACGAAGAGAATAAATTAAGCATTTGCTTTGCTAATTCAAAATGTGAAATAGTAGTTACGTGACGTCACGAACGGGCCTTCGATCTGTGCACCTGCTCCCAGGATGTAGCAGTCCTCTTAGATTCTACCGTCCTTGGTATAAATACAAAGCCAGATAGACTGAACTTGTGTGAATTAAAATTATTCATTCAAGTTCAGTTTAAAGTGCAAATTAAAAATTTTTCTTTTTGCTATAACGGACATTCCCTTCCTAGAATTAATTCGTTATATAGAACTTTTACTGTATATATTCCCACCTTTAATATATAATCTAACATTATCTTAAAGTTACGAACCCATTCAATTAATTGACATGTCACTTCAGATACTCGATTTAATGGATGACACTCGATGGATAGTCGCCATGATAAATAGCTGATGTATATGGCTACAGAATAATGAGCATCACCATAAACTAGGAATGAACAATTTGCGAGATATTATCGCTTAAAATCTAGGATGACATTGATAAATTTGATACATAAAAGGGTACGATGGATGGTGGCGGAATTGACCAATAAAATTCCGGAGATATAAACGTCTTTCTAGCATATTTTATCCTTACATTAAACCTCTAGATGGCTAAAGGAATTTTTAATTATAAAATTGGTGGGGATTTTTATCAGTTTATGAAAAAAAACCACCAAGATAACGGCAAAATGAAAAACTTAATTATTGCTTTTAGTTTCGAACAATTTATTTGCAAAACAAAAACCCATACTATACTAATACCAAACATGTATACTAATGAGAAATAACGACATCGCTAAACGCAATTAAATTTAAAAGGGGAAACGTACAAGGGCATTTTTTTTTTAAATTTTTATGAAGTTTTTGAACGTTAAATTTGGATTTGATTTCGTAGGAATTCGTAATCAGATTCAATCTTGTCGTAGACTATCAACCTCTCAACAGAACCTCTCAACGGTTTCAACATAAACCGCAATTCGATAAGCTCATCGAAGGATCAATGCAGGAATACCGAAGTTATTTGCAACGATTTAATCCATCCAGCTGATCCTCTATTAAGCCCTGTGGGCGGGCGGTTTCTCCAGAGAATTCGACGGCGTATCAGACTACATTCCAAGCTTACGTAGCTGACAGCAGCTACAAAATAAATTATCGCGTTAATTTAACGGGAAAATTGGCGGCTAGTGTATACTCGTTAAGCCTTCTTTCGCTGTACATTACGTTAATAGCATCGAGCAAATTCCATTAGCATGTTTTGGGGAAGGTTTTGACACCGCACTTATGAAAATTGTAATATTCAGTTAATAATTAATTTAATTAAACCGTTTGATGTGGTTCGTGTGTATGGCGATGAAACCTAATAGTATACGGACCATAATGTGCACTTATAAGATATTGTACCATAACTATACAAAAGTAGGTTTTAATTAACTCCTATTCAATATTCGAAAAATATCAATTAAATGTATAGACATGTTTCGACAGTGGATGGATGAAAAACATCTTATCACTACTATAGTAAGTAACGAAATGATTTATGTTTTTATAAAGATTTATTCGAACTTTAATACGGCCCTTATTCTTCAATTGATCACAAATATATAGATATATGCAGGTGTTATATAGATAGTGCACAGATATCTATTTGTCAGTTTTCAATAACCTCGAAATTTGTATTCGTATTTCTCATTCCTCTTCTGAATACAGAATGGGACTATTTATTTTATAGTTCAATAGATTTTCCATTGTATCCTGTTTCATTTCTGAATATATCAAAGAATAAAAAATATATAATCCTTCCTCCGAGATTACTTCTGCAATGCTGCTCCACTTCGGCAGTACACTTTTATAAACATAGAAATAGGTCAAAATATTACTCAGGTTTTTCAGAAAATACTTTTATAACGTTTTGTATCTTAGTTGAGCTAAAATTTAAAAATTGGGATCTTTGCAGCTGAACATTTTATTGTGTATTATATTACTGTTGAAATTTAATGCTTGAGATTTATCTACATCTCATATTATAGGGCCATAAAAATTACATATAAAACACATATATTTCAACTCTATCACGATAGCATTAGTTTTATGATCCTAAAACTATAATATTTTTCATATCACATTATTATATCAGAAAAACAAATAAATTATTCAATCAAAAGTTTAAGTAATAAGGGATAGATTTTTATGGATTTCTCCTCTTTACTTTACTTGAAGGGAGTTACGATCTATATATTTTTCCATAATTTTCATGAGTACTTAAATCGCTGGAAATTACCACCCAATAATATAAGCCTTGATCTAAATGCCATAGACGTGTTCAGTAAGGACGTTTAAAACCCAACAGCAACAAAATCAAGAGATGACTTTAAGAAGCTACTCAGCATAATATCCTTATAACAGTATCTGTAGGCAAAATTTAACCATTAACTCTAAGGTCAGGGCGATCTTATCTCACAAACATATTACTACAGTTTGGACTCAGCAAGGGGTGAGAGTATTGATGTTGGGCGACCACTACCTGACAGGTATGAAAAGTTCAGTGGGTATGGAACATTGGTTATCATAGCGGTTAGAAATACACTACAAACGTATTGGTGGTAAAAAATTGATGAAGGCAGAGAAGAAAGTAGATTTAGTTTAATTCAAATTGATCAGGAAATAAAAAGACCTAGTTTGCTTAGGTAGGAATGCTAAAAAAAATAAGAGAAAAAATTTTTACCCGATAGAAAGAGGGAAGTAGATACCTCATTATATGGTTTTAAAAAGAGATATCATCATATATACCCAAAAAGCAAAAACTCTTCATACAAATGTTCAGCAACCCATACATTATGATCAAAACAGACGAGAAATATTTATCTAGACAATAAGGTATTTTTGAAAGCGTTTCTACAATTGAAGGATCGTCTGATAACCTAACCAGGATTTTAAGAAGAGTAGTTGGGTAACCCAAATCTTGACTAAACTCGATTCCAACTCTATTTTCCAAAATGTCTACTTCGAAGATTTTCTTATGGTTCCATCTCGAGGATTACCCGACGACGCACACAGGCGAATTTTTTAAAAATCTCGGCCAAAATTGGAAAAATTTAAGGAATAAGATTGAAAATGCAATTATTGCTATTTGATTAAGTAAACCCCAAGGTGCCTTGAAACACCTTATTTATAATTATTGTAACAATTGCCGCCAAAATATTTTAGTTGATTGTTTAGTAAACAGTTATCACCTAGAAAAAACGTCGGTAAAAATTGGGGTTTTTAATTAATTTTTTCCTTTACACTTTTTTTATATATTTTGAAAATCTATCATAGAACCTATTGCTGGCGGTAAGTAGAATTGTATAATATACAGAAAGCAACAATTCGGTTATTAGTATTTTTGTAATGTTGTTTGATTACATCATATCTTGAAATTCAGAAAATAATTTATTTTACGATATTTAGATGGGCAAAAAATAAATTGTTTAACATTGTTCAAAAGTAATATTGTATACGTGTTGTAGTATAAGGCCTACTATTGTAGATTTTACTAGAAATTCTTGCGGTATTTTGCAGTTTTACCTTAAAATAAATTTTTAATATAGTGTGTGTATAAAATTCCGAAAAAAATCATAATTCTGCTATGTGCTGTTTGTTTTGGGAGCGCATTTGCAATTAGAAAATAAAGATAAAGGGACACTTTTTCACTATTAAATTGAAAATTACAATTTATTTTCTGAAACACTAATTAATTTTAGTATGAGATGTTAGCGTTCTAAAGTTAATAATTTTCTAGAAAGAACTTAAAAAATTGAATTGACACACTAAGTTTTCGGTAAAATATTAAAAGTTGTTATTGTGTCTATTCAATTTATTATTTGCAAGATTTTTTCCTTGAAAATTATTAACCATACGTCTTATACAGACTGGTCCGTTACTAATGGGACACAGAGCAACAGTGAATTCCTTACATTAAATTATTACGATTTAACCCAATATATCTTAGTCCACTTGTTAATAATAACGAAGATACAGATGGGTAAAGTTTATACTTTATTTTCATTTTTCTTTAATAATTTTCACTGTCAATTAGCATTAATACTCTAGTATTAATGCCAATACTCTAGTATTAATGCCAATTGACGGTGTTAGTCTAGTGTTTCACGAAATAAAATCATTTTCAACGCCAACTAATATTTACTGAGCATAATTAAATTTTGCAAAGTGCCTTTAAACAGTGATTATCTTGGAAACGGAGAACTTTAGAGTAGCTTGGTAGGTATACCAAATTTATGTAAAAATGTCTGAGAAACTGTTTCAAGTTGTGTGAGTTGCAAAAATTTTAACGGTGAAAAGGATATGTCTACTTTAAAGGAGTTTTTTAAGGCAGGCAGTGCCATCGGAAAGATAAATCAAAACTAATACCAAATTATTATTTATCGTCTTAAAAAATGGTAATGTACCAATTTTCATGGTCACAATGCAAGAGAAAACGAAATATTTAAAGAAAAGCGAAAATAAAGTATTAACTTTAATCATCAGTATTTTCGTTATTATTAACAATTGGACTAACATAAATTGGATTAAATCGTAACAATTTAATGTAAGGAATTCACTGTTCCTCTGTGTCCCAGTAGTAACGGACCACCCTATGTATAAAAGTATGGGTAGGTACAATTAAATAAAATCGCAGTATATCATAAAATACTTCATCCTTGTTAATTGTATAGATATTTTTTAATTTCCACCAATTTTTAAGTAAAAAATTGACAAAAATATCTTTTTGGCCAAGATTTTTAACTAATTCGCTTCTGTGCGACGCAAGGTAATCCTCGAATAACAGCGAAATTGTGTTCATTTCGGAGCAGACCAAAAGGTCATGGTGTTCTGTAGTGTCAATTGATGGCCAACGTCGATATTAACAAGTACTGATAATCATGAAATAACCACAGTTATTTCATAAAGGGCGATTGAGAATTAATTACAGAATTTCATAACGTTGCGGGTTCCACCATTAACACAATTGAACGCCAACTTGATCTAGTCACGAAGGCGGTGATATTTCGTTCATCAAATATTCAGCGGTGAAAAAGAAACAATATACATGTTAAGTGAGGCCGACCCTACAGACTGCGTGCACTACCGGCATCGAGGAGTGATTTTCTGCATCTTGGACAAGCGATGTTTATGACTTTTCCCCACTTTTGATGGGGTAATCAGTTGTCATGTTGTTCGAACTACGAAAACCTCCCGTAACATTTTAAACATTATTGATTTAATTAGATGTTGAATCTATATTCTGTCCGAGTAAAGATGTTAATGACAGGACGCCTACTAATTTTGAAATAATTGTTTTCTTACACGAACCAGTTGCAGAAAGCATAGAAAATTATTTAAAACCTGACGGTTTTACACTATGTGTGATACAGTCTAAAATGCATCAAGTTGCTAAAAGATAAGAAATCAGAAATTATTATTAGATTTGATAATAAAGTAAAAATCCATAAATAACAAATAATTTTGTTTATAAAATGATTAATCAGTCTCTGTTGGTTAAGAAATAAACACAAGAAGGAATTAATTGAATATATACAATTTTTATATTTAATTAAACGTGGGTTTGGACGTGACGTGTCGATTAAAGCTAATTCAGCATACTTTTGTATACCTATAGGGAATGTAAATTAAAAAATCTTGGTAATACTTGAGGGCGTGACATGCAACAATGTGGGTGCGTTTTCAAATACATGTCTAAAAGCAGTAAAATAAAATAAATAAAAATTAAACGTACTATTTAATAATATAAAAACATAAAACGTTTGAAAGGTGTAGTAAGATTTGGGAGTGGATGACATCCAAGTCATGTCAGGAAAATTAACCTGCAGATGTAGAATATTTCCCGTACATTTCGAGTAACTAGTTTCGTCTTTACGACATTTAATAAAGTCGACATATATAGTAACGCGACTAATATGTCATTATAGTAGTGGTTGAATGTTTGCTTTTGGCCGATTAATACACAATATGATGGATGTGCCGGACGTGTCACCTCCAAGAATTGATTAAGACTGATATAAACAATGCCTGTCACGATTTCAGTTTGTTTAATCTCGATAAAGATTTGAAGAGAAATATTTAAATAATTACTGTTTATCTATGTAAAACAAACTTCTTTAAGAGTTTGTTTAAGTGACAAATGAATCCTCCTTTGTGCATAAAGCGAATGCGGCGACAAGATGGTAAACACTACGGTTAAATATTTACGACTGCGCTAACGGAGGAAATGCAACGGGATGGAATAGTGAGCGGGATTCTCTGTTCTTAAGTGCATGTCTTTTTTAGCGCCACCACAAAAACATCAGTAATTGCAACGAAGTGTTTCGTTAGCAGCGAAATTAGCACTATAGGAAAATGCGATGCCCAGTTTGGCCTCAATGTTGTGTTATTTTCGTCAAACGACGGTTGTTTCGAATCGCACGTACTGACAAATTACTCTTTGGCTTCGACCGCGTTTGTCAACCGTGCGATCCTACGAACTATAAAGCCATATGCAGACTTGAGCCCGTCATACCTGCAACCGTATTGGCTTTCCCGACATATCCATATACTGGCAATTACGGTCTACTTATACGTGTGGGTATTCTAAAAGGATTTTAACTCGCAGATTTATTTTTATAGTGGCAAAAACAACTTTGGTAAATAAAGTGGTTTGTACGAGATCAGCATAAAATTTTGTTTCATTTAATTAAAAAAATTTAGCTGTAGTTTGTTTGAAAAACTTTCTAAGGATTTAATAAAATTATTTTAATAGTATTTTAATTAAACGTGTACAAAGTTAACATTTCGCGTTCATCGATCCATAATCCCATTGTTCACGTTTTTACTTTACTCTTGTGTGTAAAACATCAAGTAACTAAATATTAAAATCGATTCGTTAACACAGCAAATGAAAAGGTGGTTTCAACGTAAATATTTAAAAAATGACGTTCATAATTTCCTAGTGTTATAAAATATGTGAAGTTAAAAATGCGATATTATTTTTGGAAATAATCACTTGTACAGATAACACACATAGTGTGCAATCATAACGTAAAATATGCATTCTAAAGCGTAAATGTCCGCGTTGCATAATTTATTGCCACAAAATGCATTTAAACTACATAGTCGTTCTATGTGTTTTCACATAGGTAATACCAAATCAATACAAAGTTAATATGGAGCCGTTAAATTTATGTTCACAAACTATGGAAAACAAGTCGACGGAGCAATAAAAAATCTTGGTTATTTTTCCAAGATAATCCATTAAACCCCGGCTTCACGAATCTTTATGTTGGCAAACATCACTTCTTTCTTATTCCTTAAAGTGGTTACCTCGTCTGACTATGCAATCGGTTTTATATTCCACCTCGCTTGGTTTAATGGAAATATGTGTGACATTAGAGGGGTGGAGAATCGATTTTATTCTTGTGAGGGTTCAAGGACAACATAAATTTTATTCAGGTTTTTAAGATTTCGCATAAATCATAAAAAGACATTTTTATACAAATACATAACATAAAATTAAAAAAATTACTTCAAAATTTCAAATGTAAATTATATTGATACAAAACAAGTAGGTTACACAAATTAGCACTTTCTGTTATTATGCATCGGCATTAAACTAATAACCATAAATAATATAATAATGCAGCTAGCTTGCGTTATCACATGGTAGGTGATGGCAGTTTGAACCCTCCGGGAGCGTTCCAGTCAATTACTTCAAACATTAATTAATGTAAACAAAAATAAAACAATAAATTCAGTAAAACCTTAATAAAACTTCGTTAGAATGGACTTTTACAAAATATTTTCAAGTCATACTATTAATATCATCTGTTTAATACATCAGTATATTTAAATATAAATGTGTGAAGACGCACGGCTGGCTAAACCCGAATATTTGAACTGGAAACGTTCAGGTTTAGCGCACGTCTCTTAAGACGGCTAAACCCGAATGTTTCAAGTTCTAGGTCTAGTGTTAGTTTTAATGCTAGTGTTAGTTCTTGTCATAGTTATTATTTAGCGTTAGATCATTGTACAGTTTTCATTGAACAAAAACTTGATTAAAAATTATATGCAAATTAAATTTTTTTCATATAACAGACTTTTGGCTATGATGGACACTCTCTTCTCCATATTAACCCCTTATATCGAGATTTTACTGTACTTGTATATATTTATTTTGTAGAACTAAAAGAATTAATATGACTTTTGAAACACTTATGATTATTTTGTTTTTTCATTAGTTATTTCATTACCTCCGTTCAATAAAACCACTCATCAGCTGGGTTATTATAAAAATACCTCAACTATATTTTGCGAATTCGTCTGGAAAATATTTGAGAGTACTAAACGTTAACACTGCGAGCCAACGCTCAACAAGTTTAATTGGAATGCACTTCATAACTTCGCCCTCGGCAATTTTTCATTAACGCTTAAATTTGAGCAGAAATTAAACCTATCTTATGATTGCACCTGAGTAAAATTTACGCGAATCGTTTGAAATGCGCAACTAAAAATTTCATAAATCTATGTATAAGAAACGAAAAAGTAAAATCTGTGGTGTTAGCCAAGTTGAAAATGCTTTTTATTTTTCTGTTGGAAAATGTTAAGTAATTTCACACCGGTCCACGTTACTACCCGTTTCAGTATTAAACTTTTATGTAGGTGGCCATAAGATAGGAAGGTCTGGATCAACTCTGTACATATTTTCGGACACGGTGGGTACAGAAAACCCCTCGTGATCAATATGGAGTCAGAACGAGACGTGCGCGGGCATCATGGACGCTCTCTATCCATTTCTCTCCACCTTCTAAGCGTCCTCCTTCCGCTGAAGGAGCCGCGTTTTTGCTCTCTCTTTGAGTTTCCAGTCGCCGCCTATCAAAAGACCCGATGTCGGTTCTAACCATAGTATCTGAGCAAGTGTGTAGGTTATTAATACCTATGGATAGGGCACCACAACTTGACACGTCGTTCACCCCGAGTAACGTTCGTTTCGAGGTACCTTTATTTCTGGGAAAATCGCTTTAGCGAAACGTTCCATCCGAATCGAGAATGCGAAACTTTCAAGGTTAAGTCGATCGTAAAGACTAATATTAAAATTTATGGACAAAGTTATTTTGAAACTCATAAATGGTTCGCTTTCATCACGCTAATGACTATCAACTTTACTCTCAATTTTTTTCATTTATACAATACCCACATTTATCTCATTCATTTTAAATTAGATGTGTAATTTAATAATAATGCAGTTTATTTTACGACTGTTGCAGCAATACAGTTCTTGTTACTGTCAATATCTTAGCAATTTTAGGGTAGATTAAACTCTAACACGTATATAGCACATTAAACTTTATAACGTAGTATCGTCATAAAATATTATTAAATTTTCAGATCTTGATAGTCATAGAAAAGTTTTATTATAAGTGGTATCACTTTATTTTATCTTGAACTTCCTAGACTTCAAGGAGCAGAACTAAAACCCAACACATAAACACAATCACTATCTAAAGAGAGTGTACCTATTATAATTATGTGTACACTAAATTTTTATAGCTTTGAATTCTGGTAAAGGGAGGAAGAGAATTTTTCTTTGTAACCGCACTCGACAAACCCTCGTGGGATTTAATCCGGTGCGGAAATACGGAACGACTCTAGCAGCAGGTTAACCTCAGATTCTTTTGAATACGAAAATGCCGGTTATATTATTAGCATTTTCACGTTACGAAAGAAGCGTGAGCGATATTTTAAATTAAATGGACGTTAATGTTCGCTATGTTTCCGCACTCAATTTAATTTTAAACGCAAGACTAATTTTATCTTTCTCAATGTAATACAAATAAAAATCAATAAAAATAAATTCAATTCATTAATTTGTAAATATCCGTACAATTACAATTCCATTTGTCTCATCATGCTTTTGCTACACAAATGATAGTTTTGCGGTATTGAAAACGTTGTATCGGATATGACGTTTATGTTTTCCTAGAACAAATACCGTGGCCAAAGCAAAGCATAGTGACTGATGATGGTATCGTAGGTCGCCATTCTCTACCAGGACCATTGTCGGTGTTGCTAACTTGCGGAGCTCGATTGTGCGGAACAGTTTCGTATTGCACACCCTTAAACAAGGCTCTATTTATCCTGACATAATGGGAACTAACAGACTGACAGACAAAGTTGTTAAAGTCGAGAAAACCAACAGCTGGCTGACGCAAATCAAGGAGAATAGGACTAACGAAGCGTTTCATAAAAAAGAATATAAAATAATATTTCAAGTTGTGTAATAAAAATAATTGTGGTTATCTAGATCAAAACTGGATAGTTGGCTCTCTCAAATTTAAATTAAATTAATTATAAAACGCTCATTTACATTTAACATGAATGCAATCGGTATAAATCTAGAACGAATTAGTTTTAGATTCAATATTCTTTTTTTAATATTGTGTTCCGCGAGTTCTATTCAGAAAATTTCTATCAATTTTCAATTCCCTTCTATTTCATCACATTGAAATCGAAATAGATATTAGAGAAGCACTTTTATTTTGTGCATCCCATGTTGAGGATAAAATCTGTAGATCTACAGATAATAGGTCCGCTATATGGTATGTGAAATGGAATCCATTCACATACCATATAGCAATAAAATATACAAAATATTTTATTGCAATGGTTATATTTCATACATAATTTATTTCTTATTACACATTTATAGTCATATTAATCTAAAATTGTAACTGTGCAACGGCGCACAAAAATGCGAGGTCATCTGCTTATTATATGTAGCAATGAATATTATATGGCCGATGCAGAAACAACACTCGTAAACTCTATGACACTCATACCCAATATCTCCTAAGTATTTGAAAATATTTTTGTGACTTTTAGCACAAGACTTTTATACATCGCTTTTCATTTGCAATGTTTACTTATATAAATATATGAGATTGACCCTTTACCACTTGACGAAGTGGTAGTCATATGCAGTATAAGTCTTTTCCTAACCATATAACTTCCATTATTGTTAGTACTCGATGTTTACTAATGAACATGTTGGGAAAAACTTTGAAAGGGAAACAATTACTATAAAACGCTCGCTTGCTTATTATAGCATAGCTGTTTATGAAAAAAGAACTTTTGGGCAAAGACTGAAAAGCAGTAAAAGGAGCTTATATTAAACTAATTAATCATCCTAAATAAGGAAAAATTGTGGATGAAGATTAAAAAAAAATCTACCCCATTTCAATTATAAGAAAGATGGGGAGCTCTACAAATTCCGAGAATAAACGTTTAATCGGATTTTCGCGATGTTATATTTAATTGGATGATGATAGCAAAGCGGAAGATATAAATTGGGTTTAACTAAATATATGTTGAAAATTATAATTATTTTGTTTCTATACAAGAACGCTTAGGTGTCAATTTAAAAATTAATTTTGAGAATTATTGGACGACTACATCAAATAATTACGAAGTCAAAAATTAATGGTAAAATTAATTTTCAGTAATTAATTAATCAACCTTCTCTTGTCAAGTACATTAAACAAACCAAATGAACAATTCCGTGGATTCGAGGCAGTCAACAACTAGTTTGCTGTTAACATAAGTTATACTTGGAATTTAATTAACCATTAACAAACACCAGGCGAATACTACTCAAACTCATTGTACTGCTACATAATATGCAATTGCTTTCCGTCTCTTTTAACTTTAAAGGTTTAACGTATACATTCACGTTATCTATCGTTAAAAAGAAAACGAATTTTCTATTTGCTACGGTACAATGGCTTCAATAGACACAAAAAAGCGTAAAAAAATGTTGCGCTTCCATCTTTTGTACACCTTGAAATAAATTCGAAAAGACCGTTGAAATATTGTTTGGTCGACGAAAGTATCCCTCGAGATTCCCTTCATGCGATGCACTAAAAGCTTGTAAAGCCGGGGTTGTTTAGATTTAAAACTTGAAAGGGGAGTGTGTGATGTTCTTTCGTGTATCTCAACATTATCGGATTAGTGTTCCCATCTAATGAAAAAGAAAAACATTCTTGTTTTATAGTTAATTTCAACGTTTTAATTTAAATTTTGGAGATTATCAATATTGGAAGGTCGACTATTGATTTGTGGCTCGATGGGTGAACACGCACGGGGATGGTTGAAGATTAATTAAGATACGCCGTGTTTCGAATGACAGATCCATTAATCATTGGTGCGTTTCGCGATGTTTACATTATTGGTAGATTATCATCTATGATGTCATGAATGTATGCATGATTTAATTCGAATAATGTAGTAAAAGGAAAAATAGTAAAGTAAATAGCTTATCATATCTACTTGTAGATGAAACCAAGTAGTGGTTGGTTAGGAAATAGCGCAACAGGCTGTTCAGATCGATAACATAGGTTTGAAATTAGGGTATGTTCCGTGGAGTACTTCGAAACTATCGCACAAATTTAAAATGTTAAGTTAATTAAGGGTGAGTAAAGACGAAAACTTACTCTTATTAGATCCATTTTGCGTCAATATTAAAATTGATTCAAAACTTTACTGAATGTAGCAATAAAAATTCCAATCTACTGAAACGTTTCTTGATCACTTAACGCAATGATTTTGATCATGTGTAAAGTTACAAATTACTTAAATATTTTTGCAGTTGGAGAAATTCGGCAGTCATTAAAACATATTTTCATGCAAATGCCGTTTGCCTTCTACGAATTTGCATTTATTCTTTGCATCAAACTTTGGAGTTCTCGTAGCACAGCTTTAATATGTATAAAACTAATTAGCGTCAAAGCTAGTTATGTAAATGAAAAGTTTTGAACCCCTTCATAATTTGTAGAGTGTTGTAATAAAATATTCAAATATACATCTATAAAAGATTTACTTTTTAATGAAATGAGTTAACTCAACAGGTTAAGCATGCCTAATTCCATCAAAGCAGAATTTTCTTAATTTCCGAAGATGAGAAGACTGAGGAAGTAGGTCGAAAGTAAATTAGACAGAAGAACTCCGTATATTTAAGTCGATTATATTATCCGAGGAGCCGGCTGTGCATAATGAAAGCAACCTACTATACCACCGAGGAACATTTCTGGCCAAGACAAAAACTGAACTCAACCGCCTTGCATACGACAGCATAAAAGAAGCTAACGCATTTTAAAAGGCATCCCACTAACCGTATTTGTAGATGTCGGATTTTACTGAAGGAGCGTCGTCTTTCCAGTGGAACGCCACGGTTTGGTTGGAAAATCGATAACGCAATTAAGGAAAACCTGTTGTCCGTTTCAACGAAGCATGCACGCTATCGAATCTGAATAAATAAATGAGCGTGACGTTCGTTATCGAAGCGAGCTCCGAAGAATTTTGAATTAACAATTCGATCAAATCAATAGTCTAAATTGAACCTCAGATACAGATTGCTTACAGAAAAATTAAAACATTTTGCTTAAACAAGTTCAATTATAAGTAAATAAAGTCTGATAATATAAGAATTGGAATGTTTCTGACAGTCCCTCCAAGTATTTACATTCGATGAATTTACTACTATGGAAATGACACTTCATGCACAGACACGCTTGAAAATTCAAATCCTCGATGGCGCATATTAATAAGATTTTATTGATGAATATCCTATCTCGAAGTTTCCATTTTATAACTGTTGACCACCGTTAAAATTTTATTACAGTTTAAAAATGGCAAAATTATACCGGAAATTGTAAGAAAACACGTAAATTTGGGAAAAACACAAACATTAACATTCCTTTTTAAACGAATTTAAAAGAAAATTATTTTGATACATGAAACGGTGATGTAGAGTGACGCAGAGTTTTTGGCTCAGAAAAGCACGAATTATTGCTTCGTGATTACCCTGAAATTCTTTCCCGCTCAAAATATGTAGGTGTCGGCGTAAATTTAAATTTTCTCATGAAAAGAAGGAAATATAGATCGAAGAAGTATTTCGTAAGCGTTTTTTTTTTGAGGTTGGTCATTAAAATTCATAGAAATTTAGATTAATTTTCAAGGCTTTTATTACAGGGGTGGTAAAATATTTATTAACGCCCGTACCGATCGACCGTGACGTCAATACCGCTTAAAAGAAAAATACGGGAAACTAGTTCCTCGCCATCTCTCGTCTGAAGGATGAACTAAAGGAAAATTTACCGTGGAAAATTGTGACATCGATATTTTTGCGCAAAATCCGACTTGAGGTTCAGTTCTCTGCTCTTACTTTCTACTGTTACTACATAGATGGCAGCTCATTAAAATAGTCATAATTTACCATTCTTTGATATAAAATAAATTAACGTGGTGATGATAATCGTATTTACTAATATAACAATAGATTTAATCGTTTCATTGTGATACAAAATAATTTGTTCAAACACAAAAATATATGAGATTATAGTGAATAGATTTAATACAAATAAAAGCATTCTTTTCATATTTTATTTCTATGACCATAAGATTTTTAACGCAGAAACATTTCTAGAATGATTTCCCTTTATATTAAATCTTCGCGTTATTGAATATTGCAAATATTTTTAGATTATGCATAAATTGTGTGCAAACATAACAGCTTTATTTAAAATAAATTGAGTTCTTTTGTCATTTATAAATAACCGTTTAAACTTATTTTCCTGAAGAAAATCGAGGTGTTTTCTGAACGGGAAAAGTTTTGTTTGTTATCGATTAGACCCAAACTTTCAACCGGAATGTTAACTGCTACGAGATTAGGGATGGTGCTGACTTAGCGTAAACGAAAAGGGTTAGGTTTTTATGTTTTTATAGATAAAAACACAATTTTACATCATCTAAGAACATTAACACTTATCCACTAAACATTTGGAAAAGGATAATGCATCGTAAATAGTTATGATAGGCTTGAGAAGAACGACTTTTGCGAAAAGTACATTAAGAATCAGTCTCGGAGAAATATATTATCTCCATAATCTCCTACTCTAATATTAAGAGATTTTCACTTTCGTATAATTCCATGGCAGCATAATAATAATAGGGACTTATTAGAATTTTGTCACCTCGCTTAGACGTTAAAATTTTCATCGTCAAAGAAAAAAAAAGAAAGAAACGAGTCTTACTCTCATAACTTGTAACACCTCACACCCGTATAATTAGCATTTCCAAACAGAAGATGTTGCCGATACGATTGCAACTGAATAAATCGAACGTAATGATCTTGTACCACATTTGTTCTTTTTCTCTAGAATATACTTAGTTTATATAATATTTGGAGATTTTTGATATTATCTATGTATTAATGGAAGATAACATTATTAAAAAATCAAGTATGTATAAGTACGAACTTCCTAAACTTCTCTTAAATAATTGGGACTTAATAACAAAACATATTTAACAGCTTGTTACGATCAATAAAAGATGCTGTAGTACGTGGCATGACCATATGTAGGTATATCTGGAGCACGTTCACACAAATTTTTCAGTTGTGTACACAATTTCGTGAAGTTGCATACAAATGAAGAGGTTAAAAAAACATTTTTTATTTAGATAGAGTTCAGTATAAAAAATGTTTCTTTCTTCTTTGATATCACCAACCGACTTTTACGATTGATACGTGAGCAATTATGAAAAAGCGTCAATGTGTTATCTCTACAATCGTACACTGAGTCTTGTTAATCATTTCTCACAACAACAATGTTTCTGATAATAATTTGAATAAATATATAATAATAATAATAATATATATAATTTAGATCTTTTTACCATTTCTTTTATTTTCATGTTGTAACATCCTTTCGTTTTCAGTTCAGGAAATAAAAGAACTGGAAGAGGACATAAAAAAAGTACTTGATTATTTGAGACATAAAAATGTAAGGATTATTTGATGACCGTCTGCCCAAATAATATGAGGTCAAGAAGGTATTTTGTGAAGCCGGTTAGTTCTACGAAAATTCGATCATCCGTATGTGATAAATACGGATGGACAAATTAAAGTTTTTATGTACTTAAAATTTGTACCTATCTTTTCTAGATTATTAGAAAAGTATTTGAGATGTTATTGGAAAAACGATTCCGTTCATATCAATAATAATAAATTAGTATTAATCTTGATTCAGACGCATTTAGCAGAAAATTTTGTTGATAATGTGACTGAATGACGTTCTCTTTTGTATGATGTTACTGCGAGACCCGCATACAGCAGGTTGTTATTTATTTATATGATATTTAATCGCTGAAAGTTCCGTGTGTCTTTCTGTCCACTCAACAATCATCATACAGTCATCATATCAACATTCATACAGTTCCACAGTTTTTAATGAGATATGAAGTAGTGAGATTAACATAATCTGATTTCTTCGACTACACGTTACTATGAATCTCCTAACAATCAGAACGAGAGATGAAACATTTATTTAGTTGATTGTGCAATATTTATTTTCATTTCTTGCTACTTTATATTTTATTGCACAACTCATTATGCAACATTTGATTTGCACAAATGAGTACCACACACTTCTAGTTTTACATATTCTCAATAATATTGAGATTTATTTATACCTTTTTTCCACTTTAGCAACCTTACCCTTCTTTAATCCTTCAAAAATGCAAAGTCAAAAAAAATGTACTTTCCACTTACACTACAAAAAGTCTTTTGAATTTGATTGATGCTCTCGACTGAAGATTAAAATTGCTGACGTCATTACTATGATGTGGTAAGTGGTAAGTAACCGAGAACAAACGATAAGGGTCGGACTAAGGTCGATATTAAAGGTACAAACTACATGCGTCGTCGCCTTGCTTTATTGATTGTTAACGCGCGACCGAAAGAATATACGATTGCGTGTTTCCGTCTTGATTGTACTTCGACGAAATAATGCCACACAAAGTACTAGTTAGAACAACAATTTTTATTCGGCAATACACGAATCGTAATCACTTCGAAAAATCTCGTAATTGTGTCATAAAATGAATTCGTTCTATATTAAATTTCTGAACGTTACGTTTCGCATTTTATATCGGGCAAATAATTGCTTAATCAATACCTCCAATTTGGCATCTTTTTGTGAGATTTTATTTGAGGTAGTTGATTCATACGTTGAAATATGTTCGATTTTGCTATTTTGTAATTGTCCATGTGATATGATACTGTGGTACTGTGTCTGAGTAAACGTTGTACGTTGGTTAACGAAAATTTATGGATATCGGAAACGGTATCATGAGCGACATTCTCGATACGAGCAACGGAAGCAGCATTATTGCAGATAAAATGGTGAATTTATTAACATTTCAACTGATTTATAAATAGAAATAAACAATTACCTCTTTTAAATCGATAAGAATAAAAAAAATTGCTTTTTTTTAATACTTTGTAATTTGTTATGATACAGCTGCCATCATAAAATCTCTGACGCAATTTAACCTATTTTTAGCACAATAGTTGTACAGATCTAAGTTGTAAACTTTAAAATGCTTCAATTTCAAGACGTAAATCAGGTTAACGGTATTACGTAGTTTCCTTCAAGCGAAGTGTTAAAACGAAGGTATTAAGAAAAACTTTTCTAGATTAAATAAGTTAACACGACCCAAACTGCTTATTGATTAAATCCCGATCCAATTTTTACCATAGCCGTGGAATCAATAACGTAAACCACAAGTTTTGCGAGAATTCCATCAAATGCCATAAGGCTATAAACCCACAAGGGGTTTATAGTAAACCATCGATAGCATAAGCGATTCAGCAAGTACTGCTTGTTACGGTTAACATTAAACAACTACGAACATGACATAGATGACAGACGAATTTTAACCACACGATATATTTTATGTGTTTACTCATTCATATCCATTGGGACCTTAGAAAATTAATTGAAACATTTTAATTTAATTCAAGGTGTAGCTTTAGATAAACAAAATTTATTCTATAAGATAACTACATAAAATGGATATTTATTGCCTTGGGGGAGAAATAACGGATCGAAACGCAAGTTATGTATATGTATGCTTTGTTTATATATGATCTATTTTTTTAACCAAACCTATTCTTATTGAAGATATCAAGATATCATGAAGATTGGATGTTTTAATAATAAATTTAGAAGCAAATTTTTCACTTTTCTTTAGTTTTCAGGGTTGTTGAAATGCTGAAGTCAATTAAAGTAAGTTCGTAAAGGGTTTAGAATTTTAATTAAGCTTGTATACAAATCCCATGAAAGCAAAAAATCGATAGCCTAGGAAAATCAAGCGTTAGAGTGTGCATCAAAAGTTTAATTAACCCACGAGATTGCGTAAAATTGTTGTTGTCTGTATCTTTTACAGCCAGTAAGATTGCAATCGTTCATAAAATCTAAACTAAATCGTTTACTTCCTACCTGAATAAACGACCCTACGTTTTAATATGTACATATATTAAAAATGTAACCTAATAAATTTTCACTGCAGTTATTACATGTTTATTAAAGTTTACAACGTTTATGAAACATTTCAAAATTTTCATTAAACAGTAAGCTAAATTAAAAAAAAATGATTAACTTTAATAATTAACATAGCTAAAATGTACCTCTATGTAATAGACTTTGATGAAGGTAGCATGGATTACATAGAGGATGCAATTTACCGGAAAATCATTAACAGATAGAACTTGATAGAAGGTTAATTCCGTTTCGATATAACCCCTTCTGAAATTACCTCTATTAAGTATTGATCTTGCTTAATATGTAAACTAATGGCCTCTTTTTGGTTCTAATATAATTACAGTTTTAACCAAATATGGTAAGTAAGTAGATTGTTAATCAGTATTATAGCTTGAAATAACTCCTATACTACTATATCACCAGAGTTTAGAAAGGATGAAGGATATATGTTTATAAAGTAGTGTTGAAACACGTGCACGTGAGTATACCAACTACAAATCTTCTGGGATTATATAAAATGTATGTAACAGAATCGGTGCACTATATTCTTGTATAATGCAACCGAATATCGTATTTCAAAATATCATCTTTCTACAGGTTCATCACATTGAATTTTATCGATGATGATGATAATATCTCGAAAATAGTCTCGACATTCTTTCATTTTTATTACAAGTTATTATTTTCTATCAATTTAACTGTCTAGTATTTGATTAAATTCCCAGAAATTTATGGCTACCGCTAATATAGCAGTTTTCAGGTGAAATTTATAATGCTTGGCAAGTTCCTATTTGTGAGGAACAAACATTATATTACTAATTGTAAGTTATCGCAACAATATTTAAACGAAAATGCAATAATATAGACCTACACCGAACATTTTGTGTGAAAACAATGTGTGATTCTTTATTATGAGTATCATGAAATATTTATTACTATCTGTAAAACCCGGACATTTTCGCGAAATTTCTGAAGGTTAATTAGTTTTGTTTTTATATCGATGTTGATTAGATAGAACTTATCATAAAGCTCGTAAAACAAATTTTTGTCCAATTAAATTATTTCTGAAATTAATTAAAAAAATTCAAACTTTTCCTTCCAGCAGTTAAACAATAGATTAGAAGTTACTTAAAGGTAAGTATCTCACACAGAGATCATGACTATGTGTTTATGTATGTCGTAATGTATGTTCGTAATTGTTGTTGATGTTTTACTCAGAAAAGTCAAACGATGCAACATTCACTGCATACATAGAAAAAATCAAAATGGAAACAAATATTACCAAAAAAAATATATAGAACCGTGCAAATTTAAATTAGAAGTGAATAGCTACATGATAGAACAACACTTATTTGGGCGTAACCATATCGTTTTATGGAGAACTTAAGAAGAACGTGAATAGCCAGGGCAACAAGTCAGCTAGAATAGGGAGCACTAAGAATAACCATCCGGAGAAACAACTGCATATCTACCAAAACCAAAGTAAGGATATACAAAGCCTACATCAGGATGTATACTGCGGAAAAGCGGACAGACACAGTGAAAACCAAAAAGATGGTGCATATCAACGAAATGGTGATTTTGAGAGAAATCACGGGAAAACCACTATGGGATCAGAGAACAAGAAAGGAAATTCTAGAGGGATGCGAGGTTGAAAATGTGATGGGGAAGAATCAGTTTGCGGATACATATAACCATATTAATTGGAAACTCACAAGGGAAGTTCAGCTAACTATGTGAAAACTCAGTGGTACATAACTCAGGTATTCATCAAATAAAACATCAAGATAGCAAAAAGTGTTAGATATCTAAAAAGATAATGAAAGAACTAAAAAATGAATTCTGTAACTGAATTAAGTAACTAAAGGAGCATTAAAATTTTCCTAGGAGTATAAATGCAGTTAAGGCGGAATAGTATTTCTCATCAAATTTCAAATCAAAAAACTACTGCTTGCATTATCTTTCATTGACTCCAAAGCCATAAAATCATTTTTCATTTATTCTCGAAATGGCAAATATGAATATGATTTTTGACACGAATTTGATTTAACTAAATATAGATGAATCGTATTCAACTAATAATTGAGCACTAATCTAATAATTCACACCAAGTTTAATCTCATTTTAAACTACAGCAAGTATGAATGGGGAAATCATGATGATTTCATTGAAATGGACATTTGAATGGTGGACGAGGGTTGAATTGGTATTCTGACACATTGTTAGTGTCTTTCAATGTGAAAACGTAGATATGGTAAATGATTTGCAAATAGAGAGAAAAAAAAGAAATGTAAAATAGGGTATTTTTAGTATTAATAAAGATGTACTTATCTTGTCATAAGTTATTAGATTTTTTTTATAAGCAGGAAATTATAGTGCAAGGTTTCTATACAAATTCTTGCATAAATTTCCATACTTTTCTACACCCACCTTTTGCGTCGCCGTTTACGTTTTATCGGTTAAATATGCGGAAGAAACGCAATAACTTTGTAAATTAAAATATTTAAATGAACCGCGATAAAAGTCGATTCAACTGTAAATCAACAATAGAAGTATTTTGAATACATTAATATCTTATAGGTCTTCTATTGTTCATTAAATAAGAAAACATTAACTTTTTTTTAATTTACTTTCGTACAATATAAATGTGTTCTCTAAGTGGTTAATGGACACCAACGTCCCGAAGCTATCTCAACTTTAGTGTCGACAATGGAGTCAGGCGTTCGTCGATAATCGTGATTCAATTCAATTGAGGGAGCTGAGGAAAAGGGCAGCCGATTGGTCGCTATCGAAGTATGGCAAGTAAGTCATATCACGTGCCATTATCAGGACTACGTCGTTCATCTTCCTTTCACCTAAATCAATAACAAAGGTAGCCATCTGAAACATTAACCTTTATCTTTCTCTTAATAGCCAAAAAAATTCAATAAAAGGAAACAAAATAAAATTGAAAACATTTCAATTTTACTTTTTCAAAGAAAATTATACTTCCAATTGTAACATCAATCGATGTAAAAATTAAAGCTCTGTAGTGCGAGAAAAATCATCCATGTGATTGCAAATGTGATTTGGAATTTACATGGATAGAAAACTATACGAATAAATTGGTAAAGAAATTAAATGACTTAAATTTGTATAAATACCGATGTAAATAAGGTATTTTGATTTGGTAGTGATACATCTAGTCGAAAAACTTGTAAGGTTAAAGTACTAATTTGAATTATAGTGTTGATTATTTTAGCTAATTTATATTGATTAATCTTCATTATAGCTTCAAATGTATTGAGTGTACAATATAAAACAGAAATAAAATATGTCTGTTCCTATGTTTAAAGTACTTTTTTTTTCAAGGTGTTTTTTTCCTACAAGCCATCATAAAATATAAAAAACAGTTGAGGGATGAAAATCTTTACTCAAGTGGCAACGCCCGAGGTCGGAGAATAGTCCAGGGAATACTTTCCCTTTTGTGACGTGACGGGGTCGTATTATTTGCAGTTGTATAGAGTAGGGTCGTAAAATACTGTTTTTCAAAGAACAAAAGTTTAAGGAGAGAAGCTTTATAGTCAAAACACATACGTCTCGCCGAGCTATCATTTCAGTTTTAGATTGCATAAACCGTGATTGTTCACTAACACCTTTCAATAATAAACGACAAGCAAAATCACAACCTTTGTTTGTGTATTGATTGCAATACCGGCGATAGGCGAGATAGGATTCGTGTTCACAATTTTGTTCGATACAACATCCCTTACGGCGTTATAGCCTTTATGTTCGATTAAATACACGTGTTGAAACGACAGAAATTTCTATAGAATCACAAACTACCATTAATCAATACCCCTAATTTACAAGTCATATAAATATAAATGAATTAATTCATTTGGTGTTTTAAAAGTACTGAAAAGAATTGATAGTAGAATTTCCTTTTGGATTCTTCTTCCTTTGTGTATCGTTTTCCTTAAAATCTTTCTCTCGGAAACCCGGAAACCAGGAGATTCGAATTTTATAAAAGAACTTCGAATCTCTGATACAGTGCCCGCTGTCAACAGCGACCTTGCGAATATCCTGGTCCCTCGTCTCCACGCTGGTATTTTCGTGTAACCTTATTTTTTTGTAAAGGCAGAAATTCAAATCAACCTTTGTATTTTTTTCCATCTCTCGAATCTCGTGTATAAATACCGAAAATTTCTTATTCCACTCAGTTACCAGATAGACTCTTATCCGATTGAGTTTTCTTCCCCTTCTATATAAAATGTTGAGATTGGTAAGGATTTATTACTTATTTTTTCATTAAAATTTAAATTTTAATCAGATTATTAAAATAAAATTAAATATTCTGTGCGAAATTTAACAAATGTTCTTCCCTACTTCATCAAACACATCAAATATTTACTCGAGAAAAAAATCTTGAAAATTTAAATTCCCCATTCTCTCACTTTTAATATCAGCATAATTCGCAACGTTATTAAAAAAAAAATGAATATCTAATATAGGTGTTATTGACGGCTTTTGTCGTTGTTGCTTTTGGAGAAAGTCCAAATATTCGCATTCTTTATCAAAGACAAGAAATTGATCCAAATCATAGTTACAATTGGGCGTAAGTAAAAATAGTTAATTTAGATCAATCATTGATTTCAAAATGATTATAAAAATTTTTGTTTTAAGTTACGAAACTGAACATGGAATTAAAGCTAACGAAGAAGGTTCTTTGTATACAGTAGCAAATTCTCAAACTGATGTAGAAATCTTAAAAGCAGAAGGAGCTTATAGTTACACATCTCCAGAAGGAAAAGAAGTTCAAATCACTTACGTTGCCGATGAAAATGGATTTCAACCAGAAGGTGATGTCATTCCAAAAGTTCCAGAGTATATCTTAAGAGCATTAGAATATCAACGTACTCATTAATATTGTTTTTATATATGTAATGTTTAACATAGTTTTAAGATTGTTATAAACTTTAAACCAATATAATTTTTCTTTGTTAAATAATTGTAGTTACATATCTTGGTTTGCTAGAAAGTTCCATGTAAACGAGGAAAATTCATGCTGCTAATACTAATGAACTCTATAAACCATTATCGTAGACATTGATCACTTTACAATGGAGCTTCATTTTAGGGCAACCAAATTGGTGTATAATAAATTACAATTAATAACTTATACACCCTTAGGAAAGTTATAGAATCATCTAGAGATATTTAGAAATTCGCTACGTAAATTGCTCTTCAAACTGTAATAACTATTGATCAAGAGATAACTCGTAACAGAAGGAAAATGCGTCGGTATATTATGGACTGCTATTCCACGAAGTTAAAGATACATTATACTCGGAAAATGAGTGTTGTTTTGCAGTGATTTCAGGGATATGTTTTCTTATAAATAACGTCACTTCTCTCGTTTATATTATTAAAACAATTTTAATTATGAAACAATATTTTTTACAAATTTTAACATTCCTACACAACAAAACAACACACAAATCGAACTACTGACCACTTCTGTCAACAATCCTCCACTACGTTCTGGACATGCTTCAATATTGTGGGGGTTATTGAGGTATTTAGGATACCTCTCAACATTGTCCCGGACAATTGTCTATAACATCCTTGTCACACATCAATAAAATATCGAACATCCGTCAATATCGTCTCCGATATTCGTCGATATCATTCCACACATCTCTCAATATTATCGCAGACATCACTCACCCGGTCATCCTACAATATGATCTACATCGCCCCTTTACATCATCCAAAAATTTGTTTAACATTGTATCTGACAACCTTCAACATCGTCCTGAACATCCCTCAAAGTCGTAAATGGCGCACCTCAACATTATTCTAGACACTCCTCAACATGGTCTCTAACAACTCTCGACATTACCTCAAAAATCCCTCTACATCGTCCCTCGTACCCCTTACAACATCATCACGTATATTTTTCTATATCATTGCGGTCCAAAGACACTCCTCAATATTGTATTATATATCCCTTAACATTGTCCTTATGTCAGTAATCATACAAAATCAATAATTTCGTTTAATGCATTTATTTTTCCACCTCTTTAATTATATGACCAACACAATTTTTCCAAAACAAAAATTTTGATAAAATCATAAGTTCTGCAGTAATATCAGCTCTCACTCCTATCTATTTGGGATTCATAATCTTTCCGGTATCCTTACATTCTTTAATAGCACGGCAAACTGTTAATTTTTCAACCGCTACAAATAAAGCAATGTTATTTAATTAGATATTATTTTTAAAACATTTGTCTTACCAGCATCTTCGACAATTTTATCGATATGGCTAATTTATTGGTTATTATTGTTTTATATCTATTGGTTATGGATAGGACGAGATATGGACGGACGTGGTGAAGCCGGGGACTGAGAACAAACTGAGAGAAAATGAATGCAATGATGCAGATTAGGTTAGGCAGAATCATAAATGGTGACACGGAGGATGACATAGAGGTGCTCTTGAAATTCGTATATGTTGTAATGGAGCTAACAGGAGATTGCAGCCAAACTGGGGAAATACGAAGTAGAACCAGCAGTACGTCAGTAACTCAGTAACTACCAAGCAGCATAGACATATTCAAGAGGATGATTCTGAGAAGGATTTTAGGCCCAATATATGGAAATAATGTATAGAGAATAAGATATAATCAGAAACTACACAGCTACTATAAGGAGCCAATGCTTTCACATGATCCTCAGGATCTATTAATTTCATCTATATAAATCTATATTATATCATTTTTTCTCTTTGGTGGCAATATGATAGCAGATTAGAAATGCCTATGTGTTATCTTTATGGATTGCCTGAATAATATACATACATCAGAATAAATTATTGCAGTTAATATCTAAAAAAATCAGAACCACACGTTTTACTGAATCAATTGCACCTTTATAAAGCTAAAATGCATGCTATGCTTTATGAGTGAATTATAAAATAAATTTGTGAATAGTTAAGTTCAGACAACTTTCATTATTCATTTGATTAAATATCGATTTATAGTATTCCCATTTAGCTAACGTTCTATTATTGCATATTCCTTGTCACGCAACACTAGACCTTTGCGGTGTTTAATTCACGCAATTGAACAATGAGCACTTTTGATTAAAATAAAAATATATATCGTGAACAACGAAAATAAATTGGAAATATTTATAATGTCTTGTAGCCTATTTCTTTAAAGGTTAAAACAGAAGTTAGTTTTAAAAATTAATTTGGATCCATTGGTTGAATAATGGGAGTTGTACTAAATGTTAGGATAAATTTGATTAATGGCATTTTGATACATCAAATCAGTCTATATTATGATCTTCCGATACTCGTGATTCTACGAGATTTATCCCAAAAATCAGCATTACGTATAATTTCAATAGCATACGTGTAATTTTGAGAATATAGAAGGAAATCTAAAAATCATGACAATAAATTCCAAAACAAATCTGTACCATATTGACTACTCCACCATACTGACTCTATATTAATTGTTGATACCAGTATACATTGTGGGAATGTAATCTGAGGATACAGGTTTCATTTTAGATGGTACAACATTCATAACTTGTTCTAATTCCAGGGTACATGTAGCCTCGCGAAATCGATTTTTAGCCATTCAGGAAGTAATATTCTGTAATTGCTTTGATTTTGCTGTATCTGCTCGACTGGAAAAACGATTTACGTGTTATAATTGGATATAATACCATCTTATGCACCATATCTAGAAACCAATTACAACTCTTTATTTAATCAATATGCAGCAATTTCAATTGATATAAATTAAATAAATCTTGAAATTAAATCGTTGGTTATTTTCATTATTTAAATCTTTTTGCTCGTGGATTAATTAGTAAATGGATGTAACAGTTCAATAAACATATCGAAAATCCAAACTTGGCAGCGGATTGAAATATTGAGTTTACCCCAAATTGTCTTACTTAAATACACAGATTTAGTGATAGACTGACTGACTGATTAATGCAGAGGTCCCACTATCCAAATAGTCAGAATTACAGCCACGCTACAATTGAAAGCACATTCGGTAAATAGTCGCACACTTTCCGCTTCAGCTACCATTCTGAACTATTTGAATTATTCAAAGCGTGAAGTATTTGCGTGCGCCTAATCCAGCATAAAATCTGGTTCGAAACTTTTCGTAGTTCACGTACCACGTGTTTTAATGAAGGGTAATTAGCCCGCTATTTACATATATGAAGTGTTATTAAAAAGTTGAAGTTTATTTTAATTGGTTATTCTATAAATTGGCAATATTTAAAACGGTAGCGTTTCGAAAAAGAGGTGTTTTATTACCGTTTTGACGTTAACAATTTATGATGGATATCCTGTGACAGCAAATTGAGGCTTCTATATCTCCTATGTAATAAATAGGGTGATAATATTTTGGATTGATTTACAACTAGCAAATTAATATAGATAGCTTTATATAATAACTTCCTTTTAAAAAGTTTCTTTTTAGATTAAATATGTGTTCCATCCTTTAAAGTTATATAAACTAAATAAGTTACCTAACTAGGATTATACAAAAAACTTTTAGTTGGTGTATAAGGCACGTGGCATGATTTATTATTACATTTATAAACGTTACTCAATCATATAATATGATCTGACGCATCATAATGTTAAAAAGCTATTTTTCCCGATACTTTGTAAGAATGAGAGGCTATAAAAGCAATCTTCCCGGTGGGACCGAAAGGGAAATGTATTTCATGTTACTTGGCAGTAAACGAGCTTTGTGTTTCATTATTCTGTGACCTAAATCGGTGCCTTATGCAGTTGTCATGACAGAATAAGAACTGTCACGAGTCATAACGTGGTAGTAAATTAATCTAACTATTATTTATTTAGCGTTTCATATTATTATTATTACAAAAAAGAACTTATTTTCCACCACATTACTATTTTTATAAATAAATTGCACGTCGTTTACCAAAATCGATATAATTACGGTTAAAACTATTAATTTATTAAATCGTTTTGACCTATCTTAACCGTTTTCACACGCAAAAATAACCGAAGAAGTCTAAACCAATAAATTTTGATGTTATGACCATGTTTATAGGTAAGAAAACACGACTGAAATATAGATAAAGATAGACATGTTAAAACAACAGTTTACTTGTCAACGCTATTCTAACATTAACATTATCTAGTCCTTCTCCGTAATGTTTCTTTTACGATACCAATTCCGATCGATTATCCATTATCCGTTCTCATCACTAATATAAAAGCGTCAAGGAGACATCGACCCTAGGTATTACCAATAAAAGTGCAATTTCTACTTGTACACCCCACGGTTACTACGCAATTTATGCAGTACACAACCGTAATGGAAAATGGGGGGATTTGCTCCGAGTGACTCACATCCACTCACGCCCATTTACAATTCAAAATCTCCAGGGTTGTGAGAAATGTATACAGAATGGGATAATAGAGAATGATTAATAAACTAATCGATATACAAGCGCCGGTCACTATAAAGCGTAATTAGAACTTTGTCCAAAAAGGACTACGTCGAATATAAGCGATGAAATGCGGAGTTTGTCAAGTTGGGGATTTCTACGAAGGTTCTAAAAGCCAACTTAATTATATTTACCATTTGTTGACGTTACTGAAAGGGCGACAAAAGTGAAGAGGGCCTGAAGTTTAATAGCAAACCACTGAAACGTTGGCGAAAATATATCTGAAACAGTGAATTATTTAAAAAATAAAGTCAAAGTTTAAATTGAATCATAACAAAATAAACAATTACTTTTTTTGGTTCACCTAAATACTTCTGAGGTGACGTTTACATACTTTATTTCATAAAGAATTAAGAATAACACCATCATTGTTTAAATTTTAAAGTAGGATATGGCACAAAGCAGAAAAGGGGGGAAGTTTATGAGAAGGTAAACAAAATTTAAATTTGGAAACCGTTGTCTGCTTTGGTGGAACGAGATTCAAACGAAAATTGGATTTCGTTTACTTGAGAGATTTATAAAGAAACTTGTAAAATGTATCAACTCGCAGAACGCAGTTTTCTTTCCATCTAAGCGAATTTCAATTGTTTTCTTTGGGTTTCCACAAATCGTCTTCAACTTTCATACCATATTCGTATGTCAACTTTAATATATAACATATTTTTATTTTGTTTTAATAAAATTTATATTGACATTAAGTTTCATGACATTCAAGAATGTAACTTTACACTTAAACCATCTCGAATACTGGGATGTATTACGATGTTCTCAAATGCTTGAAGCTCAAGTTTCTTTCAAACTTAGTAGGAGCGTTGTAGAATAATAAACACGCGACAATGTAA
Source organism: Onthophagus taurus (assembly GCF_036711975.1). Classification (NCBI taxonomy): domain Eukaryota; kingdom Metazoa; phylum Arthropoda; class Insecta; order Coleoptera; family Scarabaeidae; genus Onthophagus; species Onthophagus taurus. The sequence continues at coordinate 15,323,383 of NC_091967.1, read as the reverse complement.
GAATGAAAATTATATTGGACAAGGAAAAGAATTCATCTGTTAACAATTTAAAATACCTCGATCGAAAACATGATCCACAAAGAATGTGAAGTGGAATTCTTGTTGTTGGTTGTTGGCGTCGATTTTTATGCATCAGAGAGCAAAACTGTAAAAGAGCAATATTGTTAAGAATAAAGTTTACTACAACTTTTATACTTTTCTTCAAAAGTGTTCCGAATCCCATGATGATTTTCACCAATTTGATTTTTTTTCGATATCTGAGGGGAAAAGTGTAAATACTATTGAGCAATATTGTACAGAATAAAGTTTGTTACAACTTTTATATTAAAATTTTGTTCTACACTTTCCGAATCTCATGCTTAGATTATCTAAGTTAATTTTTTCTTATTGTGGGCTACGATGTCATTGTAAGAGATGTACAAGCTTAAAGGGATAGAATGAAGATCAGGTATGTGATTTCGATAGAAGAAACTATGGCAAATCGAATGACATATAGATCTTGATAATCGAGTACATCGTTTACGAGTTATGACCACCTAAAAAGGGTAATTTTTCTGTTATTTTCGTGTACCTTCGCACCAAAAATAAATTAAATTAATTACAATTTCTTAATAACATCACCGTGTAACTACAATAGAGAGTGGAACAAAGAACGTAAAGAGAACAAACTTCGCTCAGCATCAGCTACTTAATGATAACAAATCACGTGCGTAAGTTAAATGACTTGGACCTTTTAACATTACAACCATAAATTTTATTGGTGGCAAAAAAAATTTAATCTAAATTAATCTAAAATTAAACAAAATTAAAATTAATGATATGAATTAAAGTTATAGTTGAGAATATTCTCCGTGTGTTGTTGATGTATACCATGACTCCTAATTATATAAATTACATAGAATACGTATTGGCAGGTATTGATCAAAAGTACATTGTACTCCTACATAGTATAATTTGACAGCGTATTATTCTGAGTTGTAATTAGATTATTTGAGTATTAAATTTCACAATGCACTCGGAAAATCCCCAAATGCGAATTAAATATATTTAGTTAAATTATTTCAAAACAAATTTAATCCATGATATAAATTAATTTATTTTTAATCTAATTAACCTGATCGTTACCATTTTCAGAATGGTTCTAAAACAAGCTGTAGAATTATTATTAGTTAAGACTCGTTAGAAATAACGTGGTATTACTCTCTGAAATAATTTATAATAGTTACAATACGCAAACTGCCGCTTGTATAGATAGATAATGAACGAGGTTAAATTCATTAACAGTACAAACCGGTAAGGGAACGCTTAAATAAGTTTGTTCAACTTGTTTAGTGCTGTTTATATTGCACACGTACATCGCAAATATTGTTGGTATAGCTGTTTGCCATTTCTCGCCGTATTGCTTCTAATAACTATCGTCGGTAAATAAGCTCGAGATATAATTAATATCCGAAACAATTCGTGGTGATGGATACACTAACATGTTAATAATTCTAGAAATAATATTTACTAATTACGTTATTTAATAACGACGATAGTAAACTTAATTACTAGAAAATTATGCGATTTACTTCAGTCATAATGGTATAAATATACTTTATTCATGAAGATGTTCCCAAAATCCGAGTAATTTAATAGAGACGATGCGTGTCATTTCTTCATCCGCCCCGTAGATATAATCTACGATATACATATGTATATGAATGTCATGGTACAGATAAAACTTTCATAACATTAAAAGTTGCTTATCAAAAGATAACACGCACCATGGTTTTAAAACTGTATTTAATTCCATTGGCAAGATGGGCAATTGATAAGTGGACGAATGCATGCAATCGTAAAAGGGCTTATTTATATTTAAAGTGTAAATTCGCTCGATATTGTTGTCTTGGTTGACAAATAGAGGGTTTAGAAACATATATGTAAACATAAAAGCAAAAAAGTAATGATATGGAGTTAAGGATGTTTATGTAGTGAATGTAAGTGTGTATAGCTTGTTATTATTAATCATGTATAAAAATATAAAATATAAAAATCGTTTAAAACTTAGCAAAAACTTATACTACCAGCAGATATTCATGATCATCATATTACAATTTATGTAAGTATACTTTGTCGTTTTCAGTCTGTATTTGAAGTCTTATTAGAGTTATAATTTAAAATACACAATATGCAGATATTATCTGCAACTTGTCTTCGATCTGGAGCTACACTCTCTAATCCCAAGTTTTGATTTTTAACATGCAATTTGTAATTTTTGGTCCCGCATGTGATTTGCACTTATGGTTGATGGAATATGGTATCTGTAATCTATGTTCTAGAAGATCATAGTTTGTAGTGCTGCAATTAGCAATTAACTATGGTCTTCAACCTGCTGTTGTCGATTGCAGCTTATGTTTATAGTTTGTTGTATGAAGCTTGTGACTATAATATACTGCCTTCAATCAGTAGCTATAAATCGTGATTAAAAATACTGCGAAGTTTTTTCATCTAACAAAAAATCAGCTATACTTTCAAAATTAATGCATTTTTTAATACATATTATGTTTATTTGAGTTACATACATGAAGTTTTTGTATATTTTAATACCATTAATAACATGTAATATTTTACATGAACTATTAAGAAAGAATAACTGTTGATATTGATTAACGTGGATACATCAATATGTCTATATGATTGATCCTATTAATTTCTAAAGAAAACATCATCAAAGGTACAGCCTAAAAGACGAAAATATACAACGAACGATTCAAATCTTAGAAAAATAAAAAAAAAAGAAACGCAATGCGCAAACTAATTGGAAAATTATAATCCACTGAGATGCAATAAAAAATGTATCGTGATATTTTATTTTCTACTCCTTTACAAATAGATTACTAAGCGATCGAATTAAAAATTAGCCAAAATATTTTCAAGAAAAACTCTAATATTAATAACATTATTTATACCGATATCTTAAATTTGAATTCAGGTAATGTAGAGTAACACAATTTGATCAAACAGTCCACTAATCATTCATTGAATATTACTTCACATTGATATCATTTTTTTATTAATGTTATCACTTTTTCTACAAAATTCGATATCCTTGTAAATGTCACCCCTAATATTTAATATAACACTCCTGGGATTATATGCTCTAACACAAAATCCTCTCTCATATCTGTTTCTCTGCCCACCTAGCTCCCCGTTTTAGGAGGATATAACCGATACAAACTTTTTATGTAGAAGCCACCAACCCAACCAAATAACGTCATTGATCGGAATCCTCGACGCTTATCTTCCAAATTATGGTCTTATTTAGGAGAACACATCCAGAATGTTAGATTTTCCCCTTTTTCGATTTTGTGGACTTATGCCAGTTGAGACTATAGATTCCAATTACGATTCCAACTCAAATGGGATTATGTATGCCACAACTAAGCATAGATATTAACATTATTAAAACATCTTGTTGAACTTTGTAGTCAAATTCCAACCTCTTGAGAATGCGATAACGCGTTTTATTTACAGTAACGTATATGTATCTGCGAATTATCGGTGAATCGATATTTTCAGCACAATAAAACGTTTACGATTATACGTAATTGGAGTAGAATCGAGAAGTTTTTTTATTTTGATAATTACATTAAAAAAAAGACCTGGATATATCATTTTATACCTGATGATGATTTGTAGCACCAACAGTTTCAGCTGGACGGCAATCATCGATCATTTCACCGTTTACTTTCGCTTCAACACTTCTAGTTTCATTAATCATTTTTAGGCCATTTCTACGTGGGGAGATACTAAGCTGTACCTCTAGTTTGGCTCAATATTAACTGAAAATGGAAAGCTATGCTTAAAGTGATAACGTATAATCGTAGGTAGTGAACAGTTATAATTATAAAGAGTGGTACAAAGCCCGAATTGATATCCGGTTTTAATTATCCGATTTAAAAGTAGAGATTCCTACAAAATTAGTTTCACCAACCAACTCATATCTACATAAATGTAATAATCTGTCAACTGTAGTCACTGAGTGCACATCACAATACTTTTAAAACAAAACTAACAAACTGTGATATAACTTTTATATGAAAAAAGTGGTTGGCTAACAATTTTGAACGTAGAAAGTAGTTCGTACAGAAATTTTATCTAAGTATCAACCAATGAAAAGCACCTTTATGCGAACCAGGACACCACTAAGAGCTTGAAAAGGCTTCTCATTACACCGAACACTCCTTTGCTTTAATACGGACTGGCAAGTGAAAAGAACACGTGGATAATAGAATACACTGGGTGCCTCATCATTACCACGTCAGAAAAACTAACAGGGAAAGTTTTAATAGTCTATATATGTTTGAAAGAAATTAATGATTGAAATGTTTTAATTTCGTTTAGGACACTAAATAAAAACCGGTTACATTGAAGTTTATATTGCAAAACGTTTTTCACCTTTAAAAATATTTCTCAATCTTATTTTTTTGCCATTTCACTCTATTACAACAGCGACGTGAAGAAAACTCATTTCTCCCCCAAAATATAACCGTTTAAAACCGATCATAAAATCGAAATCGCCCCTGATGTCGACGGAAACGATTGCCATTTTCGCTTGATTAAATAATCTCGTCATTTCAATTTCTTATGCTCATTTATCTCGAAAATGTCAGGATCTAATTAAGGCAATTAGGCTATAAAATACAAGTCCGATTTTATTATTTACATTTTCAAAGTTTCCGTGTAATTCAAATTCTCCGAACTCCTTAAATGGTTTGCGTATTGTCGAGACAAGGTCACGGACTTCCCGGTTGTTAAACTTTGAGGGTAGTTTCGTAATATTAAACAACTTGATCTAATGGATTACAATGAATTAATTTAATTTTACAAATAATATAATTAGATTTATTAAATAGAAGTTGATAATTGAATGATTTTAAGTTGTGGAGATTTGCAAAAAAGCTGGTGTTACGTTTATTTTTTTGTTGGGGAATAATTCACTGAGTTTATGGAAGTCGTATATCGTGTATTTTTATGCTTAGAGGTTGTTGCGCAATCTCTAAGTAATTGGTTAAACATACGCGAAAAAAATATTTACTCAGATTCGTATATCAACAAAATTTTTTAGTAAGTAAGAAGATAGTTCTTCTCTTATTACAAATATATAAAGCGATTAAGAAGTAAATGGGTTAAATTAAATTACATTTTATTAAAGTTTAAAATGGGCATCAAACTATTTGTTAACACTCAATGTCTGTCATCAACTTGTTTATGGAATGGTATCCTACCTTTGTGCAGCAACAGGGGCAACAGGCCATGATCTTCGAGATCTTAAGATTAAAGCAGTACGGATACCACTACTTTGCGAACCCATTTGAGGTGCAGAAGTTCTTTTTCGATTACGTCTTGCACCCCACAGGTGATTTCCCGGATGTGGACCTTGTTCAGAACAAGATCTTATTCCTCTACCCGCTAAAAGTTGATCTCGTTTTGAACGTTCCTGCTCCAGACGAGCAGCGATCTCCTGCTGCACTTCAAACATTGCCGACATCACTATTTAATTTTGTTGTGACATTATATTGTGCAATACTGTAAAATATTAAATACTTCACTATTCACAAATCGCGAAAAACAACTAAACGGGAACGATCAGATCCCGAGATCTCATAAAGACTTTCACTTTTAATCCTGATTAATCAAGACTCGATTTGTGTCTGTTATCGCCGAAAGGAATTAAGTAACGAACAGGAAAAAAATTAAGGACCGGTTCAACGGCGAAGCAACTTTTTCTTTTTCTACACCAACGAATCGCTGACGAACCTTTTGCAGTGTAGAGATTTATTTAACTAAATCATGCTAAATAGATAAGGTGGGCAAATTGTTTGTCACATGGGCCGTGTGTAAAGAAAATTGTGAAACCGCGACACTGATTAAGGAGAACTGTGAGCGACTGCGGGCGTGCAGGTATAAACTGAACTGGAACACGTGCTTGCTTAGGCGACAAAGCGCTTGCGTCCACGTTTAGAAGAGAACCCAAACAAAAACAGACGGGAGACTTTGGCATGCCGATAATTCCAAACATACAATCCTTTAAAATGAACGGTGAGATGTGTGGAATTACACATATTCCGTCAAGAGAATTCATTGAGATGTCACTTCAACTGCATTATTTAACAGTTTTATTAGCGGTTAATTATTACCTAACACGGTTAGATTTATGGAGGCAATTTGCCGGTTCGTGTCTTATTACAACATATCAGCGCCGCAGGAAATCTGAAAATACGTAAAAAAACTGAAAAACAGGTACACGCATATAGCATAATAAATATGATTGTACCGATTTTTGGTACCTTGCAAAAAAGTATTTTTCAGTTTTAATCAAAAGCCATTGTACGAATAACAAAACGCAACGCTGCATTTAACATCCAACGATATTGTGTGTCAATGACATGTTTTCCATATTTGACTGATAAATTGGGTTCGTAATTCAGACCAGGAATTAATAAATCGATATTTTTTCTTAAAACTGCCAGTTTCCTAATTTTACCTGTTATGTTGCATTACTCAAAAGCATAATTCATAAAGAAAATTATTACGTATCTACAAGTTATTCATTAACAAATTCTGTATGGGTTACAACCGTGATACTTGATGAAATACTTTCGTTTCGTTACTTTCAATAGAGTTCTAAATGAATAAATTTTTGTTAGCAAATTCTACATGTTTTTCAATATCTCGCTTGATTAATTAACTTAACACCATTTAAGTATTTTGAACACTTTTCACGATTTTTTTCCAATTCGTTTATTTGCTACATTTCCGTATAACCTTCATATGTCTCTGGGGTTGATCCAGATATTCCTGGTTTGGATGTAGAGTCATTCACACAGCTATGTGTGAATGAGTGTACAATTTCAGTACCTGAAATACAGTGGCGGCTAACTAATTAACTACAGTGGATATTTCGCGAACACCAAGCACTTTACAAAATTCTCACTTAAGTGCCCTTGAACTTGCTGCTAATTTAGAAAATAATGGAGGTAAATGTAAAAGCCCCGAAACCATACGCCGCGTTATCAGAAATGTAAACAATAATGGTAGAGACATTACAAAAAATTGTGTGTTAACTTAATTTCTGTGTTAATTTACAAAAGATGAAAAGAATATTACTATTGGAACAGTAATTTTTGTAGATGAAAATAAATTTAATTTATTTGGAAACGATAATGATTTGATGGAAATACTACAAAGAAATGAACTAAAAAATCTAGCGTCAACTGTAATAATGTTGGTGGTGGAATAATGGTTTGTGAGTGTATATCGGCAGGGAGGTGGATGCTTTAGTTATAATAGGAAGGCGTAATGGATTAAAACGGGCATTCTAAATAGGTTTCAATCATTATTAGGATAATGATCTAAACTATAATGTAAGGCTATTTACAACTGCCCAACAGTCATTAAACTCCTACAATCACCTGACCTAATCCCAATAAATAATAACCAGCTATTTAAGAAAAAACGTCCTAAAAAAGCAAATAAACAGGAACTGTCCAGAAGCCATGTAACCATTTATAGGTTTTATTATTGTGTCGAAGATCATCAGTACAATGCAATCGTTACATCTGATGCGCTTGAATGATTACATGATTTAACAACAAGAGCTAAGCAATAAATCCATGCTGAGATCATGCATGGATTTATAGTATCAAAGAAGTGGTCAAGTCTTGTTACTGATCTTTCATCTTACTTGCAACCGTGTTTTTTATTTAGCTCACTCTTGATATGGAACCAACAGGATGCATTGACCAACAGGAGTCCAGTTGATCATAATCAGGTTGCTGCTACGCTGGTTGTAAAGAACGGGATTTCTATGTCAAGTAAAACAATCAAAAAATCTTTTTTTACCGTCATCAAATACGCGAATGAGGTCACTTTTAAAGTGAGGCTATTTATGCTATTAATTAATTATAGTATTTATGTGACAACAGCTATTTATGGAAACGCATTTTGTAGAAATACGGTGTTTGCCGCATAAATGGGAGTAGAAAATTTTTTTCGATGTATTATAATGTCCGTACGAACATTTGATTCTCCACAATATATACAATTGTTTGACGAAGAAAAGGCTAGGTCTTCAACAGCAAGTAATACTTGAAGAGAGTGGTGTTTGAGCATTTAGGTAGTCTGAATTTTCGGGATCCCAAACCTGAGAAGATATACATCTACATCTTCTGGGCCAAATAGATTGCGTTGGGTGTGTTCTTGGACAGTCTTCTTGGACTCATGGCTTAATACAGCCTCGTGTACGCACTTTAGAATTAGTGCTGAGCTCTAATTGTTCTAAGCCAACCAAGTTTTCTGTTTGTCTTCCTTACATCATTCTTTTTTTTTGTACATCTTCTTCCCTGATAGCAGTCGAAGAAAAACGCTTTATCGACATTAGCACAAATTCTTTAATTCGTGTAGCTATTTGAGCCGTTTCCTCGGATATGGTGAAATCTTCTTGCGTGGATGGGGGCGACAGGTTTCCTCCGATAGGACTTGGAATAATAACATCTTTGGTGAACTCCATTAAAGTTTTAAACTTCCAAAGTTAATAGCTCACACTCGATATTCGTCAACCTGAAAGTATTTATGCAAATTACGTATATTTTTTATGTTTCTTAATGTAATGACTTTCTCTTCTTTAAAATATTGCGTTAAATAATTAAACCTCCTTTTCATTTATGATCCTTTTGCAAAAAGCGTGGTGTTGGTTAAATTCCAACGTAGATGAAATATTTTGGCAAATACTGGTCCGGATAGTTTACCGAGTGAGCTAATCGTCCAATACCGCTTCTATCCATTATATCAAAAACTTTTGAAAAATTAAATTACACTTTAATGTTCAGGCTCAACCATTCATCATAAACATAAACAAAGAGAATGAATTCTATTTAATATCAACCCCCACAAGTTTCCCAAGGATATTCACCATTTGATAAGGGTTAACTAAATAAACGATAAATGTCGATCATAGTTGTATAATATAGTTGTTGTGACAGAACAAAAAGTATGAATTTAAACGTCTTCAACTTGTAACCTGATATGGATACAAACTAGCAAACTTTACACTGAAAGTTACAGGATAAGTTTGATGGTATCCACTTTGTGGAAACAGCGAAGCAAAACCTGTAATAGCGTGATTGGCTCAACTTTTAGTTTAAACTCTACAATACGCCAACAAACTTCAAACGGTCAGGCAGTTTAATAAAGCTGTTTTGCGCAAAGCTATCGATCAATCTGTTGCGTTTAGTTTTTATTGCAAAGCGATAAATTTAAGAAGATTCTTTCTGGTATATCTCGATGTCTAACACGACATCCTTTTTAAATTTAATTTAATTTAATTAAACACCATTAATCATTGATGTCTATGCGTTATTGGTTTATCAAATGGATATTAATATTTTAATTTAATTTGTAATAGCAACACATTATCTACTTAGCAGTCAATATATAACCACGAAAGTATCTCGTTATAGGTCGTAAAAGCTCTATTTCTGGTTTAATGAGTAATAAATATTAGGCTTTATATTTGGCCACGAACTAAGTTGACGTGATAATATGATAAACAAACCCGGGAATTTGTTTTTAGAAAGAACTTGTTATAAATTTCAGCAGTTATTTTTAATACAAATATTTTTAATAAATTGAAAGTAAAACAAATAAAATAATTGTAATAATGCTAGTTTAAAGAAAAAGACATTTAAATTATTAAAATATTCATTAAAATATGAAGATGAATTTATTTCGATGCTCTTTTAACAAGGTATTTATATTAAATTATTTTTCATTTCGTTTTTCTACCTTACTTTCACGTTTATAAATTCCCCACACAGTGACGAATTCAATCTTAAAGTTAAATATATATCTTTTGAACGTAACGAAACAAGGCAGAGATCGCGAACGATAAGCCACAAGGCAATGTGTAAAAAACGAAAGTTTCTTTGTTTGGCCACGAGAACAGATCGTTAAGTTTTTGCGCTCGTTATTCACTGGCTGAAGTTTGCATGATGTATATTTATGTTATCGAATGTAGAATGTTTCAATTTTAAATTTCATCAACTTAGTTATTACTTTTTTTTAGTTGACATTTCGGATACGTACCTAAAGATTTTGCACAATTTATATAAAGTGAATAATTCTGTTTAGACGGTTGAATGTGTTAAGTTGCGGACTGCGGTGTAGTCCATTTTGTTCCTGCATAATTACCATACTTAATAGCGTTAGCATCCTAGCCCCGAATACGGTTCAGTTTCCCTTAACATTTATCATTGTTTCGTATGCGACATCAAGAAACCTTCAAATTCAGGTGTAATATTGTTTTAAGTTTTTCCTTTTTTTATCTATTCGTTGTAAGGTTTGATTTTGTGTTAGACATACAATAATGCATTCTTATGAATTTTACATCGACCACATAAACAGTTACGAGCTTAGTCGAAGTTCTAATATAAGCTACCACTACCCTCTTCATGGTCCTGTTTATACTTTTGGTTACGAAAGGATTTTGGAATCTAAGCTTTTTATACATAAAGAAAGTTATACAGGGATACACTGGTTGTTTTAAATATTTATAAAAGATTACAATCGCATAATAAACTATATAAAGGCAACCTTAACGTTTTTATTATTTTATTTTTTGAATATTCTCGTCCTCGGAAATTGTTTTATGACAGGTTAATCGCGAACATTATAATGCTTATGCGATACGATAACACGTTTGTGTGCAGAGATACGACCTACGTTATTTTGGAACATTAGCCTCGGTTTAGCTTTTCAATTAAATATGCATTATAATTGAATGCTTGGGATATGTACAGAAAGTGGCAATATAGCGTCAAATATTAGTGTTCTAAAGCGTAGGTATTATGAAAGGATTTTCGTTTTTAGTTTGTTGTTCATTATGAATACATAGTAATTTAAAAAATAATTAAATGGAAAATAAACTCTGTTATTGACGCTATTTATAGCTGATATCATATATTTCATTATTGATATAACTTTAAAATCAATTCCCATTAACTGTTATGAATCATATAATATTTATCGATACTTAATATTAAACAAAATTGTTTCAGCATTCGAAAAACATAACAATAAAATGTAAATATTGCATATTTAACGATTTGAATATGAAATCAAACACATTTTTGATTATAAAGTGGGTGAATAAAGCTTAAACATATTTATTTCAATTAAAGCCTGTATTTTCATATTTGCTTGTAACAATTTCGAATTGTAACTAAACAACAAAAATTTATTCATAGTCCTACCTTGCCGATGTCCAATCGGTATCTGTAGTTGATGCTGGCGCCGACGTACTTCTGGCTGGCAAACTAAGCCTGGGCATGATGCGCAGTGTTATTGGCCGCCTCCTCCGAGAGGAGTACTCTGTAAGCACAGAAACCTACCGTATCAAATTGTTATTGATTTTCTCACGGACATCTATGAACGGGGACTCAGAACTTTATTATGTGGTTAATATGGTGGTATGAAATTTATGGTGGAGGCAGAGGCTAATATAGTTTTATTTATAACATAAATGGACACATTAATGTTATCATTATGAATTAAATAATTTCTAATTATTTTTTAATAAATTCTGATGGAGAAAATAAAATTAGTGTGCGAAAAAAAAAATTTTTCATCATAACTAACATTATAAACTCATAATATGGTGTCAATAACGCATATCATTGATCTTACTTATGAGACACTTTAGATAATAATCGAGACATCAATATATAATGGTAAACTCCTTCCGTTGTTAACCCAGGCGATATTTAACGATACATTGACGTTAATACAAGGGTTTCGAACTTTATTATTATTATGCTATTCCTTTAAAAGGGTTTTCCCGCAAAAACGCTTTATTTAATGAAATAAAGCATAAAGCTTTTATATCTGCTTCATAGTTTTGTATTGTAAAGTTAACTCTTAGTTTTTATAAAAGTTTGCTTCTTGGAATCATCTATTTACTTCATTTCGAAGTTACTACATTTTAACCCAGAAAGATTAATTGATGGAAACGTTCTGCAATTTCAATTTCCGTTGCTGTTCATTAAAATATACTTGAAATTTTCGCAGCTCTTTCGATAAAATCATTGCTGAATCTAAATTTTTATGGGTAACGAGAAAAAATTAAAATTTTTTTACCATTTTCAAACTAATTTGCATTATATCAAATATTGGTAAGGGTGTATCTTTGGAGAAATTGAAGGTTATTTTATTAAATAAAATTTATTCAAATTTGTTTATCAAATCTCAAGAATCAGGTAAAAATCACGACACGGAAAATCGGTAAAAATAACTTAAAAAGTTGGTGACAGAATTATTTAGTACGCCAGCGATTTAGAAACAGGAAGTTATAAACTTAACGAAATCTACGGCGGATCTTGAACGATAAAATAAGGAACTCGAATATTTTTTATTATATTATATTTAATTTCATATGAAAGATAAATTTTTTTAACATCACTGTATACTTGATTTTCTCCACTTTTTCTTGTCGGTGACTAATTAGGTTAGGGTTGATAAGATAATTTCCTTTATTAACCTTCGCCATCCCAAAATTGATTTATTCCCTAGAAGAAAACATCTTTTTCCGCTATTATTTTGTTATCATTATTTTCTGCACAATTTAATTTTTTTTAAATTTCTAGGTATTCTAGTTCTTACTAATCTTTTCAGAGAAAACTTATAGTAAGTTACCAAAGCATTAAATAAACCTATTTATCAAGCAATAATAAGTACATATCCTTGTATATAATAAGATCGTCAATATATACGACCTTTTTACATGTTATAATGAATCAACATTTTGGCAGTTCGAAGTATATTTGGAAATGATTGGACGAAGCGTGAGCCTCAACTTAAAAGAGGTACTTTGCTTGGTACACCGATGCTTCAAAGACAGCTGGACCAAATAGCCGCATTAAATTGATCCTCAGCTCGAACATAACCATTTTTCAAGCTTAAAACAGGTAATCGATAGTTGGGAGGTCTCAAAGGTCACAGACAAGCGAAGAGTATGATAACTCCATCGCAAAATAAAACCAAAGAGGTTTTATGTCACAGCAAAGGAGATCTAAGGTCACTCTCAGGCTTCCTGACCGGCCATGCGCCCCTAAAATACCATCTCTTCCACATTGGACAAACTGAGGATCAAACTTGTCGACTTTATAATGACGAGTCAGAGACATCTGAACATATACTGTGTGAATTCGTCTCCACAGACCGCCTAAGACACAGAATTTTCGATAAAGTACGTCTAACGCCTACCGACATAAACGAACAAGACTTTCGAGCAGCAATGTAAGTTAGAAATATCAATGATCAAGAATTGTCAAGACTTTGCCGCAGCGTTGGCATTGAAGTGAACGTAATAATATGACGTACTACTCATTTACATGCAATGTTTACGTGCAAACATGTTTTTAGCAAAAGAAGTGCTCAGAAAAAGCTGACTTCGGTTGGTACCACTTTGGTTTTCCATCACTTTAGTATCTTACTTTACAAAATCATCTGCATGAAATATCCACTGAACAAAATAAGTTCAAACCAGAAATAATTTTGTGATGTTGATGTTTGAAAAGAAGCAAGAGGAATATTATTGTGATTGTTTTATAATTTTATTGACCTTACTTGTTATAACATTCTAGACATCTGGATTCTGAAAAATCCTGAGTGAAAATCAAACTTATCAAAGATATTTCAAAGAAAAATTTTCCTAGAAGAACTTGAAAAAGCGTTTAGCAACGTCCAAATCTCTAAAGGGTGTAATCAAATTAGAAATAAGGATTACCAAATGCGTTGAGCTCGGCCATCGAAGCTTCTAGAATGGCAAGAAAATCTTGTAATCGCCACAAAATGTGGAAGATAAGTTTGTAATCATTTTTATATAAGAATATGCGTGGATTTCATATTCACTTTATCAGTTTTTAGATAAAAATAATACCTATTTACTGAAAATTTGCAGGTTGAAGAACATTAATTACTAAGTGAGTCACCGTTGACCCGCTTTCGGGATTTCATGGAAGTTTATTGTTTTGGGACGGCGAAAATTTGTATTGGGATCTCGGTACCATTCCATAAAAAAATTAAACCTAAGATGTAGAAATAGAACCATTCACTTAGATTAATATAGTATTCCTCCCCCGATGTAATCAAATTTAGTCCTCAGGATCGATTACTCATTCGAGCTGCTATTTTAAGTTATTTTACATTTCATTAGGATATGATAAACAAGTTTGCATATGGGTTAATTAAAAATGTAATCTTAATATTCGCAAAAGAATCTTCCCCGGAAATTTGTTGGTGTTTATTACTCCATGTAACATAATTTAAAATCCTAAAAATTGGAAGTAATTTAGACTTGATTAGTTTAAACGTTCTTATCTATGAATCCAATCTTGAAACAACCAAAGTCCAAGATGGATTGATTACTTTCCATTAAAAGCTACCTCCGGGGTATTTTGTTTAGTAAGCTCAAACTGGGTAATTGATCAATGTTATACTTCCGTTTTCCTTTCTTTTTTGTGTTATTTCAAAAGCTTAGTCATTGACGTAACAACTTATCCTTGCAATAAATGTGAAGTAGCTTTATTAGTTTCCATAAATTAAAACTTTCAGTTTAATTGACTTTTAATTAAATGAGTTATCACCACGAATAGAGACAAATAATTCATATAACAACCCACGCAATTTTAGTTATTAGAAATCTCATAATTTATTAGAGTACTTGATTAAAATATTTCTGAGTGCTGGCGCATGGAGCTTGTTACATCCGCAATTTGTGCATAATCTCCGATGGTATTAAAGCATTGAATAAACCACTAACTAGGCGGCGGTTGAAATTAGTAAGTTAACAGCGCGAGGATGTCCTTTACATTTTCAAGATCAAACAACACCAGGACTATTACTAACAGACTCGTTTTGCTGACTCTACGTCAAACAGGTGATCCAAAAGTAACGAGCACGTTTCAATGCAAAACTTTGATGTTTGCAAAGTGTGAACTTGTTGCGAACAAGAATCCTTGCTCGCATAAACTATTAAAGTTTAAAGCAAAGATTGAAAGGACTCAATAATTGATTTTCATTCACCACAAAATTTAAATTAAAAAATATTAATATTTTTAAACAATTAACTTAATCTTAGTTAATATTCTAACAGAATGTTTAAAGAGAGGTTTATGTAAATTTATTTGTTTTATTCAAATAGGCGTGAATCATAAAATAACGTTTATTGGGTAAATATTTACACTGTATAATGTAACGTCACCTAAAGGTTGATGAAAAATTGAGGTCGGGTCGAAACGTGTTTTTAAAAGGGTTGCTCCACCGGAGGTTACATAATTTAATTGTAAAGGGATTGTCAAAAACCTTCCCTTTTCAACAAAGTTACCGTATGTTTATATTTTATATTTAAATTTTGGTAATATCCAATCAAATCGAGAAAAAATGTGTTATTTTTATTTGTACATTGTAAAGAAAACATATATAAATCACTACAATATCAGTTTTTGTATGACGTGTTATTATTCGTGTTTGCGTTTGAGGATCTTCAGGGAATAGGCAGGAAAACGAGTTGAAATTTGTCAAACAATGAGATTCGTTGAAATGGCGCTGACATTTAATTAAATGTCTCCGCTTTTTACCGAGACGAGAGTGATGGAGTGATATCCAGGGTCGGTGTGTCAATAACTTACCGCTGATGGTGGAAAGTGAGTTTCTTGGAGCGAAGACATAAGGAGACAAAAAGTCGCCGCTGGGCGCGCAAGGAATAACTTGTTGCTGCGACTGGTGCTGCGAATCTTCTCTGGTTACTTTGAATTTTATGGAAGTCATTTTTACGATGCACTGGAAAATAAAATATAATATACATAAGATGTGATTTATCAAATAATGTTCTGGTTATACCGAAAACATTGATTTTGCTAAAAGTTATTAGATTATTTTTTGTTCGTTTTGAAGGTTACGTTGGCAAAGCTTATTTTTGTTATCAGGCACCTTGAATCACTTATTTTTGTTTTACACGCAATTTTCGCGTTTATGGATCTTAAATCTATTACTTTTACATATATTTTGAAAATATTTTGTTTACAGCTTATATAAACAATACGATTTAACAAGATTATTTATTTTCAATTTCGAGATACCTATAAATCTTGATAACTTAAATAAGTTAAATTAATGTTTGTTTTTGGAAACCCTTGAAAATAACTAAGTAATTTAATTGACGTAACCACGATGTAGCCTACCAGAACTTGATATGGATTAAATAATACTTGTCACAATTTACCTAATAAGCGTAAACAACAGTTAATCTATTGTACAAATTGGTGGCGACAAAGATTTGTATATGATAAAGGAAAAATTGCAAGAAAGGAAATAGAATTTTAAATGTACACCGGTTAAATGTGAAGTTTTTCTTATAGAATTCGCGCTTTAAAAGAATTCCTTGATTTCGTACTTTGCTGATACTATTACCAGAGTTACACAACGTGCCTTTGTTCAATCAACACAATATATCTTGATGTAGTAGAAATCGTTAAGGTGCTTTCCTAAACTTTATCGAAGAAAACCCTCTCGTAAGGGATGCCTTTCGTAATACACAACTGATGATTTCACGAAATCCTTATATTGATTTTTCGCATGAACATCGTTGATTAGATGAATGGTGAAACTAATGAGCTTCAGAAATTTGATATGGAGATTAAGATGTGAAGGAAATAATAATGATACCGGTAATTAAATAATTATTAGGTAGATTAATTTATCAAGACTTAGTCATTACTCATACAAAAGTAATTTAAAAGTTTTTCATTAGCACCAACAACAATTTAAGTAATAACTCAAACATGAAAAAATACTAATTGTTCTGAAAATATAATTCATAGCTTTGTTTGTTGTTGTTGTTTGATTTTAGCTACATTATACTTTGCTTTTGCTTATACTTATACTTTTGCTGACGTCACTGTTCCCAGTCAAAGCTTCAATTCCCGTTGCTAAATAATTAATATAACGCTATCTAATAATAATTAGAACGCAAACAGGTCTACTGGCATTTATATGAAATAAATCATTATCATCATAACGTATTCTTACATAACCACTAAAAACCACCAAAGATAATTAAACTAGATAAGAAAACCAATCAACTTGAATGTCAAAACACAAAAAATATTTGTAGATTTTTTAGCTATTGTAATGTGCAACATTTAGTAAATAATTGGATGTTTAGGATTTCGTTTCCAATAGAAATTAAAATTTCTCAAGACAATATTTATGAACTTCAAATTTTGGAATTATTTTCTCTTTTGTTCTACGTTTATATTGATTTATTATCTCCTTTTTTCATTTAACCCTTCGTATACACACCTCTAGGTAATCCCGTGCCATACACACGGGCCCATCGATTTTTGAATGCTTATTATAAGAAAACTATTCATTCGATTTAAATGAAACACACGCGAAAACGTAGCTTAAACTATGCAGAATGCGATAGGATTACAATAAAAAATTTGACGAGAAATTAAGGTTCTCAAAAATGTACGGAAATGAGCGAAGTCGTGAAAAACCGCGCTTTTTATTAAAAAAATCATAACAAAAAAAACTTTTATAAATTGACCGCATTGGCTATTACAGGTTTCATATTTAGCTCGAAAGTTGGCGCTGGAGTCCACTGGACCCCTAGTGTATACGAAGTATTAATTTGCCCTCTCCTGAATTACTCAATATTTGCGGAGAATGTCTTCGTTCACTTTTCAAATCGTCCACTATTCATTACCCTCACTTAATTCATGTATATATTATTACTGTATATTCCAACACCACATATGATATAACATTTGGATGCTGCATCCGTTTAACCACCGTTAATAATTGAGATGTCGATGACCCTCGCCGCCGCATCGTTATTGACCACGAAGTCGGGATTACGGAAACTATCTGAATTTAAGTCCTTTTATCCGGATGTTAGTTGGAACAGCGATCTACGATGTTAGTTAAAGGATATCGAGTTCCGGTAATGATTTGATACTGACTTTGTACACGTTGACCTTGCTAGTTAATCTCGATGATCGAATCCCATTGCCGGTCTATCCGAACGAATTTATAGTGGTGTTGTCCTTCGTTTGACATATTGCTAGCGCATGACATCAGAGATCGGTTTGATAGAATGGATTCTCGCAAAACTTCTGCCAAGGCTCTAATGGCATCATGGTGATCTAATGCTATTTAATCTCTAGTAACTCTGCTGGAATATTGTCGCCGGTCGATGGTTTTTAATGTGCAAGACGACGAATTAGGTAAATTTGCCATAAGATTCGATAGTAATTTTGCAGTGTTTCGCAAATTGTACACAGCCACGACTATCAAGGCTTAGTGGTCAGCTCTTTTATAGAACTCTTTAATTGATTCTAGATTCCATCCTAAAAAGAAATACTGTATTATTCGTGGAACGTGAGTAATAGCCTAGATATCGAGATCTGAGAAGACATTGCGTTTTAGTTACGTTGCCGAAACGTCTCCAGATGTGGTTAGGCTCTGTAGAGTAAGTCTCACCAAAAGAGGTTACACTACGCATATATGCTTGTCTCAACAAACCAACATTTTCCGTTCCATCGTTAATTATTACGTCATCTTAACATTATCTGCTTTGTCAATTCTCAAATTATCCACCTCGCGATCTTAAGCTGTACTAATTATCGATTTTTTGTTCCTTTATTTCCCAGCCAATTTACTAGAAATCCTCTTTATGAAATTGATAAGTAGAATAGCTGCATGTTATTTCGCATTCGAAGTCTGCTATTTAGTCAAATACGACAATTCTTATATCATTCTTTCGATTTCATTAGATGCTTGACTTTTAGAGTGCTGTTTAAAGGATTGCAATTTATTGTGCAGGTTGTGTTTTTTTATTTATAAGGAATAACCGGATCTATACATAGAAATACATCGTTAAATTTCCTTCGCTATATTCGACGTCATTATGATTTATTATTGCCTTATTTTCTTAACTCATTTGCTGCATTCCTTCCATTAAATTTCAAACCTTTCTCAAAGGCGTAATTAGCGGAATTCCACCTCCCAGTACAAATCGCCTCCTTTCTGGAGAAGGTTACAATTACTTCGTAAACAATGCTTGGCTGGAGCTTCATCGGTAATGTTTCCTTGTGGAGGTCGGATTTGTAACGATCACCTACCACGGTCGCACTTGTTCAAACAGCAAAACCACGTCCATAAAATAATCTATAATCTATCAAGCTCGAAGTTGAGTTCGTTATCTTTACGGAAAGGAAGGCCACTCAATAATCAATTGAGTACTTAGTCGTTTAAAAATAGGTCACCATCATTTCTATATAATTAAATTTACTATATCTCGATAATTTTAAATCTTGATGATAGTAATAAGCAAATATTTATTCAATTTTTGTGATTCGTTTGGGTACAATGTAAATGTGAGGCCTTTTCATATTTTTTTTTGCCCTTTTTTGTACGTGCTTATCTTCCATTTTCTTATTTAAACAAAGCACTGTTTCCATATTTTCATCGATTTTACAAAATCCTAAAATAATAACAGAACATTTCAACACATGTTTTTGTTGATTTAAAAGTCATTACTATCATATACAACGTTTCTCCAATACAATTTCAAATTAATTATTTTTGCTTGAGTATTTAGAAGAGATTCTGTTCTTTCATAACTTTTAAACGATTGTTAAACTTTGGTGTTTATATTAAGTTACACGCTTTTCCTTAAACTTTCGTTTCATATCTGTTATAAATCTTGTTCTGTTAATGAAATAACACGACCGTTCAAAATTTTATCTTGGGTCACCAGGCTCGTAGCTTATTGAGGGGATAATGTTGGTATAGCCCATTTATTTTTTACTGAATAAACAGGTTCACTTGATAAGAATGAACGTAAATCGGTAGTTGGTGCTCTTCGATTTCAAACTCGATGGAAAGAACGTTCCAATAGCGTGTTCTAGTAGTTTCGTGACGCGTAAGGAATATCAAACAAGTACTTGTGCGTTTTTATAGTTTTCTGCACTGGTTTCCCATAAGAAATTCTTTTACACATTGAATTCCGCTCAAAAGCGGCTTCGTTTTATCGTGGGGTTTATTGGTAAAAAATGAATACGTAATGTAATAAAAGTTTCTTTGATTTAATAAACCTATTAGGGTTGTATTTGCCATAAAAAAATCTCGTGGGGTAAATATTGAATTTGGCTCATACTTTGATCTTGGTCTTTACAGATAATCGATATTTATTATTGCTAGCTTAATCTACAAACACGAATGGCTCTTGAGCTCCCAATTAGTTACTCGGATAGGAATAGTTACCTTAATTACATTCCGAACGTTTCCTCACAATTTCCTCATGTATTTGTTAAAACAATGTATTTATTTATGACTTAAACGATTTTAAAAACATGTAGTTTTAAAAACTTTATTTCTAATTAATTTCAATTAAATCGCTCACTGTTTAGATGAGGTTTAGATGTTTAGAAAAGGTTTTGTAATTTCAATAGTATCAGTGTTACAATTTCATAATAGTGCCGCATATTGTAGACTGTAAAAAATAGTTTATAACAGTAAATAATTATATTTGATTTTTGAATTATTCCTTTGATGTGGAAATATATAAAGTGGTAGTACTCAATTCAATGAAAAATGTTTCAATAATTGTTCAATTTTCGCACTTAATTCGAATACCTTTTCATTAAATCATACAAAAAGCACACAATTTTCAGTATGAACTTTAATATGGTTTGTTCAAACTATTCTTGAGAAATAAATGATATAAATTATCAGCCTTTAGAATGGTCTAAACGATTTCATCTGGAACGAATAATATCGATTTGTATGAAATATTAAAGTGCTGCTTCACTTGCAAATTCTTGTAAACTCGATTCATGTACGTGGAATTACATAAACGGATTTCTGAATACCAGTAGAATAGCGTTCGTTCATCATATATGCTGAATTTCACCGATAATAGTTGAGTTGCTTACAAAACGACAGAAAGAGAACAATGAAATGGATTTGAACAGTGTTCACCTGGTGACGCAACAATCAATAGTTTTGATTGTAAAATATTTGATTAATGCAAAGCGAAGGTTTCAATCAAATTTCTTTTCTTAAATAGCTGTAATTTCTTATGAAATAAATTTAAAATATGTATTGTAATTTACTGATGTTCGCTAGAACTTAAAGCATGACTGCAATTTTGTAAGAACATATCCCCATTCATTACTCTAGGACGAAGTGAAATATCAACGTAAGAAAATCGATTGTAATTTACGTAAAAGCTAAACCGTGTTAAAATAAAGTAACAATAGTATTAATAATAAATAATAATTTGTAATATTAGTAAATTGGTTTACATCTTTTTTTAAGTCTTATCTTTGAACGATTAAAAAAGTTGGTACATAAAATCTAAGAATAATGCATAAGAATCATATCTTTATTTGATCTTATAGAATTATTATATTGGCATTATTAGTAATTAAATATCGATTCGGCTAACTAAGTTTTCAGTAATTACTGTCCCATTAGATAGAGTCCTCGCTTGACCGCATAATCGGTGATTACTTTGTCATAATTCGCCCAAGTTTCGTTTGCAATCTTCGTCATTCGTTAATCGTTTTCTTGCTCTAATTTTTTAAGTAAACTCGTCCCGCGTTGAGGAGGAAGTTATTTTAAAAACTTCGTCCCTTTAGCCCCAAATGTAATTATTTACAAAGTCGCATCACGCAGAATTACATTAGTTCCTCGTCCTATGGTCTCGAGAGTTTTAAGTGAATTGAGTTGAAAATTTTCTGGGTTTCCACGTACACAGAATTTTTTCGCTACTCGATTATCCTACAGAAAAAAAGTCAATTTAATTATATCCACTTATCAAACTGTTAAGTCATCATTTTCAAAATTGTTCTGTTTAATTTAGCCTTTCAATGACTTCAAAAAAAATATGTTACGCACTCCGACGGAAAAGCATCCTGATACATAAATAACCGTTACGTGTTGACTGTACTCTAGACATTCATCGTTTTAGTTCGATAATCGAAGATAAAAATAGAGAATGCGGCGAGAATAAAACGATCGATCCAATTGCATATTATCCATAGACGTGCGATGTAAAATTGAAAAGCGTTTTAATTCGTTTTAATGCCATACGTGCTCAAGACGCGATAAACCGTACGCCTAATGAAAAATGTAAATCCCTTGAAATTAGAAGGATATAGCCGTCGATGTTGAGGAATTTTATAAAAGAATTTTTCGTACTAACCAATATAACGTTATATTTGAAGTATTTCATCAATCTCATAAGAACCTGTTGCAACTATTAGTTAGTTTTTTTCGTTATGTTAGATAATATTACATTTATTATTTGATGAAATTGCTTAAACTAAGATCTCAAGGTTTTTTTTTTGAAATAAATGTATTACAACCTATTTTACAGATACTGGAAAACTTAATACAACAGCTTAATATTTGCTTTATCAAAAGCTAGGTTTTTGTCTTCATCGATCTTGTGAGTCGATATGTTGATTAATAAATAATTCATACGTCCGGAAGGGAATGGAATTTCACAGGAAATAAGTATTTCACACCAGCGCTCTATCTATTCGAAACAGTTTAGGAGAATCACCTTCGTTCTAAATATTAAATATTTGAATATAGTGTTTAGTGCACTTTCTTCTGTAATATTTTAAATCAGTTATATCAAAAATGATATCTTATTTACTATTTTTTAATTCGACATTGGTAAGAATAACAAGAAACAATTTGAGTTCAAGTACTTCATCATTATATTAGAATCCACCCATAAAAATAAAAAGCTAAGAAATACTTTTAAGATCCGCTATATAAATATTGGATGGTTAAGATGGTGGTTCATCACGATTCTGATTTGGCAAAGAATGTTCATTGCAGTGGAATAAAAATGGAAGCCATCATTGAAAATTGTTGGAGTCGACAGAGTGTTAACAGGCACAATTAATTACTTATTGTTGTTATTACTTATTTTTACATAAAAATGTTAATGCAAAGAAGTACACCCTTTCAAAAAATCCGCATTTTCTAATGTTTATCTTAGACAACTATAAATTTTTTACAGTTTAGTGATGTCTCCCACACACAACATTTTAAATTATCTCGAGTACTAAAGTCTAAGGATTTAAATCCGGAATCCTGGAGGCTATCCGATAGGATCCTTCACTTCCTAGGAAATTCATTGTTTATATAAGTACACGTAAAGTGGGGCGGAGTATTATCTTATACAAACCAGAGATTCTATCGTTGATATAAACTTAGATTATCCATAAGTACAGCAAAGAAATATTTTCAAAAACTCGAAAATAACCGATAACTGTTATTATGACAAATCAGATGTTTACAGAGAATCAACTAGCTTTTCGATCTGTCACCAAAACTATAATGTGATTAAATAAACTTGGATATGAAATGTGAATTCATTTTAGCCGTGTATATGTTAATTGTGCTCTCCGCTACGACAACCGTTTAACTGTAATAGGCTTGTAAAAAAATCAAGTTACTCGTTTATTTAGTGACTGGACTTATGTGCAAATGAAAAAAGTTGCGTCAAAGTCTAATAGTTTTCGTAGAGTCCTTATAAAATCATCGCAGTCGAATATTTTATATGAATATTTAGAGGCTGCATGTTCAGCATGTTCACCATCACGATTATGTTCGTTGATCCTATTACACCAGCACTAGATTTCATTAGTGTCAATACATTGAAAATTTTATAGTATAATTATGCGTCAGATGAAGTAGTACATCACGAAACCGGATGATACCTCTGTTAGTATATCTTCGAGTAAGTCAAAGTTCCTATCATCACAAGTTCTGAGTCAATAAATAAGCATAACAATTTTATATTCTTTCAAATACACAATTGATAGGGTTCTTTCATAACCCAGTCATCAATTTTCCTCATGGAATTGTAGCATTGAATTTGTAAAAACGTACTGGACGACATACAACTTTAGGTGGAAAAATGTAAAACAGAAAAGAGGCAAATTAATTCTAAAATACAGATAAATACAGCATATTTGATGAATGAGAAGAACTTCAAACGTAAAGTCTCCAATGAAGCAGTGCCAATGACTTGAACAATAATTGTATTCAAGTATTCCAGATTAAATAAAAACATACTTAATGTTCCCTGGTACGTGCGATACCAAACATGAAACTAAACGTCGATTGGATAAAAATCGACAACTAACACGACGTCCAAAGAATGAAGAGAAGAAAATCATGTGATCTTATTTTGTAGTAGACTTACTACAAGACAACCAATGGATAGATTCTAGTCAATTAATATATAGAGTTGTGATAAAAATTAAGTAAAATTAACCAGCCTATAAAAATTGGTAACACATTAAAAAAGAGACCAAAAAGTTTTATCCTAAGTTTTTATTTAATCAACAAAAATAGAAGAAAAGTTATGGTGATAAGCAATGATGATAATTAGATGATAGATGAATGATATTTAGACCTATATCAACTTTTGGCTGCAAAACAGTGGAAATGAAGTAGTTGAGAACAGTGGAAGGTGTGACAAGAAGGGATAAGATTAGAAACAGCGATAGAAGAAGTGAATTAAGTATTGAACCGTTGAGTGTCTTTATTGAGAAGAGACAATTACATGACACTAGACAAGTAAAGCAGGTGTGGCAGGTTAGGGTGGAAAAATCAAAGATGGGAAGTAGTCTTCCTCGACAAACTTAGGACAAGGCAGTGTTGGAAACTGTACAGGAAGCCAAAAATCTGGCAAAGAATAAGAAAGTATGGTCAAAGTTCATACAAGGAGTGGGAACGACAGCAACACATGAAATTTATTGAAATTAAATCGTCTACACGTTTTCAGTCCAATATTTATTAAAGTTAAAAATGCATGAAAGTGAATGATATTTAAAGGATTAATTTCTTATGCAAACAAGTGATTGATTAGTATTATACAACGATAAATTTGTTGCTATTGACGCACATGAAGATGAATATCGGTTAAATTGCATCAAACAATGATTAGTTACACCAAAAAATATCCCTATTAATGTTGTATAAAATAATAGAATGTACAACAACGTTGCTATCGTCATTTAAACATAACTGATCAGTAGCTAAATAAAGATCAATCTGATTAGAATAAATAAAAGTAGAAGTATATAGAAGTAGAAGCGAATAGTCTGATGGGAAGTAAAAGCAAATACAAGCAGAAGGTCGTCCGTGTAAATTAAGGGACGTTGGAGATCTGGACCATTTTGCAAGGATTGTAGGAAAATGGAAACTAGTAGCGGAATTAATTGTGATGTACAAATATCAGTTAATTACTTAAAATAATATTATTAAGCAAATTGACAATTATTAATTATATTTTTAAACAATTAGTTGTTTATCCATTTAATAAACAATCAATTACACAAAAAGTTGTTCTTTATGGCTATTACTGTTTTTTGAGTCATATAATAAATGAATAAATTTAGAATGGTCAAAGATTAACATTTTTTACAAAAATAATTAGCGCCTTTTTAAACATTCAACCATCCAGTTAATTCATATATCTTCTATTGTTAGAGAATTTAAATAGAGAACAAAATGAAGTAACACATATTGATACCTTTTTAAGTGTTGCTAATTAAAATTTCCTGAGGTAAAAATTATCTCCAAAACGTAATCAGCCGGTAAATATTCCACCTAGCAGAATTCGCATGATTCATAGCGATTACGATGATTTATAACCTCTATCGATCTTGGTAGTATTTTCACGTTCAAATTGAAATTCAAATATTTATCTAGATCAGCAACAAATACCGGTACAATTCGAAATAATGTTTGTGTTCATATTGTTTTAATATTCTCCACATGCGATGTGGTAGCAGAAATGCATTAAATTCTTTAGGTTGTTCATAATTTCATTGAAAAACATTCTATAGGTTGGAATATGATGAATAATCGTTGAAATCGGAACACTTTTACTTTTGCATAACCTGTAAAGGCAAGGAGTGAGTAATTGGATACAAAAACTGTTGGCTTAGAAATGCTAGTTTTAAGGTTTCGCCGATCTTTTGACCTTCCACTACTTTTCTTATTTGTGTCGGTTCCATCGCAAAAGCATTTCAAATTGACGTAATGCAGCCAATAAAACCTTTTATTTAAGACGACAGTTTTAATGGGAAAAATCTCTCCTAGCAATTAACCATATTTTCTTGCAATTAGCTAAGCTCTTTACAGTATGCATCGATGCCAAAAGAACAAATTTGTTTTAGATTTCATTCAAAATTGGGTTTGTTAAATTTATGAAACGTAATTATCGAATACGACGCTGTTTGATAAGTTAACTGAAAGTAAAAGGAGTTTTCTCGAGTAGGTAATATTAAATTCTCTTTTATAAAATGACTTGAGAGATTTTAACGAATCAGCTGATTACTTTGGTTTCCTACAAATTGCTTCTGTTGTATTTACGAGTTTAGTTTCAAATTTGACAAAATCATCTTAAGAGATTTAAGTTGAACAATTTAATTGAAATTTTCTTGAAGAAAAAATTATTATTGCCACACTATTTCAAAAATTAAATAAATAACTATGTGATGAATTACCAACATTGTCTTTGTTTCTTTTTGTAGAAACGAGCAAAGTTTTAATGGTTCCCGGATAACATTCTTAAACTACAGGATATCTAAAACGGGCAGGATTTAAAAGTTATGAAGTTTTAGTTTGGCAAGGTTAAGTTTGGTGTATTCTAAACTAATAAAATTCATCAACACAAAAAATTTTAAAATTTGTTTAGTAGAAATAGTACGAAGACATGTCGAAGTATTTGCTTTATTAAGGACAAGGTTTCAATTAGCTCAAGATAATAACAAAAGCAGATAACAAGTGTAGGTTGACTCTTTTAATTTGCATTATACTTTCTCAAGGTGATTATTTTTAATATAATATAATTATTATAATATTAAACTAGGCATAAGTACATACTGATGACAGTGCTTACCTATGTGGCCTTTAAAAAATCCTAAAGTTGGGACAAGATAACCACTATTAATCTACACAATACAAAGAAAACGTTAAAAACACGAAAAATGTGAAAAGCACGTGTATGACACGACGATGCCGCTAGCGATTTCCAGGTTCAAAAAAAAATTGGGACAACACGAAAATGTTTGTTTTGCTTTATAGAATACCGATTGAAAGTTAGGGTCCGATCGGATGAAGCGACCGCTACGATGTACGCAGAAAATCACGTTACCACAAGGAAAACTGCGCGGGGTACCGCGTGTTCCTGTGGCAACCGCGCTTGCTCTGGTCTATAGCAAACCACTCAGCTCCAAAAAGTGGTGCTTACCTGTTGACTCCCATCCTTAATAACCCCTTGGAGGAATCTCTTTTAAATTTACATTTACCGAAACAACCTCAATTATTTAATTCTTCGATCTCAATCAAAAATTATGTAAAGATGTAGAGCAGAGATATCAATTAATAAGTTTTAATTAAAATAATTATGCTTTAGAAGTTTTTAGTTAATGTTTGAAGTTTAAATGTATTTCTGTTTTTTGATTGATTGTTTTATTGTTTACATTGTATACGTCACAATACTCATCATTTCGGCTTTGGGCATCTAAAACGACAAACAATATCTTAAACTTATTATTAAAATTATTTTACAAGATAAATTTCGATATGGCCAACAGATCATGTAGATACGCAGCTACAATCTAACGAACATTTTTCGATTACGTAGGTATGTCGAAAGTATAACATCTAATTTGTCCGATATTGATTATGTTTTAATGCTGATATTGTCATAATTATATACAGCTATCTGCTACTTGTTAGTGGTAGTATCATGTAACTCTCTGTTATCATTGTTATCGTATGCTGTTTTTATAAAAAGTCTTGTAATTGGATTTTTGTGAACAATAAACCGCACCTAACATAAGTATTATTTTCTCATTTATCATACCGTGTATAATTCTATTTATAAATAAAGCTATACATTCTTTTCAACCCTTGGGAATACGTTATCGGTGATCCCAGCTATTCCCATCAGATTTCGTATCTTGTTTGGCATTTATTGCTAAACAGCGACCTCAACAAGTGGATCGAAAAAGTTCAAAGGAAGCTCAATATATATGAAACTAAGAAAAAATAATCAAACTAATAAATAATTTAGAAATCATAATGAAATTTCAGAAACTTAGCATTCTAACAAGCAAATGCTATCAAATGCAAAGTACGAAATAACCTGCTTATCTTTCAAAACTCCAGAAATGTTAAGCGACTCGAAGTGGTAGAGTAGACTGGGTAAGATTATAACATGGTACTTAAGAAAAACGACGCCTAACAAGTCTAAGTACGATTCTAACTTTATTTAATTATCAAGTAAGTACAGGTGGAGTAGTGAATTTAGTTTTATTCATAAAACGCACATTGTAAATAATATAATATTTTTCTTTGTGGCATCCTTTTCCTTAAAATTGTGGTAGAGTACAGTTGTAACCACGTGTTAGAAAGACAACGAGCATTATAGCATTATAAGGATGCGTATGGTGACGTAAAAAGTGGTAAATCTTAGCAAAAAGCTGCTCTGAGTAACAATGTTAATTATGGTTCACTTTACTGTATATTTGAAAGCAAGGTTAGGCTAACGGAAAAAAACAACACCACGTCTACATGAAATATTGAGCATATAACAAATATTTTGATATAAATCAAGAACGTGAACTGTGTAACTACTAGTAATGTATACACTCTAGAAGCAACATCAGCTGAAATTACCAATATTCTATACCTTCTTCTATACCTTCTATACCTTCTATACCTTCTTAGCTTACCATCAGTAGTCGAATCTAATAGCATACATTCACAAGCTTCCAGTTCTATAAATTCAGTAGAACCACATTTACCAGGGTTAATTATTTTTCCAGATCATATTCCTATTATTCCTGAAACAGTAAGTAGTAAAGAAACTA
Organism: Onthophagus taurus; assembly: GCF_036711975.1. NCBI lineage: Eukaryota > Metazoa > Arthropoda > Insecta > Coleoptera > Scarabaeidae > Onthophagus > Onthophagus taurus. The sequence goes on along the minus strand of NC_091967.1, from coordinate 15,294,359 downwards.
GAACACTCCCATTTCCGCTTGAGGGACAAGAAATTAAAAGAAGGCAAATTAAAGGAACCAGTCTGCCTTAGTTAAAGCATCTTGAGAATAAGATTCTCTTGGAATCGTGTTAGAATGGAGGGCAAACCATAATTAATATACAAATTACCTGCGACAATGCCATGAATATAATTAGGAAAAGAAAACAGAACCATCACAACAATGACAGCAAACCAAGTCAACCTGAAATAAACCTAAAAAACTTCCGAATTAGACAAAATGGCCGAAATACACAGTAAACCCTATCTCTTAACTTCTAGCAAGTATTATCTTTCCCAAATAACAAAAAGTTGGTATACTCTTCAATCACCAGATACTATAGCTATTTGAATACGACCCACCATAACACACTAATCAAGACCATCACTAATAAAAATCTCTCCGACATTGAACGAAAGTATTCCGGTATATCGACGATTTTGTTTCACTTCATATGAAATATATGTATAAATGAACTAATTCCACACCTTATCACTAACATTATTAACCCTATGTAAAATCATGTAATACAATCTTGAACTTGGAGAAATCTTCTTGGAGAAATTACATAATCGATTTATATTATTTCAAAATCTCTCAAGACCTTAATTTACAAAGTTGGGAAACTCTCTTGGAACTTATGCTACGTGCTACTTTTTAAAGTTAAAAAGTTATTTTGTCGATTTATATTTAACATAGAATTAGACACACTTTATACGTATGGAATTTGGAAGAAAATTATCAAAATTATGATGACGAAAGAATCTAGTTGAAATATTTTTATTAATTTAAATAAGGTTCATCATTCCATTATAATGGAATAAGATTCATTCTTATGCAAAGAGCAAATATATTTCAATTGACGCCCACCTTGACAAAAACAAAAAAGAAAAAAGCCGGAAGTGGAAGATGCTCTAGATACCTTCAGCAAACGTTAAATTGTTATGGATGCCACGCACGGCCCAATTTAGGCACTTAGGAAGGTGAATTTTTTAGATAATTCAATTCTTCCTTTTCTTTTTCCTTCGGTAAAACTCAAAAGACAAAATGTAAAGTTTTCGTTATGACGACGGTTTTTCCGATTGCTCAAACGAGCTTGTTAAATGCACTGTTTTCTTTTTGCTTTCTTTCTTTTGATTAAACAAGCCAAGAAGAAAAATTTGTTCGGTTAAAACATCCTCTTGTAGTTTTCTCTGAAAAGGTCAAATTTGCAAAATCGGTTTATGTTATGATATAACGCTATATATAGTAATGATGTAAAAAAATAAAAAAGTATAAACAAAGTTAATAGAGATCGTAATAACTTTAATGTATGATTCATATTTCATTAGTTTGTGGAAAATGTTTTACTCCCTTTTTTTATATAAATAGGATAAAATTTGTAATATTTGTTTTGTACTTTTAATCAACGCAATCAATATCTCATTAAAAACTATAACAAATAAAATGCATCTTTATAAAACTTTTTATTTATAACTTTTTACTTGATTTTCATTAAACAAACAATTCATTCTATAGATGATCCAAAAATTTTGAGATGAGTGTAGGTGACACGAACGATAAAATGAAATGCAGGTATTTCAACTCTGGTTTTAGTGAACGATAAATAATATTAATCGAGTAAAGTTCTACAATTGAAATATCGTGTTGTACAACGTTCCGCAATGTTCTATTGAAACACTCCAATCGTTCGTCTCTTTTGAAACTATTCGATAATCAGAACCGGATTTCACATTATTTATCGATGCTTGAAAATTGGTTTATGTAACACACGTTTTATTAAAAGTTAAAATACTCCACCCGAATATTTTGTTATATATACTTCGAGTAATTATCGAGTTTCTTTTTCCCATCATTACACATATATGCTGTTAATTAGAAGATTCATTTGATAAGCTTTCCTTATCTACGTATATATATGTATTGTTATATTTATTGCGATATTTCTTTTAATTACTTGCTCAACTTCAATCTGGAAATTGAAATCAAATAAAGTCTCACAAAAGAAATAATTGTAATAACAACTGTTTCTTTTTATATCGTGCTTCCGCATTTCTGTATTGCATAAAACGAATATGGCACCTTGACATTGATGGAATAACCTTTTGCATTTCGTTATAGCTATACAATAAAATGGATATCGAAAGTTGTTTTCAATTACTCGTAATATTGAAAATTTTCACATAAGCAAATATAAGGAAATTGAAATCCTGCAAGTACAATTCTGAAGACGATGGCAATGGTATTGAGTGTGTATTGTGTAAGGAATGTACATCTCAACTCTTTGTATATTTTCGTCTACGTCAACTAATCTAAGAATCTACTTTAATCTGGATTAGTACCCAGAAGTGTGTTTCCGATGCGATTTGTGGGTAACTCATTTAATTAGACTTACCAAAGTTACAATCTTCTTCAGAAACACACTTCACTTCGAAAAAATTATAATGCACTGTGGATACATTTTAGTGACACTTTGAAATATCTAGAAATTGAACTAGACCAGAAGGCTTTCTTGCTACACATCAAATATGTGATATACTTCACAGACGGGACATGTTATGTATGATTTTATGTCAAAGTGGAAAAAAAGAAAACTGAAATGTTTCAAGAATGCAAGATTTTTGTTATCCTATATTGATTTTTCTAGAGCCATTCTAGCTTCAAACTTTTCCTACCTAAATTCTTTAATACTTTCTTTGTCTGGTTTTGAGAGTAAGATTAATGCTTAATAACTTTCAAAAATACATTTAGACAGTTTTCTTTAGATTCGTTTTCATGCCGAGCTGTCGAATATTGTACACCGTTACTTTTAGCTAGTTTATAAAGAAATGGTTTAATTTAAGTGTAATACTTTTTCTACTACAATACCACTTATAGTCCGTATTCCAGTCCACACAAAATGCACCCGTTTCTATTCTTTGTGTTCATTTTTCTATAAAAATTGAGCGAATCATGCCTGAATTAAAACTTTAGAGCTTTGTAGTACTTAGTTCAAGAAGATCATTGGTTATTGAATTCAATGCAATTTTCATGTTCTCTAAACATAATTCGTTGATATGACGACAATATAAACATGTTAGTGTTTGAAACATTTGTATTATTACAACTGATTATACTTGCCTTGTCTATAAGTACCATAACAACCCCATTTAGTGAATAAAGTAGGGATGTAGTAGTGTGGTCTAACAAATACTGTAATTCCATACTAGCAAAACGTTCTTAATACATTCTAATAAAACACGATATCATATTCTTCACTGTTAAGAGTTTGCCTCAAAACTTCGTATTGACACTTAGATACTTCGACCTTCGATATCTCAACAAAATAATTAACTTGCCCGAGTGTAAACATTTTTGCATATCATTATATCGGAGTACCAACAAAGTGTAGGCCAACAAAAAATTAAATGTAGGTTGTCTCTACTACTGTGATTAACCTAAAAACTAATGCTTTTCCATCATGATTTTTTGTGTGGTGCTTACTTTATACTTGATTATTTTGTTGAGTACCAAACGAGAAAGTTTTGTAAAGGTGATTCAAATATAAATGATGTATTGCATGGAGACACAGATTGAAAATTAATGGTTTGCTTTGTTCTGTTGCATTTGTGCGCGCTTCAATAAAAAACTTTATGTTGTTACCTCAATTGTTTTTATTAATAACAATTTCAATTTAAATATATTAATATTTTCTTGATGGCGCAATAGAATTTCTTTCAAATTTGTATACAAATCCCAATGGTGTACAAGGAATACTCTGTATAGAAAGATCAAAGAAAAGCCACCATCACATATAGTTTGTGTACAAATTGATTTCAAGCGACAAAGTATTGAAATCTCCTTCACAACTTGTCAAGTAGATGCATCGCTTGTGAACTTGAAAAATTTTCAATGGATTCAAACCGACCCATACAGAATAATATTTCAATATCTTTTTACTCAAGTAAACACACATACAAAGTGTTAATTTGAATTTGGAATCATAGAATCTTACGTTAATTAAATCAATGGCTTTCCTTGAATCATCAAAACGCAAATGAGCGCGTAACTGCATTCAGTGCGCTGAGATTTCATAAATGCGCATTGTTTTAACCCAAAGGGAACGGGTAGAGATATTCAATAGAGTTAGTCTATATCAACCTATTGTTCGAATTTACATATAATTGAATTAATAATGTAACTTTAGAGTAGTTATGCTTATTGATTTTAAAAGGAATCGAATTTAAATAAAATCGGCAACCTAATATGCTATTACATTGCTAGGATTCTGTACGAGATTATATAAAATCTCTATAGATGATGACATAGACAAAATAAAAAAATCGATTGCAAAAGTACAGTTGCGCAGAAGTGCTGACTAATTTTTACTGTTTTAAAAACATATTTCACTAAATATAGATATTTTTAATATAAATATGCAAAGGTCATCAAAATTAAAGCAGTGATTCGCATTTTAACGCTTAGTACTCTAAAATAAATTGAAACTCAACGTTTGTGTTCTTTGTGTTAAATAACGAAACAAGAAAATGAAGATGTCTATTTTATTAACAACAATTTTATTATTTACATCTGTGAATTCATTCACTAATATTTACAGTAAAATACCTTCACTCCCAGTTACTGTGGATCCAGGACCAGCATTGTATTTAACACCTTTTATAGAACAAGGTAAAATAGATGAAGCCAAAAAACTTGCCACAGTAAAGTTTAATGGATTTAAAAACGTTCTTGCTTATTCTGGTTATTTAACTGTTAATAAACAGTACAATTCAAACATGTTCTTCTGGTTTTTCCCATCCTTTACAAACTATAAAGTCGATCCAGTTATTTTATGGTTACAAGGGGGACCAGGCGCAAGTTCTTTAATTGGATTATTTGCTGAAAATGGACCATTTCGACCAAAAACTCACGGTGTTAAATTAAGAAAATATTCTTGGGTACAAACTCATTCAGTAATTTATATTGATAACCCAGTAGGGACAGGATATAGTTTTACGAATGGTGGTTATGCTCAAAATGAAACGGCTGTTGGAAATGATTTGTACCAAGCTCTTCTACAATTTTTTCAATTATTTCCTGAATTACAAAAAAATGATTTCTTTGTAACTGGTGAATCTTATGCAGGAAAATATGTTCCAGCTGTTTCTTATACAATCCATAAAAATAATCCATCTGCAAAACTTAAAATAAATCTTAAAGGATTAGCCATAGGAAACGGTTTATGTGATCCAATAAACCAATTAAAATATAGTGATTATCTTTATCAAATAGGATTGATTGATATAAACGCTAAGAAGTTAGTGCAAGATTATGAAGCTAAAGGAGTGGAATTAATGAAAAACAAGAAATGGATAGAAGCGTTTCATTTATTTGATAACCTCCTCAATGGTGATCTTAATAATCACACATCCATTTTTAAAAATATTACTGGTTTTGATAATTATTATAATTATCTCATATCATATGATCCAGATGATACTATTAAACAAATGGGGATATATATACAAAAGTCAGAAGTTAGAAATGCTATTCATGTAGGAAATAACACTTTTAATGGTGTAGCACAAGAAGTGGAGTTAAATTTAATGAACGATGTGATGCAATCAGTGGCACCATGGATATCAGAATTGCTAAGCAATTATCGCGTCATGATTTATAATGGACAATTGGATATTATTGTGGCTTATCCATTAACAGTTAACTTTCTTCAGAATCTTCAATTTTCTGCTGCTGTAGAATACAAAACTGCTTCGAGACACATTTGGGTTGTAGGAAATGATATTGGTGGTTATGTAAAAGTAGCTGGAAATCTCACAGAGGTTTTAGTTAGAAATGCTGGACATATGGTTCCTGGAGATCAACCACAATTTGGTTTCGATTTAATATCTAGATTTACTAGAAATAAACCGTTTTATTAAAAAAAAAATTGTATTTAGTATTATAACAATTTTGGTCAATAAAGCTTTTTATAGTTGAACCATCTTTTATTAAATACATTATTTACATATACATACTAGTTTAAGTTCGTACATTTAAGAATTTATTGAACGTTTTGTAAGAACTTGGATAAGAAATCTTTTGGTTTAGGTTCTATAGTTTCTTGGAAAAATTGCATTATATGCCCCTTTTGTTTCCAAACTTCAACAGTTTCTTTTAATTCCATTTGACCCTACAAATCATTAATACATAAATATTTAATAAATTTTATCTCTAATTGACTTACTTTCACCACAAGCATATCAATGACGCGAATATCGGTTACATCTTTATTTTTCAAAAATTCTTCTCTTAACTTATCTCTGCATTGTTGTTGACTTTTGGGAATATCGTATCTTCGCACTACAAGAAACGTGAGGTATAGAATATAAAGATAAATATGTTTTATTGAAATTTTCGAATTGTGTGACAGACGTCAAATTATTACATAAGTGAGGTTATAATCATTACCGATATATGGAACTTGTCGGTACCAAGCTTTGTACAAGTTCAAAACACGTTTTCTTGCTTCTTCACTATCAATAGATAGCAAAGGTCGTACTTCTTTTACTCCAACTCTTATTGCTTTACTAGCCATGGTTTTTTATACTAAAAAAGTAAATTTGGATGCAATGTGAAGTTAGGTTTTAGATGTCTTATTGACATTTTACTACCAACCGTACCAATTTATCGACGTTCTAAACTTTGAAAATTATTTTTTTACTTATTATATTAATAAATTAATAAGTATTTATGATATTATTATAGAATGAATCATTTTAGTTTATAATTAACATTAAAACTAATTTACGAACGTTCAATAAATTAACCTAATTTACGAACGCTCATCTGTCAAATTTGTTATGTTATAATTCTGTTCTTGAAGGCACCTTTAATACAACAACATTACAAAATTTATTTCTAGTGTAAAAAGTGATGAAAATAGTCTGTTTATTTTATTATAGTTACAATAGTTATATAGATAAGTTTATTTTAAAAAAATACTACATGGTTTAAACCGTTTATTTAAGTTATTTGGTCTTATTAATGAAGTCTATAAATGAAAGCCAAAATAATAATGTGGTTTATGTTTCTTTATCGTACGAATCGTTACGAAACATTGCAAATCTCCAGACAATTTCTATATCTAAAGATGTTATGAAAAAATTACCTGAAGAAAAAATAACATTTGTACAATTATCGCAGGTAAGAAACATATTTAATCTGAATCATACAGGATGTATCAAATTTCTTCGATATTCAATAAGATTTAATCTCTGTCTTTTTGTTTAAGGATAATAATACGGTGAATAACAATGAAATTGAAATATCGTAAGTACAAATTAAGTTTTAATGATTTATATTCATCACCAATTTGTTTTGTTAATTTTAGATCAAACATACAAGAAAAAGATTATCAAAACAGCATTGATCTACCGCCAGATGGAATTTGTAAACCAACTAAACCACAATTTCAATGTAAATTATGTAAACAGACTTTTACGAAAGTTGCTCTCTATAAAAAACATGTCGATTTTCATAATAACGTAAAAAAGTATAAGTGTGAGCATTGTTGTGAAAGTTACAATGTTGAAGATAATTTTAAATTACATAAAGCTATGCACTCCTCTTCCTCCCCAGTATGTCCATTGTGCAATAAAAAGTTTCAAAGATTGGCTGGTTTTAAATCACACTTATTGTTACATCAAGTTGATGAAACATTTACTTGTAAAGATTGTTTAGCTGAATTTGAAAAGGAATCTGATTATCATGAGCATTTAGAGAAACATTCTGCAATTGTAGATGAATCTGATGAAGAAAAATTACCCTATGTTTGTTCTTATTGTAATTATGTGTTTGAAGATAGTACAAAGTTTAAAGAACATATATCTCATCATATAAAGGTAAATATATTTTGTTAAATTTGTATTAAGTACTAAATAAATATTTGATGTTTTTGTAGATTAAAAAATTGGTTTTTGGACCAAAAAGAAACCGGCAAAAACTCGATTGCAAAGATAATCCACATAAATGTACGACATGTGGAAAATCTTTTATAAAACAATGTTTATTAGAGAGACATTTAAGAATTCATAGTGGTGAAAGACCATTTGCGGTAAATACAAAAATTTTAACAAAAAAATTGATTAAAATCAATATTTTTTCTTATTAGTGTACAAAATGTGATAGAAAATTCACACAGAAAGGTTCGTTACAAGTCCATTTATTAAAACATACCGGTTGTAAAGCTTTTAAGTGTACATTATGTCCAGCTTCGTTCTTCCAAAAAAGTAAGATTTTATATTTAGTGTAATCTTCTATATGAGCTGTTTTTTTTTTAAGTAGTATAAGTCCATTTTTTCATGTATTACGATATTTAAGGGTTTGAATTAGCGTTAATTTAAAAATACTGGCAAACATTAATATATTCTACTATCCATGCAAAAAGTCAATGCCCCTCACTTTAGAGATTGATATCTTCATAACCGCTCGATGAAAAAAATTGTGGTAAAGTTTATTGTAATCAGTGAACATTTCTGCGTATCACATCTTAATTTGGAAATTTTCGGGTCCGCGGTTTTTTTTTTATCGCGAGTTAAGTGAAAAAAGTACCCGATTTTTGAGAGTGCCAGCAACTTTGTCAACTTTGCGATTTTTTTTCTCGAAAACTACCGTACGAAAAAATTTTAATTCTAAACAGGTGGTAGCCTGATGTGTTCTTAATGAGTGCCATATTTTATTTTTTTGGTATTCCATACAGTTTCGCGGAAAATCGCGGTTTAGTAAGACGCCGTTATGTCGAAAACGGCTGGGTGGATTTCCTCGCGGATTTGACCAAAATATATCAAATAATGTCGATTGTCGGATTCCGTTACCAGTTTTTCAAAATTAGAGCTCCCTAATTTTTTAAGAGCGATTTAATGGAATTACAAATTAAAGAGAAACACAAATAAGCTCTGCGGGGTGACGGGAGTTCTGTCCAATCGGAACAGATGGTGCGTCCCAGACAGGACGTCGCGCCTTATTTCTTTATGTAGTTAAGATAAAAGCGCGACGTACTGTCTGGGACCTCTGGGACACACCATCTGTTCCGATTGGACGTAACCCTGCTCTAATGCGCTTGATGCTTAAATCTATACTGTTCTTCTAAAAGGCTGCTTTTTTCATTAAGATCTTTGGTTGCTTTAAATTTTATATTTAGGAAATCGCATTATTCTTAAAAATTTTCCTATATATTTGCTCACTGCGAAATGTTGTATTGTTCTCTTCGCACTTTTGGACATACAAGTTATACATTTTTACACGACATACAAGTTGTAATAATCAATAATAATTGCAATAAGAAAGTTGTTTTAATTATAATAATTAGGACATAACATTTGATAGCCAAAATTCTTTTGTTAATTTTATGAGAAAAACATACTCAATTGAATGTATGATTATAAATATGGAGAGAAGATATCTATATCTTACTAAAATTACTCATTTTTGCCACTTAAAAAATAACAGCTCATATATTCATTAATTTTTATTAAAACATTCTAGGTAATTTACGGGTACATGTTGAAAAAGCTCACACTGCTCCAGATGAAGAAACAAAACTATTCAAATGTAAAGAATGTACTTGCGTTTTTAAAAAAATTTCTACGTTAAATGCTCACATCACCAAAGTCCATACAGGTGCAAAACAACAATCATTAGATGATGTTCAAGAAGTTGTTCGTCAACTCAACGAACTTCAACAGATTTCTGGGCAAACCACCCTTAAATCTATAGATGAATTAATGAGCGATGGAAACGATAATTTTGTGAAATTATCTGAAACATGTGTTGATGGTAGTGTTAAAGATTATTTAGTTAAGCAAAGAATTATTAGAGGAGTTAAAAGTTATTTATGCTTGTATTGTCCGAAGGAATTAAAAAAACCTTCTGATTTAATAAGACATATTAGGGTTCATACAAGAGAAAAACCATATGTTGTAAGTATCTTTTTATGCAATAATACTAGAAAGTTCTGGGTTAATGAGTTTTTTCAACATATTTTATTTATTGTTGAATAAGTAGATCCATTCTTTAAGACAATTTTTCGAATTTATTTAATATTTTATTTAGGTTACCTATGTTAAGTTGTAATTCATTTCATATTTATTATTTTTGTTAATATTTTAGTGTCGAATTTGCCAAACTGGATTTTCATTAAAATCAGTTTTACGTTCACACATGAACACTCACTTAGGTAAAAAGGAACATCAATGTTTAGTATGTTTACAACTTTTTTCGTCAACAAAACGACTCAACAAACATTTAAGGTATTAAAAAAACTTTCAATTTAAATTGATATCTTATTATTTTCTTTTCTAATCATTAGAACCCACGAAACAGTGAATAGTGAAGAAGCTTTAACATTAAAATACAAATGTTCATCATGTGATAAACTATGTAATTCATTAGAAAGTATTGAACAACACATGGAAGTGCATAAATGTATAATTTCTGAAGATAATGAAGCAATCGAAAAATCTTTGCCAAATCCCATTGAATTAAAACAACCATTTTTAAAAACCGGCACGAATTTGATTGAACTCGCTCCTCCTAAAGCTTTAGCACCATACATACAAGATGATAATACCAAAAAACGACCGTTTAAATGTCATTTATGTTCAGGTGCTTTTATGAAATCAGACCATTTAAGAAGTCACATGTTGAGTCATAGTCAGGAAAAAAATTTTAGTTGTGATATATGCGATGAGAGTTTTTCAACCATATCTAATTTAAATCATCATAAATCAAGCCATTCCACTCGAAAGTTTGAATGTGGAATATGTTTTAAAAAGTTTTCAAAATTATCTTATTTACAAAGTCATCAAATGCAACATGTTGATGCTGGAAATTACATGTGTCCAGTTTGTAAGAAAGAATTTAAAAGTGTTCAACAGTGTCGAAAACATATACGGACACATAAAGTTAATGAGATGAATTTATTGATGCCTTTAACGTCAGATTTAATAAACATAAATTCTTTTCCAATTACAAAAGACGATATTAGAAATGAAGAAGTAGGTAATGTTGAAATATTAAATGAAGAATTAGTTGGAAATGTAATAAATGAAGAAATGTCTGAAGGCATTAATAATGACGTAACTTATTCCATTGCTTATCCAGATGAAACTGGTTTGCAAGGTGTTGTACAAATCGCACCAATTGCAGAATGCAATCAGAATTATTCCACTATTTATATTTCTTGTAACAACCAAGAAATAGATACAACAGGAATTTTTGATCCACTCACTCAAACGCAAATTGAAACAACAAATCCAGTCTTAGCAGAAACGCAAGATGTAAATTTATTATTTATTGATCCGATATCACAACAAGTAGGTTTACAAGAAGATGAAGAAAATTTTGGACCGTTCAATCAAGTTTTACTAAACGAAACCGTTATTCCAAGTGAATTAAATTTAAGTACTGAAGATATTAATTTAGATATTACCGGACCGATTATTACCGAAAACGTTATCCAACAAAACGTATTATCTAATATTGTTGATATCCAAAATCCGGGGATTAAGTTAAATTTGTCGGATCCCTTAGATATGGAAGCGAATAAAGACGGTTTAAAAGAAATCCCGAAATTAATTGTACCAGTTGAACATCCGAACGGATTAAAAGAAAACATGTACATCACAATCAGTATGGATGATTTAAAAGGAAACAACTTGAGCTACTTATCAAATATGATCGGTTTGAATAATGTAATCAGTGATGGAAATCCAGCAGTTGAAGATTTAAATTTAGTTGCAACAAACAATATTCTGATTACTGAAAATGAAAATGAAGAAACGATCACTTGCGCTGTGTGTTGTGAAAGAATTGAAGATTTAGCTAATCACACTTGTATGAACGTTATAAACACAGAACAAGAGGAAATCAATCAATGCAGCATGGTTATTAATGAAAATCAGCAGGACATGATGGAGACACAAGACGATGTTCCTAGATTAGAAGAACAGGTAAAAATAAGATATAATCATTATTTGTAATAAATTTTGTTATGTAATAACAATTTAGGTACAACATGCACCAGAAGATGGTGAGATTGAAGAAGAAATAGCCAACCCAATAAATAATGATGTGTCACATATGGAAAGGAATGAAATAACTATTACTGAGAAAGGCAATAAAAAGTCCAATGTTTGTGCTTATTGCTTAAAGGAATTTCGAAAGCTTTCAGATTTGGTAAGTATTAGAAGGATTTCCATCAAACTAAACGTGTGTTAACAAAATTGGAGAAGTTCTTTGGCCACTAAGGTCACTGAATCGAAGTCGACGACGACTTTACGTCCATGATTCTGGAAATTTCCTATCTTCCAAACTGTTATACGCTTAGAAGGACTTTTTTTTGTCAAACTTGGAAGAAAGTATAGTTGGTACTTAAAATAAGAAAAAAACGAATTATTTTGCCTAGCACAAGCATCATTGAACACATGGAGAATTATAATTTATCACTGCCTCAATATTGTCGGTTATAGCAGTACAAATTTCCTTTGAACCTTTGTTTGCCTCTCTTTCTGGATATGTATAAATGATGGAGTTTCCAAAGCCTACAAATAATTATGATTGTTGAAAACATAATCCTGTACTGTCATAAAAGGCAGAGTAAATTTTGTATATAAACAAATACGACAGCAATCACATCATCTCTCTGTTTACAAATTGCTGTTATTTTGCAATTTTGTTATAAAACTTTTAATTAACCTTACAATTACATTATTTACATGACATGTACAATTAAACCGCAACGTAGGTCAATTACCTTCAATTTATCGAAAATAAAAATTATCCAATTAATATTGTTGAGAATTGTTTAGAATATAGTATATTCTAAATATATCAATCAACTGCAGAAAAATTAACAAAAATATGTAAGTATATTTGTACCTAGGGTATTTAACGGTTAATCCTATTAGAAAATCGCGATCATTACTACATATTTATTGTATTATCCTAGCTAAGTTCCATTGCACATTATTTCTTTTTATTCATATGCTGTGTACCTTTTTATGCGATATGAAAGAAGCAAGAATTTCAGGTTAATAATGATTAATATAAAATATACAGTTAAAAAATACATATCAAAAAAACCTACATTTTTCGCAAAAGTTAAATCACATAATACATACAAATGATAAAACATTCATTAGTCACAACAACATCCATCTCTATATCTAGGTTTTGGGGGTTTCCTTCTATAACCAGGCGGGCACGGTTCTAACTCGGCCCTCCAAACTCCAATTGGATTACAACATTCCGGAGGTTGCAATTTCATAAAGCACGGTTTAAAACCGGTTGGACATTCGCGTTTGGGCGTCGGTTCATCTTCGCAATTAGGCGGTATGCAAGTGCAACACGGACTCTTTCCGTCCACGGTAACTCCATGAGCTCGTGGTCCGTCGCAACACCTCTCATGAACTTTTCTCTTCGGGGGACATAAGCCTTGTAGTCTGTAGCTGAAGTTGTAATTGTTATAAAAGTTAATGATTCGTGTTTCGAAATCCCGATCTTCCTCAGCTCTGACTTCTTCAGGAGTTTTTGGGCACCCAGGAATGACCGTTGGCATTTGGAGTGGTTTCACTGGGTTTGGAATGGTTGGAAGTGGGCCGAAGGGGGGACATGTGAAGCATACTTGAGCGTAGGGCCTTTCTTCTTCATGCTTTTTATGTGGACGTGGTGGTGGACAACATGGTGGTGGACAACACGGTGGTGGACAAAAGCCGCAGTCGTCAATGTCATTCAACAAGTTTTTTATTTGCCCCAATAAATTCGGTGGGGGACATGGTGGCGGACAACATGGTGATATACAACAACCACAATCGTCAATTTCGCATAGCACTTTTTTTAATTGCCCCAATAAATTTGGTCTGTTCGGCATGGTGTTTGTTAAATTTGGCCAAAGTCTAAATTTAACACTATAATTTAATACATTCTTTTAAGAACCAAAAAAAATTTTACATGAATTTTGATTTGAAAGATTGACTTGTTTGAAATTTCGTTTCCTAGGTTAAAAAATATAATTGTTATAATCGTTTTTTTTTTTTAGAAAAGGCATATTAGGACGCACACAGGTGAACGACCATTTAAATGCGAAAAATGTCCTAAGTCTTTTTCGTTAAAATCCACTCTTTTAAGTCATATGAGGACGCACGATCCAGCGGATAGTAAAATAACATGTCATATATGTAATTATTCGTATAGTTGTAAAGCCAGTTTAAAAGTCCATATGATGATTCACTCAGGTTTGTTTTTAATACAATTTTTTAAGTTAATACTGAGTGATTTTGTAGGTGTAAAACCGTATCAATGTCATTTATGCCCATCTCGGTTTAGAACGGCAGCACATAGAAGGGTTCACATAGATAAACATAATCAAATCAAACCTAAGAAGAAAGGTACAATTAAGACTGATATTAAAAATGTTTTAAATTACACGAATAATTATTTTGAATCTATGTTGACTGATGAACGAGAAGAGAATGTTGTGGATATTCCATTAAATGAAGCAAATATTATTAATATTAATGAAAATACAGTAAGTTTATATTAATCAAAGCGACTAATACAATTTAATTCTATTATTTTCTCAAAACAGAAAGTGATTACTCCTACAACAACTATGGATCCATCAGAAACTTTAAATATGAGTGATTCTTTACATATTGATATTCTGCAACAATTACAACAGTTTGGTCAACAATTGGTGTTTGATATTGAAGAGATTCAGGACAAGAATACAATTCAATCTGCGATCATTGATTCATTAGAAAGTAATATTGAACCGGTTGTTACACCATCAAAGGAAAAAACTTTTGGTTGTGATATTTGTGGGAAAATGTACACCACAAAGTCTATTTTAAAGAAACATCAAAAGAATCACAAAAATTTTGTATGTTCAAAATGTAGGAAACAATTCGACGCTGAAGATGACTTGGAAAAACACATGAAAATTCATATGGGATATAGACCGTTTTCTTGTTTGCACTGTGCTAATAGTTTTAGTGAAGAAGCTAGCTTAAAAACACATATGAAAAGGTATATTTTTAAAGTACAATAAAACCTCGATATAATGGACCTCGTTAGAACGGACTTCGTATATAACTGAAGCTTGTTAGTTCTAGCACTAAAACTAATACTAGACCTAGAACTAGAAACATTCATTCATGTAAAAACACTCATGTAGAAACATTCATGTACCACATTTTTATTGAACTAAAAGTAAAACTAATACAGCACGCAACGTTGTGGATAGCTGTTCGAATTTGTGTGCATTAAAATGATTCACTCAAACAGTTTAAAGTGCAAATTAAAATTTTTTTATATAACACACTCCTTTCTCCTTGTTAATCCGTTATATTGAGGTTTTACTATAATTGAAATTGGTTTTTATTAACATCAATATTTTTTTAGGATCCATAATCTTACAGCTTAAATAAATTTTACGCTGTAATAAAATTTACAGTTCTTTTAATAAATCTATTTTTTATACTTTTATGTTGTGTGATAAAAGTGACTTTAATAAAAATTCTTAATATTAATTGATTAAAACTGGGTAATTTTTAATAAATAATTCCCACATCATTGATTATATAATGCCTTTCCAAGCTTAATTTATAAAAGTAGGTGTAAAATACAATTATTTTCTTAAATAGTAATGTATAAAGACATTTTAGAGAGTGTCCTCCCAATTTAATTAAGTCAACCCATTCAGGACGCAGAAAGGGGTTTACCTCCTTTGCATCATGCCGTGTCTCCTGTAAGATCGGTTGGGAAAGGAGGATAATCCTCGGGTTTAATACATCTTAACAATGGAGGCGGTCATAAACGTCCCCATTTGGAAAAATACGGGTGGGCCCGAGGAAGCGGCGGGTATCAACGCGGTATCTGCGCGCTCGGTGCTTGCTACCGGGATCCCTGGAGACGAATCCTGCAGCGGTGAGGAGCCATTGTGACTGACAGATCCTGGCGTGTTCAGATGGAAGACTCTCTCCTTGCATACGAATGGCCTACTTGTAGTGGAGCTCCATGTCAGCCGAGGATATTTATGACGCCATTCGCCCGCCCGATGCGCAACTTCCACGCTTTATGCAGATAAGCCGCTTTAATTGGACGGGCCGGGCGCCTCTCTCGGTCTTCCAGAGAAATTTCCTATCTATGGAACGACGATTCCAACCCCCTCACGTTCCGAAAACTCTCCCCACTATACCACCAATTTGTTTCGTTTGAGTGGAATTTTTCCCCCAAACTACTCACCATTAGCAAATATAACTAACAATAAGTAGAAAAGTATTTATTTTTATACAAACACATTAAGTTATTTAAAATTATAATTAAAATAATTTAAAAAAATCTAATTTCAGTTCGCCATGATTAAAAAGCAGTACTTCTTTGTTCTTTTAAAAATTTACAACGTTGTTTACTTTTTTAAAGACTTTTACAAAACGAACATTAAAAGTCAAGTCATCACGTCCCATGCCATCCACTTAAAGACAATAGAATTCGTTAGGGAAGCGGAAATAGAAGAAACGCGCATTAACCCACTTAATTATGGAAAAGCGGGCGTCGTCTTTGTTCGAAACGGGATTAGATAGTAATAAATTCGACGTAAATTGCCCTTGAAACAGTTTGTTTTGAATAAAGAATCCTATGGAAGTGCAAAAGAAGCGGGTCTTGCAAAAAGCCCAGGTTTGTTCTGGGAAAATACAGTCCACGGTTGTGACGTGATACGGTGAGTTTTTGTACGTCTTTATTGGCCAGGAGATACAATAAGTAAGTGCGGAAAAGCGTACGCGGAAGGAGTGCGGGAACGTTTGCTGGCATGTTAATAGATGGAGCTTGGAATGGCCGATTAATTCCAACTACAGGAAGGAAGTGCCTATAACTCGTCCCGGGAGAAAGAATCTTTAATCCGGTACGTCCTCGTTATTTGTCGGCGTAAAATAAAGAAGAGCCATTTAGTCCTCTCTCTACGACATACTTTACTAACGCTGATTTAAATCTCGGGCGAACTGCGGAAAGAGACTATCTAAATTTCAATGTTTGTCTACTACTTTAGATTGCACCGCTTTCTAGTTAACAAGATTTCAAATTTATACCATCTTTTTCTAATAGACACCGGTAATAAATTACGCTCTATCGTTACTTTACTTATCAAAAATTGTCTAGGAAATAATAATAAAAGCATTATAATTAAATTTTGTCTAGGGGTATTATTAAAATTACCACTTGAGGTGTTGAGGTGCATTTTGGTGGCACGAAAGCGGGCGACATTAACTCCGTTGGCGTGAAGGTATCCAATTTCCTTATCGACGCCATCTCACGTCTCGTCGACATAACACTAAATTTTCATACCGAAACCTGCGACGGTAGCGTCGCAATTCTGGCTATTTAGCGGGGCTGGATCACATTATGGACGTAAGTTACCGACGCTGGATCTATTAGATTGTGCGGGCGGCGGCGCTGGAAAACCTTAGCGCCAATTACCGTTAAAAAAGGCGGCACTGTGCCCCAACTCCAGTCTCCTCCTCGTCGTATTCAATGGCCCGCCGCAGATAGGGTTAATTTAGTGTCAGTTGCAGTTGCATTGTAAGATAGGATAAACAGCACATCGCCATCCTTTTGGATTTGCATGGAAATGGGAACACTCTGATGGAGTCGTGTCACAAGGTGCCCATGAATCAAGAGCTACGATGCTGACGATGTCGACGCCATCGAAGCTACCTAGACGACGATCGTTTTAATGGCTACGATCTCTTTTACCCTCACGAAGTTCGGCGATAAAAAGGCAAATGTAGCATACAGATAGGTTGATATCTTATGATTCATCTACTTCAAACAAAAAATCTTCTATATGAATTGAAAAATACTGGTTGTGTATTCTTTATGTGATCAAACGCACTATCAACCTGAATTCTGCCAATCTCTATTAAAATATCCGTGGGTGTCCCGAAGCTGTAAAGTTTCATGTAATATTGGATATAAAGTCCATAGGCGTCGGACGTGGCCGATATGCATCTGTCCCATCGAGATCCCCTCGTATTCCCAAAACGGAAACCACTCTATTCACGTTTTGTGATTTTGCCCGTAACCTTCACTGCTAATTGATATTAGTTTCCGGTCGGGTGCATTTAGAATTACACAATAAATAGCAATTATTTTCATCTCGATTGTCTCCTCTGATTTGATTTTGAAATCTCGATTGGAAATGTAAAATAAAATGGTAAAATATAAACAAAAAAAAATGTAGTCAATAAAATAAACTCTTCAATATGAAATATAATACAGAAGCATATGTATATAAATTTTTTATTACCGCTACTGTCTCCATCGAGAACTAAAAACATTCAACAAAATGGTACATCCTCTTCAAGAAGAACGATTTTTATCTCGCCTACACTGATGTTTTTTAGTCGGTAGAGGACGATCACCGCCGGTTTTTCCGGGTAGGGTTTTGTCATGATAGTCCAAAATCCATTTGATGTGTACAAATGACCGGAAAAACGTCGGTTGTTTTCGTCGGATGTACGGGACCAAGCATCGCGACGCTTCGCCAGGGTATATCAATCGCTGCGCTGATATGCGAATATCTACTTTATGAGCCACCTGTTGCAAGCGAGTCGGCCGCTTACCGCCGCTGCCACCATCCTTGTGTTGAATTCCCCTGTCCTCTGTAAGCTAACGGATTTCACCCTGCACTTGATGAAAGCCGCCGTAGCAGAGGGCCCGAAAAAAGCAAGACGACCAAGGCGATGCGAGCGAGCAAATCTACTACAAAGTGTGTTAACTTGAGAGGGCGGCTCGCTTTTTTCGAACCTTTCCCCCTTGTAACACTTCCTTATAGAAGTACTGACGATATTAACAGATTGTGTTGGTGTCGTTTATAGTATTAAAGAAATATTATTTTTTGATTTCATATAGAACTTTAATAAAATACTACTTAATGGAAAATAATATTAACTCCTGGTATCATTAGAATATCTCTCTAGATACTAAACTTTTTTTTATGTTTCATAGGTCGATTTGGATCGTGCATCTAGACCGATTCGACATAGTTGAACGACTGAAATGGCACGACAACTAAAAATGAAATAGCATCAAGTAGAGGAAAATTAAAAAAGTTGAAAAACAGAAATCGATGTATGTAACCGACATGTGGAGGAGTTAGCTGAGGAAGATCAACAGAGCTATCACTTTGAACAACTGTTAAAAAAAAGTTACTCCTTTGATTCAAAAAGGGAATAGAAATATAAAAAATTTTTTAATTTAATTTTAACGGGAGGTTCATTTCAGGATTTGAAATAGATCCCAAATACGGGAAAAGTGAGAGGCGTTTTAATTAGCATGTAGCGACATTAAGGCACCTAATCACCGGACGATGGGGATCATTTCCTCGAGGGATGGCAATCTTACCCATTCGTAGCGACGGTAACCGCTCCTGCTGATGACCGGCGTGTCCGGCCATTTCCCCGGATAATGTCCGTCCAGTCCGTACTCGCCAATCCTTTAAAGGTTACGTTACTCCGATCCAATTGCGCCCTAAATTGGCCCTATCTTGACACCTCCGCGGCAATTCAAAGGCGTCGGCTCGGACATCGTCCCTTTCGGGGTCTGGGTACGCTGGATGAAGATCGGCCGCAACGACAACGGCGACGAAAATTAAACTTTAGTGTCGTCGAATGACACCGTCCACGACGGCGAAAGTACCAAAACGACATTCTTCGTAATAGTGTATTCAAATTGCACGATAAAGTGTTATCACCCTTGTCTACAACCTTGGAAATAATCGTTAATGTAATGGAAAGATATTTTTTAGTTAATAATAATGATATTTTGGTTAGGATATGGGAATGATAATTTTTCTCCACGTGGTAGGTTCTTTATTGTTTTCTTGTTAATACCTGGAGTTTTTAAGAGATTAAGATGGATTTAATGGATGATGAGGTAATGAGATCGGTGATATGGGTGGCTTCCGCTTATTGGCATATTTATGTTTGTTGTGGAATAACGTTTGGTTTGTGGATACAAGCAGTTTTTCAGTTTTCGAATTTCTTTCCAGCTGGAATTATGATTCTGATTTCAATTTTTTGGACCATGTTTCATATTTGCAGGATTTTGTTAGTTCGTGAATTTGCTTGTTGAGAGAGTAGTATTAGATTTTTGCTTTTGGGTTATAAGTTCGTTATAATAGGTGTCTTTAGCGATTGCGGCTTTGTATTAAGTTGGTGATGTGAGGAAGTGTTGGGGTGTGGTGAGATGATTGGATTGCTATTGTTATCTTGCTTCCTTCTTGGTCAAGGTGTTCAATGGATTGGTTTAGGATTTCTTTGCCAGTTAGCTACGCGATAGTACGGAATAATTCTAAGACCAACTTTTAGTAGGATAGGATGACGACCAGAAAACTGTTCATCTAGGGCAATACGCTTCCTTAATTAATTGAGGATTTTAGCTACCATTATCTGGATAATGGGTAGGTGTAAACGGAGCAACGACAAGGATATTGCGAGATTGCGTAAAGTTATAATCAAAGAAATATGACATCTCTAGGAATAATAGCGCGAATTAAGGTCCCCAAGGATGACTATTTCATTGTTATTTGGAAGTTTTTGGGTGATGAGGTCTAAATGATTTAGGCTTAGTTGGGCGATTTTCATATGTGAACTTTGGTTTCTCATTCGTAAGGAAAGAGATGTTAATTAAAGCATTTATTTCCTCCATCAAGAAAAAGATATTCGTAGGAAAGGTGTTGTTGGAGATGTGGCAGGCACTGCTGGTTGAATGTTTGTGGTTATCTTTTTCGCTATGTCGTACTACTGTATTATATACTGTAGTCATTACAGTAGGAGTCGGAGGGATAATCCTTGCTTTTTATAGTGCTTTACACGTTTCAATTAGTTTGTGGTTTCTTTTTGCAAAAGCTTCCATGTAAATTGGCATTATGAGGACAACTGCAGTTTGTTGTTATATGCCCCATCTCTGGAAATTTTTGTATTGTGTAATTATTTTTGAATTTCTAGCAAACGCCCTTCGTCGATCTTCCTTTGAAATGTGCGTATAGAAAGAGGTTTGGTTTTTTAGCTTCTTGATAAGTTGCGTTTATCATCATCATCATCCTGTTGCACTACATCCCTTGATGAGATTTGGCCTTCTGAACAATCTGCCTCTACTCCACTCTATTAAATACTGTCACTCTCAAATCTTGAACGCGCCGCTTCTTTATGTCACACCGTCTATACATCCCATTCCAGGTCTTCCTCTATTTCTTGGAATATCTGGTTTACTATCTGGTTAGATATCTTTTTTGCTGCCCTGGTTTCACTCATTATTAAGATCCTATCCATTTTATTCTTTGGCCAAACGTAACAATGTTTTTTCCTTCAAGAAGGTTGTTTAATTCTTCATTAGTAAGACGTTCAGTTCTCATATTTTGCGCAGAAAATTCTTCGTAATATTTTTCTTTCAAATATCTTTAGGCTACTCTCATCTTGCTCGTGTACCTAAGTCTGCAATGACCATTACCTATCTATCAAGGTTGAGATCTTTTGTAATGTTCTGATAATTTAGAAGTCCTTGGATATATGTATTTCGAAACAGGAGGATCATACAGGTTAATTCGTTTCTTTTGACAATTTAAAAA
Organism: Onthophagus taurus; assembly: GCF_036711975.1. NCBI lineage: Eukaryota > Metazoa > Arthropoda > Insecta > Coleoptera > Scarabaeidae > Onthophagus > Onthophagus taurus. The sequence goes on along the minus strand of NC_091967.1, from coordinate 15,272,680 downwards.
AGAATTGGCCCATGGGGGAATCGAACCCTCCGACCTTCACGATTAGAATTCAGTGTGACGCTCTTACCACTAAGCTAACGGACCTTGCTCAGATCCATGTAGTAATCGATTGATGTATTACTTTTTCTTATCTCGCGAGAGATAAAAGTTAATAAGGGATTTTGTGAGATTACACTTCACTCGTCCCTTTTTTAAATTAAGCAATAAATTTATTGTAATAAAAATTATCTTAATTTTCTTCATAAAAGATAAAATTTTGTTAAGGGTAATAATGAAAACAAAAAATTCGGCCCGTGGGGGAATCGAACCCTCCGACCTCCACTTGAAACAATCAGTGTGACGCTCTTACCACTAAGCTAACGGGCCATGTTACAAAGCGTATCGTATCGACATTTAAACGTGTTTACGAACAGGCAAGCAATGAGTAACGAGCTAAAAATACTTTAATTATTCAGCAGCGCATAGCAATTTTATTAAAGCAGAATTTCGTATAGAAATTACACAAGTTTCCTACCCAAATTTCAAAATTTTTTTATCATCCGCCCAATTTATAATAGCTAATGGTCCCTAGCATCTAATAAAGAAGAACTTTCTTCCAGAGTAATTGCCATTATAAAGTTCATTAACAGTAACCCGAAGTCGTAATTTAATTGTGATAATATGGGTGTAATTGTGGAGCGGTATCGTCTTGGGACCGTCGGGTACTTAATCGTGATACCTCCTGCTCGCTTCTGCGAACTCTTAATGTTTTAACTCTTGGTCGGCGACGCCACATACATCCGCCCTCAGTTCTGCATTCATCCCCGCCTCGTAAAATATGAAAAGTTAAAGGAATTATTCCACCTAACTTTTATTCTTATACTATTTGAAAAATGATATTTAATTTTCTCTATCTTTTATACTATTACAGTGGTCGTTCATCAAAATAGAACGAAGGTATAAGATCATACACTTTAATTGAACCGGTATATCGCGATTTATGTGCCGGACATTTAGTGTTCACGGTGGTCGTCGCATTGTCCTGCAGATAGAGGAAGAGGGAAGGATCGTTGTCTTTCCGCCAATCCGAGGTAGTCGGATTTGCCGGTACCCTCAATTAAATCAGAAACAAGTGAAGCGAAATGGTCACGTACAGCTTTAATTGTATCGTCCTGGAGTTTCAGTTCTGAAGCTTGAAGACCAGGATTTCACACACTTGCTTGATGTGACCACAAATCAAATTCGAAACGATGATGCGTGACATTGATGTAAAACCTGTATTACATCGACAGGACTTACGAACGGAGTTTATTAGAATTCAATAAAAAATTTACGTATTTGTAAAATAAAGGATTGACTTATTGGATTTATGCTAAAAATATATTTGAAGTTTGGAAAAGGGACGAAAATGAATTAGAACCATAAAAGAATTGGGGAGAAAAAGGGTGCGCGTGCAAAGCAAGAACAACGACGTTAAACGAACCCATGGGAAATGAGTACGTGTTACATAAATATAGGGAAATTTCTAATAAGACATAATTTCGCATGTACGGAATTTATTTGACGTTTGTGCGCGCATTTCCAACGCGTTCTTTAAGGGAGGCGCACTCAGAAATCTCTCCCGTTGCCAGGAGCTTCGAACTGATGGCTCTGCCTCGCATAAAATATCCCCGGGGCGGAGAAGCCTAAGAGATTTCATGGTATAATTTATTTTTGAGAGAAACTCATATTTACCGTTTTAGATGTTTTTGCTTCGTATAATTTAAAGAGATTATCAATAATTTAATAGCAATATACAAAAGTTATTATTATTTGTTTTAATTAGATTTTTAATAAGAACACTTCAACTTAATATTAATTTAATTTGCGTAATTAAAATAAAATTGTATACGATATATGAATTTCCATATTAAATACGTCTAAACCCAACATGTCTTATACCAATGTTGCAGCTTTAGTAGATTAGGTATATTTAATTGGATTGCTTTATATTCATAATTAAAAGTGTAACCCAAGTAAATTCCGGTATCTAAGATTTTAATTACTTGTTTAGTCATCCAACTAATGATTTATAGAAAGATATAAAATAATATAAATGTTTATCAAATTAGAGAAGATGACAACAGATAAAAAGCTTTATTCTAATTACCTAATCTTATTAAAGTGATAAGCTAGACTTATTTTTAGAAACCAAAATCAGCCTATCTCCTTAAACATAGATTGCAATATGTATGATTGGATCATAAGGTCCTTTAGCTTAGTGGTAAGAGCATCACGCTGATATGAATTTGTGACGGTCGATGGGTTCGATTCCCTCACGGGCCAATATTTTGTTTTCAACTATATTATTATTGAATATATTATTTTCAGATAATCGAGTCGCAGAATTACTTTTAGTGAGATGATGTTGAATAGTTTATCAAGCATTTTAGTAGTATGCGATAATGCTTATAGAAAAATTAATAAATGTTGTCCACAGCTAACTCACTCAATCTCGAAACGTGAACAACAATTTGAAATGTTAATATTGAAAAGGCAAATCAGCGTTTCCCCAACATCTACCAACCTAGACCCAACCCTTTCGATCAAGAAATAATGTAATATGAGTGAATAGTTCTGGAATGATTTTATTATTTCTAACATGATGGAAGGCTAATTATCAATTTACAGCAACGGCAATAGGATTATCTACTAAAACTGTTCATTATCGAGTTACAGACAAAAGTTCACAGAATTTTCCACAAAATTCCAAGTCTGGATTGGTAATAATTTTCAATGGAGCTTATCAGCTTTCGCACAAATAAAGTGAGTTGAATCTGATTAGAAACGTCGTGTGTTTTAAGATACACAACAGTTTATTTAGAGTCAACCCACGAGTTTTGCCATTGTAAAAGCTGTTCCATAACGAGATTAGGTATGGATGAAATAATTATACAGGTGTCCCGAATCTCAACGTCAAGCGGGCAGCGGGTGAAAGGCCAACCTATACATGTTTTGGTAAAAATAAGAAAAAAATTCCATGTCCCTTATTAAATGGTAATAGATATACATTTGAAAATGTTAAAAATCGTTCCGGTAGATCATAATATATCTTTAGGTACTACGGTCAGGAATGTTCGCAAATTTATAGTCATTTTTTTAATAATGTAATCCTTATTAACCGTGCTACTATAGAAGCCACAAATTAAACAACAAAAGTCGTTAGTGTTGCGGAAAAAAATATTAGTTTGATTGAGTTAATGTTGAAAAAATTATGTCTATTAAGTTTGACACACTTTTTCTAAAAAAAAGAATAGTATAGCACCGTTGGCAAGTAATTTTAAAAGTTGGCCTGACTAGTCAAGATTTCAAAAGAAATATGGCATAAATGTATAACATTTGCTATTTTGGAAAGTTTAACTTGTCATAACACCTTGTAATTTTTGCTAATTAAATTCAAGGATAGAGCTAAACCATTCTAGATTATATTTAACCAAATGCTTGGCTTACACTTAGTTGGAAATGACTTCCTCTTGTAGAAATGGTAAATGTGCTGGATAATTTCGTGGTAACATATTTTAATTCATTTAATTCGAGTATAGTGACATGTATAGATTTTGTTTTCTTTAAAACTCTAGAAACTAATGATTAGCTTAGCCATGTCGGTGTGTGCTCACAAATGTTTCTTTTGTAACATGTGTAAGATCTAATTTTCTTAATCCATAGTAATTTTTTTTTGTTCCACCACTATTACTTAGGATGAAAAGACCAGATCTTGCTATAAACATTTCGCAATAATTCTTGATCACGTCGGAAATAAAATGTTTGCTGAAAGATGCTAATTCTTAAACGTACATATTTGAGTAAAACACAAGTTCTGTCTTGCAATTTACAGAGGGATTAAATTGGGATTAAAACAAAGTTGACTCTTACTGTAAATTTATTCCTTATCCAAGTTAGAAGTGCTATTAGTGTCAAAGTGGTGTCCTTCCTTAACATGATGCGCAACAAATCATTTTTTTTCGTTATATGTCAGACAATCCTTTTTATGTTTAAGGAAACGCCGTCCTTGACAGTTCTTGATACCATTTTTTGACGTGTGGCGGTGTTAATCTATGCCATCTAGAGTAAGGGATAATTTTTGTCTTCAATAACTGAACTAGAGCCTCTTCTTCAGCGCCTCTTGATGTCACAACATTTGGTATCAACACCCATCATCTATCTATTGACATCAAACACCTTAAAAATAAACATTTTTTAACGTATTGTTGATTCAAACTTCAAACGTTATTATAAAATTAAAGTAGTTTGTCAATTCAATAATAGTGTTGAAAATAAAATATTGGCCCGTGAGGGAATCGAACCCATCGACCGTCACAAATTGAAATCAGCGTGATGCTCTTACCACTAAGCTAACGGACCTTATAATTTAGCGTAGTGTACGTAGGATTTAGATCGACGCAGGTTTCTAAAAATAAGTATGTTATCGTCTAAATCAGATTAAAAATAAAACTGCTGTAACGTTTGCCATTTTCTCCGATTTATCATAAAATCACATCTTCTTGTGTATTTCCAGACAAGTTCATGTTCCTTTCAAGAAAAATCTTGAAAAGTTAAAGAAAAAAAACTTATTAATCAAAATCCTCGATATAACTCATATTCGGTTTATATAGACACACAGTTATCAAAAGAGTTTAGAATAAGGCGAATTGGAACAATACTATATCTAAAATTAGTTTTATTTAAGCTGTGAAAATTTAAGTAGAATTCATGTCTTTCGTAAGAGATTGCTTGGCCAAGTAGAAAGGTTGGACGATAGCGTTTTAAGGTGGAAGGTTGATAAAGAAGAAGTAACGTCGGATAAGATTCGACTGGAACGTAATAAATGTTCATCCATCAGATAGAGGTTCTTAGAGAACAGTTAAGAGGAAGCGGACAAAGTTCTATGTGGGGAGGCGAGGTATAGGAGTACCTACGTAGGGCATAATTCTCGCGCGATTACGGATTTTCCGTTTTAATACAATTACGAGGATCGGCCCGCCGAGTCCGAGACGGAGTCGGTGGCGGCAGCAGCAGTAGCGGTTATCGGCCGCACCGAATTTGACAATCGATAAGAGATTAGCGCTGAGCGCGAAATGCAAATACCCCCTTCTACCCTTTGGAATCAGAGGCCGTAAATCAGCTCGGCGTGACATTAGTGGATTCTTAGCCCCGGAGTTTACTGAAGATATCTCCCTAATACAATCGGCCAGCGTATCCGAGCTGTATGAGTTATAACGAGACTTAGTTCCAACACAGAGCAATTATTAGCACTAACTAAAACTTGGCGGTGGAACCCGGCGACGACCTCTGCTCACTATGACGTCATAAATAATGAAAATGTGGCGCTCCCTTTGCTCCTCGAGCCTCCCCGACTTCTCCTCGGCGATCCGGCTCCGAACTCCAACATTTACCTTGCAGTCATGCGGTTCACTTAAGCCCGAAGTTTATTGCATGCTTGGATGGTTTCGGGATCTCTGCGATCTTAACTATAAACGTGCTCATGTGTTCGAGGGCGGCTCGCGAGCGCAGATTTTCTCCGGACGAGATTTAGGGGGGTCGCAAGTTCGAAGATACCCGCGAGGGGTGCCACAGCCGTGATAACTTATTGGCTCAGCCGATAATATTTGTACGTCTTTCGATGATTTGGTGTTTACCGGTTTTCACCGCAAACTCAAACCCCTTACCTTAATACATTGCTTCAACGTATATTTAGCAAACATTACCCTGAGATGATTTATTTTTGTAATAAAACAATTTATAGAAATGGGGGTTTTCATCTGAAACGAACCCCTTTAATTGGTTGACTAGGAATGAGTCCCAGCAGGGTATCCGAAGTAGAGAACTTCCGAAAGATACGACCATCGTAAAAATTACTGACGGTGTGTGAAAAACTTCTCGATTCCCCAGTAAAACTTGACGCGGACGGTTACCTCCCCACCTGAAGTGAAAATGCTGAGTAATGGGATTAACGCCCCATTAACATGTTCGGGTCAGCTTTATTTGAAAACTTTTCAAATTTCAAATCTTAAAGTACAATATAAAATTTTTGTTTTTAAAGGAAATTAAATTAAAAGCTTTAAAGAATGTGATAGTTATTACAAAATCTAAATCATTGGGATTTAGATTAGTCCGGGTCATCTGGTAATCGACGGAGATTAAAATTTCTCCCGTTTTTAATTTGTTTTGTGAACATTAGCGGAATAGCAATGCGATGCGCTCCGTCGTGTAAATGGGGTTTCTGTGGGAGTTAGGGTGAACAGGGTTGGTAGCGATGCCGGCGGCGTCGTGAGTGATCGACGCACAGTCTCGGCGCTAAAGCAAGCCATTTGAATGCATAGATGTCCGTCAGTCAGGGCGACATTACCGCAAGAACCCTCCTTCGAAACTCGACAATAAATTGTCATAAAACCGTCAGATCGGCTGATTTGACAGCTCTGGGGTAATTAAAGAGTGAATTTATGTGAGGCACCGTCGCCCGCATCCAGATATATACCTAACGGGGATCATTGTAGCGAAAATGATTCTATTACCCAATGGGGAAATGGTATGAAGGGAGAAAAGGACTGAGGAGAGACGAAAACGGTTCTTCCCCCTTTTGGTTTCGTAAAAGAACGGCTGTAATATATTTGTGGTAAAGGTTGTAGCAGAATATTTGCCTAATATGAACCATTAACAATACAAGTATCTACAAGTTATGGAATTATTAAAAAGTTGGTTACTTTTGTTTGTTAAATGATTGTTAATTATTTTTTAAATATTAGTACCCTACCTGTTAGTTGCAAGCGCAATATAAATATTTTGTCAATAAACTAAAATAAATAACATTTATTTTGTACATTTTATTAATTTGGGAAATACAAATAGAGAGAGGTTGGGTAGTTATATTTATTGAAGTTTTTTTCTCTTGTGGCCTGGTATTAAATGTGGCTTGGTTGGTGTAGCGAGTAAATCCGGGTCGAATAAATGAACGGACACGTGGGTATCAGTTATGATAGGTAATAATGGTGGTAATGTGCAACGCATTATTTTAAACGTTTAGGTGTCGTCAGAACGGGGTGGCGTCGATATATTGCAGCTCGGTAAATATACCGTTCTCGCGGGTGACGTATATCAGTTGGGTTAATTTGTACCCAGCAACCTTTAAAATTTTATTGTTTTACTGTCATAATTATAATATTTATGCGCGGTGATATATCGTGCGGCGGAATTTTCTGTTTTCGATCAGATTATTTATTTATATCATTTATTTGTTTCCGCAAAATCTAGTGCGCGTATTTATTGCGTACTCGGCGCAATAAATTCAATACACGGATACAACTACGTCCGACCATTTACATATATTCCTAATAACTTTTACCGGCTAAATTAAAATTATTTAAATTCGGGTAAAAATTTATTAGCACAGAAAAAGTTATTGGTAAAAATTAATTTTAATATATATGGCAACGCAGCGCGCCGGTGCGACGGTTTTCCGAACTGATCGCTCGCGAAAAAGTTACCAGCGGAGTATATCACCGTGTATAATCGCTGATATTGCCAATATTTATTTTGAATTGCCGGCGTTATCGTTTCAATATATCGGTGTGTATTTTAATAATTTTCATTTTTGTACCTATAACTTGAATCAATATTTCCAGAGATATTTTTCATTATTTTCAATACACCAAAATTATATTTTTTAATCGACCCTAAATTTATACGAGTTTACATTTAAATCGTTTTAATACAGTGAGTTATTCATATCACACAAATTTCTTTAGATATACATAACAATAGCTACAAGAAACAAGTCAATAATAATCTTACAATAAGTTATAATAATATTTAATATTAATATTGATAGTATTACCCCTTTTTTTATATGGTATTTTTTTACACGGTTTCGCTTTTACACGGTTAAAAAAATATGTTGGAAATAAACTGGTTATGATCAAAAGGAACAATTATCAACTCGACTCTATATAACAATCCACCTTAATTAAAAGATAAAGTTGATGTTTATGGCATTACGTGGCATTTGTATTTCAATATATCAATTAGTACATGTATCACATGTGTCATGAAACCTTTGATTGTGAACGTTGACATCCTTTTGTTATAAAGCCGTCGTGAACAGGTAATCATTTGTATATAAAAAATGTGGCTGTGTTTTCAATAAATGTGCTTCATTAGAAATCAAAATAGAAATTTTGGTTTGTTTATGAAATAGAGGAATAGATTTTGTTAGATTATATAAGCTGCATAATTGAAGCTACAAAAAAAAGTGAAAACTTAAATACAAAGAGTGTACCTAGCTATTAAGAGTACGAATATAACTTCATATATTAGAGATATTGCAACAGAAAACATGGAGAAGGTATTAATGATTTAGATAAAAGACTAAAGTCAAAAACGGATGCCAAGGTTAAAAATAAAACTTCACGGATTTTCGAAACAATTAATTAGTAGTTCTTCTTTATCTGAAAACAAGCAAACTTGCTCAGTAAGTCACAGTGGTAACAACGCCTTCCAAAAAAGAAATTTTGCTCAGTAATGATGTACACAAAGTGTCAGTCTTGTTCTTTATCTTTTTCTTTTACTTTTGACTAGGGACTGTTGATTTACTTCTGTTCCAACAAGATAATGATCCCAAGCACACCACACAAATTATAATAATCAATTATACACCCCTCTACAGTCACCAGATCTTAATCCATTTGAACATCTATAGGCTGAGATAAAGCGTAAAATTCGACAACACCCCATAATAAATTAAAATGAGTTAAAAACGAAAATGAAAGAGAAAAGGAGCAAAATACTATCACTCAAGAAAATACCAGATCATAAAGCAGCAAAAGATCGTATAGTGATTCTTTTTTTCTGTAGCAATGCTTTAGAATATCACCCTATGATATCACTGGTTGGTAACAAATCAGAAAACGCGTGTTTAAAAAAATATTAATTATTGACCATTTTCCTATTTATTCGAGGGCCAATAAAAAAGTGTGAGCCGCAATGTTTAATGAATCATTCTGAATGAATCTGCAGCATAAGAATGCCCCAATTGCATTTACAGCAAAAGCCATCCGGCGAAGTATTCGTATTGAAAAATCATTTTTTAACGAATGAGAAACAAACCTTACTCAATATTCTTTTACGGTTTGATTGCCGTTACAAAAGAAAACTAACCTTACTCAGCATTCCTTCACAGTTTGATTACCATTGCAAAAGAAACTGACTTTACCTAAGATTCTTTACCAAGAGGTCATTTTCCTTAGTAAACAGAAATAATTTAAAATCAAATACTTTAAAATTTGTGTTAAACTCAAATTATTGGAGAAATTTGTAAAAATTAAAAAGTTGCCTTGACTTTTTTTATGAAGATACAAAAATGATTTATATCTTAAATGAAAGCTTGAAATTTCTATTTTAAAATGGTGTATAAAGATTAATATATTGATAATCGAAAAATATCTGAAATGGTTCAAAATCAAACTCTACCATTTGTGCTAATCTGAAATTATTAAGAAAATTTGTAAAAATTTAAAAAAATTGCTTTTACTTTATTTATAAAGATACACAAATGATTTATATCTTACATTAAAGCTTGAAATCTCAGTTTTAAAATGATATATAAAAATCAATATAAGTTGTAGCGATACAACTGTAACAAGATTCAGTTTGGTAGACTGTGGAAATATGAAGCAACAAATATTACTAAAAAATAATGAAGAGCAAGCTGTAAATGATAATGTTGTACAGAAAAACAACATATATTCAGAAATTCAAGTACTGCGCTTGAAGATCTGTTCGTGATATGTCTAGTACATCTGAAGCATGGTCTTTATTTTTTACACAACATATTTTGCACTTCCATAATTACGTTCATAAATAGAAAATTTTGGTCCAATGAACGAAATACGCAAGCGATTACCCCAACGATGATGCAAATACAAGTGTGCGTCAATCCTGGACTAGGAATACAGATTTTATTGAAAATGGGGTTTTGCGTGATATGTTAAATATATTAAAAATTTTCAACAAATATATAGAAAATAATTCAGTTTTTTAATAAATTGTCTTTGATTTGATAATCTATTTGAGATTTCTTTAATCTTTAATATCTGTTTTATTTTGTAATGAAAAGAAAAAAAATATTTGTTTAATATTCAATGCATTAATTTTAATTGTTTGATATCGAGAAAGGTAGTTATTTCGCTGGCAAGGGTGTGCAATTGGAACGGATTGAAATCGTAAAGGTAGATCAGCACGTTTCCCCGATCGCTGGCTGGCTCGGTTACAATATCCGTCTACGTGCCAGGAGCGTACCTACCCAATATATGCGGCCCGATTTCGATCTAATATGGCGTAGTCGTAATATGAGCTGGATAAGATGATATATAGGATTGAGTCCGGGTCCGCATCCTCTAAACTATCGCAATAACCGCGTCGCTAATCCCGGGAGCAATTATTAAGGCGCAGAACTCGCATCAATTAAGCTAATGAGACCGTGAGGCTGATTGATTGAACGGCCCGATTAGGCCGCAATTGCCGAGGTGCTAACGCCGTAACAATATAACTGTCGTACCGGCTATTGGGTGCATCACTCAGTACACGCACTAATTGTTAGCCCCCACGAAATGGATGTCGGTCTTTTGTAACGGCCTACCTTTGCCTTGCTGAACGTTCACCGAACGTCGGGGAGCTGTTCCACTGCTGACGGCGAACGCCCTTAATTGCTCATTTAAATTATACTTTACCAAATCGCCGAGCATCAATTGCACCGTCTCGTAGCCCTTTGATTAAATTGCCCCAAAGAAAGCTCTCCTGGGATCAAATTTATTCCTTCATTAGTCACAAATAAATTACAGCTGATTTTCGGTACATATTATTCTTGTCTTATTATTATTAAACCAAATTAAGTTTCTAACCAGCAGGCAATTAACACAACCTCTTCTAATGCAGCAGTTTAGTTATAGTAAAATAGCATTATCGTGGGTCGGATAGTATAAAAGCTGGCTGGTGCAGTTTCGTGTTGCGGCGTTCATTAGCGACATTCGAATGCGCTAATTCGGCTGGAATTTACGTGTCGATTTCGTAAGTATCCACGGCGAAATGTGCGAAAATGTAGGTTAGGCGGATCGTTTCCGCGGTCGTTGCAGGCCGGACCCGTCGAGGTCCCCGTTCCCGCTTTACGAGCCGGGCTGCGGCGTAATCAGGACGTAACGACTGTCCAGCAACATCTGCAGGGACCGTCTTGTGTTTATAGGGTGTCCGACACCGGTATTAACACATCCAATAACCGACGGACACGACGTTATCCAGATATGAATGACGTGACTCAAAACCACCACCATCGCACAGCTTCTCTCTACGACTTTGTCCCAAATACATGGTCTTTAAAATAGTAATGTTCTCTAATATATTTCAATTTAAAATGCCCACTATTTAACTATAATTAATTGTTAAGTTTGTTTTAGGGAACATGATTTAATTTCTTCAGAAACGTCTTACAATTAGAATTATAAGAAATAAGCAATTTGTGCTAGTTGAGAAATTTAACATAAACTTGTAACTTGTGTAAATTTGGATGGCATAGAAGAAGACTTGGAAGAACAAATTATAAAGTTAGAGTTAGATTATTATATGAAAGATGTACTAATGATACGGATTTATCTTGAAGCTATGAATGAGAGATCTACATAAGTTTGTAGAAACTTAGTATCATATGTAGAAGCTTATATCATATGGCAACAGTACTAATTTCTCTCTCGTATTCAGTGTTTGTTCAGGGAACCTAACTAAATTTCTACTCACTAATACATCCTTTATGATTTAAAATATAAGCAGATATATTATAAGTAAGTTTTGCATGATTGGTTTCATGGCACGCAGTAATGCAGTAACAGCGTTGAGTCTAAATGTCACTTCTATTTCCAGTTCCAAGTTGTAAGCATAGCTTTTAATTTGCTGACATAAAGATTTTACTCATAGGAACGTTATTTGAGAAACTAACATTCGAAATTTTCGGTCCATATAATTTTGCAAATAGGCATCAGGGCGAACTTCTTCAACATTCTTACCTGTCTTATGATGCACAGCGGCTAATATTTCTGCCAAGCAATAGTACTTGTATCTTTTGTCATACTCTTTTAGTAGATTACATATCCAAGCTGACTAGCAAAGCTTTTCTGATCGCTTAAAGAAATCTAGCTCCAGTTGAGGACATTCCAAAAAAATCTTTTGGGATCGAGAAGGAAGTTTTTAATCCTTTGTATACACAAGGAACTCCCAAATAAACGATAAATGTAAAATCATCCCTATATGCATATCACTCCTACGACTATTTGCGATATCAAAGGTGTAGTTGGTGTAGGTTATTTTGAGGCATTTATCTCTATGAATATATTCAAAGGTTTCGATACACCAAGAATACTGTCAGAGATGCTGACAGAAGCTAAGCAATTCTGTGAGAAATGCTGCTGTTAAATTCTTTGAAGGTTCCTCTTTGCATCAATATTTACAAATACTATTAATTTAATGTATACTAAAAAAAGGAAAATAGTAATTACGAAAAAGGATTTTATGGAACCACATTTAGTTCTATTTTTAAAATAAAATTTGGTGATAATATAATATTTATTAAGGTTCCTCTTAATGACATTCGCTCCAACTCATTTCGCCATACATCGCAAAACGCTTATTGCTCATAAATCAGTCCTCGTATTGCATTTATATGAAGGGGATCTCGGGTAATGGGCGCGCTATTATAAAAGCTCCGCTTTGATTGAAGTTATCTGAAGCAATATTTTTCGTGGGATGTGACGCGTTAGTCGTTTGTAATTGCCTCGTACCGTACAGATGGTATCATAAGAATGGGCTACAACTGCGAACTTATGATGGACTTGCGTATATGTCAGTTTTATGGGATTTATTTACTGCCACTGGAGAGTAAAGAGAAATGTGATGCACACATATATGATGCTTTTTATTTAGGTCGTTAGTTTTATTTCGAGGGAAATTTGTATTCTCCACTATACATTATTTAATAATTAATGTTTTCTTGTAATTATTATAAGTACTTTCGGAACAAACATGCTGAAAACAAAATTGTATTAAATAATGTGTCAGAAAGTGTCAACAAAATCCATAATCGGGTTAGCGACCGCCATTAGGAAAGGTCCAAGAAGTTTATAAAAACATTAATCCCACTTAAAATGCTGTTAAGTTTTTAAAGATATTAATTCATAAAATTTTGTTGTTAAAACCGATTGTTTGTATTGAAATATACGTTAATTAATGACACATTACACGTGATGATCTTAAAAGTATTTGGTTAAGGCATTAATGATTTGGGAAATGACTGTCCCTTTAAATTACAATCAAAAGGCGCGGTGGGTGAAAAGCAAATAAGCAACGCGATGGTGGCGGCGGCGTCATAAGTTCCAATTAATGCCGACACAGAGAAACATTCTAATAACGGCGAAAGAGAGAGGGAGAGTTAAATAATCAAAATGTTAGAGCGCAAAAATTGGATCGTATATTATTTTTATTGAAATTGCCCTTTTTGCGGGCCGCAGAGCGTGGGTCCGGGGTCGTCCGACGAAGTCTAACGACGCCGCACGTCCGTTTCTAATTAAACAATATTGGATTGCGGCCGCTAATGTTAACAAGTAAATATGTTTAATGCCGCGGAGGGGCATCAAGTTAATGCCTTTATCCTACGTAGCGATTGTCGGCCGAGAGCTGTTGGCACCACGCGGACGACAACACACATTCGATAATCTTCGCCCGGTCTTTTAAATTACCATAATTGTCGACGCCGGGCCGACTCAGAATGGTCGCAACACGTTTTTATTGGCGCTTAGTTGTCCGACAATCGCTTTTGGGCGCTACTGCACACGCAAGTAATGACACGGTTTAAACCCAATTGTACGATACCATCATTCTAAATGGTACGCTTCTATACTGCATTCGTAATCCTCCAATACAAAATAGACCCACTTTTATCAAATCAAACACCATCAGGTTTATGTTGTATCTATAGATTCTTTTTTTTTTCTAAAACACCTGTCAAGTGGTTGTAAAGTTGAAGAGAATTTTGAAGTCAAACCGATATTTGACTCTTGTTCAAAGAGGCAAAGTTAAATTTATGGTTTTCAAGTATCTATATCCTGTTCACCGAACAGTTGCAGTAAATATAAGCGAAGCCACTCCTATTTCCCCCACTATTACCCAATAGTCAGGTTTACACACAAAAAAAAATCATACATACAGAGAACGAAAATTGGGTATATAATGATGCAGTGTGATTTCTGTGACAGAAAGATAGTAAAGTTCTATTCAAATTTTGCGCATATTTGTGGGAGAAGCTATAATTTCAAATTACTGCATCTGTTCGGTGAACGGGGTATAGATACTAAATTTTAGATAGCACAACCCAAAACCCTAAAAATTGACTTTGACAAGTATTAAGAAAAGAAATAAACCACATTAATAGGGATTTGTTTAAAAAATTTAAATAGAAAATGTTAAAACTGTATAATTTCCATTTTCTTAACATTGTCGTCCAAACTAATAGAGACAAGGGCATGGGTGACAGCGCAATATAAACGATTATATCGTGTTTATTAAACGTACGGGACGTACACATAGTAGGACATTGTTTACCGTCGCCGCTAATTTGATTCGTCTAACCGTTGTCAGGTCGGATGCGGGGCACTTCGCGACACGTGACGTCAGTAATTCGATCAGGTTCTCGGAACGGCCGTACGTCGACGCTTACCGCAGCGTCCCGTCACATCGGCAACACGATGATTACACGAGAAGGCCCTAATAATACTACGACGTGGCGGTAACTGTGGAGCCTAATGGGAGATGATGTGTAACGGCGGGACAAGGCACAAGTATTCGCTGCTTTGAATGTAAACAGTTTAGTCTGACCTGTATCCTAACGCGACACCCCGGCGACGATGACGCCCGTTCCAACTCAGTCAGTCGACGCCGCTACCACCCCACGGCATCGTATCAACTCTCACGGTACACTTAAGCGATAATACGAGGTCAAGTCTCATATACATAATGCCCGTTCCCCCGTGCCATCAAAAGAAATGGGGATTTGCATAAAACTGTCCGACCTTTTCTAGGGAGATTCGACGGTCATGGTTTATATGCGGTGTGAAGGTTTGCGAATATAAATGGGCGTTTAGATGGAGTTTGGGAAAATAAAAACTTGTGAAGATTTTCAAAATCAGATCCCTATATCTAACTTTTATCTTAACAACAATAGTGATTTCGTTCCTTGTTAACAAACCTGTACACAACTAGATATTTAGACAATTATAATAGTATGTTTTACAACACTTACAGGTAGATACACAAAGGCAGTGCTAAAACATAAATAGTTTCTTGAACGGATTCAAGTTTAGTGCACATAATTGACTTTTTATATTGATACTATTCAGACATTTTGGTTGGTGCGCGAAGAGTAATATCTTTGTACCTAACAGCTAATATGCTATAAAATCATAAAGACTTTTATAAAAATGATAGAATTATTTTGTGAAAGTTTTAAAGTTACGTTCAACTACTTTTGCAGCACATAGTCCATATTTCATCTCATCATTCTTATTTCTAAATCAACACGTGCATCAATTGATTACATAGAGAGCCATTTTCAAAGTTTTGTTTGTATACGTCTTCGATCTTCAATGTTATTCAACATGCTAACCATAATTTATAAGTTATTGACAAGTAACTTTTTTGTTTTACTTCAACGTGCAAAATCCTGAAATATCGTCAAAGACACTTGTTTGTCTCGTTCGAGCATTTAAGCTCCAGTTGACAGTTCTTCAGTTATAGAATTTTATTTGTAAAAGTGTCCTCAACAATTTTGAGTTTGTTGTCTGAATAAATAAATTGTGGATTAGATGAATAATGAAGTTATGTATTGCCAGCGCCTTCGTAATAGTTGAAAATTTATGTTTAAATCAATTCCCCTTTGCGGTGAAATACAGATTGGGAATTCCGTTTGGTATAGAACGGATGAATTGAATCAGCAAAACGGACCTTGACAGTTGACGGAATTATAATCATCGAGACAAACGCGCCTGGCCACGCGTCGCGTCGATCGCGTCGCGACGCATTAGGCCGGGCAATAAATACTGATAAAGTTCGGGGGTGCCCCCGGCAGTGGCGTCGGTAGCGGCGTAGTGCTCGGCCGAGTGGCAGCCAGTCGATAGGGGCAGCGATGTGTAGAAATACTCGAATCAGCGCTACTCACATTCCGCCCCATAAAAGCCATAAACTAATCAAAGTGCATGATGAATCGCGCTACATAAATAAAGTAAATGGCGTTTGGAATTGGCGTGAGTTATTATTCCATCTCTGGGCGCAAGTATATCAAAATGGATAGGCGCTCGCATTAACAACGGTTTTCGAAGTTTTTAAACTCGCGGCTGCTGCATTCGTAATGAAATTCCGGTCGTAACTCATCGGCGCATCGACGCGGCCAGTGCCTATCTTCACTCTGAAAGCGCGCGCATCGACTTTTGTCGTGACCAACGACATCATAAATCTGTTCAATTTACTAATTTTATGGTCATTATGTTTTTGCATATTTTGAAACATAATTTCTTAACAGGATCTAAAATAAAACGTAAATTAAAACCAAAATCCCTAGCGGCGCGACATAGCATTAGAATTGGTCCCAGTACCAGGAGACAGGTTAAATGTATTATGAAATAAAGTTGTACAAATTTATTAGCCCTATATAGGGCAAATAAAGCGTTCGGGTAGAGTCGGATGCTGGGGGGGCGCTGAAAATGCGAAGTATTTAAACCTCGCTTCTTGTGCCGTCCCATAGAACATGATTAATTGAAGGCGTATTTTTGTCAGCAATAATTTCAGTTTTCGTTTCCACACCGGAACTTCCGAAGTAAGTTTCACGGTACCAGCACGTTCCCGAGAACTGATATATGGGTAAACGTTATTACGAGCCAATCCGGTCGTTTTGACATCGCATACAGTTTCGACATTAAATTGGTGGTCGATTTGGTGAAAGTTTCGAACGAATCTTCGTATATCATTTAAGATTACAAAATAAATTATGAGTCGTTTTCAAGATTCGTAATTCCATAGTACACGCCAATTAGCTCAAGCAGTTATACATATTGTCATATATCAGAGTACGAGAAGCCCTTATGCGCGGTAACACTTGGCGGTTATATGCAATACGTTCGGAAACTAAAATTTAACCATTCCAACTTGAAACTAATTGAGCAAATTGAAATAATTAAGCGGGTTTCTTATTGGACCACATGGCTCGCGTACAATTTCTTGATGTAGTTGTCATATCTCATGGTAGGATTGGAGTCACATGGTCTGAAGACGGCGGCGTCTATGGAAGTTCCGGAATACCTCCGGGCTCCCGCAGTCGACTCTAACTGCCGCAAGATTGCTTCAACTATTTGCGGAACTCTAATTGCCGATACAGCGTTGAAATATCGAGAGTCGGGACGATGCAAATTGCCCGACTTTAGTACATACACGCAATAAACACTATTATTAACAGCGGTTGCACCCTTTCGCAGCCATTGTTACGTCGTCACGCGGGATCGGCGGGATAACCGTTAGTGAATAGCAATGGTACACTTGCGCCACTCGCCACACTTGTAATTTAACGTACATCCAGCCTAGTCGTGTTTCTTGACGTTTAGTTCTCGTTTTAATACGCGATTTAATGTAGAACTTGGGTGCTGCTCTGCTCTTAACTAGTTATTTCCGGTCTACAATACTTGAAGTTAAGCAGGCGATGTACATACATATATTATTTTATTACGTGATTAGTAAGTTATCAGTTAAATTTAATTTTAATTTAAGGGAAATAAATTAAAAATTAAATAGGTTTAGCTACGTATGAAATTGCTCATACATTTTAAAACTTTTAACGTAGATATTTTATCGTCAGCGTTAACAGTTAAACGTCTTCGGCGTGAACTAATATGAGAACAAATGGCAATCTTTTCGAGATAAGGCACGGAAGTTTACGGCCTCTTTCCCAACTGTCGTTACTAGAGACGTTTTGCAGAAATGTTAGCGAGAGAGCGCACGCCCGGTCGTACAGCAGACTGCCACGAATGCATTCGGGCCGTAGCGACGGCCATGAAATAGGGGATCCCGCTATCAGGACTGCTAAACGACTCGAACAACTCAGACAGTAATGATTATTGTTTATTGGATCGCAGAAGTTGAGAAATTTATTCGGCTCTCTGAGCGGCATATTGCCTTGAAACGGGCTCGTACCTCAGCGCACTTCACGGTTATGGCGGTACGTTGGGGGCGGCGCGGAACGAAAATATTACCGAAATTTACTATTCCAAAAAGTTTTCAGGTCGTCAGTCAGACGAGGAGTCTCGGTTCATGATGCGACGACTGCCCGTGTCTACACTCAAACCCAACTTCTTACGTTTTCGACGTTCCTCAACATCCATCCTGATATACTTCCGAACTTTGAACCTCCGCATTAGAATACGTACATATTTGTGTTCACCTTCGTAAACTCTATTGAGCATAATTATAACTTTTACCACGTCTCTATTCTTCTATTGACATTTTTCGTTTGCTTCCAATCAAAATTGTTTACTTTCAAGTGGACATTAAAAAGTTTTAATCTATAATGGTATACATTTATTCGATATAGGTACACCAAACGTAATTAAAAGTTGTACTTTAAAGTTCTAATTAAAAGTATGCGATACATTTTATATAGCTGTAACCTTTGACTTTCATAACGTTGAGAAATTTTAGTGTATAGACTTCTATTAATGCTTCATATTTAATGCGAACCCCAAATTTTTGTTTACTAATCATTTTTTGTTTTTTCTCCTTAATACAGGGTGCGGCAAAACTCCTTCCCTAGTTTAGTTTACGTGTAGAAAAGCGAGTATTAATTCTAGGAGGGGGGTAACGGTTGGGAAGGACGATGGAGGGGGGAAGTTTAAGTTTTAATAGCTTTATTCCCACAAACGGTCGGACTCGTCCGGTACTCGTCAAATGCAATCGCACATGTCAAGTAATGTCGTCACGTTTCAGCGGATTTCATTGCATTATTTAACTGTGCGATTGCATTTGACAAGTCAAACCGGTGGTTGGAACAAAGGTATTATCACTGTCGTTATCCCGTCAAATCTGACGCCATATTGTTGCGAGGAAGAAAGGTATTGTATTTAAGTTGTCATGGCCCGTACTTTTTTGAAGAGGGAGGTGTGACAGTGACCGTTAACTCGGATCGATACATTCAAATGCTTCTAAGTTTTATGGCACCACGACTCATTGCGCTGCAGATTTAACAGGATGTGTGGTTTCAGCAGGACGGGGCCAGTGCTCACACAAGCAGGTGATATCTTCAAGAACTGAGGCGGCTGTTCCCAGAATGCTTCATGTCTTTGCGCGGAGATATCCACTGACCAGATCTCCAGACCTTACTCGTTGTGATTTTTTTCATGGAGGTTTCTTAAGGCTGAAGTTTACAAACATCATCCGAAGAGTCTGCCATCCCTAAAACAAGCGATTCAAGAAGAGATTGCTCGTATTCCTCAAGATCTGTTGATTAAAACATAATAACGTAACTTCTCATTCTGTAGATTCCATTCATGTTAATACAGTTTCGTTAATTTGTACCATCTGTTTTTTATTCAAAATTCAAATTAGGGAAGGAGTTTGTCCACACCCTGTACAATACTGCGCAAACTAACTCGGATAAACTTTCATTTATCACATGATTTTGTGAAGAGGATCATCTTCTTCTTTGTCTTCTCATCTTACAGCTGCACCATATCATTCCCTGATGTCTATATTCTTTGATGAATGGCACTTTTGTGCCATTGTTTGTTCTTGTTTTCTTCTTTCTTTTAATTTTATTTAATTTAAAGTATCTTAACTTTTGGACACTTTTGGTAAATTTTCAGGTTATAGCAGCATTACCTCTAATCCTATTCGATCATTAATCGCTTTTAAGCCAAATAGAAACATTTGGGGAGCAATTGAGTTAATGAATTACGTTGTTAGAATTAGCTGCAATTTTATGACTTTGTCCTTAAATTACTGTTGATAACCCCATAACGAATAGTTTTTAGTAATAACATATTGATACATGAATAATGCATGTCGTGAAAATGTGGCGTCACTTTGAACGTATAATTTCAACGAACGAAAACAACTGTGTATACTAGTTACCAGTTCCGGTGAAAACAAATCGGTTGCAATCGTCCGTTCATAATTAACCCTTTCGATTACACGAGAGAGGGAGGCATTCAGAAAAAAAGGGGCCGTTTCGAGCAAAATTGAAATAAATCCGGTCGGCAGGCGAGCGGTGAACATAGCAGATGCGATAACATATCAGGCGCCCGGTGGAGATGATTATCTCTACCGTTCGCGACAATATTCATATGTGATTTAGAGCATTGCCGTAATTAGGGGCTGGCTGCCATAAAATCCTCGGTAATAGTCGACGGCTGTTGCATCAATATATCCCCTGTCTTGCTACCGTGCCACCGGAACAATCCCAAAACGTACGAACAACTATTATCTATATATAATACGGTGTGCTTATTTGCAAGTGTTATTCAATTTATCTGGCCACACCCGCGCACCATGTTTATTGGTTCGGTGTGATTTCTACACGTGTCCGCAGCACGTGTGCACGCGCGCTTTGGGATCGCGGGTCGCGAAAATTTGCGTCGCTACCTACTGAATTGGACGATCGTGCTGGTCCGTGCATCACGTGATAATGGTACTTGTGACACTTTTCTACTTTACGGCAGTGCATTACATCACATTTCGATTTTGGCAAATGGTGCCCTGATATAATACCGAATTACGACGTTAATTCGCCGTCAGCTGTAAATTCGGTCGCTACACACCATGCCACACTCATAATGCATAAAAATTAGCCCAGACTTTATCATATACATACATTTCGCCACTACAACATGCTCTTCGAATAGTGGACGTTGATATATGGTTTTCGAATTTTCAAAACTAACACCTTTTCGAAATATTATACTTTATCCTTTTATTTCACATTACATTCATTTCATATTTCGATTGTATGGTAATGGATTTTTGTATTAAGTCAAAACATATAATTTGTTTTAAGTAGATCTAATGTAAGGTTGATTTGTAGTATTAGTGACTTTCTAAGCATTCCTCATTGCTTAAAACAGATTAAACGACGAAAACGGACGCCACTTATCCAAACCCCAGAGTCCAATATCGCTGAAGTGGGATTCGTTATAGCACGCCCCGAACGGGTTAGCTCACGTTTACCAAACCACTTCGATCTGACAGATCGGATCGTCGAATTCCTCAAGCTGATAGCAGCGTCGCCTGAGTGATCCTTGCCTCCGGGTCGAGTCCTTCGGGCTGGGTCATAGGACTAATTAGACGAGCGACTAGATATCGGTGGAAGGGCTTTTAATTAACATTCCACGTTCGCCGGCGTCTCGCGGAAGACGCAAATTAAAGGCAATAACTGCCAAGATGAACGTCGACGAAAGCGCCACGGTGCGGCACCGCCAACGTTTTTGTTTGCTAATTGTTGAATTAATTCCAGCAGTTTTCGTCAATTCCGACGGAAGGCTCGGAACGTCTAAGTGGTGATTTGGTTTCGCTTCGGCAGTGTTGCGAAGACGTGATGGCGAATGGCGATCGAAAATTAAGGCTCCGTTGTTGCCTCTTCTCTAATTCTACCCTATCTGATTAAACGTTGTTTACGCAGCTCGTTAAATAAATTGAAATTGTTTCAATCTTTGAGTTCGTGATCAATTAAGTTTTCTATTATTTATTCTCGATAATTTATAGTCAACCTAATCTATCATTTTGAAATAAGGTCGTCATTATTAGGAAGTGTTCGAAATAGGAGATGATGGACATATACTTCAACCAGCCGACGTCGGCATCCCGATGTCGCTCGATTACACCGATACGGACATCCACGGGGATTGATTGATAGTTGAAGTGTACGATAAGCACACTCCGTAAATTCACATTATTTATGGAAATTAATTCCGGCCGATTCCCGCCTCGCCCATGACGCTGGGCATCGCGGCGCACCTACGTAATCACTTTTCAAAACGTGCACACGCAATTATGGATCAAAACCGAACGGGGTAATTTACACCGCCGGTTGATGGACGCCCCGCTCTCTCGGTGTTTGCGGACGATCGTGTCGATAGGAAAACCTCACAAAAAAACTGACTTTTGCGGTCGTTCGATTGTCCCGTCGAAATTTTAACGATCCCGTCACTTTCCGGTCAGTTTGCAAACCTATTTCAATGAACGATGAGTAACTTTTTATTTGACCAACACTCCTTTTTAAGGTTAATCATTAATATAATGGGATTATGTACAAAACATAAATTATTCAGGATAACTTTAGCTATACATGTTCATTATTTACAATTGGTGGGAAAACCTTTGTATTCAAGAGATTCTAACTGGACTAATCTAGTAATTGACTCGGTGTGAGTGCGGTGCGTTGTAAATACACCGTTTCCCGTTGATCTCGATCCAAACGGGGTCGGTCGAGGGCGCAATTGAACATAAAAGGATTTCGACTTTGCGCAGTCGAATCGTGTCGGTTTGGGGTAAAATTGCGCAAGTATTAGCAGGAAAAGCCGCGTGCGACTCGACCATTACGGTTTGTACGCAGTTATGCTCCGGGCGCAATTTATTGTTGTTATTCTTAATAAAATAATGCAGCGGCTGGCGAACCGAAGTGCTGTTAAATGATGTACAGTGTTTGTAATTCAGTATAAATTGCCGAAAGCTGTACAATTATACGGAATTCATGGCGGGATCATTTCAACGTTACTGAGTGCGCTGTAAAATACTCCCGTGTAAGCAGATTACGGACGACGCAGGCCGCCGCGCTAACGTTCCTCGAATGTGCATATATCATCGGGGGGCTTGTTAAAGCGTGAAACAATGCCCGGTGATAATAGAGGACGCGCATCTAACGGATAACGCATAATGTTTGGATTTATAACTGGTTACGCGCAATTTATAACCGTTAATGTGATGTTCTTTATACTAATGCACTGATCATGCCAACCTATCCATTTTCTTCTCGATGACAAACATCCCTGATCACATGACATAACCACCATTCGGAACCCGTTCAATGCTTTTCCACTTTCATTCTATCATTATCAACATAATATTTATAAAATGTCTATTCTCATTGCCTCCATCAATCTTTATATAGAATGTGTTTGAATACCCCAATCGATTAAATACGATTAAAGAAATGGTGAAAGTTTAGTTAATAACCTCGAAACAGTTCCAATTTTCTTCACGTCTTAACAACAAAATATGAAATGTCTTGATGAATACTTGAAACTTGCAGATATAAAGCTTTCAGCACAGACAGTCTAAAAATGTTGTTTGAAGAGAGTTCTCATCGTAGTAAAGCTCAGTTCAGAAATATTGTGCTTGGCTGAAAAACAAGTTTGGTGAAATTTGGCAAATGAACTGCAGCCCATGTTGTAAAATCAGCAATGTAAAGTTCGCTCAAAGTAATGTGCCAGAGTCCACAAATTGTTAATCCAGGGTGAATAAGAAGACGCAGACCATAAAGATTATAAAAAAATGAGGTAATATTAATAAAGTATCATCGGACCCTGCTGAAAAGTCTAAACTAAAAGTCGCCCATTGTAAAATAAAATATACCTAGATTGTAAGAGATTTAGTTATTTTTTTATTCCTTGATGAAAATAGAATTAGCAAATCAAACGCCACCTGGCTTCAATATGAGTTTCTTAATTTATGAATCTCAACTTCCACTCGAAGGCAACTGGAGGAATGGAGGGCATCATCCTCGGAAGAAACCATTCGCATGCGAGCTTCAACTAAGACATGCACGGCTTAGAAATGGCTCCAATTTCGATGGTATTCAGCATCACGTCCACGTTTGAAGCCAGTTCCCAGAGCGTCGCGTCGGTTTCGTCCTTCGGAGACGCATCGAGCGTCGCGCCGCCCCTCCGAGGCGTCGGTATTCTCCACGGCGTTCTGACCATCTTATAACTCCTTGTAGGGCCGCATCAGCGGAGAGCATCTGTCCGACCGTTCGGAATCGGCCAACCTATCCTCATTTTCGATATTACCTGCCCCGGTGGCGAGCGGCTATTGCCGCGTACACGCAATAGGGCCAAACGACATCCAAATGTCGTCGTCAGTCTTGCTTAAGGAACGGTCCGAAGATTGGGTTTCGTAGGTAACATTAAATGAAATGTTTAAGTAACGATACATTTCTAAGATAAAATAAAATTTCCTTTTTTGTTTAACTTGTATTGTTTCTTTTTTGTTATCATTTAATTTATTTTGAATTGATTTGATAAAAATTTAAAAACATTTTAGAATAAGCAATTAAAATTCTTAGAGATTTTACTTAATGCTGTAGATAAGATATTTTCTTACTCAATAAATCTCTTCACTTACTATATTGCTCTTATACAATCGTCAATATAATACATCGATCATTGCCAAGGCACAAACAACATCCCAAAAAGTAAAATCAAATCCTCCAGCCGTTATTCCTACAGAATTGCCTGCTTGAGTTATATAATTTTCTTTTTTCCCACACAATTGGGAAATGTACCAAGAAGTAAGACCTTATGAAGAATATACTTGTATTATTACTTAAGACATAAGAAAACAATATTGTAACCAAATCGGACCAATTCCTTTCTTGTAACCTACACATGTTTCAAGAATAAATGGAGATAATCGACGAATTAATAATATGTAATCTTGTTGTGAAGACAGTAATTGTATAGATCACCCACAGCTTACCTGAAGGAATAAAAAACATTCTCAAGCGCCGAACATCCCTTTAGGCACAATGAAGTCAATTTCAGCTAAGAGAGTCAAAGTGCCGATTGCATCAAAAATCCAAATCCAAGGTTGTTGAAAATAAAGGCAGAGTGAAGAATCTTCAAGAAATAACTTGCATCATCTTGGAAACAAACACACGCACCATCTAATCAAATTCTACAAACCATTTAGTTCGTGATAAGATAGAATCTTGCAAAAAAAATTGAAATCGTCAGCATAAGCGAGCAGTTACAAATAACATCGTCCTTTCTTATAACCCATCACAGTAAAACGTTATGTTTTGTTGCTATTTTGTTATTTTCCGGATTAAGGTTATATCTCCATCTTCTCTTCTTGATAGGGGTAGGGTCTTTATTTATTACATCACAGTGAAGTACTGCATAACCACACGAATAACAATTACGTTTTATTTCAGTGTGTTCAAACAGTTTAGTAATTTATAAGCTTTAAATCTTTTTTTTTTTAATTTATTACGATTTTTGTAATTATGTTGATGTGATAAATTTGTTTTGTAGATAAAATATGTTAGGGATTTATATATTAACAGTTAAAAATCTTTAAATTAGTGATTACAAATGTTGTACAACAATCTGGTGGTGGACGAAGACTAAGATTGACCGCATAGACTCGGAACTGCATCATTAAATGTGCGGGTGATTTAATTTAGGAGTCTTGCCAAGCATACTAATTGAACAAGTCGGCTTGTGGAGGACGTGACGAAAATTCATTGCCACTGGTGACGACCATATTCTCGAACTTTCCGCAATTTAAGATTTCTTTCGACACACGTTTTCTATCGATTTTGTCTAGTACCTACGTTTCTGTTATTTAAGTAGAAAGCAAGTTTTATTTTTTGAATTTCTATTTTAATATGTCTAGGTGTCTAACTTAAGAAAATTGAACTATTAGTTTTGCGGTTAATATTCATCGGATGTAGTAGACGGTGTTGTTGTGTTGGCGTCGTTCGTGCAACCGAATGCAATAAAGCAAATAATGGGCGGCAGCGGAGGAATTAAACACTATGAAGTCGCGAACGAACGAAATTAAGTTTATCCATAAATTTGATTTAACAGTGAACCGGGCAAAACTCCGGCCAGCGAGCTCCAAGACCTTTTGATGCAATTAAACATGATTTGTTCTGGGTCATTTGCAGGGAAACAATTCGCCAATGACGAATGGCAATTTCGGAAGAACAAAGGGTTTATCTGAGCGATTGTTAAGTTGGCCGTGTTCTCGCCAACTGCCTAAGACCGCCAAGTTCCATCGCTATAAATTACCAACGGCCGTTTACGATCCATTAACGCTAACAATTAAAAAGGGGTATTTTAGTGGATAATTATCGCTCACTATTTATTTTAAAAAAATGTGTTTTTTAAAAATACCTTGGGGATGTTATACGTAAATTATCTTCAGTAATAATTTTTGTTCCCTAAACTTCGGTAACGTTTTGTCGTGTAAAGTTTTGGAAGTTGCTTCGGAAAGTAATATCCTGTTTGCGCAATAGCTGAACGACTGTTGACGCTTCCTTTCGGTAGATGCGGAGTTACGCACCGCGTCATAGCCGAGTCTGTAATTGCCCCTCGGGTTTCAATTAACTGCGCCAACAAATCAAACCACTTTAGCCGGGGAGGCTAAAGCGCCCGAGGTGAGGAACGCCGCCACCGCTGCCGTTCCTGCCCTTTATGTTCTTCAATCCCCTGAAATATTATTCCAGAATTGCTGAATAGAGGAGCGGGAATCGTTTCAAGGGCGAGGAACAGGCTCCCGGTTAATTGGACGGATAAAAATTATACCCAAATAAATTCCTCGGCATTTACCTAGCAGAAACATTTTTTAAGAATTACCCGATTAAACTTAATCGGTAATTAATTACATTTACTTTTTATTCCTAAATAATAAAAAGAAAATTAAATCAAAAAAGTTATTCATTCGTCTTTCTTATACAGTAAAACCTCGATATAACGGATTAATAAGGAGAAGGGAATGTTAGGTATAGCCAAAAGTTCTAGTTTTAGTTCAATGATAAATATACATCAATCTAACGCTGAATAACTACAACAAGAACTAACACTAGAATTAAAACTAATACTAGACCGAATACTAGCCGTCTTAAGAGACGTACGGCTAAACCCGAATGATTCTAGTTGTAGGTCTAGTGTTATTTCTATTTTTAGTTCAATAAAAATATACAACAATCTAGCACTGAATAACAACTAAAACTAGAACTACCATCCTTGATTTATACCATTGACTATTTCATTCATATCGTTAACAGCCAATAAGAATTCGCGGTTTTCCGTCAATTGCGAGTATTTCAGCGGTCAAATAACGACCGTAACCATGGAGAACGATAATACGAACCTTTGTATTATCGCTGTAATACGAACCTTTGTATTATCGCTTGTTTGACATTTAATAAAAAAAAATTCTAAAAATATGTATATTTTTTATTCATGAAATAGTCTAGCCATATACAACACGACAATCGAAAATACACGAAACTCGACCTTCGGTCTCGTGGTGTTTCAGGCAATACGTCTCGTATTATCGAGTATTTTCGATCGTCTTGTTGTATAATATATGATTATACTACTCCAGATTGCTAACCATATGTATAAAATCGGCAACTGTATATGTTGGGTTGCATCACGCACTGTTTATTCTCAAAAAGAGAATAAATGTAGATAAGTGAGATAGAGTCATAATAAGAAAAGAGACGATCAATTAGCCCCGACCTCAAAGGACGTCACCTATATATATATATATATATATATATATATATATATATATATATATATATACACTGTATCTAAATGACATCAAAGAAATAGCATCTGAAAAAGTTTTCTTCATCTCTGTCATTATCCGAGGAATAAAATGCTTTCACTTTGCTCAAGGGTTTACTGTTTAAGGGTCGATAGCTAACAATTAATACATAAGGTTCAGATACAATCGTTACTATTTAAAATTCTCCTTAGAAAGAATCTTAAAAACGCACCAAAATGAAGTAGGACTAATAAACATTTTACTGAAGGAAATAATAACAATCTTTAAATGTGGAAATGTCTTTTAGTGTAACTTGTTTAGTGATTTGATGACGTGAATTGGCGCACGCATCTATTAAAGAAAAAAAAATTAAATAAAATAAAAGTTATGTAAAGCAAACGCTAGGGCCTCCGTGCCTAACCGTGGGATCAACTATTGAAACAAATTATGAAAGAAATAAATAAATATAATCTATTTAAATAAATTAAAGAAAAAATACAATATTTAAGGCATATATTCGAACATAGACGCTACAATACTAATTATTATAAATTATCTTATCGCATATACTCTAATAACGACTACTTACATAAACTAATTTAGGTACTAAAATAAAAATAAAAAATTCTTATTAGCGGTAATGGTGAGGAAAACGAGAATAAATAAAGAAAACTTAGCGTAAATCTAGCTTAAACTATGGGCACAAACGAGAGAAGAATCATGTTTAAAGAATCTGCCAGTTCCAAGATTCCGGAGGAGACTGAAAGCTATTGTCACGGAAAATCCGATATATACCATTGACATGTTTTTCCAATTTAATGTTTGAATTCAATTTGTATTATATCACAATGTAATTATTGTTAAATTGACGCACTCTATGCTTTTTTGTAAAATGGAGAAATAAAATATTATTATTAAAATATTAAAAATATTATTCCTTGTGGCAAATATATTGAATACTTCCATATCTTGAGCTAGTGTACCATATGTACATA
Organism: Onthophagus taurus; assembly: GCF_036711975.1. Classification (NCBI taxonomy): domain Eukaryota; kingdom Metazoa; phylum Arthropoda; class Insecta; order Coleoptera; family Scarabaeidae; genus Onthophagus; species Onthophagus taurus. Next base: position 15,244,046 of record NC_091967.1, on the reverse strand, counting down.
TGCATAGAACATTCGTGCAAAATTATTTAATATTAAAATAGTATTATTTAAGTGTTCGCCGAACCTATCCTTTGATATCGACTCCTTCCGCTGACAGAATGAGAGTCATTCGGCTTGCGCATATTACATATCAATCCTATTATTCCACGTGGAAAATAATCATGATGCAGATATACCCACTTCATAGGCATGCTGGAGGGTTTGTAAGCCTCGCTAACGACAATGCCTCCATGAAAGTACTACCTCTCATTGAGATCAGAGCATTATGGTTATTTTCCACGTGGAATAATAGGATTGATATATAGTATACGCAAGCCGAATGACTCTCATTCTATCAGCAGAGGGAGTCCATACCAAAGGATAGGTTAGGCATACACTTAAATAATACTATTTTAATATCAAATTATTTTGCATGATTATTCTATTTACATATACATATGGAAAACTAGCAGATTCAGATATGGAAGTGTTCAATATACTTTACACATAATTATTCAGCCAGACGCAAGCTTTCGTTTGAGATATAGAACATTAAAATCGGTCAAACCGTTCTTTAGTTATAGCGAATTTAATCAAAATTATTTTTTTTCTAACTAGGGGCCAGACTTCCAGTCAATAGATACGTGGAGTCATTTAAATGGTAGGTTAGGCAAACACTTAAATAATAGTATTTTAATATCAAATTATTTTGCACGAATATTTTAGTTATACGTATATATGCAATTTTTAGTATAATTCCTCGTGGAAAATATATTGAATAATTCTATATCTTGAGCCAGTGTACCATATGTACATATAAATAGAAAATTTGTGCAAAATAACTTAATATTAAAATAGTATTATTTAAGTGTTTGCCGAACCTATCCTTTGATATCGACACCTTCCGCTGACAGAATGAGAGTCATTCGGCTTGGGCATACAGCATATCAATCCTATTATTCCACGTGGAAAATAACCATGATGCAACTATACCCACTTCATAGGCATGCTGGAGGGTTTGGAAGCCTCGCTAACGACAATGCCTCCATGAAAGTACTAACTCTCATTGAGATCAGAGCATCATGGTTATTTTCCACGTGGAATAATAGGATTGATATATAGTATGCGCAAGCCGAATGACTCTCATTCTATCAGCAGAGGGAGTCCATACCAAAGGATAGGTTAGGCATACACTTAAATAATACTATTTTAATATCAAATTATTTTGCATGATTATTCTATTTACATATATATATGGAAAACTAGCAGATTCAGATATGGAAGTGTTCGATATACTTTACACATAATTATTCAGCCAGACGCAAGCTTTCGTTTGAGATATAGAACATTAAAATCGGTCAAACCGTTCTTTAGTTATAGCGAATTTAATCAAAATTATTTTTTTTCTAACTAGGGGCCAGACTTCCAGTTGATAGATACGTGGAGTCATTTAAATGGTAGGTTAGGCAAACACTTAAATAATAGTATTTTAATATCAAATTATGTTGCACGAATATTTTAGTTATACGTATATATGCAATTTTTAGTATAATTCATCGTGGAAAATATATTGAATAATTCTATATCTTGAGCCAGTGTACCATATGTACATATAAATAGAAAATTCGTGCAAAATAACTTAATATTAAAATAGTATTATTTAAGTGTTTGCCGAACCTATCCTTTGATATCGACACCTTCCGCTGACAGAATGAGAGTCATTCGGCTTGGGCATACAGCATATCAATCCTATTATTCCACGTGGAAAATAACCATGATGCAACTATACCCACTTCATAGGCATGCTGGAGGGTTTGGAAGCCTCGCTAACGACAATGCCTCCATGAAAGTACTAACTCTCATTGAGATCAGAGCATCATGGTTATTTTCCACGTGGAATAATAGGATTGATATGTAGTATGCGCAAGCTGAATGTCTCTCATTCTATCAGCGGGGGAGTCCACATCAAAGGATAGGTTAGGCAAACACTTAAATAATACTATTTTAATATCAAATTATTTTGCATGATTATTCTGTGTATATGTATATATGGAAAACTAGCAGCTTCAGATATGGAAATAGCCAACGTTCCACATTGGAGCACAAGACTCATCCGCGAGTCCATCGAAATAGAGAAGAACGGTACCTTCAACAAGAGAGATGACGCCCTGCACTTGTCAGCCACTTGGAAAACGGTCCTACACCGTCCCCGATCCGGAGCAGCCTTCCTGAGGGAGGGCATTTTGGGAAGACCATAGAGTTTGGGGCACCTGCTTGATTTTTCCACAGGGATTAAGGTTTTCTTGATCTCGGGGCCTATTGGAGATGCCTCTATTATCGATTTGGTGATTTTTTTCCAGGTAAGTTGTATGGTTTTTTGCTGCTAAAAAAAATTAAAAGTCGTATAAACGATGAAAATATTTTATTTCGGTGCTATCTTCGAAGATTTCGAACGATTATCGTTCTTCTTCAAGCAGGACTAAGGAACATTCAGATATAACAAAAACACAGATAAAAAATATATATAATTACCGTCGGTGTTAGAGCATCGAGAGTGAAGAGAGTATTGTTTCAGAGTATTTCTTCAAAAAGATTCCGTTTACGAAAAATTCAAATGTAAAAAAACTTGAAGAGTAAATTGAAAAATCCAAAAAATTAAAATGACGTTTTTCTATTCATCGTAAATCTCGTTTTTCAAAGTGTTTAAAAATAAATGTTAAAAATTAACGACAAAACAAATTACCAAACCTGTAGAGAAAGAACCATAATAACTAAATATAAGAAATCAAAAAAGAAAGAAAATTTTTAAACTTACAATTAACACGTTAAAATTTCCTTTAAAATTAAATAAGTTGAGTCAACATGATGAGGGATGAAATTGGACTGAAGGTCATAAGGAACGTTCGCCAGATGATAAAGGTGAAAGAGTGAGGGAAAACGAGTGGGAATAAGAACGTCAACATAAAATCTTTCCATACTAAATTAATTCTTCGCATCATTAAAAATCTGAAACATAAAATTAAAATAGAAAATCGTATTGTTACCATGGGAAAAAAAATGCAGGCTTCGTTGAGTTGGATAAAGAGTCATACATAAAAAAGACATTAACTTTTTTCAAAGAAAATAACATTTTAAAAATTAAGAATAATTTTATCTTTGTTTGTTTATTTATTTATTTATCTTTATTTCTCTAGCTCGACCTGTAGCTCTTCCAGGGATGCGTTCTTCTTCCGAAAGGTTTTCTTCTTAGAAGAAAGAACATGCTTGTATAAAGCTAGATCTACACGATACGCGAACTGGTTCGCCACTTCATTGAAGTATCTCTAGCCAAGTACCCCTACCTCAAGTACCTCTATCTCTATCTCAAGTACCTCTATCACTACCTCAAGTATCTCTATCTGAAGTACCTCTACCTCAAGTACTATAATAAATGTTTCAATATTTTGTTTAGGATGGACTTTAATGGAAATCCTCTACTCTCCGCTCAAGCTCGACCTTTTAATATATTTTGTTTCCGCGCCTTTTAACCCCTTGTCTAATTACTATATTATTTCAAAATATTAATAAAAGATAAAGCTTGTTTACAATTAAAGACCAATGATTTTAGGTTTAATAACTAGTTTTAAATAATAATTATAGATATTTAAAGCAAATAAACTAAAATAAACTGCGCCTGCGACGTTAAGCCCGCCTTTACCAACTTTTTCCGAAGAAACTGGTGGAAACAACCTGTCAGTTATCTCGGGATTTCCCCAAGTACTTAACTTAAAACCAGATAGAACAACTCTTAAAATTGTTCAAAGTATTGAAAAAATTTCTCTAAAAATTAATATTATTTTTTAATGAAAATAAACTGGTAGAAACAACCGGTTTTTACGGAAAACGTATAATGTTTTCATACAATAAAATTTTATTTATTAATTAAAAAAGAAATACTAAACAATTTTTATTATTAGTATAAGAAAATATAAGAGGGGGAATATAAATCAAAAATAGTGCTGCCATCTCTTAATCATATCCATTATTATTATAAAATCCACCAGCGCCCCCATAGCGGACAAATCCAAAAATAACACTTTACGCGTTAACAATTTTTACGTAGCGGTTAGCAGTCTGGTATAAAATAGTCAATGTTTATACATACAGTGTGTAAATACCAAATACGCAAATCACGTATTGCAATACCAATACTGTGATATTGGTTGCATACTTGTAATGATGACGTCGGGTACGATAATTAATTAACACAGTGTATCATATAGACAACTCGGGGATTACCCCGAAATCCGTTTTAACGAGATCAGTTATATTTCAATTTTACTGTTGTAGTTTCGAATATAATAAGTATTAAAAATTCAAGTCTTTTAGTTATTAATTAGTTTTAAATTAATTGTATTATTACTTTAGAATTCAAGACGAACTAAAAAGTTGTGCCAACTCAGATATCCTTGGAGTAATCGTCGTAAGTGGCGGGACTGGCCATTAAGTGGAATAAAACGCGGCAGGAGCAGTAACGGTAATTCCCCGGGAAAAGGAAAGATAAAATTTAAAATTCGTCCAGCGATGCCGGCGGCGAACGCGCGACGCCCGTCGTCGCAAAGCCTGATTTAAAGGTTCGCGGCGACAGATTTTAATGTTATTTCGAGTCACAAATTGTTTAAATAGCGTCATGACTCAAGGCGGTGACGCTAACTGGAACTCATTAGGGACGCTCCCCGATACGACATTTTCAAACTGTGCTTGAATACACCTTATATTTATTCATGTTATCGAAACGAATTTAGATTTTAAGTTTTACAAAAACGAACAATGAAAATACCTTAACCTTTGTCGTTTATTGGATTATTTTCGCGTTTTTGCCTTTAAGGGACAACTTCACCTTTTCGCTCAGCCCTTCATATCTTCATTTCATCTGGGCCTTAGGTAATTCTGGGTTAATTAAACGCTTGTTTGCTACCCTTGGCCACCACTTTGATGCCGCATAAACACGTAGGAATTGCTGGGGCGTCACAAAGCGCTGTTACGTCCGAACCGGTCGTATACATAAACTTTTATCGCTCGCCACTTTGTAGGAAATGTATTTCGTCCCACTACAATAATCATTTACCAGCTTGACCCTAAGTAACGTTATGGATATCTTCTCGCCGCTGCAGGCTTCTAAGTGAAATACAGTCGCAAACGATCTCAGCATACGAATCGAATTGAGTTCTACCATCATCGGAATGACCTTCTATTACAAGAATTATTATTATAGAAAAGTTATTTAGATTTAAAAATGGAAAGGAAAATCGAGTAACATTCAATGTTTTTAGATTTAAAACATTATCCTTCTACTACAAGATCTCTCATATTACAACCAAAAGGTCAAATTTATATGTTTTTAGTGTCAAATATAGGAAAGGTAACGTACAGGTGATAACTTGTCAGTAAAAGCACCCTTTGCCGTGGACGCAGCGTGCATGATAGAAAAGTACCAATAAAGCTGAAACGCGTTCGCTATTATGACGTCACTCGGTGTGTACGCGCCTGGCTTTCGCACTGCTGTTTTGCATGTCGTAAAGTGCGCGAAATCCGGAATGAGGTTTTCAATAGATCCACACTAATAATAAAATACCCGAAAAAAGGTGAGCCTCGCTTCTCGAATCTTAATGACGCGATTTCGCCCCGGAAAGATGTGCCAACGATCGATACCGAACGAAATTGAAGATCAAATCGGGGTTAAACAGGGTTTTTTTACTGACGTAATTTAATAATATTTATTATATCATATTTATGTAATATCATATTAAAGAAACTTTTTTTAAAACAATATTTAACCTAAATGAAGACGAACTAATTTAATTAATATTAACGAGTAATTTTAGCAAGTTAGTCCAACCCATTTCGGATGAACAACAGGTGCACATCAAAGCCAGGCAGTAATTCGGTAATTCCTAACAAGGTCCCACCAAGCTGGAGTGCGAACCATTTCTGACAGTTTAATAACTAATTCAGCATTCGCCAAGGAACCTTTTACCGCTTGATACGAAATTAACGTTAATATACAATGCAGTTTATGGCGGACTCTTGTATGTCTGGAGACAGTGGCCCGTGCTCGCAGTGGCGGCTTACACGTTAGACAAGAGGTCGTGTGGACAGATCTAAGCCGGTCCACAAAGGCCCTAACAGTCTCGACGCCTTTGATGTGGACGCGCCTCGGCCCCGCCGGACAACAGCCCAACGTTCCGTAGACTTCCTCCTGGCCGACATTACGCAGTCTTACAAACGGAATTACCTCTGGTGACTTATGGCAAGAGTTTAGCATTGTCAAGTTTCATTAACAGATCCCCCTTTTGCTACCTGTTTTGGGGCCCCTATAGCGTTGGGATTCTCCCCTTCAACTCGTCGACGCTTTGATGATGCCGGTTAATGAAAATATGTTTACAATGTCAGATCTTGACATCATGGAATAATCAACTTAATCACCATTACTTCTCAAAAAAATATAATATTGGAAAAGTCTAGAAGCATGTAAATGATATTAATTTATAAATTTATGACTTATGTACGTTTTGAAACAGCTTGTGCGTCGTAGTTACAAACCATCTTTCATGAAAGCTATTCGACTTCTACTCGGAGAAGAGAAAACCGTCGGAAATCTTTTCGAAGTCGCCGCCGCCCGTAACTTTGGGACGGCGGGTGATGAATTCCGGCGACGGGGAACCCAAATAAGCGTGATGTATGGCTCGCAATAACCGGGAATGTAAGAAACAAGAAATCATGTTTAATATTGACGCCACTTATCAGGGCGCCTGAAGTTTGGCTGGATTTTAGTCGTCCATCACGGCTGGAAATCATCTGGCCGTCCGAGGCGCGTTATATACGAGTTTGGCGAGGCGCCCCGCCGAGTCCGGGGCCGCGTTTGCCCGGTTTCTTCATAATTTATTTATAATGGAACGACTATTTTTAGCTTGAACTTATGTGTACGACTTTTATACAATATTTGCTTATATTTACAATATCCACATATAAATTGTACGTTAAGTTCTTATTAACCACGATATCTAGATACTTAAATAAACGACCTAAAAATTTGCTGAGCAAATTGAAGGTTTGATATCGACGTCACAAATCAAAGTTTCGTCGTGGAGCTTTCGGTTGGGCCATTAGGCGATCGAAGGCCTTAACGGGAGGGCCAAGGCGACGGCGATATTTTCCCTCAAGGCTGAAAGTGATGTCCTTAATCGAAACCTGCCGTCACAAATCAACCAAACGCTTGACAGTGTCATTAAGACCGGGCCCCTGTCAGCCATACTTCATGTTAGTTGGACATATCTTGCGGTATCAGTCCTGCGAGGTCGCGGTGACCGTTATTGCTGGATAGTATTTCTTCGGCGTTTCCACCAAAATGGCCACGACACGCCTTGGTCCCTTTAATAGTACTTTCTGTCGGATACAACACATTTTTACTTATTCTCATTTATATCTTACACGGTAGAACTATTAACATCTTGATGAACGTAATAGAGACTTATGGGTTTGATATTTATACGCAAATATTGCTAATTAATCGGAGAACATAAAGGGTGGACAGCAGTGTAAATTTGTAGGTGGAACGCATACAGGCAATTAATTAAAAATATGCTAACACGTTACCGCGTCGGTCTACGGAACTGTTCGAGGTCGTTCTCCGTTCCGCAACCAGGGGGCGCATTGTAGTTTCAGTCGGGAAAGTTAGTAGTAACATAAAAATCCTTAATCCTAGGTGGCGCATTTCTAACAGTCTAATAGCTTACGGACACAACATTAGCGGCGCCGCCTGGCGGACGTTCACCGTTGTAATTACTTACTTGACCAGGACTCTGAGATATAGAGGAGTTAGCGAGGACCCAGCACGCCCATAAATATGTGATGTCCTGTAATATCATGTGCCAGCTGGACTAAATTGTTACGAATGGTTCAGCGGGAACGTTCGCAACCGCTACAGAGGGAATTGCTCCTGGAATTATTTCGCACCGTCTAACCGTGGTCTCTAGCTGGAACACGGGCGAGGAAGGACATTATCGTCCTGCCGGTTGATAGCCGCTCTCACTAACGGTCGTCTCTCTTTCCTAACATTCTCAGCCTGTTTACTCTAATTGTCTAATGAAGACCAGTAACATAACCTATCTAATAGGTATTAAATCAACATCCCATAAAGAGAAATCGGAATACACACAAATTCATTATTAGCAGATATTATTATCAGACCTCTTATGCACATATGTAATATGAGCATGGAACTTGGCAAGTATCCAGATCAATGGAAAAAAGCTATAGTTATGCCTGTGTTCAAAAAAGGATGTCACACCCAATTTGGGAACTACAGACCTATTACATTGATATCCAATATTTCTAAAGTTTTTGAGAAAGTCATTTCCAGCAAAATTGTTACCTTTTTGAATTAAATAATATTCTCACAGAAAAACAAAATGCATACTTAAAAGGACGCAACACAGAACGTGGCGTCTATCAAATGACATCAGAAATATTGGATATTGGATTTGTCAAAGGCTTTTTATTCTCTAGAGACCAATATATTAATGGAAAAATTATGGAATATGGGTATAAGAGGAACAGCCCAATGTCTAATTAATTCTTATCCGGTCGACAGAAAACAATGCGTTGAAATGAGAGGAAACGATGGTATGACCTGTGCTTCTGATTACAGTCCAACCAAACGAGGAGTGCCACAGGGATCAATTTTGGGTCCAATATTTTTTATAATGTATGTGAACGCCTTGCCTGAAGTAATTGCTCAACCGATAGTATTGCATGCGGACGACACCTCTGTGATATGTTCAGGAAATGAAAATCTTGAGAACAAGATCGTTAATACTAGAGTATGCCTAAAATAATAAGAATAATCTTAGACTAAATACGAGCAAAACCGAAATAATAGAATATACCATTACGAATTCAAGTGATGCGAGCATGGTAAGGTATGCAGGCGAACAGTTGGTGTCTACCCACACTGTCAAATTCCTTGGTGTGATAATGGATAGTAACCTTCAATGGAAACAACACATCGAATATTTGGCTGCTAAGATGGCCAAATATGTTTACCTTATCCAGCAAGTCAAAGCTAGATCATCCACTGGTGCAGCCTTACTCACTTATTACGGAACAGTGTACCCGTTACTAAGATATGGTGTGATATTCTGGGGCTTTTCCTCGGCGGTGAATAGAGTATTCCTACTACAAAAGAGATGCGTTAGATCTATCTTCGAATTAAAGCGACTAGATTCTTGCAAAGAATATTTTAAGAGAAATAGAATACTTACTTTAACAAATATTTGCATTTTGGAAAGCGTTTTGTGTGTTAGACGGTATCTATATATGTATATCTATAGCAAAAAAATGTTATGTATCAATCGGCCAGAATATATAATCATCTTTCGAATGAATTAAAATCATTAACAACATCTTGGTTAAAGATAAAATTGAAACGATATTTGGAAGAAAACCCTTACTACGAACTACACGAGTACTTTCAGGATGAAGAATTGAGCAATTGAATTTTTAATTGGTATTAAACCGAAAACAATGTATATAATATAATATATATCTTTCTTTTGAATGTCTTTTTTTGTTGACTTGTACGCCAGTGTGGCGATTATGTATCCATAAATATTATTATTATTATTATCATCAGTGCAAGTTGCGTATCAAAGTTTATAATCATTGTATGATTAAGTGGGATTTTATCAAAAAATAATAAATATTCTTTTTACTACAAACCATTCCTGTCCGCGTATCATAAATACAGACAAAATCCTCCATTCTCGAGAAGTCGTGGAATAAAGACGCCGGAAAGAGCGGGTAAATAATGAGGAAGAAAAGGCACAACATTAGGAAGAACAAACGGGATCGCGTCGCATATTTCCGGGATTCGTCTGAATTTTTTAGCCGGTATGATTTAGAAGGCTCCGCAGCGTGCAATTCAGCTGCGCGTACATAATTTCCACTGGTTTACGATTTTGCGGGTCCCTACCAGACCTAAACGAGAAACAATACATGAATCACTTAGGAGGCCGCCAGCGGAGGCTTACCGTCGTCGTAATAGATGAGTACTTCCCGGATTAAAACGCAACATATTGAAATATTTTTATTTCACCCACGCAGACCCACGCCGGCAATATGAATATTATACAAAGCCTCATAGTTTTAATACAATGGCTGTGGGCTTCTTGTAATATATGACCCGCAATAATGGCGCTTCGTTTCTACGTTTTGAGTGTATATATATATGTATATGCTTTGGGACAAAACTGTAGCGGATATTTTCAATGGGGACACATTTTGTTGGAATTAATTTATGTAGATAGTTGATGGGATATAATAAAAATTATTTTAAGTTTATTATTATTAACTTGAAAATACTAAAAGGAAATTGGTAGTAAAGTATTGAAGAATCGTTTAAAAGTAAATCGCGTAGACATAAGCTGCTTACATACGTTCCGGAGCGTACGTTACGACTGACATCGGTAAATATGGTCACAAAATACCACGTACACATGTTCGTAAAGCTACTGGGTCGCAGCGGAACAGAAAACTGGTCGGAACTTGTTTCCATTCTGGCCGTCTTTATTATTGGACGTCATCCATTCTCAGTAAATATCTATGGTCCGTGGATACCGCGCAAGTTACGATGTTTACCTCGGGGATAGCGGGGCTGCGATCCAAGGAGTCCCGGTCCCGTCTCCGGCCGCGGGCGAACTGTTCCCAACTGATGTCCAGATACCGGCTTGTTTATGGGACGGCTTAAACTATGTCCAGTCTAACGGTGCTCATATACAATGCTATCTTCGGATCCCGACGGAGCCAGGATCGGGGACTTATTTGAAGGACTTGCTTAGTAGATGAAAGTAAAGTGCACGGGACTGACTCGATAACGGTGACTTATTTTTATTAAAACACACTAATATTTTGTAAGATCAGTAATCTACCCGCTTGCGGCAAACATTTCCGTTATTGATCGAAATTCTTATTACATTTTTGCTTTATTATCGCAAATGCCAACAATATTATTACATCATATTTCGTATACGCTGGTATTCAAAGTGAAAATGATCGTATAGAAAACAATACGTTTGATCTATCAGTAAATTTATTTTCATTCAACGAAAGGTCGGTTACAATAAATTACAGGAAAACTAATTTAAATTATCCGCATAGACAAAAGCGGGCGTCGTCGGCGTCGTCGTCGGCCGCGTTCTCTCCCGGCAGCGGCATGGTATAAACATTAAAGTATATGCAGGCCGTGAGGCGGCCAACGCCGCAGGAGTATACGCGTGATTTATGCGGTATTAAAGGTATTTAATATAGTAAATCCTGGCGGTAGTGTAGTCGTCCTGGCAGGAGCGGCTCGGCGACCTCGGACAGGAAGAGTTGATTCATGATGTCCCCCAGAAGTCGTACTCGTGCCTCGTAAATCAGGGATAAACGACAGACCAGAGACTTGAGTTCGGCCGTGCGTCTTACAGAAGTACATGCAATGGCGAGTCTTGGCTTGCAATTAGAGACGCCATTTAACACCCTGATACATGTCCTCGGGCCCGGGCTAAATGTTATTTATCGTATTTACTACTGTATTATACGAGGACGGAGGCCGACCGACGACGACGCCCTGGAATTGTTTGAGTTTCATTAAATTACACATGTGTATATATACCCCGTTACAATGGCCGTTCTCCGCGGACCTCCCCCATTTAGACGACTTTCTGCAAGAGTTATGTCGAGAGATGGGGAAATGTTGATAGTACAAGTACAAAGACTTCAATTAATCCAATTCCTGAAAGAAGAATTAGTGTAGTTAAAGTTTGTAAATACTTCGGCACAAAAGCTTGTATTTCACTTACTTACACGACCCAGTGCTATATCTGAAAAGGTATACGTGTATATGTCTATCTAGAGCAATAAGTTGGTGTAGTTTATTTGGACGATCGGATCTCTGGGACGCTCACTCGCTGACCGGGTATTATCGATATATAATGCAAACCATTCTTACAGAGGTCTTGCGACGTAGTTCGGTCAACGGGACGTGACAGTTAAATCCCCAGGGACCCCTACCTTCCTGTTTACTCCAGAGCAGGACAATAATCGAACGGAGACCATCTCCCCTCGGATCGGTATTAGGGTATCGGGCTTCGTGCGTATTTCACCTTAGGCCAACCTATTGGATAGCTTACTCCCAAAATAACTTGACAAAATCAAGAGATATCTATGTTGTTTCTTACAGGAGATTTTTTTTGTAAATAAAGGTTATAGGAAAAGTGACAATATTACAATATTTTAACAAAAATTAATTCTTTTAGATTGGATAATAATAGTTCTTAAATTATATAGAAATAAACATGTTGGTATGTCATGTTTCTTTTTATTTATTTATTACAAAACAATTTCAACACAAAAATATAACGTTTTTATTGTTTCTTTTTTGATATAGATGGTAATAAACAGGCACTAACAACGTTTGTGTTACCGAATCACATAAAAATTTTTCAATATCACCTCTTGCTCTATTGATTCTTTCCGGTGGAGAAATTACTCAAAACTTCAACAAAATTCACAACATCAGTTGTTTTATGGTTATATGTTATCTAAATAACCATCCCGTTAGAACATTGTATTTTCAATGAAGGATTTATACATAATCACATAATTGAGAAAATCATCAATTAAGTTTTTTTTAAACCTTAAGAAGTTAATTTTGGTTTTTGAGCTTTGACTGTCTTCGTTTTATTGGAATACTTGCTACGTTAGGTGCCACATCACTCAGTGAGTTCACTCGGCTTTAGATTACTCTATTATTGATAGTTACTCGGTACGGTCTTACTTGGCATAAATAATGCTTTGATGGTTCATTATGGAAGGATAATTGTATGCCTTTTTGAAGTTGTCAACCAATCACCCAGGCAGTGATAGTAAAACTTTGAACCGGTTTAGGGAATCTGGTAATGTTAAAGATTTACAAAAAATTGGTCCGCAGTCCAAAATCATACCAAACACCATAAAAATTAAACGTATGGATGGAAATAATTTGACATTTCTTTATTCGTGGTACAATGCAAATTATCTCAGCTTGCCAAGCAAATCATGATTATCTTTGGCTCTAACAATGGAACATTGCCCTAGTATCATTTAGATTTACGCCGATATTTAGGTATGGTATTTTCTGCTCTTATTGCCATGAAAACCATTTTATTGCTAATTTCGTTGTTAAGGTTTAATAAGAGATGTACTTAGTAGGCAAAGTTCAATGAATCATTTCAACACAATCTTTCCATATTTTGTTTTTAAACCAGGCTCATTCTTATTTGTTGCATAAGAAATACGAAGAACTATACACAGCAGGAAACAACAAACTTGACTTACTAAATCCACAACGCAAATAGAGAATACACAAAGTGAGAAAATATAGTGTTCTATAGTATAAGTTGTTATACAACTTACGTAAATTGGATACAGTTATCACGAAAATCTTCTTTCAGCAGACTGAAAGTCAGTAGGAAGCAATAATTCCTGCTCTTATCTAGACCAAGCTGCGATACGAAGATTCAATCTACAATCCGAGCACCTTTTAGACATTCTCTTCCGTTGGGTTGACTTGGGTATAGAGAATTATAAAAATATTTTTTTTTAGCAATTTTTAAGTTTAGGGTTATATTTATATTGCTTTCAGAATCTATCAAACTCATGAACATGTATAGTCGATTGAAATGGATTAATCAATTCAAGAGAGTTGGCAAGTTTTCTCTTTATTTTCTTACACGTAAAAAGATAAAATTGTCATAAATAACTGCTAGGTGACTTCTTCTATAAAGATATGACGTAGTTTAGGGTCGATTTATGTCGAATCGATAAGGAGCCGAACATTAACATCGAGCGACGTATTAAATCACGGCGTCATAAAATGGAAAACTACTTTATTTAAAAGCGATAAATCACGCGTAATCTGTACAAATACAGTTGCCGGTGAACTCCAATAAATTATATTTGTTCTTCAAAATGGGAGTTCGCGTTCATTTTCACAAAATTACCGTAAATCAAAAACGACGCTGAGCTTCAAAATATACATCACCGGGCGGCGAACGAAAAAATCGTTGGGTGAATTTATTACCCCCGCACATTTTATTACGAGAGGCCATTTGACGGCTCGATATTTGTACATAACGCACGGATATATATCTATTTTTATTTTGTTATAATTTGAGAATTTATGCTTTTCAATTAATATTTTTTAGATTGCGCGCTCGGCAATAAATACTGATTCTATTACTATAAATTTTGCGATTTCATTGCGTGATTTCACGCTGTGTAAATTTTTTCACGTCGTCAGATATTAATATGTATTTTATTCAATTTAGAAGAAAATAGTGCTGTGCTGCATTTTAAACAAACAATACAAACCCCTACATTTTAGAGCTTATATAAAATAGAAATTTCCATAATATTTACAAAATTTCATTCAGTTATCTGCAATCTCTTATTCGTAAACAATTTAAATACGAATTGTTAACAGGAGGCATCAATAAAGCGAGAGCAGCTTGGAAGCGATGAACTAACGAGGGAGTTACATGTTCCGCCATAAATTCCGTTAGCCGACAATTAGGATATTCTGTTACAATAATAGCGGCATAATAGCATTCCTTTGTAACCGAAAGTGTTCGCGCCATAATTCAGCGTTAAAGTTAAGCACCGAGCAAATACACGCTGGCGCAAGTGTCAGCCGGCCCTCCATAAATAACTTAGCGTCTCATTTACAATCGAATTTAGCATAATAACACAATTATAGGTGCCGCATTTAGATTATACTAATTTATGTTTAACAAATACGGCACCGCCGTCGCGACGCCGCGCCAAACCGTCCGTATTGAACCGGAACCTAACGATATAATTACCTCGTAAAATAACAGCCAATCATGCGATAAACCGATCGCGACCGGGCATACGCTATGATTTCCTATCTAAAATACTAAAGTACCATATAATTATTGAATTGTCATCGATAAACTGTTTAAAACAGCAGCCCCAGTGGTTGGCTGTATTTGTTGGTTCATCGTTCATGTTATCTGCAACCCGCATGTAAATTACACAGAACGCGATGCTCTATCGTATATACGACAACGAAGATTTTACGTATTACAATGATTCAAAGCCTATGTATGTTTGTTGTAATTATTGTGATTATGAATGTGGATGTGACATCAATAACAAAACAAAAATTAATTTTGTCTTATCACTTTATGTATCAATTCATTGAGTAATACATATAAAAAATATTAAATTGTATCAAAATCAAAATAAATTATTAAGACTTCTTCTGTAATTGGCAAGCGACTTTTACAAGTTTTGGTGATTCCAAATCTGCACTATCTTTAATTAAATCGCTAGGAATAATTAAAAAAGAAATTAAGTTATAAATTAATTTTATTATTTAAATTAAAATTACCGTCTTTTTTGGTTCATGGAATCCACCGCAGAACGAAAGTTTTCAACGGGTTGCTTTGAAGGTTTTTTAACTTCTTCGTTTTCTTTTTCTGGTAACACATTTACTTGTTCTTCATTAGACATGATTACTTAAAGCAAATCACCTTTACTAAACCGAACAAATTGTTGTAGAACAATTAAAATTTTCATGCATTATGAGTAAGTTCTATTGTTATATTCATTTAAATATAGAAAATGATTATATTGTAATAGGATTATAGAAACCCCTCCTTATCATTATGGCAAATAAAAAGCGGTTGACGAATCTTATCAGATTTAATATTTCGTCAAATACGTTTAAATAAAAATCTTCTTATCTTGTGTACTAACGAGATTATTCCTTACATTTTAGAAAGTTGATAAAAGGATAATAAATAGTCCACTGATGAAGTAAAATAATAAATCGTCAAGACATTTTGAAGCATTTTAAAAACGCTATTTCTCACGAGGGCTTTTCAAACATCTGTCGGAATTATGTCTTCGTTTATTTTTCAAGTTCGTGAACAGTCGCCGCGTAACTTTCTAGAGGAGTTGCTGAATTACGGAGCGGAATTTTAATAATATAAGACAGAACAACCCTGGAGCGGGTTCCCGCTGCTTCACAGAGCAAAGAACAAACAAGAAAACGGGAAGGAGAGTGCTTTTTTCGGATTACCGGCGAATGAATAGGGCGCGTCTTAATTTTAAAGGAAACGATGAAGGAAGAGTTGGGGAAAAGGTAACGTTACGCGTATGACAGCTTTTATTTACATCAAGGGAAATTCACAACAGAAAGATTTCCTGTTCGCTCGCAATTGTATGTATATTACAGACAAAGTGCGCCCCGTTTACTGCTTAACATAACCCCACTCTTTCTTCTCGCTATGTCTGGATGTAGATTTGGTAGGGAGGATTTCAAAAATAAATTACACGGGGCGGTTGTAGATGCGGCGGTTCACATATATATTAAATGGGAAAACAGGAAAGGAGCTGATTATTTACGACGCATTTTTCTCTAATTTACATTTTTCTTCTGGGTCGCAAAATGCAAGCGGGTGCCATTAAATTTTATTAACGTTCGCGTTTTCCTCGGGCTCGGGATGAAGATGAAATTTTAACGGGCTCTCCGAAAAAATTAACAAGCCGAGGAAACGGCGAGCGCCGACTGCCTCCGCGGCCCAGCAAAAATTAAATCACTGTTCGGATGCCCTGATACACGCAATCAATTACGTTTTTATTACTTCTCCGGGATCCGAGCGTTTATCATACTTTATACGCGCGTATATCTCCCCGTTACGGCGAATTAATGTTGTGAAGAAGTAATTAACTTGAGTTATGGTATCGTTATTTTACTTAATGCTTAATTTCTTATGGATGTTTCAAAAGTTTTTCGTACGGCAAAGCAGAACTTTTTCCCATCGAAATCTATTAACGGTTATAATACAACAACGTAATTTTTCTTTCAAACTTTCTTGTAATTTTGCAATGTCTTTCTATTAACCATTTTGACACAATATCATCACAACCAACGTAATTCGGTGTACTATTAGTGTCGCTTAACTGATCGAACATTTTGAAACAACGCATTAACATGCAAGCACACGTCGGAACCGAATGGAGACAAGTTCGTAACGTACAACGCAAATATTACAACACGTCTGGATCAGGGGGAACGAAGGAGCTCCGCTCGCTTCGCTCTACATTATTACCCAGCACTGTCTACAATTCAGATTTAAGTAACAACACCGGGTATCACGTGCAGTAAAACAAAACCAATTTTATCTAAATGTTTATAGCGCCTTTTGTAACATAAATACGCGCGTTCTACCGCTATGTGTTACTTCTAGACGATATTTGCACGTTGAGTATCTTGTTTTCTTGGGTATTCGTCGACAATGTTCGTGTTCAATCCATTATGCGCAATTTGTCTTATAACATTAACGTATTATTTTGTTAAATAATATTGTAAATTTTTTTTATTAGGTCTTCTATCGCTTACAAGTAACCTTAAACAGTGTCGAAGCTCTAGACAAAAAAATTTAAAAATCGGCTCATAAATGTCTTAATTATTAACAATTAAATAATGAAATAATGAAAAATTGATTAAAAAGCATATTGGGTTGTCTATGTTTGCGGTGATAAGATGTTATGATATGAATATATAGGAAACTGCAGTGGAAACAATTTTGGGGGATTTATGAAGACAGCTTATGGCACTAATCATAAAAAATTTTAAAATGTTAAAATGAAAGTCAGGTTGTGCATGTTAAAAAAATCTTAAGCCCATCGCCTCCACCCAAATTTCCGTAGGCCAAACAACATAAATGAATTTCATGATTTGTTAATCGATATGCTAGAATCTGGGATGAGTAAAGTGATGTTTAGTAAAAATGAAGAAAGAGTACTGCAACGTTGCGATTTGTCTCAACTCCCAGAACTACCTTGATAAGATTCTGATGAAGGAAATCTTTTAATTGCGATTCACAAAAAAAAACTACGACTGCTTTTCCAAGACTCATCCAAGTCTCTGCTATCGGTTGAGCCATAACAATCTAAAACAGAGTTAATTGAATTTGAAAAATGTAGCGGAACAAGCCCTTATAGGATAATATTGTCGGCAATCGTTCAAAGAAATAAATCTACAGAGTTTGTTACTTGGGACACTTACTTATGTTTACTATTATTCATCAACAACTATTCGATTGAGTTCTGAAATCTGAATCATGCTATCATAAGCTACTTAAATGAAGATTGGCTTCCACAGGAACTCAAAGATGAGATTTTGGAATGTTTGGTACAGATTTTGGATCTTGAGTGTTCTTAAAATTTCAAGTTCTTGATTTCAGAATTCGCAGCAGCAACTAATAATTAATCTGATGCGATTCGGCTGCTATGGCAAGTAGAATGATTCAATCATAAACTTGGGTTTATCAATAAG
The DNA here is from genome assembly GCF_036711975.1 of Onthophagus taurus. Taxonomy (NCBI): domain Eukaryota; kingdom Metazoa; phylum Arthropoda; class Insecta; order Coleoptera; family Scarabaeidae; genus Onthophagus; species Onthophagus taurus. Next base: position 15,225,640 of record NC_091967.1, on the reverse strand, counting down.
TTCAGTTTATATAGGAAAAGGAAATCTTTTTCAATCAAAACTTCAGTTGACACATAAACCCAAGATGTAACTTTGATTATGACATGATTCAGTAACAATTCTTCGTATGAGTTCTGAAATTTATGTTTGAATTCTAAAACCTTTTATGTATATACTTGAGTTTTTTCGGTCAAATCCATTTTACATTGGAATATCACTCATTTTTACGACTAACGGATTTCAAAACTGAGAATTGATGAATAAAATGTAAAGGTAACATTTCGATCGCTCAAAAACTTTAAAGTCCCCTAACTGACAATGAGTTCATTGTAGCAGTATTTTAACATGTATAAGCAATTTAGCATATGCAACATTGACAATGATGAACAATATTTTATCCAATAGTAATGAATAAGGTTTGATTGTATTAAGTTATATCTATTTCAATTGTAATCTTATATTCCACATAAAATATTAGTTTTACCATCTCCATTAAAACAACACGGTATAAGTACAGAAATGAAATAAATTTTATTAAATTGTCCAAGTTAAATTTCATTTTATACCCATGTATTTTGATGGTGTAACTATTAATTTGCACACGGTATACGCTATAAAAACGTATTACCTTAGTAGCATTTTGTAGCGTACATACGTTTTGTAAAACAAACTTGAACTCATCTTGAAGGTAGATATCGTGCATGCTTCCGCGAGGTTCTCGCTAGATAAATACAATTTCCTAGATAACTTAGTTTTATGTTAATGATTATATGCAAGCTTTTAAAAGTTGGGATGCGAGAGATGGGCAAATTGGATTCGCCATGTGCAAGAGTAATTATTACTAGTGGCCTCTTGTGGCGCATTCTTGCGCTACACCAACAAGGATTACGTTTGGGAACCATGACATTTGAACATAAAACGAATGGTAGTCGTAGTTTTCTCCGCGAGAAAACTTGCCCTCCCGCGGCGCCCCTCCCACGGCTACCCCAATTTAATTAATTTAATGGGGTAATTTGATGGTTATGCGAGTGTCGGAAAGAAACAGAGATTGCCGTACGGACGGGCAACATTAACATATCTAAATCAAATCTAAATGTTAATAGGCGTTGCATTAACGTCTAAACAGCTTTTCAGCAAATTAATGGCGTATCTATTTCTATCTTGTTCATCTATCTTTTAGTTTATCCATATCTATAACACTAAAACCAACGCAGTTTCGAAAATTTAAATACTAATTAACCAAGGACACTCTTTAATTTACGTATCTTTCATTACGGTGATTCTTTTTAAAAATTCAATTAACCGTGTTAATTAAATCTGAACCGATGACGTTCGTTGAGAAACGTATCAGGGTCGGCTTAAAGCGACTCTGCTCTGGCATTATCTCCAATTAGCAGAAACATATTTGAATTTTTAAGGGGACTTTAAAATTAGTTTGAGTTATGCCCGCGGCGGTAACGAAAAATGTGCTCCAGTCGGCGAGAACTTCTTAATTTGCCACGATTATTCTCATTATTAGCGAAGCTATCTTGGAGATGCAGGGCTCGAGGACAATCCCCTATCCTTCCTTTTCCCAACGCAAAGTCTTTTTAGAGATTCACGGCTAACCTCCGTTCTTTCGTTAAAAATACTACAACTTGTGCGCAGTTTATGCAAATTACTCAGATTTCATCTTTGCATTTAATTCTTAGATAAAAATTCTTCCTTCTATTATTGATGAAAATTAGAATGACGAACTGAAATGTAAAATAAATCATAGATTTTTTGATAATTTTTTTCTTTGTTATTATTACTTTAAATTCACATACATCCTGCGATTGTATCAACCGAAATTACACGTTACGAAAATAAACCTTGCTTTGTTAACCTAAAATTCAACATTTTTTTAAACAATAATTATATATAACACGCACACCTGGTTTGTTAATGTACGCACATCTACGCGAAGTTCATCAACCACTAAGTAAAATGATCACAATCCCGTATATAATGATAGAGAACTCCCCTATCATTTGTCATGACTAGAGTGTGAAAAATGACGGATGAGTTTGTGACGGTGACAACGTGTAAGAGATAAAGAGCGTGGAAAGCGATGTCACCGCAAAACGGGAGCATTTCGGAAAAATAAGCTCTAATTGTTACAATGATCGCTCATTTTGATCAAAAGGCAGCGCATTTATCCCCCCAGTTTAATATTTGTCACTGTCACGGGGGGGTCGTAAAATTTGCTGTAATTTTCTAATGATACGAGAAAGTATCCAATCCCTAACTCGACTAGAAGTTATGAGGTTTTAAAGATAAGAATGTGGTCTAAGCAATAAATAAAAGTTAATTATTAATAAATAATGATTAATATTACAGTCTATACAGTGAATTTCACGTTAGATTATTGTATATTTGTCATTGAACTAAAACTAGAACTAACACTAAACCTAGAAATAGAAACATTCGAGTTTAGCCGTACGTCTCTTAAGACAACTGAACCCGAATGTTTCTAGTTCTAGATGTAGTGTTAGTTCTAATGCTAGTGTTAGTTCTTGTTGTAGCTGTTATTTAGCGTTAGATTATTGTATATATTTCATTGAACTAAAACTAGAACTAACACTAGACCTAGAACTAGAAAGTTTCGAGTTTAGCCCCTGATCAACAGTTCCGATCTGCAGGTTTATCTTCCCAGTCATTTCATAAACAATGACGTGAGAAGTTAAGATATATGTTGTTTGTTCTTGAATCCGAAAACTTAATTTCAGAATATATAGGGATGTAGCAGAAGCAGTTTCCTCATGACGTTTTTCATAACGTAGTACAAATAAGAGACACCAAAGTGGTGTTAATGATGTATGATATATGAAGAAGATCCGATTTTAGTATCATAACGCAATGATAGAACGAAATCAGAAGAGGAGCGAACCTTAATATTTTTGTAAATATCGGGACGTTACTTCACACCTGAAAGATCATAAATCATTATATACATATGAAAAGAAAGTATATTTAGAAAAAGGTTATGATAAACTTTTCATAGAAATGTTGAAACATTCCTGTTTATTTACCCTACATTTTCATTATAATCGTTCAAATACAGAAAGTCTCATATCCGTTGATTGTCCCATTCCCGTATAACGGTTCGAATACGGCAAATATGACGGAGTCTGTCACGTACGATAGCCATTCGGACAACGGTGACGATGGTGCTTCCGTATCGTGTCGCAATTGATAATATTTCAGCGTTATTTGAAACGGTTTGTTCCCGGCGAAACCAATAGGAATAAAGACCGGAAATAATAGGGTTCGTAAAGGTTTCCCGTGGCACATTCTGACAATATCCGCCCTTAATACGGCCGCTGTTAAATGGGAGTGTTTATGGTCGCGTGAAGGCGCACCGGTCACTAAGCAGAAGCTATTCCTTATTGGACGCTAATACCACGTCCTGAAGGAGTCGTAACGTCTCCAACGTCCTACCGCGTCCGGATGCCCTTCTAGGATCTCGTCCGCTGGTTCTAAGGGCTTAGATGTGCGTCTACCGCGGGAACTTTCTAAGCCCGAAGCGTATTAGAATGTCCAGAAGTGTTTACAATTATGGGGTAGCTTTCCCCAAAGAGGTACTGATTTATGGTCACTGTGTGTTTTTTTTTTCAGATGTACTTAATTATGTTTTTGTATGACCTTTACAAAAAAATTTGGCTCAATATTCTTTTTTGTATATTATTTAGATAATGATCTATAACAATTTATCCGTACTCGCAAATCAAACGTAGTCATTAACATAGAATGGCGTATAAAACGACATACAACATAACAAGTATTTCAAAAAGTGTGGAAAAATGTACAATCATCTCATATCTATCTTATTTATGATTGTTGCGACAAATTATTTTGTAATTTGTCGATATAGTCAACATGATTACCGAGTTATACATGAACATGCGACAATTAAATGTTTAAATAAAACAATTGCGTATAAGTGTTCTCTCTCCAACGTTATGTATAACAGGACATATAGGGCTTATAACATTGACGCTTGTGTAAATTTTGAAGTAAATTCGCGGAATTTTAAGGTAAGACTGCAATAGAAAAAGTGATTAAAAATATGTTGTGTTTTTGATATATTTTAGGTTAAGATACAAGCCTTTAAAATAGTTAATAATCAACCAACGATTTCAATTGTTACTTTAACTGTAAAAGGGTGTGATATTGTAAACAGTGGACTATTTGGGGGAGAAGAATTTTTGAAAGCAGGCAATATAACCAAGTGTCCAGTAAAACCGGTTAATTTATGCAGGATAGTTATAGAAAAACAAATTTCTTATATTTATTTTATTTCAGGGTTGCTATTATGTTCGCAATTTCAATTTGGATGAAACCAAATTTCCACCTCTTATTCCAGGTGGTCGTTACAAAGTTGTTATTACACTAATTGGGGATAATATAATTGTAGCACAAGCAATAATTTATGCTGAAGTTAAATACGACATTAAATAAGTTTATATTCCTACTATTATATTATCACGTTTGAAGTAATTTTTATGTGTTAACAATAAAGTATTGCAAATGTACTTCCTTATTAGGATCTCGTTGCTATAATACAAGTTTTACCATACTCATTATTAGTGGGTATTAACGAGATTGGGTATTAAAAGTTTGCCCAGTAAAAATCCATTTAAGGTTTGCATTTCGTCGATAAATTCAGATACATTATGGTTCGGGCGGAGACGATTTTCTCCTAATAAAACTCCACACCCCTTTGGAAGATAGGTTAACGAAATTTATATATGAGGTGGAGGGTAGTGCGACGGTTTCTGTTAGAACCGGTACGACCCCCTAGAATAAATATAAAATTAATTAAATGAAACCGCAATACCGGGGCAATAATTTAGAATATAAAGCCGGCCGCTCACGTCCTCTAACGTTCAGCTTCAGTCGCTTTTTGCTTAAAGCTCCACCCCGGAGCTACTCCTGCGAGCATCTGCAGCATTGTCCCAAACGTTCCGCGCTTAAATTACGCGTTTTTACGGGGCCTTAGGTTTGTTTAATAATACGAGACGCGAACGAGTCCGTGTTTTGGGGTGCGAATAATAATTGGAATTGGTCGGATCGCTTAATCCCCGGCACCGAAAACGCCTTCGTGAAGAATGGAGGATTTGCGATGCAGAGGATAGCCGGCGTCACAAATCACTTTTACTGCTGCCGGTGGCCGGTGACCGCTGGAGCCGCCCCCGGGTCTCACTAATGCCCCGGGGCCGGCGAATGTCTCAGATTCTGAACGTGGCGAAATTTAATTACGGCCAGGATAATGCGTCGACCGCCCCGCTCCTTCCACGTACTGGATTTCGGACCTCTGCAATGAATCACGTACGTGTAATCCGGCAATTTTCAATTTTCAGACGCCCGTTCTACGACCATTAAACGTTATCGATATTGAAAGGAGCGCATTAGGATTTTGCTAAAGGAATATTATTGTATGATTTGTTACTCCAATTCAGGTAAACTTCGACAATAATACGATTTTATACCTGTGATTTATAAATAATTATTCACTACATTTACTACTTTTACATTTAGTTCAATACAAATACACAACAATTTAGCACTAAATAACAACTAAATCTAGTTTAGCCGTGCGTCTGAAGAAATTAACATAATTACACTTATTTTACGAACACATAAAAAAAATGTCATGTTTTCATGTTAAAATATAATGATACATTCTTAAAGTCTCTGATGATGTCGTAAGCAGAAACCGGTTAGACAATAACTAAAAGGACCAGAAAAAGTATTCTTTTTATTCAAATTTACGTTACATTTTTCCATTTCTATCTTTATTTTAGAAAAACACTTACACTTGTTTCACTAACAAGTCCATTTTTGTGTACACGACTGCAGAAAATTGTCTCTCTTTGGGAACTCTGGCCATGTTGGCATATTATGTACATTGACAAATTCTTTACAAGTTATGATCTTTTGAAGGATTTAGCAAAACATTCGTGATTGTAGCACCATCAGAGCAAATCGAACAAACACGTGTTCTCTCATTTCGTCAAAGGTAGGTACTAAAAAAGAAAAATAGGGGTTTGAACCCTAAGTAGCTAATTATAGGTCAGATGGCATAGTGCTGTGTGTAAAGTGGAACGACAGTTTAGTTGTCACAGTTGCAAGTAATTATTTCACGGTTACGCCTCTACTAAAAACAACTAGGCGTATAAAATCAGAAAAGAATAGGAAGTTGTACAACCCATTACATTTAGGTAATACAACATGGGGATGAGTGGTGTTGACCTGGCCGATCTTCTATGTACTAGCTACTGACCCAGGCTGAGATCAAGCAAATGGTGGTGCACAATCTCTTTTCATAAGCCTTGAATTTAGCTGTTTTAGCAGCATTTCTATTCTATCAACACCTGAATTCCGAAAAGAACGTTCCACACTTAGAATTTTGAAGAAATGTTGCAATAACTCTGCTGAAAGTTGGGTCAACAGAGCGGAAAAGAAAAGGTCATCTGCACCAGTACAAATGGATATCGGATTTGATGGTATAAATCACATACCTGTTCGCCATTCAAGGACGATTTGTTGTTTGTCTGAAGAATGCTAGATTGCAATGTACAGGGTGGCCAAATAAGCTTGCAAAGTACAGTATCTCGGAAAATACTCATGTAGAAACTTGCCTTAGAAATTTAATAACAAAAGTGACTAACATAAGAGAAAATCCTGTAAATTATTTTCAGGTTTCTAGGATGGCCGCTAGGGGTCGTAAACACCAGAAATACCCTCTAATAACAACATACAAAATTACAATCACTACAAATAAGGTAGGATTTGTAGTCCGAGAAAAGCTGTTTTCAACGTCATTAAACTCCGTTCAGCTATTTTGAAATTATCGGCATTTGTTTACATTTTCGAACACCCCCAACACTTTATTTTTAGTGATAGGGCAAAAAGTGTTTTAACAAAAAAAACTATAATTTATCTAAACTTTAACCCTTTGTGTCCAGACGGTACTTTAAAGTACCTGTAACTTTAAACACTCATTTTAAACTGTAGTTATCCTTCGGCGCATTTAGAGCTGTCTGTACTTTCTACTATACAAGTGTATACAAGAAATAATCTGTATAAAAAACGTCGCAATCCGCACTGTAGGATTTTTAGGTACACTTTAAACTTATTCATCCAGATGTGAGGTTAGAAGTTTAGTGAAAAGTGGTGCTGTTGAATTTTGTTGTTCAAGAAGGTATTTCTTTGATAAATGGTTATTAGGTGTGATTATTACAGATCATTTTAAAAAGAAAACATTGAGCTTAAATTTAAAATAAGTCTCATTCCTTAATTGCAATAAACATGGTTTCTAAGAATTTTTAAATTAGCATCTTTTTTAACTCTTTTAAATGTAAGTGTTGTTTCAACATTTTTTTTCTTAATATTTTTCCAATCCAACCCAACAATTATTATACATCATTTTAAAGAGAAAGCTTTGAGCTTTAATTTAAAATAAGTTTCATTCCTTAATTTCAATAAATACGGCTTATAGGAATTTTTAAATTAGCATATTTTTAACATTTTTAGGTTTTTCGAAAATGTAAGTTTTGTTTCAAAATTTTTTTTCTCTATATTTTTCCGATCCAACCCAACAATTATTATACATCATTTTAAAGAGAAAGCTTTGAGCTTTAATTTAAAATAAGTTTCATTCCTTAATTTCAATAAATACGGCTTACAGGAATTTTTAAAATAGCATCTTTTTTGACACTCTTAGGTTATACGAAAATGTAAGTTTTATTTAAATTTTTTTTTTCTCTATATTTTTCCAATCCAACCCAACAATTATTATACATCATTTTAAAGAGAAAACTTTGAGCTTTAATTTAAAATAAGTTTCATTCCTTAACTTCAATAAATACGGTTTCCAGGAATTTTTAAAATAGCATCTTTTTTGACACTCTTAGGTTATACGAAAATGTAAGTTTTATTTCAACTTTTTTTTTCTCTATATTTTTCCAATCCAACCCAACAATTATTATACATCATTTTAAAGAGAAAGCTTTGAGCTTTAATTTAAAGTAAGTTTCGTTCCTTAATTTCAATAAATACGGCTTACAGGAATTTTTAAATTAGCATCTTTTTAACATTTTTAGGTTACTCGAAAATGTAAGTTTTGTTTAAAAATTTTTTTTCTCTGTATTTTTCCAATCCAACCCAACAATTGTTATACATCATTTTAAAGAGAAAACTTTGAGCTTTAATTTAAAATAAGTTTCATTCCTTAACTTCAATAAGTACGGTTTCCAGGAATTTTTAAAATAGCATCTTTTTTAACATTTTTAGGTTATTCGAAAATGTAAGTTTTGTTTCAAAATTTCTTTTCTCTATATTTTTCCAATCCAACCCAACAATTATTATACATCATTTTAAAGAGAAAACTTTGAGCTTTAATTTAAAATAAGATTCATTCCTTAACTTCAATAAATACGGTTTCCAGGAATTTTTAAAATAGCATCTTTTTTGACACTCTTAGGTTATACGAAAATGTAAGTTTTATTTCAATTTTCTTTTTCTCTATCTTTTTCCAATCCAACCCAACAATTATTATACATCATTTTAAAGAGAAAGCTTTGAGCTTTAATTTAAAATAAGTTTCATTCCTTAACTTCAATAAATACGGCTTCCAGGAATTTTTAAAATAGCATCTTTTTTGACACTCTTAGGTTATACGAAAATGTAAGTTTTATTTCAACTTTTTTTTTTTCTATATTTTTCCAACCCAACAATTATTATATCATTTTAAAGAGAAAGCTTTGAGCTTTAATTTGAAATAAGTTTCATTCCTTAATTTCAATAAATACGGCTTCCAGGAATTTGTAAATTAGCATCTTTTTTGGCACTCTTAGGTTATACGAAAATGTAAGTTTTGTTTCAACATGTTTTTTGTCAATATTTTTCCAATCCAACCCAACAATTATTATACATCATTTTAAAAAGAAAGCTTTGAGCTTTAATTTAGAATAAGTCTCATTCTTTAATTTCAATAAATACGGCTTCCAGGAATTTTTAAATTAGCATCTTTTTTGACACTTTTAGGTTATACGAAAATGTTAGTTTTAACTCAATACTCTTTTTCTCAATATTTTTTTAATTCAACCCATCGATTGTTATACATCGATTTAAACAGAAAACTTCAAGCTTCAATTTAAAATAAGTTTTATTTCTTAATTTCAATAAACACGGTTTCCAGGAATTTTTGAATTAGCATCTTTTTTGACACTTAGACTGCTATAGCACTTAGACTATGCGAAAATAGGGACATTGCATATTTTGCTGAAATTTTATTCCAAAGGCCTTTACTGAGTGTATTTTGATAGCGTTTTAATTCTGTCTGATTCTGTCACAAAGTTTCAAAATGTTTGACTTCTTGGGACACAAAGGGTTAAAATGCATATACTTCTTTGTTATGCTAACACAATAGAATTCCGAGAAAAACCACATTTTTAAATTCAAGATGGCGGTTGCGCCCCCTAGTTGTTATCTTAGAAACATAAAAATAATTTCCAGAATTTTCTCTTAGCCACTTTAGTCGTTAAATTTTTTACCGCAAGTCTTTACAAGGAGTAGTTAGTATGTTGCATGCTTATTTGGCCACCTTGTACAAAATGCGAAAAGCGGCTCCATAAAAGTTATCGTTTTATACAATAACAATTAAAAAGCTAGATTCTATTTAGTTTTACATTAATAGCAGTGGTTATAAATGTTAACTTTTGCATTTTCTGATGTAAGATTCAAAAATAAAAAATAATTAAAAATAAGTTGGTGTTCTTGTTGCTCTTATATACACAAAACCTATTTATATTACAATATTCTAGGCAACAAAGGAGGCTAATAACAAATAAAACACTTTTGTAATATGAACCACTTTTATAAAGTATAACACCATACGACCTTTAAAATGTTAAGACTGTGGTTGTTTTTGTTCAATAAAAATATACAACAATCTAGCGCTGACTAACAATTAAAACTAGAACTAACATCCATGATTTATACATCGAATTGACAACTAGGGGAATAATACCCCGAGCATATCTATCAACATAGAATGGAGCAAATTGAGGAATAACGATGACCGTTATATCGAGATTTTACTGTACCTACTTCATGAAACACCCACTATATTAACATAAATTGATTGCAAATTTCAATTCAATTAATTTATCAATAGAATAATAACCACTAAAACATTAATCATTTCAAATCGTAATTAAAAGTTATTAACCAACAAAGCATCTCGAACAATCACTTCTTGATAATTTGATAACCCAGCAAAACATACGCAACGGCTGCGTTTCCTTGTCCGGAAGGATCGCAGAATCCTGTACTTGACAGACAGGGAGCAAATTTCCTCGGTAGTCGACCGGCTCGTCAAAAGGGCCGTATCTGCTCCTGCCAGCTATTCAGTGTTCTTCGGGCCCGTGTCCGTTCTAACTAAGAGCTAATTAGGTTAAGAAAGGACGGGATATCGCACTTCTTACGGTCGCGTCAGTCAAAGGAAAATAAGGCAGCACAAAAGACCCGCTCGAACGATGAAAAGGAATTAATTAAAGGCTCTATATCGGCGACTTGAAGATCATCCCTTTCAAGAATGCATCCGACATTATCAATACACTTTTTTTAAAATGTTTGTGTTGAATTTTAAAATTTACGTTTGTGTGTAAACTATTCATTTTAGTTTAATATAAGTCTAATATTAGATTCTGGTTCCATTTGCACAGTAAGATTAGCCCTAGGGTTCGTCTAATCCATTTAGCTTGTCAACGGCCGTCATGTAGCACAAGTGCTCGAGGCGATTCGGAGCCTGGTCCTGCATCTAAAATGCCGCCGTGACGTCACAAAGGATGCCAGCTCTCCTTTGTACATCTTGCCGTGAAAGACAGCGGACCCTATTGTCAACGAGGATGTCAACCATTGTACCGAGACCGCAATTAATTAGGCCGTCAAATGTTTCTGACTGGCACCCACATCAACAAACCGAAAACGATTAAAATTTTAAAAATAACCCTTTGAATTCAAAATTTATTTTTAACCGCAATTTTAAATATGTCCTGAAGTCCTTTATACATCCTATTACCTTCTCCAAATGATGTGTAGTAGAGGGGGTTGCTACAGCCCGATGTGATGTATACGCCTTGTCGAGGGATGAAAATACAAGACCGTGTGGCCTAATGGACAAGGCGTCGGACTTCGGATCCGAAGATTGCAGGTTCGAGTCCTGTCACGGTCGATTCTTTTTTTTAAACGTCCGTTTTTTTTTAATTTTAAAAATTCATGATTAATAATTTTGAAAAGACTATAGATAATCCTTTTTGGGGTATTAAGCAGTGTGCTTTTCGGCTCTGGGTAATTGTAATTAATTTTGGACAAAAGCTAAGGGTGGTGGAATGGGGCGAACGTGGGCAAGCGGACGAGTCGGCTATTTAGCATGGGCGACGCCTTATTTATGGCTGTTTGGCCCACCTGCTACAGTACCGTCTATCATGGCCGGCTTTCGGGCTACTCGAGATATCGGGATACAGATATAATTGCAGGCAACACATTGTCCTTATAGAAGGATTGCATGCAGTTATTTACTAATGGGGCAGTTAGCTCCATAAAATCCAAGCCGGCCGTACCCGTTTCCAACATTATTGTACGCCGTTATTTATCGGCCTCGTATTAATTGGTACTCTTGGCAAATTGCAAATTCTCCTGGCAAGAACGAAAGGTTCTTTAGATAAAAAGCTTCACCTTAAAAAGCATGCCCTAAATTTGTTCTTGAATTATGTCACACTGAACTATAGCAAAATCATCTACTAAAATAAAGTGCCCTCTTTGCAATTATACAAATTAAAAAAAAAAACTTTACATCTGATACATTTATTTTGTTTATTAATCCTAAATGGTTGTTTTTGTGGAATGATATTTTTGTATTCAGGAAAATGGTATTTGAGTAACTGAATAAGCCTTTGTTGCGAACTCCAAGTAAGTTGTTTTGTAATCACCCTCTCTTTCAGCCTCAAATATATTATTATACATTAAATCCTCTTACCTGAAGCATAGAGAAAACTCCTTACCTGGAGCATATGGCCTCGACAAACATCGTCCATCGCCCTCGCTTCGGTGCCATCAGCTTTACTTTCATCATAGTCCTCCTCCATGTTGTTCTGGACCTTCGTCTTCTCCAGCTGCCCTATTTTGCGACATTGTAGTGCTCGATTCTTAGTATGGTCCAACCAACTTCCATGCTTCCAACTGCGTTTCCTTATCTCTAGTTTCACATCCTGATGCTTCGCCTATTTTAGGAGATCTCAATTTGGTACAAAATTTGGTCATTTTATTAGTGATATCTTTCTGAAACATTGTATTATGAATACTTGTATCTTACTTTCTGTATCTGATTGGGTTATCTTCCATATTTCGCTTATATACAATAAGGCAGATTTCAAGTTGGTGTTTAATATGCGAAACTGGGTTTCCTAGATAGTTGGGAGGAGTTCCATGTGCCCTTTAACATTCCAAACATTTGTTTGCCTTTCTTTATTCTTTGCGCCACGTCCACCTCTGTTCTTCCGTCTTTTGTTATCATACTGACTGATTGCTGATGTTTTCTTTGTATTTATCTCTAGCCCTACCAGCTTCCATCATTCGTTTATTTTATTTAGTTTTGTTTATATGTATTCTTGCATATGAGTCAGACGGCTTACATTTCGTCAGCGTACGAATCATCGTCAGCGTCTAAATCATTTAGTTTGTTTAGGAAGTTATTTCGGTGCTATCTTCGAAGATTTCGAACGAAAATCGTTCTTCTTCAGGCACGACTATGGGAACAAAAGAATAAATATAAAGAGATATAAGATAAACAGATAGAAACATTGCAATAAGGTTCAAAGAACATTTAGCTAAAGACTCATCTGCCGTCTATAAACATATTCATAACTAAAAACATAAAACCACATTAGAAAATTTAGAACTTTTAAAGAACATAAAAAAGTCAAAAGAAGACCTATATGAGGAGATGTTCATCCATTTTCACAATAATAATGACTCATTACTTAATGATCTTACCAATATCAACAACTACAGAAATTTTTTAAATTTATATAGATTCAAATTTAAATTAAATTACTTCTTCTCCCACTTGTTTTCCCTCACTCTTTCACCTTTATCATCTGGCGAACGTTCCTTATGACCTTCAGTCCAATTTCACCCCTCATCATGGTGACTCAAGTTACTTAATTTTAAAGGAAATTTTAACGTGTTAATTATAAGTTTTAAAAATTACTTTTTTTGTATATTTAGTTATTATAGTTCTTTCTCTACAGGTTTGGTAATTTATTTTGTCGTTAATTTTTAACATTTATTTTTAAAAACTTTGAAAAACGAGATTTACGATGAATGAAGAAATGCCATTTTTTTGGATTTTTCAATTTACTCGAGGTGGATTCGTTCGCAGGGATTCTTTTCAATTTTTCATATTTTACCCTTCAGGCTTTTTACTTTTGAATTTGTCGTAACGGAATCTTTTTGAAGAAATTCTCTCCGATATACTTGAAACCATACTCTCTTCATTCTCGATGCTCTTACACCGACGGTAATTATATATATTTTTTATCTGTGTTTTTGTTATATCTGAATGTTCTTTTGTTCCCATAGACGTGCCTGAAGAAGAACGATTTTCGTTCGAAATCTTCGAAGATAGCACCGAAATAAAATATTTTCGTTTATACGACTTTTAATTTTTTAAAAACTAATCACGACGAGCCTGGAACTAACAATTTTTATACATTGAAAGTGTTCTTGCAAAAAGAAAGTTTGGAAGAGGGAAAAGAGACAAAAGGTATAAGCCAGCTGAGAAGAACGTATAATAGAAGCATTCCTTGTCCATCAAAGAAGAGAGTTTAGAGGTATTTATCTTAAAGGTAAAAACCATAACATAACTAAATTTAAGCTAACATTAATTAAATTTAAAAATGTGTTATTTTTGAGGGGATGACTGGTCAAGTAACAAAGATAGGGTATCTTACCTAATTTGATCAAATTGGATAATTGCATACTGAATAGGCTTCCAAATTTTAAGATATATGACATGATGAGGATCCTACAAACCTAAATATTTTTCCTGGAACACAACTTCCAGTTTCAACTGAAATAAATTTACGAAACATTGACGGTCAGGATCTACACCAATCAAGTGATGATGATTTCTTGTTCAAACGACGAAATTCGTCTTTTAGTCTTGAGGACAAGAGTTGTCAAATCAGAAGAATCATCACGTAAGACTAAAGAGTAGATACATGCAAGTAGCAAGAAGTAGAACATACTGGGAATATAAAAGAGATAATGAAAATGTGACAATATATTATGTTCTATTTTCATCTTGCAGACAATAGAGTACATGCGAGGAGATGCACTGGGTTGATGAAGCCATAATACTATGCTTTAGACACCATGGATGTAAACAATTTATGCATGGCAAACCTATCCGATATGGACAACTTCAAGAGGCAACGCATCACACAATGAAAGTATAGATATTTGTTTTGATCGTATAAACCACTGCGTTATATCTCAAGATAGGCGACTAGATGCATCCATTGTCATCGGAATACCACCACACGAAGTGCTTTCTTTTAGCATCATACACAAACTAATAATTAATTAATTAATTTGTAATTTTCTTTGCAAACTCTATTTATCTTGATTATTGAAAACCACAATTGATGCTCAATTGTTTTTTTTAACATACCAGATAATAGAATATTAAGCGTGGAGCAATTTTCCTTTCATACCTTTTTGTCATATCACCAACAATAGTCTAACAACTAAAATCAAACACACTGTAAATAACTCAAAAACTAACTTCTTAGAGCATCTACTCATAATATAAAATTTGTATGGCCATATCGGGTTTAAATATACAGACTTATATCTGATTTCGTCTATATTATAGAACATTGAGTCAAACACGTAGTTCAAAAATGATTTTAAAACATCATAAATCTGCGCTCAGTATAAAAACAAATGTGTTTCGATATGTTTACAGCACAGCATTATTAATAATTTTATTTAATCTCAGCTGTTACTAAAAATTAGTATATACACGTTTGCTCATAACTTATATACAACGTAGTTTTTGATTTATCGCTTAATATTGTTTTCGAAAATGTCCATTCAAGCTCACCAAAGTTTAGTTTTTGAAAATTTGTCCACAAGATACAATTTTTTGAATGACACGTTCAATAACACTCTCTTAAACCCTTTAAATTCATGTCTCGTTCAAGAATAACTACTATGTAAAACGGCGAAATTCCTCGATACCATTATAGCAAACCCGTATAATTTAAATGGATTTGCATACAAACGTATTCAAGAAATAGTTCTTAGAAGAAAGTGTTGTTTATAAAAGGGATTTTCCAAAACGTACCTGGGATAATATTTGAAAAAAAATATTTGACTGTTGCTTATCATTTTGCGTAATCATAGTTTTGTAAAATTTTTGAAATGCCTTAAAAAATACTTCTAAACATGAATGGATCAATGTACGCGGGTTTACGTAACATGCAGTCAATTAAACTGTTTGCCGCAATGTATCGTAGCAATTATAGAACATAATTCGGGCTAAATACTTCGGAACTTTAAAGCTCGATAAAACTTAACAACGGCATGTTGCACAGTTAGCTCCCGTCCGTACTGTTATGGGCAACGTTTCTCGGTACATCACCGTCGTACCTCTTTTTTCTCGCGCGGCGTTTCTCGCCGAACGCAATTACGGAATTAGCGAGAGCGTAATAATTACAAAAGAATACATAACAGTACGTCTAAGCGCCCGTTCCAACACTCGCGGATATTGCGTCTGTGCCGCGTTACTTGATAAAATTATAACCTTCTTAACATAAAACATTTAAATTAGACGTAACGGTTATTGTTTTAAGTCCAAATGACTTTTATTTCCGTAAACAAGTGTCACATTAAATAATTAAAATGTAATTATAACAGTAACAAAATTATATTTTAATGTTACAAATAGTTTGTCTTATCCCTAAATTGTTTGACATTTAGGGATTTAGGTCATCGGAGAGAGCAATTCTAATTAGCAGATAAACGGAAACCGAATCAACCGCTGAATAATCTACGTTCGGTCGTAATAAGCTGCTCGTAAAATCTATCAACGTCACCCTCATAATCATCTAAGTCATTACGTATTGAACGACGACGACTACGACGACGACAACAATATGTCGCTGAGAGGTGGAGTAGTGCGGAGCGGAGCGGTCGGCAAGTGCACGACTTGATTAAATTAAATATGGCATGACTCGGGGCGTACGCTGGCTGCAAACTACGGGGAACATGACGTGACACAAGATCTAATTAGAAAATAATTGACAGCCATTGTCTGGAGAGCTGTGACCGGACCGGCCCGTCCACTATCTCCACTTGAGATACGGCATGTAATGAACCTGAATGGTAACTCGGTAAATATGGCCCGGCCATACCCCGAACCGTTCTACTACCGATGCCGCCTCCTATCCTGTTCGGGTCATACTCCAACTACCATCCACAGTCTACACCCTTCTGAACCTAACTCGGTTAATGTACTCAATATACATCGTTTGTACACTCGTGCCAACTCATAACTGGTGTTAACAGCTACTATGGTGACGTTGGCTTATTAATAAAGTAAACTTAGATGGAAATTGACAAGGGATGGACATGAAAAATAAATAAAATATTTGCTTATCCTTTGACTTAAAACTTTATAATCTTAATTCTGAAAGATAATCTTAAGATTAAGAATACAATCTTTCGATTTATAATAGTAGTAGCAATGACTTACACTTCCTTTTGACGCATACACTAATGGTTATGATAACTTAAAACTGACTTAAATATAATCTGTTATGTTCTATTAATTCCCGTATGATTCAGTTGCGACCCATATGGTGTTGGAACGCTCTTAACGCATAAGACAACTCGGTTACACAGGAGAACGTGCATTAAACGACCGTATAAATATTTGCTCGGTTCCGTCCGCGTATTTACGACAGTGGACAAG
Organism: Onthophagus taurus; assembly: GCF_036711975.1. Lineage (NCBI taxonomy): Eukaryota > Metazoa > Arthropoda > Insecta > Coleoptera > Scarabaeidae > Onthophagus > Onthophagus taurus. The sequence continues at coordinate 15,208,590 of NC_091967.1, read as the reverse complement.
CAGTAGCCAGTAGGAACCGGGGGAAACCCGTACGGGCAGCACGTACTAAGCCCGGTGAGTACGTACTTACCATTGATCTACGCATCCCAGAGGACCGTAGAAATTATGGCGCGCATGAACATGTAATAACATTTTAACCATTATTCAAAATTCTGGTCCGAGTTACTAACTAAAGTTAATAAATTGTTGTTTACCTCACAACATAATTACTATATAGTTCTATTTATCCATAAAGGAACATTAATTTTCTTAATATAATATTTAACTATATGTTTTATAAAAAACAACATTTTATATTATTTTATATTAATAGGAATACAGTAAAACCTCGATATGACGGAGTTCGTTAGAAAGGACTTCGGATATAACGGACAAAATATCTTTATATTTAAATACAGGTGATTTATTAGCTCACCATTAAACTTTGACATATGATAGCTTATCCAATTACCAAAAAAAATGTTAATGAACATATCACCTATATCAATTATTTACGAAATTATAACACTTTAAAGTTTTAATTTTTATATCATAATTAACTGCAACATTTTTTTTAAAACACATAAATATTACAAACATTGTTCAACATAACCTCCTTCTGCTAGAATAGAGAAATAAAAATAATTATATTTATTAGAGAAAGAGTTCTTCAGCCGAATTAAAATCTCTGGTTGATTTCTTATTTCAGTAGCAACCATTTGTATTCTGTTTGATAACTGATCTCGTGTGTTAATTTCCACTTGATACATAATTTGTTTCATGTGACCCCATAAGTAGAAATCCAATGGATTAAGGTCGGGGGATCTAGATGGCCAAGAAAATGGACCATTATTACTAATCCAGTTGTTTGGAAAATATTGGTCGACAACTACTCTTCCGCGATGAGGTGGGGCACCATCGTGCTGGTGCCACATATTTTGAATTACATTAAGAGGTACATCTTCAAGTAAATCAAAAAGAGTATTGTTCAAAAAAAATCTGTAATTTACAGCGTTCAAATTTCCATCAAGTACATCCAAACCTAGCAAATTGTTGTTAAATATTCCACACCAAACGTCGATGCTAAAACGTTGTTGAAATTTCCTTGGTCTAATCGCATGCGAATTTTGCAACGCCCAGATGTGTTCATTATGGTAATTATTTATAACATCTCGTGTAAAACATGATTCATCTGTCCAGAGAACATTTGAAATTAAGTCATTATTTTGGACATGTTGCTGCAATAACCATTCACAAAATGCTAACCGCTGCTGATTATCTCCTAGCTGTAGAGCTTGAACATTCTGTTTACGGTACGGATGAAGGACTTTGCGGTTCAATACGCGCCATGAAAAATTTTGACTCAGATGTATGTTGTGTGTTATTCTTCGAATGCTGATGGAAGGATTATCAATGACAGAATTAATTACAGCTTCTTCGTCCTCTACATTAACTACATGCGGTCGAATAGCTTTTGCTGGTGCAGGATTATCTGTTTCTCGAAGTCTTCTGAAAGAATCGTTAAAAACTGAATAACATGGCAAATGACGCTGTGGAAATCTTTCTTGATATTCTCGTATTGATTGTTGAGCATTTCCATTGCAAAAACTACACAAGAAAATTATTTCAGCATACTCTTCAGTGCTATAAGCGTACATTTTGAGTTTCTTCTTGTATGTAATAATTAACCTTACAGCAAACTGACATATTACAATGACAACTTTGTTTTTGTTGAATGTTTGATTTTACTGACTATTAATAAATTCACTGCAGAAAACTTTAAAGTGTTATAATTTCGTAAATAATTGAAATAGGACATCTTTTCATTAACATTATTTTGGTAATTGGATTAGCAACTTTGTTATAGCTATCATATGTCAAAGTTTGATGGTGAGCTAATAAATCACCCTGTATAACTCGGGTATTCCCCGAGTCTATACGATGTATAAATCAAGGATGGTAGTTAGATTGTTGTATATTTTTATTGAACTAAATGTAGACTAACACTAGACCCACTCTACGACTAATAATTTTTCATAAAACGTACTTTTGGGTATAACGGACACTCCTTTCCCCGTATTAGTCCGTTATATCAAGGTTTTACTGTACTAAAAAAAATACATATATAAAGTATGCAGTTCTGGTATTTCTGTAGAGATGGCGCTAGAGGTACTTTCTGAACGTTTTGAAACGTGAGAGTTTCTCTGTCAGTGTGGTCGGAACCGAACCTGTCCCTTCACCAGGAGAACAGAAAGTTATAGAATGTCTGCAGGAACTACGTACGAGGTACGTACTAGAAACAGCATTCCGACCAATGAAATTGAGGATTTCAAGTGATGTTCTTCCCCTTCTTTAATTCATTGCCGGTATTTATTGCCACTCTTTGTACCAGTATAAATATTACATCATCATATCTTTGATCCTGGTTTGCAAGAATATCGAAAATGGATAAAATATAATATCAGAAACTAATCTACAAGCTCGGCTTGAAAAGAAAATTTATTTGCATTTAATGATTTATTTGCTGTTTTTTTTACTAATCCTCGTTAGTTAATATCCGTACAAAACTGGCCGGGTTTTCTTGCCAAAGCGGAGACGGCCGAACACTTTGTCTTATGCAATTCGCGACCGATTTTCTAATTGAGATTAATCACGTCTGTTTAAATTGGGCGCCTAATTAATTTGCGTGTTGTAGCAATTTTGGTGTCTTACGGCGGATTATTTATTGCGGAAATTCTGTGAAAATGCCAAGAATTTGTAGATTAAAATTATATGTGAAAGTATATAGGCCTTCTAATACAATCATCAGCATGATAATTTCTATTGCTATTTTATTAATAACACCGGTGTCGTATTGAAATAACAGGTGAACAACTCGTTAATATTTACTAACGAATGGTGGTACGCGTTTGAAACATAGATTAAGCACCAACAGTCAATCAGCTTAACTGAAAACGTGAATGCGGCAGCTAAACTGGTTCGCATTCGCGGTAATTAAACAATTTGTCTCGCAATTTGCGAGCAATTCTCCCGCTAAGATGCAAAGTAATGACGAATGTCGAGTCGCGCTCCGGGCACTAAATCTAAGCACGCGCGCCTCGACTCGTACCTCTCTCTACGAGTGTTAACCACGGTTTAATTAGAGATTTCAACTGAACTCGCCTCGTTGGAAGTTGGCAATCATTATAAGTTAGCGTGGGACGCTGATTTATAATATCTCATTTTATTTCTAGTCGGCCGCCATAGACGTCCTACACGTTATAAATCACCAAGTCACCAATATTTTTTTTATTTCGTATCGTTCCTTAAGTAAATACTTGTGAGATACCTTCTTTATGATTCAACATGTCTGGAATAGCTGAACAATTTGAAATTTTTTCACACTATCATAAAAATTTAAATAAACGAATTAATCAAAATGATACTCTACTTAGCTTTACGACCGCTTTTGACGTCTTCAATGTTTTCTCGTTAAATTTTCTCTAGGTATTCACGATATGTTGGATTTAATCTTTGTGTAGCACTAATTAACCAAACAGATTAAGACATTGCAACTCTCCTTTCTAAGCTGATAATTCCACCTAATTATATCTAAGATTTGCTCGTGAAGAGATTAACACGATAGTAGATCAGTTGCGTGTATGTGACGCTTAATCAATCCACATTCTTATTGTTTCGTTATTTTTACAATTTCAAATTTAGAAATTGATTACATATGGGAATTGAATATATCAAAGGCACTCATTCTATATACTACTTTTCTATCCCACACACTTTGTCAAGATTATGAGATTCTCTTGGTTAAGCCATTTTACTTTCTGTTATGCGGTCTTTCGTTCTTACTTGGATAAGGCTGGATAAGGCTTCGGAATGTTGTCCACGGAGTGTGCAAAATGATTCCCTTAAACTTGTTTAAGGTTTACAATTTTCTGAAGTGGAACGTTTTGTAATAATTCTTATATATATGTGGTTTTGTAATAAATTTAGATAATTCTCGGACATTGCACGACATTAAATAACGAATTGTACCTATATGATCGTCCTTATCTACTTGTATAAAGATTTTATTTTTATTAAAAGTACCCATGGTGAACAGTTTCGATTATACTTAATTCTATCTTTGGCGAGTTCACCTGAAATATCACAAAAGCGCAAATTGTATGGACACTTTTATGTCTTTGACGCCAACACGATTTGATATAGTTCGTATTGTTCAGGAATAATTAAAAATTATTATTTTTTTATAAACAGAGGAATAATTATTGCTCTGTTTATCGGAAATATTATTATTTCATTAAAAAATAATAATACATGAATTATACTTATTTTGTTAAATTTAATATCACAAATAATTCCTTAAATATTGAGTTTTAAGACATTCTTTGACTCGTGTAATTTGCATCGAGGACGCCGATGTCTGCAGGTAGAACATGCGTTGTTGTCAGTGGAGAAATCTTTTTCGATTAGTGGCTCGGAACGGCACGAAAGAATTGATGTCATGATGATAACTGATAAGTTATTAGTGATCTCGGAGATTCGTTCAAGTAAATAATAATGTTCCGAAAATTTTTTAATTTACATTCTATCTTTTGCGAATCAAATCCGAATGTCATAAAACGAAATATAATTTGTAACGAAGTTTCACGTCAGATGTCCTTAAAGTACCAGTGTTAACGCAAAAAGATTGTAAAGTATACAGGTAAAGAGATTTCTCAACATAAGACAATTAATTATACTTCTGTTCACGAAATTCACGAATGTTAGGCAGTTTTTGTATCATATTGGTACAAGTCATTGTACTAGTCAAGTCATGACTAGCATTATTATGACTCGCTCCTACAGAAGCTGCATGATCACTTCGTTTTCATTTTGTGGTGTTTGACCATTGGGTTAACTCCCGGGGTTGTAACTAGTAATGTAAATTTGAATTGTAACCTATAAATCCTAGGAAATTTGATTGCGTATAATTAAAGATGGGTTTATCAAGATCGAGAAGATTCTGTACGCGTTCATAAATAAGGCGTGGACCATCCAGGTGTTCCTTCCAGATACTACAAATTGGTATTCAAGGTATTGCAGAAAAATTCTGGTGGGATATACTATGTTGATACACAATTTTTTTCTGGCAGCCCCGTATCGTTACGAGCGTCAAAAGCCGGTATATTCCGGCAATCGGTGGTTCTGGAGCTATGTAGATGCGATTTTGGCTTCTGCTTTAGTCACCATTTAGTAGAACACCAGTGATTTCGAGACGTTATATAGATTTTCCACCACACAACGGTTGGATTCGTAATAGTTTAGGAAATCAACACCAATCGATAATACCTGCTTGGAAACATCATCCACAATAAAATGCCAAGCGTAATTTCGAGGACATCAATATTCCACAATGAGAATCTCATCCAACCCAACCCAACCCAACCATACGTCTTAATGACGAACTTGTTTGTGTTTGTGTACGAGTACTTAATTCATGTGTCTATCAATTATTCTGTTTTAGTTGTTCGATCGATCGCAACAAGGCTCAGTGCGAATGAGTAAAAGTATTAAAAATTTTCTTGTTTATTTAGAACTCAAAAATTTAAAATGATACGTTTTCTACTATTTTGAAATTTTGAAGTTAAATAATATGATGTTTGAGGTCGGTTTCATTTACATGGTCGAAAATAAAAGCCATTAATCCGCATTTCAATTACCCACAAATCAACGCGACATGATAACTAGATTTGGTGTAGAAATTCGCGACCGGACTGGTCCTGTGAGGGAACATGAAGTTTATGGTCCTGCAGTAGCAATGGTGGCGAACGGCGGCGGCAGTGGCGTCGCTACTACATGACACATAAACTTGTTATTATAAAGTGATGGAAACGGTTATTGGGCAATGTCGTAGAAATTAATTTCTATAGTCAGCAGTAAACTGGACGCGTTTTGAATTAATTCGTAGCAATTGCGGACGTCTAAAGGACGACATCGTCATCCCGCGGGAAGAACCCTAGATGACGAAGGTCAACTCATACCATTCGGAAAATGGAAGAAGCATTCCGGGATGTTAGTCCTTTATGAAGTAATTAAGATTTATGGTATTTATCCGGACAATTAAGCATTTGTCTTTTTATGATGTACTCGAGTAAATGTTGTGGTTTCAAATTGCAATTTAGAAAGGTTTTTTCGTTTAAATGGTAAATTAGTAAATTTACATTAGTTTAGGGTATTGTAAAATATGAAACCCTGATGATCGGTATCAAATTTCCATTTGACTATAAGTTATCGGTAGGTTTTTGTTCGATACACTCGCTGAACGTTTCGATGGTCCGTCGCTAGAATCAATGAACCATTATGAGGGTCGTAAATAATAGCCGGCCGCGACAGGCGCGGATTTTACAAACACACCGGAAACAATATGACAATACGGGCGTCCCTAAATTAACTGCAACTAAATTTCGGAACTTTCAACGCTCGCGCGACCGACTCTGAAGCGCCATTAAGCCTCGGCTTTTGTGTTTTATTCGAGGCGCACGTGTGTGCACGTTTTTTTTTATTTCGGACGTTTACCCTTTCACCCGTAGTTTTTCAACGGCTATTTGTTTACAGACTCTGAATTACTTTTATTCGAATGTATATAAATAATTGACGTTTTTTGGTTTTATTGCCGCGTGATTTTTAATATCCGCAAAAAATGTCGTTGGTATTTTATGTGCTGCGCTACAATTCAAACTATAAATATAAAATTTATGTCAAAATATTGAAATTTTAGTTCGAAATGCTTCCATTGTTTACATAAAATAATGTCGAGTTGAGTACACAAAACTGCTCGTAACAAAATTTGTTGCAAATAACGTTAAATTGACGAAAAAATTTTTTTAATATATTTCATAAATTTTCTCAATACGCGAACGTTTTAAAACAAAGGATTATTTAGTTTTGTTTTTACGCACTAGAAGTAAATTTTATTTTTGCTAAAAATTGAAGCATCGCACTGCCACCCCCGTATCCTCAAAAGTGCGAACGTTGTCGTTGTAAAATCCAAAGTTTCACACATAAACCGCATTAAAAACCGGTTCGTGCCCGGACGACGAAGAAGTGCTGGAAACAAAGGGCGGGCGGGGGAGTTAGGCAGGGCTATAAAAGCAATAAAGGAAGGGGTGCGTTCGTTATGGTCGAGGGTTGCGTTTGCTCCGAAGGATTTATAGACAAACACCGAGGCCCGGTCGAGCTGAGGAGAGCAAATCTGCGTTCGGAGGCTCGCATTAAAACTATGATATACGCCCAGATTTAAGATACCGGCCCATTCCAGTCACGGACCCTAAATTTATATCAGCGTCAGTTACCAATTATAAAACGAACGGGGTCGCTCGAAAGTATTAAGGAGTCATAAATTCAACTTGAATATTTGAAAATATTTCACTCCACCCACACCTAAATTAATCCAAACCATTTAAAGACAAAGTCAAATCAAATATTTCTCTAACATTGTATCCTTATAAACCACCCTTCCCCATAATAAGTATAACAAAAGCTTCAATGTTTTAGTAAATTTTAAACAAATTGTGTATTACAATTTGTAAAATTGGTTGCCTATTCGTTCAGGTGAGAATATTGAAATTTAATGTATTGGTGTTTATAGGTAAATATTTTGAAGTGAATATTGTGGATAGTGTGAGTGCATGGGATTTAAATCACGCCAAAAGGGCAAATACGCCGGCGCAAACCGGACTCAATCATTTTTGGCACAGAACGCCGCATTAGCGCATTAACCAGAATTACGGGTCTAATTACGCGATGAGTTATGCCATTCATTACCGTAACGATAAATAATAAACGCATTACACGTGACCGGTGCATTCTTCATTAACAAAAACTATATATTTCTATTATACGCGAATGATGCCCGATAGCGGGCGCGCCGACGGCACCGACGCTTTTAATTTGAAAATATGTTACGCTCCGTGACACAAATCAGCGTGACCTATAAATTACCCCCACGCCGCGACGCCCTTTATATTATAATAATGGCGGAATGAATATACGACGGCTGCAGGACAAATAAATTAATTAGTAAATTAATGCAATTAATTATTGCCATTTGACGAGGGGAGCTTTCGCAGAGCAAGCCATATTTACGTCCGGTTTGAAAAATTAGAACGTATGCTAAAAACAGATCTCATATTTCAAATATTTTTATAATTATTCGGTTTGTAATTAAAATACTATAAATTTAGTGTCAATGTACTCCTAGAGTTAATCGAAAATTTATTAACTCCAATATGAACTGGTCATACGCATATGTTTCCATCAATTCTCACTAAAATTATCATTTATGTATTTATATTAGTAAATATAACTGAAAAGTAACACTTTTCGGGAATTACACAAAACGGTAAAGAGTAAATTATAAGGGAAACTGATGACCACAGCTTTAGATCCTAAGAATTTTCAAAATATCTATAATGAACTAAAGCATAAAACATAAACATAAGAAAACAGAAAATAAAAATCAATAAGTCAACCCTGGAGTAGTATCACCCGTGCGACGATAGCAACAAACCTCCCAGCAACCAAGGACAGTAGAATCTAACAGGACTGCTACATCCATTGTTGTGACAACCTGCCCGCAAACTACGTCACACCATTTTCCACGCCCAGCTGTTGTTATGGTCTATGCATTTGCTGTGTATTTTTAGAGGTTATATCCTAGACGTATTCATATTATTTTTGAAGTTTTATGTTTTTAGACGTATTAATGTCTATCATATAACCTCTAAAAACGCAGGCAGTTACCAGGCGTGGCAAATAGTGTGACGTAGAGTGCGGGCAACCAATCCCTAGTGGACTACAAAAATACAATGGATGTAGCAGTCCTGTTAGATTCTACTGTCCTTGCCAGCAACAAACTTTTACCCGTAATTTCCTATTTACTTTCTTAGCTGATATCTTCCTTATAATTAGGGATAGTGAAAAACTAAATGCACCACTTGAAAGCTTGAATCTTTCTCTATCTAATGTCGGGTTTTCGTCTGCCGATAAGTTGATATTACGATCAATAAAAAATGAAGAACACCGCGCTGTACTTAAAATAGCTCAAAATTACCAAACTTCAAGGCCTTGTGCAATTGTTACGAAACCGAATTTTAAAAAACTGTTATCACAGTCAGAAAGGGCGCTTCTTCAGCTATCTTAATCCGGATTTTCGTCGGTCAATATCTATCGGCGTCATGCTTAAATCACCCTTAATGTCCATCCCTACACGCAGAAACGCTTAAGTATTCTTCCTCTAAACAACTTTCTTATATGAGCAGGAGAAAACTCTAGAACCATATCTATCTAATGGGAAATTTCCTGCTCTTTCTAGTGATGTATAACACGCGGCGATCACGCGCTTGCACACGTACATTTTTTTCCAAAAACTGCTAAACTCACACGTTTTAGCCATTCTTAAACCCTGTTCGTGTCGATAACTTTCTTATATGAGCAGGAGAAAACTCTAGAGCCATATATTTCTTATCGAAAATTTCCTGCTCTTTGTAGTGGTGTATAACACGCGACGATCGCGCGCTTGCACAAACACGTTTTGCGCCAAAAACTACTAACGTTGTGGATTTTTCTGTTTCTAGTTAACTCCCATTTGTGACAGAGTCTGTCACGACGACCTGAGTGAAAATCATTATAAACGATTTATGGAAAAATCCCTGAAATCGGTCTAAAGATTTAACTTTTGTGCAATTTTGTGGTATAGATTTCAAAATTGTTCCCTCATTTTTAACCCTTTAACGGTTAGCGGCTTTTATAGAGACCACTTGTCAATAAGGTCAAATAGTTGCATTACCATAACCAAATCGTTTCTAAAAACGAAAAAATAATTTACCCGTTAAACGGTTTAACGAGTTATGACGCAATCGATATTTTTTTTAAATGGCAATCCCCCATTTTTATTACGGAATACAAAAGAAGATTCTTTTCTGAATCTATACTCTGTTTTTAAACCAGGAGGAGTAAACGCGAAAGTCAGATTTACACTAGGAAAAATCACCAGAAAATATCACTAGATATTTTGGCGGTAAATTTAAATTAATAATTATTATTATTTATTTATTTACTTACTATTGTATTTATTTTCGTTTGTTATCGTCAACACTAAACATACAAATTAACATTGAAGTTATGAGTGTATTTATTTCAAAATATAATAAAGAAGGGTTTAAGAACACAAAATTTACAATAATGACACGAAACTGTCGAATTGTCAATAACCTAACCTTCAAATTCAAAATTGCCTGTGTGTGAACCTTCCTCGCATTCAACCAATCACGTGCAAGGTCAATCTGGTGACAAATTTAAAATACTCCTCCTGGTTTAAAAACAGAGTATAATTGCCAAAGAAAACTTCAAGGTATAATTAATGTTTGTAAACAAAACTAACCTTACCTAACATTCCTTCACGCTATAATTGACATTACAAAAGAAAACTTCACGCTATAATTGCCATTACTAATTGCCAAAGACAACTTCATGGTATAATTAATGTATGTAAACAAAACTAACCTTACCTCACATTCCTTCACGCTATAATTGACATTACAAAAGAAAACTTCACGCTATAATTGCCATTACAAATTGCCAAAGAATACTTCATGGTATAATTAATGTTTGTAAACAAAACTAACCTTACCGAACATTCCTTCACGCTATAATTGACATTACAAAAGAAAACTTCACGCTATAATTGCCATTACTAATTGCCAAAGAATACTTCATGGTATAATTAATGTTTGTAAACAAAACTAACCTTACCTAACATTCAGCGTCTGAAGACACAGGGCTAAACCCGAAACTTAAAAATATACAACTTAGCGCTGAATAACAATTAAAACTAGAACTAACACTTGCACTAGTACTATACTCTGTTTTTAAACCAGGAGGAGTAAACGCGAAAGTCAGATTTACACTGGAAAAAATCACCAGAAAATATCACTAGATATTTTGGCGGTAAATTTAAATTAATAATTATTATTTATTTATTTACTTATTATTGTATTTATTTTCGTTTGTTATCGTCAACACTATACATACAAATTAACATTGAAGTTATGAGTGTATTTATTTCAAAATATAATAAAAAAGGGTTTAAGAACACAAAATATACAATAATGACACGAAACTGTCGAATTATCAATTACCTAACCTTCAAATTCAAAATCAAAATTCAAAATTGCCTGTGTGTGAACCTTCCTCGCATTCAACCAATCACGTGCAAGGTCAATCTGGTGACAAATTTAAAATACTCCTCCTGGTTTAAAAACAGAGTATAGTACATTCAATATTAATATTGGTTACATAAGAAAATTTTCGAGAAAAATTAATTTAAACTTTAATTATTTCAAATTTATATAAATGATAAAAATAGCAGTAGCCATGAGTAACTATGGTAACCAATAATTTTTAACAATTCCCTGTTTGTCAAAAACTGATTTAGTAGCTTCTTGAGGTGTGGTGGCGCGCCATCTTGTTGGAATAACTGCCGTTGGAATTGAGTTGGGTCAAAATTAGCGGGATGGAAGGAATAACACAGTTTTCAAAAATTTAAACATGTCTTTCCAGTTAAGGTTTCCTCAAATCTTTTGCGGATATTGGGTGTGCGCATTTTAATGTCTACAGTAAAGTAACTAAATTTAAAGTCTACTAGTATGTTTACTAGTAACTCTACTAGTATGGGATGTAATCAGAAAGTCTCCTGATTTTTCAGCATATAATACGGTGGTGAGGGAAAAAAGTAGAGTTGCCATTTAAAAAAATAAACTTTTTGAGATACGGAAATTTGACGCACATTTCTGACCATCCTGTATAACTTTAATTAATAATTGTTGTTAAATTAAAGTGTATAATTGTTATTAAAAGACACCATTAGAAAGACCAGAAAATTTTCAATAAGATAGATATGGTTCTAGAGTTTTTTCCTGCTCATATAAGAAAGTTATCGACCCGAACAAGGTTTAAGAATGGCTAAAACGTGTGAATTTAGCAGTTTTTAGCAAAAATGTACGTGTGCAAACGTGTGATCGCCGAGTGCTATACATCACTAGAAAGAGCAGGAAATTTCCGATAAGATAGATATGGTTCTAGAGTTTTCTCTTGCTCATATAAGAAAGTTATCGACTCGAACAGGGTTTAAGAATAGCTAAAACGTGTGAATTTAGCAGTTTTTGGCCAAAAATGTACGTGTGCAAGCGCGTGATCGCCGCGTGTTATACACCACTAGACAGAGCAGAAAATTTTCAATAAGATAGATATGTTTCTATAGTTTTCTCCCTATCAAATAAGAAGGTTGTTTAGAGGAAGAGTATTTAAGCGTTTCTGCGTGTAGGGATGGACATTAAGGGTGATTTAAGCATGATGCCGATAGATATTGACCGACGAAAACCCGGATTGAGATAGCTGAAGGAGCGCCCTTTCTGACTGTGATAACAGTTTTTTAAAATTCGATTTCGTAACAATTGCACAAGGCCTTGAAGTTTGATAATTTTGAGCTATTTTAAGTACAGCGCGGTGTTCTTCATTTTTTATTGATCTTAATATCAACTTATCGGGCTTTCAAGTGGTGCATTTCGTTTTTCGCTATCCCTAATTATAAGGAAGATATCAGCTAAGAAAGTAGATAGGAAATTACGGGTAAAAGTTTGTTGCTGGGAGGTTTGTTGCTATTGTCGCACGGGTAGTAGTATCTTCCTATGAATCTGCTCAAACGTGCCATCAAATTATGGACTATATCGGTAAAGACCTTGGTCCCATCGAACGTTGACTTATATTGTTCATAAACTGATTGAGACGATTCAGTGTTTTGATCGATTCTTTATATCTGCCAAGCTTATAGATGATATAAGTTGAACACGGGTAACATATTTGATACTTGATGAAGGAAATTAAATCAAATAGATTTAATTTATCCTTTTTATAATTTTATATCATTCTTATACATAATATTTTTCTATAAAATGAAATTCCTTCGTTGGTGACCCCGATCAAAGCAACTCGCAACCTGGAATCTTTTTCCCCCAGCCCGATCAAATCAACTCGCAACCAGAAAAATTCTTCCCTCAACCCGACCAAACCAGCCCGATTAAACCAACTCACAACCTGAAAATTATCCCTTCAACCGGACTACAAAGAACATCATTCTTCTGGTGTTTAACTGAGCTGCAACCCGAAGATTATATCAGAGTATAAAAATTCAGAAGAAGTCGAAAAACTAAGAAGAATTTCAAGAACTCAAGAAACTTCTGGAATCTTCTTCTCACAATCAGAAATCAACTGCGAGTCAACTTCATCGAGTTGTCAAGTTTTCAAGTTTCTTCAAGTTACCATCGTTTGCCAGTTCACCAGGTGAGCCATATCCTTTCACCTATAAGAAAGAAATAACAGATAAAATTATTCAAATAAAATATATATAAAATAAATAACAATTTAATTATTTATTATATCATTAAATTACCATGGTTGATTCAAATAACGATTTAGAATTGCAATATTTCAAAAATTAAAATTCTAACCTATTGGTTAAATTATGGCAAAGACAATTACCAAAAGTTGTTGCAGTAGCTCTTCTTTCCTCTGGCAAGGAAGAGGTTTAAGATCTTCTTTCCATTGCTGATAAAGTTTGGGAGTCATTAAATTCACCATCAACTTCACCTCATTGTCAGAAGTAAATTTTAAACTTCAACCTCAAAAATACTCCTAAAAAATTTTCAAAATTTAACTACAAGCTATCAAAATCTATTTGAGTCGATAAATAAATGCCAAGATAGAAGTCTAGAAGCAATTTCCAAAATTCTCTAGATATTTGTTGCTATCACCGCAAATTTCACGATAATGCACACAAATGTGAAGGACCTCAAAGTAAATTCTACACTTCATTTAATAATTCTTCACCTCCAAAAAGCTAAATAAAGTTTCAATAGAGAAAAAGAAAATTTCAAAATTCAAAATTTTGACAAAGCGTCAACCTCACTTTTCAGTCAACTCTTTGACATCACGTCGGGGTCACCAACAGACTAATACTTTGAGCGGTATTTGAAAGCAGAATTCTTTGCGAACATTACGTTTTGTCACGTCCTTTGCACCAAGAGAAAAATCTGCTAAGAGAATTGACAACTTAAATAGCTGATACATCAACAACAAGTCTTTTTAACATTTGCTATATTATAATCAGTGCTTCTTTGGCAAACTGAAATATCATCAACAATTTCACAGTTTCTTTGGTCAATATTGATCAATTAAAACACAACAATTAAACTTTCTAACAGTTTTGAATATTTAGCATATCGTAAATTTGTGATGTAGGCAGCATCGATAGCTGATATACCAGCAACAAGTCTTTCTTCACATTCTTTGACATTAGGTATATCATATATCCGGGTAGGTGGCAATTTGAATGATTGATATACCAATACCGTGACATTTAGACATTTTTTGACATTCATATCGATAACTAATCTCTTTGAGACACGATATATCATAAATCAAAGTTGTTTCAAAGGACGGTTGATACCAACTAGATTCTTGACATTCATGAACATATATCATAAACTTGTGTTGTTGACAACTTCAACACATGATTTATTGATAACGATGTCAATAGTTTATGATATGGTAAATGTTAAAAATCATTATTTGACATTGCTGCATTGTAACATTTGCATTGCATTTGTAATTGCTGTAACATTATATCACAGCAATTACCGTTTTTGATAGTATTTGTAATAAACATGTTGTTTGATAAAATTCTACTCATAAGCCAACACATCAATTATTCGCAGCACTTGTGACAAGAGCTTTTTTTTAAGTACCAAGTGACCACGTGAAAAATCATACATCAAGAATTTATACAATACGAAATTCTAGATTGCCGTTTCACCAATATCTTCCATTGTTATTATCAACCAATATAATGCCACACTCACTATCACTACCTTCTTTGTTACATTTCGTTATCTTTTTCTTTGCTGGTTACAAATGTTTTTCTTAATAGGTTTTACTTAACAGGTTGTTTATTCTTTTTAATTTCTTTCTAATTTTGAATCTAATCAAAAAAATATGAATAAATGTCCAATGGTACATAGTAATTTTATTCGGTTACTGTAAATGATGACAAATGTATGGAGGCAGTGTGGCAAACTTTACAGCTTGGATACTAAATCAGAATAAATTAAAAAAAATGTTTTAATCATTACACGAATTGGTAGTTATCCAACCAAACGGATTAACCAACAGCTGCCATTACCACTATCTACTGTAATCGTTTTGCCTCTCTCTGCTGACGTTATATATCTATTAGTTACTATATAAAATATTAATATCAAAATTGCTCATTAATTTTATCGTCATTTTGTGGTATTTGGTTATTTTAATTCTAAACACAACTTACTCCTAAATAACCAACATTTCAGTGAAACTGTTGTATGATTACTTCAATCAAGATTAGGTTTGCATTATCATTGTGAAGCTTCAAGAAGTATGGACGGTTGTATAGATATGTACATTTAACAGCTCTCGTAGTAATGATGCGTTTGTAGGTATAACAACCAAAGTAATTCGAAATAGTCAGTCCCGACCTCTCCTACACATCATAAGATTAAGCAGAAGCACTTTTGTTTCTTACTGTAGAATATTGAGTTATAATTAATTCTCTGACTGTAAATCCGTTTGTTGGAGTATATTAACTTAATCTAAGATATTTTGGATGGAGGATATTGCTTCAATAATATGAAGTATCATATTTGATCAAAGTTTTGAAGCTTAATGGACAAGGTTAATTGGGTTATAAGATAAAGGATTTATTGTGTTAATTATTTAAAGTAATTATGGAAATACCATCTTTTAGAGAACACCTAAGATGATTTTCAATACGATTTCACCTTCAGCAATGTTAGCTAGTACTATATATATATATATAGGTATTAAATGTGAAAGAGTACCGGCAATGAGATCCCTGCGGATTTGAGTTGGTGGAGTTGGGATGGCGAAGGACGTCGACCACGGACAGTAGGAGACAAGGGCGGAGGAAGAGCGCGAAACGGGCGCGTTAGAGGGGGCTTTAGGGGGCGGCAGGAGCAGAGAGCGTTAGCAGGAGCAGCAGGAGCGTCGGCGGCATCGTCCGATAAGCCGTTATTCCGTCGCCCGGTCCCGCACACAAAGGCCTAATTAGCCATAAACTCTCTGATTTATAACGGCACAGAAAATGCAAATATGAAATATGAAAATGAAGATGGGTGTAATAAAAGTGATATACGAGGCTCCGCAGGGCCATTTGTGAAGGCGCCATGACTCACTCGTCAGTTTTATGTGCGGACGTCCATCATTCCGGTGACAGGCTTCATTGCCGGGAGCCGCGGCCTCTCTGCAGAGGCGGGCTAAGGTGACTTATCGCGCCGAGCAGCCTTTGTGCGCGTGATTTATACTTTTAATAAAAATGTGTGACCGTTCGGTCTCTCCACGGAGAGAGATCCGACGTCGGCGACGACGACGACACCACGCCGCCACCGAACCTCCGGCGATGCCGACGCTCCCGCCGTCGTTTTGAAGGATGCGAACGTCCGCCATTGTGCCGCTAATAATAAAATCATCCTTCATGCACACACGCCTCCAGGTCGCGTTCCACAATGGCCTCACATCCATTTGACGAACCACTCCTCAACTACAATCTTATCCACTATTACCTGCACAACCAAGACTTGGATCACTATTCTAAGATATCAATTTCAAAGGCCAAAGAATGCTACAACATTTAGCATCGATAAAAATTGTTTTTTTAACTGTTTGTAACTCATATGTCACTAATATTTAAATGAGTGATAAAATTACAGTATAATTAATTCATACTGTGTTAGATCACCTAAAATATATACAGCGTACTCAATATTTGTTTTTATTAAATAATAGATTAGAGTATTATTTAAAATGATTTAAATAATGTAAAGACTCATGCTTTGTTAAAACTCAATGATTAAATTCTAAATAGTTCACTTTTATTGATGTTCAATAGGTGGCGCCAGTGCGGCTGTATCGAAAATTTAAAAGCTTACCGTCCTCTCCAATCCGCTTTTCGCACGACGATGTATCCTTTTCATTTCCAGACAAACTTGCGCCATCTAATTTTCAGTTAATCTCGCGCGAACGAGAATTAACGGCGCCGTTCCGTGGCATATGAAGTTTGCTCGGCGCCCCCCGCAGGACGCGCGCTGAATCGCCGCCGTCCCAGATACGGACTGGAAAACTTCGACCATTAACATTATAATACACTTAGCACGTGGCGGTCTGGTGTACGTTCTAGCTGTAAACAAGGTGCAACGGTTTTTGCATATTATATTCGCCGGGGAGCCGTTACGGCCGGTAACGTCTTGACGCCGGGAGCTTTTTAATAACGAACTTTATCGGTAATAAGCACTCGACTAAACCTACCAACAACCTGACGTTCATTCCTGGTTAATACACTATTGCAGAATTAAAATGTAATCTTATAACATAAAAAAATTAATGTACGTTTAGTTCATATAACGATCGGATAAAATGTTTTATGAAAACAATTTAAAATCAATATAAAACGAAAATAGGGGGTTATAACTAGTCTTGCTCCTTACACCACTTAACACGAAACAACATCGGCAATTAGACGTGTCGCGATTAGCATTTCCCGTCTAGAAACAGTTGTAGGGGTGTTAGGCAAACGGCGAGCGGAATAAATTAGTTGAGCAGGTATTATTTAAATGCGCCATATTAAAATATCACCCATGCATAATGCAAAGCAAGATCGGGCATTAAGTGAAGTTTGGAGAGCGGACCGTAAGCCACGGTTGACACCCCAAGAAGTAATTCTCACATAGCAGGGGTTATGTCTGCGAAACTCTTAGCAACGGACGTATCCCTTTAATACAGGAAGGATTTCAAAAGACGTTGCCCTGAGCTTCAGCTCTTCTCATAACAACGAATAACTTATACTTACAAATATTCGATAAGCTAAGAAAAGAAAAATTTTATAAAAAAAATACAAATCATGCATGTGAGGAAAAAATTAAAATTAATATAAAAGTATCACAATAAAGTAGTTTTAGATCGGTTTTTATGATAACTACTTAAAGTGGTGTGTTTGTTGTTAGGTGGCATCGACATAGAGACGCCCACGGCAAAGGAAATTACAGATACGGTTCCCAGCCGTCGTCTACCTAGGCGACGTCTCGCCCCTGATACCGACAATTCTGGAAATTACACGGGGAGAAAACACTCTGGGGAATTATAGCAAAACAGGTAATTAACAACTTTGATGGTTTTACTTGCCCGGTTGCTGGCGGAGTTTAAATTAAAATTGAAATGTTGACCCAAAATGAAATTCGGAATAATGCACGCCAAAGCGTTGCGCACCTACGCTAGGTACCAAATTTTGAGGGCTGAGCGACGCGGATACCACCCTCATTCAAACTTCTACCCGCCAATTTAGAAGTTCATCCTCCTATTCTATGTATCGCGCTCCAAGTATTTGCATGATAGCGATAATGAAATGGAGACCTTTCAGTAAAATAGCAAAAATAAGTTAACAAATTTGAAAAACCTTGCGTGGTTAATTTAAAAGCTCTTTTAGAACGCTGAACAAAAAGAACCGAGACGAAAACCGCACGGACTGCACTCGACCTCCTTTTCCAGATTCTAGGTAACTTAAAGAGCTTAGAGGTTGGTCGGTTTGGTCGCGATTGATTCAATCCGTTGCATCGAAGTCCGCGGATGATGGTGTGGTGGCAACAGTACGTGGGGCGGCCTAAACGAGGAAGAAGAAGGAATCGTCCGGGGTGACGTCACTGCGGACAGCTGCATGGATATCGATTAGGAGGCTGTCACTCCGACACGTCTCGTCTTGTGTCGTCTCTGCCCGACAGACATCTCGCAATCCGAGGCGGCTTCCCTTCCCAGGTGCAGGACACCACTCCAACCCCCTCGCACCACCGGACAGTACGTCGCGCGGTCACATCTTCATAAAATCGATGCTGGGCTTTCCTTCCTTTCTACCCCTCTACTTATGCGTCCGTTGCCAATTTTTACAAAGAGTATACATTTCTTTAGTTTTACTTATAAACAACAAAAATCAAACTAAAAATAAGGTTATTGTTAGAAATAAACTTTAGAAATAATACAAGTATACTAAGTATGACAATACACAGCATAACAAAAAAAGAAAATAGGAAAAAATAATGCTAGGTTTGATATGGGCGGTTGTGGCCATTTAAAGCCATAACAGTTAGGCAATACAAACTTTTGAAAGATCACAATTAAGACGATACATTGATTTAGGTATGTCATAAATTTAAGTTGAACTGATTTCAAATTGGATTTTCAATATTAGAATTAAAATTTCGATTCTTTTTTTTTTTTGAAATTTCATGTTATGGAAAACATTTAGTTCGTATTGAATATCGTCCCACATGGTAACGGGTTTTGGATAATCAGCCGTAGTCACTGTTGTTCAATTACTTAGTGCTAATAGCTAGAAGCGTATTATTCGAAGTATTGGAACGGAAATAAAATTGATGTAAGTGTTAAAGAGTATCAATGAAATCAATAGCCCTACATGAGGAAGGCACACTTAGAAGCTATGAATGAATACACTTACAATTTTTTGTCAGCTTTAATAAACACAGCAGATTTGTAGCGAATAACAACCTTGATTGATGCTTACCAATACAAAATTGATCTTGTTTTTGTGTCAATAAATCTGTTTTGCTTCTCTGGTCATTCTCTGGTAAGTAGCTGTTCTTGGCAAGTAAAACTCTATTTTATGATAACTCAATTGTGACCTATTTCCGTAACTTATACACCCATTTTGTACTATCTTGCTGTATACTTGTATATTTGTTGTGTGCTTGTATCAAATAAAAGATATTTCAATTTTTCTAATTTTCGTTTGCTATCAGAGTATTAATCAAAAACTAGTTTTATATTCGTGGTTTCATACCAAATGTGTGGCTCCTGCCATCTCGTGGATCCTCATTGATTTTTTTTAATTTTTGCTCTACAATCTGCATAGTGAGCAGTAAACCTTTGTTATGACAACAGCATGCCTTTTAAGGACTGTAGAGTATCTCTTCAGTGAGTGATTTCTTTGAAATTAACTATTATAGACTTTATAGAAACTTTGTGTCTGGATTTTTCCTTCCCCTAGAACTAGGTCGGACGGCAATAGATGTTTCAGTATTCGCTCTTCTTTATCACCCACATTTACTCTTTTTGTAGTCTGTAGTGGGGTGATGAATTGTATGGTCTCATTGCAGATCTAGAAAGGTGCGTCGACCTTGGCTCGCAGAACTTTGTTTTGATAACGCTGCTCTGTTGGAAGCACTGACAGTACCCTGGTATTGGGGTACGTCTATACTGGTTTTGAGGTTGCTTTGTATAGCCATATTTTGTTATTTAAAGGTATCTATATTTAACTTTATATTTACGTGCTTACATTTCGATAAAATTTCTATTTTTTTGATAGTCATAGGAGGGCAAATTTCTGTACTCGTTGTAAAGGTAACATGTTTGGATTTGAGGTTATTGACTCTGATTCGCCACGTTTTCATTCACTCCTAAATTATGTTTAAATTATTTTGCAGATTTTTAGAGGCTGATGTTGTGTTAGTGTGAGATGTCAATATCTTGTCTATATCTGACATATACAATAGATACATTGCTTGACAGATATAATTTCAGCAGTTGATAGTGTGTATGGGGAACGAGATTCATTACTTTGCATTGTAAGCCTTTGTGCCACACTTTGTCAAGGGCTTGAGATACGTCGAAGAAAGCTGCAGAACAATATTATACAACATACATCGTTTCGAAGATTTCGCAGACAGAAAGTCTTCTGACTTTTTTCTTCGTTTATGAATCATAAGGTTTTTCCCAGAAGATATTCTCATCTTTCTAGTGCCTTTCCAAAGCATGTTTGTTAGTTACGATTAGGTATTTTTGAATATGTAACGGTTGATATCAATTGGTGATTGTTTAAAACATGTATATAAATATACAAACATTTGGAAAAATATTAGATTTAATCTTCTATATTATTCTAATTATATTATTCAATTACATTTATATTTTTTTAGTAATCTACTTTAATGTATTACATTTCAATGTTTTCTGTGAAGTTTGACTGTAACTAGAAATAGTATCGCTTTGACGTCTGCAGAGGATTCGAGCTTATCATAAAGTAACTTTTTTGTAGTGTTGCCAGAGAGAAAATACAATCTACAACTTTTTGTTTAAACTCGAGTACTCGTCGTGTAAAACTCGTACATGTGAAGGGGGTATTTATATAGTTGAAATTTGTCTCGATTTTTTTGGTCATGATGATTTGAAACAAATTTTGCTGACAATCACTTTTAACTAATATCGGAACAAAAGAAATTTTTGACTTGAACATTTATTCGACACAACGTCCTAAAATTAATTTCAACAATTCCGGTCGGTAGTTAATCGCTTTATATCAATCATGAACCGTCAAATCGATAGAGGACCGCTAGCGAATATGTTAGTAATTCGTCGAACGCGATTAACATTTAATTATAAACGCACACAATTTAAAACGTTTGCCGCGGAGCGTTAATCCAACCCGGCCGTTACCGTTTGAGTTATGATTGACGTTCACCGTCGGTGTTTGACTACTGATTATTGAATGTTAAATAATAATAATAATTTTCATTAGTCTATCAATCAGCTGACGCGATCGAAGCACCGCTCACCCACACAATTTATTTGCACTGGTCAGTGTCACGTTCACACGCGCGCCCTTTCGTCGTATAATTTCAAAATTACAATAAACACCGACGTGTACATATTGGCACCCGGTCAATAGTTTTCACGTTATTTTAATTTATCATTTATTTGGTTTGACTCTGATTGATTCTCCAAAATTTACATCTTTTTCCCATCTGCATTGCAGAACATCTTTTAAACCAAGAGAAATTTAAGACACATAATTTTTAACCTATTAACCAACTTCAAACGTTGTTATGAAAAATGCATGCTTTATCTTTTCCAATACAATAAATTGTACTACATCAAAAGATCAGTCAGTAATAACAATTTCCGAATTTTTACCTTTGATATGATTTAGGTCAATGTATATATAGAAATATCGTGATTGGGTAATAGTAAACTACTAAGTTTATTACAAACACAGATATGTATTAGCGCACTTCATAAAAAATAAACGTTTCGCTCAGGCATCACAAGCCTGGGATAGCTCAGTGTAAAACAATTAGTTGGAGTAATTTAGTGAGTATAAACAAAATAAACGTCCAATAAACGTTACCCATCACCATTACTGCCTTTTACTTAGCCGACAATAACTGATTTGGAGTTACCGGTATTTTATTGATTTTAACGAGCAAATGATGTACATAATTTCAAAATAACGCTTAGGCAATTGCAAAGTGACATGATCTAAAATCAACGACTGAAATGGGATAATAAAATGCGTTTATTTACATTGGTTGTTTTATTTTCGTAATACAATTTGTTGTTGCTGAAAAACAGTTTATGACACCATGATTCTTGGATTAATGAGTATTTAGTGGTTATGATAGGCTTATAATAGCAACTGTTCACTTGTTGATGGATTTATCAGTGTATCCGACGTTAATTATTATACCAGTAGATGCGGATTGCTTTACCAACTGTCCGATCTATTCGCCTCGTGTCATCTGTGGGAGATCGCTTTTCGTCGGTTGTTCAATAGTTTGGGAAATGCTTTAGAATTGTTATTAGCTACAATGTTCAATATACATAGATTTATGTCACATACTTTTAAATTTAAAAAGGTTTCATATTTTGAATACCTAGTTTCTGATTAGAAGAAGAGGGGAATAGAAAAAAATTAAAACAAAAGAAAATATTTCCATTCACAAATATTATAGTATATTAATTGTAGAAAAAAATAACGGTGCATTTGATATTAAGCTGAATGTGGTGAAGTGATTGTAAAATTGAAATTCAGAAAAAATAATTGGTAACATATATAGTCATCTATTTGAACAAAGAATATACGCACTGTTAAACAAATTGGGTGCACGTTAAATAGATTAAAAATGTCTATCTATCTGTATTGCCAAAAGGACAAAAATTGTGATTTACGCTTTGAACTTGTTCGTTTAATCTATTCAGATAAACATATTTTAATCCGGTTGACTAAAAATTCATCCGCGTTTAATTAATAATTGATTTTTGCTTTGCGCGGTATATATTTAATAATATTTTGAAAATGATTGGTCTTAGTACATTTTTTATTTTAATTTTTGTTTATTTTATAAATTGCTTTATCACATACTGCGCCCTCCCCTTCATCAACTTGAATTGTCTGTTCGGTTAACGGTCGAGGTAACGGTATGTTAGTTATGGTAACATTAAAACAGCCGACGGCGACGGTTGATAAAAGCCCAAATTACTTTTTGCAATATCTGAATTTGCAGGCCATAGTCGTCACTCAAACCGAAACGCAGATTGGCAAATGCTACCGGTGACACTGATGCGGCTGTCGATTTGCGAGCCGCGGTTTTGCGGTATAAACATGTAGTTTACGAGTGTAAACTCGAGCCGGACAGAACATGAGCAGTGGGATTGCCACTGTATATGATCGCATTCAATAGGGTTAAAATAGCATCAGTGGCCCCTACGACTGACGTCCGATGATCCTGGGGCCTGATCTCTTCTGATCCGCGCCACGCCATGACCGTTGTCGCTCTGAATAAACGTAGCGCGAACCCAGCCGCGATTGTCTATGCACGTGTATTGTACGACCGCAGTGGCGTCACACACGTTTCTATTTATCTACCGTTGGTGTATTTATCCCGCAAAGGCAATAATTTCGCATTGTATCGGAGAGCAATAATTTAATGGAGATCGGCCGTTGGTTTATCGACACCGAAAATTTTCACACAACAAAAAAAACAACGCACATCATGCAGTCAAAACCACGCTCTTTTGGGATCACAATATGATATATACATATATACTGATTTATGACATTATTTTTAATAATAACTTTTTAAATTATCAAATTTTGACAAAAACCATTATTTTGTATTTATTGGTACAATTATATTAAAATTGGCCGAGGATGTCTCAATTACAATTGCGGTGATATTTCACGTGCCACTTGTAAATTTGAAGAATACGGCGTTGAAAGTTGTTCATTTACGTACTCATAAGAATTGATTATCTCGCAATGTTCAAATTCATGTTTATTATGTTTTTTATTTCTGTCACTTTAACAGCGTCAAGAAGATCATTGGAAAACACAAGAAGCAGCCGATAGCGTTGGTGAACACAACCAAAAATGATAAAACGTAGAATAGGTCATTTTCAGTATCCCAAGAAGAACCCAACAAGAAACAGATTCTTAGCAATATTGCTGTTAGATGTACTGCCGAATATAGATATGTGAAACCGAATGAATATCTCAGTAAATATCATGAAACAACAAAGAAAAAGAAGTTGGCGAACACCTGAAAAAATCATGGTTCAGAACCTAATTTTGGATTTTTCTATGCCAGTAAACTAATACCTACAAAGATGATCACCCGAGAATGAACATCAAAAGCGGATTTACTGCTTGTACTGTAAGGATAAAGGTTAAGTAGTAATTTTTCTAACAGATTGGAACTGGACATAAATTTAGAAAGTCAAAGACTAACCTCCTCAATTAATGAGACAATGAAAGCAGAGCTCCCGTTCTTGTCGACAACGGAAATAATCTCGGTTTACCCATGGAAAAAAATTAATTAAAAGATACTACAAAAAAGTGATGCCAAAATGTGGAATCTACAGCACAAAGCAAAGGTACTAACAGTTGGAGACATCTTACATTTAAACCAAGTCATAAAGGAGGCGGAGAAGTCAGAAACTCTGAGAAGCTCTTTTGCGGCAAATCAGTCATCGAGCCATTTTCGTAGCGCTGCCCAGTAAGTACGTGTGTCATCGGTGTAAATAAGTAGTAATCACACGGAGCCAAGTGTGGTGAGTAAGTTGCATGGGAAAGTATCTTAAAGCTTGATTCAAAGCTTTAAGATACTTTCACACCATGATAAGATACACCATGCTTTTATGTCAGTAACATTCAGTGTTGTTAAATACCCGGGTATTTATTTTCAAGGGTAAATATCCTGGATATATACTCGGGGGTATTTACCCAAGATGGGTATTTTGAGGTATTTATAAATTTAATTTAAATTGAGTTGATGGCAGTTTTGCAAGCACTTCAAGAATGCAGAGTCGCTTATCGACATACCAAACTTATTTATAACATCTACAGGAATGCTACAATGATGGTAAAATTGCATGAAAGTATTGAAGAGAGTAAAAGTAGTAAAGTACTGATTGTGAGTAAAACAAGGCGGGACACTGTTGAACTCAAATTGTTCATCACAGTCCTCAGAGTGCATTTAAACAACTGGATTGGACCCAAAAAGGCATAAACATTGATTGCAAATGCTTAAATAATTTGCGCTACGCGGACGATATAGTTCTTATATCGGATAGCCTTGGAGAGATTAAACTAATGATGAACGACTTAAGGGAGGTGTGTGCAAGAGTCGTGCTAAATATCAACAAGAAGAAATCCAAATTTATGATAAATCTTGTTCCCAGCTCTGACATCAACATTGGGGATAATGAGATTGAGAGGGTTCACAGCTATGTATATCTTGGCTATGAGGTTCGTGTATCGAGAGATAATCAAACAAGCGAACTAAACAAAAGGATCTTAGAGACATCTTCAAGAGAAAAGACCAAGAAAGGCTTTCAATCAATGCGTGTTTCCGGTTATGACATAAGGCTCCGAAACTTTAACATTAACTTAAGTTGCGCAAAGATAGATGGAGAGGTCGATCCTGGGTCTAACTCTGAGGGACTACATACGAAATGAAGACCTATGAAGAAGAACTGGCGTAAATGATGTGGTCAACATTGTAGCAAAGCTTAAGTGGAACTGGACGGGTCATATCGTGCGAATGAAGAATGAGCAGTGGACAAAACGGTTGCTTGAGAGTGGAGACCGCTAGCGAACAGACGAAGTAGACGTCAAAAGAATGACTAACAATTGGATTCAAACAGCACAGAATAGGGAAGGTCTATGTCCAACAATGGACGCAGAGGGCTGCTTGGTGATAATAATCATAATAACTTGATCTAATCTAAATTACGACAGATTCGTCTAATGATAATACGTCTTTGATTGTTGACAATTCCTCGTCTTCAACGTCCTCATCGTCTTCCTCTTCAATTTTATTGGAATCGATATATTTTTACTGGTATCACTTTTATACCCACTGTTTGGGTATTTACCCTGGGCCGGGGTAAATACCCGGATAAATACCCATTTTTGAAATACCTACCCGCCGGGTATTTACCCAGCGCCCATCACTGGTAGCATTTATTATTAACGGTTTCGCTGTCTACAATATATTAAATCTTCCATGAAGAAGTTGGTAACAACCCCTCACTACGTCAGAAACGCATACATGCTGGAAGCAATAGAAAAAAAAGAACTACATGATATACTAGAACAAAGACAGCTCAATTTCTTTCTAGAAAAAGTTTGCTCTTCTAGGTTCTGCGCTTTTCAGATAGTGAGTTTGTTTCAAAACGTTGTTAATGATGAAAATATTTGTCATTTTTCAAACAAACAAGAAACTGTTAAAAATTGCTTCCAGAAATTAACGACAAATAGATTTTCTTGTACTAGCTTGTTCTAATATTTACAAGTTACAAAGAAAACTGCCTATTACTTTAGGAAAAAAACTGTTTCTAAAAATTTCATTTGGTTTTTATAAATCTAAGCAGCATCTTTAAAATAATTCCAAAGATTTCATAACATTTTCAAGAATTTCCTGGAACGTCCAAGATACATAAAAGCAGTTGTACAAATTTTGCAATTGACACGTTGAGCTGTGGATCCTTACCTAATCGAAATTGACTTTTTGGGTATAAAAAGTAAAGACAAAACTAAGGATAAAAGCACTGAGAAGTAAAACTTTATTATTTTCAATAAACAAAATTGGAAACCTTACCACCTTATCATCAGTTGTTTTTTTATGTTATGTGATATTTCTATTCATTTTAATTCAGTGAAGGAACTAAAATCAATTTTTATATACAAAAATAAAAGATTTTCTTTCGTTAAAGCGGAGGTTTTCTTCTTTCGTAAACCTTATTCGTCTTCCCTTTTCCCTCTTCGCTTCAATCTCGTTGGCGTTTTGAATCGGTGCCCCGTCGTACCAGATCGAATATTAATTTCACATTTTTATGTCGTTTTCTCGGAACGAAGCGCGTTGCCGCAAGCGGCGACGGAGGTTTTAGAAATGCACCGGGGGCCACTGAATGGTGCAAATATTGCGACGCGGTGACGAAGCAGTCGCTCGTTAACTTTTATATAAACTTAGTTCCCATTACCTTCACTTTATGAGGCTTTTGAGAACTCGACAAGTTGACTGACAAGAGGAACGGGCACCGAAAGGTGAATAAAATTCAATTTAATACACGTCGTCGAGCCTCAACCTTAAAACAATAATTGTATACAAATTCGCCTTTTCCGATCGACGGTTCCAATTCGTCAGAATATAGGTTAATTTCACCTTTTAACGGTAATTACGTTCACACGCCATGGCAAGCGAGTTCGTGTTTAATATTGAAAATGAATTACTGTGAATTTTAGAGATATGTAATATCCATAATTTAGTAGGATATTTTGTGATTCCCACGAAAGGCAATTTTAATTTGTAAATATATTAGACAGGGCGGACACGAATACCAAAGTTTGAATTAAATATGTGCTAATGGTTGGCCATAGACGTTTATTATTTGACGTGGAAATAAAGTGGGTAAAATGTGGCGGGGCCCTGTTCCCCTTTCGATCTGTTTATAAATGCCCAAATCATCTATTTACACCATACATTACCGGTGTTATGAAACGTTGCCGACGAGCGTGTAATATTCGATTGCAGACCATTCTGTCCAATATTTACGCACGTGTATATATTTTACACCGTAATTTACGCAGCGAAAGTAAATATTCGGGCGTTTTAGCTTTGTTTTAAAAACGTGCAAAATACTGTAAATACTTGGAAGTTATTTTATTATATTTAAATGGGTTTTAGATTGGAATTATTTTTCGGATAAAAATGAAAAGTAAACAACCTTCTTTTACAAATTTATATGACTTTGTACAAAACTCCGGAATGTATTTCTAATAGTGTCATAATATTTTGTTCTTTTTAATCCCAACAACCAACGTACATTTTCATACAGCTCAACATACATAATTGAATAGAATTATTTTCAATAAATCGTAAATAGGCGAATTGAATAATTCATAGGAGTTGTACGAAGTGTAAAAGCATGTGAAAGTAAAGATTAGTTTCGGTTGAGTGGTGATATTGAGAAAAATGAGTACGGATTAATTAACGTGGAAATTATATGGAATGCTTCTGTTCGAATTAAACCAAACGGCATAAATCGGTCGCGCAGTTTAAATCTTTAATCACACGCTAATGCATCCAAATGAGTGAAATAAAGTAGAGTTAACGACGGGTTGCGCGCAACCGCTTATAAACGCAAACGGTCGGAGCGTTTGGGCGCGTCGGCGGGCGTCGGGACGCCCTCGATGCACAATGGCGAGCCTCTGTGCGCCCAAATTGATTACCGAATAATCCGTACACCTGATTTAGGACTAGTGCCCGACTATATTTAAATGAGAATTCAATAACGGGGTGTAAAATACGGATTGGAAACAACGTGAAATTGTTTTAGTGCCATTTGCGCCGTCCGGCGCAACATACTTAGCCAATTACCGCTATTGTTTATTCCGCCGAGTACCTGTTATATTAAACAATTCGGTTTTAGTGCGCAACGAACCGGAACGACCACGTTACGCGCGTCCTACCCGGCTTACGCCTCGCAGCTCCCAACTCCAAATTTACCTACGAACTGTAACTATGGAAAAATGTTCTAAAAATAATACCTATACAACGCTCCAATCATTAATAAATCGAAAGGCTTTTAGTTGTTATCTTCGTTGGTACGTAACGCAATTTTGTAAAGGAGGGAAAAGAAAATTAAAAAAGAATTGTATCACCCATACAACTGAATAAAATGTTGTTTATTATTAGTTTTTATTGTTTATTGTACACTTTTGTACCAATGAGAAATTCAATTTAAGCTTCGGGATTACGTTGAGTATCATAGGAAGAAATATCTACTGAGACATCAGAGACATTTGGTTGTGTTATTTGGACTGCGAAAGACACAATAATTAACGATGTCTATTCATAGATTGAGCAAATGCTGCATGGGTGTAAAAATCCTTATAGAGGGAGAGGTCTCCCTAATTTGGGATTCAGATCATACCGGAAATGATGGCAATAAAGCAGCACATTACTTAGGACGTGGAGGTTGTGGTAGAATGTTGCAGTAATAAGAACTAGCAATTTATGTTTTATTTTCACTGGCCAAGCAAATAATAAGAAGAGTAGTTTACTAGTTTACTATACTTATTAAGCTGAAGATGTTCAAAGAGATGTGTATCTATAGAATCAAAAATTAGCACATGTTAATGAGTAAACTGGAATACTTGTTTTCTTCCAATACAAAACTAACACACAATTAAGTTTAATTATCATCTTCGAATTCGTGCATGATTTCGTAGTATTATTCTGGAAGCAGTTGTTTCCAGAATTTGATTGTTTAAGGGTATTAATCCATTGTGAACCAAAATGTAAACCCACATATATCATACAATCTCGTACAATCACGCCACATTATTATATTTTGACATATTCTTCCTGCTGAAGGTCTGACTTAACCAATAACGGTAAAACAGCAACTTTGTAGTCCAAAACCATAACTACAAAATACTTCTGGATAATCTATCGAAAAAGTTCTGCGTAAAGGAATTACCATAATTCATTTGAAAGAGCAATGAGGGATTCGGCAAGCATATTAGGAACCCATAAAATGAGACAATACAAGACAGCAATAGCTTATCATAAAACTGTGACTGCTTTTAAAATGTTCCTAGTACAATCTTTGAAACATTTCCTATACATGCAAGATTGTAATCAAAACTTTTTTCCGAAATTGAAACGATTTCTTCATTTGCACTTTCTTTTATATTCTTATTCTTCACTATTCAAACGAAAAAACCAAACATACACTTGGTCTTATTGTAGATAGGAATTAATAGTGCGAGTATATCCAATATCCCTTAAATATGGTTTTCAAATTATTGTAGCTTTTACTCCAGCAATCTTACAAGTATTGGTGGAGTTTTATTAAAAGAAGTTATTATGAATCTAAATTTTGTAATGGCATAATAGTTATTTCTATTACAAGTGGGCTAGAAACATAATTACTGTACGAGTGTGGAGTCACACGAGTAATCACGCACAGACTTTTGATACTTTAAGATAGTCGATGCTTGATATAAATGCAAATACAATACTGCAAACATCAGTACCATGTCATCGTTAAATCTTAATTCTATCCATGCTTCTTGCAGTCACATTCTTTAGGTGCTTCGATAATTGGAGGATGTCTTTTTCTTATGCCGTGGTTTGCCACCTTTTTGCGGTTATTTTTTCCAGACAGTCGTTTTGATTTTGAACACCCGTCTGCATTAATGAATGTCAATAATATCACTGTACCCACTTAGTTAATTGATGCTATTAAAGTGTTGTGTAGATGTGGAATTTGATTGTTGGAAATAGGCGATAGCCTCATGTACCAAACACACAAACACAACCTTGTTCATTGAGAAAATTATCTGCCTATTTAGCGGATGCAAGGATTTGGAGAATCAACAATAGTTGAACATGGTCAATAGTAATTTGGCAAATCGATCATAAAGAGTAGAGTACATTCGGTTCTTTGTCATTAGTGAAGATGCTGTTTACTAACTGTTATCAACTCTACAACAATTTGACAGGTATTGGAGAAAAAAGAATTATATTTTTAAATGTTTACCTTATTACAAACAATACACCATGTATAAATAACTGGAAATTTTCTGCCTGATTTTAGATATGACCAATAAAATTCATAATCTAACTGAGATAGAATTTTGTTGGATTGGACTCATAACTATTTTGATAGAAATGATAACTGGTATGTAGAAAAAAAAAAAATATGACTGTCTTTATTTAAAACTTCTTGTAGAGTGACAAAAAAATCTGTAGGTATATAAATGCAGTCCTTGAGTCGACACGACGACGACCAAGAACGCGAAACGAAAAATCGATGTAGCGGACGTTGCGAGGGAAGAAGAGACAGGGGAGCACCTGTCACTCAGTCAATCATCCGCTCCATCCCCGGCAGAGAGGCCACTCCGGGTATTGATTCGTCTGCCTGGCGTCGTCGGTGGTGGCGGTGGCGTCGGTCCGGCCCTGTCCCAGCAATGCCTTGACGGATCCACGCGGACGTTAACAAGACAATCGAGTCGGCGTTGGAGCGTCGCGACACGTCTCCCTTCTCTCTCCCAAATACCCTTCAACCGACCTGCCATCGGTCGCAGGCCGTCCTGACCGACCGACGGTGGCGGCATCGGTCGCACCCTTAATGAATTACCCTTGCATCGAGCCACGTGTCCCACATATGCGCTTGTAGACGTCATACTGTTACACGATTATGATTACCTGTCTGCTCTAATTGGTTAATATGTCACAAATTGATCTGTATTTGCGTCGAATTAACGGTTAGACACGATTACATGTGTTCTATTGCATGATTTGTAAAGCTATGGTGTATACCAAACTGAAATTGAACAAAACATTATTTATATTTAAAGTTTAAGCATTATTTCTAATTAAAAGTTTACAGAGAATTTCATTTTGTTAATTAATTGTACTAATAATTATTTATTGTACAACAATATCGATAAGGTTAACATGATATTGATAATTATATTACGAATTTAAACGTTTAACGAAATAAACAATGTCAAAAAACCTCTCGATAAAGGTCAGTGGCGAGAACCGACAAAAAATCGACGCAAACCGTGGTGCAAAAACAACGAACGCTAATTGTTTGGTAAATCGGTTTCAGCGGGCCGCTGGAAACGCCACCGCGCGGCCGAGGCACGATTTACAGCGAGCGATGTCAAATAAGCGACGTGAATTAGGTGCTATTTTGTAGTATCCGCTCGGATAGTTTATTTTTGGTGGTGCCCGGGTTTGATGTCATGAATCTGCCCGACAGTGTTGTCCTTCGACGAATATTTATGCCTTCTCCGCACTGGCGGATTGGTTTCTTTTTTATTTCGT
This sequence comes from Onthophagus taurus, assembly GCF_036711975.1. Classification (NCBI taxonomy): domain Eukaryota; kingdom Metazoa; phylum Arthropoda; class Insecta; order Coleoptera; family Scarabaeidae; genus Onthophagus; species Onthophagus taurus. The sequence goes on along the minus strand of NC_091967.1, from coordinate 15,176,284 downwards.
CTTTTTTCAAACAGTGACGTCTCAGATGTTAACCATTTTCATTCTTTTGCATTTTAAATCAAGCTGAGTGATTTACTGAATTAGAACAAAAAATAAATATTGTATCATCCCATCATATTAATCATGTCAATATAATTGTTATTGATATAAATTATTGTTTATTCGTTGTCATGGTTGATACGCCACTGGTTTTCTTTACTCCATTAATTTACTTTTCGAAGCTTCGATCTGGGAGCTTCTGTCCCTGTCACACCATCCCGTTGCGTTAGTCAACAAATTCATAAAATGGGGGATAGGAATTTGGCCTTATTGTCACCCGAACGATGGGAACTTCTCTTGCAAACACCGCTGCGCGATTTATTCGCGACACTGCCACGAAGAATTCCTCACGTTGAGAGATTGAGGTGCATTTTCGAACCGACAGGGCTCAGTTGATTCGACCCCTCACGTATACATCACAGTTCGAAACACTGTGGCTTTGAGGGTGGAATTGTAGGTACTTTTCGTTTGAGACTATCCAATCACCATTTATTGCACTGTGAAATGAAATATTTTGATTTATAAAAAAAAGAAGTAAAAAAATGAAAATGAAATTTATAGCGATATTAGTAAGTGTAATGAATAGCCGAAATTGCTTTAAACTGGGTTAACACGCCAGAAATATTGTTGGAGATCCAAGTATCCAAATTTACCGGGTGATGATCGGCATGTCGCGGTCGGTAAGCTCGTTGACATTGACTAATGGGACGACGCTGTCTGCTCGTCTTTCGGTTTATTTTAATATTTGTGAAATTATTTGGGCGTAGTGGCGCTTTCTGTCCGTCAAGTAGCTCATAAATAAGAGATTGTTGCCGCAGATCGGATGCTACGTCGCTCATAGATCTGTCAGTTTCAGGATCCATCCGTCACCATGACCGTTGCATTTGTCATCGCCACAGCCACGCCATTACTCCATATGGTGTAACTTCGGTGTAGTTTTTTTTTGTTTTGAACGAAAACTATGTGTACTGAAACATTTTAAAATAATCTTCTTTATGTTATACACTAAAACCTGGATCCACACCGTTCTGTTCTTTATTAGTTAGTTCAAGTGTTTCTAGTTCTAGGTGCAGTGTTAGTTCTACTTTTAGTTCTATTTTTACTATACTATTATAATAAAAATGAAAAATTACATTAAAACTTTACAGTTGGAAAAACAATTCTTTTAAGAAAATGTACTTCTTTTTGTGTTTTATACTAAACGTTGTAGCAAACCAAGAATAGAGCACATCATGTCAGTTTTATGTGTTGGCCACACGTCCGTTACGAGTAACTTTCCAACTGATTTATAGGCGTATTTGTGTCCAGTTGACTGATTTACAGAGGACGCTGGTGGACATGCGAAAAGAACAGGAAACTCCTGAACGGCTGCCAGAAACGCGAGTACACTTCCCCCGATCACTTCGACTTACAAAGAAGAGAAGAAAAAGAAGTGGATCTTTCCAATTAAAACTCTTCCAGATATCGCCGTGATCTATATGTAGCGGGCCGTGGAAACTTTCGTACGACAACGAAGCCGAATATTTACGGTTAGGTAATGGGCGTCGTGGCTCAGGAGGCAGTTGAAAATGTTTCGCCTGAAATGCGAACATCAATCCTTGCTGAGACAGTATTTTAATTAAACCTCCTTATCGGTAGGCGCGGTCGCCGTATTTCACCCGGGACAGACAGACACCCTCGGACAAACCTGCTGATCTAGGAACAACTTTCATCTGCACTGATGCATGGCCGACCGAGGCATTATGGGAAAATTTATCTCGGATCGAGTGGCCTCTTCGCCGTATATATCTTTCTCCTTCTTTTCCCTGCGGTTGTATCGCTAACCACCTATCACTTTGGCCACTTTATATCGTGTCCTTAGCGCAATTATTTTAATCTTCGTGATAAAGTACAATAACTTTGGAACTGTCGAACTTAAATTTAATCAAAAATATATCTAAAAAATTATTTTAAATAGATCTTTGCAATCAACTTTTCGTTTCAATAGGATTTCATTTAATGTGTTGAAAAATCAAACAAACTCGGCCAGTGGATATGTCGAAATGCGGTGAGATTCTTTTCCGGGAAAGGATTCCGTTCTTTTCAAACACCAGCGGTTTGAACCGTCGAGCTCGGCACGTACGATTTTGATATTTATAAAACTCCCCGAACACATTTATTATTGTTTTGATAGGAACGGTGGATCGGATCTTTCGAACTAGACCGCTCCTGCTTTCAGTCCAAATTTACGGCTTTCCCCGCGGGTACCACAATTAACCGGATTATTTATAATAAAGCATGTATACGTTAAGCGATCAAAGGAAGGCCCCTTTTTATTTAAGTACAGATTACGTGCGTAGTGGCGGGTATTGCGATTTAAAAAATAAATTTATTATTCTTCCGATATAAATATATAAATAAACGGTGGCATGGACGTTCTATCCATCCGCAAGACGTGAATTTACGTCCTGGTAGAGGGGAGAATGACAACAGCGGATACCATAATTTTTCGATGGCCGAACGGAAGATTTCCATTAAGTTCTCGAGATATGTGCCCAGGAAACAGAAATAGCGTTAAGTGATCCTTTTGTGCCCAGCTAGTAGGTAAAATAAAGCTCAATGATAGGTTGCTTATTTTTCGAAAATTTTGCAGTATTGAACGATTAATTTATTACTAATATATTATATATTTATTATATACAGATCCTATAAAGAAATTCTGTAATATACGTATACAGTGACTCACAAGTCTTCATACAGTCTAAAAATTTTAAATTTTTCTTTTTTATAACACTATCAAATTCTAACAAGAGGTCTAATTCGATCAAGGCAAGATAAGTAAATATCTTCATTTATGATATCGACACCAAAAATGAATAAACGTAAGAAAACAAGTACTGCTCATTGTAAATTTACCCAATAATGGAAAAAGTTCTAGTGAAATTGTGAAAATAGTACAAATTTATTACAAAAAATGGAAAGAAACAGGTAGTGTCATTAATAAATATAGATCTGGCTATCAGAGAGACATTCGGGCTATCTCCTAACCCCCACTCTTCTCAAATCTTTCAAAAAAAGCTACCCATCAAGCTTTTTCTCGGTCTATCCCTTGCTTTTCAACCCATTGGTCTCCAAACTGCAACTGTCCATGTTGTCCACTCATCGCTTATTCGCTTCAAGAGCCAACCAAGTGTCCTACTTTTAATGATCCTGACAATATCAGGATCCCTCTCATTTTGTAAGGCTTCATAATATGTATTCCTTAGAATTTTTTGTTTAACACTACTCATTTAGCATATTGCTTACCACATCATACACATCATACAGAGTAGCCTATTTCAATGGCAATGGTTGAATAATTTAAAGGACTTATTTTTCTAGGATATTCTCTTTGTTTCACATCAATATTATTAAGTTATATATCCTCCATTTAAGCATCTCTGGCACTATTCCATAATTTCTGATGCTAAGCTCTGGTGCTTTATGATTTCTGAAAGTTCCAATTCTTCATAGCTGCACCACGAGAAATCGATGGATTGTTTGGATGTGAATTCCTTTTTGCTGATAGTGATATTTCCTCAAGTAAACCTTTAAGTTTTTGTTTTTTTGTTCTAAGGCACGTCGGCAGCTTTATCATTATCATTGCTAGAAGATTTAACAGGGATTTCAGAAAATTGCAAAACAACATCTGGTGCAACCTGGTTTCCAAGTGAAATAAATTTTCAGAGTGTTCCGAATGTTCAGTGTTTTCAATCAAACATTGTTACGTCTAAAGGTTACAAATGGTGTGTGGTATGGCCTGGCAATTGAAGTAATTCGATATCATTTTCATTATCAAAATCACAAGTTTGCAAATTTTTTGCTGTGTTGTGTGGCCCTTAAGCATCAGGACTACACTGTTATCTTTATTGTGTTTCAGTATTTTGCCTGTATGTACCTTTGCCTAAGTAATTTAGGCAACCTTTAACAGTCCAACTTGACGACTTGTGAGGTTACTCCGTTGTCTAAATTATTAATTTCTTTTATTACAAAACAAAAACAACGCCTTTAAATGTAACAAGCCGATTTTTAATACAAATTATTCCATTAACCTACAATACGTCTATATAAAGCCAGTTTCCTATCAAATAGTGCAGATACTGTAACAGGACCTGAATATCGTGATGGATAATAACTACGGTATATGAAATACAAGAAATAGAAAATATTTGTTTACATTTCCTGCATATTGTACTTTTGAACACAACTGTATGAATATTCTCATTCGTTTTCGTTTAAAAATTTTTTCCTTAAATAACTTCTTTTCATAATATTTACTTTTTATTAATAATAAGATTCTATCTAACAGTGTTTCCTTTTCATTATTTTGATTTAACGATTTGGTAGGTATATGATAGTTTAAACTGGCATTTTGTGTAGTGTATAAAGACTTTTGTGAGTTTTCCTATAATCAATAGATTCGTTCAATTTCCATCTTGATAAAAATCCATTTTTAATCTAGGCTCAGTCGAAAGTTTAGAAGAAATAAGATCTCATTAGCGAAATGACAAAGTCCGGACAACGACTTGGATATCCCGCGGAGATGGCGAGCCGAACTGCGCAAAAGATGAACGATGAGTGTGGTGAATTAAGGGGCTGTCAACGGCATCCTGATGAAATCATTGTCTAAGGGCCGCCGAGTCCCCGAATGAGATATGAACTGGCGCGAGATCTACAAATAAAAGGTCTGTCAATTTTCCGGGATTTTTCATCGCGCGCCAGCTGAGGCATTGATGTTTCCGTAATGAACAAAAACTGCGGTAACGATGAGAGACGTCCCTTCTCGCCCAGATAAGACTTGATTAACTGCAGATGGGGTTTCTTCTTCGCATCCGAAAAGCGCGCGGTTTTCATTCGAGAAGCTAACATTTAATGAAGGCGAATGTCAAGCAAGTTTTTTTATAAAAAAAAATAATATAGATAATACCAAAGTGAAAATAAAAAAGTTATGATGAAATTAGTGAATTAGATCTCATCCTTGATTTTATTTGGGTCTTGAATGAACTTTGTTGGTTTATTGCAACAGGCAGCTTAATATTCCGTATACCATCGTCAGTGTAAATTAGTGGGATATTATTAATGTGAAATTGTGGGAAATTATCCGTGCCGATTTGCTTTCCACTAGAGCGACCGCAGTGTTTAAAGTTCGCGCCGCTGTATTTATTTTGATCCGTAAACCGGTAATACGTCAAGAGCGGTCTGCTCGCTAGTATCCGACCGTAATTAGTGATCTGTTTGTTTCCAAATGCTTGTTAGCAAGTTGAGTGCATACAAATATTTTGACTGGCACTGTCGAAGGTATCAAAATCAAACATAATGTATGTTACAAACTCAAACATTTTGAAACGTAACTAAATAATAAATAATAACCCACTTAGTTCTTTACATGATACACATTCCGTTAATTTTCACGTTCTTTCCTCATCCTCTACTTGATTTAAATTAATTGTACCTTGATGAGTATCATGCTCGTTACCGTCGTAGCTGTGGAGGTAAATTGCAAAATCAGGTTTTCCATATTATTTATCCGTGCGGTACGCAAATTGAAATATTTATTCGACCCGGACGGCGCTAATGCCGCAGACCCGCTTATTATACACACCTAATGATATACGATGCAAGTTATGATCGCGGATTACAGTTACAAAAGAGCTTAGCGCATGTACACAGTACGCCCTAACGGCCGAACCAGGTATTAAACACAGCGCTGAACTTTGAATTAATTTATGTCCTTTTTAAGATTGGTTATTGCAGATTTAAAATTTCTATCTAAAAAAATATAACAAATTTTATTAAATAAAAAAATGGTGTTGATAATTTGTAATCGTGTGGAAATATCTCTTCCGATAGGTTTTGGTACGGGGAAACGTATTTAGTCTCCCTGGAGTAAGACCGGAAAATAGGCGTTGAATAAACATTGAAGGGAGTTACATTTTCAATTTCAGTTGGATCATAATACGGCGACGTTAGCGACGAACCCGTTTACCTCCCCGACTTTATTCACTGAACATATTTCCCCTGTGCGCGACCGTTTCTTTGAGGTAACGCTAAAGGAATTGACAACTGACTCCAACCGCACTTTACCCACTCCTCGAGAAAATCAACATCTAACCGAGACGGCGACGAAATATATTTAAAAATTTAATTCACGAAAAAATAAAGTTTGATAATAATTTTACTATGTATGAAAAGTGTAAAATCCGAACTTTATAATACGAGTCGTTACTGCGCACAATGCGGTTTGTAAGATATTTGTAAGATATGACTTTCGTCGTTGCATATTTAATCGGCCGTCTTCGAAGCGAGTTGCCTGAAAAGTTTCGTCAGTTGACGGTAAATATTTCAGCAGCAAAGGACCCCTCGGTTTGTTCCGTGGTTCCTAGGAGATTAGGTTGCCTCTTTAATCTATATTGAATTAAACATAACCCTTGTGTCGCACACAAACACTACATTCTATCACCACTTATGCTTTGCAGATGTGTCACTTGAGTCGCTATTACGTCGTGCATGTTTAAAAGCGTCTACGGTTGGATGATCCCATTTGCGACAATGACTTGTTTCATCCACATCTCAAATGGAAAGGTTATTTATTGTTATGAGTATTTGTCAAAAGTTTACATAATTCGTTATGGTATAACCACATTAAGTGTATAGGTTTATAATTTACAAGAATTTGTAGACAAGTAATTCTGTTTCGTGCGTTTATATTTATGGTTTGTATAAGTAATATATAGTGCAGCCTCCCTGCGTCTTGCTCACCTCGATTCTATCTTCCCTGGGAATTTGATTATTTTTATTGAGTGGCCTACCGAAGGTATAATTAATAAGTTAAAAATATGCGGTTTATTCTCGAAGATCAGGTTCATCAGTCGGGTTCTGGTGGTGGAACTGAAGCGGCGCGACGGGACCTTGTAACCATACCACGCACACCGTAATAAATGCGCGCTTATAAATTGCATCCCAATAAATAATTAACTTTATATTCCGAGCACAATCAACTATCCGACTTTACAGGCAGGCGAAACAATAAAATCACTAAAATATTATTGGGAAATTGTCTTTTTTTTATTTTGCGCGGAACACTGCCCGTAGATAATAAATATCTTTCGAGCACATGTTGGTATTCCGTTCCCTCGTAAATGATGTGACGGTCAGCTTAAGTTATGCTAAATACTTTCCCAAGAGGTGTACGCCGGAATTATGTATTGGCGGACAAATTTATACCAGAGATGGCTGACCGCTACCCACCACACAGCATCCATCGAACAAGTTGTACACCTATTTCATTTAAAATATGAACTAGTTTCTGATTGAAGACGATGATTCAATAAATTAAAAAGAATTAATAAAATATAATAACAATTTCATGATGTATTGTATGTTATGGTCATTAATATCAACATTAAGTTATTACCAACATCATAAAAAAGTAAAATGTTCTCAGAGACAAGGTAAGTGTTTGTGTAAAGGTAAATTTACGATATAAGCACACTCGTAGACCTAAAGTACACATGCAGGTGAAGGTGTCATCGGGCTCGTTATTCAACTTTCAGCAAACTTAAGCCACTGTACTGTAAGTGAGCGCAGGTCAAATTGCGTTAATCAAAGGGCTGTTCCTACAGCAGCCTACATTAGACATGGATATAAAAATCGACGGAGAATGACTATCAGCTTCGAAAAGTTATTCTGAACTTTAGACTTTATGAATCATTACCTATTTTCATGACGTGTGACATACTGTATAGTAAAACTCTTCTACCAATTCTAATCTGTTTAGAATTTTCTGAACACATCTCAAAACTCTTCTTTCTTATTTGAATCATCGTTATCAAATTGCCAATTTACATAAGAAGTACTGGAATGCCGATGTGATATCATTAGCCGTCTCTTAAGATGTATTTATACTTACACTCACATTTTACTCAACTTACACTACGTTTCTTTACAAAGTATTACGTTACTACAACGTTTTGCGGATGTTAACACGATTTAAAGCACTGATTTCACAAACTGTAACTACATTGCAAGACAAAGTCCGGAATTTGACAAATTAGACTCCAGATTCAGAACAATATGGGAATTACACTGTCCAGACTCTACAAGGAAGTGTGAAATTACACTGCATAAATTTAAAATATCAGAAGAAGAACAACATCAGGGTAAATCATGTGGAATATGTTCTCTTGCAGTCTAATATCTGGGTAGTAGAAATCCAGATAATTTCTTAATGTTTAAGTCTTGGCAATGCAATTCTGGTGGTCAGAAGTTTAGAACCTGTAATCTATATATGTTACAGTGTCACAATGTTTTGGTTGCCCAGATATCAGATTGCAACATCTACAATTACCTTGATCACAATTTCAAAGTGTTGCAAGAAAATGGAATTACACTAGTGAGATTCCAAATTTCATAAAAAAAAATTAGAATGAAGATGTTGTATGATTTTGGCTTTGCTATTCATCACTTTAAGTAGAATCGGGTTTTCTGTAAGAATGATGATGAAATTCACTCCAAAATATTTTCTCTTGAATAGATACTAGTATTAAACTATTTTCTAGTACCTATAAAGAATAACTAATGTTTTGAAATATTAGTATACATTCCTAGTCCTTCATTATTACCACATCTTATAAACATGCAATAATAATATTCATAACCTTTCAGTTTAATCACATAATTGTTTTATCTACCCTAAAATAGACACTTAAAAATAAGTGTCATGAACTCCATCGTGTAAGTATGTATTATGAAACCAATAACAATTCGGCTTCCCCGTTCGTTGGTGTCATAAACAGAAATTTATAATTACTGTAAAACGATTACAAAGCTCGGTGATGAATGCTTTCCGTATCCACTTTATTTTCTCCGCCGATTCAATAGATCAGTATACAATGGTTTTATAGCGGTGTGTATGCAACACTACGTTGGTACTGTTTTCGGTTAAGTTATCGCTTCATCTAAAAACGTCCGTTATATGATGAGAGTTATGTTGATTTGTAATAGTATACTCGATTACCAAATGATAGGGAGCTTCGTTCGCGAGATCAAATTTTCGACCTGAGCTTGTTAATTGGAGTGCCAGCGTATTTTAGGATTTGTCGTTATTGCACTTCCGTTTATGACCGCGTAATCGGTTTCTTGCTCACCACGAACGCAAATGTGCCATGGTAAGAGATATGCATGAAGTGTGTGTATTCGGCTTATAGTAAATTTCCTCATATGATATTACCATATATTGATCAATTCGTTTTTTAAAATTTGTTTGAATTTATAATCGACATTCAGAAGAAAAACATTTGTGACACATGCATATATCTTTCGAGCGCATCGTGAAGAGTGGGTGTACATCAATATCTCAAAGTTCGGACGATCAGTTTCCGCCCCGTTCGGATGCTGTGCCAGTAGATCCCTTCCTTTCTCCCCATTGCTATGCAAAGTATGTAAGAAATCATTCGCGTCGTAAAGAAGTACATCTCTTATTGGATTTCATCAATCGCCCCGTTGTTTCAGTGTAATAAAGTGGCCGTTTTTATTGAAGACAACTCCCGTGGGGATCCGCGCTCCAGATCAAAATCATATTTCGTCGGTGACATGCGAAATATTACATTTCTATGCGAATTTAAGTTATAATTTTTCATCGAATGATGTTCGGAGGTGTTTTTTATCGACAAACCATCAATTTCCAAATAAAAATATAACAATTTTTAAAGATGCGAAATAATCGTTAATAATCAAACTGTGTATGTGAACTAGATATAAAGTCAGGATATTATATTTGTAACATAGGGGTAGAAAGTCTCATCGTCGTCCCTTGTAATATTCAAACACGCGAAATATTAATCCGTACCGTTCGTTGCGCTAAGGGGTGAAAAGGGACAGAGGACCGAGAACTGCGGTGGCGCAAATCTCCTAATGCCGCGAAATTTATGTAGCAATTCAAAGTCATAATTTAAATACTAAGTGTTATTGTTAATATCGGGACTGTGGCGGAGGCGCGGGGTGGTCCACGATGAGGACTAAGGGTGGGTAGGGGCGTATCGCCAGAGTCGTGACTGAGAGGAGGGTGAGACGACGGAGTGTCCGAGAGAGGGCGCGATAAACGCGATCCGGGCGGCCGTGGTCATTAGCACGCTCGGGTCCAAGAATGGCCGCCCCGATGTTATATGCTTATACCCGCTTATAAATCATTACTGTATGCAATATAATTCCCGAGGTCTATCTGGTTTTTCACGAACCAGACCAGATGCTCCTTTTAAGGGGTCTTTGTTTTGGGGGTTGTTTTCTAATACCTTTACAGAAATGCTTCACATTGATTAGGAATATTTAATTTTGTTAAATTGCTTTCAAGGCAAGTGAAGAATCTATTTACAACCACTTGTTTAAACAATGCGTCTGTGAGGAGGAGCTTTACCAGAGAGGGCTCTGCATAATAAATTGGGATTGCTCCGGAACGCCCTTATAAATAAACACGCAAAAAAACTGACACCCATATATCCCGTTGTCGCCATCCGTCTCTGAGAATCCCATTGTTCCACAACTGATTTACCACAAGTCCGTCCGAATACAATGCTCCGTAAGCAGAAGAGCCACCGCTGCAGACACGGTGGTACTGCACACACAGTAGACTCGTGTATATGCCATGCGGCCGGTAAACCAACTGCTATGGCGACATATCAGCCGGTAGTTTACTGTACGTTATGTGGATCTTCACCAGTACCGGCTTCAGTTCAATACTTAAGACTTATAATAAAAGTAAGTAGTTTCTGTATTAAATTCTATCATCAATTAAAACGTTGTAGTACTAACTAATTGTTCAATAAAGTGCTAAATTTGTATCAAAGCATTTTTATAGAATCATTTTAACACCCACAGCATCATAATACCATATTACAGTGTTAAGCTCAAAATAATTTTAGATTGTTTACTCCTAGTGACACAAAAAGTTACAATCAATTCGAAAATTCATGCATCAATATAGGTAACCCGTCTAACACATTTGTATGGATAGGGAAAGAGATTAAGGGGTTAAATAAATCTAACTTTCTTTCGTATCTTTCTTCCTTATACAGAATCTGAAGATTAACATTTTTAGTCTGTAACATTATTGCTAAGATAGTTTGGTGGGCAAAGCCGAGCCTGAAATTACGCATACCGCGATACACTCGATAGAGTAAGAATGCCGGCGATGGCCGGCCTCCTGCAATGAGCCCACAAATAACTACCGGAGACGTTCTTGATGACTCAGGGAGTTTAAGACTATAAAGACCCGCGAGCGCCCTGCGCAGGTACCGATCCGGTCGGCTTCGCCGCTTCGTCCTTTACCCCACCAGCGTCAGTTGACGACCGCATAAAAAGTCGTTCTTTATTGATACGAGCCGTGATTTATGCTTGCGAAAATTTTGCGCAGGAGACGGCCGTATCCTTCCCGCGTACGTTACCGCCATACCTCTCTCTACAAGGATAATTAAAATATTCCAGCGAGATGCACGAATCGCTCGTAAATTAGCGCACCGATTTAATAAACATGGCATCTTTAGGTGTGCCGGACGGAGAAGGACGCAATGCCATCAATGACAGACAGTATTTCACGCAGTGGGACATTCGATGCAACGTAGCGGATCTTAAGGTAATAACGTTGGATGAAATGATATGGTGTGATCCTTAGGCAAGCAAAAAATAATCTTGTCATAAAAAAATTTGCAATTTTGATAAATAAATTACAATTTTATTTTTAATATAAACATTTATGAACATAAATCGAATTCCTCGGATGATATATTTGATTATTTCCAATACCATTGGTGCAGTGGCGTAATATGTCTAATTTGATAGAGTTTCTGCGTTTTGTTCGTTTAACTTCGTAGTTTACCTACTGATACAGTGAAGTACGATTTGGTGCTGGCAGACACCGGTAATGGTTTCTTGGTGAAGATTCTTGGTTTGCGGTAGAGGTATACCGATGGCTCCGGTAAAGCTCGCGCATCTATATCTCCGTGCATGCAAACCGGAGGAGCACTCACACACACACTCTCGCCCCTTACACATGTAGAAACGCAGACCGAATAACTCAGAGTCGTTTAGATTAGATCTCGGCCGTTATTTAGTACCGCTTCGTTCGCTACTTGTTTTACCAAATTACCGGGGAAGAAGCGTCCGTTCGCCGATACGGTCGCTACTTATGCGCGAACGCTACCCGCGCCGGCAGGAACGTGACGTAGCGGAGCAACGTGACCGTTTCAAAGCGATTATGCCCGCTTACAACTAGTTTACAACTGATAAATGCAATAATGCGGCTAGCGATGAAAGAGGCTTTCGTCTGGCGAGAGGTCTTTTCCCGGCAAGAGAATCTACAACACCTACGCCGTGTACTGGCGGAGGGGCGCTCTCTGCGCTGACGAAAGTATAAAGATATACACTTGTACGGGAATAATGCATTACTAGGCTCGCGGTGCCGCCGCTTTCGCCATTCGGACGATTATTTACGAGCGAGCAAAAGATCTATTATTTAATGCGACCGGAAGGGGTACAATGCGAATAGTTGTCGGTCGACGAGCAATGGGCATACGTGCCTATAAGTTTTTGCTCGCGGCCAACGAAGCCGAGTACAATCTATTGCTCTCGAACGAAGTATCTGAGCGCGGATGGGAATTCGTAATCCGAGAATTGGAATTTCGTATGGTTACTAACAATTGGTCGGTTCGCTTTGAGAAATCGGATATTAATTCTAATCGAATGATAAGACACCTAAGACAAACTTTCAAAATATGAAGAAAAGGGAAACAACAACATTTTCAATGTAATCCATTTGTAGAAATTTATAGATATCGTTTTCATACATTTTTTAAATATGTTTAATATATCTAATGTATAAATAGAATAAACAGAATGTAACATTTATTAACAAAATAAGTAAGTGGTACACAAATATTTCAGAGAATGTGACTTAATGACACTTGTTATAGGTGGCTGACATAAAGATTTAGTTGCAAAACGAATTTGATTGTTGACACTACCGACATCAAGAATTTATGATTTAACAAACATTTATAAGGTTGTAATGGTTGGTGATGATGGTGTAAAATGATGGGATCTCCGGGTTAGAATAAACGCATAATAGCTTGTCTTAATTACTGCATTTATTGACAACACTTAAGTTACACGACGTGTCACCTTTCAATACCTTGAGCGTCCACTCTTTCCGAGCGATGACCGCCGCTACACAATACCTAACGTGCTTCATTTAGTGCTTATTATTAACTATCTTAACCTACTTAACAATTTGTTATTATTACACTACAAGGTGACCTAGCCAATGCTTTGTCGTCCTTCACACGAAACACAAATTCTGACGTCATGAATGCAATTTACTTTGCAAAATTAGTTATCAGTTTGTCTCTGAATTCAGAAAATGAAACTGAAAACACCTTTAGCATGAAATCACTTTTTATCAGATTTCCGATAAAACATGTTGTGGAGGGTCTACGAAGAAAACTTAAACCCGATTGTTTAATAAAAGAACATCCATATACACAGAAGTCTAATATCATACAATGGAACTATCATGGAGCAACAAATACGCAGGAACACATGTTGGAAGCCACATGCATCATCTGCTATGATTCACACCTGTTAAAATTCAACGATAAATTGAACACAATGCCAGACAGATTTATCGGTATATTGTACAACCGGCCCTAAATGCTATAAATACATAAAAATGGATTACATGAAAGCTATATTTTGGATAGCAAGTGGTCTTATGAATCAAGAAAGAGAATCGCTTCCGATCATTAAGCGTATCGAACCTCAGAGCAATCGTCGTGGGGGAGAAACGGTGACCACCGTAATCTTGACATCAGCGACGTGTACAACAGATTACAACAACAGTAGCTGTACTATGGTTTAAGCAAGATCTTCCCTCGGAGGGTACAGTCACAGAATAACTAGAAATGTCACTGACGTCGATTTGTTTGATGTTGACGGCATCTCGTTTTATGACCTCGATCTAAAATCCGCCATCTTATCGGAAGGAATCATAGGCGCGATGAATGCACTCACAGAATAACATAATATTCGCATAATATTCTATGGCACAATGAATGAGAGAGACAATATAAACAGAGACAACATAATTTACCATTAATAGCAGCAAGACCTTGCTTCCGCGCAACAATATGGCGTCAGATTTGGCGCCAGTGTTTCTTCTGGATTTATTATTGCGAACCTGAACTATAAATACCACAGTTGAAACTCCAGATTACACCTAAATAGCAGGATTCCGTTGTCATCCTCGTCCCCATGATAAAGGTTGTGACGATGATCTATCAAGTCTACACCATCTCTAAAGTGAAAGTGTAAATATTAGATAACTATTTCTTAATTTTGACAAAAATAAGTCACTCAAGGTTTTAATTGATTTTTGTGCTTTTTTTTGCATAGTTAGACAACCAATTGCACCTGATGTAATTCTAAGCTTTGGAGGGCGCAATGTGCAGCTGCAAAGTTGGCAATTTAAGTCAAATAAAAAGTATAGGTACTATTATTACTTCTTCTGTTTATCTAAAACATAAATTTTGTGTGTTATATTTGAAATAGTGTTTTCAGTAATAGTTATAGTTTAGGATTTTATTTGGCGAATAAGTCAAAAAGAAACAGTAGGTAGATAGAAAATAATTTCTACAATTAAACTGTGCACGGTGCGAATTGTTCCCTATTTGCCAAAAATTTCCACCCACGATTCGTTATCCCTCTTTAAACACGCCTAAACAAATTGCCGGTTGCTATTTCCATTTTCGTTCGACCAGATTTAATTAAAGAAAAACCCGCATTGTCCGTTTCCAAGCGGCGGGCCCATAACTCGGAGTTAACGACGGCCGTGTACAGTTTAGCCGGGAAATGGCGATTCGCAGAAGTGCTGATTCCGTCGTACCAACTACACAGGCACACACACGGGCACACGCGCGCTCGTATATATCTATACATGTGCCGAGCCGCGGCAGGGCCGTTTAGGGTAGAGCCGGTCGCGAATGGCCGGTGCCTTTCGCACTCGGTAGCTCTACCTAGCCTCTACGGTAGCGCGACTTATACCAATGGCCCGGTGACGCTCGTAAATATCGTCGCCGAGAGGCGGCATAATCTCCCGATGCTAATCTGCGGACCTGATCTCTGTTTCTCTCTCTCCCTCTTTCTCTCTTACCACCGCCTTCTTCTCTTCTATTTCTTCTCGTCCACGAAGAGAAAGACGGACAGTATTCGCCCGGTAGAGCACGGCGCGATGGCCTCCTGCTAGTAATTAAGGGTGGGTAGGTGGACATCGTGGCGACCATACTCTCTCCTTCCTCGATAAGAGATCCTGCTGGACGTTTCAAGACGGACGACCGAACGACCGGCGGACCTGAAACCATCGCAGGTCACCTTTTACGAGGAACGATGGTCCCGTCCATCTCCACGTGCGAGATTGGACAATGCCCGCGACGGCTATATTGGACGTTACCCTCGCTCGATCGCATTATCACCACCCAAAATTGGCTATAAAACTTCGTCGTAATAATGCTTAATTACGCTTTGTGATATATCTCTCAGGAAGAGATAAATTTACAGCTTTTATTACCAATAAATTATTGACGTGATCGAGAACATCTTACTAATTGATAATATTCTATTCTAATAGATAATAATAATAACCTTTATTGTTTTCCATATAATATACATCAAAATAAAAAGAAATTCACTAATTCAAAATAGTTTAAATCAAACAAATAAGTATAACTAAATAATTAAGGAAACAATATTAAAGGTAAATTCCAGCATTCACACACTCAAATGATGAGGCAATTATACGTCAACCATGTTGACCGTCCGTAAACTGAGAATACACCACTAATTCTGTCGAACAGAATTGTGAGTGATTTTCAAAAAATTTCCAATAATTAGTGACCTATCCTATAGGCTTACAATTTACTTTAGCTCAGAGGTCAGCTTTTGCAATGTATATATTCTGCCAATGTAAATGTTTGAAGCTCCTCCCCAACCAGTAACACCATATCTCATAACTGATTCAGCCATCGCAAAATAGTATGATCTTAAAAATGTGCGTGGGACATGTGACGATAACTTTTTCATTAAGAACATCACCGATCTTAATTTTTTAAAAACATTGCCGACGTGCTCGTCCCACCTACAATTCTGGTCCAGTGTCACACCAAGATATCTTACAGACCTTACTTTATGAATCTTTGGACAATGGTAATCAATTGACTGACATGAATCAGCATGCATCACAATACCGTCCACTGACGGTTGTGTACTATTGTATGTAAAGAAGGTTATAAAGTTCGTTTTTGCTAAGTTAAGGGTTAGTTTATTGCTTTCAAGCTATCTTAGCAGAATTCTGAAGCCAGCAGTGGCCAATGAAAATAAGTTTGGCCAAGACATATTTTTGAATAGCAAGACCGTATGTTCTGTATAAGATATCAGTTTACTACTCGAACTGAGCTCCAATAGGTTACTAATATAAATAAGAAATAACATTGGACCAAGAACCGTGCCCTGAGGAACGCCGCAAGTTAGATTTCCCGGTAAACTAAAACAGACATTTACTCTTACTTTCTGTGATCGATTTTGCAGGTAAGACACGAACAATCTGAAGGGCAACCCTCTAATTCCGTAATGTTCAAGTTTGGCTTGTAATATTTTGTGATCAACTGTATCAAAAGCCTTCGCAGTCCAAGCACACGGCCATAGTACATAATGAGTCATCAAGGCCCTGATATATGTACTTCCATAATTCCGCGATACCCGATGAAGCACTTCTACCCTCCCTGAATCCAAATTGAGATTCAAATAAAATATTGTGCCTCACTAGAAAGTCATTAAGTCGACGGAAAACAATATTTTAGAAAATCTTTGCAAAAGTTGTAATAAGCGCAATTGGTCTTTAATTCTCAATATCTTATCGCGAGCCTTTTTTATGTATCGGAATTATAATCGCACTCTTAAAAGCTAATGGAACATAACCTTCTAGAAATATTTGGTTAATAATTACGCAGAGTGGCCTCGACAACTCATGTGCAATCTTTTTAATTGTAAACGAACTAAATGTGTCATCGCCCGCACTTCGTTTAGATTTAAGTTGTGAGATCACAGTAAAAACTTCTTCTTCAGTAGTAGGAAAAATAAACAGGGAATCTGGATTGCGGGGTATCACATCTGATAAGTCAAATTGAGAGAAATTATCTATTGAATTATTTGCTATATTGAGGAAGTATGAATTCAAAGCATTAGCAATATCAGCATCACTGGTTTGAATACCCGTTTCAGTATGCAGAGAACTTATTTTTGTAATATCCCTTTAATCCCTTAAATCCATTAATTTAGAATATAAATTAATTATCATAATATATGTACAATTTTTGATTCACTTAATAAAACGTTGAAGTTCAGTACTAAAGCTGTCACTAAAAGCATGTAAGTTTAAAATTCTCTCAATACATATATAAATTGTTGCACACAACTGAAAATAAAGTATTCCTCATTAAGGTAGTTAAAACTATTGTTAAAAACAATAAATTTAGTGAACGGTAAATAGATGATGAGATTAAGAGGCGTCGAAAGTTGGCTCTTTTGGATTGAGCGTACGATCATCCTTCAGTTGAGTCGGTATTTTTAAAGAGAGCCGCGGCGGGCAACGTCAAAGTAGCCGAAACACGTTAGACAGAGACGAACTAACGATGAGCCTGATGTATTTATGATTCCACAATGATTCTAATAAATTCACTTGGGAAGTTTAAAAAGTGGTTATTTACGAACGTATCGAAAAGACATGAACCAAACGGCCGGCTGCCGGGAGGGATATTTAAACACGAAGCGAGTTTGAAGCTTATTTGTAAAACCTCAGTGGGCTGTCCATCATGGGCAGGCGTCGACTGATTAATGGCGTCAATATTTATACCATTCCCTGAGATGACAAATTGATGTATACACGCCCGTGATGCGGATCAAATCTGTACACGCTCGTGTTGTGCTCCTTCTTCGCCTTCGTCGTCACGTCCAAGTACACGACGATGAGAAACAAACGCCGACGAGTGAAGTTCCTGTCAGCGTGCTTTCCAAGTTGATGCTTTTATAGCGTATGGGATGTCTGTTGTCTCAACTGGGATATCTAGTTTATGCTTTCTCACCTCCCGTTAGTAATAATGAATACGGTTTATGTTTAACTAGATATAAAAAATGAACAAGCCACTCAATTTTTCACATTTTCGTAAACACCCATCAGTTATATTCTAAAACTGTATCTGTGGACTAAAAAAGGCGGAGAAATGTTTGAAAGATTTTTCATAATATTATACAGATTCATAAATGTGTCTAATTTCTAAATAATATATTTAAAGATGCATATTTTATTATTACCCACGTTTAAATGTAATCATGTAACAAGTTGCCTTTAGTGGTACTGTATTAGAAACGTTCGTGGTCACGATAGATGGTCGTATATTAAAGGACGCGAAAAAATTGCGGTTACAAATTGGCTACATCATTCATTATTAATTACGAGACAGGAAAAGGAATCAGGAAAGGAGACGGAATACCCGGGGTACTCGTCTTGTTCTCGCCAGGACGGATGTGTACTCGGTGCGGCGTACATGGGTCGGAGCCCGGATGACTAATTAGGCATTGATATAAAATATCGTAAATACAAATTATGATGCTCACGGCACGTCACCGGTACGGCGACCGGTTCGGCGGCTATTTCGCACGATAAATTTTCAAGCAGCGACACCGTAAATCCTCTGTTCGGTCGGTGTCACGTCGGCCGCGATATTTATTGGGAATTGTCAAAAATTGAAATTAAACGCGCCGGTGAAAAATTACAGGTTACGTTTGGTCACTTTACCAACGTGATGTACTGCCTCGGCTTCACGACAAAAAAAGCCAGTGATTTGTACCTTTTTTTCCGATATTAATGGGTTTACGTGGGAAAGTAACCCATTTGTTAAACCATTTAATTATTACAATATTTTAGTGAAACTAAAAACTATTTTGGAATCTTAATACTACCAACAACAGATTGCTCAGGATATCATAATTAATACCTTTAACACTTTTTAATGTGTCTCCGTTGTAACAAAAGAACAACCCAGTAGCCGCCGAAAATGACCCCGATAAATCAGTAAGCTGTGATGGACCTACATAAGCATCATAATTTCTAAAGCCCGACTAATTGAGAGATCAGATTCTGTCGACTATGATTGAAGGCGATTCGAGGGCGCTTGACAAGGATTGAGATGGAACGCCTCGCCGCCTGAAAAGTACAAATTAACGAATAAGGCTTGCGTAATGGCACACGTACGTGGACCTGGCCATCTCACCATCCCCGTGCTTCCCTTCATCTTTATCTTCCATCGCGTTGTTAATTGAGATATCAATCGTGAGTCCCGTTCGTGATCGTCATCTATCGCCACATGTGAAAACCGCGTACGTTGAAAGAACGTCTCAAGTATGCGAGATATTCAGTAATTTATCGCGTTGATTAGGGAGGGAATTACTAAGACAGAGTTTTTAAGACCAAGTGATTTTAATAGTGTTTCTGGTTGTTTTTTTATAATTTAAAATCGTCAATTTGTCAACTTTAATGTAAATTATTAAATAAAAAACTTAAACTAAATTTTTTTTAATTAAAGAGAACATAATTTCGCCGGCATTAATCTTCTACTAATAAGATTCTATTTAGCACATCAATCATTAGTTGTCGCAGTCCTTGATGAATTGTTCAGCTATCGCTCAGGAAACTACGTACTCAATAACGACCCAAGAATATTGATTACCTACGAGTATCAAAGGTAGTCCTGTCATTTCAGCGACAGCGTCAATAAATAATGTGTTAATTGTATGACATCATTTTTATGGATTATTTGCTAAATTCAAAAAATATTTATTTTAAGTACGGTCATTATAAGATATCTATTGGGTATCATTACAGTTAGAGTGGGTGCGGTGCAAGAAGTATAAATCGCCTCACGCAAAGTAGCGATCATTGTCGTTGCGGAGTGGGCGATAGATGTCTCTATCAGTCGGCCGAGAACCGGGCACCTCGCAGCTACGAAATATGTTTCTGTCCGCCTGCAGAGACAGCGCCTTAAATCTCTTCGGTACGTGTCTTCAGCTCGAGGCCAGCAGGGCCTGAACCACCACAAGGGAAGAGGATGCAGCACGAATCCCTGCTAATGGCCCCAAAAGGCCACTATGTCTGGGAATCGAACAGCCCTCACTTAAGTCGCCCAAATTTAGATCAAACAGAGAAAACTTTATCGGTTTCCTAGATTTATTTAAAATAAAAATTAGAAACCCAACAAAGAAAGTTTGAATAATGTCTCACTAGAATAGCCTCTATAGCCAGAAAAGAAATACTTTGTCGGAAGAGTAGTGAATCGGGGCACATAAAGAGGATGGAAAGCCAGATGAACGAGGCGATAAGCCGACGTCAGTGCTGGGATGCTAGC
The DNA here is from genome assembly GCF_036711975.1 of Onthophagus taurus. Classification (NCBI taxonomy): domain Eukaryota; kingdom Metazoa; phylum Arthropoda; class Insecta; order Coleoptera; family Scarabaeidae; genus Onthophagus; species Onthophagus taurus. The sequence goes on along the minus strand of NC_091967.1, from coordinate 15,155,729 downwards.
ATCGATAAGATTGATTAGCTAAATTAAACGAGTGCCTAAGCCCGCGACTTCGATAATAATTGGTACCGAAGCTTGCAAGTCATACCATAGTGGCGTCCTTCTATAAACAAGACGCGGCGGATGGGTTCAGATCAATATCCGACTTGTTGAGAACAATAAACAATGAAGGCCGGACAAAGAAATGACGAGAATGACGGGTCACGTGATGACTGAATCCGCTTTTTGAACTCGCTAGTCGTTGGGACGCACGAGCGACCACCTGATTGGCAGATCAAAGTGACTGCTCGCGGAGACGATTCCTATTAGGAGTTTCTAATTAAGAAACGATAAACGTGAAGAGGGATTTACTCAGTCGACCTGTTCCTAGTTTTGATAATGATGACTTTACTTTTTTAGGTTACCATTTATTTCTTAAAAAAGGAATGTAGATACGAAACTTAATTTTACAGTTACAAAGTATTACAAATTCTTTTTTTCCATTACAAATAAAAGTCATCGTAAAACATCTACGAATATACGATCGCATCAGAACATTTTATGTTAAAAACCATTTCGGTGGTATGTCACCGGGTACAATTTTACGATTCGGGCGCCTTTCAGTCCTAAAACGAGGACATTAGATCTGCATTGTTATATTGACGGAGACAAGTCACATTGATGTCAGAACGTGATGCGTCTCAGACGAGCGTATCAGTTACCAAGAGACTGGAGTATACAAAGTTAACTGTCGCGTTGCGTTAGTAAACTCAAATTCAGTAGATGGGCCTCTGTTCATTGCTACAACGGACTGTAACGACTTGTCTCTTCAGCTCTTCATGATATGACGGGAATGGTGCATCCGTCCTACGTTTACTTGTCTTTGTGTCTCCGGGACGTCACGGTGTCCTTGTTTAATATAATGTAAGGAGAATATTACAAAGCGTATACAAGGATATGTTTAATACTTGAAGGGTAAACCCTATTATTCTAAATAAGATAGTCTTATTTTCGGTAGCGAAAAGATCGTATTGTGTTGTTAATAATGTAGTTAATAATAAAGAAGTTGGGGTCCACATTAGACCCGGATATCTTGGATCGAATGCAATCAATCACATTTGTCAAGTATTCTACTGGAGCAGAGGAAGTGTCACGGATAAGGCCTTCAAAAGGACGATTGATTGCTTGACAGTGATTGAAAGTTTCTCCATCAAAACAGGTGCAGGAAACACCATATATTATTTAAAGCGAGATGCAGTAACTTATTTTCGACGTGTAAGCAGTTAATTGAAGCTATAAAAGTGAAAAGAAAAGTTTTATTGAAAATATTCGTTGTAAACATTGAAAATAGTATATTCGAGAACAAATCTCTCTCCATCGCATTTTTCGAACGTTGCAGTTTTATAATGTGCGGTGCCATTAAAAATGCATCGCCCAGCTTGAATAATGCACGGTCGTGTCGCATTCATCAAAAATGACAGCTTGACGTTCAGGTGCTGGTTAATGTAAACATGCTTTTTTGCCATCGATTGCCATTATTGTCCTTTCTGCTATTATTCCCATTGTTCGGTTTGACGTGGACCCCGGTGATTATAAAATAGTAACTGTATAAATATCGACGTACTGACGGAACAAAAACTGATGGATAAAGCGTTTGATTAATATTAAAGGCTCTATGAAATTATAAATTACATCATCGGGAATGTAATTAAATTAAAATAAGCACAAAAAGTTTTTAATTAATTTATTTATTTCATCTTTCAAAACAAAATTTTTGATTTTAAATTATTAATTTCAATGTAGTTTAATAATTCTAATAATTTTCCGTCAAGACAGAAGTGATTCAATACTGTTCATTGCAGCTGACGCGAAGATAACTAGCCGTTGTCCATCCTCCAACAGGAATACAGTAGCAGGGACATTCAGACAGATAACGAGAGATAGGTGAGGAGATGGATGGCGAGTTGAAATTTCAATCAGTTCAATCTGTGTAAACTCGTCAAGCATTCAAGTGTCAGAGAGCAAGCGGCGGGCATTTGTCTGCGGCCGCCCCGAATTGACCTGTTATCGTGGGAGAAAGCGCCGACGGGGAAAATTGGCTGCTTATTCTGGCGAAGGAAGGGCGGGAACGACCCTCTGGACCAAACTCGGACCGTCTTCTCTTCACTTCCGGCCCGGGGCACATCACTTGTCCGCAGCCTCTTCTGCAGATTGAATCCAGCCACTTCACACCCCAACTTCCGCGGGTTTAGAAAGGACCAACGCTGGTGACCGCCACCACGTTTTGGTGACAATCTATAGGAATAAGTGCAAGAAATGTACGAGATCGAAAGATAAGCTGCAAAAAATCTATTCAATTTAATTCGATAGAAAAGAATGATTGCTTTAGGTAAAACACCATGAAATAAAAGTAACACTTTAAATCAATGGTTTTAAATAAAGATTAAAAGTTATTGCACCTCCAGATTCGTGGTTTACGTTTTGGGATTCTCATTTTAAACAGATCGGACGTGGGAGTGGCTCGATCAACATTAAAGCGCCGAGGTTAAAAAAAGAGGAATCATTTCTCGAAACATCGATGGGCGATAAATTAAGAATGGGAGTTACTAATTTACGATTAAGGTTAACGGCCCTCCCAAAATCTCATTCTTCCCTTTAGGATCCAGCAGTCGGGATTCTTCTAATCGTCACCAATCACGACGCGGGCTTCGAAATCTTGGCAAAGAGTGGCAGGCACGTATTAAGGAGATATCTGGCTAATTTATGTGAGGCAATGTCAGTGCCGCTCTAAGGGTTTGCAGTAATATATTCAGAAGTTAGTCCTAATGTCTGGCGGGGATGTTTGACTGCGGATCCCAACGCTAAGCCAACTCGCCTCGGAATGGCTCCAAAGCCTTGGATATAAACGTGTATGTACGGGGTTGAGGTCCCGACCCTGACGCAGCACCGACGTTCGGTGTCCCGCCTGCCACTCTTAAGCCCTTTAATGGCCGAGTGATAACCGTGATTACTTTAATTGACTCGATCTCTTACTTCCTAGGACTCTACCACGTATATCTCCCCCGCAAATCTCAACTAGATAGAGCTACGTACGTATGCTCACTCGGCATGTATTAAATTGTCACAGAGCTTCCTCAGAAATCCTATCCGATGTTACGGATTGTGAATGAAATTGTTCCTTCTTTATATTCCAAATAGTCATTTCGACTTCTTATTTACTTCGAAAGCTTTATGTATTAATATTAATTATATAATGATAATGTAATAATTGATAGAAAAACAAACCGTTAAAAGAACCGTTTGCTTAATTGAATCCTTTGAGGCGTACAAATTACGGCCATCAGGGTTAAAAAAGTGGTCGGCAGGACACTGGCAATTAAGGGGAATGGACGAACGGAGGGCGCTGGTCGTGAAAAAAAGCAGGGCCGCTAATAATCCCTTGTTTCGCGAAAACCGGCTGGAAATTCAAAAAACCGCGCTAAATCTGATAAATGGAGCACCGACACGAGTCAGTGATTCAACAATACAAACACTCAAATACGTAGTAAATTCGCATCCGTTTCTCTTCCACAGTCAGCCAGGATCAGGAACATTGATGGATGATTGCGCAAACAGTGCATCCGCTCCGACCTGTTGCTGCTGCCACCAGAGAGCGCCACGCCCGACTCGCTTCGGCCGCGTACGGACGTGTACACACACGTTGCTCCCGTACACACACAAATACGAACACGCCCTCGCGCTAACGTGCGGATGTCAGCCTCTCGCACACTGACACACACACAAACACGCGCGACGGCGACATGTCCCTTTCTGCAGAGCCCCTTTTGCATATGCACACGTACTGGTGTTTATGTCAAGTGATTTTGCCACTTACCAAGCTCTTTTTTGACCAAACAGGCTTTAAATTTGTTTCAATTTTATAACTAAAAAAATGACAAATTTTCATTCTGCACAAATGCTGAAGAAGATAATTGTGGATATTGCCAATGTGCTACGTTTCGTCTCTGCAACAAGTATTCAAATATCAAAGTCAGTTTTAGCCAGTTTAAAAGTTTTTGTTACTGGTAAACATTAAAAAAAACTCTAATTTAAGTTATTGGTAGAAAGTATATTAATACGTATAAGTAGTTAATTAATATCCTACAATATTTACTGTATTACTTGAAAGATATCTTTTACCTTTTCCGTAGCAACCGTCTTTCATTAATCGCTCTAGTAATTAAATTTATTTACCTGTACAGTATTAACTGATATAAATAAATATGAATAGAAAGCATCTTGCTTTACTTTAATTTACTATATTGATAAGTAATAAGTTATGTTAGAGTATAGTCGGACCATAAAAAATGCAAACAGCAACAAAATTTATAAAAGGAGTACAAAAGGTAAACTTAATTACGATTTCAATCCAACCAATGTTAAAATTAAATTCCAATTTTCCACAATATCATTAATGCGACAATATTACCATAGCGCGATCGACGCGAGTACAAAAAAAAAGTACCGCACCTCATCAAGCCGAAAGGGAAACATTTATGGCCATTATGAACAGCAATAATTCGCGAGGTCGCGTCCCCGCCAAACAGCCTGATCAAAATCGCATATTTCAGTTGGACGAACGAGCGTTCGGCGTTAATTTCGGATTTTTCGGACGTCGGCGGTCGCCGTGTGGAAGTACATAATTCACGTTGCGAACATAAATACAACGGACAACACTAGTCGCGTTTAGGAATCACGAGGCGGCCGCCCCGCATTAACTGTAATATCAATGTTGATGTACAAACACACGTACGGGGCCCGAGAGTTGCGGATGTGTACGTGGAAACAAAATTAACGGAAGACAAATGCCGCCGACACGTCGACATTCCGCCGCAGTCATGTTTACCTTCCCATTTTGGGCAACCAAGCGAGCTCAGCGGGACCTCTAACTCAGTGTCTCTCAACCTTTTACCTATTTCATATACTAAACTCTCAATGTAGTAATGTAGTTTCTTTATAACATAATTTATTTCTGTAACGATTAAATTTTTTGAACATATGATGACTCATATCAAAGCGAAAAACTTATAAATCTATCTATTTATTCAGGTCAGTTATGTAGATATAGATATATGGTGAACACATATTGATGTAAACGGAGAACCCAATTATTATTGTTACTTATTACAGTAAAACCTCGATATTATTTGAGACTTAAGGTTCGTAATATAAAATAAAGATCTTGATTGAGTTTATCCCCGCTTCTCTTAAGACGGGTAAATCCGAATGTTTCTAGTTCTAGATCTAGTGTTAGTTCTACCTTTGATTCAATAAAAATATACAACAATCTAACGTTGAATAACAATTAAAACTAGAACTAACACCAGACCTAGAACTAGAAAGTTTCGGGTTTAGCCGTGCGTCTCTAAAGACGGCTAAACCCGAAACATTCTAGTTCTAAGTCTAGTGTTAGTTCTAGTTTTAGTTCAATAAAAAATATACAACAATCAAACGCTGAATAACTACTAAAACTAAAGCTAACACTACCATTAAAACTAATACTAGATCTAGTACTAGAAACATTTTGGTTTAGCCGTGTGTCTCTAAAGACGGCTAAACCCAAATGTTTCTAGGTCAAGGTCTAGTGTTAGTTCTACTTTTCGTTCAATAAAAATATACAACAATCAAGGTTTTGCTGTATTTATTATTATTATTCATTGAACGAGGGTGCGTTTAATTGATTTACACGTTAATACAGGTTTTAAACTGATTATTGATGTATCGGCTCCATATGAAACAATTTGCATAAGATAATAAAATTAGTACAATTTTTGAAAAAATGACATGAAGAATATCACATTTCAACATTTTTCTTTATTATAAATTCACTTTAAGATTGACAATGATATTAGTTAGGTACCATAATTATGCATAAAACTAGGTAACATTTAGTTTGATGCAAGGTAGTGCGATATTTCCCTGTTTGTTTGTTGGGAAACGCTGTTCTAGTTGAAACAGAAACCGATGTTTTAGAGAGAAGCGAGTTGGGGTAGCATTCTGTGACACGGATGGTTCGCCATTGGACGTTGACAAGTGGTCAGAATAATATAACAACGTGTCCGTTGACGTCTATTCATTCAAACCGATGATAATTAGAAATACCACAATGCTAGTTGTCCTCCGCAGCATTATCCTTCGTACTATATTGCGGCTAGATAATGACAGAGATTATTATTGTCCGTGATATATGCAAACCGATTTCAACGTTAACGTTGATTTATCTGCCTCCCGCAGTCGCGTCGAACCGTCGTTGATCTTATAAAACTTTGTTTTGCACAACCTGCTTCATGCATTAGTCAAAGATTTAATTGGAAAATTGGGTGGATGTATGTATAGACCAAATTATATGGCGGCAACGTAACGTTTCAAAGGAACGTAGAATAGTTAATGTAAGATTGCGATGTGAGAAGGTGGTGACAGTACTATCCCAAGTTAGGTCGCTAACATCACCGCCACTTGACACACAATGTCGATTAAGGCAAGTAACACGGCACATTAATAAGTAAATAAGACGAGCGTTGTGTAACTGCAAACTTAATGAGCGCTCACGTGGACGCCGTTTGGGTACTTAAAGCCCCCGGTTAGCACGAGCTTTATCGCGGTCGCGTTCTCCGGCTCACGATGCTGGAGCTTTTATTGTTGTCTGACGTTTATTCAAGTTGATGTACCTTACTTTACGGCCACGCGGCGCCGCGTGAAAGCTCGGCACCGAGCTTTCAAGGTGTCCCCAGCTTTGCGGTACTTAGCAGCGACTTGATAGGCGATCGCAGGTGCTGAATGTTTAGATCCCATTAACGCCACGGCCATGTTTTGTTATGAACATGAACTATGACTGTTCCAGGCTTGGGGGCCGTTACAGTTTTACGCGGATCACCGGCCCGTCCCTCAGGTGGTTTATCTCGAAGGCCCAGGGGCCCTAAGTGCCGGCCCGAGTATTCGTCCCGGTGCTAATTTATGCGGGACGCCCTCTTCCCCTTGAATAAAACATCAACACCTTGTTTAATCCCAGGTGTCAAAATCGTTTTGTATATACGACAACGTGAAATTACTAGATAATTGACGTTTTTCAATCAACAATGAAAAATACGCAGTTAAAATTTTAATAACCACTTTTTTAACAACAAAGAATCCAATCAATACTTTTCTTATTGTTTATTTATAGAGTGAATGGTTCATTGATCCTGTGAGTGTTATTGCAGAGATAGTAAAGAGGTAAGACAGTTTCCTTACGTACGCGTGGGGAATAAATAGTACAGAGCGAGGCACGGTCGTAAAGATAATTTTACAAATAAATTCCATAACGGCGATCGTTGATGTTTGCACGTGATTCAAAAGAAAATCCTTAGGCGATACATGGTGCCGTGTAAAAATAAATTCACGCCGGCAACAATGGCCGCGCATTAATAACGCTCTCAGATTAATATGAAGATGTACAGGGCCTGTAATTACTGTACATTTAACGCGAAACCTTTTACACATTAAATTACGTGTGGAATTGATCGGCGACGTAATAAAGGAACGCCGCACGGTCCTTCCAAGTACCCCGTCGTGTCCCCGCGTCCCCTTAAAGATTCTCTTGCTCTCGTACTTCGCAGACGGCCGATATTTCGAAATAATATTTTATCGATATCGGCGGCATAAATAATATTTCTCCAGCTGAAGTAAGTCGGCGCTGATACGAATGTTGAACAATGGGCACCTCCCATCACTCGGTCAACATAAATCTCTGGAACGTCAAAAGGAAAACGCCCAATCGCGTCGGACATAAATTACTTATAATGCTATTTATAAGTCCGGACACAAAGTCCGCGCGTAGATCGAACGGCTAACTCCTCCTCCCCGCGAAAACGTATTCCGATTCCGTCAGATCTTATCCGAAGAGATACTTAGATGCAACGGAGACCTTCGTATTTCTAATTCCAACGGCAAATCGATTAAACGGAGTAGGCCGTACTGAGAAATGGCGTCCGTCTATACTGAATCGCCAACAGTTTGAAATATCAGACCAATTGCGTGTCCGACTTGATGCTATCTTTAGAAATGCTTTTACATAAATGGATGTAATTTAATCGAAATCTCTAACCTTACATACCTTAAGAAATATTAAACCATAACATACAGATATTAACCAGAATTGCTGACGCATATTTTCAGTTTCTATCAACAATATTTTATTCATTGACTAATGGTGATAATATTCTGCATTGACATTCACCATTCCACGTTAAGCATCGAAATTGAACATCGTAAATTGAACAACGACAGACTGAAGATTCTTATAAAGTGAATAATTTGGACAAACTGACACTAACTATTCATACCTTGCATGGTATGTACCAAATTCCTAAAGTCCTTATTTCAGACTGGAACTATGGGTTACAGATTACTTCTTCACAAACTATATGTAGAAAGCAAGTTTTGACAAGTAAATTTGTTTGTTTATTGGTATATGGTTTTTGATAATTTGGTTCTATTGAAAATAATGATTTTGTTTATGTCTTGATAAAATCGGAATAAATAATGGCCTTGATTGCAAGAGTAACCAACGGACACTCGGAGGAGTCATAATTGGCCGTTTCGGTCTCGCATCGGACGAGTACAGCAGGAGAGCGGCAAATCTTCAAATGGGTGAGTTATGACCGGCGCGTCATAAATATAAAGAGTGGCACCGCAGCGCGGCATCGCCGACGGAGGATGGCGGCAACGTAGGAATACGGCCCGCTCATTGATTGGGCCAGGCTGGGTGACGTATCTCGATAGACCATTCGTTATCCGGTGGTTTTAATTTATTTGGTATTTATAATTGCCGGGCAGGGCAATAATAACCGAGGAGGTACCGGTGGGCCGGCCATCAACATTAACAGTCTGTCATCCGCGACATTGACTTATCCCTTTCCGATCCGGTGTGAGTTCTGTTCCACGTTGATTCATTCGCCTCCATCTGACGCCATTATTTATTGACCACTAATTATAGTCCGCGGGGACATAAAATACTCTGCGCCGCGCTCCTCCCCCTTCTGTCCGAGGAACGTCGGTGCGGTTACACTTGTTACTTCGGATGTGTGAGTTTCGGTCATTAGTTGGTAGTACTGGTAATGATAGGCTTACAACGGACAACTACCTACCATTCACGTGTACGTTTACGGTTTACGGGAGATCGGTATCATCCGGTTATGTACGGACCATTGTCTTACAAACTTTACCGACGGGCACATCAAGAATTTAATCAAAAAATTACACTAGATGATAACCATACAAATGATCTAAATTGAACCAGGTCATAAATGAAAGCATTTGAAGACCTGCAAATGTTTAACGGGATCTAACTTAATTATTAGTATAAAGGAAATGTTCATTGCGTTTGCATAAAAAAAATAATTTCTTCTGAGTGAACTTATAAAATATTGCACCCAGGAATTGATAATCACCAAAGGGAGAAAGTTGCGCGAAGATTGTACTAGGTGTAGCAACTTCTAATAAACTGGGTTGAAGAAACCTAGCAACCAAGAGCGACACCCCGAATTGATAGGGTATGAAAATGTTAGCCATTACAAGACCAAAATACGAGGTAGCTGTGGAAGACGGGGAAATCGGAAACAGCAAACTATCACAATGTCTGCAACATCTCCAAGACCACTGCTGAAAATGCGCCCCAACCTTGTTGCATGACTGACTAACTACATTTAGAGTCTTAAAGACGAAAAATGCTAGAAGAATTAATGTATTTGGAAGATGTAAAATCAATACAAATCCAAAAGGCAACATGGAAAAACCACTACAGATCCCCTAAAAGTAGTGCTTGTCGAATAGCAGGACAGTCGTCGTTAGGCATTAAACATAACGACGGCAAGTTTTATATAAGTAATAATCAGATGACAATTCTGGTTCAACAAACCCTTTTTGCTGATTATTGTATGGATCAACATAATAATATTGATGTAGTTCTTTTGCCTGGGTATATGATATTGAACTCGGATTTTCGTTTTTTTAATCTAAATAGGCTAATAATAATATAGATTCTCAAGATTCCTTAATAAGCATTTCTGCCAAGATTATTATTAGACGTGGATGAAGTATATAACCCTCATACTTCTTCCGAAGTTTTCTTATGTATATTTCTTGTATTTCTAAGTGTCTTCAGTCTTCAGTGTTATGTCTTCAGTTTTCTTTAGAAATGTTGTCAAACTTTGAAAATTTTGGAAAATGGTATTTTTAACACCTTAAATCTTCTTAATAATACGTTTTTGAAAGAACGCATATAAAATTGATGCTCCGAGGTGCCAGAATGTTAGGTGTCATGAACCAATTATTGCAAGGAAGTCCCATCATCGCTTTAAGTCCAGTCATTAGCTTTAAATTTCCTTGTTTGTACTCTATTGGAGAAACTATTCGATGGAATTTGGCAGCTATTAGGGTTGTTCCAACAAAATACAAGATACGATAGAAAATTGTTAATTAGTTAGACTTACCAGGGAGTGTTCCTAATAACTCGAGAAAAGATGACACTTTCAGCAAATATACCTATTGCGCGATGTCAGTGATTTAAAAGTAAATATATATGGGAAATGTATTGCACAAGTTTATGGTAAGGGAATAACTGTTCTTTCCTGGAGACACAAGCGGCATGCTTTGATCCTCTGTACAATGAACTCAGCAACACTAACAGTTAAAGGAAATAGCATGTTGATTAATGAGATAAAATGGCAGGATACTAATCAGCACCTAAAAAAATTATAAAGTGGCAACGAAAGTAGTGATTGAAATGTAACACAGTTTATAAAATAGAAAAACTATTCAAGTATGCCAGAGAAACCGTTTATAAATGAACCATAACTCAATTGATCAACTCGAATATAGTTTTCTCATAAACGGGATATAAGTTAATCAAGTTAATAAATATCTTTGAAGTATTTAATGATAGTCTTATTAAATAATATTAAATGAGTCCTTGAAATACCTATGCCAACATAGAATTTCTTAGTGAATCTGAGCATTAAATGTCAGAGAGGCTTATTTTGCAATAAATACCACGATAGACAAATTGCAAATAAATCAAAGTCTCTTCGATGTAATTTTTGCAAATTCCGATTTAGGCTTTAGCCTTATTTACGAGTGTCCGCCGACCCTGGACTATCCAACTTTGCAGGTTTGAACCTGCGTACGCATGCAAATTACCGGTGCGACACAAATGACTACTTGTTTACGTGGGGCTGCGTAAATTGCGGCCCGATCGAATCGTAGAATACGTATGTGACGTGTGCCCACAATAATATTGGATAATTTATTGTCGGCGTGGGAGTTTTAAGGTTATGGACGCGTAACGGATAGTATTTTATTCGTGTGGACCTGACGGTGCATTGTCGGCGACGTAAAGTGGGGAATTTATGTTTGTTCCTTGATATGCGACGTAAATTAACTAAATCAAACTGACCGGTTCTTTTGAGAACTTCAAGAAATGATTGAACTGTTTGACTATAGATTGTGTAATTTAAAAAAAAGATAAACAAAGATATTTTAATTCGAATATCCTGAAAGGTTTTACAGGTAGAGGTAGTAAGGTTGTACAACCCCTTTTTGTTCGTTGTTGTGAAGTTGACCCCAAGCTGGGGGGAAAGCTATAAAAAGACAAAATTACGTCTGTAGATAGCCGGCTCGTCGGTAAAATGCGTCGCCGCGGAGACCGAAAATGAGGCGGCATTCTACGTGGACAAAGCTCACGGAGAGCAGTCCAAATTCATTGGTATTGATAAGCTCGAGGGTTTGGTACACGCGCGATATATTTCAGATTAATTAAAGCAACATCACATTATCAGCGCGAGGATCTCCGCTGTCGTAATAACTTTATAATTTAGTGCAGTTTACACGAGGAACGGGAGGAGCGAGAACGAACGCCCCCGAAACGTCATCCCCGGTCGACCCCTTTCTTCGGCCCTAAATTACAGACGATAGTGTAGTCATTACGCTCAACTTGGGTCATATATAATAGATTGCTTATATATTTTACGAATCCTTGAAATTTAGTGGGGCGCACCTTAAGCCGAAGATGGCGTTATCTGGCGACCCCTGCCGCGTCTAGCGCCACCTCGCGACCGCCGATAACTCGGGAGATCACAAGGTGAAGCAACATTAACTGTTTATTGCAGTTCGCTGTGTTGATTTACGACAGAAGTTCGTTTCTGGGTGGGCGTCGAGATCTTACACTTTCCATCTTAGGCGGGGAGGTAATTCGTGAACTCGCTCCGTTCCGATAATCTCTGATTTACGTCAACGTTTTCGGGGGTGAAGTTAATGTTCTATATTTCGAGGTTAAACCCCATCTATTAGATTCGCTTCTTCCATTTTCATTTTAATCTTAATAGTTATCTAGAAAAATTGAGTCATCAATGAAAAACCTTTTACGTAAAACCGTATACTTCTGAAGATACACTAAACCCGACTTAGTTCTAGTTTTAATTAAACCGTGTTATACATCACTTGACTAACTGTAAGCGACATTTTATCGTTTTTAGAGATTTTCATGCTGTCTGGTAGGTAAAGGTGTAACTTATCTTAGAAAGAATGCAGAATACCGAAAGACCTAAAATGCTATTTGTTTTAAAGTATAAAGCACGTTATACAATTTCAAGTCCGATTTGCATCATACGTCTAAGAATCGATTTAGATACGACACTTAGATACACCAAGAAATTCTACAATAGAAAAAATAGATGAACCTACAATTTCGGACCAGTGTCGTTTTCTAAATGTTAGTAAATGAGTCCAAACTCAACATATTTAACTATAATATTAATATAAATACACTTCCGGTTTGAAACGCCAACGTCAATTTTGACATATTTGTCATCTTCATTAAAAAACCTTTAAAATTAGTCCAAAGATGACACACTTATCTCAAAAAACAAAAAAGTTTGAATAAAAAACTGTAAACCCTAAGTTAGCAACAATGAAGATAGCAATTTAATTTTTAAATATTAATACCAACCTTAACCTTTTATTTTTTTATTATATTTTTGTTTTGTGACAAATATTAAGACACTTTATAAAAATTGAGAATATGTCAAAATGACATTGACATTTCAAACCGGAAGTTGCTTATATCTCGAGTGATATTGGAATTAAACGTATAATTTTTGGACTCATTTTAAAGGATTTTTCAGGACGATTATAAATATGTCAAAATTGACGTTGACATTCTTAACCGGAAGTTGACCATAACTTCACTAATCTTGAAGATAAATAATATATTATGTCGTGTTTGTACTCATTTTACAGGATTTTAATGAAGATTACAAATATGTCAAAATTGAGGTTGACATTTAAAACCTGAAGTTAGTTATTATATAATAGAAGTTTTATAACTGAAGTTAATCTAATGTTAACCACTTTTTCGCACTTTCTTTTTATTTTTGTCATGTTTTTCGGGTCATTTCACATTGATTTAAAAAAAATCGTTGATTTTTAAGTAACATGATGTTTCTTGAATTTTTCACAAGTTTCTTAATATTTCTTTTGTTAAAAAAGAGTGTGCTTAAATTTTAACCTGTAAACTAGTAACACTTCGTCTTTAATTTCATTTTACAACTTTTTAAGCTTTAATTTTGTAAATTAGTAACTAATAATCTGATTTCGACTTTGATATGTGAACTTTTTTAACAAGACAAAAAGAAATATTAAAAAACTTGTTTGTAAAATGGATAAGATGAGAGATGTTAATCTATTTGTAGAGTCTCTGAAGATGGATAAGGGCCGAAACTGGTTAGACTTAAATTCTATATAAAATAAAAACCAGTTTAAAAGTACAAAATCAAACTCTAGATTATTTTTTTCAAAAATTTTTACAAGAATCCAATTGTTATTCGGCGTTAAATTGTATATTTTTCATTGAACTAGAAACATTCGGGTTGTAGGTCTAGTGTTAGTTCTGGTTTTAGTTGTTATTCAGTCTTAGATTGTTGTACATTTTTATTGAACAAAATGTAGAACTAACTAATACAGAATGCATCGATGTGGATAGTTGTTCGAATTTATGTGCATTATATCACAACCGTCAATGGAATAAGAACCAAAATAAAAAATTTTGTCAATTTTGATCGAGGTATTTAACGATATTGTTAAATGTATATTGTTTCGAAAACGTATATCATTTAACATACCCATTTCGTACCCCTAAATTCTTATCAGTTCACGCGTCATATAAATTATACAAAATTACCTTTTCCGAAAAAATAACCCTCCCTGATGCCCCATGCCGAGGCATAACAATAAACCTTTGTAGTCCATTAATATAGAGTAATCCCCTAGAAAGTGACGCGCAGATATTAGTCCATATCTCACAATCACAATAATTAGCGGCCGTTGATCCTTTGCGGACAGAGGAGTTCGTTCCCCCGACGCCCTAACGTCCTTTCCATCACAATTTGCGCGGCGCCGCGCGTCGTGGGTAACTCTGTTGGCGTCGGCGTCGGTGGCGCCACCACGTCACTAACTAATCCGAGGATCGCTCCGCGTAAGTCTTCATCTAGGGCTACTTACACTGTGATTTGTTTCTGTTGATGCGTTTGAAGTTTCGAGCTGAGGCGAATTTCTCTTCAGGATTTAATGCCAACATGATGAGAAGATGTTATCCGATTCTTGATTGAACTTTATTTGAATTTTCTTTTTTGTTCCAATAGGATTTAGAAGCTATTAGAAGAAAATGTTTATAAAAAAAGCTGCAAATTCAATAAATATTAATACATAGTTTGAAAAGTTTACGAAAACCGTTGCGGACAACTGTGCCTGGTAGAATTAAAAATTCCCGGCGACCGCGACGGTCCCAACAATAAACGACACAGCAAATATATTTGACATACAAATGAAAACTGCAAGTGGACAACGGCCGGAGCGCAGCCGTATGGAATGGACCCCTTAAAAAGCGCACCGCGACAACGGCTGCCCTAAATGATGTTGTACGTTAAGGGTGAGCCCAGCTTCGGAGCGTAATCGCCACTGGGACCTTATAAACAAAATTGCAGTTGACAAAAATTAACCGTCGTTAAACGCCGTTCGGTAACGAGGCTAAACGGGAAATGTGGCCGGCAACGGCCGCCAACCATTATACGACTTCCAATTTCGAAATCCGTTGTATAATTACCGTATAGGAATCACTATTACGGCGGCGAAGCCCGGCATATCCCTTTCCTCTCTCTCTCGGTCTTTCCCCCCTTGAGTCCGTTATAATACCGAATTCGCCTGAAACAAGGGAGAAAACGAATGCAGAAAGGATTTTTTTCGTTTAAAACCTCCCAAGTACACGTTACAAGTATTATTATTAATATTGCTAGGAACAGTTTGTGTGTATTACTTTTTCTCTTGTAGATTAAGCCAATTATAACTGGCTAAGGATAATTACATATTGTGTTAATTTCTTTAATATGCGGGTAAAATGTAAAATTTTAGTTCTGTATTTTATGAACGTAATAACGAAATTACCGCAATTTAATTTCTTTCGCCAAGGAATTTTTATAAATTTGATAGATAAGGAAAAAAATAACGGTTGTGGATGTTATCAATCTGAGTTTACTGAAAAGAATTGTGGGACAATATCTGATAATGTACGGTTAGCGTCCGCGCCGTGTTTACGTCTCGCTCCCTTTATTGAAATGGACGTAGGAAAACTGGAAGTTATGGCTGTAACACTTGGACGAATGAGTCTTTCACCGGACGATTCCCGAAGGAACCAAACTCGGACCGCGCCGTCCAACAGCCGCACGATGACTCCTGTGGGAGACCTGCTTCTTAGGCGGCGAAATAACACAGATTAATTACCGCTGTCATCCTCCGTTACTTCTCAATGGATAAACTATATTTAACAATTAACTCTGACAGATGCTTTAATCAGAGTTTCTCTCGGCGAATATTCCCGGAATTACCTAACCCCCGATCGACGACTCCTTTCCCATTTGTCTGGATTATTTTATTCAGGATGACAGATCGATAAATAAAATTAGAGGACCGCGTATTATATTCTCAATTCCCGACTTACATATTATTATTTATTATCATTCGTCGTTATGTACGAATTCTAAATCTCCTCTTACTTCCACCTCAACAGAAAGAATCGTTTTCTGTAACAAATTAATTTTATGAATTTCCATAATTTTATTACAACAAAATCTCGATATAACGGAATTCGAATATAATTGGACAAAATATTTTTAAGTCATACTATTAATATTATCTATTTAATACATCAGTATACTTAAATATAAATGTTAGCGCTTATAAATAGAATCCAATTCCGGTTATTCCCCAAGTTGTTCTATTCCATGTTCATAGATAACCTCGGGGTATTCCCCGAGTTGTCTATACGATGTATAAATCAAGGACGGTAGTTCTAATTTTAATTGTTATTTTGCGCTAGATTGTTGTATGTTTTTATTGAATTAAAACTAGAACTAACACTAGACATAGAACTAGAAACGTCTTATGTGTTAGTTCTAATGCTAGTATTAGTTTTAGTTGTAGTTGTAATTCAGCGTTAGAAACATTCGGGTTTAGCCGTCTTTAGAGACACATGGCTAAACCCGAATGTTTCTAGTTCTAGATCTAGTGTTAGTTTTAGTGGTAGTGTTAGCTATAGTTTTAGTTATTCAGCGTTTGATTGTTGTATATTCTTTATTGAACTAAAACTAGGACTAACACTAGACCAAGAACTAGAAAGTTTCGGGTTTAGCCGTCTTAAGAGACGTACGACTAAACCCGAATATTTCTAGCTCTAGGTCTAGTGTTAGTTCTAGTTTTAGTTGTTATTCAGTGCTAGGCTGTTCTATATTTCTATTGAACTAACATTAAACCTTGAACTAGAAACATTTGGGTTTAGCCATCTTAAGAGACGAACGGCTAAACCCGAATGTTTCTAGTTCTAGGTCTAGTGTTAGTTGTAATGCTAGTGTTAGCTCTAGTTTTAGTTGTTATTCAGCACTAGATTGTTGTACATTTTTATTGAACTAAAAGTAGGACTAACTAATACAGAACGATGAGGATAGCTGATCGAATTAAAATAATTCATTTAAACAGTTTAAAGTTCAAATTAAATTTTTTTGGCTATAACTGACACCCCATATTAATCCATTATATCGAGGTTTTACTGTAATTTTATTATTTCTATTTAAATACTGAAGTATTATCGCGATGTTTTGGACGTTTACAAATAGCCAAGCGGTTTAACATAAGGTAATGAATTCATTTTACAATATTACGATTCGGATTATATGGCAACCATCAAGTTCAGCTCATTGCAGCATCAATCTAGTCACCCTCGCTTCTTTCCTCACCTGAAATTGACGGGGTTGAATCAAAAGGGGGAGAAAAGGAATGAATGGTTCTGTCTAAAGGTTCTAAATATTGAAACATCACGATTATATTTCAAGGTAAATTTAATTTTATTAAAAACAAATTAATTTCTATTTTATTAGAGTAAGAACGAGTTCGGTAGATACAAATCATTAATATATGGCAAAGTTTACATTTAAATCAAGTTTCCGGTTTGCCGTGGCACCAAACTGTTGATATCCCGCAGGAGAGTTCGAGTTCGGGCCCGTTCGTTCGTCGGAGCCGTTTCGTTCCGGGCACCGTCACGACGTTGTCGAGTATCATGACAGCTCACTTAGTAACCTCACTCCAGTTTTTCGTGGCCTATGAGCTCGCTTCCGGCAAGTCCTCCAATTTTTCTTCGCACTTCCGCAACCAGTTCAGACCGTTCGGTTCACCCTAACCGTTTCTCCTCGTCTGTTCCAAAAAAAAAAAGAAAAATAAAGCAAAAAAGGGAGATCAAGAATGAGCTATGTAAAGGTTAAACGTGGCGTCTTTAGGTGCTTTAGTCATTTATAAAAAGTTTATGAACCAAAAACTTGCTTAACTTAATAAAAATGTTAGTTTATAATAATAGTAATGGAGAACCGCATAAGCCACATCACGAGTTGCCTGCTGTAAATAAATTTCCACTGAAATGCGGATTTTAGCGTCACCGCACGAATTTCCCATTTATCTAATTAAATTTGTATTAATTAAGCTGCCCCGGTAATTCAGTCGACGACGTACGGACGCGGTTTGATGCAACAATTTCGTAGACAGGTTAGCGCAATTCATTCACTACTATCCAAGTTTTCGTAATTAACGCAGTCTACTTTTGAAATGTTCGTTTTAAAATTATAGCTTTGCTCGAAGCGATTTGAACGCGGGAAACCATTATTTCCATAACGGTGTTGTATTTCTATTTTAAATGTATATCAAAAATTAAAAATAAATGATTGGTGAAAATGTTATACGAAATATGCAACAGGACAGGGCAACACGATATAGCGAAATTCGTCGGATTTCGTGCAAAGGAAAGGCAAGAGGAGTCGTGCAAGCCGAAAGTTGTTAAGTTGGAGCGAGGTTCACCTGTTGCGCCCACGATACTATAGTGCTCTTCGCGCCCGAAAAAATAACGACTAGTGAAAAATTCAATGAATTTTAAAATGTGCCGGCGCCTTCGCCATTATTACACGAATGACAGCGGATTTAATTGGCCGATATTGAACAAAAATCCATCATAACAAAAACAATTTAAACGCAAAACGTAATTAGATTAATTTCATTTTTAATTTTAAGTTAAAGTTTACTCTTGTATAAGAGAGTTTTACTTCGCGTTATTGTTAACAGGATTGGAGCTTCGTGCAAGTGTAGTAGGGAGGAGGTAATCCGAAAAGCTGACTCTCAACGTCCGTAATTTCTACACACATTCGTTATTTACGTACGCCAGATAACTCGGCCAGGTCCTCTCGGGCGTTCCTTTTATTTTCATTTTCCTCCACCATGTATCACAACGGTGACAACGATAAAGGGTCCCCGGTGAGGAGTTGGATAATGACGAGGGCCGGAAGAACTACCGCTATTCATTTTATCGATAACGTCATCTGCGTAAAATTTAAATATATACAAAACGAATGTCGCCTCCGAATCCGAGAGGCCCTAAATCTGGCCACCTCGCACACACGCACGTTCAACTGGGAAAATATATATATATATATTTGTTCCGTTTGAGCTCGGAAATTATTGATGGCACGAGGCGGTATTAAATCGGAAAGGCGGATGTTCGCGAGAGGCGCCCTCTGCGAGATACCGAACGGACCCATGACTGTCTCATCAATTAAATTGTATCGTATTCTTTCCAAAATATAAATTCCGAGCCGCTGAGCGAGATTTAATGGTCGTACAGGCACGAAATCGAGGTACGAAAGGGGTCATATTAAAATTAATGGTGGTTATCAATTCAAAACTTGACGGGTAACCACTTTGAAAGCAAATGATTTAAATAAAAATTTGTAAAAAAGTTACTTTACTTTAGTAAAGTATCATCTGAGAAATCTCGTAACATAAGTGTTCCTACGAAGATCAATCTAAATTTACATACGCACGAATATGGTCTGAACATCCATCTGACCTCAGTTTCACTTATTCAAAGTCCGATTGTGAAAGTATTGTGTTTAGATGCGAGATTAAGAGAATGCGTTAAATCTTTTGTTTGTTGTTATACGAACTATGTAGTATTTGTGTAATCCTATTATTTAGAAGAAAAATAAGATAAATTTGGAACTCTCAGTGGTCTAAATGAGTCAAAAAATTGTAGCACCACATTGTTTTATGGTGAAAATAAATACTCAGCGGGGATGAGGTGGAAAAACCCTCTTCCCGACGGGCGGTAGAAGAACGGCAATAATTACTGAAACGAAAGCTCGTTTGGCGAACAAAGTAGGAATTCGGGAGCATTAAATCAACGTGTTTTGCGTTTATCTGTCGCGCCCGCGACATCAATCACGGCAAGGGCCGGCCCCTACTTCGTAAACGGGCGGTTTCCTGGGGCAGGACTCTTCGCCGCCACCGAACAATCGTCGCAGTCAGAGGAAAAACGGCCAGAAGGCAGGCGTTAATACGGCTCCGGGGACCGAAAAGCTTTCGTTAGGACGCCACCCTTCTGACTGCCCTGTTTCGCGATCGGATAAAAGGGACGAAGGCACACCATTTTCATAATTCCGCAGTATATATTCCCATCAAGGTTCGTTCTTTGGATCGAGGGGTGGATGGCGAAGCGACTTGCCGGGACAGCGTCCGCTACGAACGGCACAAACAAAATAGTTAGAGATAAAAGTCGGAAAAGGACCTTCCGTTGCGGAGGGATGCTCGAGGAAATTAAAGCGGGGCGATTACGTGGCCTTTTTGGCGACGTCCGATCGTAAATATTCGTGGAATGTCTGCTGGAAAAGCTGACAGACTGAAATCTTTTACTAAAAACTATCTAGCTACTACTTTACAACAGACATAATTAGATTATAACTAATGAAAATCAATAGTTACTTCAAACAGATTGTTAATAAATTGATTTAAAGTTGTTATAATTAAAGTACAGATTGGTTAAATTAAATGTATGGTTTAGAGATCGAATCATGAAGATTAACAGATAGAGTAAAATGGGGTAAAGGGTGGCTATCGTAAATAAATAGGTCAAATTGATTTATATCGACACGATAAGAAAGGGTTCGCTATAATATAAGGCGATCAAGTGATGGGCGCCCGTCGTGAACGCAAAGGGTTCTTCGGTTCCACTCACCGGGAGCTAAGCCGCGCACGCACATCATACCAGGCAGTGGCGGCGCGAACGGGAGGCCCGTCGGGGGTCGCCCCGCTGTCTCGGTTGAACTCCTCCCGAGAGAGCCTCGCTTGGTCGACTTGACTGAGTTATGGCACACACAATTTATGAACATTTGTAATCCTATTCAAGGTTTTATGCAGATATTACTCACTCAAGCAGGGAATATGAGTTTATCAAGCTTTCAGACGTAAATCATTGCCCCTCCCGAGTTTATCTGTAAATTGCACTTTCCAGGGACCCGGCGAGCGAGACGGAACGAGACGGGGGCTGTTCCTGACGTGGACGGGGAACCCCCCGAGTCCTAGATACGTGGACCTGTCGCACAAATCATCGCGAATTTGAGAACGAAACACATGAAGCGGTGCTCCGCTAATGTCCAAAAGCCTCCTCCTCGCCTATCGTACCCCCGGAAAAAGCTCGTCTGCTCCACTTCGCAAAAACCAGAAGTTATGAGATATTGGGGAGCAACAAAATTCTTAAAATCGATGCAGTATCTGCTAATAGTCAACTTTGTACTTATAAAAAACCTTTTTTAATTACTTAAATTAAATTTTAACCTAAATCAAAAATTTTCTTTAAACCCGTGTTCATTATTGGAATTTCAGAAAGTATGTGAACGTATCTCTTATTTTCTTCTTTAATAAATATGAGCAAATTTATGAAACTGTGTAATGAATTAAGGTTATGATGACATAAGATAAATTAGTTTAAAATATGTGTGAAATAAGTGTCAACCTGTGTCAACTTAATATAAATAATAAAGTCAAATGTTTACCTGTTCTTTATATTAAAGTTAAGTTGAACGAAATGTTAAGGGAATTAAGACGAAAAAAAAAGTAATGCAAGTAAAACCCAACGCACCCCTTTTAATTTTTTTTATACATTTTAAGAAAGCTCTCGCAGTCACGAAATATGCTTACGTATTTTATGCTTCAACCCAAACATTGTTGTTTGCTTTACAACTTGCATCAATTTTATGTCTTCATAATATTTTGTAGTCGGATTCTCAACAGACCTCTTCGTTTTACGAGTATTTTTGCATATACACAACGATGTTATTACTCGAGATATTGACTGAAGGTTGAAGTTTATTTTCTGCCATTTATCATTATCATTACCGCTTTGTTCGTCATCATTGAATAAATATTCTTAAATTTTTTAACTAACGATTCAGTCAGGATTGTATATTTTAAGGACTTTATAGATGTTTCCATTTGGATTTTCATTGTTAATGATAGCGAACTGATTCCATCTATTTTCACATAATGAGAAAATAGCTTATTATCATTAATGTTTTTAGTTGTGGTGTTAGTTTTAGATGTTGATTTTTCCCACAATCTTCAGACTTTCATTACTTGTTGAAGCTACATGTAGATAGAATAAGTTTTAAGTATTCGATGTTTTCTCAAAAGTTTCTGCCACAACTTCCACAATTTCATACCGCTCAAAAGTCTGCCTACAATGATTTTTTGAACATTATTAATTGCAGCTATAAGTGTATTCCCGGCAAAAGCTTATTACGTTTAGCTTACGTTTTTTCGAAGATGTGGTTTGCTCAAAAAATTATGTAAAGGACTTCTATTATGACTATTGTCCTAATGGTGCATTCAACTATCCAACCCTTTCCTCTATCTTCTGAAAACACTATTGTGGGTATTCAGTATTAAATATTATTCATCAAGTATTATTATTATCTTCTAACCAAGTTTAGTTAACAACTGAAACTGACGGAAAATCTAATAACTTTTAATATAACACCTCACTCTAATGGGATGCTGCTCTTGCACACTGCATGGTTTCTCATTTGGTATCATGAAACCATGAGTCAATAAGTTGGTTACTTTTTATTCTGTTCTTGCACCCATCTGGAATCTCCTCCATTCGATACCTATTATTATCAAGGAGATTATGGCAGAGATTTTACTACAATTTCTCGTTTCTTATCTTTTAATTCCTTCGTCATAAAGGCACTTATCGACGATCATTCAGCCAATAATAGAGGCCTGCCATCATAGATTTTCTTCATTTTCGTACACACTTCGATGAGGACAAGATGTTCAAAGAGTGGCTCTTTGAGACATTGATTAAAAGTTTTCGATTGGTTACAGTTACCAGTACGACGTTTGCCATTACACGACCATTATCGTAATATATAGGTAAATTTACTATTCAATGTAACACCTAAATATTTTATTGATACTATTGGTAACATCCCTATCAGCAACTGAAAAGTTCTGTAAATCCCCATGGCATCAGTTTAGATTTTCATCACTCTATTTGCATCAAATAACTTAAAAAAGCATTTCAACAGTGCTATACAGTGTGATAATAATGTTCAGATGAGGTAGTAAAGCGCTTATATAGAGGTTGCATCCCCTTTAGTCTCTCCCTAGCCTCTCGATTCTGACTCTCTCCTGCAAACTAATGGAGCCTGGAAAGCTGGGCAACTCTGCGGCAGACTTTGGAAACCAACTCCAGTAAGAAACAGGATTAGAGCAATAGGTTGGGTTGATACCGAATGCAGGGAAGGAGGTTTGAGGTTTGTTGACGTCATTTCTTATTTCACTGTATTTCGTCTTCTTACTCCTATGGATAAGTTAAGTAGCTTCTTAACACTTTAAAGTCTTCCGATTAGATACTTTTTTAGTTCCTTTGACTGTTGATAGTAATGATGCTTTTATCTTAGAAATTTAAATACAATTAAAGAATGTCATTCAAAAAAGATTAATTTGAATATTATACTAGTATAATTTGATACAGTTGCGAAATAACAATAAACAAAAACACTGAAAGATCTCACTTACTCCGACGATTTGAAGCGCTTGGGCGCCTCCTTTAGAGCTTGCTGCATTGTTGAACTGTTTCACTGAGTGGTTATCATGTACTGCTGTTGATTTTTCACCTTGAGTACTCCCTTTCTATTCTCTATCAAATCAAAGGTTGAAACTTACTTCAAATAGAAGATTTTTAATGGTTTTTATTTATAATTTGATTTACTATCAATTTTTGCTACGAGTAACTAATGTAAATTAAATTAAATTTTATACCAGAATTGAAAAATCTCCTATTTTTAATATTTATTGTTTACAATTTTATTTTAATAATTTATAGTTTCTATTAAATAAGAACTGAAAAGGTGAACAAAGAATTTTCTAAAGTTAATTGTATTGGAGAAGAAGTTGACAACAACTGTATTGATAAAGACACGTTTTGTTAATTGAAATTAAAGATCAATCGATTGATACGTAGTACGCAGAAATAATGAGTAAATATCAGATTTTGTGACGCTGACGGGAACGGGGCAGAATTGAAATTTGGAACAATAACCATTGTATCAAAAGCTTCGTGTTCCGTATTATTATTAAATTTTTATCAAGTAGTAAGAAAACAGCATCTATATTTTTCGCAAAATCGTAACGTTCATCTTTAACGACAACATCTCTGGGAACGGTTTCATTTTCAATTCCTTGTATTTACGAGTGATCAAAGCCATGTATCAATTCGAAACATTTCTCGGTCCAATGAATTTTGAATTTTTTGATAACCATACGTTAATCGAATGCAACTGATCCGTAACAGTTTAATTAGAATGGCTCCATTCGTAGTATCGTGACTTCGATTAATACGCACGCGGTGCCGTTTTATACAATAATAATTTAAAGTTATTTGCACTCAATCAAACAACATGGCAGAGCCGATCTCTAACCCTCGGGACAGACAAAACTAAAAAGAAATACCGTAGAACGGCCGAAGAGATCTTCGTTTACAGACGACCAATAACTCAGAGTGCACAATGAAATAAATTACGCAACGTTCAGGTCAGTCCATCATCGGATATAGAGTTCGGAAAGTAGCAATTAAAATGGCGATTAAGAAAAATATTTTAAACCGGCCGTCACATATCAAGCCACCTGCACTATAAATCACAAACACTCGTTCACGACTTTTATTTTTATTTACGGCTTTTATAGTTTTCCGAGTTAATTTAACGGAGGACGGTAAGGACCGTGGAGCATTGTTAATTACTTGGTAAGTTATTGAAATGTGCGTTGGGGACATGTTACCGACCGACAGCGTGGAGTCATTTACATATAAAACCACCGTAGGTAGTGCTTATGTACGGCTGCAGGACAATATATTAAGAATTATAATTTTAATGTCGTTATTTATTGTGTTGATCCGATAAATCTTTATTCGAACAGAGCGTTCACGTACTTAGAAGAACTATTCCCATGAATTCAATGTGAGTATAGAGTAAAGAAAATAAAGTTAACTCATTAAATTCATTTACATTTGAAACAGTAACGTTTTCTGGGTAAGAACTCTTCTGCATGTCGGAAAGGCAGTGTAATGACCAATAAATTTTAATCGAAAAAACCATTCAAGAAGGGTTTTATTTGTGGTCCGTTTTTTTCCGCATAGTGCTCGGAACCAGTATTGTCGAATTTATGGTGGTCCGATAAAGAAAAAATAAGTGGAAGGACTCAGCTATCACTTTGCGGACTGGTGGCAGTTGCAAAGCTTTGGGGCCGGTGAAATGTAGTTTCCCTCTAAAAGCGGCCGTAGATCATGACCGTAATGGCGCTATGAATCTCGATGTCCACACTGATCAAATTTAATCCTTAGAACTCTGCCGCCATTTGTTACAGACACTGTGTTTGACCAGCCATAACGACGTCCTCTGTAACGGATCTGTTATTTATTGGGTTCCGGAGCAGTTTCTTGCCGCCGCTACTTAACTGATTACTTATAAATTACTATACACTACTAATTCACTGTACAAGATCGGCAAAACATTACGTTATGTTCAACTTTACTTAACGCATTTGAGATATCTCCTTAAATCAAAAATATCCGTTGTCTTTGTTCGATTTACTAGAAATAACTGATACTATAAAGATAAATAATTTTTATTTTATTGAATAGAAACCAATTACATCAAATAATAGTGGTAATTAATAAAAGCCTCATAAAATTTCTCGTAAAAACTTCATAATCGACAGCTTAATTAACCGCACGGTCGAAACACGAAAACGCTTACACGGCACAAAGGAAACGAGAGTTGTACATCGAAAATTTATCGATTGTTCGGCAAGTCGGGCGTCCAGCTGATAGATAGCTTAATTACTAACCATGGTTAGTCGACTGAGCGGTATTTTACAAACACGCAAATGATAATGGAAAATAATAAGAGAAGTTTCATTAATATCTACGCTAAACTGAAATAAATGAGTACCAAAAAGAAATAAGAAAAATATTCAAATACTAGTAATTTCGTAACACAAACTCGTCAAGTTAAATTAATTTGTTTCTCGCGTCAGTACATATAATATCTCCATCTGGATTTATCGTACCGCAATATATCACGACTACGCCGATGAGAGTTGTATTGCAATTTCGACAAGCAAGAAATAACCGCTTCCACGAGGGCTACGCTTATTAATGTGGTATATCATCTACGCCCTCCCCGCTGTAGATTAATCAGTATCGTCAATGTTCTCGCCCCGTTCTTGTCGACCGTACCGATAGGAATGCCCTCACAGTGGGACATATTCACGTAAAATATGATAGAAATTTAGCGCTGACCAGAGAATAATCAGATGTACGTTGTAACCGGACATCCTGGCGATTAAACAACCGACAACTTTAAATCGTATAAAATGATTTATATTAGGAAAACGTAAATTGCCACAGTATGTTATATCTGACTTAACTAATTCTGATACAAATATAGCATATGAATTTTATATACCACGTGTTTTATATAAATGTGAGCAAATAAAGTCGATTTTCAAATGACCTTAAAACGTAAATGTAATAATATACAAGTGTCCTGTCATCAATAAAAAAATATTTGCTTAACACATTTTTCATAAAAAATAAAAACTTAAACAACTTATTGAATATATTGTTATATTTTATATAAATAGCTCACATTTTTATTGGTGATAATTAATAGATTTAATTATCGAAAAAAAAAACTGTATATAAGAAAACACCTGTATATGAGATAGTAATATCCTTATTGGCGCAAACGTTAATAGTTCTTTTATGCAATTAAAGAACAACGGTTTCTTCATGAATATTTAGTAGATAGTATTAATATGGTGATGTAATGTCAAATTCAATGTAAAATGAAATGTACCTTGAATTTGAAATAAAGCGTGACATCAAGGTTTAATTATTCATAATATAATCATTTCTGTTAATAACATCTTCACATCCTTCATTATTGTTTTAACTATGGTAATAACTTTTCCCATCACTTATTTACTCCTATCTTAGACTACTTACAGTAAGAAAAGATCGGTACATTCGACCTTTGATAATTCATTGTGGTGTTTATTTGAAGAAAAAATGGGTCGTGGTGATACATAGAAATTGATGAACTTTCACAACAGTCATAGTTAAATACAATATAATACAATTAATTATCTTCAAATTAAAGTTTTATGACTTTTTTAATAAAAGAGTGCACAAAGTGATCCTAATAAGACCACCATCACATAACGCTATAGCTTCCCTGTCATACTCTATGATCTCCGCTTTAACCCATGCAGATCACCAATAACATTATTATGCTACTATTCTTCGTGTCTTATTTCTGAACAACTATCCTCAGTCTTTTACTATTCATTTGAAGATTTAGCCAGCCTTTCAAATGGAATTGTTACCATGTCATGAATTACAGTTACTTCGTTCACAATCGAAAGTTTTATGATTGAAACTTACTTAAAACAACTCTTTCCAACCTTATTTCTGAACAACTATCCTCCTACAAGAGAAAATACTCTTTGCACGAATATATTGGAAAGATTACCTTACAATGGTAATGAAGAAAATTTATCTACTATTTAATACAGCAAATTAATTTGAATCCTGCGAGAGAATGCAATGAAGAAATAAATTGAATGGTGAATATTTTTGAACACATATAAAGTCTGCAAAATTTTAGCTGACAGCCATCTGTCATCATTAAAGAACTTTAAACTACCTTGTGGTAATTAGACACAAATGAGTGCAAACTCACTTTGGTTGACCTGTATTCAAAGTCGACTAACAAATAAACGCAATCTTCTAATTATCACATACCAAAAAAAATCGGAACATAACAATTTTATTAAGATACATAAAACGTTATGTGGTAAGGTATCATAAATTATTCCGTTATTTAAATCACCAGCTTTAACAGAGCTTCTTCCTTGGTCATGGAAGGTATTTAAAATTAGATCTAGAACCTACTTGAGGATAGAGTTAAGCATGGTTTTTGGATAGAGACATTGTTGCCTTTCCTAAAAAGATGCAAGAACACGTATGAATTCGGTTTCTTTACTCCAACAGCATCAACAGAGTTGCTGAGCAGAGCCATTACTTCCTCAACTAACGCAAACTCCAACCCGTTGGTGCCATCTCCAGCAGTTTTACACATACACCCAGAGTCCAACCACGTTCAAGCATGTTTTGCCAACACAGCCAAAGAACTATGTCTACCTTCATAAAATTTGTTCTATGATTAACATTGTATGTATTCTCATCAAGATTCTCCTGCCTTCAATAATTATTATAATCAAGCCCATAAAAGATATTTACTTGTTGATGTATGTGCAAATGTCATCTAAGATGTGTCGATATGATATTTTTGACTCTAATAATAAATACACATTAAATTCATGAATGAAGTTATCGTTACCAGAATCATTATGACTATAGAGAAAATTGCTTTTATAATTTACGTTTTAGGCGGTGTCTTCTCGTTTTATATAGTCGTTGACAGGCAATCCACGTAGCGAATTTAGGGCACCGAGACGCGGGGGCAAAGGCAGTCCGGGCGCCCTGCTCACACATTACCGGGGCTACGTAATTTTATTTACAGTTTCGGAGCGCATTTCTCGCCGCGGGCAGCGCCTCCACCTCGTCGGTAGATACGGCCGTTAGTTATAGTTTGGGCATGATTTAAGCGGAGCCTTAATGGGGCAATAAATACAGCCATTTCAATACACGACAACGATCATAGAAGCCGCAATACATTAGAAGCAAAATGGAAGAGCCCGGCGTCATCTATAGGTATCCAGATACCGAAGAGATATATGGCCACCGCTTGAATCATTTCATAAATTCCGTCGCCGCGGTCCGAAACCCAAACACCAACACCACAAACAGCTACCGCTTTGCTTTCGTGAGATGTTGTGTACTCCTCTTCGCGTATCTGATAATCCTTTCCAGTAACAAGGAGTAGGTATTGTTTGCTCAACTACAGTTACCATGAAATGTTACTAAAAGCCTTACTAATTTTACCAATCCAAATAATTTATATCAAGTCGTTATTTTTGAAGACCTTTATGTATTACTCGAGAAACAGCGTATAGAATTAGTTCATTTCGAAACATATTATTTTGTCAGTATAGTTGAAAGCTCACTTTCCGCACTGTTTACTGCTTGATCGGGCAGGTAATTGTTTTCTTTCATAATGCGCGGGCGTATAGAATATTAAATAAATCAATCAGCGTAATAAGCGGTCAGCGGTGAAGTGTGTACACCGTTTAACATTCAACTCGGACAACTAACCGTCCCTAATTACGAGATCCTACCTGAAGACCCCTGAATACAGCCTGAAGGCCTGAAAACTAAAGAAGAAAAACGCGAAATCGTCGGCGAGTTTTAATTAATACGTTGGTACCATCAATCACGCGAACGTCACGTCACCTCGTGCCGGTTACCACGAGCCTGAGGTTCGAAAGAAACCGCGGAACCACTTCGACGTTGGTGCACGGTATTCCGAGAAGTAGAAGCACCAGACCGATGCAAATGTATTCACGGTCGCATAAATCAGGACACCTTGATTCTAACCGTTTAATTCCAATTTGAATGTTAAGCAGTTCAGGTATCCGGCGCTGTTATTAACGCGGAAACATTTGCGCTTCGCTACTATGCGTACTTGCGTGTCTTGTCATTCTGTGTAAATAAGTCATTATAACCATACTATTCTCTTAAATATGCTGTATGTTCATAGATAAACTCGGGGTATTCCCCGAGTTGTCTATACGATGTATAAATTAAGGACGCTAGTACTAGTTTTAATTGTTATTCAGTGCTAAATTATTGTATATTTTTCATTGAATATTCGGCTTTAGCTGTACGTCACCTAAGATGGCTAAATCCGAATGTTTCCAGTTCTAGCTCTAGTGTTAGTTCTAATGCTAATGTTAGCTCTAATTTTAGTTGTTATTCAGCGCTATTGTTGTATATTTTTATTGAACTAAAAGTACACTGTATTAATTAATTATCATACCCGACATCATCATTGCAAGTATGCAACCAATATCACAGTATTGGTATTGCAGTACGCAAATCGCGTATTGTGTTGCATACTTGTAATGATATCGTCGGGTACGATAATTAATTAATACACTGTAGAACTAACTAATAAAGAACGCAATGGTCAATTCACACCATTGAGGTTTTACTGTATTAAGTTGTAGAATATATAAATAAGTGTTTTATTTATATAATAATATTGATTTTAAGTAGTTACAAGATTAATTTTGATATTAACATTCGAACGCGTCGCAAAGATTCCAAAACCTGGTACATATCCACTATAATGACAGGCAATAAAAATCCGTATAAAACTAAGTTTCTCGAAGAACATCCGGTTATAATCGAAAAATATCCATCTACAAGCTAATATTACTTAAATTCCATTTAAAGGAAAAGACAGGGCTGTAAACGCTCGAGACTTATATTTACATATTTACAAATTTATTTTCATTAAAGTTAACGTCCTCCCATTACCGTGCCGGTAATATTCAACGTCAAAAGAACATTTACATATATTATCGTTCTGGTTTATTTTCGGTTTTATTGAGGGACTCGATAGCGTCGTGCTGGCTTCTATTAGTAATTTTTTCTGTGAGTTAGAGTACTCGCGTTAATTAGTTGTGCGTCGCTTAAATGACTTAATACACTTAACGAGGGTTTTTAGTTTTACTTTAAGGTCGGTAAAGTAGCGGAGTGCTTTAACCTTCGAGCGGGCGCGCTCGATTTTGTAACACGAGCGGGCGCGCTGTGTATAAAATTTATAACACAGGTCCGTATCAATTTTCGAGCGGGCGCGCTCGATTTTATAACAAAAGCGGAATATAACAAATACATTTTATGACAACGGGTTCGCATTAATAAGTATGTATTAGGTTATTTAAAAACACACACATTTTACTAGAGTAGAAGTATTTAATATGTATTAAGTAACTGTTAACATAAAATGAAATCAATGAAATGAATTCATTTTTAAAAATCAAAAAACATTAACAAACTAATAAAAAAACAAATAAAATAATAAATAAATATTAAAAAACAAATAAATTATTAAAAAACATACGCATTTATATTTTACATTTTGCGACATTTCAAGGTTGTTGCGATTTTGACGGTTTGTAATTGTTAAACATTTTACATTTTAATTTGAATCAGATTCATTTTTACAGTCTAAACAAATTTCTTGTGTAGTAAATAATCTGGTATAATAGTTGTCAGTAGTAACATTTCTGTTTGAATTTTCTATTGGTTTTATCAATCGCTTTACAATATCCATCGGTTTGTTAGATATCATATACGGACCATCTGGTTGCTTGCCGCAATAAATTTCTATGTTGTATGCATAAAAAGTTTTCACATCGCAAAGTGCATACATTTTTATCCCATATTTAGTGGGTTTGCTTGGAATATACTGTATCCATGCACATCTACCTCGGAAAGGATGCAACATTTCGTCTATTGGGACGAATTCACCTAACTTGAAACACGCTGGCGGTTTTCTAGAAATTTCTCGAAGAAACACCGAATTGCTGCCAATTTGTCAATTTTACGCCTATCGACTCTTGTAACTTTATCATCAAAGCGGAGAGATCGAGTTAAAAACAAAAATCGTTTGTAGCTCATCACTGCTCTAACCATTTGAATACCTGTTCCATCGCTGCTCCAAATTTCTTTTACATTGGCAAAATGTGACTTTTTAATACGTATTAAAATGTGTAATCACGATTTGATCTCAGAGATTCTATATAAGTATTTCTATGTGCCACAATATTTTCAAGCATTATACTATCGATAATTTTTTGAAATAGTTCTAATTCACTAAGATTTTTTACACCACAAGTAGGACCTGAAACTTCTTTTATTATGTTAATATTTTTAGTTCGACTTGATTTTGCGTATTTTGTTCTTTTCCACATGCTGAGATTGTCTTTTCCAACATAAAAATCTTCAATACATGTCTCAATGCTTTCTTTATCCTCTTCAGAAGAATTATCCTCTTCAGATGCGCTGTCAAAATTATTCACTTCAATTTCTTCATCACTCAAATCACTTCCGGCTTCACTATCGTCTTCTTCTTTTTGCGGTTTATCAAATAGTCCTTGAATGTTGTTTTCAATGTCACTTTTAGATAATATTTCTGGTGCTGCCATCATTTATCTATTATATTTTAACACTTGTTATATTTTAACACAGTCAATATTTTTTTCAACACAAAAACTTTTGAATAAGACGACTTCTTTTCGCTCCAACGACACTTTACACAATGACTGTAACGCTGATCTCTAAACTTATATATTGACAACCGTATTCTAAATATACCCCGAAATCCTCCAAGGATTACCTACGCATAAAAACTAATCGTAAATAACTCCTAAAAAATAATTACGGCCTGTGCAAACAAACCCTCATGGCGTTTTAAAATTTAGTTTCCGGTCCCAACAGATCTCTTATTTACACGCAAGAAACCTGAATATATTGAATTTTTATACAAACTAGTGAAAAAATTGAAAAGTTTGAAATATTGAACAGATGAAGCAAAAAATTCCGATTCCGACAAAACTTTCATTACGGACCTGTATTTTTCTAAAGTCTGCAAACAACCCAAAAACTTTCACATATGACTCGAAACGTGTTTATAATACATTTACACCATAAATTCATCCCATAATATAAATACGGCCTTATCAATCAGCAATTAATGTGTAAATTTCTTATTTTTTACACCTTTTTTTGCCGTAAAAACGACGACAATAGTTTTTTTTCTTTAATTTTCTCATCATAATGTTCAAAATACATGGTTACACGAATACATTAGCGTTAAATCGTTTCAAATGCATTATATAAGGAAATATATTAAAAAAACGAAGATTGTGATAAATTTTATAACAGCGCGCCCGCTCGAAGGTTAATAAAATTAGACGTCTACGAAGAGATTACAGGAGAGGATAGGAAATAGCCGCAGTAAATGTCCGGTGCTGTAAGTTTCCTCGACAACACTTGGGTGCTAAAATAACCCATAAATTTTTGCATTTCTTAATGCAAGTCAGTTTACACTTTTTAATAAACACAGCGACAATGTGGGTTCATTTTACATACTGTTTACACGAGGTTAGCAAAAAACACCCTATTTTGTAGCTCAGCTATAACCTCTTTAGGAGTGGGGTATACTTTCTCCCTTCCCTTCAACCTTTTAAGATAATACTACTATAAACGCGACTGCTGGCAGACGCTAAACAGAACCGACCGCAAAAAGTATCACCGAAGGGCACGTTTCGTCATAATTCGGTCGGTGGTAACAAGATGACACTAATTTTGAGGGTGGCTGAAACGGTTTTGGAACTAGGGAAGGGGCGCACAACTTCAGAGGCGGTTGTAAAGTGGCTGTGCACTTATCACATGCCTACAGGTTTAATATTTAACAGGGACCGGCTATAAACACGCGGCCGCCCCTGTCGCGGCTTGTCTTTTTAATGCCTAACTTTCATTAACGCTCCAACATAAATCTTTATTGTAACAGAAACGCTCCCTATGCTCAGAATTTAAGATAATATCGTCGAGCGATGAAATGAAAATTATGCGTGTATATAAAGCTTTTAGAACACCAACATGCTTGAGTTTAGTTATAATATTATGTTTTATAAAATTTCGATAAAATTATTCTTTTGTGGTGCTCCGATTCTATGTAAAGGTTAAATAAATATATAAAATAGAAAAGTTTCTACTTTACAAAGTTATTTCTTCGTGAGCAGCAAATTTGAATTTCCACGGAGGAGCGCCAGAATCGCCTGACCGTATCCTTCATACGGACGCATAATTCATACGGAACAGACAATAGATCAATTAAACCGTTTCGTTCCGTGGGGCAGGTTTATTTTTTTCTGATGGAGCCCTCGTCGTCTGGGCTGCGGTATCGGATTGAAACATCTTCTGCGCTCCACACTTATTCTCGCCCGAGGTTATTACTGATTGGTGCAAATATCTGCTGGCCGCTCTGAGCGGGACTTTGCGTGAAAAATCGGCGACCGCCTACTCGCTGATTGGACTTGCTTTCCTGACACTTGCGTGTCTTGTGTGCCCGGGCATAAATCAGTCGTTCTTTCTCCTCGCCTTGTCTCAAGACCGTTGTTGCCGAACCACGCGGACGTTCGACTCCGAGGTAATTGCGCGAAGAATAAAAATGTTTGCTCCGAAGAGGGTCAGGTACGGAATGAATCCTCGATAAATTCCTGACAAATACACTGATACAAAGTGTAAACTATTTGTCAAGGCAAATATTTTTCTTTTTTTAGATACATACTCATTAATAAACGGAATAGTAACTACCCTACATATAAAAGTGATGCATAATATTTTAAAATGTATACGAGTTCTCAACTTTTGATTCTTTATGTGGACGTTCTGCACCTTGACTACTAACCGTTACGGTTAGGATTGATTTATGGTCGTTCGCTCTATTATTGCATTGCGTGTATACGTACTTCGTGTGCTTTACACCTGGATATCGCATTCGCGTTATACTTTCGGCCGTTAGTTTTTGAGGCTTGGACGACGTGCGCGGCCGCAACAGTTCTTGAATTTATTGCCGTTCCATTTCAGCTACTGTTCCGCTTAATTTATACAGGTTTAGTGCTTGGTCGTAAAGTCTCCCTTGCATCGAGAGCATTACTCATTACTATTAACTGTGTTGGAACGTCGGTGATATTTTTGAAATTAGGTTAAGTATCATTGTCGAAACTATTTTGTTTTTCCGAAATGCATCAAAATATGTCTTTGAATAATTTCAACGATGCATAAATCATTTGTCATAATATTCATTAATGGTCATTTCTCTGTTTGAATTTTAGAAGTAATTTAACAACATTGGAAGGAAATAAAATATGTAACGGAAGAAAGGGAAATATATTATCAATTATTGAATTTAATTTATTTATAATAAACTTTTAAATAATACTTAATAATCAATAATTCAGTCAATTTGAGAATAGATAATTTTATTAACAAACGACGTTCTTAAAAATTAATTTTTCACATATTGCTAACGTTGATTGTTATCAACGTTAGTTACTAACATTCACAATAGTTACATAACGATTAAATTACTATGCACAATATTTTTTATTCTAATACTTTGTCGTGTTTGGAAAAGTTTGGAAGTTTGGAAAAGATGACATGACAACCGGTAGAGTAGTATGTCCTTCAATGAAACACATACTGTTCCTTTTGGTAGTGAAACTTCATCAAACATTATGTTCACAATACTCTTAAGTGTAATATGAAATTTAATACAGAATACTGAATGGTGAATTAAAACTAAATTAACCGATGTGTCAATAACTCAATCCA
Organism: Onthophagus taurus; assembly: GCF_036711975.1. Taxonomy (NCBI): domain Eukaryota; kingdom Metazoa; phylum Arthropoda; class Insecta; order Coleoptera; family Scarabaeidae; genus Onthophagus; species Onthophagus taurus. Next base: position 15,120,385 of record NC_091967.1, on the reverse strand, counting down.
ACCCAACCCTGCCTAATGTGTCCCCATTGAACAATTGTCCCAAATACCCAATCACAAATAAATCGGAATCTTAGTCATTATCACAAGTTTTAATTCATCGTTTATTTAATTCATTGACGGATATCTTACCCTTTTGTCGTTAGCGCAATGCGAATACCTACGTCTCTTTTCACCTTGAAATATCCCTTAACTAATGTTTCTATTTTAGGTGTTTTCGACGTTCTAATGACTGGAAATATCTTCATTTGGATTTTTCCACTCTTTAGAAATTTTCGATTTGCATTCTCCCTGGCTATATTCATTTGTTCCAGCTTTGCCTAGATATGAAACTACGCATCAAGAGATGTAGTCGATATAATTTTCTAATTACCAATTGCACGTAGAAGGGCTTCTGTCCTTACCAATATGCCACGGGATGCACCTGAGTCGGTGGGATACTTTACTTTTAGAAATGTTGGCTTTACATTCCTCAGCATCTCAGTAAAAAGTGAAGCTGCTGAAGAGTCTGTGTTGTTTAATTCTTAAATTCACTATATCCTCGATAAGTTTGAAAGTGAAGGCTGAAAATATAAGATCTAACTATCATGGGAGGTTATAACGGTAAGTCATCACGAACTGAAACTTGAACGAATATTGAAACTTCAAACTATTCATTACATACATTAAGCATAGGCAGATAAGGCCCATAATAGCTAAGGTTGTTGGTGGAGTTTAACAATTCAGACAACAACTCAAAATTTAAAACACGTTTCCATACAAAGTAATTTATTACACCACCTTTGTTTTAATTGTAACTATGTATGAATTTTTGATTGACGAGGTTTCAAATAAATTTAATATGAAACGCATCTTTATACTTGATGTTTCAATATTTCAATTTATATTTCATTTGCTGTTAAAATTTATGAAAAATTGAAACAGGATGTCCCTAAAGGTGGTCATATAATCGAAACACTGTCAGATGGATAAATTCCATTAAATAAAAACGAATAGAAGTACAAAAAGATTTTTATCATTTTCATTCATATTTATTTATTCATATTAAATTTCAATCACCTCAATTTAATCAAAGATTTTTTAGTGTTATTTAAACATTTAATAGTAGTATTATTTTATAATTGGTGAGCTATTTAAGGTCTTATTAATTATCTGTAAAAGTGAGATTTACTTTTGGGGATGATTGTGGAAACAAGGACTGCCAGTCGAAATAGTTAGATCGGAAAGACATGTCTCGAAACGGGTGCCGAGAAGCAGTTACCATGTTGCAGTTTGCCAGCGACTCCGAAAGTTTCCCGCTCGTGTGGGACACACACGCCGGCGCCAATTGAAGTAAAAGTTTCGTCATTCCGAATGACACGAGTGGTCTTTATGGGCGAAACGCTGCCAGGCTATTGACAAAAGTAGGCGCCCGTTCCTCCCGCATCCCGACGTTGTCTCCGCACACGCCATAAGCAAAAGGCGTTTTGCTGATTACAGATCACAATTGTCCCAAATGAACGGAATAACTGCCTATTTGATAACAATACTTGGAAGGCAATAATAAAACTGAAGGGTAGAATACAGTTTATTCTACTTATTAAATTTTATTTGCCTTTTATTTATATTTCTATATGAAAAAAACTTTTTTAATTTATAATAATGTATTACAATAACGCTTTTGTATTGTCGATCTAAAGTTGTAATTGTATTATAGTGAATGTTATTATATGTATGCAAGAGAAACTACCTTACAAAACAAATAATTATGTAAGAATGATTTTGCAAACTGATACTTTAGGTTTCGTGTTCACGTGCATCATTAGTAAGCAGCCGCCTTTGATTGCAATAACGAACAGATCTCCCAATATGACAATAGATAATCATAAACAGATGGACTGTGGAGATGGTGAAACGTTCGGCCGTCACGATGGCGAACCACGCTCGGTGGCTTTCAGGGGAAACGCCGATTTTAATACAGCGCCGCTCTGCATCTAGATAGGACGTCAGATGCGACCGTTTAAGGTAAACTATAGATCTGTCAGCTAATAGTCATTTATGAGAGTCGGCCGTGATAAACAAATCGCCGTATCTGTGCGCATGTGCGCGCCCGACCGGTCACGATCTATTCGCCACGATAATTTGAATACAATACATGTCAGCAGTTATGTCGTACAGCATTAAGCAACGTTTATTATGGACACCGTATCTGCGCAGAGATTGTCGGCGGCCCGGGCCGATACGGACCAGCATTTGTGTACCATTTTGTGGCGCAAAAAGTTCCTGCATACAAGACTATTTACGGCACGACTGACAGTTAATTAGCTTAAATGCATAATGCGTAGTATTCTTATCGTAATTCCCATTTGTTTAACTCTTATCTACTTAAATATTATTGAGATTTATCTCATTTTCAGTTTGGTACAATTCTTCTGAAACACTTTGTAAAGGATCACGAATGAAACTACGTTCGGACAAAAAGCAATAAAAGAATGAAAGTAATATATAAAATCCCGACGAGCAATAACGGGCAAGTGATGGGTGACATAAAATTGGACGGGATAGTTCGAATGAACCGCAATGGCGACAGATGCGAAGCTGTTGATGTCTCTGTCAGCCAGTTCTAAAAGATACCCGGCATGTGTTACTCCGGAGTTTCGGGATATTCGTTACACACGCCTGTCTGGCTGAGCAGTTAAAACTTAGCACTCTCAAACAAAGGCACCATTAGTTGCAGGGTTCGGAAACGGAGAGATAGAAACAAGTTATAGAAAGGGAAGGATTTTCTTTTAATGTTATCAACGGGAACTATTTGTTTTCTACTTTGCACACGTACACCCTTTAATTTACCGACATATGAACTGTTAGTAACTATTTATCTCACATACAGGGTAAACATCGTTGACCTATGGTCCTCAGCACGTATTCCTCCAACAACATTGGTAGTACGTACAGCAGGAACTGTCAAAGTGAAGGCAGTATCTCAGACGCTTATGAATGGGACATCACAGCGTGTCCCACGGAATGTCGCTCTGCCACCGCGACGCGACCGGAGTGTAAGAGATCTCATCTTTACCATCACAATGCCCGGCAATACATAACCCGCCATCTGCTACATAAGACAGATAAATGTGATATGTTTTTAGTAAGAGTGGCTGTAAATCTCCGATCATTATAACGGACAACTAATTTATACGATCCAATTTATTTGATGTTTATGATAATGCGTCCCGCGATCTCGTCCAGCCGAAGGCGGAGGAACGACGAACAGCCGCCATTGTGACAAATAAGCGGGGAACCCAGAAACTCGCACCGGTGTCTTTACAAATTGAAATATTACGCGTAATATGTAATCGCGGTCGTGAAGGGTCCGTCCAGCACGAGGTGTTTCTTTCTCAGTTGAACGCGATGGAAAACGAGGGAGACATATCTCGTTGGGCGTCTTTATTTCAGAACTTTAACCTCCTATAACGCCGACAACGACATATGGATACGTGAGCATGATACGCCCCCAACAAATTGACCATCATGTATCACATCAATTTTACATGTTACCTAAAGTAACACAAATTACTTTACTTAATAACAATCGATTTTATTTATTAAATATTGAGTTTCTAAGGTTACTTATAATATTTATACCAAAAACCCAAAAAGTTCTCATGACACCTAAACTCGCCGAAGATCAGAAAACATCAGTCTCACCACACTTACGTCATGCATAATACATTTGCGCATCCACATATACGAGAATATTGCAGCCGTATGCGTGAGCCCATTAAAACGAGTTTGATTTACAAAACCGTAAAATTGATTTATAGCCGTTAATGCATAATGCGTTAGGTAAAACACAAAAGGATCCAGTGGCATAAATCCTTCGAATCTTTGTAGCCCGCTGTCAGTCGGGGACTGACGCACATTCAAGACTTAAGTCATAGGCTAACTCCGGGTGGAGAGAACTGGTGAACGAGCTTTCTGAAAGACGGGGGAATGTGCCATAATTCTTGTCACCTTGTTAAAATATATTGCCCCGTTTTTTTCAGCCCCGTCACCCCTCCGCATCGTCAAGCCGCGTTGCTACCCTTCTTGTCGTTTTGTCGGCCCGCTGCACGCACAATCAGCAATCTCCACGAATCGATTTTTCAATTTCTACTCAACTCACAATGAATATTAAACTGTACATATTTTTTTATGTTTCATATGAATATTAAACAAAAACACAACAATTTCGCTTTATTTATTATTGTCTGAAATTTTATTGTAAACAAACATTTACAAGTAAAAAGAAATAAAATCGTTATTAAAATTTAAATTGTTAATATTTATTTACATTTTAAACAAAAAAATAATAACTTAAAATTAATTAATTAAACTTTTTAATTAATTCTTCAATATAATACTACAAATCATATCTTTTCGTCCAATAAAAATATACAACAATCTAACGCTGAATAACAACTAAAATTGGAACTAACACTAGACTTAGAACTAGAAAGTTTCGGGTTTAGCCGTGCGTCTGAAGAATGTACAACAATCTAGGACTGAATAATAATTAAAACTAAAACTACCACCCTTGATTTATATATCATATAGACGATTCGGGGAATACCCCGAATTTATTTATGAACACGGAATAGAGCAACCGAACCCAACCCGAATTATATCGAAGTTAAATAATAATAAAACATAAATAATATCCAAATAAAAATATTGTTATGGTTATTACATCAATAATGACTGTCATGTGGAAATTCGAACCCCCTTCGCGAATCTGTAAATTAAAACAAAGGAAATGAGGAATCACAAATCAAATTAGTTCGTAAATTTTGATACGAACGTGCGCGTGGCGTTCGTAAAATACTTTCGCCTCGCTATCAAACAAAACCCCATCCTCGAAAACAACAAATAACAACTGGCGGCAGAATAAATATTCAGCCCGCCCCTGAAACGTGAAATTCGAGAAATAAAGCTCGGTAGCGGCCGGATCGTATCTGAGAGCCGGCGATATTGACTTTCTGTCTTAAACTTATAATTTACACCCTTAACATTCGGGGTGTAAAAACGAGTCCCAGTCTCGAACGCATATGAATCATTATGATGAATTAACGACAAACATTTAGAAAACACCCCTCGGGTTCTACTACCGGACTCACCAATAAAGACCTTGGATCTACCGTGACGTAATGTCTCTACTATTCATTTCAGAGTGATGTACGAAGCATGTTAATAAAAACATCACAAAGAAAATATCATTTGTATCTTAACATCCATAAGGAATAATTTACCTTTATAAAAAAACATAAAAAATTACGTTCAACACAATACATAATCCATCTGCCAAATTGCTTAAACGTAGCACCCAACAAGAAAGGAAAAACAGGTAAAATAGAAGTCACACATATTAATGTAATCTGAGACTTCCTGGAAATAATCATTGATAAAAATGTTGTAAATGCGACGTTTCCTAAAGTGGTATAAATTTTGTACAAAAGACAGGTGCGGGCGTTGGTAAATAACCGGAGTAACCTCTTTATCGCTTAAGGTTCCTGTTTCTAAAAATAGTCCCACCAGCAATTACAAATAGTGTATAGAAAAGCACCTGCTTCAAAAACTATCTGTTATATCTACCACGTAATGTAACCGAATTTCAGATCGTACAATTACATGTTACTATAGTTTTCCAGTTGAAGTGTACCCGTTTACGTTCTCAACTTCAAAGAGAACAACCGTCTTTGAACATCAAACAGCCTCCTTAATATTGAAACAAGACGGCAATTATTCCTATTGTTGTATCTCAATCGTTGCGCGAGCAATTTCCGTCAAATATTTGCGAGTCACGTGGGAATTTCCTCATCATCGTCTAACTGTTTGCCATTACGATACCTTAGTATGATCTCAAATAAACAATGTAAACTTTGCGGCTATGAATATTATTATTCGGCTTTCGTCAAGTGGATTAGAAAGAAAAACGGTTAAAAGCGGCAAACTATAAACAGTCGGATTTAAATAAAGTTACTTTTGTTTGTTTTATTATAACTGCATAGTTAAATATATGTGTAACTCATGCTTCAAAGGAATTAAAAGATTGTTATCATGACCTTATTACGCATCAAATTTATAATTAGTGTGTATGTGAAGAGTAAATATTTGAAGTTGTCCTAACACACAATACAAATGTGTCAACGAGAAGGAAAAGAAAGCGTTGCGTTTTGATTGTGAAAGATCAAATATAAAGCCGCGGAGGCGATCAAACAAAACTAATCAGCGATTATTAAAATGGGCGATCTAATTTGAGATACCGGGGACGCTCGCTTACTGTTTGAGGAGCGTCTGCAAATACTCCACAGGCCCATTTAGATAATAAGAGCAGATTTAGTACCTTTTCGGCTTACATCACATGGCGGCCCTCCACTGTTAATTTATGGATATGGGACCGACTTTCCGTTCCAGGGTCGGCTTCACCACTCGCCGACACAATTTTAGACGCAAAAGCCAGAGGGGGCAGAAAAACGGTCGCGATATTTCGTGTATCAAACACTATAAATTTTGACGTGATGGGTATAATAAATTTGAAGGGGCGTACCTTTCGTCTAAAAGGGTGTGAGATAACTGATGGGCTTCCAAGGAATTTAATGAAGGTGGTTATGCTGAAATAGACGTTTATATTGTACCGTAATCAACTAATTGTAATACAGTAAAATCTTACAAATTCAATCAGTTATCCACACCGTTGCGTTCTGTATTAGCCACTTCTACTTTTAGTTCAATAAAAATATACAACAATTTAACGCTGAACAACAACTAAAACTAGAACTAACACTAGCATTAGAATTAATACTAGACCTAGAAATAGAAACATTTGGGCTTAGCCGTCTTAAAAGACGCTCGGCTTAACTCAAATGCTTCTAGTTCTAGGTCTAGTGTTGGTTCTAGTTTCAGTTCAATGAAAAATATACAACAATCAAACGCTGAATAACAACTAAAACTAGAACCAACTGTAGCATTACAACTAACACCAGTGAAACATTCGGGTTTAGCCGTCTTAAGAGACGTACGGCTAAACCTGAACGTGTCTAGTTCATGTCTAGTGTTAGTTCTACATCTAGTTCAATAAAAGTATACAAGAATCTAACGCTGAATAATAAAAACGTAATAATGTTTTAATAATAATTAAAACTAGAACTAACACTAGACCTAGAACTAGAAATATTCGGGTCTAGCTGTGCGTCTGAAGGCGCGTCTGAAGGCTAAACCCGAAACTTTCTAGGTGTAGTGTTTGTTCTAGTTATAGTTCAATGAAAAATATACAACAATCTAACGCTGAACCACAACTAAACCTAAAACTAACACTAGTATTAGAACTAATACTGCACCTAGAACTAGATACATTCCGGTATAGCCGTTTTATGAGACGTACAGCTAAACCCGAAACTTTCTAGTTCTAGGTCTAGTGTTAGTTCGTTCATTAAAAATATACAACAATCCGTTATATAGAGGTTTTACTGTACTTACCATTAGACATCGCTTATGATTCAGGAAATAATTAAGTGTTTCTAGTTATAAATTAAAAATAAAACTAAAACAATTTATAACATATATTTATTTGAGCTTTTCTTTGCATTCAAATACAACAAAATATTAAATTAAAAATCATTTTCGTCAACACAAAAAGAGCTTTGCCTCGATTATTTAGCTATGCGTATACATTTTTCATCAACTCATTTTTATCCAAGTATACAATAATAATTAATTGATAAATAGTCACTTTAAAAATCTTCTTGGAAGAATGAGATATTAAGACATACGTATACGAATGTTTTGTATTTCATTTCATTTTAAATGTTAAATAGATTCGCTTATAATAAATAGGTGAAATAATTATATGGAATCACTGCACTACAATACGTTTTTTTTTCATACATACTCTCAAAAGTTACTTACAGTTTACTTGTTTTGTTCGATTTTTCAGTTGTTCTTTAACAATAGTAGCTACTGATTTTGTCCCGAAATTCTACGTAACTGCAGGACCATTTTAGTTTGTTCCTCATGTCGTGAGGTTGATTTATAGGATTACGGTAAAGGGTTTGGAAGGGCAATGAAACTTTAATAGTATACATTTTAAAATACTGACTTAATGCAAATATGTAAGATATTTACAGTACATTATGACTAAAATTCGTATAACAATTATAATCACCTCAGAATTTGTAGATCTGCAATGAATTTTTACATATATTTATATCACTATATGCTATGTATTTATTTACTTTTATATAATAATATCGTTATTACTATTCCACTTCTTTTTGTTTTTTGCTTCAGCAAGATATGATAACATCACAAAATACGAGAATCCTTTGAGCAGGTTTCCCAGAAAAAGTATGTACTACGATCTTGTTCCTACGTTACTGTACATTTTACAACATCTATATACACTGTGTCCCAAAAATAGTTGCATGGGTTTATTATTAAATAGATATTAAGTACGGTCAAAACACTAGATACAACGAAAAAATTTTCACTGCACGTGTGTGGAAACTAATTCTAAACCTAAATCTAAAAATAATAAAATAATATTCACAAAATAATCGTATACCGGGTTTTTGAAACACATTGTATACACTTAGGAATGCAACAAAGTATTATGAACGACCACCCCGCCCCGGTCTCTTGCACTTTGAACTCACACAGCGTTACACGTATTTACTGGACAACTGTTTCGCCAGTTCGGTGTACTTCAAAAACTTCGACTGAGTGCTTTCATCAAAACTTCCAGCCGCCGGACTTGGACTTTTACTTTCTACAGAAGCGGGCCCACTAGATGAATTTGCTGGCCCACTATTCGTCTTCGAAGGTGCCGACGTACTGGGAACGGACGATTGGGCCGCTTTCAAAGCTACCGGGTCCGGAATAACACCGTCTTTAACGAAATGCATTTTTGACAAGTGATGACGGTAAGCGCCCTTTGAAATAAACGGCGTATCGCAAAAGGCGCATTTCATGATCGAATCGGACGTCATGACTGCATCATTGCAAGCCCAGCTGAAAGCTAATATTGCACCCGGTGTTGTAGAACTGTTATGCGTCGTCGAATTTGATACATTAACACTTGCCGCAGATGTCGGGACATTAGTTCTGTTATTTGTATGGTGAGTTTCAGTCTTGTCACACAGCTTCTGCAACGCTGCTAAGGGATGACTGCTTCCTTTTCTACTACTAGTACTAGAATTTTCTCCGCCGTTTCCTCCTCCTTGTAAACTATCAAACATTGAACTCAACGCGCCAAGACTACCTCCAGTTTTTCTATCGCCGTTTGTGCTGCGAGGTGTTGCAGATCTATCACTGCTTGCTGGACTACAAGTGGAGTTCCTACACGGACTATTGTGTCCTGTATCAACACTAGGTGTTTGTCTTCTACTCGGACTTGCCATCGGACTAACGTTATTATTTCGCCTCGATTCTTCTTCATCATCTCTCACATCTTTAACGTGCCCATTGCTATGAAAACTACTGCGATCGTCTTCATCGCCGTCTTCAACTTCACGTTTAATACTGACATTTTGATTTGGTTCACCGCAACTTTGTCGATCGTCATCTTCGACCTCTTTTTTTATATTTACATCTCCCTCTACTGGACTATCCATTTTTTCGCACATCGGTGATTTCTCCCGCTTGTCAGGTGTCGATCGCGGTGTCGATGAAAGTGGAGCACCTGGAGGATCCATTTTACGCTCGGGAGTTAACGCATCTACCCGGCTACTACCTCTTTCAGATATAGAACTTGATTCACTTCCACTTCTCTCGCGCCGACTGTAATGGTGCTGACTTTGTTGGTGATAACTCCTCAATAAATTCATCGTTTGTGGATCTACTAAAGGTTTTGTATAATCTACACTTTCATCAATTCCAAGTCTTTTTAAAATACTGGAACCCATCGGCGCTTGCGTGTGGCCGTATCCAGGAAATGAGGTGTTTTGGCGTCCTCTGGAATCAAAGCTTTTTTCGATCAGTTTCTCTATCGCATTCAATACAGACGGGGAGGATCCGTTGTTATTTTCACTGCTTGAATCTTTTGCGCTTAAATCAGTAGCTGCGCTTGGAGATCTTTGAATTTGAGAGTTAGGAGAAGGTGATTTGTCGCTTTTTGATTTTTCGCGACTAGCTTCTGGAGGTAAAATATTATTAGACATTAATGCGCTTTTCAAAAAATTTCGTTGATTTGGACCTAAGCCACCCACACATTGCCGAATATGATCAACGAATAAAGAGGTTTCTATTTTATTGCCGCATTTCTCACACGTAATTCTTCCAGCAACCGACGGATCTCTACTCTTTTCCATTATGGTACCGTTATCGCCATTTTTAAATTCATGTTGCGCTCTTTCTAATTCTAATAATTTTCTAACCGGTAGTGATTTTTTACGTTTTTCTCTAGTTTGGCGACGACGTCCACCACTCTCGGTTATAGATCTCATAATATGTTCTTTATAATGGGAATTTTTTACCATATGATTACTTAACTCTTTCAGTGAACTGAACGCTTGGTCACATACTTTGCACGTTAACACAGCACTGACATGACTACTAGTGCTTCCTGGAGCATTTCCACTACTACCTCCGTTGCCACCGCTAGATGGCTTTGTGTCCTCATTTGACCGCCAAGATATTATTTGTTCTTGGGAGATTATATTTGTGTAGTGTTGCGTTTGTTGCATATGATTCGTCATTTCCGCTAAAGATCTAAAACTTTGGCCGCACCACATGCATTTTAGAATTTGTCTCGTTTGTTCTGCCCCTTTTCCTAACCAAACATCTTGCCCTCGTACTAATTTTCTAGGTAGTGGCATAGTTTCCTTGATTAATAAGTTTAGATCGGATTGATTTGGTGGTTTATTGGTGCCAGCGGATGAGGTGGAGGAGTTAGAATTTGTACTGGCCACATTGGTCGGTTGATGAGAAGAAATTGACTGAGGTTGCATTGGTGGGACGGGAACGTTTACACCACAGTGTTTAGCTTCTTTCATATGCGTTGTCATTGCCGCTAAGCTTGGGAAACTTTGTTTACACCACACGCACTTAAGCACATCCTTAGCTTGGTCGGCACCTTTATTTAACCAATGCGATTGCCATGCGCTGTGTCGGCTGCTTGCAGAATTAACGGATACTCCAGGCGTAGCCATTGACCTGAATAAATCATCGCCTCCTAATTTACTTAATTCACTCATTTTTTCTAATGCCTTTGTGGCATCACTAGGTGTTGGCGTTGCTTGCTTTATTTTGCCATTCCATAAATCGCCAGAAGAAGACGTTTTAGGTGATAAACTACTGGCGGCAGCGGCAACAGCAGCAAAATACGGCAAATGTGATGGAGGTACTGCTCCTGCCCATTGAGGGAGAACAGGTTTATAATCGGGAGGTCTTGTTTTACGTGGCGGTTGATTACCGGATTCATCCGCACTTCGCTTTCTTGCGGATACCGATAAATCTAACGGCCCATTTCCAGTTTCTGTTGGGGGCGGAGTCATGGGTTTTGCCAAATTCATGGCATCAATATCAGAGTCTGTATTATCCGACTTACATCCGCGTTTACTAAAATCTAATATTGCAGCTTCGGTAGACGGTGATTGAAGAGGCATTGTCATGATGGGGGATGATAAAGGTCTATTAATTGAACCTGGGGGTGAAGATGACGATGATATTAACGGCGATACTGATCCCCTAGGCAATGGAGAACCCATCATCAACTGTGTGTGTTGCGCTGCAACAGCGGCCGCGTTTAAATATGCGGCCATCGCTGAATGTGGCGGTAGTAAGGCTGCCGCGGCGGCAGGAGGTAATGTGGGAGGTAATGTGACACCGACCGGACTCATGGCTGTATTTGGTAACGTAATGCCTCGTGTAAGTAAGCGATCAGAGTAGATCGATTCGCCAGATGGGCATCGAGGTGGTACGTTCGAATCTGACGACTCCCTGGATTGGCACCGAGGACTCATTTCTCTGTAACAACGGAAACATCTTACTTAATAAGAGAGTGCTTTTATGTCTCAGCATGATGTAAGAGGTATATCGTGTTTATACGTACTGAATTATATAAACCTCGATTACGCAATGTCAAGAATTACTTATTTAAATATTTATTTACCTTTCCGCTAGATGATTTGTGTAGACAGGCTCTTCACCGATGGATGTGGGACTTCGAGGTGATGCTAAATCACCTGCGGTAGGTGAATGAGGTTCTTCATCCCCAGGAGTCGGTGAAATAGCTGAGTTAGGCGTCATAGACCCCGAATCTTCATCAGCTTCCAACTTCTCCCCATCTTCTATAGCCCCTTCTTCGCCTCCTTCCCCTGTAACAAAGAAAATCGGGTTAAATCTTTTGCAACACATCGATATGGTACAAGTTAATTATAGAAATTAATTCGAACGTTGAAAAATGTAGAGCATTGGACTGGGTATCGTGGAGAACATTTGCAATATTTAGCCGGTTGCGGCCACAGTATCAGATTACTGCTAATGAATGTACGACTAAAGCAGCGTCTACAAAGATCGCATCAGCAGCGATTTATAGAATTAGAGTCGAGATTTGAACTCGGTCGAGTCTTGTAACTGCCGCCAAACATGAACAATTTGTTGATAGGATCGATTCGGTCGAGGAGTCCGTTCCGAAGGCCTTCATCGGAAAAATCAACTTGCAGCGTAGCGCGCCGGTCGCGTTGAAATTTCCCGCTTCTAAAGTGGGATGTCGACGTCAGAGCGTCAAATGCGGAGAGAGCAGCGAACAGCGCGCTCCGGGAGGTCCGCGTAAGGTCCATGGGCGTGCACGCATGTCTCCGAGCTGTCCAAACACGGACCAACAATGAACAATGGCAACATAAATCAGCGTAATTAGTTTCAGCAAAGCTGCTGTATCCACATGTTAAGCCGGCCGGCGAAATCATTGGTCAGAGGACGACTTTACTCCGCCTTTTCCAGGCCTCTAATCGAATCCTGTTGCTTCCTTTCTGCACTCGCATTGACAACAATTATGCCCTCCCCGATCACGGGCGTGTGCTTAACGTATTCTAGAGCTAAATCGGTGAGCGACATTTGTACTGGAGTCCCATGTCAATGATATCAACAATCCAATACACAAACCTAATGAAATATAACATGCCATAATTGACAATTTACTAGGAAATAAGTTATTAAACATACAGTAGTAATTTTGTGATCGATATACTCTCATATAAAGCGATTGTACGTAATTAAAGATTAAAATAGATAGGTTGAACAATATTGAGAATAACGACAATAGGAAAACTAAAACAAAAGTAAAGTGACCTGTACGAAACAAGACAGGTGGTTCCTGAAATTGCAGCCACAAATTTAAATTCAAATCCAATCGATGGGACTGGCCGATAAGGTCGTTACTGCATCTAGCTCTCGACTATATTTAATGCTTATCCTGCACAACAATTTAGTTAATTGGCCCGAAGCGCATTCCCCGTAATAAGTTCGTACACATGTTGGACCACGGAGCTACGGTCACATGCACGTTCCATGCAGGGAGAAGAGGAAGCTTGGATATCCGAGTGAGGAAGCTGAATCCGATGCAGTTGGGGCCGGTCCGATGCTTATGCGTCCGTATATTATTGCCCCCACCACCCTGATTTATAGGCCATTGTCTTTCATTTGAACATATATTTCTTGTCGTGTCTGTCTCAACCGCTGTTTGGCTCGCCTGGCATCTGTATGGAACCTGTACCTCACGGCCCAATTTATGCGAATATCATCTAACGTTACGAAAATGTTGAAGAAAAAATAAACAACCGGGTGAGAAAAACGCCATAAAGGTTAGAATACATTAATTAACCGTCCAATTTGCGGCGTGCAGTCGGCGTACTCGTGATGCGAGTAATTTCAATTAATACCGAAATATTGAATAATTGTGAAATTATTCAACATGCGTCACGAGGCCGAGCTCATTGAAAAGATAACGGGCGTACAAATCTATCGGTAATTTTGATCTGCACTATCTGTGTCCAAACGGTTGGCAATCGTTCTGATCATTAATATATTTGTATTTCGAAGCGGTATCATGCGGGTTTGAAATTCATTTTATTAATTTATGACGATCAGACTAAAACTTCCACCCGCTACATATACAATATTGTAAATACGATAATACAAAATACTCATTACAACTGCTAAAATCATATCCTCTAGATATGAGATCACAATTTGATACTTTCTCCTTTGGGACAATTCTTAGGAAGAGGGAGACGTTGTATGTTCGCGCTGGATAATAAGAAAAGTAATTCCGAGCAAAGTAATAAAAGACGCCAATTTATCGCCGGCGTCGGTCCTGGGATATAGGTGCATTAATCCGGGTCCGAATCAGCCCCCTGAACAAACGGTCAGTTTCTGTTGATGAGCGCCCGGCGAAGTTCATTAGACGTGTCTGGGTTCGATTACCGCTGCGGCGGCGAAATAAGATTTCTCACCTCCGCCTCAGGAAGCCGTTTCCGCAACGGCCCGAGAAAGGCTCGGTTCCCACCGGACCTACCTCAGCGCCCCCTATAATCAACGCCGTGCGCGGTGCATACCAACTCGTCGGACGAAAATTGACCGCAATTAAAACTAATACAGTGGTGGAGGGACGTGAATCAATGGAGAGTGTGGTGCAAGGAATAGTAAAAAGGTGCGAGGTTGACTTTTGCCAAGAAAATTTCAGTAAATCTCAAACAAAATTCTTAAACGCGTAAAAAAATTCTTTAAGAAAGTTATTTTTCATATAAACAACACGTAAATTACCAAATTATCAAATAATATTGATCATAACCATTTGACGACATAGAAATACCGTGTTAACCGACTGGCAAACGGATATATTTAACGCTATTAGAGATTTATCGTGAACGAGATGGGAAACCGTAAACATTTTCGAGAAGAGATATTTTTACGGTAGGAAGGAGAGGCCCGAAATTTATTAAGATTTTACGTTGCCCAACGTGGATTTACGAGCAATCGAATGGCCAAAATACGATATTTCGCTAGTCCTTCTTGGAAAACAACGGCCCGTAAAACGAGTACTTACGTGAATCGGTCGTTGCAAAATCGGCGAACGCACAAAAGAAACTGAGCGTGGCTCGAATGGAATATACGAGGAAAAGGAGGGGCACGGTTTCAAACTTTGCGAGTAAATCACATACGTCAGTCAAAAGTCAGTCGGGAGTGGAGAAATAATTTAGTTTTATAAAAGTCGAGTAGGTCGACAACGGCGGAGCCGGTAATAAGGAGACGTGATGAACAAAAGAGGGGTCGAGACGGTCGACGGATGGATGGAGACGGCTCTGATTGCAGAGCACAAGACGATGTATGACTGACGGGTCTCATTGTGGCTGAGTGACGCTTGAATCGCTTGTTCCAGTGCGGACAGGTGACCGCGAAGCTAAAACAGCGACAAGGGGCGTTGTTCGCTTGTTCGAAACAATCGAAAAACAAAGACCACTTATTTCCATCATGTTACTATTATGTTTATTTCGTTTTACCCAAAAAAAAAGCTCGCCATCATTCTTTCGCCGCAGTTCATTTCACGGAAACCACTTCTATTTCCGATGAAAACGGCCGTTGTAATTCATTAATCGTCCGGTTATTAATCTGGACAGCTTAGCATCTCCATCATTCTCGAGCGTTGACGAGGCAACTAACAGGGACGCAAGAGCCATGTGGGCGTTCGAACCCAAACGATGGAGATTAGCACAATCTATCGTGATTGGTGATGATTGACGGAGCGAGACGGGCCCGAGGTGCGTTCGCTTCCGTACAGCGCCTGTAAATGATCGAATGACTTGGCATCTACTCCTCTTTTCAAGTGTTTGAACGTCAAGTTAAAGTCACTCAACGCCGGAGACGAACCTGAACCGGTACGTGAATCGAGGCCTTTGAACCACGCGTTATGAGTGGTTCTTGTGTAAACAAGTTTGTTATTACAAGACTGTTATTGACAATCTACCGAGAGCATCATTAGAAAAAATAATTTTTAATGTACAACATATCTCAGTTCTATTTCTAATAATAATATTGCAGTAATTTGTTAAATGTTTCTTATTGAATTTACCATATCATGTATGATATTTCTCTAGCACTTTACTTTATGTTTGTTTATGTATGTTATCTATGACGGAAGAGATATTATATTCAAGACAAAATAGCATGCCCACATGAAAATATATAAGTATACTTTTAACTAATGACAATGCCATTCTTGAGCTTTCAGGGTTGAAGTAATTGATGTAGGCCGGTCACGTAAGCAAATATGTATTGTCACGGTCTAGGAATGAAAATGCCCAAACAAATGGCTAGAGCTCTGACGAACTGACAGTGACATATTGCTTCGGGACAGATGCGTTACGTTTCACGATAATACATAATTACTATAAATCAATAGTAAGTGGGCACCGGAACAGGTAACATCTCTCACGGTGGACACCGGGCAGCTTTTAGTCGTATTTGTGTAGGACGCACCTGACCTAGGAGTATTGATTTAGGACAAGTCGCCGTCGAGGAAACAATGATGGACGCGTTCGAGTACTAACCGCGTCTTAGGTGGTCTCCATTAGACACCGCGCTAAATCAAATAATAATAATCGGTGTTAATGCGGTAACGCCATCTAAATCGAAACTCATTCGAACCAGAATTGCTTTCGGCGAATTAGTAAACCGTAAAACTCGAAATGTCGCCGCCTATTGACACATCGCAACCGGTTCGGCCAACCAACAACCACGCTGGAACTCCAAAGTGTATAAATCACACTGTATAATGAACGCACAAACAAACGTTCATATTTATCGACCATAAATGTTCGGTAATAAAGTAGTGGGATGTTTACAATGTTTAATCGGGCATCAAGTCGAACCAGTCGACAACGCTCTGTTTTTACGACACAATTCTCTACATCAGTTTCTTTTGTTGAAACATATTACCATTACTTTGTAAACACTTTAATGCAAATTTTCAAATATAGCATATAATAAATATTTAAATAGCAATTAAAATTACTAAAAAGAATCAATAATGACGCGAGAGATCAGTGACCGCAATAGATAACTCAAGATCCATAACAGTGAACAGAGAGGGCAGTCTGTCACCTGTCAACACGAAGCTGTGACTCATGAAAGTGCCCATACGATTACGAGTAAGGTCCGACAGGACCAATTTATGCCCTAACGGACGCGTTCGATATATAGCTCGCACCTATCTGAGGCCCATATACGAAGTGATTTACATACGACTTGTTACCCTAACAGGGGGAATATCTAATAGTGACCTATCATCACAACCGTAAGTAAATCAGTTCCCGAGCTTTACATTAGAGGTCATTATAACTAACGAAAAAGAATTAAATACGCAGAATATGTATACGTTGAAAATTATTTGTGTTAAGGATTGACATAAAATAATACATTACGAACAATTTATACACTGATAACAGTCAAACAGTCAATGTCAATAGTCAATGTTTATTTCGCAATTTTAGCCATCTATGAGAAGAAAACCATATCTACGAAACCGTTCCTTTGCGGTTTCCTTTGGTCTATACTATTACCTCTTTAAATATTTTACATTCTGTTTTTAACACCCTGTATATTCTTAATTCGAAAGTAAATTTGACGGATATCTAGGAAATTAAAAAACTTTTGCTACATATTTTTTCACCTATTAGTCACACTGAGAGAAATAGATTGTACGAATCGTATTACAGAAAAAATATTATACTTGCAGCAATTCATTGTATTATATTCGTTATATTTATTGTACTGAATACATTCTCGTCTCGCTGTCACTATTCGTAGTAAACGTATTATACCTTATAGCATATTTTTAGTGCATAGTACATTCCATTTCTCTCAGTGCATTATTTGTCATGAGGAATAAATCCCCAAGTTTATGCGTATAGGTTGAGAATCACCCTGTAGATAATATTAGAATTATAAAATATTAAATTAATACTGCCAATTTATAAATAAATAATAACATTAATTCATTATGACAACAAACAACGATGTAGGAGAATTCGATTAAAAATTCGGGCAATTACTACAAAACGGACGTTGTGGTCAAAAACATATCAAACGGACGTCGTCTGTCATTTAAAATATCCACTTGCTATGTCATTAATTCGACAGTAAACAGATGTTACGGTTTTAATTGAGCTGACCACTGAATAAATATGGCATGAGTGTAACAAATACACATGCATACATGCATGGGCCGGTTACCGGGGGTCGAAATCGATAAACCGACATCGACAGCTCGACGTCTATTTTAACCAAGTTAGTATGCTTTACCGCGCTGTTACGTGCCCAATTCTTCGTGATACAAAAAAAAACCTTCGTGAAAAAGGTGGACTAAATCAAACATTCAGCTACAAATGTTAATGTGTCATTGATATATTACGGTATCATCATGGAATATTAGTCAAATCACAGTTAGATGACACAAATGGAAACTATATTTGGCCAAGAGCGTTGATCTGCGCCCGACAGACCGAAGTCATAAACACTGATGCGACAGAATTTATTCGATTCAATGAAACCACGCGTAAATCTCGTTGCAATTCGGGTTTAACGTTGCACTTCTACCTCTTCTTGGGCACACCAAAATAGATCACACCGGTTTATCGCACACTTGCCAAAAGATACTTAGTATATTCTACGCTAGCTTCTACCAAAAGAACGATTTATAATTCAGACAGCATATCGAAATAATTCATTTATTCGAATCAAATTATTAAATTTGTATATATTTTTTTTACTAATAAGCTCCACTTTGCTTTGGTCAGTCTCAGAAGGTCACAACCTTAGATAGAGTAACACAAAACGCCTATGCACACGTATCGACACCGTATCAAAGTAAAAATCCTAAGCTATGCGGGCAACCATTGTGAAGGTGCCCGACCATTGTATCGTATAGCTAAGTTATGGGAAGCGTCCGTGCGCGAGAATGTTAATATTGTGTTCACGAGAATAGGAATACCGTGTTTACGCTGTCATTGTAAAAATCCGAATTGCCAAAGCGATAGGTTAATTTTATTATAGTAAAATTTTTTAAATTTTGATTCATATTTTAAATTTATCTATCATTCTATTTTGGAGAGTAGTCCATCTTCCATTTAAATTCTTTGCAAGACAGTTGCTTCAGAAGACACTGTACGAACAAATGGCTATTGTAATATATCGCATCGGGTTAAAAGTGTACATGCCAGTGTCGCATGCCAACGACAGCTGAGAAATCCGCAAGCACCTGCTCATCATTTCATCAACATCTAGCCGACGTGTCAGCGCTGGGAGACGAGACACAATCGTCTCGAAGCCATTAGCTCTTTATTTTTATCCCGTAATTGACGTCGTTTATTTTGTTAATTTATCGCTTGAAAAACGTACCGACAAGACGAACAAAAGTTGCAATTTCCCAACTTGACGACGAAGTCGAAACGTAAATCTCCTTTTGATATGCTCCCGTCCCTTTACTCTCTTATATTTGTTGACGATTGGTTCGCGGTGAGAGGCGAAGTCGACGACGGCGCGACGTCACGAGATTTCCATTATCGGCTTATGCATTCAATTGACACGACCTGTGAAAAATAACCTCGAAATCTATGCAAAATTACTTACGCAAGGGCGACGACGTTCTCAAAGCCGCGGCCAATCAAGTTGAAATCCTACGAGATTTTCTTCGTAAAACGACGGATCTTTAACGTATAAGTGCGACAACACGTATAAAATATACTTTGTAGGTAACGGGAACATATCCAACATCCGTAGAAACCTGTTATTGTAAACAAAATTGGATCGACCACCTACTAACAACCGATTATTTATGATTATTGATATTTTTCAATCTATGGTTTCTCAACATCTAAATGTATATTATGCAGGTATGGACTGAAACATTGCCTTAGTGTAACTGGAAACTATTTTAGAATAACAGTACGGTTATCAATGCTCGCGGAAGTGTTATGCAAATCGCTTGCGATTCGTTCGTACGTTGTAATTCAATAAACCGTAGAATGTGCAAATTGAGCAGTTTAGCGTTGATGATATTTAAATTGAAACGGATCACAGTGCGGCCCCCGATCAGCCCGCCGCCACCGGTTACGGTGATTTGCGAGCGCCACGTCGCCCGTTACGCAAATCCGCGCAGCAAACGCGCGTCCGTCCGAGATGGACTGCGTGGGAACGGACACGGTTGATAATTAGCGCTGAAAACTGTATTACGACCGATATTTATACGCAGGCCGCGCGCAAACTGCAATTTGTCCTGTCCGAACCAGTCGGACGCGTCGTCCTAGGACTGCCGCCATGAGTCCACTCCATTAGTTCCCACTTCCCCTCGCGTCACTCTGATTTACATAGTCTGCTTGTTGGAGACACATTCGTCAGGACCAGTTCGTCTGCTGGCGCACCTGCCAACCGTTCATCATTCTCTCCGCTAATGTCTCCGACCGTATTAGCACTCGAACCGTTTGCTAATGCCCGGTCTCCTCCCGAAAGTGTCATCGATGTCCAACCGACCGCAATAAATCCTCTCCTTAACACTGTTGATTAAAAACAGAACGCGCCATAATTCAGGATTGTTTACGCGTTGGTCCTCCAGATTTATACCAATTTTGTACCAGTATTTCCGAGGAACACACTACCCAACCCAGCGTAATTGTACTCACTCTAAAATGTAATTCAAATACTTCAATAAAATTGATCGTAAATCTCATCGGATAGAATAAAAAACAACAATCAAAGATAAAGCAACCTTAGAGACACAAGAGAGGCGGAACATGGTGGCCTACGGAAGAGGGCTCTAGTTTCCGTGGGGCGGCGAGATAAGGAAGGGGGCGTCGCGGACGAGGAGGACATAATGCATAATTCGGTCGTAAAATATGTCCGGGTTCTCTAGAATTGAACGCTATCCTTCAAAGAGGGGTCGCGGACGAAAGAGGCGGCTAGATTTATTGGGCAATAAAGTATTATAATTAAACGCGCCCGGAGCCCGCGATGTCACTCGGTCTACATCTATAAATCTCCTAGGGGGCAGATGGGCGAACACACGCGCCCAAAGAGTCGATCCAAAGGTGAACTCCTTCGGCTACTCGAAAAATCCCATATCCCCTTTTTTTATTTCGCGTTAACCAACTCAGCAAATTCAACTTCTTTGACTATCATTTTATTCACGTTTTCACTTATAAAAAGAAATATGCTAGTGAGCATTTGAGTAGTAGTTGTTATGGGTCGATAAAATAGGCATTATTAATGCGTTTTTATGTTTCCTGTCTATTTGATTTATCGATAAATGTGAGTCAGTATGAAGTAAACGGGGAGTCGTGCGTCAATTAGTAACCAGGTCTGTCCCCCCATCAAACTTTGGACGTGGATTTATCAGCGCCGTCGCAACTCCAACCGTAATAAATTCGCAAGACATGTAGCAAATACGTAATCGCGTCTGGGCGGCGCCGAAATTAATTCGAATCACGTTAACCGGCCACGTAAATTAAAGTCGAGGTCCTTCATTGTGTCTGCAAATAGCGCTAGCTGCGGTCAGCAGCTGACGCCGCCGGGATGAGACCGCCCCAGCCGCTTGATTTACGTCTTAACCTCCTTTTATGTTGCGCCCCTGTGTATGAATACTTGGCCGGGTCGAGCTGGCCGGACGTTCCCGGTCGAAATTTACGATTAAAACGGGTGGAAATAGTGACCGGGGGGCTTTATTGGCAATGCCATAAAAGAAGTGTCAGTTGGGGACCTGTCTTAAATCATGCGAGAGGTTTAATTAAAGCGATGCGCGGTGATAAATGGCGTATCTAGGTGGATAAACGCCTCGTGCTCATTCCAAACTGTTTATATTCGAGATTGTTTACGATCTATTCCTTTCAAACGAGTTTTATTAATTTTTTGGAACATACAAAATCGATCTATCACAGAAACTAAAAATTTTATTAAATGGTATCTTACAGATAATTAAATGAAAAACGGTTTTTGAACGTATCAAAAATCAAATCAGGTCGCAGCTATAGGTGTATCGATTGGTCTTTTAGAAGGGAGTTAGTGGGGTGAGACGAGGCTGAGTCCTCGCCGGTGTCTGTCTGGGCAGGACGTGCGTGTTGATGAGACATCTCGGGCTGACAGCGCTCTGTCCAAGTGACAGCCCGCGCCCCGCTCAGCGTTGCGACGCCCGCGGCGCCCTCAACGCTGGCCAGATCAATGCTGTGCCATCGCGGCCACGTCCTGAACAGAGACGGACACATCACCTGGACGTCACCGTTAGACGGACAGGAGCGGCGTCGCCGGGGTAAGCGGGCGTCTCTACGAACGAAACGACGCGCACAATGCCCCTCACAATGATACTATAAATTCCCCGCGGCTCGTCTTTAAACGAGAAATCGATAACGTGGTCCCTCCGACTGACCGACGTCGTCACCAGACCTCATCGTCCGATATTCACCTTCAACTGGGGTAATTAGGGGCGTACGAAAAAAGATACGAAAGAAAATATTTAAAATTAAGACAAGAAAAACAGTGAAAAAACATATTACATAAGAAATATACTACATTTTCTTGAATACTTTCTTTTTCAGTCTTTGAAAATTGATGAACAAAGAGAAACATTAAAACTAGTGGTGGAACGGGTATCCGGCCTATTAGGACATTTTTATTACTTAGTACTCCAGCATTCACAGGAATTATCTATATTATTATTAGTATCTCTTAGGTGTTAGGTTTTTTCATTGAATACAACTTTATTCATATCAGGTTTGTCTTTAGCAACCTCATTGTAACAATCCCAATACGATATACAGGGTGATTCATTAGCTCACCATCAAACTTTGACATATGATAGCTAATCCAATTACCAAAAAAAAATGTTAATGAACATACTATATCAATCATTTACGAAATTATAACACTTTAAAGTTTTCTGCAGCGAATTTGTTAATAGTCAGTAAAATCAAACATTCAACAAAAACAAAGTTGTCATTGTAATATGTCAGTTTGCTGTAAGGTTTAATTATTACATACATGAAAAAACTCAAAATGTACGCTTATAGCACTAAAGAGTATGCTAATATAATTTTCGTGTATGGTTTTTGCAATCAGTACGAGAATATCAAGAAAGATTTCCACAGCCCCATTTGCCATATTATTCTGTTTTTAGCGATTCTTTCAGGAGACTTCGAGAAACAGGTAATCCTGCTCTAACAAAACCTATTCGACCGCATGTAGTTAATGTACAGGACGAAGAAGCTGTAATTAATGCTGTCATTGATAATCCATCAACACTCGAAGAATAGCACACAACATACATGTAAGTCAAAATTTTGTAACCCTGTACATATAAAATCTCTTGTTGCAGTTTCGTCTAGTTTGCTTCTCTTCGATTGTAATTTATCATCACATTCATTACTAACAAAACTGTCGCTGTTATCACTATCGATCATTAATTACAGTATCTTTCATTCTTGTGTTAATCCCAAAATGTTATTTATGGGGTATACACATATTTTTGAAAATGATGATACCCAATGTAGGTATTCGTGTACTTGAAATTCAAGCATTTAGTAGTTGTCAAAGTTTGTTGCGTTTTGAAAGAGTTGTAGCGAGATTGATCTCTTGAACGTTTCATCACCGCTTGACTCAGTATCTGACAAAATACATCATTGAGCCAATTAGACCTAGCGAGACAGAGCAGATACAAAGCCTATCACCAGTAAGCAGATATCCTTGCCATCAGCTTTAGCCGTGCGCCAGAAGCTTTGTGGTGTCGGGGACACTGAGTGCGCTTCACCTTCAATTTTTATTCCAACGACTTCTGCAAAATTGGCTGTTACAATGGTAATCGCAACATCTAATAGTGGTTAAATCTAACCCAACCCAACGTAAATCTGATTACTATATACTCAAAATAATCGAAACTCTAACTATTTATGTCAAATCCAATCCGTATAGTATCAAGCCCAACCCATTTCTAAATCAAACTTAGCTCAAGTCAACACTTACAAATTGCATATTCAGTATTAAAACACAAAAAGATCAGCAGAAGATGAGGAATTACTTAAAGGTTCCTTAATATTGACGTTAAACAAATCTGGAAGAGAAGATATTAGTAGCCCTGGTGGTGAGAGTTCAGGTATTACAAGGCACCGAGATCAAGAAGATCAAAAATTAGTACTTCATAAATATTAGTAAGGGTAGAAGAAAATGGACAAACAACATTAAAATACAAACAATGCAATGTTGAACAATAAGAAGAGTAGTTGAAGAGCTGCTTTTGATGTTGGATTAGGATCGGTGACAACAAAATGCCAGAGCTTTCGTACAGGACAACTTTTGAGACACAACCTCAGATTTATATTGCCAATGAAACTGGTTTATTATGGTGTGCTTTTCCTGAAAATTTAAAAACCTTCAAACACTAAAAATCTACCGCTCTATATAGTAGTACAATGTACATAACAAATGAATTTCGAAAATATGAAACCAGAAAAGATTAGAATTACTATTATTGCATTATTGGATTGTAATTATGTAATTCATTTGATGTGGGATAAAAACAAATTTATGTCAAATTAAGATATATTAGTAGGCTATCGTTGAATATAAAAGAAAAGATTAGGAATACAAAAGACTTTGTCGATTGGGAATGTGGAAGTTGATCCGATCGAACGTTGAAAGCTCGCGCGTGCCGACCTCTGACACAAACCATTTGTCCGCGGGACCGCAGGGGTTCCTACTCTTACACAGCACCATCATTAATACCCGTTCAATCAAGGAGTAAAGGGGTGATAGCTGCTTTTTAGTATGCTATATCTAACAGGGAAGCTTAACATTTTTTGAATCGGTGGTTAACATTAAGAATAAGACGGTTTAATTCGGAAACAGCAATCGTAAAGCCACGCGATCGGGTTAATTGGCAACACGTGCTCGTTGTTGGAAGCGGCTGGAGAAGCACTCTGTTTGGCGGCGGGTGGTCCAGGTGGCGTTGAGACGCACTTTCCCACAGCATCCCGCCGATCCTGATAGATGGCGACGTGATCTACCACCCGTCGGCGACTCTTCAACACTCGCTCGATAAATTAGATGCCAATCATTAATTCACCGCTCCTACGCTCGATAGGGCAACCCCGAATAACCCCATTATTCTTTAGAAGTTCCTTTTTTTCTCTTCGAATTGCGACGATGAGGCCATCTATCGATCGCCTACTGTTATTCTCGCAATAAAAATGCCCAAATACCAACGACTTCAGCGGGCTTCAAGATATGGTTTCAGGTATACACTGTTCGTAAGTTATGATCTTGGGCAGGATGTTTGCTCCTCTTTAAACAATTTATTAGCCAATTAATCCACATCAAATAAATGGGCTCATCGTAAATCAATCGACGCGGCCCACGAGGTAATGACCCAATATTTTTTTTAATGCTCACGAAAGGATGATCCTTTCCAATCATAACATAGCGTTACACGTGTTTATTCGGCCGTTAGGGCATATGTTTACGTTCGCGTAACTTTATGGCCTTCCTATGCTTACATAACGTTTACCTTTATTCTTCTTTCTTTCATTTCTTCGAAACCTACCTATTGTATACTATCAAATACTTCTCAACTTCTTTATTTTCAAAACAAATTTATTTTTACATTTAATGCGTCTGAACTCCTAATTAATAATTGGTAATAATAAACTACTTTTGTTCAATTAATGTAAGTAGTCTAAATCGAAATAAAGAAATTGTTAAGAAGAATTAAAATCATTGCATCGGTCCGGTTGAAATAATTAAAGCTCGCAAATGAACGTGAAATAATAAACCTTCGAACGTAGAGGCTTTGAGCCCAAAATAAACCGACAATCGATTGATGTCTGTCCGCGACGGGTTTCTTTGATCCTTTTTCTTATCTGCATGCTACGTCGGCAACGGCATCCGAAACGTCAAAACCGCGACTACGAACGAAATTTAATTCTCGTCCATCCGTATTCGACGCGAATTCGACCGAGCGCCGTTAATTCCCGTTCGGCCTTTTGATCTTTATCTTTGATTTATAATAGGAGATGGACAGAGCGCATTTCTCGCGGATGTGTTCATTATTGATCCAGTTAATTAGGGACGACGGTGAGGGAAATATTGTAGACCGGTTGATGTGCCAAGTCCTACAAATAGATTTCTATTACTTTGATCATAAAAAATTGACGAGAAAAATAACGCGTCCTTGAGACATTTCAAGAAATCTGTCTGTCAGCGAGTGATAAATAAAGCAGGGATGGAGTTTCAACAATCGTCGTCGACGGATGCCTACTAGTCCTGAATTTTTCCGGAGTTAATTTACTTTAGACGGTCTGAAAGACGTTAAAGCGCTAAAGATTCAAATTTTTTCGCCGCTCCATTCGCGTTTCGTGACGTTTTCGGACGCACAAAAGCAATACCCTTCACGAGACGATCACCGTCCGTAACGCACGCCACTGTCCCCGAAATTCCTAGAGGGCGACGTACGTCACGAGTTCGGACAGCATGCATAAACAAGCAGGAACCCCTAGTACAATTCGAAAGAAGTCAATTAATTAATCTTGTCTTGTTGCACGCTGAGCTCCTTGCCGCGAGTATCCTTAGAACGGCGGCGCCAATGGTTAAAGGATCATCAGTTCTCTGTCGGCCAGAATCCGAACGGAGGTGATTGATTGACGGCAGATTAACGTCTCAACACTCCTCGGTTTTTATTTCTACCGAGGAGAGTAGCTAATTGGTACCGTCTTTGTTGTATTTGTGCTAGTTTTGAAACGTTATTTTCTAGTAGATGAATATAAATAAACTTGCCAGTTTTAAAAGTGGACGGAGGCGTTGGTAAATTCAAGAGAAACGGAAGCATCACAGGTAGCGCAACTGTCTTTGTGTCTAACACGTGTCGCAGAAGCACATGCACATCCGCAAGCTCAAAGCACAATATGCGGATATGCGGGTGTCAATGGACAACCGTGTTGGAAATGCGGTCAAACGTGGCCCTGTCGTCCGGCTCACAGGACGTATATCCCAATAGCAAACAGTTCATTGCATATGCAATATCGTCTTCGAAATTGTCCGCTTGACTGGTGGACTTCGTTAGTCGTTGGGATATTGTCAGGACACAGGGAACACGCATAAGCTTCATTTCCCGAATTACCATAAATCGATAAAGCTTAAATTAAATAAATAAGCGATGTGAAATAGTTTTTAAATTTCGATTGTGTTTAATTTAATATGATATATTTACATTAGTTGAAATAAATATTGCAGTCTTTTTATCTTAAAAATAATATTTAAGGTAATAGAAATGGAATCAGAATCGGTTTTGAATAAAGAAAGAGAGATGCGACTTGTTACAATTGCAGCAGATTTTTCAATAACAAAAATTGTAGTTCTGGATAGATTTAAATAAATAATAAGAAATCATTCATTAATGATCGCCCAGGAAAAACTTGGATTAAACAATAAGGCATTCTTAAAACGACTTAATTTAATATCCAGCTGAGGCATCACTTTCAAACATTAAGAGTGTTTTGCTGGAGAACAATGCACATGACATTCTTGAAGATTCAACCTGAGTTTTCAATGCCAGCTAGAAAACTTAATATACCCATTAGATAGTCTTGTGCTTTTTGCCCTCACCCACTAGCAATATGGGGAAACGTTTTGCTTGCACTAAAATATTGTCTGACAATTGTCATCCTTTTCTTGTGCACTCATTAATTCAACATCTTATGCCAAACAAGGATAGTGATCGCGACTTGTTATTTAGTTCAGAAAATAAAGCTTTAGAACATTGTAACAGTGATTCAAAGGTGAAGCTTAGTAGAGGAAGAATGTAGTAATGATTACACTCTTGCTTTAGCTCTGCAATGGTTTTGAATACCACAAGATGCTTCTCCACCTCTACCATTTGCTTTCAGTTAACCTCTTAGTTTAAAAAAATTTGATGTTGGTGATTATAGTAGCCTAAAAGTGATGAGCGAAGCATTATTATTGAACAAAAACTTCATTATATACATCATTTTCTCTCTTAGATCTGGCAGTGTGAAACAAAATTACGAGCATTTCAAGAAGTGCACGGTCATTAAAACTCTAACACTACTGAGATCACCAGCACATCTCTGCTTCGCAAGCAGTGACGAATACAGTTTTAGATGAGTAAATAATTATTTTAATATGTATTTATGTTTATAATTTATAAGTTGAAGAGGGGATGGATGACAGATGAACTCTTGGTTTGCAACTATCAAAAATTCTTATGAATAAGAGCGAGAACATCAGAATAGTGTAAGTGTAAACATAAGAAAAAAGATGTTAATTCATAAATTCAAAGAACAACACCAAAGGAAAAATTATTCCTTGGGCTGTTAAACGCGCTATACTTCTCCATAATTTAAAGAAGATACTAATCATAGCAAAAATGTAGCTAAAAAGTGTTTGTAAGTACTCTTTATTAATTGGTTAATTATTAACAACGACAACAAATTTATGGATAAATTTTCAAAAAACCACTATCTTCTTGATCTACGTTTAGTTAACTTGTAGTTTTAAATAACCACTAAAAATGCTTTATTTTGGATCATTTAAGTGTAGAGGAAACGAATTCCGATTGGTGTTAATTTTTTCTTTCAAAGGGGACTATTAATTTATCTTCACACTCATTTATATCAATCATAATCATGTTGAACGTTACTTTTAACATTTGCATAATTCCAACTAGTATTTCCGAAAGGTCTTACGTATCGTATGCTTTTCAATCTTATTGTTTCATTTAAGAATATTGCACAATTCATGAATAATTCTATAAAGACGTTGTAAAATAACCTTGTTAATCTTGTTATAATAGCTGACCAGAAACTACATTCACTTGTAACAATATTATTCTAAGTAATTTATAATATTTCTTTCCGTCAATAATTGCGGATTTGGAATACTTAATTAAAAACATTAATCTAAACAACTTATTTATAATTTAGAATTAAAGTGGATTAATATTTTGTCACCACGTAAACAACCGGTAATTATGTCATTGTATGAATGGCGTTGAAAAGAAGACGCAAATACATTTTTAATGGACTTCGAGCACAATGATTTGTGTGTTCGATTACACTAATACATTGGCAATTGCAAGAAGGTTCGTTCATTATAATGCGTTGTTTTTCAATGTTAAACATCATTTAAATCTTTGGCGCTCAAGACGCTATTCTTAACAACATTTTTTGACACTTCTCTATCTTCTTAATAGAAACCTATTTATAATACCATAACATTCTTATTTGATTATAACGAAATTTTGGTTTTGCCAAAATCTTCCCAACCAGAAACATATTATTTCTCATATAGTTATTTGTAAATTTATTTTACAAAGCAGCAAAACAGTAGCAAAGTTAAAAACGAATTCAACAGAAGATCACGCAAAACTGTTTCATGTATTTATCATATTTTGACAACAACAAACTTTACTGGAATACGTATAATCAGGTTAATGTGTGATGGATGTGGATGTCGGAATAAAAATAACACCTTCATCGGAATGTGCAGCATATCAAAAATAGAAGCATCTGTCCCCATTTGAGGTCACTCCTTTATTTCAAATCATTGTATTCAGTTGTCAACAACTTGTGTCATGGCACTTTTCATTTACGAAATGCCAATGGATAAACTGGAGCTAATTTGCTAAGACTTTGAAAAAAGTACAAGTGTAATTATGAACTCAACCCTTTTAAACGAATAAATGTCCAACATTTTTGAAGGTAGTGTAAGTTACTAAATCAATTTAGCTTTCAACATTTTGTGAAAACAAGTATATTCAAATTATCCCCAATGATTGCAAACAAATCTGCTCGACCTCTCATTTGGCAAAGCAAATAAAATGGATAGTGTAAACTAGTTTTAGAAAACCACCGAAGGGAAGTTTATGGATTCCAAAAGGTTGCGTAAATGGTTTAAGGGTAGCAAGTGCAAGAATGTGGAAGGATTAATGTGTCAAATCACATAATAAATAGTAAAATCACATAAAGGTTGTTGCTTCTAGTGAAAAACAAAGTATAAGGTGGAGCAAATTACTTTTGCGTTAAAACATCAATTCAAAAAATAGAGCTTTACATTTTTTTCATTTGTAAGAAAATGGCAACCAATTTACAGTACAACATTACTTTTGTCCTACCTAGTATTATTAATGTTTCTTCAACGTAACTAGATCTGAGTGTATTTATCGTATACTGTTTTAATTCTACAGTCTCATTGGATTTTGTTCTATCTACTTCTGACTGTGGCTATATAAACATTCAGTAAGGTATTTTGAGAACGCCATGAGTTGGCAAAAAGAAAGAAAAATGTTGATAGCAACATGGCCACAAGTACATTAATATCACAGCCTTCAATCTTTGCCGTAAATGTTCAAGATGATGTCGTTATGGCGTTTCTATACGAATCAAAAATGCTAAATCTAATCTGCTTAAATCTAATTAAATTGTAATTGTTAAAAATGCGCCCCAAAGATGTTTCTAGTTTAAAGAAGAACGTTGTTACACTTTTGATAGATTAAAATACAATGAATTAGTTCAATATTGCCATGTTCGTTTAACATTGGACAACAGTATTTGATAGAAGACCTTATCTTACGTAACGATAAAGTGTATTTGTTTAGAATCCACACTTCATGCCGATTACTACCACTTGACGACAAAATCGTTTCATAAGGCAACTACTGAAACAGGAAGATAAAATCTCTTGAAATTTCAATTGAACACATTGTTAATGTCAATAAGGATTTGTTCTTTTACCTTTAACTAGGGCACAATAACTGTCACAATAACTGTATACTGTCAGAATCAAAAGTATTATGTAATTAATTTCCTAGCAAGAAAGTAAAAAATTAAACTAGATGAAAAATGTTTTCTGAAATTTGAAGTAACCGAAATTTTTGTTGTTAATTTTCAACAACGACACCCATTTTAAAGTTCTTTTCAAGATTTTTTCAAACCAATTTCTTTCAATTCCATGTAAAAAAAGTTTTTTGTAAAAAAAATGTTTTTTTTGTGTAGAAACTGATGAATTTTTTAAAGTACTTAAATAATATATTTTTGTAACAAAATTGATTAAGTTAGTTCTGTTGTAAAATCAGTAATTTGATAGATTTACGGTGTAATAAAGAACATTGTTTAGACCGCAAACCGTATGGTGGCGCTACTAGTCCTAAATCTATAAAATCATGTATCTACAGTCTTAAATTTATGAGAACTAAATCTTAACATAAAATAAGATAATAACTGACCTTTGAGACATTTCAACTTTTTTACTAAAACTTCTCGGTCGAACTCTTCGAAGTCTTCTTTTTCGTTTTCGACAAAAGCGTTATACTTTCTGATCGACTTGTTCTTGTGGCGCATCTTCGCTTCTCAATTTGCCCCCTCAAGTCGTGACATCTTCCCCGGTAAACAGAAACGAAACATAAAAATCGAACTAATCCTCTTCGCGAAAAACGCCAAATAAACAAATTCGAAAAAATAGCAACAAGAACAAAAACTCAAAATAAAAAATTAATAGTATACGAAACACAAAAAACAAACGATGCACACCGGTTGTTTGTAGGGCGGATTTTCGGTTGTTACAGATAAAAAATAAAAACGGCGACGTCGCAAACAAAACACTGCCGAAGCACTTGTAAAACAATATCGAAACGAGTTCACCGAGTCACGTGATATAAACAAAAGGCGAAAAAAAGAGTAGCGGTGGCGGCGAAGGCAACAGCTAAAGCTGATCGCGCGGAGTGCGAGCGTGATGACAAGTGAGGATCTGCGAGAGAGCCAGCCGATGTTCACCTTCGGCTCAGTCAGCGTGTTCTGGCCTCGTGCGCCTGGCGTCGAGGTTACGCGACGTAGTTCACCCCTCGACCACTGGGCGCGCACTGTGCGCTCCGCGTGCCTAACTAAGCCACCCTATCCCTTCCGAACCAGTCAAAAGTTAGAGTGGCTTTGACGCACCCCCACCTCGCTTACTCCAACACTTTTGGGGTGCTCTCATACCGCTTTTAGATGAGTATCTTCCCCCACTCCTAACTATCCTTCAATGTTAGATTTTTACATTTTCATTACCCATTTACTCAAAGATTTTTAGGTATTTATACGTACTTCATTAACTTTAGTCCAACTTATTAAGTATATATTACAAATATTAGATCAAAATTTGTTATATACTTTTTATTAATACAAGGTGTTGAAATTATTGAGATGTAAAGATTTTAGATTTTAAATGTAGCCTATATTAAATCTGAAGTACTTAACATAATTTGTTTCTGTAATTTCTTTTTATAGTAAAGGGGAAAATCTTGTCGATATCGAAGGATAATAACTTTCTTGACGTGATTTCTCGAAATGTCAGTTTGAGGTTATCTGGGTTGTTACTTTCTGTATCAAATCGGTACACATTTTGTCAGATCTAAATAACGTCTGGTATTTTACGAAAATTTTAATATAAAGTATTATACAGAAAAGCATTTTCAACCCATTTATTTGCTGGGAACCTAAGTTATCGCTTAATTAAGCCAAGGTCGCCTTGCGGCCGAGGCGCTACAATCCATAACAATATTAATCAAAATTTCCAGACAATTTTGAGTAATACCTGGTAATTTGACTACGTTTATGTAATGTAATGTTAATTTATGTAGTTTTCAAGGGGAATTCGGGTATACTTGCAAGAAACGCATGATTTTATGTAATTTAACCTAGGTTAGTTGCGGCCGAGGGTTGAAATCGAAAGAATTTTAAACTCTATCGTGCAGATTTCACAACGTTTGACAGTAATTAGATTTTCAGAGGAATGTATACAACGAGTCTATTAGAGAAACTACATTCTGTATCATATCGATACAAATTTGAACAGTTTTAAACGATGTTTGGCATTTTTCCAATAATTGGATATACATAGTGTTCCAGACAAATAGTTACAACACGTTTCCATGTTGTTGTTTAATTGGGCCGTTTTACGGCCGAAGCGTTACAATCGGTACCATATTATTAATAAATCCACACAATTTTTAACCTATCTGGTCAAACTCTTAACGCTTGCAGCCGAGATGCTACATTTTGTACCGTATCGATACAAATTTGGTCAGTTTTAAACAACATTTTCCATTTCAAACAACATTCGAATGTAAATAGTTTACAACCTGTTTCCGGAAAACTCGTGGCTGCTGTTTGATTGATGAACCTAAGGTCACATCAAGGTCAATTTTAAACAAATTTATTTAATTTATTCATGTTTAAGGGCTTTAGTTTATGATGAGCTATAAAAACTATGGGATTTTATAATAAAAATTTGTTTTTGTATTTGTCAAAATGAAGTGAAAATTTAAAAAAATCATGGTGACTTTAATTTGAATCGCATTGCGATGATTTATACGTTAAATTAAAGCCGAAATGTTCTATTTTATGGTGAGATTAAAAAAATTTATGGCTTTATACGAAAAAAATCCAGAAAAGAGTTTTAAATAAAAAATTACAATTTTAAGATATGTTAAAATATGGCAGAAAATGACGACACTTTAAAAAAGTTATTTTATCTTTATTTCTGGGTGTTAAGCGACGCTTTATATCTGAAATTGAACCTAAAAGATTTTAGTTTATGATGGGCTATAAAAACCACGGTATTTTATAATAAAAATTATTAGAAAAAAATATTAATGAAAAATTGACAGATGAACTAACACTAGCACTAGAACTAGGAACATTTGGATATAGCCGTGCGTCTCTTTAAGACGGGTAAACCTGAATATTTCTAGTTGTAGGTCTAGTGTTAGTTTTAGATTTAGTTCAATAAAAATATACAACAATCTAATGCTGAATAATAACTAAAACTAGAACTAACGACCCGAATGTTTCTAGTTCTAGGTCTAGCGTTAGTTCTACGCTTAGTTCAATAAACATATACAGCAATCTAGCGCTGAATAACAAGTAAAATTAAACTAATGTCAATTGAAATTATTATCATCGTTGTCTCTTTCCATCGTTTCGACTCAATAAAACTCGACTTTTTGCACTTTTTTGATAGATTTTGTTTTATTTTCGGTTCTACCGGTGTCGATTTAATTATAAATCATCTTCAGGAAAACCTGAACCACGTCAACTTTGAATGCAACGTCATGAACACATTAAAAAACATTTTTATTCTATTTATTTAACTATTATTATACTTATTTATTCCTTTAAAAAGCAAAGTTGTAACATAATTTTTCTTTCTACATAAACCTCTTATAGTTTCTGAAACGATGATAATTTTTTGAGGTTAGCCAACCTTAAATTTAAAGTTGACGTGGTTCCGGTTTTCCTGAAGATGATTTATAATTAAATCGAAACCAGTAAAAACAAAAATAAAACAAAAATTCATTAGAAAAGTGTAAAAAGTCGAGTTTTAGTTAGTTCAAATTGCGCAGAATTATGCAAGCAACATTTTTTACATTTTCAATAATTACTTTAATTTTTTTCTTTTATTATTTAGATTAAAAAACATTAGTTAATTTACCTACTTTATGTCCATAGCACAAATTATATTAATTATCTTTAACTATCCTCTAAAAACATTGGTCTGTATCGAATAATAAAAAGCGGATTATCTTGAAAACGATAAACTTTAGCGCATTTTGATAAGAGTACCCTTTTTGCTTAAAAAGTATAGAGAATAAGAATTTTTATTCAAAAAGCCAAAAAGTATACTGTCAGAAAAGTTATTGTTATTTTAATCCATAAAAAAACGATACAGAGCACCCTTTAACGGCGATAGTAAAACGACCTCCGTATACCAAATTTGAAAAGATTCGGTTAAAATACACGTGTAATATTAAATAAAAATCAATTTAAAAATTTAATTTGAACATCTTGTACCTCCAAAACAGCGTTTGTTGACCTATGTTTATATGAAGTTTTTGTGTTAATTTTAAAAGATCTGTTAAAGTCTTGCTACAAAAACCTGAAACACTCTGTATACTATATAATTTATTACCTAAAACTCTAAGATCTAATCTATTCTACTTTCTAAAATGTGAGTAAGCATATTATCCTTTTCAAATCAGTGAAAAGTTAGAGTGGGTTTGACGTACCCTGACGACCTATGTTTGGCCGAAGCTTTTTGGGGTGCAGTAGGGGTTCGGGAGGAAATGTCCAACGTTACTCTCATACTACCGAGAACGATGCTAGCCAGCAGGACGACAGCGACAGGACAGCTTCTGATGACGAGGACCCAGATCCTCCTGTCGTCGTTTCATCTGCCCGTGACAGCAGCGGCTTCGGACGTGTCGACGCGTCCGGACCTGGATGATACGTTCGTCCATGGCGTCGTTTCCGAAAAGAATATCGCACAAGTCAACCCATGATACGCGTCTGGATCTGACACGTTCTATATTTTAATGCCAGGGAATACGAATCCAATCGTCGAGGACGTTTTAATATAGTTTTCAAAAATGAAACAAAAAAAGTGATATGAAAATATTACTCACACCTTCATAATTGTATTTTGAAGATTCGGTAACATTTGATTGTTAAAAAAAAGGAGTGGATTTACGAAGGTGTAAAAACACTGAAGTACTTTTTTAGTCTGTACATGTAGGACAAGCGGAAAACACGTCGAACACGTCGCAAAAAAAGGGCCCAAAACGTCGAGGGCGAACTAGATGGCGCTTTATAGTGGGGCGCACCTGCATAAAGAGAGGCACTTACCGCGTGCCGTGTTGCATCCTGTAAACCACGTACATTCCACACAAATGATCTCGTAATTTATACAGCCATTGCTGCGTATCAAACAATGCCTCATCACACCATAGATTGATTTACCATAAACGATATTGCCATGCCATCGTTACAAAAATGTATAATGCAAAATAAGTATTTAAGTTATTTATTACTAATAAATTATATTGTCATAATTAAGTGTTTTATATCTATTACATATGAACATATTATCATAATTAGATCTTTATGGTATATAATTACAAACATAAGATAAGCAAACTCGCAAACAGCCAAAGTAGTATTATAGAAAATGTAAAAAAATATCGAAAGTTAACTGCGTCATCTGTTACGGTGTACGAATGACGTTTAACTCAGTGTTGATTCTCTGTCGTAGTTGAGTGCTGTAACACAATCATGTATTGAACAAGGATGGTTGTTGTAGACACGAGAGAGGCCGGCGTTTACACTCGTTTCTAATTAACCTTTTATACGGCCTCCTATAAACTAATATTCGATACGGCCTATAATATTGTTTTATGTTTCATGATAATTATGGTTTACGACCACCGCGTATAATTCCATAGTATGTGAGCGAAGCTGAGCTGCGCAGCGCCCTCTGTCCGCCGTCACGTAGAAATAATATTGAGGGCGCGTTTATGGCAAGTCGCGGTCAAACTTTAATCACATCTCGTTTTTGAGGTGCCTTCAGTTAGACAATTGTTGTTTGCACACTTTTTGTTCATGGTGTAAATTCGTAAATTGCAGTGCACCATGAACAATCTTGAAACATACACAGTCCTCTAACGATTAATCGCGGTTTTCTCCTTTTAAAGACATCCTTTAACCATAACAATAACTGACCATTCCAAGTCAGCACTTTGTGGGTTAAGATCATATAGAGCACAATTATTGGTTTATACATTTATCAACGTTATTTATTTACTTCACCACCATGGCTTATACGACTTTTTTAACTACTTTAAAATGACTTCAGCGGATTCAAAAGCAAGAGATTGAAAAGAAGTGTTTAATTCGAAATTTCCCATCACATTAAAAAGCCCCAATTTACATACCACTCGTTCAATGAGGACCCAGTCAGCTAGGTTTACGGCCAACTTACCTGAAACAGAGAAACAACGTAAGTGAATGAATAAATCAGCGGCAACTCATGCGGCCAGTGCGTAATAAAATTAGAATAATCAACGAGATGAGTAGATTACGGACGGAGAGTGCGACACAAATACGCTTATCTGCGTTGCTTATTCAAATTAACAGAAACGTGGTCGACCGGCCCCATTCGCCCGATGATTAATTGTAAAGTAAATGCGAGCTAAGCGTGTTCGGTTGATGGGATTTTCTGGTTAAAAAATTCTTTACACTTCTCTTTTTTTCAACAGGACTCGGTCGGTGAGGGAAGAGCCTCGTTCTTGGACGCTTTGTCTCCTTTGAAGTGACGACGGCAATAAAAAGACCAGAGTGAGTCCGAATAAAAGTGTCTGTCTTTTTTAATTAGCGCCGAAAAAGATTGATTCCGATCATTGGAACTGTTACCTTTCTTTAAAAGTCTAAATAAGTCTAAATGGGCGAACGTTCTTTTACACATTTCTAAAAATACTATTAGTAAATAAAAAACATTTTATCCTTGTTATTTAAAAAGTAATTGTTCATAATTTATATTGTGATTGTTGCTTACCGGAATAAAGTAATTGAATAAGCATGACGCCGATGTAAATAAATCAAAGTCTATCATATTGTGAATACTTCTAGGAAATGCAGTCATAAATCTAACATACTGCGAGCCGTGGAATAGTTTTCCGTTAGACTTAATCAATAATCGTGAAATATGACTGCAATGATATTTTTATTAGTTGGAACATTCCCACAGATCGACATAACCCAATCTCTCTCCATTGTAAGCATATAGGCCAATCCACCAGTGATAAACCAAAGATTATCATAAAACTACAATCCTTTCCTCTTAAAGGTAATTAATTTTATGAAGGCTGAAGTACCAAGCGAGCCAATACCGAGGAGGTTTTGTACATTTACTTTCAAAAACCATTAATCACCCTTCCCACGAGGAGTCACTAGTACAAGAAAGAAAGGTGTATTTAATATCATTTCAAATTGCGAGTGAGCATATAAGTGGGCTCAAGATAAAAGAAAGTACTTAATAATAATTTGCTAATAATAATTTTTAAGAGAAAATAATACAGATTTTGAGTAATGCGTAACATATATTATAGAGATGATGGACGGTTACATGTAGGTACAAGCAAACAACTATGAGTATGCAAATGTGTATCTTTTGTGTACCCTTATGTAACGAAGTAGCTACTGTGCTGTACCGAAACTGCTACTAAAGCCCTACGTGCCGAAGACCAACAGGTTTCTGCGCCTCTCTCCTCGACCAGACAGGCAACTAGCGGAGGGCACGGTTTACCGATTGGGTCGACTCCACACTTCGACACCGAGTAAAATTTATAAAATCCCGTCGAGTAGCTAAACTGTTGCTGATTTACAATGAACTTTATCTATTTTTAAATAAATATTACTAATTTTTTGATTACAATGAATATAAAAAATTAATGTACCAACTTATCTTGGTTATAATATAATAAAACATACTTATTAATTATTAGTTAACCAAATAAGCACTTTGAGGATAATGACAAATACTCAGACAATGATTTAATGACTTTCGATCTGTCCGGGGTATTGTTTATGCGGACCGAAGGAAACTGTTAATGTGGACAATGCACATCTGTATAATTGGTACCCCGCCGTCCGGATCGACATTCCGACGGCCTCGTCCTGTAAATCATCGGATAATCCATGTATCTGGGAAAAACTCCGGCTGTAATTAATAGCGGAGTTTTAATAATTTAATCAAGCGTTCAGCCAGTCGCGCAGCTTCGTTATTTATGAAGATGATTATTACAAACAGTCGCCAGGCAGCGTACCTTCGCGGGGCGATATTTCAAGCCGATTTAAAGAGAAAAACACGCGGAGTCGGCAACTTTCTAAATTGTAATTTATTGCGTGGCATGAGCCGTAACGATTTTTGTACAGGCACAATTGGTTTTGTGTGTTTTTCTGATAATTTACGACGGCTGATCGCTGGACTGATTACCAAACTGCGGACGAGCTGGTATAGGCGTTGATTGGATGTCAAAATCCGGTAGTTTATTTCACTTTCGTATTCATTGGTGAAGCTTTGAAAGCAAAGTTGATATAGTACATTTCCTGAAAGCTTCATCCAATTTACTCTAATGATAACTGATAGGCGTATTAACCTACTAAGCGAAATAAAAATATTCAAAGTAATTAAATTTTAATAGAAACGTTTACAAATTCTGTTTTATTCTTTACTAGGATTTTCATTTTCTAATGATCACATCGAAAAGAAAAAAAAAAGAATTAGTGGGTTTCTCCCAGTGTCCTAATTAAGGCTATCTCTGATCGAAAATTTATAGCCCCGGCGGAGACGTTCGGCTCGGAAAAAGTGATATACCTCACCTCTTTTCCGTTGACGATAAGTGGCGGGTAATGTGACATTCAAAACAGTGCCGTCACATCAGCATAAATAAATCCCCTCAACCTCACGGAGTGTGGATTTTGAGAACGCTCCTTCGGATAGATTCGTGCGGGTCGGTTACGACGACGAAGAAAACCGAAGGCTGCTATACGAGCAGCGAGGATGTTGTCAGTGTGGAGCGAGAGTGAGACTCGGTATAAATAGCGA
Source organism: Onthophagus taurus (assembly GCF_036711975.1). Lineage (NCBI taxonomy): Eukaryota > Metazoa > Arthropoda > Insecta > Coleoptera > Scarabaeidae > Onthophagus > Onthophagus taurus. Next base: position 15,080,917 of record NC_091967.1, on the reverse strand, counting down.
GATATATCTAAAACCTTTAAGTTCAGCCATCACACGGGTTTGCTTTTAGCGCCCCGCGCGTCTCTTCTTGACAGATTTATGTGGACAGGTTGCAGACGACCGACACGGCATTGGCTGCTTCAAGGGCACGATGGCTTACTCGATCCTCTCCAATATAGCCACGCCGAGCCGTACTTTCCTCTTCTTCGCGTATTGCCTCCTTTTAATACCCATTAACCTCGACCCGACCACCGTATCTTCGTTGTTCGCTCGACCACGGCCAAGAACAAGTCACCAACACCAAGTCTAATTGATCGTCTATAGAGTGCTGGGACTAAATGGTAACCGGATGATGTTCTTCTCTAAACTACGGTGATAAAATCCCACATAGAATGCAATTTCATGAATTGGTACAAAAAATTGTATTAATGATGTTGATACTATTTTAAAAAGAACAAAAAATATATATTGTGTCTCAAACACGCCATCAATGTAATATCATCCTCCACAGAAATAACAATAAAACGAGTGCAATCGTTTGGAAGGATTTGGTCTCGCGGGAGGCCGTCAAATTTCCCCACACAATCTCCGGTCCGCGATCTTGTCACATCGCATCTCAGCGTTCTCTTAACGACTGTATGCTTTTAATGATCGATCAGTGAAATTACAGTCTCGATCGGGCAGAGATCTCTTTGTCTCTTGGGTTGACGTCCTTCCCCTTCGTGGTCCAACAACGGTGAACGTGACAAGGAGGGCCTCCCGCGGACCTACTCATCATATTACCTGACGAGCAGTCAAGGACACGTCAACGCCACTTCAACCACGAAAGCCTCTGAAAAAGAAAGAGTTGCTGGATAACGCGGGGAGCGAGGGAAAGAGCGGGACGGAGAACGCCGTCTGGGCAAGTCTACTGGATTTCACGGCGCTAATTTGGTAATAAAGTCGACGACAATAGCCTCTTGACGTGTGCTCAAGTCAGACCTACATCCAAAAATACCACATAGATGTTATTATTTAAAGAATGAGTGTCACAACAAAAGTTATTAATTATCAATAAGTATGAGTTTTTTGTCTGGTTTACTTAATGTAATCGATTTATCGTTTATGAATTAATAAATTTATAAACAAAAGGAGCGAATTAGAAATTTTTTCGATTGTATTCATCCAGTTGTTTATTTACGAATTCTTCGAGATCTCAAACGTATATTTCACAGTTTTCTTTCTTTGTGCCGAGTAGTATTTATTTTTTATGCGGACAGAGGCTCGTTTTTAGAAATACAGTCGCTGTGATCGGACCGCGCCGCCCCATGTGGCTGATAGTTGGGAACAATAAAATTGATAAAATACTTACGGACATTAGCGTCATCCTGGCGGATGAAATACCGCAGGCCACTCGGCCACAGAGGTCTTTATTATTAGTTGGTCGTGCCCCGGAGTTACGATGACGGGGGGTGGTTGGGCCGGTCCGGTCCATCCGTAATAACCACTGCCGCCGCCGTCGCGATCCGAACGTGATTGTTTCGAGTCACAAGAAAGCTATCAATAACAACTTTTACGGTAAAAATGTCGCCGAACGAACGAAATAAATAACGGGGGGGCAACATGTGCGGAGGCCGACGGCGTACGTCTATGTCGGGGGCGGTGCGGCGGTGGCGTCTCTTAAGGCCGGGATGAACGTGTGCCTTCGCGGTGCTGGTCGATCTGTTTTTGAAGTATTTATTGGACCCTGCCGGAGACGTTACTCCCCGCCACGATGAATTAAGAACGCTTCCGCCCGAAGAAATATTGCTAACTGCTCAACTCAACGTCTGCCCTTCGTGGCCATGGAGTTAATTTTCCAGTTTACGTTTTTGATATTTTACTAAATTTATGGGTTGTTGTTTAAAACGGCACCTATCCTTTAATAAAAATTCTTCTCTCCTTTAATTTAATATCAAAAATTACATTGTATAAAATTATTTAGTAAAACAAGACTTCTTAATATTTATTTAATAACACTCAATTGAATGTACTTTTGTCTAAATCACGGATTAGTTTCTTGAACAAAGGAAGTCACTTTGCATCTTCCGATTGAAGTGCCGCCTAAATTAACAGAAACTTCGAAACAATATTCGACTTTACATTGGCACGAAGGAGAATTACTTAAACCGGTGGAATTTATAACACCTTAGCATCAGTGAGCGGCACTTCTCAATATCTTCCGGGCCGGGATCTCATAGCGCCCCCCGAATGGCAATTTGCCAGCGGAACAGCGCGAAATGAAACTCCGCACTGTATACGTTTCGTATTTTTATTATCGCACGATGGCCCGCTTCTTTATTACGCATATCCACCGTTCTCCCGTGCATTCGGTACAACTTCATCGCTTTGCCCGTGAAATAGATAGCAGTATCGTTGGTGTGGCGCTTTAGAACTCGACGCTCTTTGTCGCCAAATTAACAGACACCTGTCCGGGAATTCATCGGAGCTCCCTTTTGATTATCTCTGAAGTTTTACGAGCAAAACTAGGGAGTCGGGTAATTAGACGTAGGTTTGTCGTGATTCCGTCTGTCGACCTTCTCTTGTAACCTCAAGTATCCCCGCCATTTCTGACGCGCGCCATTACTTCATTTCCTGTAATCCGTAACTTCTCTAGGGAAGCGAACTAATTTTTCGAAATTGACAGTTTTGCTTAATAGACTTTTATTACCTACTTCTAACGGACCCATCTTTGTGCAGAGGAACTGTTGATAGCTATTTAGGTACGTAAGGTGATCCGTTCAAAAGCGGAAAGTATCTAAATTCTGCTCGAGTAATAGGTAGTCTCATCCTTTATACATATCTTATTACTACATAAATAAGGTGTTCATCTAGGGAAGTATGAAAGATTGAGTGTAGACTATCCTAAAGCGAAGATCTTCATACATTCTCCAATTACTGCTAAAAAAAGGTAGTATTATATTTATCCAATTATAATTAAAGGTAATATTTTGTATAATGAAATATAAAGCAATATCATTTCAGAATGTATTGAAATTTCGTTATGCATTTGTTTAATGTCCGCCAAAATACTTGATCATATCATAATTTTCAACGTCATTATGGTAATAGATTCATTGTAGCGGAAATTTTGATAATTAGGATACACAATGAGAATCAAAATGATATCAAAAGAAAGAAGTATTTAAAAAATTTCCAGAAGAAACAACATTTAAACCAAGCCAAGACCAAGATGATCACATCAGACAGTAGAATGAACTGGACTTACTTCATCAATAAACTTTTAAAGTTAATGAATTGTATAAAGACATAAATTTTGCAAACGTTTTAGAATGTAATGAAGTATAGAGATGAATATCAAGAAATGGAGAACCGAAACAAGAATGGCTAAGTAACTTTATATCTCACGTTTTGTATTAGTCTTTTTTTTCTCCTTCCTAAACTGTTCTAATAATTCTTTTGTTTAATATCACTCAAAAAAAAACTGAATTTCTACTGTGTTACTTTAATAAATGTTCGTTAAGAGCATTGGACTGCACGGTGAAATTTGATAACGATATCTATCGGGGTACAATAGATCCTTAGGGTCGCGGTGCAAGGTTGGTTGGTCCGCCTACCCGATATGTATTCTATGTAATGTAATGTAATGTACTTTAATAAATAAAATCGTAAAGTACCTCACAATATACACTCACTTTCACATGAAATACACCACCCATTAAGAATTAGACTACAATTTTGAAACTTCGGTAAAATAATGCTTTATTATCAACTAAGAAACGATGAAAGTTTAGTTGAAAAAAACAACAAAAATTAACATTTTTCAAGAAAAAGCTAGTAATGTATTGCATCCCCACGCGCAGCTATGCATGCATTCACTCTTCTACTCATGCTCTCTAGTGGTCGATGGTGTCGAAGTTTATCCAGATTCTCAGCAGGCCTGAGTACTTGTCTTAGTCGCCAACCACATCAAATTGCCCCTCAGCTCGGACTTAACAATTTTCCAAGCAGAAATTCTTGCTATAAACTTCTGCACCGCTTTGAACCTACAGAAGGGACAAAAAGGTGCATCCATAAACATTTTCACAGACAGTCGGACCACCTTAAAGGCAATTCAGGCCTACACGTGTGGCTCCGCACTGATCAGAGAGTGTACCAACAACCTAAGAGAACTCGCTAGGGGCAATGATGTTACCCTATGGTGGGTTCCAGGTCACAGCAACATTGAGGGCAATGAGAAGGCCGACAAGCTGGCCAAAGAGGTAGCAAACACGCCCTTCATTGGACCCCAACCTGGATGTGGACTACAAAAAAGCCACCTAAAACAAATAATCAACAACTGGGAGCTTCAAAGATAGCCTTACGCTGGAAAGAACTTCCAGGTCACAGACAAGCGAAGAGTATGATAACTCAGTGGCAAAACAAAACCAAAGAGGTTTTATGCCTCAGCAAAGGGGATCTAAGAACGCTCTCAGGCTACCTGACCGGCCATGTGCCCCTAAAATACCACCTCTTCCACATTGGACAAGCTGAGGATCAAACTTGTCGACTATGCAACGACGAGTCAGAAACTGCTGAACATATACTGTGCAATTGCGTCGCCAGAGGCCGTCTAAGGCACAACGTCTTCGGTACAACTCCCCTGTTACCTACCGACATAAAGGTTCAAGACCTCAGGACAACACTAAGGTTCATTAAGGACCTACATTTGCCCTAAACCTTTGGAGGGCTAAAGTTACAATAGATCTTATAGGTCGCGGTAACGAGAGGCGCCGCTCTCCTCAGCCCGGCAGCAATAATAATAATAGTCGCCAATCATACCCCGGACACGTTTAATTGGCGACAAGTCTGGTGACCGTGCAGGCCAGGGCAAAATCTGCAATCCAACCTGCTTCAGGAACCTTCTTGTACCCCAGCAGTATGGGGTCTTGCATTATCCTGTTGGAAAGTGGCATTCTGCAACGTCTGCATGAAAGGTACTAACACCGGTTCCAGAACGTTGTCGATGTAACGACGTGCGTTTCATGTGCCTGGAATGAACGTAAGGAGTGACCTTCGTCCAGCACATATCGCCCCCTCAAACCATAACCCCAGGTGTTAAGGCTGTGTATGTCGTCTTTGAACGAACTCCAAATTCCGTGTTTCCCCTCGATGTCGCCGCACCGTTTCACGACCACCAATCACTCATAAACAAAACCTTGAGACGATGTCATTCCATTGATGAACCCACTCTTGCCGTTCTTGACAGCATGAAAGTCTGGCTGCTTTATGGAGAGGTGTTAATGGAAGCCGAAGGTAAGGACGGTAAGAATGAAGCCCAAAGGAAGAAATTCTTCTGTAAATAGATGCCATCGACAAGTGCCGGTTCGAAGCTCTCGTCTAATCCACAGCAATCGAACTTGTTGTTTGAAATCGATCCCTGGTAGTCATCCGCCTAAGGAATCGGTCTTCACGTGCGTTGCTTCTTCGGGCGGGTCCTCCAGCAGGACGGCGCTTCTGAATACCTTCTTTGGACCATAAAGACCATATCCAAGCAACTGTAGCGTGGTCCCGATTCAGGCTTCTCCCAATCAAACAGTTGAAGAAACAAAACAGTTGAAGAAAACTTTCATCGTTTCTTAGTTGATAATAAAGCATTATTTTACCAAAGTTTCAAAATTGTAGTTTGAATTTTAGTGGGCGGTGGATTTCATATGAAAGTAAGCATAGTTTTTAGATCAAAAATGTAATTTTTAATAAAAACTTTTAAACTTTAAATAATTATAGAGAATATAAAAAGGAGAAACAATAAAACCTTGTTCTTAAACACTGTGAACCCAAGTGTAGTTGGGTTACGACTGTTGCGATTGCAAGAGCTATCAAGAGCAGAGGACGAGTTTGCGGGTCGTAAACTTGGTCGGGAAAGCCGGGCGAGGACAGAGAAAAGGGGACGCGTGTCAGAACCTCAACGGTTACATTTCTTAGTTGGTGATAAGTGCGCAGAAAGCGGCCAAGGAGAAGTGATTCGCGGAGTACAGACCGCGTCTTGGCGGCGTCTTCGTCCCCGAAAGCTCGTACCCTGGACGTGACAGTTTATCACATTGGATTCAGAGCATATATAACTAAACAATCTGCTTGCGACGTTGGCCTGCCAAGAATTATAATGGGGTAAGTTGGGCAGGTGGTGTGAGTTAGAGCCAACGCGACGCCCCGGACGGCGCCTCGCGCCCTCGAATGACGCGCGTTCCTGGTGATTTATACGGAACGTTGGACTACTAATGCATCGAAAATAGATTTCGGACTTTGTTGGTCTAACTAAGGCACGTATAAGCTGAAAATAGTTAAGACGTTTCAACTTAGTTATCTCTCCACATATACATAGCATTATTGTTTTCATTGGTTGAATTTAAGTAATATTTTTCAAATATTTCTGTAGAATTATGATAACTGCTTTAATTAACTGAGCGCAATAAATGTCATGGACGACGGAAAAATTACTACCACATCTAGAGCTGAGCAGTAAAAAAAGGAGTACGATACACCTTCGGAGCTCGCTGACGGGAGAAGGGTCTTAGTTTATCGGTGACAGATGCAAATGTAATCATAGTTATGGGTGGATGAAGCGGTCTTAAAAACGTCTGAAGCGACGGTATTTCATACGAATTATGCTGACTGGGGGCTCAAAACAGCTAGTGCCGGCATTCATTTGCATATACGGAAAGGAGAAATTAAAGGGGTAAACGCCCCACCAATAATAGTCCATCACTGTCCTTATTATAATGTTCTTATTATCCGAAATGTAGCAAACTAAGTGAATCTCTTAGAAATTCGTTGCACATCTATTCCAATATGATGAATGTGCTGATATGTGTTGAGGCTGGTCCATTATTCCCCACTTTTAAATCACAGGACGAACACGACTGGAGTCATTATTCATAGACAGCGGCAGAGCTCACGCCGAGAATCAATCATACCGTACCTGAGTAATGAGATTCAACGGTTGACAAGTGTCTGTAGGTGGTTGTAACCTTCGACCACCGGTCTCCCGACATCCATTTCCATTCGATGCTGTGCTCCGACGAGATTGATTTTCGTTCGTTGACGGTGCGCCCCATTAAAACGCCACCGTTCCCTTACTAATCTGACAGCCTGACAAACTATTTGAAGTTTTATTGGCTCTTTGATAAATACGACACCGTACCGTGGACGCGTGTACGTCACGCGGGGGCTACTTCGACCGTTCGCCGATGGTCGACAATAAACGTCCGAATGAAAAAACTTGCGCTGATTTATGTCTGCGCTAAAATCGCACCCGACTACTACCGAAGTAATAAATGAATAGCTTCTGGGTGCCATTGTTAGGATATACGCTACCGATATCGGTTATTTAGTGGCAGTTTAAAATTACATTATTCTTTCACTATTAACAGTAGATACTTTAGCTTAAATTAAAAATAATTAGCAAGAATATTTAATTTATTAACGCTATAAATTAATGTACCTTGTTTTGAATCTTTGTTAAATTTTTATACATATCATATTGGAATCTACCAATCATGATTTGTTTTTTGTTTTATTTTAATAACATTTTTATTCCCGGATTCATGCATACAATAGTGACAAGCTGTGAAATTATTGATAATATTCGAACAGAAATATGTGCCTGAATATCAGGTCGACACGTAGAAATATAATTATTAAATACCGTAACAAAATAAATCAAATCAACGGCCCTTCACAAAGCTATACTTTTTTATATATTAATATACGTAGCGATGGACAGTGATTACAGGACGTCACTGTATGTGAGTATGTCATACAATTGATCTATTCGTTATTTTGATAAAATGAATATATATGATGATTTTTGTGTAACAAACGGATAACAAATAAATCAAACTTCTGTTATTCTATCCTGGTAAATATTTGCCGACGCTCGTAAATATTTTTTTATGAATATCGAGTTGAAAAGTATCGTATACATAGTCTATAAATCTGCCAGGTTGGACATTTTTGCAAAAACGGAATTAGAATCAATATATCGGCATAGCATCGTCATAGCATTTATTTACATGTCCTACTAATAAATATAATCCAAAGTTATTTTGCGCTATTTCTGAAAGATATGTTCATTTCAGATAACATGTAATTTTCTACGTTATATCTTCTAAAAGCAATAAAATCTCTTTGTGGTGCAAAAATTTGGCCACAAATTATTGCAGTTTGAAATGGATGTGGTCTTCATTTTATAACATCTTCGAACAATCTTTTGTGGTCAACATAAAACGTTGAGTTAGTTTATTTTATCGTTCATAGTTTCATAAAATTTTCTGTCAGTACAAAAGAGTGTTTAAACGTCAAGAGATCTAAAAGCGCAAGAGAAAATTCGCTTGATTTCAACTTTATGAGATAGTTTATTACAGTAATCAACAACGTTTATTAAACGAGTGGCTCTAAATTGTTCAGTATTCATCAGTGTGGTACGCATATATTCATGTTGTAGTCTTTGCATTTTATCGTTTAAAAAACTTTTTATTCTCCGTCCATATGTGTCACTTCGACTCCACTGACAAGCACAATCACCTTGAGTTGAAATTAACTCATTTGTCTCTCTCACAAACGCTATTTTTATGACAATGTATATTCAACCTACATTTACTACACCTAAGGATTTTTTTAACTGTATTGAACAATAATCAATCGTCAGCATAAATATATTCTGACGACACTATACTTATCACAGCATATAGAGCATATATATAAACGATACTCGATTGGTTGTAGGCTGATAACCTGGACTTTAAGTTTGGGATTGGCGTGGGATACCTACAAATACATATATCGTTAGTCTTGGTTTCTCGAGAAACGAGTGTCTCAACAGGTCGACATTAACGACACTGCGGTAAAAAATACCATGTGTCGTCAAATAACGAAGGACGAAGGTAAACAAATCTATAAATTATGGTTCCCAGAGAAAAGCTCCACGTCCAGTTCACGAGTTGATTATTCATAACTGTTTTTTATTGATGACATTTCTTTGAGGCCAAAGAGATGACCGAAAATAAAATATCTAAATGTTATGTATCAATAAATTTTGAAGTTAAATTTATATCTTCAAACATCACGATTTAAGAAACCATAACCAAGTTTTGTTAGGGCTAACATTATCAATCAACAAGTGAAGTTTTCTTAAATCAAAGGGAACAAGTTTTTTAAAAGTGTAAACTCTACATGATGTTAAAAGTAATTCATTGTAATACACAGAGTGAAGGAAAAGTGACAACATTTATCAAAAAAAGTTATGCCAGATAAGACAGTGTAAAGTATGTAGGCGGTACATCGTTCATCACATATCAAAAACTTTAATAAATTTGCTTATAGATCTAACATATAAATTACTACATATTATCTTAAATTAGATAGTTTTAGCTTTAATTGGATATATAAACTGTTACTTAATTTGCATAAATAAAGTTTGAATAATTTTTTGAATTTCATTCACATATTTCACAATTTCACAAATTTAACATATGAATTATTACATATGATCTTAAAATAGATAGTTTCAGCTTTAATTTGGCATATAAATGATTACTGAATTTTCATAAATAAAGTTAACACGATTTTTTGAATTTCATCAATTTTTGTGTGAGTGCGCAAACAATAGCGTTGTCTTCACATAACTCAAAATGTTATGCAACCAACATATAAATTATTGAGTATAATCTTGATGTAGGTTTCAGTATTAATTTCGTGTTAAATTATTACTTAATTTTTATAAATAAAATTCAGAAAGATTGATTTGAATTTATCACTAAAAATGTCATGCATCTAACATATAAATTATTATATATAATCTTAAAATAGATAGTTGCAGCTTTAATTTGATATATAACTCATTCCGTAATTTGTAGAAATAAAGTCAAAGGCAGTTCTTGCTTGCGTTACTTTCACATATCTTTCTATATTACAATTTGAGATGATAAAGCAAAAGCTTCAAAATAGAACCCTGTGTTACAGTATGCTTGACCACAATGGATTCAGAAGATTGAAAGAGGTAATCCTCGGTTCATGGTTCTCCTTGTTATGGGAACGCAGAATTCAAAATCTACAAAAAGCTGTAATGAATCAGAAAATAATCCAGACTCACACTATAATTTGTTAGAAGGAGTAGTCTGTACTGGTAAGTCTGCTTATCTGCTTTTGTATATTTCTATTATCGTACCATTTTGTGTATCTGTGTTTGATTTCGGCTTTCTTATCTTCTTTGTTACATATAAGATTTACATTAGTGATTATAAAAACGTAAATGTTTTTTTATAAAACATCAATGTATATTATATAGTTTTAGATGAAAATTACATATCGTTCCAAGTACGGTCCTGTAAAAGCGTTCATAAGTTGCACTTCCCGCATCCCCGCCGGCGAAACCGTTGAAAGATCGCCGGTTCGGTTCCTGTTGCCTGTTGTTATTCCGTACAGATCGTAATTTAGTCTTCTTGATGGCCGCCGTCTCCCACTAATGCATTGTTTTATAATTTATCGGTCTACCGGTGAAATATTGGAATTCCTCCTATTCAAATAATCCTCGGTTGATATGCGCACGACGGCGACGCCCTGTAAATTCTGATCCACCGTCAACGGATTTCTCCTTTTTTGTCTCTTGACCAGACCGCCGCCGTTGTTGTCTTCATGCGACGTCACCGGCCAATGATATATCGTTGATGAGGAGCTCATTTGACGTATTTATTACGCCTTGGTACGCCTTTTTGTGTAAAATCGTATTGGGGAATTCACGTGAACATACATACATATAACCGAACGTTAAAATTACCTGACCCACGGTGGAATGGTTATAAATTAATAATCATCTGCTTTAAATATCTATGAAAGTCGTAAATATCTTTTTACGATGATGTGAGCGTGTTTTCCGGAAATATTTTTCGTAGGAATCATCGTCATGTTCTCATTTGAATACTAACATTTACTTTATAATAAATCATTAATGTAAAAAATTTATTATTAAAACTTTTTGATACACCCTGTCATTAAAGCTTTAGCATAACTTAATTAGGATTTATACAAATAGAATCTGTGGATGTTTCTTGTTACGAGAACGATAATTTAAGACAGCAATACTTTTTTATGTGAAAGAACAGGGAGACATCTACATCGAGAAATGGCAGTAACGGCACTTCAAGCAGCCAGTTCTGCCAGAGATGATTATGAAAATGTTGACATAAATACAAAATAATACCCGGAACGTCGAACGGAACCCCTAATATACGAGTGCGTTGCACGCAGCGGTGCCGTTTTCTTGTGGGGAATAGGGGCCACCCTTAATTGTCGATTTAAAGACCCGGTCATAAATTTAGCGGACATATTTCGTCATGGCGAACAGTCGAATTTGTTCATAGACAATGGGCGCGACGTTCAGTCGGCAGGGGGACGTATGAATTATGCGTTTAATTTTTACCGTGGAATGATTTACAGTTTTCCGTTAAAACCGGAAAACCCGAGGCCGTGCAGACTCCGTCGTCGCCGTACGTCAAATTCCCTGTAGATTTCACAGTTAATCACAATAAATTATGTCAGAGCCTGCGTTCTGCATGACGCGAGGGGTCATAGAAGGATCGAGGTGCGCGTAGCTCGGTTTCGTTTACAGCCTTTTTGCAGCGGTTCGGAGGAAATTTATCGCAGGCCGTTAAGTTAATCAAAGAGCTGGCAGGACCAAAGAAAATAATAAATCAGGATCAGATGTGTATCAACGCAATCTTTATATTTACGGTATTCGTCTGACCGTAATACCGCAAAGTGCATTTATAAACGTATAAATAATTTAATTGGTTCTCTCAAATTACTTCAAATAAATTCTTTTGATGTTTACTTCTATTGAGTTTATTTACAATACCTTATTTAATAATAATTTTAATATTAAACTATAAAGTTCAGCACTTTAACTAATTTAATTACCATATGGAGTGTGGTGGTAGTAAGAAAAAATTGCCTAACGTAAATGAAACTCGACTTTCCAAATTCTATTGATCTATTGAGTCAACTTACTCAATAAACTAAGTGATGAGTAACAAGACTACCTCGCGATGATTATTTATTTATAATTAGGTCTGACACTATCTATACAAAATCCGCGATAGTTATATCACTTACAGGCGCGAGTAGCTACGAGGAGGACACGAATTTGCTGTTCACCAGTTGACCATCAAGACATGTGAACAGGTACCTAGAACATTTGTTTGTGGCGTAGCACCTAATGGTGTTTTTAATTGGGGGTAAGCACTCCAAATCGAGAACTACATCCGACCATGCCGACAACGTCTTTGCAATTCGTAATGATTCTACGTTTTCACGAAAATCTCTGCACGCATGTTAGGCATAAAAATTGCTTTAAGTTTTAAATCTGCAGAAAAACTAACATAGTTCAGTCCATAAACTCAGTTGATTGGGTTTTCAATATATCGTTCAGAGATACTTGTAGATCTACCTCTTGGAGATCCTTGGAACCTACATGGAAAAGTTGAATGCTTTCGAGTAAAGACTTCTGACAATCCCTGGATATATTAAATCCCACAACTTTTACTAACGCTTTCTAAAAGCCGTATTTAGTAAAATTTAATCCGATTCCATCCTCCCTGTGACTTTCAAAAACTTTCTAGATGCTCCAAATTGTTGATTTCTGAGGGCGAAGCGACAAGGCTATCGTCGATATACACTTAGGCGAAATCCAATACTTACAATACCTCGTTCATTAAACGTAGGTTCCATAGGGACTCCTATCTTTTCCTTTCGTAGGCACCATGTTCAGTGATGCTGTCTAACTACTTTTGAAAGATCGAGCTCATACACATGATAGACTCAAATGTAAAAACTGAACCACCGAAGTAATCAATGATCCTCGAGTTATGTGAATATGATGCTTTACCCCATGCTTAGGGTTACCATTTTATGTGACCCATCAAATATAAAATTGGTAAAGTGTGTGCTCTCCTTCCATTTACCTTTCCTGAATTATCAGTGACGTTACAACAATTTGTCACGACATACGCTTATTAGCAATCCGTAATGATCCAGAAATTCGACATGGTCTCGGCGATTATGAATCTCGTAAAGAATTCATCACAGGATTAGATCGCCTCCCGATCACTCACGTAAGCCAGAACATACACAATTTGGCAAATAGACTCCTGGAAGGCATTTGAATGAAGTCAATTAGTTAATTACGCAATTAATTATGCGAACAAAATAGTAGACATAACTTCGCTAAAGGTCAGTGATTATAGATGCCATCTTATGTAAAATTACTGGTAGATGTAGCGCGCTCTCAAAGTAGTGGTCTTTTCTATGCAACCTCGCATTCCGATCGTAAGACATGACGGTATTAGCCAAAGTTTGGAAATGAATCACAAATTCCTGTAAGAGAAGCCTTTCGCACCCTATGAACATCGCACGTTCTGCATGGGTGCTTGAGTAAACAAATGAAATATTAAAGTTGTTATTAAATTCAATCTTGAATGTATCGTAAGCTATGTGATTTTCTGGATGACTGATTTTCTAATCAAATAACATTTCCATGAAGTTTCGAAATATTCAACCCTTCAGGTAAATAAATCTTGTTTGTATTTTTAAGAGAGTAGTGTGAGATACGGCTAAAAATGATTTATAACACACAAGTATATCTTAAATGATTACAAAGTATGAATGAATGAAGGAACATACAAAATTGAACAACGTAATTTGATTATGACGTATAATTATATTATAAAAATTTAGAATTATATAACGGTTAACAATAAAATTAATAGTCGTGAGATATGGAATTGAGGAATCGTTCGTTTCGATTCCCACACGTCCAGCCGCTTAATGGTCGAGCATTTTCTGGTTGTCGGGGCTGCGAAGCACACATGCTGGCGTATGTACGCACTGGGAAATAGCAGAAACATAATTATAAATTATGAAGGGCCATAAATCGATCGGAGTATTTATTTTATGGGGCCGGTCGACGTCAAGAGCGGCGGGGGTCGCGGGGGACGTGGAAGTTTCAATCAAGAACCCGGACAGAGAGAGCGATATTGACTTGCAGCTGATATTTATGGGCAATTCGGTGTCGTTCCACAGGACACCAATATTGGTTTGATAACCACACTCGCCATATATCAAATTAATGTCCTATTATTGCGCTGTCGGCAAAAAAGACGCCCTTACGGGGGCATTATATATTTCGAGTTCCACGCATCGGTGACGACCTATGCTTGACGCCGTTCACTCCGTGTGAAAATTACGTAAATGTGAAATTTATGGTATTATGTGACGATTCGGACAATCACTTTTAGTATGTAATAAGAGAAATGAATTTTTATTAAACATAAATCCATTAAATCATCATATCAATACTGAAATGTGGCACATAAGGAAGCCTTAATATTAATATTTGAACTTTGTAACGGCACAGTAATTATAAAACAAGTAATCCGGCATTCACAGCATTGCGTTAACACGTTAATTTAATTGCATAACACCAATGGCGACTGCATGATCAGGTATCTGTCACCCGCCTGTTTCAACTCGGCGGAAGCAATATTTAAGTCGTTGTCGAATGGTTAATGTATTCAACTTCATTAAATTATACGAATTAAGTAACTGGTACTATTGAATTACTACAGGTAAAGAAAAATGCGAGCAATTATTGCTGCATCACCGGGACGATCCGTATCTAATATATGGCGTGACATCGGTTTTTGCCACTCGCGGCGATCCTTATTAAGATACCCGTATACATCTGATTGCTTGCGCAAGATTGGACGCGGCTAATTGACATATAAATATTTACAACAATTTCTTTTGAATATTTATTAAGCGTTATTTATTGGTTAGTCGTTAGTCTATCGACGCAGTGATGCGTAGTATTCATCACCATTAAGCAAGAAATCTCTAGAAGAAAGCTTTTATATACTTTACCATAGACCTACGTGATATGCTGCTACTGCCTATATATGTATATTGCTAACTTCATTTACAGTCAACGATGCTAAGTGTAGTGATAAATTATTGATTCAATGTTATTGCTTAATGAACTATAGTTTATTTTGTTTGGACTGTATTTTCGGTAAACATCGACTTGTTTAGCAATGTAACTTTTACCTATTACGTCATGGGTGTGAGGGGGAAGGTTTGGGTTAGTAGCAGCGACGGGAGCGGCAATTTGTAATTGTTGTCGCTTAATTTCGCGAGGACCGGATGAATAAGTGTCGAGTGCTAAACTGTATCAAACGCCTTGTACAAGGGCCGGTGATGTATGGCGTATGCGAACATGCTCTAACACGGCGCTAAGAGTTATGGTGGTCGGCCGGCCACGGGAACGCATGCACTGCAGTCACTTCACACACAATTTACTGTGGCCGACATAAATCACTCAACTGGAGCGATTCATCAGCCTTATTGTGCGGGCCAGCCGAAGCTTTCAAATCGAACGGCCAATATTTTACGACTTTTTGACAACTCGGATGGCTTTTCCGTCTTTTCTCCTCTTGCTCTGCCGTGGCTTCCCGGCCGACGCCGTCCCCATGTCAGAGGGTCGCCCTTCCGTCCGCCAGACCTTTCGACAAATGTCCGTGACGGCCGTACAGCTACAATGTAACCGACACCTGCGATTTTTCGATTTATAGGAAATGGAAATTGCTTTCAAGAAATTTGAATTCACAGATGATTTTTTAAATGGAACATATTCTATAAATATTTTGACCAATACCCACACGTATACCATAAAGTTATACATACTGATGTAAAAAGGTTTCAAATAAGTACAATAAAACCTCGTACTTTAACGATTCTGAAAACGCACGGCTATGTTATAATATACAACTATCACAGGCACTCGAATTAACACTAGACCTACTACTAGAAACACTCGGGTTTAGCCATGTTTAGCCTTTAAGACGAGCTAAACCTGAATGTTTCTAGTTCTAGGTCTAGTGTTAGTTCTACTTTTAGTTAATCAATCTATCGCTGAATATCAATGAAAACTAGAACTAACACTAGAGCTAAAACTAGAAAGTTTCGAGCAAACTAATACTGCACGATTTTCTACCTGAATTTAAATAGAATAACCTCTAAGTGCCACTTGAGTAGCTTTTAAAAATGGGACACCTTCCTTTTTTACCCCAGTTCCGGCCTCCTTTTGATTCTCATGAGCCATCCCGCCACACAATAAGATTGCACTATGAGCTCTTTTTACGAGTTACTAATACCCAATAAACTTCAGATTGTTTACAAATTGGACGCTCTTTCATACACGCCACAAGTGATCTAGAACAAATTCCTACAGCGACAGCGTTCATTTTTTTCTTTTTTATTTTCGCTTAGAATCTGCAGCAACGTTTCCAGAAATATAGTGCAATAATAGAGGAAAACGGATGAATGTTTAGCATTTTCTCATCGCGTTTCACGTCTGTCCTTTTGACGAGACAGCATCGTTAAAACATAATCCCATTAAGCGTTGATAAAATGACGCGATGTCACCGTCGTCGCAGGGATGAAGGCTCCCTCTCCGCGATCGGGGTCAACGCTAATGACTATCGGAGTGTATGCGGAGTGAATTAAAATTCCGGAGCTGTTTCTGGAACAAAGCTGTCAGTCAAGCTGTCACTTAACGCGAAGATGGTGGACGAGACAGTGACTGATCTGACGGTGACCTTGCATTAAAAGCGCCTTTAAAACGACAAGGAAAGCACTCGAAATATCACGAGATTAAAGTAGGAAGTGGGATTTATATTTCTTGCTACCATTAAAGTAGTTTTGATTAAATAATACGCAATTAAATAGTCCTATTTATATACTTGTTTTCAAATTAGACTTCCGGAAGTTATCAACTAGAACCTGAGAATTTCGGCAGGAATGGTTTCAACGGCTGAGATTTGTTACACAGGCGAGAAAAGCAACGTAGCGTTCGAAATAACGCAGTAATTAAGACAACTAAAGCGCGTTGGATGTTTCCCGCCAATAAATACAAAGGCCCAGTTGACACTGGGCCCAGCATCCGTCAGGCAAATGGTGGCCATCCGCTCGCCGTCAATCTAAAGCACTTTGATCCAGCAACTCAGACCGGTGTCTGATTGATTCATAGCGAACACGTGGAGTACCTTAAAATAGACGCCGTCTTCGCGTGGCGACAGTTGGCGTCGCGTATAGACGCGTCGCGACGCCCAGATTCTTAATAACGCCCTATTAATCTGCCAGCATAATCAAAGGACGAGACGGCTTGGACGCGGACTCCACCCTTTCAACGTCATCCAAGAAAATATTTTGGGCACTCGCAGACAAGTACCACTATACACAACATTCGATAATAATGGTGTGTTGAGTTGCCAAAATTTAAATTGGCAGTTGAATAATTTTATTCATATAGATACGAAGTTTAATGTTAGAAATCTATGTTTGCAGTGTTGGTAAATTGACCTTGAACAAAAACTAACGTCGCAACCCCTGATCGTTCAAGGGGTGCAACGTCCGCGGCACGGCGCCGCCAGTATAAAGCACACTCATGCAGTCAGTAGTCAGTACAACAAACTCATACTCGTATATCTTTTCTCAATGGCTACTCCCACCACCCTTAGACACGATCCATCCATCCGAGGCGGTAGAGGGCGTCTTCGTCCGACCAACAGCGGCACCCGTCGTATGTCTCTTTCTTTAACAGCCTTCACTCTAAAAGCATGCACGCGATATATAGAGGGACATTATGTCAAGGGGAACAGATGTATAAAATAAATATCCGCGCTGTATGCGCTAGGAGGAGAGCCATGATTCCGGATTCACATAAATCAGGGCGGCCGGCGGGGGGGAATTACCCACTTTTAACTGGCACCACACCAAGAATCCCGAATACGGAGCTTTACTTACGGCCACAGCCGAAGAAAGTAAGTCAACTCGAAAATAGTTCACACGTAACGAAAGAACGAACGAACTCGAGGCCGTATGTGCAGTTCTAAAGTCCACCACTGTCACGCGAGGAAATGCCTCCTTTTTTCATAGTATTACGTAATTAATGCAAATGGTTATGATCTACTATTTTAATCATATATGATATGTATCTATGGGTAATTGACCGTTGTAAGATCAATTAGTACTTTTTCACCTAAATTAGTAGAGGGTGAATATGTTAGTAAATCTTAAAGTTATATCAATAAATTACGACTTAAATTAATTAACCTGTCGTTATTACTCAAGAGTTGAACAAGTGCCCCGGAACAATTGCCATGTACAAATGATTTGCAGATGTTCGGATTCGTATTCGCACCTGCATCAGCTCTGTCAGTAACCGGCCGAATCGGTTATGAGCGACCTCGTTAGTACATTAGGAATGTCGCCACGTTGCCGGCGGGATGTTTTCTTGGCATCGACCGTTACTTTCCGATTTCGATAATGAGCGGTTACCATTTGTCATAGTCCGATTTAGTTTACATATGATTTTACATAATTCAAAGTACTTGCATATTCAGTGTTGATTCTTTTTAACGGCTATGACGAAGCTTTCCTTCCTAGTATTACCCAACAACATCCTTCCCAGCAATAACTCGTTTAATTGCTATGCATAATATAAAATGGGAAGTCCTCTGCAACGACATGGTGATAGACGATGCCCAGGTAATTATTGATGTAAGTTATAAACGGGATTTATTTCTGTTCGATTAGTAATTTTATTTTATGTTCTGGATGAAATTTGTAATTACGATAGATTAAATTCGTTTCCAATGTGTCGAATTGCTCGTTATGCGGTACTTGAAAAATAATTGTAAACCGACACGTGTAGAACAATTCGGACAACCGGAGGAATTTTAATTTAATTAATATAAAAAGAGGATATGGGAAAGGTTTAATTATTCCATGAAGCGTACGGTACGTCCAATTACGTTGAATTTAATTAATACAAATAGAGGAGAGCGAACGAACGATGCTCTGCGTAGAGAGGGTCAGTTTGGACACGAAGGGAACCGGACGCCACACCGCGTTCTGCTGTCGACGCCGCTTTGAAATATTCAAAATGACCAAATCATAAAATACGAATTAGCGTTGGTCCGGCATAATCATATCATAACGTGCGCTGTCCATCATGGAAATTTAAATAATCTGCCCCGGACAGCGGCGACCGCCTCAAACGTCCGGACCAATTATTTATTACCCACCTTGTACGCGACGCGTCGTATTTATAGTATTTAATTAATTGACACCGAGGTCTGCTGTAAATATCCCAGCCAGGAATCAACTTTGTCCGTCGCACGCATAAATTATTTAGCGGAACAAACGGATGGGCCAAAATTCTCCGCCGCGTCCAATTTTGACTGAACCTCAACCTTTCATCATCATATTCAACTCTACCATTACTACGGTACATTATTATTTTATAATTATTTACCAGTTCAATTTTTATATAATTAGTCGAGAATGTTTTTTTCATTATTATATTTCAATATGGTTTGTAAGGACAAACGTCCATCAATCTTAATATTGAGACACATCCTGAATGATGTCGAGAGTTGTCAGAGACACGACTCTCGGAGCATATGGAGGGGGAATAAGGTTAAAATTGGAGGATGTTCGACATGATGTTGAAGATTGTCAGAGACAACATTGCGATGTTTAGGACAATTTAAAGAGGTGACAGGGATGGTATTGAGATAAGCCCAAGAGGATGTTAAGGATTGATATGGAAGATATTGAAGCTTGGTCGAGACAATATTGATATGTGCAGAAGATGATATTGTGTGATGTTCTGTACATTTGAGGGATACTCAGAACAATATTTGTGATGACTTGGAAATCTTCGGAGAAACTATGTGGTTTATTTGTAGTAGTTATCAAAACCAGATTTAATAGAATACCGTGTAATTATAAGTGGTCTACATAGAATAGTGGAACTTGAAATTTGGATAGTGAGTATCTTTAGCCTCGTTCACTTTTCAACACATGAAACCATAATTTAATTTTACTGTTAAAATAGAAAAAAGAATGGATTAAAAACATATAGAAATGACATAAAAAAGGCGAGAGAGTTAAGTGTTGATCACTTCAATTAATTTGATGTGCTTTACTTGTGATTAAGAGATTTTCAAACATCATGTTCAGTAAAAATTTCCTTGTAAGTTCGAAAGATTTCATCGAAGATGTTATTAGAAATAAAACTAAAACTAGCAACTTCCGGGCTAAGTCGTGCATCTATTAAAAGAGTGTTGACGTTTCGAATACCATGTTGCAATCTTCTTCAGAAACAAGTTTAAAAGTTAGATTCACATAGATGCACGGTATAACCCAGAAGTTTTAGTTTTATTTCTAAGAATCCCTTTATCCGAAATTGGGTAATAAGAAAGTTAGAAAATTTTATAACCCTGGGTTTTATTTCAGGAGCAAATTAAATTTTTTCGTAACAATAAATTCAAATTATTGTGTAAAACTGGACCACTACGAGCACTAAATGTTACTTTATAATTGGTATAATACAATTACTAAATTCTAAATACACTTGATTATTAAAATGAAACCCCCCCTACAGGAAACAGAATCTCCAGGATATGATAAAGATTCAACACGTTTTGTAGAATTAATTGGCAGTATTTCCTAGAATCAGCATTTTGATTTTGGGAAAGTATTGCCAATAGCGTTGAAATAGTTAAGTATCTACAGATTGTCGTGCAAGTATGGCAAATATTAGAACATTATTACCAGAAGATGTCCGGAGAGGCTATAAAAAGTTATTGCCATAAGAAGAATATCAACAGAGAAGATGTTATGGAGCAAGCGTACCTAGAAGATATTACTAGACTCGATGAAGGTTTCCCTAACTAATTAGTTCATTAATTAATTAATACAATTTATTAATATTCGGTTCACTGGCAACTCAAGGCAGTGTACTATCTCCCACTCTCTATCTGCTATATGCTAGTTACATACCAAAATTGTAGAGTATTACTACATCATTACTTACAGTGCAGAAAGAACAGAACTTATCCATTAGGAAACCACAAATATCGAGCAATGCAATACTCGATTGAACCAAAAAATGAAAAATAAAGTTAAACGAGTTGATAATAATCGTTAATATTAATTTTACAAATAAACTGCAAAAACACCCATCGCTTCGAGATATAAATAGTACCATTTGGCCAAATGAAAACAACGCCAATTAACTTAGGAATGACTCTGGACACCAATTTTAGTTGCAAAGAGCATTTAACAAAGAAAAAAGCAGAACTTTGGGATTCTCAATGATGCCCTCTGGTATGTGCGAAATTCTGATATACATAGAGATATACAGTGTGCCATGGGAAAAAATAATGGCACACTACAGTATTACAGAAGTGACTAAGACAATGTTCGGAAAATGTTTTAATTGTTTTTCTCTGCTAAAATTACAATTAATGTTAATGTATTGTACAGCAATGGGTTCAGACAAAAATCTCTATGCAATAGCGTGAGGAAAACATACCGAGCAATTTGAAAATTAAAAGTTTATAATCGCTTGAAATTGAGGATGGCGTTGGAAAAAGTTTATTTGTAGCATGAATCACAGTATTCATCAAACCATTTCATTTGATACCTCCCTCATGAAAATTGGAATGTAAATGACAGAGTTACAGCTTGGGGCGAAACAAATATGAATATTATGTTAGTTTTGGCGAAACAAAAACATTTAAAACCAGTTTCGAAGTGACTTCGAACCAGTTTCTGAAGAAGGTTGCAACATGGCATGCGAAACGTCAAACCTTTTATTAAAAGACGCACGGCAAAACCCGAAAGTTTCTAGTGTTAGTTCTAGTTTTAGTTCTAATCTTAGTTTAATTCACACCGGCCGTGAAAGCCTTCGTACTTATATGCTTTTATATGTGTTACTTATTACCATTAATGATGATCATCCTCAACACATGTTTATCTAAGACTGATGGATTTTAGTCTTTCACTAGACTTAGATGAATAAGTTCAAGCTGTTTTAAAATCAATATATGACAAACTTACCTCAGATGATTTGCTTCATAATAATGCATGTTTAGTATTTGGCTCCTAAACATGTGTCTTCTGGGACAAATAATTAAAATTGCTGCTTATTCTCCTCCATGCAAAATCTAAAATTTTGGAAAATAATGGAAGTTATGAACATTACAATTGGCAAAGAAGCTATAAAATTTGTATAGAGGTGTGATACAGCAATTGAAGCAGCAATTGAACAACTTACGCAGCTCCATCAAAAGAAAGCCAAACTGCCCACAAAGACTTAAGATTGAAAAAAACAATGCTTACGTAGACACAGAATTTCTACTGAACTACTTCCATAATCAGAATGTAATTACATCAGAAGGAGTTATCAATATTAAATATTTTTCATTAAATTCGAAAAATATAGTGTTATTATTTGTTATTAACACTAGTAATACTATCCTTTTTTTGTATTTAATTTGTTGGTACATAATATTTTCAATAACTTGATATTTCGAATAATTAAAAGCATGACGTGTGTGTGGTATGTAAAATATTCCGTGAAAGTGGATATTCGTATCACGAAATAACGGTTGCTCTGGTCAACAGTAATAAATCGCCACTTACGTCACAAATGAAACTAGAAACTCCTGAGAAGTCTGCTGATGGATTGAACACCAGCCGGTGCCTATAAATGCCTGCCCAATAATCATTATCGAAAGTTGGGCGATAAATAAGGTCCGTCGCCGGATCTAAAATAAAACCTGGAGATTTACGTTGTCCGTCGACGTATGCGTATATTAAATCGCGTTGTTTTCTCGGTGCCTCTGGCACGTCAAACTTGTGTTTTATTACCACTGTGCGGCGGTTATTTTCGACGTGAGACAACGATTTCGGTTTTATGCGCGTTGATGTATTAATATTCACTACCTACGGTACGACGACGCGAACTGGATCGGACATGTGTCGCTTTCGAAACAGGTCCCAAATTGAAAATCGTAAATGTCGCCACGGCTATGACGGACGGTGTCGGGTTACGGCTACACTATTTTAACGATCGACGATTTTAATAGCGTCATAACGGGGACCGCGGCAAGTCATCCGATATGAAAGAAAATGTTCTAATCCTATGCATTTTATATAGAAAAAAATAGCAAACCTATACACCGAATATTAACAATCCATTTAGATAATAGCTATCATAAAAGTTTATTGCTTCTAAAGTTTGGCAACATTCGTGTTAAAACAACTCGTAAAAATCAAGTTTAGCTAACTACACTAAATATCGAACACCATGTTGTATTCAAGTAAAAGATTAAATTTGTAAAATATAAATATAAATGGCGAATATTAAAACAGTCAATATAAAAATATCGAATAGGTTTTAATTAAATAAAGAATTAAAAAAATAAATCAAATACTTTATACAGACAGAATTGGCAGAATTTCAGATAACAAATCCATTATCGTGTAGGGCCCGGCGAAACAAATAGATTATATTCATATAAATTGCTGTCGATGTTGCGTAACCGTTACTGTAACGCAGTTTTGAAATTAATGTAAAAAATCCAAAAACTAATAATAAATTAATGCATCCAGCGAAATGAAACGTCCAATGCAGCAATGAAGGTACCCGTCACCCCGCCAACGTAGCCTGATATATCTGTGACGGGTATTATAATTTGCGTTCGACATTTTCGAAATCGCCAAAAATTATAACCGATAAAATATTTTTAAATGGAACGGCGGCAGCTCGACGGCCAAAACCGCCGCCGCCGCTGCGTAATTTACGCGCCCCAATTTAATTCTGGAACTAAATTAAAAATTATTTACGTTACATTATTTATACCGATCGCATAATTATTCCAGATAGATATCGCATCCCGTCGCAAAAAAAAATACAAAACAACACCAACGATGCCCAATCGCCTGGCCAAATCGGACAACGGTTCATCGGTAAACGCATTGTTCCGAATTTTATTTATATTTCGTTCAGTAATAAATTCTTTCCAACTCAAATTTCGTTGTAATACAGTTCGATTACAGCACTTTCGAACAACTCCAACACAACTCGTGTGTTGACACCGTTTTCATTAATCTTCACCAAAAATAATTTATAAAATATTAAATATTAAATTCAATTGCAAGAAATTTATTTTAGTTTATGTACCAATAATATCAAGCTAGTAAAACCCGGCGTGATCTTATAGGTAGCAAGTGGACTTTTCTCGTAGAGAAAAGAAAAAGTCTTAGGGAAAAAACTTACACAGTATGGTAATCCTAAACAAATATAAGCCCACTCGGTTCAGGACGGCGTATCGTGCATTTTGGGCTGGTTCCAATATATGTATTGCGGAACATCAGCATCCAAATGATGCAATTACCGAGTCAAACGACCGTGGCCCTTTATTGGACCTTCATGCATACACCTTACGCCGCTGACGCTGCTCTCTAGAACCATTGTTGCCGCTCTGGACCGTTGCGAACCTCTTTATTGCTACGGTACCTATATTGTTGAAAGGTGCTATTTACGATTTAGTTGATGACCGTGAAAGGTATACGCATCGGGGTTTCCTTCGGAAGTGTCTTTTCTCCCTGGGGACCTATTCCATTGTTGACCTTTATTTTAAATTAACTTCAGTTAGTTGTTATGCTTTTGGACCCACTCTATCGAATGAAAAGGAAGTTTTTTTTAGTTAATTGAAGTGTAACTGATACAATAATACAGATGTATCCGTTGAATGTATTAAATCAAAATTATAATTACAACAAACATTTATAGTTGCATTTTTATAAAATTGACCCGTTTTGGTTATACATCCCATAAAGGTATTACAATCAAGAAATGACTTCAACAAAATTACAATCTTAGCATAAATTGTTTCAAAGTCTTGTGTTGTTGTCTGTTATCGACTTTCGTAATGGACAAAGTGATATATGTAGGGAGTGTTTTATAATGAAGAGTGGAAAGAAGCATTCGGACGGTGTGAAGTGGGCTCGGGACTTGTGTAAACGAAACGAGATGGACTCAATAAGACAGAGTGCTAAGTTCACTAACACTTCCCTACGAAAAGAAAAACAGTCGGTATACACATAGGATCGGCCCCTACCGAAATGCTCCTAAACCAAACGGTCCGTTGTCCAATGCAAAAGAGGACCAAGGCTTTAATGGTATAATCCTATCTGGACAATTGCGCTCTGGCCATAGAAAGGGTGTTAACTCCGAAGTAGTGTGTATGTGTGGGTGCTCCCGGATTGCCTATCACTCTGAATGGCTACTATTATGCCTGTGATGTATATTTTCCATCGGAATTTATTCGGAGGTCATTATTTACGCGGAGCCCAGCCAAGTGTAAATATTCGGCAGTAAATTTCGATTTTTACGCTTCCTTTTTATTGAAATTATGCGGTTATTTATTGACAGATTCCGGCGCGACCTGCAGAATTATTATCGGGACGCGATCGCAGCGCCGCAACGGCCGCCGACTGCACACAGATCATTAACACGGCCACAAAACGAAACTTCATCGGGCAAAACTAATTTCGGTCCTGCCGGGACACCCGAACCAAACAAAAAACAGTAATCGGTCCGCTACCATTGTAAGCTCGATTTTCGACGTAATTTAGTAGTTTCTAAACCGCGAACAAGACAATGAGAGTATTTACAAAAAACCGTCCGAATCGTGATATTTCTCCAAACGTTTTAAACGCTTTAATTCAATCATTACTCTGTTAATCAGACTTTAACGATCTATTGCTTAACTATTATTTCCGCCAAAATACTGAAATTATTAATGCTAGGCTTAGCGCAATAATAACATAATTTAAAAAAGTAGCAATTCCAGCGATTATTAAAATTACTACTCCAATTTACACAATCAACACCAATAAAAAAAAAGTAATAATTTTATTATCCTTTAGTTATAATAAAGAGAATAACTTTAGAATGGTATAATATACTTCATTTTATTTCGTCGTTCAAAAGGTTTAATGATCGCTTTTCATGTATTTAGGGAGTAATTATGGAATTTAAAGTACAAAAGTAAATGGAAACCCAACGCGAAACGATTTGAATCATCATGGGATTTTCATAAATGCCATTATTCCGTTTCCAATATACGGGTTTCTAAAGAATGAAACCATCACGACGACAAAAAAATCGAAAAATCCAGAACTAACTCTTTGTCTCATACTAGATCATTTAATTTTTTGACTAATTAAATCTAGTTTGTTATCTTTTTCCATGGAGAAATTTTCAGCATAGTCTAAGTAACAAACTCTTTCTCAGCAATATTTTCACTACTTGACATACTTGGGCAAAAAGGATATAGCAGGATTTAATGAAGAATTGGCTTTGTGGCAGACTCACTATCAGCTCAAACAGTTTGCTATTAACACAAACAGTCAATAGCAGTCATTTAGCAGTGTTAATTGACATTGTTAATTATGATACTTACAGTAACACAACGTAGTTTTTTTTATTTAAACGGTTATTGTAAAACAACATAACGTTCTCCATTGTGCGTGCCGAAATCGGGTATAAACGTCATTTGTAGCAAATAGGGTGAAAAAAGCGCGTAATAAAACCCTTAATAAATAAGTCCTTTCATTGACCCTAATACATACAATGGTTTATGATGTTAAGTTATTTAAATTGCATTTGAATATTCCCCCAAGTATTTGTAATTTTTTATAAATAAATGAATCATAAAATTTTCAAGAAATAGGGTAAATTCGTTTCTAAATCCATTCACTTGAGAAATTATTAGACTAAAGTCGTTGACTGACTATGAGAACATGGTGATTTGTGATTATCAACCGATTACTTGTCATAAATTCGTTCGGCGACCCGTGACTTGCACGACTACGTGCTCCGTCTGTACCTGATTGTTCCGCGTCCCTGGACCCGACCGTCCTCCTTTCCTGTCAATCAGACGGGACTCTTTCGAATCAGCCGACATGATCGATAGGGGCTTGTTCACGTCGTGGCACAGGAAACCAGTATAATTATTTCTAATTCTTTTTACGGTCCGATTGGCTCGTTGAGACGTTGATTGGCTGATCTTGCGTCAGATAATATCTGAACGGCAATGTCGCACGCCTAAAGAGAAGTGTGCGAGGTTGTGATTAATTTGATAAGAGGGATTAGCTCATTAAATTAGTTCGTTAATTCTGTGATCGTAAGCAGAGTAAGATAATATTCTTAAACTAATTATAGTGCTATCGTATTAACATGTTAATAATTTATCGGGTATTCTTGGGAAGTAATCAAGCATTTAATAACCGAATAATTCTGATAAATAATACGGTATTAACTTTCGTGGCATTTTCTACGAAAGAGAACCTCATCGTGTGGTTGAATTGATGGAAGATTGGATAAAACGGATACAGTTAAAAAGAAACCTTCATTGTGCTCTTCTCATTGTTGTGTGTCTATTAGATAAATTTCTCCTTATCTGCGAAAATCGCGTTGCGTCACTTCCTCGTGCTATTTAGATCTGTCGTCTTCGGGCCACAAAGCCATCCAAGAAAGCAGACTTTGGACCGGACAGCGGTGCGACGGGATGCGGGGTTTGCGCCATTATCAATATCTGTGATCCTGCGACTGTCAAGTGTATCATTGCGCTGGTATGAGTGAATGTAGCCGTTCGCGGATTCTTTTACAAGATAGGTCTGCTGGCGACAGCTGGTATTGAGGCAATGTCCAGTCGTTTCTACACTCCAGTAATTAGGCCGACATGCCAATGTATTCTGCACTAGACACTATTTCTGAAGGGATTTTTCGTACAATTCTTACAACGTTGAATTTTTAGAATATTTACGTAAAGGTAAAGCGAGATTTTTTTATGTTATACCCATGTTAATTTAATTAGGATCATGTACGTTGGAAGTTGAAGCTATTCATTTAAAAGGAAATAATGCACAAGTTTAGATAGCACGCGGCAAAATTCCCGGGCAAGCTCATGCGAGATTAGTTCGTCTTTCCCACAGTATATTTTGCATAATGTAAATAATTCCGCCATTAGTAGGAATTTATAGTTCGACACTGATTCACGCAGATTACACTCTATGTCGGGCGTTATTGAGGTTGAGTGCGTGCGACTGTATTTACCTATTAAATTAAATTGTCAACGACCCGCTGTGGGCTTTATTGTTGTCATTGTACCATCACAATGGGAATTATTTTTGAAGAAGGAACGAAGTCATTGCGGACGAAGAATGAACTCGTTCCTATAATTATAGTATTTTACGTAATTTAGATTACTTGTTTGTTTTTCATAGATCAACTTGATTACGTTGAGTGAAGTTGTAATAAGCAAAATCAATGCATTGATAAAAGAGAACTTAAATTAGGTTCTGGTTTCCACATGGAGTATCAGCTTTCATAAGTTAGCGTCTTGGTTCGAACTCCGTCTACCTGAGCTACGTGGCGTCAATCTACGACAAGGGCACCGTCACCCGGTAGATGGATGGTGCAGGGCAGGCATTATGATGGACAATCTATCAATCAAGTAGTCGCCAGTCATGACTTCTGACATCCATCACGGCCGGTTATTTACCAACTTGCCAACTCCCCACAGGTCGTCACGATCGTTCTGGAGGATTCGTCAGCACGTCGGTTGGTTGTTCTCTGCGAACGAAAGAGCCGACCGACAACATGTGCGCCAAGTTCTCTTCCCTTCCTTTCCATTCTTGACCCCGATAGCACCGTAATGACGGCGCACTTTTCGTTGTAATATAATTACGCGGAGGGCGAGTAGAATCCGCGGGACGCCCGACGACGCCGTTGTTCTGTATTGTTGCGAACGAATCTTTCGAGTGCATCATTTGTTATGCGAATGGGAAAACGGTAACGTTCGCAGTTCGTCACGGAAGTTTGTCTCTCGCCCTTTCGTGCAAAAGTAACACCGCCCTTTTGACGAACGTTGATCATTAGCTATAATGAAACTTCCACTAAGAAAAAGAAAACATTTTCAAGAATAGATTGTATGACACGCCTTCGAAAAGAAGAGGTTTTGGAGATTCACAAATTCCTTTTGTTCTTTTCTCAATCTACCAGTTCACTAATTGATCGAAATTGTAATAACATCGTGTAGGTTCCATCGGAAACTTGTTCTGACAGTTGATATTAGGTATAGATGTCATATTGTGGGGCTCATAGAGACTTGTATCTCTGGGTGACGTAAAGTCGGGCACGCTGAGGAGGGCCACTGCACCCGACGTCTTCATCGGACGTTCCACTTTTTTGACCATCTCCGACTGTCACTC
The DNA here is from genome assembly GCF_036711975.1 of Onthophagus taurus. Lineage (NCBI taxonomy): Eukaryota > Metazoa > Arthropoda > Insecta > Coleoptera > Scarabaeidae > Onthophagus > Onthophagus taurus. The sequence continues at coordinate 15,051,733 of NC_091967.1, read as the reverse complement.
CTGGTGACATTCAGCGCGTAATAACAGCCGTCGACAGTAGTCATTCGCGAAAGTCCATAATAGAGAAAAGTTTTGTTTTAGCTTGTGCTGGGTGACAGTCGGGAGGTCGTAGCAAAACGTCCTAGACAATGAACGCCATCTACGGTGACGGCCGACTCATCGAGAACTTTGTCTTTCTAAGTTTATTTTTGACCGGTTTCGTCATTGTTTCGTGGCGGCGGTACCCGGCGTCCCGGTTAATTACTTATGACGGTTCAGTTTTGTTTACAGTTCCGGAGTTTCGGGTAATCACGAACGAACACGGCTGCGGCGATGGCCCAGACGTGTTTTGCTTGAAAAGGAGTGTGTAATTTGCTGTCAAGGAACTGGAAGAGGGCGGATTTTCAATTTGTTCCACGGATGATCTGTCGCATTAATCACAAACTTTCCTTAAATTTTCTAATCATTCCTACTATTATTTGATAATCATTAATTAATATACATTAATTTATTCGTGTATTTTCTTGTGCCCTCATTTCCTTGGTATAATGTTTGGTTAAACTGAGTTTATAATTTAATCGAAATTGCATATAAGTAATAAAATATGCGGGCTTTGTCTACGAATAATATTGAATGCGCCGTCGACTACATTTGAGTGCGTCCTGAACACTGGGTATTGGCGAGCGATTTTCTAGACGAACGATCAAAAGCTCAGTGTATGGCAGTTAATTAAAATGCAAATTATATGTGCAGGCGGCCATATCGTGCAAAATATTATTAAATTATTAATAATCAAATTATTGCTTTTGATCCGCAGCACGGGAGGCGGCATTATCGCGCACAAAGAATTTCTATAAAACCCGTGAACCGTACCCGAGCCGTTCGATCTCCCAAATTCGCATGCGAAATGTTCACAGTTCGCGAACCGACCACCAGCTGCCTACGCATACGCACTGAAAATTTCATGTTTGCGTTATTCCTAATTTAACGAAATTATTGGGGGCCCAGTCCACGTTCGCTTTGCATCGAATATCAAACGACAGGGAGCACAAAATTTATATAACAATTGGAAAAATTACCTGGTGCATTGTATTTTTATTTTAAACTTTGCGTTTAAGTTTATTGTGTTTTGTAATTTGTCCATTATCGTTTTGCGTTTTTACAGAATTTGCAGAAACCAGAAATTACAATCAAAACCGAAATATTTTTAGTAGTAATTTTGTAGCGCATTCGCTAAGTTTTGCAAATTTTAGAGGAAAGCAGGATCGTCCTTCGAGACAATGCGTTGTCCATCAAGCTCATAGGATGTATATTACGAAGGTAGTGCTCGTGACAAGATGGATCACACACTGCCCATCGATCACTCTTGTCCGCATTGTTTAGAGGAGACAGTAAGGATAAGCATCCATCCCACGTTCTTCTAGAAGTAAATTTGTATTGTCACACTTACAACAAATGCAAATTACGTAAGCATTCTCCCAAATCATTTATCTACTGCACTAACAAAAATTAAGATCTCTCTTAGACACAAGTTTATATTTTAACCGATTAAATAAATATTTTTATAATGAGTTTTAAAAAAGTAAAAGATTATGTAAATATAAAGAAATTCGCTAAGAAATATAGACGCCACAGTACAAAGACCACAGAGAACCAAAATAAACACTTCGTGATGGGCGATCAATTCACGGCACCGAGGTTAGGATAAATCGATCAACCCTTGTTTACGTAATATAGTTGAATTTATCGGTTCAATTAGATGGGGGAGTGATTGAATTATTGGCGGCACACCACTGGCTTCATGCGAGATTAAAGGAATATTTCTCAGGAAAACATTGACGAAAGTTACATTATTCAAGCTGTGGGTGATTCTTAGACAAATTTACATTCAAAATAAACGGGTAACATATTGTTTTAAAAACGTTATTAATATAAATAATCATTGCAGATTCATCTGTCAGATAAAACTTTTTTTAAAATGCGCGATATCATCATAATTATGCTACCGGAAATAATCAAAAAAGAGTAAATTCAATAACAGTAAAACGAACCAGACATTAAAACACCAGTAATCAACATATTTTGGAAATAACTGCCACCAGATGGAAAATACCGATTACATTCACCAAGTACCATAATTTTGTGGCTTATTAAAGAAACGGCTACCGAAGTAGCTGAATGTCGCGATCGAGCATTCGAGCGGAATCTTGCCGGTTGTTGGCCGATGTAATTCGAGCCTCTGTCCAAAATTCGCGTCATCGTCGACTGTAATTTATGAGGATGCATTGGCGGCCGGTAGATGGCCTCCTGGTGATGAGCGCATGTGATCAAAGAACGACCGCCCAAGCTGAACCTTAAAGTTGATTATAATGAACGGCAGTCATAAAACCCGGAGGAGTAACCAAATATTAAGGTTGCTAATGAGATGAAAACGAACTTTGCTGACCTGACATTTTCACATTGCATTTATATTATCAGCGCTAATCATATTTAAATATGTACATATTTTGTGTCTATTTATATTATGATCATGTGTTCATAACGTGTTAAGTTCAACTATTGGAATTTATAACTGACACTAAATCAAAATCGTAAACTTGATGTTTGACCGATGCTCTGAGATATTGAAAGCGGAAATTCGGCCAAAGGATAAATTTTCCCATTTGCGTGCGAGCTAAAAGATCCTCCGGGCGAGCACTCATCTTTCTTACCCCTGCTGTACGGACCTCTTGAGGCTGTCAAGGGAAACTAATACGCAAGCTATCATTGTCACTGGCAAGACTGTTCGTCTATGGTATCCATATGTCAAACTTTTGCTCCCCGTAGAGTTTCACGTACTGAGTCTAAAATATGTTCCCTTGGGGAAAATATGACTATTTTGCAATATTTTAAAGATACATCAAAGTATAATTTTTTATCTAACTATGTTATATACTACGGAATTAAATATTAACAATCTGATTGCACAAGTGTATGTTTACGAACGTGGAGGGTGCTTTGCAGAGAAACATCGGAGGTGTGCCTCTGACACGGGATGAATATCAAAGATACGTCGGATGTTCAGTTTATTAAAATGTTCAAAGACCACGTCGAAATCTCGCTGATGTACTCGTCACACAGAGGCAAGCGGTATGCGCCTCACAAAGACTGCGCCGCGGGCGTAGATCTGTTATTTTTGAACTGTCATTAATAAATTGGGTCGGATTAACATTTACAAGAGATACGATGCTGATGCCGCCGCCGGCAGTCCGCCTGTTCCAGATGGATAAGCCGTCTATGGAGCATGGAGCTCGAGCAAATGGACCCGAATGAACAGAAACTTGGGCAAACGGAGCTTTTGGCGCGCGCTGGGTCTGCTTTCGGACGTGAAGCGACGCCGGCGTCGGGCGAGGGATGGTAATTGAGTTTCAATAAAATGTGCCAGATCAAAGGAAGAATTACTTTTCGGCCTCTCTCCACGAGTAGCCATTTATTCGAGATTATAGACAAAAAGGGTGTATTCCTATTTGTTTAAAACTCTTTTTCTTTTTATCATTTGAATTTTTAAAATGTAAAGATTCAATTATAACAATAACATTACCAGTTTCAATAATAACCTTTTTCCGTAAGAGGAAGAAACGAGTATTTCTGAAAAGGATTCCGACTGAGCACGCCAATGTATTATTTAAAGATCCCCGAAAGCGGCAGAGAAACCGGGTCGAAAGCACGTAACGTACTGGCCCGGGTTGACATTAAAAAGACGAATGATTTGGCAGTTGGTCTATAATGCCAGTGTTTCCGTAGCGGGATAAAACAGATGTGTGGGCGAGCAAGCTGCCTGTCGGCCTTAAAACTGTCACCGCTAATGGCAGATATCCATCAAGCCATTCAATCACCAGTGTATGACTCACCAGGGCAAGGTTCAACGATAAAAACTTACAGTAGCCGCGAAGCTCGGACTACAACGTTTTGACGGCCCTCTTCTCCCAGTGCCGTACCTCATTTGCAACGTCTCGCCTGACGTGTGCCGTCGACTTTGGGTATTTATCATCCTAATGAAAAAAAAAAGACGAGGGGTAAACGTTTTATTAGTTTTTTGTTAGGATCGTTTTAGAACGAATACTACATTTTAAGCTTTGATATTCCGTAATTAGCACGTGGTCTGTATGCTGGTGCTTAACGTTGTTTATTAAAGTGCTAATTGTGAAAGTAAGCTGTCGGCAAAACAGTCTTTGTAAGTAGTTTTATGTATTAACACTTTTAAAAGTTGTTACAGTCTCTAATTGTAAGTAACTTGTATTTACAGAGTACTGCGTATTTTTGCTAAACGTGATCTATTTACGTGATTTATTTTTAATGTTATTACTCCTTCCCCAAGCAATTTATCACTCTGTACGACCCCCTATTAAAATTACAAATCTAACACGTTTTCTAAATGTAGAATTACGAATATCACATAAGATCGTGAACATTTCCTTAATTAGCAAATATTAACAATTCTAGACGCTGAAGAATCCTACTTGTGGAAGGAAACACTCATCTCTCGGACGTCGCAAATTAATGACCAACAATACATAATTTCTGTGCACAAAAGTCTTAATAAAGCCTCGCCGAGCGACGGATTTATGCTTTTCTCACGCTCTTATGATCTTGATATAGTAAAGGGAACCTCAATACCAATTAATCCATGACTGATTAGCATCGTTTAACGGGTGATATAAATAAAATGTCGCGAGTATTTAAACCGAGTTCGGTCGGTTAAACTTGCTTCCTGCAATATCAGCAACATGTGGTTGCGACCAGGTTGGTAAAGGGTAAAGGGTAAAAACCCCAAAACGAGAAACAAAAAATTTTCGAAACCACCTGGTGGCGTAATCAAGCAAACAGAAATAAATTTACTCTCTTATTAAGCATCAAAAACTTTCAAATACTTGATATTTTATTTTTGAGAACAACACAAAGCTTGGACGATTCAATTATATGCCGCAATTTTTTTAATAAATAAGACATCTTTGGTATACGTCAAAGACACAATGGAACGGTTTCCGTACGGATAATTAATTTTCTGATATCCCATAGCTAAATGTTTATTGTCTCGCTGCCGGTACGACTGGGCGCAAAAGTAAAGATGGAAAAGTAAAGCGCGGTGCCCGGAGGCGTTGTATCAACTCCAAAGGAGCCGGACGTCTCTTCGCCGTTCAAAGGAAACAATAATTGGATGCAGAATATAATTTTCATCTTATCGTTTGTTTCCAGACGAGTGCGCACAAATATTTTATGTTTATAACCAATTTCATTCGGTTTCTGTTACGAACAGATCAGTGTGTTAAATCTCATAACTGTGAAAATTCTTTTTCAAAAACTATTTACCTGTCTTAATTATAAATAGCTGAAAGAAATTAAATAAAATTTTAAGATAGTATCAAATTTTCAACATCAAGTGAGAATAGTTAACGACCCCTTTGTCGTTCCCCTATAATTTCATCGGCAATCAATTTTGTGGCGTACACCTTTTGAAATGGAATAAAAGAAGAGCAGACACTTTTCGAGATTTGTGGGTTCCGCTGACCGCTCGAGATCTTCTGACTGTAGCAGGAGGCAAAAGGGGAGGTCTGAGTTATGCGTCCGGCACGTCAAAAATTATAAACGTGAAAAGTTATGCAAATTCGAGACGAAATGAAGAGACTGGACGTTAATCTCATGGAAACCATTGACATGAAATATTAGAAGCAAAGCCAACTGCCAGCAATAAATATCGTCGTCGTCGCGTCGGTCCGGGAGTCTCATCGTTCTAGATATAGGAGTTCGTAATTAATATTTTGCATTTTAAACCGTTCGAACGTCGGGTCGGATGCAGAAATGAAGGGGTCAAGGGACGGCAACAAACCAATTTGAGTGACAAGACGTACGTTTTAAATTATGATTGAACGACCCGCGCGATTCCGGTGCAATTATTTGATCGAATAAATATGTTGACGTGCGTATCATGCGCCGATCTGTGACATATTTTATTTACGACATTGATCGAAAAATGTTGTTTCTGTTATGACACTCCATTAATCTTTTTCGCATGTGACCTTTTTTAAGTGACGTGTGTCACGCTGAAACAATAACCGTTGCTTTTAACCTTCTTCTCTTCGATTACCAATATGCTAAATACTTTAACAATCACCGCTAACCCCAACTTAAAAAAAAAAATGTACACTTTGTTGATTGCTTACATTTCGTTTATAGCTTTACGAAGAAGTCCTTCTAATGTTTCATAAATTATACAAATTTCCTAGAAGTAGCCGGAAGCTTTCAACTATGTACTCAATTTTATAGATAGTTGCAAAGTATATAACTCTTCACTATTAATGATACTCTAGAACGTAGAAAATGAAAATGTGTTTAAGATGAATCACGTATGCTAATAAGGAGATTATATCCGTAACATTTTTAATCATTAAACTTAATTATAGATCCGTTTTTTTATGCAGAATGAATTGCGAATTTGTAAACTGGAGCTCCAAACGCGTAATTTAAATTAATGATGCATAATTCCCTCCTGAATTGTATCCAGCAACTATATGCTTTTTCGTGGTATCAACAGGTTAGATCGCGTCGAAAATTTCGACAAGGAGTTACTTGTTTAAGACGTCGAGCAGAGAGCGCTCCAACACGAGAAGTTCAAGAGAGAGAGAGAGAGAGAGAGATAGTAAGCTAGAAGGAGAACTCTGCGTGCTTGTTCTACCACAAAACCTTGCTTTACTTACTCAGAAAATTAAGATATTGATACTTTTGAAGATTGCATGAATAAGTTATGTTGGTACATAAAGTTATTTGTGAAGTATTAAATATATCTTTTTTCAATTAGCCTTCATATATTCAAAAAAAATTATTTCCCAATTCATACATATCGATCAATTTAGAAAAAAATTATCACTCAAATTTGATGATATCTTTATTGATAAATGTATCAGCGAAATAAGACTTAGTTTAAACATTTAAAAGGATTTACTGAAAAAGATGAGACTTTTTAGCTTTAATATACATAACTTTGATGAAATCAACTGAAATCGATGACAATATTATTGGCTATTAAACAAACTATATTTCCACATGATTTAAACAGAACATGTGTCCACCATACTACTATGTTGCGGCTGACAATATTGTTTTCTTATGCATGAGCCAATACTTTTGAAGTTTTTGGTTTCTGGCCATTCTTGTATAACGTGCGAAATGTGTGTATAAAAGAAATTGTTGATCATGGTGCTTTAATAATTAAAATTAAATGGTCAAATTAGTATACTTTACTATAGCCCACCATTTGGACTAGACAGAAAAGCACGAAAATGCACTGGATATTGCAAAATAAGTGTTTCCAGAATAGCTAAGGGATGCTCATGAGAAAAAAATGTGGTAGTAAGGAATGCTAATATGGAGATGGAACTCGTTTGAAAGGTTTTTTGCAACAGTCGTTTTTGGGTTGGGAGATGAATAAGAAAAAGAAAATAGTGATGATAGAAGTGAGAAACAAGTCCAGTTACTTTGGATAGCTGGGAGTCTAGAAGAGTATAGAAATATAGAAAGCATTGGAAACAAAAAGTACAAAAGAATTTACCAGCTTATACTCGTCCAATTTTCGTGATTGTTTTAAAAAATGATTCGTCAGAAACTTTGGTAAAGAGTAAACTTACTCTTGCCAACTGTGCAAAATGACCTCGCCCAAGTGCAAAAAACAAAGATAACATGAAATAGCTGATGGTTACAAGTTTCAAATGGTATTTTCAGACTTTTATGCCTCTTATGAATGCCGTAAGATTTAGAAAGAAAAATAGTTAGCTTTTTATTTTCTTATACGTATCATAAATTTTAAAACAATTTTGTTATAACTTGGTTGTTGGTATTAAAACAAAGATACGGAGTTAAAGAAAATGTAAAAAATTTAAATATATTGGATAATTGTAATAACAATAGTTGTATGATGTTGATAAGTTAATTAAAGACTCATCTAAATATAACCGAGGCAGTGGCATTAAATCGCCGTCTCCCACAATTTGTCACAAACGAACATCTGCTAGGCATCAACAATACCAGCTTGTCGACGAAATGTTTACAGCAGACGCGAGGTTGACGCGACCACTCATCGACCCGCAAACGAGTCGTCACAGCTCCGGTTGAAAATTAGGGGGGTCATAGCGTCATCGGAGTTGATCTCCTCTACCGAAACAGTCATCGAGAATCTACCGTCGACTCTGATGCGGGAGCCGAAGAGTTCCTCGCGCATTAGTCCCGTAATAAATCTTGCGGTAAAAAAACGCCCGGGTATGTTGCTGTATGCAAATAAGTCAGTTTCTCTTCCCGTCGGCGGCGGTGAGCCGCGGCGGGGGCGGAGGACGAAGACGGGCTCGACGTCAGCCCGGGACCGTGATATATGGGGCACCAAGTGTCAACCGGGTGATGCATGGAGACAGCAGAATGAAGCTTACACGGCGAAGAAATAGAACGTACTTCCTTTTGTGCACCCAGCGAACGGGGAGGGCTCTTAGCGCTTGCTTAACGCCGAGTCATATCGCGTTGTCCGCCGCCCGGATAACGAAATCCAACGAAGGAATGAACGGCGGCGAGGGGAATAAATAATTAATTAAGATAACGGGGGCGCCCGTCCGCGAGCAACGTCGGATTGTTATGCATGGGGGCCATTGTGACAAATTGCGCATAATGTGGGACGCTACGTTTCGTTTTCAATTTAACACTATATTAACACAGTAGACTCGTTTATGATTTCCCTCATTTATAAAGATTGATGCTGCTTATAATTACTTAAGTGCTTATTAAGTTACCATATACAGCCATATATATACAAATTAAAATGTAATGCAAATTAAGATCATCTTCCTCTTAAATGGTTGTTAGACTTGCGTAACAATGGACATCATTCCTTTTAGTGGCAAACCGAGCCGTTCCGTCACATTCTCTATGTCTCGCCGTCGACAATGCGACAACCGCGCCGACCTCAGTAACTCACCGGTAGGTGGTAGAATGAAGACGCGTTCGGTGTGCGGCCACGATCCTCACCAACTCCGACTCGTTACTGCCTTCACACGAGAGCGTTCTCGGGCCGCCACTAAATTACAATAAAACTATTTGAATACGTCACAATTATTTATGATTTACGCGACAACAACGCGCGTGGGAAGTAGCCTTACACAATGGTAAGGCTGTACTTACGTAAACAACTTATAAATTGATCCCCAACAAAATAAGAATTTCGTGTTTGCAAACGGTAAAATCTTAATTTGGGTATAATCGCAGTATCCATAAATATTAACTGTATAAAAATCAAAAAAAAACTTGTTTCTAAAGAAGATTGCAACATGGCATCCGAAACGTTAAACATTTTTTCAAAAAATGCTCGGCTTAACCCGAAAGTTTCTAGGTCTAGTGATAGTCCTAGTGTTAGTTTTAGTAGTTTAATAATAAATCTTAAAATTAATGTCCAATTGTATATTATAGAGTGTGTTAATTAATTATTGCAAGTATGCAACCAATATCACAGTATTGGTATTGCAATGATCAGTGTAGTGCAGTACTTCTCTGGGAATGACTTAATTCTTACTTAATTTACTAAGGGCCAGTTGTACAATAAACCGATAAACTTCCCGACAGCGTTATCTGGCCTATAAGTTAGTTTGTACTGTATTACAATGTACGCATATTTTTGTTGGTGAGATTATCGGCAGGATAACTTATCGGCTACTCAGCGATGCCGATGAGACAGTTATCCAGCAGATATACAGTGTGTCCGCGGATTGTGTCCCCGTAAGGTATAATTGACGATAAATTTTTGAATTCAAATTCCATCTTTTGCAATTAAAGTCTGGATGTCATAAAACGAAATATAACCAAGTTTTACGTCAAATGTCCTCAAAGTACCAAAGTTAACGCAAGAAGTTTGTTAACCGGTGCAGGTAAAGTGGTCTTTCTGAGCAATGTACAACAAAAGTTGATTAAGATAAAATGTTTGTTATGTTAAATTATAGCGATATGCTGAATTATATTAATTTAGCATATAAAAGAAAAAATGAGTTTTTTCTTGAAAAATTTTTTCTAATATTCCGTTTTACAATAAAAACAAATGATCTGAGTGAACTAACAATTATCATTTGATAGCTTAGCTTTACCCTATTGTCAAATATTAATTGATCATGTTTACACTACAACATAAAATATTTATAGTGCAGTGCTATGGATTGGGGAACATTAGTTTCAATGCAGTTTTAAGGCAATTTGAGGAAAAATTTGGATTTTTAGTAGATAAAAAAACAATTAAGAGAGTTGTTAAAAAATTTTCGGAAACGGGCAATGTGGAAAATAAAAGGAAGGAAAAAAAGCTTTTAGATGAACATGATGCGGGGTCGATTGTTGCGGTAACGAACGCAATGGATTATGGTAAGGTGTCGTATTATAAACCAAAATTTAACCACACTATCGAATTAGGTGATGAAACAAAACGTTTGTTTTGATTCATCACCTAATTCACAACATTTTGAAAGACAGAACTTTTTTAAAAAACATAAAAACATTGCGGCCCACATTCGACCATTTTAATTAGAAATTATTTAAATACGTTATTTCGAAAAAAATGGATTGGTAGATATGATCCGCAACCATAGTCGCCAAGAAATCCGGATTTATTTATTATGGATTTTTATTTTTGAGGTTATGTAAAACAAAAAGTGTACACTGAAAATTTTAATAACTGAAACTGTTATTAGAGAAATTCCGTTGGACCATATTAGAAAAAGTTATAAACAATGTCGGAAAAGGGCTGAATTATGTGTTAGTGTTGGTGGTGGTATCATTGAATAAGCTTTTATGTTAATTTAGTTTAGATCGAAAATGTTTTGTTAATCTTATGATTTAAAAATCTGCATTTTGCTCTTATATCCTACATTAATAAAATTCGGCATATCGCTATAATTTAACATAACAAACATTTTATCTTAATCAACTTTTGTTGTACATTGCTCAGAAAGGCCACTTTACCTGCAATGGTTAACAAACTTCTTGCGTTAACTGTGGTACTTTGAGGACATTTGACGTAAAACTTGGTTATATTTCGTTTTATGTCATCCAGACTTTAATTGCAAAAGATGGAATTTGAATTCCAAAATTTATCGTCAATTATACCTTACGGGGACACAATCCGGGGACACACTGTATAAATATAAATAAATGTTGTTTCGGATAATAATACTAGTCAAATAAGGCAGTACTTCTCTGGGAATTACTTAATTCTTACTTAATTTACTAAGGGCCAGTTGTACAATAAACCGATAAACTTCCCGACAGCGTTATCTGGCCTAAGTTAGTTTGTACTGTATTACAATTTACGGATATTTTTGTTGGCGAGATTATCGGCACGATAACTTATCGGCTATTCAGCGATGTCGATGAGACAGTTATCCGCCAGATATATATGGTTACCAAGGATTTTATATATCTCTGCATAGGTTAAAATCCTATACAAACATAAGCATAAACATAGCATAGGCTAAACATCCAATACGTACGTTGTGTTAAACAATTGTTATTATTGTCAAAATCATAGTTACAATTTCAAAAAAAGACATTAGTGTTACCAATCTATGGCACAAATTACTAAATATTTGGAAAAAGTACTACCAACCGATTCTTATTTCGTCGATAGCAATCCTAGCGACAAAAACAGTTTGTACAACAGTGAATTTTATCCTCCCGATAAATTTATCGGCCGGATACTTTATCGGTATTTTGTACAACGGGCCCTAAGTCTTATATCATTTATTTAATAAAAAATTAAATAACTTTGGTTTTTAATCAGTTCTACATTAAGACTACGGTATAGACGGCAAAGTAATTATCTTAAATCTTCGACTTTTACAAGGAAATAATGTTGGATCATCAAACCAATCCTTGAAGATTTTTGGTAGCCTAGCAGGATGTTGTAACGTTTAGTCGACATTTTATCAGTTTATAATCATCTACTCTAATAACTAATGTAATACCAAGGTTTCTGCTTACTGGTTAATACATCTAACTTAATGATTAATTTAAAGCAAAAGAATGAAATATAGAATATAATAAATGTAGAAGTGTGATGCACATTTACATAATAGTTTAAAATATTATCTATGCCAATTAATACGGCTAATATACCATCTATCACTAATTAGTTAGATTAATTTGATGTGATATGGTTAATGGAAATAGGTGTTCTAGAATTGCTATTAAATCGTCATATTAGGTTATCTAAAATTTTCTTGTTTTTTTGGTAAAATAATATAATAACAATAATAGTGATGTCGTCTTTATTTCTCTACCATAAAAGAATCACACAGACATACTTAACTGAGCGAGAAATTGGCAACTTTACCTAAATAGGTATACTAAATCACATAATTACAGGGTAAGTACCGCTATAACATAATTACTATTAAATTGTATATAGTACGAATTAAAGAAAAAAGTACTTAAACTATCGAGTTGGCAATAAATAACACGATAGAATAAATGCTACGAAGTTGCAACACTGCTATTAAAACACGTACAAGCTAGAGGCGTTTTTTCATTTCTCAGCGAATGATTATTGATTAGATTGCCAATAAATAAAATTATTAAATATCGCACCAAACCTATTTCTATCGTCTCGATATGGTATACACATGGGGAATGGTACCGAGACTTCACTATTAATATCAACCTGTTGATATCATCTCAATGAGTAACCTATTAACAATTCAGCTGCGTTATCAGACAAACTAATATAACGTAAGATGGATCACAATTCCTACAATCGCATGGTATTTATATTGAGAATTTGTAATACAATACTTTAAAATGTTCTACACTAAATGTTCTATCTCGATTTATGGCAATACTAGTATCGCTACCCAACCAAACTCAACCATTTTTGCTAGAAAGGAAAATAAATCAGGAAATTGAAATCACGAAGCACTGTAGGAACGAAACATTAATTTAGAACAAGAAAAGTTTTGCCAAGTACCTTCGTCCAAAGTACTGAAGTTATTCAATTCCAAATGCCATCAGAGCATACATGTATACAGTTTGTAGCTATTCTAACTCATAGTTCTTGTACCGACTGAGGCCTTGACTTGTACACTTTTAGCTTAAAAATACCCCAAAAGAAAAAAGACTGTTGTAAACGTGGCAAAATCACAATCAAATTTCTTTTAAAAAATTCTGTTCTGCAAATATTCTCCTTGGATCCACAAACACAATACCAATCTTTATTCTTCATCCCTCTTTATATGTTATGCTTAGTTGTTCCATAATGACATTAATTAATTGTAAGTTGTACACTATGAGAATCCAACACTATTAGTTGTGAACTAACACGGGTTCTGGAAAATAATGGCGATCTGACCAAGCTATGACCGAGTCTCCTGTGTAACACATGTTAGATACAGTTTAAATATTCAACATTGACAGCTGCGATGATTAATTGAGAACATGACTGGTATCATCGGTCTAGTCTTCATGTAGTTTACAACATTTACGATACGTTTAAATACTGAATTAAATTGAGAGCTCATCCTCTTATATGGAATACTACCCTATACTTTGCTGCAAATAAGCGCAATGATATATAATATACATATAAAGCATATATAACGTCCTTGTTTTATTATGAGCAACTTCATCAAGCTATAGACCGGTTTCATTTTATTTTCTCAATTAATTGAGATTGACTATATGGTGAACTCTTCGAAAAATATCTTTGAAATTAGTTTCCTGTCGATTTTTCCAGCATAATAAGTGTACAGTTTTTTTACAATTCATCATTCTGTGTGAAACCTTAAAACATATTTGCAACGTGTTGTTGGGTTTTGAGGCTTGTTTAACAAATCTTTGATATTTCAAGCATGTTGGAGTGTCATTGGATTAACTTTTAAACAAAGCATACTGAAAGCAAAGGGAGGCCTTTGTTGTTTACGTGGAATGAACTAAGGTCAAGATGCAAATAGTTATCATCGTATTGACGATATTTAAGTTTTTTTGCTATCTTCAACTTTCCGATGTTGATCACTCCCACTTTGCTTATTTATTAAAAATCCACTTCTGTCACTTTACGAAAGCACACAGTGATACACTGAAATAAAGTGGGCGCTCCTTCAGTAGATGTCGTCTTAAAACCGTTTAGTCCCCCTCTCAGATGTTTACACTTCGATTGTGATTTAAGAAGTGAATATGTCCTTAGATTATGGAGAAAATATTAAAACGAAAATATCAAGAAGTGGTTAACAAAAACTAAAAATCGAAGATTGTTTATAGATTGTATGGAACAAGAACTTTTGCTGTGAATTTTTTTACATAATACAAAATCGTTTTTAATTAAGAGAAACATTCATTGTGTTTCTTAAAAGCAAAGACTTTACTTTTCTAATTAAATAAATTGGTTGTTACCTTCATATGACCTTGAAAAGAACATTAAGTATATTTAATATTAAAATATCATTAGTATATTGATATATGAAGCAATAAATTGTACAAAGAAAGCTAAGCTAAAAGTTCGTTATGCCGAAAGAAAAAAGAAATGAAATAATAAAAGTGGAGTGAATGCAGCAGGCGAAAGGCATTTTTCAAATCTATTCGCAAGCGGGTGAATAAATAACGGTGTAGCAGCAGCGAGCGTTGTCGCTTCGGTGAATGGTGAAATTAAGGGAAAATATTGTCGTTTGTCCCTGATCCGATAATTTATTGGTTATCAACTAGAATAATGCGCAATTGCATCGGCGGGTGACAGCGGCAAGCTGGGCATGGGTCGGAGAGAGACGAAAAGCGACCCGTCAATAATGCGGTGCCGTCAATCACTCGTCCTCGGTGCGAAAGAGAGACAGAGAGGGCAGATTGGTCCCGAAAGTCGTGGCGGCTGCATTTTGGCAAGGGACACACATGCCAAAAGTTTCACAAATGGTCCCCGCGCTAGATTTATCTATCGCCTTTTGATTTATGGATTGATATTGTGCCCGTCTCTTTGCAGAAAGGGTAGTTGGGCTACAATGGCTAAACATTCATCACTACGACCGTGTAGTCTGCACTTTATATCGGTGCCAGTTGTCGGGCATAAATATGCCAAGCGATCACGTGTCCACGCCGGACAGCAAAAGAACACAAACTACCAAAAAGACAGAAGGTGACCGCGCATTAATGTCATGTATTAAGAAACTTATGGGAATTCAAATTTTTTAAATCTTTCGTAATGAATTCATTAACATTGGTTATCTAAACTACGAAATATGTAAATATCCCAACACGGCATGTAAATTAGCGGATACGTTAATGTAGTTTGTTGGTAAAATTAATCAAAACGGACGTAGTTCGACTTTGTCGTAAACATGAAGAGTTGGACGTATCTGACATACACGCGATCGGGAGACCGGATTAATTTCAAACGGAGTTAATTAGCAGGCGTGGTCCTGGTATGAAATCTTCGTTCGTAAACAATGGCCGATAAATTACGCGGAAGGAATTCAATAAGCGCCCGCATCTGCTTCCTCGTGTCGCGGAAATTAACGCTCCGGTTTTTTACAATAGCCTCGCACTGTCTACCATACGTCGTAAATATATCGTTGCGATACGTTTAACACACGGCATACAAGAGTGTATGCGAATAATGTTACGTACTTGAACCCCTCTTTGGATAATTACAAGCTTCTTCGATACACTTTAAATAAAGTGAACGATAAAAGTTATGGTTGTTTCCAGGTGAAAATTTAATCATTTTACCCCATCGATATAGTTTTATAAAGTTTTAGTATCATTTACTTAATCGACGGTGCTATAAAACTTCATTATTTTACCATTTAAGACGTGACGTCCTCGTTGAACATGTGCTGTTAACAAAGTATACGGGTAATAAATCTCTACGTTTGTCACTGGCAGATGTCTAATACTCACTTACAAAATTAGTATGCTGGTTACTAACTGAAAAGGCCATCGGACTTACCTAAAACAAAAAAAATCTAGGTATAATTTTTTTTTTTTTAATTTTCGAAAATAAGTATTTGTTGTTGTAAAGATATAGAAATAATTAATGGATTAATTACTGTTAGGTGATTAGCAATTTATCAAAAACATTCATATGACCCGGCCATTCCTAATTGCGGCATTGAGAATATTCGATTCCCGGAATCGAAAACAGGCAATTAAAATTTAATGCGCACCGCACACTGGCACGCGATATTGTCAATCGGAATTGTTAATAAATTTTACATATTGATAGCGAAATCTATTTGTGAAATTAATTCGCGATACATATTCTATTTAATATATTCGATCGTCTATTAATGCGCGACTAACGAATTACACTAAATCATCCGTTGTTTAATGCGAATTTTACGATATCCGGCGGTTGGGCCGAATCACAAGCGAAAAACGCGAAAGAATACATACAATTTAATTATACAGTTCCGTTCGGCCCGATCGATTTGCTGATATTTAAAATTGACATTTCTAGTTAGCTTTATAACGGTAGGAAATTAGTTTCCAAAGTTTAATATTTTAATCAATAATTTATGAGAAACAACCTCGCTTACGTAATATTTTAACGCAGACTGATTTTGTACGCACAATTTTCACATTCATCATTAATTAGAAAGTCTACAATCCTAATGCGATGTTACCGACTATACGAAAGAGGATGCTCGGCGTCCGTCTTCTTCCAAAAGGTCAGTTAACGTATAAATCCGTCAAAAGCTGCCCGGTTAACGAGCACCGATATAAATAAAATCGGGTCACGTAAATAAATGGATGAGAAATCGTGGCCCGGTAGTGCGTTTTTCGGAATTTACGACGCGCGCCCAACTCCGTTTATTGACAGCGATCCGTCACAACGATCTTAAACGAAAATAATCGCGCACTTACGTAAATCAAGCGCGGAAAAATAAATCTCTTTTACAACCCGCGTGAAACAAAGCGTTTAAAGCATATGGTGTGCTTACTACTACGCTTAAGCAATTAGGGGCGTCTGGTAAATACCTCTTTTTCTTCTTCTTTTTAATACATCAGTGTATTTAAATATAAATGTAAGCACTCATAGATAATTGAATTCTATCTCGGGTCATTCCACAAGTTGTTCGATTCGATGTTCATAGATAAACTCGGGTAACACTAAACCTAGGGGAACCGTGCGATTCTTAAGACTGCAAAACCCGAATATTTCCAATCGGAATAGACGGTACAAATGTGTCTTCTAGACTGTACGTCGCGCCTTTATTTCTTTGTTTAGGTAAAATAAAGGCGCGACGTCCTGTCTGGAACACACTCCAGCCGGATTGGACAGAATCCTCCTCTCCCCGTATGGCTACTGTTATTCAGCGTTAGATTGTTGTATATTTGTATTGAACTAAAAGTCGAACTAACACTAGACCTAGAAACGTTCAGGATTAGTTGTCTTAAAAGACGTACAGCTAACCCCGAATGTTTCTAGTTCTAGGTCTAGCGTTAGTTCTGATAGTTCTAGTTTTGGTTATTATTCAGCGTTACATAAATATATAACCAAGTAAACTGAACGCAACCGTGTAGATAGCTGTCCGAATTTGCGTGCATTAAAATTATTTATTCAAACTGTTTAAAGTGTAAATTAAAAATTTTTCATATAACGGACACTCATGTTTTCTTATATTTTTCGTTCAACGGATGTTTACTCTTAATTTATTTATACATTTATTACAAAATAATAATTTACATTACAATGTACCGAAACTTCATAATACAGTGGCACCTCTAATTACACCTCATTTCGCGATATCGCGATTTAACATAGTAGTAAACATTCTTTACACTTATAATCGTGTCATTTTCGCGGAGCACCTGCGTTCTGGCCAATAAATAAGTGTCAGTTAAAACGAGAATGTTGGACTGTAGGGTCATTCGTTTAGTTTTCTAAACGTCCCGCAAATGAAAGACGAATTAATGAGACGATACCGGAGCGAGACACGTATGGTTGCAATAATTCACGTCCTCGCGATTTTTCCACGCGCCGGTTCCGATGCAAATTGCAGACGAATAACTCCATAAGAGAGAATCAATCAAAAGAGCTGCGTCGCTACGGTGCAAACCACGACGTTCTCTCGGTATTCTTGATTTCGAAATAAATGAGCGGAAACATTATGCGGAGGATGCGCTCCACGATTTCGCTAATCTTGCTGGGAAAGAGTTGGCACTCACATATTTCTCTACAATGTACCATAGTTTACATAAAACCATTTAACAAATACCAGCGCTGCCTATTATCTTTTCTATGTGTTATGTTATAAAAGATAAAGCTAAGAGATTCATAAAGGAAAAGAAAAAGAGAAATGTCAATTATACAATGGAGATTAGATTTATGATGTTGTTTCAACCAGAAAATCACTCAAAAATCTAGGTAGAATTCCCAGAAAGCGCCAAAGTGGCCCTCGTAGAAAAAATATACGTAACACTCTCAGCTAATGCTAAATTATGCCCGTGGTGTGGCAAACTCCGACGAAATGGGGGGCAAACAAATGATGGTGTCTTCGTTTCTGGTCTCTGCCGGGTCCAAGAGGGATGCACTTCGTCCCGGCCGGACATAAATCACTCACCCCGCTGTCCGCAGCGCTGACTGCTGAAGATTTGCGACTAGGCAAATGTCACGAGTTGGCGAAAAAAGGAACTCCGTAGTTTCGCTGAGGAATGCGAAGCGGGAACGAGGGAACGGGTCCTCTCCAGATATTTACGGGATTTATTTGTTTTGCAGAGCGCGGGTGGAACACGAAACGTCCAAGAGCGGTAGTGGAAAGTGGTGTCAACTCCATTAGATATTACCGAGCTACGTGCTTCATCACCATAAAAGATAAATCTTGGAACTCTGTTTTCGACAAAACGATTTTCATTTAATCTTCTTATAAAACCAAAAATATAATTAAATTAAAACATTATTTTTTTGCAAAATCTATAAGATATAGGAGTAACAGATATCAACAAAAGTATAAAACTGTAGGTTGTTATAAACAATTTATTTATACAAATACCTGGTAACCTTCCATTAACAGTTCAAGTCTTACGTCAGACGTCTTATTTAAACGAAGTTAACCGTGGTAAGTTACGTTGACGTCGGTTTCTTAAACTGGCTAGTCGAGGGCGTCTTTACGCCAACAACATGCCGAAAAAAGAGACGCACAACATACCGCATTGATACCGGTTGGAAGTTCTAACCCATAAAAGAAAACAAGACGAAGGCAAAAAAAACAAAACGAAAGTGCTTTCGTAACTGTCCAAACGACCGGTTTACTCTGCTGCCGGTCAAATGAATATTAATTGGCCGAAGCTAGTGTTCATTTGCGGTGCTCGTGTTTACGGGATTTGTGTGCAGAGGGCCTATTTAACCTACCTCAACTATCCGTCGGTTTTTTGTCGATTCTTTTTTTTGCGTTAGCAACGATTTATAAGTAGGTAGATATCGTTTTATGTAATTATTCACCTTTGATGAAGGTCGTCGTCAGAATCGACTGCCAGAGAGCCTTAAAATTTTATTGCCCGTTTACGGGTCGTAAAATCGAAAAACCACGCAGTTAACACTTTTGAATTTGAATAATTTGCTACAGTTTTGTAATTAAATTGTGAATCGATCATCCTAAAAACTATTTTATTTTAGGACTAAAGATTAAAAAGCTTAGCATATGTTTAAAATACGATAGATTGGCCAGTTTGATAACCCAACAGCATCCGCTCCTGTTATTACGCAATCAACTTTGCATATTAAATTAACCTTACTAATATGATCTTTTAAAAATTAATAATAACTATAATGTTGCTTAATTCCCCATTTACATATCGTTGGCTTAATTAGTAAATCACATAAGTCCCAAATCACAAATAATGTAAAAGAACAAAATACTATTTATTTTCAATGGTGTTAGATTCTGTTGAGAAATAATGTCATTGTATTTTTACAAATATTGATTGAAATGGAAGGAAATACAATTTTTTAGGTAAATTATTGGACTTGTTTTAATTAATGGTTTTTAACTACGGAGGTAATGGGTATCCCGACTTAAAAAAAACGAAAATGGAAATACAAAGCGGTCAAACACAATATTTAATGATTCTAAAAAAAAATCAATATTGTATGTAACAGTAACAAAAAATAAACCTGAGTTATAAAAGATATTTTACAATAATTAAGCATTTTAAAACTGTTGATTTTAAATACATGATGGTGCTAGACTATTATGGAATGGCGGGAAATCGTTAAGAAGTCTTGAATTCATTTACAGTATTTACGTTTCCAGACCTGACATTGCAATTGGGTGAAGTCCATACCATGCAAAAATGGTCATTTCTATATGAACGGCAAGACAGTTTCCAAACTGGAATAGTTAGATAAATACTCGTAAGCAGAATTTTCTTCTTATTTAAAAGGAGCTTTATAACATAGAATTAGAACCCTTTGCACCACCTTAGCGGGACACTTTTAATTACATTTATGGACATGGTGTAGCTGACATAAATTTAAGAAAAGTAGAGGTATCTGAAGAAGCCACTGGCGACGTAATTTTAATTGCGCAAATCGAAGAAAACCTTACAAGAAACTTAGGAATATGGAATGACAATGAACAGAGACAAAAGAATAAGACAATGAGACAAAAGTAATGGTAATAGGCAAAGAATATATAAAGATGAAAATTAATATATAGGGATCACAGATAGAGCAAGTGAAAACATTTCAATATATGGGAGTTACAATGTAGGAGAATGTACAGGAAGCGGAAATAAATAAAAGAATAGATAAGTCGGTGAGGTTATATTATGCTATAAACAAGTTTATCAATAAAGAGAAATGTCGCGGAAGACAAAACTTAAGGTGTACAAAGTAATACATCGACCAGTAACAACATAAGGCTGTAAAACGTGGGTATTGAGTAAAATGCAAAGACTAAGATACACGCTGTAGAAATGAAATATCTGAGACGTGTCAGAGGAGTAACGAGAAGAGACAGAATGAAGAACACAGAAATAAGGAGGATCCTTTAAGTCACATCAATATTACAATTTTTAGAAGAGAGGTAAGTCAGATGGTACATCTACAGAGATGGTAAACACAAGAACTAGATAAATATGGGTGGCAAGAGGTAGAAAGAATAAAAAGAGGTTCCTAAACAAACGTGGGATGATATAATAGCGGATTGCTAGTGGACAGGGGAAGAATATGGAATGAAGCACGAACGCTGACTCAAAATAGATAGGAGTGGAGAAAGTTTATAAAATTGTAAAAATGATAACATACAGTGTGTCCCCGGATTGTGTCCCCGTAAGGTATAATTGACGATAAATTTTTGAATTTTAATTCCATCTTTTGCAATTAAAGTCTGGATGTCATAAAATGAAATATAACCAAGTTTTACGTCGAATATCCTCAAAGTACCAAAGTTAACGCAAGAAGTTTGTTAATCGTTGCAGGTAAAGTGGTCTTTCTGAGCAATGTACAACAAAAGTTGATTAAAATAAAAAGTTTGTTATGTTAAATTATAGCGATATGCCGAATTTTATTAATTTAGCTTATAAAAGAAAAAATGAGTTTTTTATAATATAAAATATTTATAGTGCAGTGCTATGGATGGGGAACATTAGTTACAATGCAGTTTTAAGGCAACTTGAGGAAAAATTTGGATTTTTAGTAGATAAAAGAACAATTAAGAGAGTTGTTAAAAAAATTTCGGAAACGGGCAAAGTGGAAAATAAAACGAAGGAAAAAAAGCTTTTAGATGAACATGATGCGGGGTCGATTGTTGCAGTAACAAACGCAATAGATTATGGTAAGGTGTCGTGTTATAAAAAAATTAAAATTAAAATTTAAAATTTAACCACACTATCGAATTAGGTGATGAAGCACAACGTTTAGATTATTGTTTGTGGCTTGGGTACAAAATTTTAAAAGATAGAACTTTTTTAAAAAACATAAAAACATTGCGGCCCACATTTGACCATTTTAAATAGAAATTATTTAAATACGTTATTTCGAAAAAAATGGATTGGTAGATATGATCCGCAACCATAGTCGCCAAGAAGTCCGGATTTATTTATTATGGATTTTTATTTTTAAGGTTATGTAAAACAAAAAGTGTACACTGAAAATTTTTATAACAATTTAGACTGTTTAAAACAAAAAAATTGAAACTGTTATTAGAGAAATTCCGTTGGACCATATTAGAAAAAGTTGTAAACAATGTCGGAAAAGGGCTGAATTATGTGTTAGTGTTGGTGGTGGTATCATTGAATAAGTTTTATGTTAATTTAGTTTAGATCGAAAATGTTTTGATAATCTTATGATTTAAAAATCTGCATTTTGCTTTTATATCCTACATTAATAAAATTCGGCATATCGTTATAATTTAACATAACAAACATTTTATCTTAATCAACTTTTGTTGTACATTGCTCAGAAAGACCACTTTACCTGCAACAGTTAACAAACTTCTTGCGTTAACTTTGGTACTTTGAGGACATTTGACGTAAAACTTGGTTATATTTCGTTTTATATCATCCAGACTTTAATTGCAAAAGATGGAATTTGAATTCAAAAATTTAGCGTCAATTATACCTTACGGGGACACAATCCGGGGACACACAGTATATAGCATAGATACGGTAGGTACGCATGTAAATGGATTACATAGAACTTTCGATATTTATGGATGTTGTACGTCCACAAACCCTCGGATTTTTTTTTTCCAAACAATTTAACCCATTTTCTGATTTTTTAAGCATTCAAATATAATATCTTTCAAGTGGTTTCCATGTCGTGTTTCAAAATTTTCATCTCCCTCATTTCAATTTCCTAAGCAGTATCATCCCATCTCCAATTCTAGTCATCGTTATCAGGTATTGTGTTCTCCTTGCTTCTGTCCTCGTTCTTCTTTTTAAATTGGGATATTGTTTTGAATTGATATTATAATAACATCATCGCATTAAAGTCTAAATTATCATTTGTCATTCTGGAATGATCAACTCTCATGTAAACATAAACAAAAATGTATTATTAATACGAATCGTTAACAATTTATGAAAAAATATTTTGAAAACTTGAAAATACTTGACAATAACAAGAAGCAAATATTAATTGATATTTGTTATCATAAATACATAATGCACTGGTATTAATGCATCAAAGCAAGTCGAGATATTTCCATAATATCGAAGTATTCATGATAATGTCGTTATCGCAAAAGGGTGCATGTTGAAATATTTATGAGTACAAGTGTACCGTAAATAGAGTTATCAGTTGTCAAAATTGAAATCGGGTCCTTTCTAAATCTTCATCCGAATGGGATATAGTTGAGTAGTGCATAAGCTGTTTTTTTAAACCGTATTTACTGTCACAGTTGATTTTCCCGATTGAAATTTATTATGTGCTCGACTATTAGCACTTCCAACTTATCGACGACAGTTGTATCGTATGTGTGTGTACTTAATTGACGTCATTATCGGAAAAAGTCGTTTGTGCAAAGCTTTACGGGTTTACTAGTTACGTTGGAATAAATTAGCACGATTTAGCTTCTACAGTTATCCGAATGTGTCTAATAGTATTCAATATTCAGTCGCGGTTGAAATAAATTATCGTAGATATGAATAAGTTTTGATAGTATTAATTAAAATTTGTTACAAAGTGGTTACGTTAATATAATTGGTATAATTAAAGGGTGTTATTTAAGTTAAGATAAACTACAATACACGCAAAGCAATTCATCTGCATAAGACGAAGGATCACGGTACAATGATTTTATTACACGATAGTGCTACAAACAACCGCTTTTTTTAATTAAGAAATGGGCAGTTATGTACACAGTTTGACATGCTCATTAATTGCATATATTTACATTAATGCTTTCCTTGTAACCTTCATTTTTACAATAAATAATTTTTACGCTCTAAATTAATAAAACTATTTATCTTTAATAAATTATCGAAGTAAATAAATATTTTACCTGACATTTGGTATTTACTTTCTCCTGACATATTGCTTCCAGCAAATCGTTAAAATTTTTTCGTGATAATGCAAAAGTTATCTTCAATCACCGTGACGTGATTTCTTTCGCTGTGGGAATTCAACGGCAATCACCGCCGTTCATATAATAATCATCAATAAATTATAGCGATACCTCACTATAAGAGTTGGAATATGTTTACGAGCGACTTTCGCTAATTAATTTTATTATGGGAGCATTTCCCACGCGATTTTAGCGTGTGACTCGGAATCAACTGCGTGGCGTATATCGGTGATTCCTAAAAAAGGCGATGTGGGACACATTAATTCGACTGACATACGTCGAGATGCACATTACACGTCGATTCGATCCTCCGCATATGACATTTACTGTCGGACGTGTTACAAAACAATTTTATGTCCACCTAACGTACCACTATCGCTTACCTAACGCCATATAAAAAGTGTATTTTGTATGCGGCGTGATGGACACGGGCGGGCAAAAAAATTTCGAGGCGTGAATCATGACCATCCCTGTGGTAATAAAATATTTTACGACCTTCTCAGGAACGCCGTTTTATTTACTTTGTCTTTTTAGTGCGTTTTCGCTCCCGAAACCTACCGACGACGACGGCGCTTTTATGGCTATAAAGCTTTTCACTGCCCTAACGCCCTCCCCGAACGATTTATACACGATAAATTTCTTATTATGTCTATCGTTCGTCACCATTAGGTATTTTTACTGTCTTTGGCACTTCAATTGCTACCCTTTATCATAAACCATTATTTAAAATTAAATAAAAATTAAATTAAACTTTCTTCTTACAGTTTCACAATTTTGATTTTTTTTCATTATTCTGATTGGAATCTATTTTTAAATGTAATTGTTAAATTGTTTTATAATAAAAAATAGTTACAAACGGTTCGTGCTTAATCCATAGGGTCACTGAAGGTCGTATACTCAAATGCTCAAAAAAAGCTGGAATTATAGGGGTTGAGCGGTAACCATGTATACATCGTGACGATACAACTAATTGTAAGATATACATGGATATACTAAAACGCGCAATTTTGTTTTGACATTTGTCAGATATTTTTTGATGAAGTACTGTAGCTGATTATTTGTAATAGGTTCAATAAGTGAAATTGTGGTTTTAAATAGTGTAGTATAAAGAAAAAGTTAAATAGTGACACTGATCCTTATAGTGTCAAAAATTTTAAGGCTAGGTAGAAAAACAGAAACTCAATTAGTGAATCAAGGAGGATGCAAAATAAGGGAAGCAATTGCAAAAAGACAATTAAAAAATACTGCTTAGATGTAAATGCAAAAGCAGATAGTTAATACTTAGTAGTGACCAGAAAATTTCCAAATTCAGAAAATGGTAGGCAGCAGAATGATACTTATAAGGTAAGTTAAAATAATATTTTAATCAGTTTTTTGTTTCTGACCCAACACAACCTAACAGACTGATTACTATTATTCCAAAAATGGATAAAATTTTTGAGATCGATTTTAATTCAGTTTGAGAGGCGATAAGTTTACGCCTTCCGCTATTAGTAGGTTGACCACTTAGAGGATGTGGTTGCAAATAAACAAAACGATTGCACAACCATTTTATAACCTTACTGACACGTTCTTAGGTGTGTTGCACCAAGTACAGCTTCGGGGCTTTAATTTAACAGTTAATAGCATAAAATTGCTGTATTCTAATTTGATGGTGAAACGTGCACAATGTGTGGTGAAAACTTTGAATAACCTTACACAGAATTCATAGATTAGCTGAATCACAAATAATGATCTGGGTTAATATCAATAAATTGAAACTCAATACGGAAAACATCTAGTATTGTTTGCTTATTTAGGCAACTTGTTTTGAATGTTCATAAAAGTTCAGCGAAGTATGTTTTGTAATTCTTGTTTTACTTGGACATCTCATGTCCGCATTCTTCTTGAGAAAATGTCAGGAATTCAGTTCTGTTTTAGTAGAAGACTTCTGTAGTACGAATGAAATTGTGTGCCCCACGCTATACTATACTTTTCATACAAGTATTGGTTCTCAGCTAGATTATAGAATGCTAAGTTGAGAACACTCCGTCCATGAGGACTACGTTTTTGGTGTGCATGGGAGATATCAGCACTTTAACTGCTGCCTCTTAAAAAGCATATTAACGTTTACACAGTAAATGTTACACAACGTTATTTATCATTATGGCACAAAAAATAGGGATCCTTCAATCGCTGAAAACATTGTCTATTAAAAACTACAAATCCATATTTACATCGTATCTAAAAGAGGGCTTAATCTCTCACTCAGATGAAAAATAAATTATAATATTAAGACCACCTTACCGAATGTGTTCTGCTAAAATATGTATAAACTAAATTCGCAGGAATATATCTATATCGCATTACATAATATATTTTACTTTTTGCAGCTCCTAAAAATCTGGTTTGTCAGACGTTTTATAAGCAAATGGTATAGAGAAAGAATAATAAAAATTGTACACTACAAGCAATTACAAACTATAAGCTACAAGCAACAATGATACTTGTAACGTTTTGTGTAAAATAAGATGAATTAGGAAATCGTCTGCAAATCGTATTAAAGGGCTTTATATAGGTTTTTGCTGGTATAGAATCCCAACGAAAAATAATCTGTTCTTTAAAAACTGCTGAATCAAGTACTTTCTCCAACTGTTTATAAAAAAGCAAAGATATTTTATCAACATTATTAGAGCTGTATTATTATTTGTTGAACGCCGTCCAGAAAATTCTACTGATCTAAAAATTTGGCCTTTTGCTCACCGGTAATCCCGATGAAGACATAGAAGTTTCTTGGAAATCATTCTTGATATTCATCAGCATCATTGTCGGCTATCTTCAACATCATTTACAATGTTCGTAACACCTCTCAACACTGATCTCACCTCCCTCAGCAACCTTCGTATCATCCATCAATATCGTGTTTATCGTGTATTGCTCATCATCATTTCTGATATCTTTCAACTTCCTTGTGCACACTTCAGAACACCGTTTACGACATCTTTCTACATAGTCCCTAACAACATCCCTCAACAAGAATAATCCATGATATTTCTCAACACTGTCGTGGCATCCTTCAACATCTTCATCGTCTACTAATACCTGGTGAACCGCAATGTCATCTACAGACCTCTCTCAACATTTTTCATATTATCAACATTATTTAATTTATCACGGAAGGTATCTATTCCGTGATATCCTACAATATCGTCCTTGAATCTCATCCTTTATCCTTTACTCATCATCTTCCTCATTATTCTTGACATTTTTTAAATATATTACAATTTTTAGAAGAGAGGTAACTCAGATGGTACATTTACAGAGATGGTAAACACAAGAACTAGATAAATATGGGTGGCAAGAGGTAGAAAGAATAAAAAGAGGTTCCTAAACAAACGTGGGATGATATAATAGCGGATTGCTAGTGGACAGGGGAAGAACATGGAATGAAGCACGAACGCTGACTCAAAATAGATAGGAGTGGAGAAAGTTTATAAAATTGTAAAAATGATAACATATATACCATAGATACGGTAGGTACGTATGTAAATGGATTACATAGAACTTTCGATGTTTATGAATGTTGTACGTCCACAAACCCTCGGATTTTTTTTTCCAAACAATTTAAACCATTTTCTGATTTTTTAAGCATTCAAACATAATATCTTTCAAGTGGTTTCCATGTCGTGTTTCAAAATTTTCATCTCCCTCATTTCAATTTCCTAAGCAGTATCATCCCATCTCCAATTCTAGTCATCGTTATCAGGTTTTGTGTTCTCCTTGCTTCTGTCCTCGTTCTTCTTTTTGAATATTATCGTCATTTCTGTGCCAATTGCTTTACATTTCTTGGATGTCATTTTAAATTGGGATATTGTTTTGAATTGATATTATAATAACATCATCGCATTAAAGTCTAAATTATCATTTGTCATTCTGGAATGATCAACTCTCATGTAAACATAAACAAAAATTTATTAATAATACGAATCGTTAACAACTTATGAAAAAATATTTTGAAAACTTGAAAATACTTGACAATAACAAAAAGCAAATATTAATTGATATTTGTTATCATAAATACATAATGCACTGGTATTAATGCATCAAAGCAAGTCGAGATATTTCCATAATATCGAAGTATTCATGATAATGACGTTATCGCAAAAGGGTGCATGTTGAAATATTTATGAGTACATGATATCAAGACAACTTTACCAATTGTGTTTGCTAAAATATCTATAAACTAATACCTCAACATCCCTCAACAAGAATAATCCATGATATTTCTCAACACTGTCGTGGCATCCTTCAACATCTTCATCGTCTACTAATACCTGGTGAACCGCAATGTCATCTACAGACCTCTCTCAACATTTTTCATATTATCAACATTATTTAATTTATCACGGAAGGTATCTATTCCGTGATATCCTACAATATCGTCCTTGAATCTCATCCTTTATCCTTTACTCATCATCTTCCTCATTATTCTTGACATTTTTTAACATCGTATCTGATATCTTCAGTATTGTTGTTGATCTTGCTCGACATTGTCTGCTGAATTTGCTTTAAATCTGTATTCATTTCATTGTACGTGTAACAACTTGATGAATCACACGTGTCAGGGCTTGCAAAGGAATGGTACTTGTGAGAGTGGGAAGTTTTTTTGCAAACCTTTGAAATCTTATACAACCAGAGATGAAAACTTCAAAATGATCCATCGAATGCATTAATATCTGTAACAATGGCGCAAAAACAATGCCTAATAAATGTTGTGGATTTATACGATAATGATCGTTCCAGGAATTTGAAAAAACCACTGTTTTCTGTGTAACACTAGAAAAACATTAGCAGTAAGAATATAACACCCAAACTTAAAACTTGGTTAATTCACGAAAAAGTTTTGGTACTCATTTTTAGTCTATGAAATGAGGTCTTGGTGTTTCTTAGTGACTCAGTTAAATTATCAAAAAAACTGATTGATGTCAATCGATTACCACGTTTATCTTATCTTGCCCAAATCTTTTCGAGCAGTAATTAATTAAAGATTTCACTTCAGAGAATATTTGTGACAGTACTTTCACTTTATGACAAAGTTGAAACCAAGTTAAAAGAATTACAGTTTTGGTAATCTGTCATGAACAGAAGAATTAATGAGTGCATTTCGATATTACATGATTTTGTATACGAATCAAAGACTTCAAAGATTCATTCAAAGAATATTTTTTAACACGCAAAGAGGATTTAAGTTGGCGTGCAATCCAATTTCAATCACAATCGAAAATTTACATTAAATCCTGTCTATATACAAACAAATTAAACAACTTATTGATATGACAGCTGATGGGGATCTATAAACTATGTACTTGTAAGTTAGGTCAGAGTAACTAACTTAGTAGACAAATACACGACAAATTATTTCTAAGTAAATAATTAGACATGTCCTCTGATGATGGTGCGAAGATACTGAAACTGGTAGAGAATAAGAATCATTTCCTATATAAGCGATAAGATGTCAAATGTTTTAAATGAAAGCTACTTATAAATAATTTATTTTAAAATTTCGTTTTACTTTACACTAAGAGTAACAACGTGAATTCCTTCGATAAGTCTTCAGACAATCAGATAATCAATTACCCGGAGGAAGTGCGTCCGGCTCGGTGTTCTTCTTTGCAGATAAACCACTGCTAATTTTCGAAGTATATTCTATTAAATCCATCAATGTTTACGACCATATAATTACGCAACCGCATTTGTTTGATGGATTAAATCTTCAACGGACGGTAATTATATGCTTCGAGCGGAGCGACCGGTCCGGATTAAGAATTAATTACGAGATGGCAGACTTCGACGACCCCGGGTATACGACGCGGTCGAGGAGGCAAGTCCTTTTAAATAACGGTCCTAAGGGAGAGTCTCCTAGAGATATTACGAAGGTCTAAAGGGAATAACCTGAGTGCAGCTACCGTGTATTATTACTTTTAATCTATAATCCTTCCTTGCGATTTCGAAATAGGATAGAATTAATGTTTTTATTTAATACACCTATATGAAACACAAAGATATTTTTTAATCTAGTAAAGCTTGTTGCAAATAATATACTACTATACAATAAGCAATTTGAATTAACTTTATTGGTGGTTTCTTTTTTAGTTTTAAGGAACAGAGAAAGTTCATCAAATATTAATCCTGCTTCGGGGCACGCAATAAGGCAAGTCGTAGGTGGCAATAACTTGGCCGTTACCAGGTCGTAAGTCCGGGTTACGATCGGCGGTGTGCGCCACCTATCGGAAAAGCCCCGAAACTTCGCGCGCGCGGCTTCAGTCAGTTCTGATTCTGCAACCCGCCTAGCACCGGCTCCGAACGATATCTCTCTACTCGTAAACTTAAACCCGCGTCGATATTCCGGATTTGTACACTGTCAGCGGCCCGACGCTGCCACCGTTTCACATAAAACATCCGATTTTCTTGAGTTTTTCTTCTCGTCTTCGTGGTAGACTCACAAACCTTTCTCCCAATCCAAAACAGTTTTTTCTGCTGATGCTGAACAGGGTATGCGGTTTTTATGGCTTCTATTGGGTAATAGAATATTTTCTTTATGTATGTTAGATTTATTGAAAGTACAGTAAAATCACGATACAACGGATTAATACGGGGAAGGATGTGTCTGTTATAGCCAAAAGTCCGTTATATGAAAAATTTTTAATTTGCACTTTAAACTGTTTGAATGAATAGTTTTAAACCAAACAGCTATCCACACTGTTGCGTTCTGTATTAGTTAGTTCCGCCGTGCATCTGAAGACGCACTGTTAAGCCCGAAACTTTCTGGTTTAGGTCTATTGTTAGTTCTAGTTTTAGTTCAATAAGAATATACAACGACCTACCGCTGAATAACAACTAAAATTAAAGCTAACACTAGCATTAGAACTTACACTAGACCTGGAACTAGAAACATTCGGATTTAGCCGTCTTAAGAGAATGATTCTAAGGCTAGTGTTAGTGCTAGTTTTAGTACAATGAAAAATATTTAACAACCCAGCGCTGAATACAACTACAATTAAAGCAAACAATAGCACTAGAACTAACACTAGACTATAACTAGTCCATTATAACGAGGTTTTACTATACTTGATAAGCTGGTTGATAAACAAACATTTTAGTGAACAATTAACGCGAATTATGTTCAGAACAAATATTACCAGATCTAAATTACCACCGAATCATGAAACTACATTAACAAGTCGATAATTTTATTCCTCATTTATCGGACTTTCGACTAAGTGGTGTCCCCAATTGGAGCGGACTTCTTTTATACAAATTCCGCACCGTCCGGTACCAATATAAAAGTCTTTTCTCGCATATCTCGAGTATAATCCGAGACGCCGTTAACTTATTATGATTGTGTTCGGTAATTGGTGTCGATTTCCTGTCGCAACAGACGGCGGTCGGCATCATCGGTCGCGACAAAACGCGCCGCAAATACGATAATCACGTGACACGTTTCTGCAACTCTTGCGACTCCTCCCAGGTCGTTACCAAGACCATGTACGGGCCCAATCACCTGAACCCGTCAATGTAAATCCACCAATGGAGTGGATGTGTCCTGGCGGGAATCCGCGCCCGTACAAAACAAAGAAAAAAATACCAGCAAGGCGAAGCGACCGTGTGTGTCCAGTGGCGTCCGTGCGCTACACATTCCATAAGACAAGAAGGCACGCGAAAATATTATCCGGTCGCGACAATGGCCACGCGATAGCTAAACCTGCATCGTAGCGGTGTAACGAAGACGACGAGAACTCGAGTGGATGCCAAGTCGTCGATGTCGGTGGCTAACAGGTTCTCGTTTTAATCAGATTCGATTTCACATGCAATTACTTGCTTTTTCGTGCCCGCGTTTCGAACAGGACCGACTCTAGGCCTAGGTCAGGGATAAAAAAGAAGGAAGTGTCAGTGACAGCTTGTATAGATTTCAAGATTAACATTTTATTTCTTATTGAACAGTAATATATAACTATATTTAGCTGAATTATGATACTATTATCTGTATGGCAACAAATATATGAAGTATCACTACAAGTTCTTCCACTAAAATTCAAAATCAAATAGTTTAGATAAGGTTTAATGTACAGAGTCCGGCAAAACTCCCTCCCTAATTTGAAGGTTGAATAAAAAACAGATGGTACAAATTAACGAAACTGTATTAACATGAATGGAACCTGCAGAACGGGAAGTTACGTTATTATGTTTTACAAGTATCTCTTTTTGAACAGTATATCGCTCAAGTGTTTTCCTCCTTCGTTATCAATGCATTGCCGAACGCAAGTTTGGAAGTTCGCCATAACTTTAATCAACATTTAGGAATACGAGCAATCTCTTCATGAATCGTTTCTCGTAGGGCTGGCAGAGTCCTCGGACGATGTTTATAAACTTCAGCCTGAAGAAACCCGCATAGAAAAAAATCACAGGAAGTAAGGTCTGGAGATTGTGCTGGCCAGTGGATCCGCGTAAAGACATCAAGCGTTCTGGGAACAGCTGCCTCAGTTCTTGAAAAGATCTCCTGCTTATGTGAGCAATGACCTGGTCCTGCTGAAGCCACACATCCTGTTAAATGTGTAGAGCATTGAGTCGTTGTGCCATAAAAGTACGGACCGATGATCCCGATACTGCTAATTACTCACCACACGGTAACACGTTCACTATGCTCCATTTTCATGGAGTTCTCGAGGGTTTTGTGCACTCTAATAACAGTAACTTCCGAACTCGCATTCGGCAATGCATTGATAACGAAGGAAAACACTTGAGCGATGTACTGGTCAAAAAAAGAATAACGTATCACTTCCCATTGTGTAGATTCCATTTATGTTAATATTGTTTCGTTAATTTGTACCATATGTTTTTTATTCAACCTTCAAATTAGGGAGGGAGTTTTGCTGCACCCTGTATATTCTCAGAATGGTTACTTACGCGAATTCTGACATATTGATATGATCACGTTCAGATTTTGGTACGCAAATGCAATCTGATTCTAGTTGTACTATTTCTTTGTTTGAGTCATGGTTACTTAAGCCACCTACTTGTGCTAACAAGAACATAATGGCTAATGCTACAATATAAGCCTCCAACGACTTCATCGTTTCACGCTCTACGAAAAACTTGATAAAAATCAACCAACAACTTCTTAAATATAAAACTATTATCTCAACAAAAAACCCATCGTTAAATCATTAATAACTAATACCTAGATAATAATTGAAATTTTTCTTGTTTATATTACACGATAACTTTGATTTGTTGGTAATTATTTAAAGAAAATGTTTTAATGATACTTTATTATCATAATTTATAATTATTATGCTATTATAGTAATTTACATAAATATTATATATATAAAGGAAAAAAGAAATGAATTTGTCAACAACAAATTAACTAAGTGTTTTTTACTGTTAATAATAAATTACGTGTTTAATCTTAATGGTAACTCCATTTATATTTAGTACTAAAAACTTTCTAAAAAGAAATCTGTACCACATACAGATATAAATTGGGAATTTTTAAAATATACAGTGCTTCCCAAAAGTAACGGGTTATTCGTTAAAACAATTAAAAATGGTTTATAGAAAAATCGCTGAGATGAGAAGAATTTAATTTTTTGGCAATTTTTTGGTATAGATTTTAAATTTTGTTGTTTTAGATATTTTATTAAGACAATGATTAATTTTTGATATCTGAAACGATATCTACTTAACATTGCAGTAGTCGCGCCTCCGGTTATTACAAGAGTGGCGCATGTCATCTCTAAGATGACTATTCAATGCATGTAAAAGTATTAACTGGATAGTCCAGACAGACTGTCGACGTCATCTCTTAGATGACATGCGACTATTGGAGTGTCAATTATGTTATTACGGCTAAACCAGAATGTTTCTAGTTCTAGGTCTAGTGTTAGTTCTAGTGACAGTAATAGGTAGCGCTAGTTAGCATTAGTATCACTATGTTGCATATTTTTATTGAACTAAAAGTAGAACTAACATTAGACCTAAATCTAGAAAGTTTTGAGTTTAGCCGTCTAGAGCGTTTTTCAGATGGACGGCTAAACCCGAAACTTTCTAGTTTTAGTTGTTATTCAGCGCTAGATTGTTGTATATTTTTATTGAAGTAAAAGTTTGTGGTAAATGGCGGAAATATGTCAAATAATTGTATTTGTCGGATTCTGTTATCAATTTTTCAAAGTTATGCCTTTCTAATTTTTTTAGAGCGATTTAAGCGAATGATAAATTATAAAGAATCAGAAATAAGTCATGCGGGAAGAGGAGGATTCTGTCCAATCCGGCTGGTGTGTGTTCCAGACAGGACGTCGCGCCTTTATTTTACCTAAATAAAAAAATAAAGGCGCGACACACACCAGCACCATCTTCCCTCTTAAGAGACGCATGGCTAAACCCGAATGTTTCTAGTTCTAGGTCTAGTGTTAGTTCTAGTTTTAGTTATTATTCAATGTATTAATCAGTTATATATCCAGGTTTTACTGAACCTTAATATCTGGAAAATGGAAAATTGTTTAGTCGGGTTCGTAACAGATAAACTTTGAAGCCTTTGTCAAGACAAATAAGTAACATAATTTAAGTTAAAAAATATGAACTGAAATTAAAATATTGTACATATTACTAAAACGAATTGTTTAGTGGTTCATTTGTTTGTATGAACGAAATAGGTTAAAGAGAGTTTCAACATGAAAATAATCAATCCGACTCATTTTCCGCTTATCCATCGGCGCGACGGCTTACTTTACAACGCACGCCAGTAAAGAACGACGGTTTATTAGCGGAAAATTCGAAAAGCGAGGTAAATTGTATACCGGTCGATCGCCGTCCATATTTAAATCGGTTCGATTGTGGATTTACGAGACGGCCCGGACATTTTACGAGCTTGTCATTGCGAGGGTTTATAGGCGAGAGGGCGGGCATAATTTCACACTCTCGTTTGGAAAACCGAGAAATACGACAAAACGGAGAAACATGCGCGTTCCGAAGGTTTATCACGAGTGAACGCGAAACTCTATGCTAATTAATGAGAGTACCGAGGCAATTTATGATTGGAAAGCAATAGAAACACGGAAACTCTACTCGACATCGACGTCTCGTAATGGACATCATAAACGTGGGATGAATTTTTAAGGAAAAAACAAATCATAGCATTAATTGTGTGACAAACAGCTATTCTGGGAAAATCCATTTGCGGACGTCGCGATCAATTACTGCACAGAATGGGCTTTCGTCGGTCAACGGATCAAAGGCTCATTATTCGGCGTCATAGGAACCTATCCGCCTAATCGACTCCCTTTTAATGAAACCGCAACTCCACGGCCATTAAACGACGAAACGCACCAGACGGTAAAAATAAACGGGCGAAATAACCGGGCGCGCACATCGCGAATACAAAACCCGTCTCGGACATTTGTCATATTAAATATTTATCGCCGCTAATCGAGTGAATTATCGCCGATTACAAAGGATTTTAATGCGAAACCGCTAACGCCGGTTGGTCGTAGCCGATTACGTAACAGCTTACCGTCAATTAGCAAGCTCAGCGTTCGAGGTATGGGAATTAGCAATTGCGGAGAAGCGTTTTACAAGCCAACTTATTGATGATTTACCTATTATCTATGTTTTAGATTTATTACGCAACAATAATCACAAGAATAGTAATCTTTTTAGCCAATCTATCTTTGTATGATCTTTAACAATAACTTTCTATTGCATTGTATTATATTAACCTGATAACATCGCAAAAATCCAATCTAAATCACATTAACAACTTTTGTACTTAATAGATTAATAAATGCAGCTTTCTTTTCGTCACCGTCAAGATTCCGTTTTAGTTCTGGTCTACAAAGCACTAAACAGAGATCATCACCAATTAAGATGCGATAACCGCCATTCATGGAGCAAAACAAGAGATACCACAACAGTGTTCCACTTCAGAAACGCCGCATTGAAACGTCATTAGTAGTAATTAGACCCTATAATCGCGTCTCTGACCAGATTGAATGCACGGTTACACCTGTTGGATACAATGCAGTGGAACCGGAAGTTAAGGCGAAGTCTCTCGCCGTGTCATAGCGCTTTCGATTTTTTAATCGTAACTTGCCTCATTACGGTTGATCTAATACATCCTTTTCCATTAAAATAAATACGCAATTACGTACTGGCGCGTTCAGCTCTATTTCGCATTCCCAGCATTAAGTCGCTGTATTAATTATGTTTGATTTATCGTTGATGACGGTCGATTAGAAAATACCTACCTGGACGAGAGACGTCCATCCGTCACCTACTCAGATTTCTCGATGAAGAAGTTTTTTTTCTCCAACTTAAAAGAAACGTTCAGAGGACGGGAAGATATCTCTACATCTGTGTATTTGTCACGGCGATATTTTAATGAGACCGTGGTGCAACAGGTTGATTGAATGACGTGGATCATATGTTAATTAAGCATGCATACTTTGATACTTGTTTCTTTAATTTTCATAACGGCTCGGTTTTAATGAAGTTATACCACGATCTGTGTAATCTATATAAATAGCATTAAAAAATTGGGCTTAATTTAATTAAATCTGTTAATTTTTTAGATTTCACTTCTTTTAAATATCTTTCAAATAAAATGATAGAGAATATCGAAGACATTTCTACGTTAATACCACAAGATAGGAAATCGTCCGGCCAAACTACTTTTTCCCAATTTCTCTAAATCTCTTCCGCACAAAGGAACCTATTTCTTAAACAAAGCCGCCGTCGCCTCCCAGGTGGAGATAAAGGCGTCGCAGCGTCGGCGTCGGTCTGAATCTAGAATTAATGTTTTGATGCACCGACCGTATAGCCGTTTCGTTTCGGAACGAGCCCTGCATAGAAATCTGTTCATTTAGGTTGGGGGTCCTTCCGACAGCAGCATGAAGCAGCCCCTCTCCTTCCCAACCCAGCACCCTTATTTACGACGGCTTCATTGTGACGGACATGCGGCGTCAATATGAAGAGAAATATTTCCGCGTTGTTTCGAAGCACGGTTTCACAGCAATATAATTGAGATGCGACTGATGGAATAGCACAATTGGAAATCAATGTTGAAGTTGCTAATGTTAGAGACGTAAATTTTACGAAAATTGAGATAAATAATTTAACAATTTAGTTCATAAAAAACATCGATTTTTTTTCATTATAAATTATGCTTATAAAAGATATGCCTCAGAGGTGATTTTTTACATAAGCATCGTTTTATTATTAAACAAATGGGAGCCTATCCACAACTAAAACTCCAAGATTATCGGAATTAAGGACGATAGTCCCAATTGCGGTGGTCATTTGAAAAATACATAGCCGTCATAGACCATTAATGCAGACAAGAAATCTTGGTGCACGGTATTTAAGATGATAAGCTTCAAGCTCCAAAATATACGTTATATATATTTTGGTTACATGAAATCAGTTGATTCACGTCACTTTCATGATATCTAACCGATCTCTTAATTCGGATCTGGCTATATTATGTCTACAGCTCACTACACTTTCTTAATATAGTATATCATTGATTAAAAGTTATTGAGAAGTTAATTCCAATATACACCTGAACTATACTTATACAAAACCATCTATACACTCTTCAATACGGGCGAAAACTTAGGTAATGTTAGACACACAAATCAAAAATAGGAGTAGCAGAGATGAAAAATAGTAGGAAAAAAACAGAAGAGACAGAGTATGAAACAAGAGCGTCAGAAAAGAAGTAAGCTTGAGAGCTCAGTAGAGAAGATAGAAGAAAACCAGCAGAAATTGTATGGCTACCAGGTTCGAATGGACGAGGAAAGAATATAAAAGAAAATGTTCAATATGAAATTTAAAAAAAGAAGAAGATGAGGTAGACCAAGAATCCTATGGGAAATAGTAAAAGAGGAAGCGATGATAAAAAGTGAAAGTAAGACGAAAAGTGGTATCCCAAAACAAAATTAATAGCACATAAATCATATACAAGCAAACCGAACCTACTCACACCTAAAACAAGTCCAAACCCATCCATACCAAAACCAGACCCAACCTAAACCATCTAATTCAAGGTCAGATCACCCATAACTAAGCTAGTTACAAATCAAATAGAACACATTTTCAACTTTTATAATACAATCTTACCTGAATAGTTAAGAAAAATATTCAGATATGAAATTTCAATGCGTTTTATAGAAGTATAGGCCATTAGTTCATTTCATTTCAGTTGCTTTGAAAGTCAAAGTTAATCAAATAACAATTGGTATAGTATGCAGGTTCAGCATTTTTTCAGCAAAAAATTCTGATTTATATAATTATAGCGTGTTACTATAACAATTTTCAAGCGTATTGTTTAATTTTGCACGAACGTTTGATTTATGTATAAATCAAGTCTCTCCTCATGTCAGTCTAGTATTTGTTGGTATCTATAATTATACATAGCCGTTTAGCTTTCCAGTATACTAATTAGGCGGAGGACCTGAACAGGCTGGGAGTGAAGGGATCGAGGCGCCGAGTACTCTACAGGGAGGACTGGAGAGGTGTTGTAAGTGGATCTTGAAAATGTCTTAATTGTTTTATAATGTAATCGACCTATTATTACCGATAAGATACTGTTTAGAATATTTAGTGACCTCAGAATTATGTATTATATGTTTTCTGTGATCCCTGGAAGGAATATAGTGACCCCTAAGTCAGAAGCTAGTTAGCTACACTTTCAGAGAAAGAAAAATTTAAAAAGAAAACATAAAGTTGGATTGTGGAGGTTCGTGAAGGAGTTTTCTGTTTTGGTTAATATAACTGATGACATCCTACAAACAACTAATACTTCAGCAAAATATTGCTTAGCGGTTTTAATACCTTGCACCATGAAAGTCTCCTTTCAATTCTTCACAATATAGATTCATTCGTACTTTTCTTCAAATATTAGACGCTTAAAACAGGTTCTGGAAACTTCACTTTCCACTCTATCTCATTTCAAGGTATTTGCTCCTGCTTACAATACATACGTGGTCTTAAATATCTGACATATAAAAAACTCGGGAATTTAAGCATTGTGGTGTTGACTCATATAAATGCTGAGTAATTAACAGACTAGTAATAATTATTGTCATTGAATCTGGAACTATTATTATTACAAAACGGTAACTTAATAAGATATTTTGTAAATTGTTCAGAAACTTACCTTTGAGTTTGCTTTTAACACATTAAAGTGGCAGATGTTAATAGTTTCCGTTAAGAAAGGTAAGAAATGTTAAATATATTCAATGTTTAACATTTATAAATTTCTGTCATTCACGTAATATAGAGTTATTAATAGGTATATTGAATGAAAAATAATCAAGTTCTTCAATATACAGTGGCAATCTACGGACAACACACGACATCCATTCAAGAATGTCAAGCAAAACCATTGTGAATCGAGTTAATAATAACACATTTTATTTTCCGTTTTGAAAATAATGCCAGGTCTGACACTCGTGCCGATACCGATACCGCCCTTTTCAACGAAGTAGCGCAGTTCGAAACGAGTGATAGACTCACAATTGCTGCGGAGCGGTATTTTTTTAAATAAAGTGAACATTTTCCAGCCGGCGTACGCGCGTCATTCCACCTCTCTCTCGTTCGCAAACTAAGATATCGCGCGCGATTCTCCGTTTTGCCAGATCAATATGTTATTGTGTTACTTTTTTCAATGCGGTTCGCGAAACTTTTCATGATTCAAATGTATCGGTCGGCAATGATTACAGAGAGCTGCCACTTGACGTTATTGTCGCAATTGCCAGACTCGTCTTCTACTTGGGTTTTTGTCCGCTGCGTTTTTTGCCTGATTGCATCCGATACTGTCCGTGAGCAAATGGACTTGTTCGAAACTGAATTGAAAACTGAAATAGAGATGCCATCAGGCTCGGAACATTCTACATAAAGCTATCATTGTTCAAGTACTAATGAAAGTTGATACAATCGTATCTCCATGAAGATATTTCTATAACATAACATAAAAAATAAAATAATACCTAAACGGAGTGGATGTTCAAATAGGGTTACAATGTGCGAACACGGTATCCTACTTCAAATTAAAGTGATAATAATTTACCATCACGTTAGGTTGTAGTTACGTTACCGTGCGCGTTTACTACTTTTATATGAGCGATTACTAGCTGACCATTACGGCCACGGCTACTAAGTTCAGCAATTTATGGCGTCAGTTCGGTCGTCCGGACATGGAACGATAAATAATCAGCATAGTGTGTTGTAGGAGTAACCGGGGCGGTACATTTTTCGCGCAATATAAAATGACAAACCATCGACAAATTACGGCCGCGATATGTGTGTTTATGGTGGGGTGTAGACCGTAAATACGGTTCTGTTGTAAATGCAATTAAATTCTTTATTATAGAGATATATCTTCATAATGTTCTGTGATGATCTGTCAAGTCCAATATACAGTAATATCATACACGTTATATTATTACTTCTCTAATAATCAATATACACAATTTTATTGAACACACTTAAAATTCGTTTTTTAAACACTAAAGAAAAGATTTCGCATTCAATGTGATCAAAGTGATATCAGTTTCAATAAATAAAACTTACCAAACGATTTGTTATGCAAATTTTAAAGTTTTCCTGTAGCATCATTAGGGTGATGGACAGTAATATAAAGATACGTTAAACTGAAAATAAAACGGTCTTGAAATAAACCGTGCCTGGTTTTGATGATTGTGGACATCGAAGAGATCGATAAAATTGAGTCGATGAGTCAGTGGTCGTAAATTTTCCGGGTAAACATGGTGGTAAAAATCGAAACTTCTCCGAGAGTTCGTTGATCTACCGTAGGCGGTTGTGACGACGTTGACGGATATTGCGCCATTAGGCGAATTGAATTAATAGACATGGCGAGGATCAGCCCCTGTTTACGGAGCTGCCCTGAAATATCAACTCGTCGAATGCCAGTCATTACGCCTACTAATTTATGGAAACAGTTGTATTCTGTGGGATCGTCGAAGGCAAAGCGAGTAACTATCTAGAGAAAAGTTTTATCTTGGCCTCTATAAAGACAATCACATAGAATAGCATACATAATAAAGTTCTATTCGTATTTATTATCTTGTTTGGATCATAAATTTCAATTTCATTTAACTCTGATTTGTAAGACGATTAGTCTTGACTGGTATTGTCAAAACCTCCAGCGAGACACATTAAGTTTGTTAGTCGACCAACACTTCATTTAGCTGAGCGTAGACGAGAAAGGGCTGAAGTCATCAGAAAACAGGGCGCGAGCCCTGAGAGTAATCCAATACGTCGTGCCTTTAGTGTCGGTCCACAGCGAGACGTTTACAGACCCCAAACACACACACACATCCACTCACATATGCCCTTACACTCACACACATACATACCTTCAGGTTCACCATGTAAGAGCGTCGCGACGTCAGGCGTCCATGGACGAACGTGATTCTCCCCTGCGTCTAATGAACCGTCCGCCATCATTCGACGGCAAATATACTGCATATTGAGGTATTAACATTTATCGAGCGTTCAACACACACTCGGGCACGTCTAGGGACGACGACCGTCCGTCCCTTACCGACATATTTCCTTCAATTCGAAAGAGAAATCCTCCTCGTAAAATTTTACAACGGAAAACTCGATGAATATTAATGATGCGTCGTTCGAATACATATTTTGTTTCATGTGGAAGAGACAACAAAATTCTCTGTTTCATGAATTATAGTATCATTTTAATATTATTAATATGTTGGGAAAAGTACAAAAATTTCTTTTTTTACTGTAAAAAAACAACCAGATTCCAACATAAAAAACAGATGAATTTCAATATTTTGTTTGTAATTCTTTTTACGAAAGCCGATCAGCTTGGTTGTTCCAATCAGGAGGTCAATGTCACCTCATTATAAACAGTAAGTTACGGTCGATGCCAACGACAAGGATAAGGGATAAATTAACATTAACATCGGCGTACCCGTATATTTCGGAAAATCTTATAAACCAGGAGGCACTAAATATAATTTATACGTGGTCCTTCGGCCACATTTTACATTGTTTACGGGCCAAGATGA
Organism: Onthophagus taurus; assembly: GCF_036711975.1. Classification (NCBI taxonomy): domain Eukaryota; kingdom Metazoa; phylum Arthropoda; class Insecta; order Coleoptera; family Scarabaeidae; genus Onthophagus; species Onthophagus taurus. The sequence continues at coordinate 15,009,625 of NC_091967.1, read as the reverse complement.
ACGTGCTCTGTTGCACACACATACATACCTTGAGGTTCGTGCATATATACTTACACCACTTGGACGATCACGGTCGTATCAAGTTTTGATGCAAGGCTGCTTCGGTAATATTTTAGCGTCGCAAATTTCAACAACAAACATGATATGTGAGATTACATGAAGGTTTGTTTAGAGTTTAAATTAAGGCATTTGTTAGATACACACCTTAATGCGAATTTATCCTCTTCATCTCCACAACAAAGAGAAAGTTATGATACGTGACAATTGACTAGGGAAGTGTCTTCGACAAGATCGTCACGTAAAAATTTTACCGTAAATCTACGCCACCTTCCTACGCTATTTTGCAGATTGAACGTGTTGCTTGTTTACTGGAGGACGTAAATTACGCCCTGAAGCGTTGAAAATATAGGTTTTCGATGTTAAACTTCCACGTTCGAATAAATCTTAATAACGTAGAAATGCGAAATGATTTATATCGAAAGGCGGACTTGTTATGAACTTTGAAAGTGAGTTCTATTTACGGTGTCGTTCCGGATGCTTTCTACGGTGACAAGCGGTAAAATGTTGTTTAAACCAGGTTATCAATTATTGTCCCGACAATCATGATATCCATCCGTTCGCATACATAAAGTTTTCAACATCAACAATTTTTTTAAATCTATTACAGACAAGACATTTCGATCATCGTCTCTGTTAATCTCTAGGGAAGGACAAATCAATTCACAACAACATCATATTAGTATTAGTACGACAACGTCTTTATTCGATGTATCGTTCAGATATACATTCTGAAGAATTTCAGAGGAAATTTAAAAACACCTGTGAGATGAGTTTACTCGGCTAATCGGGGATTTAATACATAATTTAAAATACAACGCTGCGGGATTGCGGGTATGTGACATTTGCGTGCTTACATGTGCGCCGGCCGCATATATCTTTGTCACCAACGAAGGAATGTAATTTGTCTTTTTCCGCGTGAATAATAATTAACGACGGTTAATACTTTATAACTTTCTATTTCGTTCCGCGACTCTTGTTATCGCAATGCGTACGTTGAGAATTTATCATAATAATCGTACATTGTAAACAAGAAAAACACGAGACAATATAACTTACGCAATGATCATCATGAGAATTGCAAGTTTGTATAGTCTAACAAGACATTGTTGCAAACGGCTACCGTAATGTTGGGACAAAAACTATTTATAGCCTTGGATAAATTCCAATATACTAAATTAGATAATAAGAAAATACAATTTTGTGTTTGAATATATTTATACTAATAGCAGAATTACAATGACATAAAGTAATATTAAATATGGATACTAAATAGGTTGCTATCTAAAACCATTCGAAAGACCTGACAATAACAGTATGAAAACCTAGCAACTTATGTCCCATTCAACTTATAAGATATTGTGAGTTACTTGCACATTAAACATAAGTGTCGTAAATGGACACATTAATTTAGTACGTGAAGCCGTATCGTAAGATTCGTTTACGTCCACACATTCCAAACAGGAGTGGCGCTATACGTATTTAACATAAGAACATAAATAAACAATAATCAAGCAGTAAACATCATACAGTCGTATTTGTAAAAATCAGTCCATTGGAACATGATCGTAAATTGGTTTGAGGCGAAATGCGTCGGGTATTTCGATGCAGATAACAGGAAAAATATCGATGCCATTTGGAACGTGCGGGTTCGGTTAACTGGCAGAGTGAAGACATGTTGAACGGTCGAACACCACTGGGATGGATAAAAAGTTCAATTTTTCGTTTATTAACTTTACGATGTCGGCCAATAAACCCACGTAAAGTCGAAACGCGGCGTATCGTTGTCGACACCGTGATTGTTTTTCACAGTCAGGTTATACGGCTGTGTTCCCGCGGCTAATGTTACGCTTAAATGGCCCACGCCTGTGGGTAGTAACATATGTTACATCATGATAGTAGGAAACTATACATCAATAAAGATAATTGCCACCGCGGACGTTTATAGGTGAACACTAAAATATACGGCGGAATCAAGATAGCGCCAGACATTATGTCGTATTCAACGGCGTCTGCGCCAACAAGTTGTGTGTGTATACGCGTGTGTGCATGTCTCTCGATGGTTGATCGGTTATCAAATTTTTATGCCTTCGACCACATTTGCGTGTATACAACTGGCACCTGTTTAACGTAATTTATTAGCTCTGATATTAAAGTATTTTTTCAGAGGATTTTCTGTCAACATTCACGACATGACATATATTGCGATACACATACATATACAATTGCCGGCTTTAGTAATCAAATACGATGTTATCTTATTTGGAGTTGAGACGACACTTACATTTGAAATTGCCAATGTAAATATGTTATTTACGTTCCTATAATATCAAGCATCCCTAATTAACTGCAACGAGACAGGAAATTCACCGTTATACTTAAAATCCTTATGATCTAAAAAAAATCAAAATTTAAATCATGAAAATACTTCTTGAGAATATTTGATTAGCCTAGATCAAAGATAGATTTTAGCCAATACGAAGCTAATGCTATACCAAATACCAAAACGAAACTATTTTCGATCTTTTTGAGCGATCGAATTATCAAATTAAAAACTTTGTGGTGATGATAATCGATCTTTCTAAAACTATATCTAACTTAAAGTGACGCAACCTGTTGATTAACTTTCGATCAACTAAATTCCCCGTCAATTAGAACTCGATTCCGGAAAAAACAATTTTTGGATTAATATGAGTAAAATGATGAATTTATAATCACTATTTAACTAGCTATAAGTCGCTTCAGTTAACTGACGTTTGAAAAAGCTTGATTTTGTTAACTGGACGCGGAATGATGATTTGATAACAATTCTTTATTGAATGTAACATTAATATTATGTTAATTAATTAGTGATTACTTAACTACACCTTAACAATTAATTACGACTGCAATTGGTTAGGGGTAAGTTAATGTGATGCTAATAGAATGCTACTTTCATTAACGTGATCTTATGTGTACGGCTGTTCTATTCTATTCTAAACGTGATTTAATCAACGCAAAAATAAGGTAACACAGAAGTTTAATTTTTGCAGTCTAATATCCTGGTTGTATATCATCAATAATATTGGTCCAAAATGAGAACCCAGCAAAGCATTTGAAATTGGGTAAAATCGGGCAAACAAGCTTCGTAACAGACATAATGCTGTTGACCTGCTTGAATTAATAACAGCAATAAGACACTAAATCCAAGACTACTTACCTTGCTTAATAAGGTGAAATAATCCAGCCCATGATCTGATTTACGAATTTGATATTACTAATTAATTAATATTACTAAGCCCTCTAAATGTAGTTAAAGTAGTACGTGGAAATTGAAAAACAAGAGTCGCGTACTGTATTGGCTTAGGAGAGGTTACATTCTTCTGCATCTTCTTTTAGCAGGTTGGGTTGGGTCATCCATGTGAAGAAATTTTTTTAACTATACTTGCATGCTCGTATTGACGTTCACTTTCATTGTTTTCTTTATACTACGCACATTTCCATGTGGTAGCAACTTTAGTACAAGAATAGCGTTTTTCTACACTGTTCGATATACAAACACAAATGATTTTGAAATGTTTATAATCTTAAAATAACTAATTTGATATCATCAAATAATTTTTTGCAAAGATGGATTCATGCTTTCTTGTCGATCGAAAGTACACAGTTGCCACATTGTATCCAAGCAACCTTAAAGCACAAAATGTATTTATGATCAATGCTCAGTAATGCGAAATAAATCAGAGGTGAATAACTGCGTCTAACTTAGAACGTGTGCCGATAAATTGAAATGGCGTAAGGTAATCCATACCCACGATCATTTTCTCCAATAAAGTATTTGGTTTAAAAATAGATGTAACAGAATTCCGACTGTAGAAGTACATAAGAAACATCTATACCATAACTGTCACAGTAGCAACAGTTATTCGATAACACTTTACGTTTATATTTCCGCCATCGTGAGAACAAAGTCCTTCACCTTATTGATTATTTACATGGGCTATTTACAACTTGTCTTCTTATAAAAAGTAGATATAGTTAATGTACATTTGACGAGAGGTATGAGAAGCAGCTAGACAAAAAATTACTAATTCATAGACAGAGATTAGGTACAAGAGTAAATTGATCCTAGGTGTATCCTCAACTTCAAAAGAAAGAGCGATATAATGGTAGAAGCAGACAAGAATTATATTTAATTGATGAAAATTATACAAATATTGAAAGATGAACAATCGAACCATTAAAGTAGTACGCAATAATTGGCCAAGTCACCAAAAGTAACTGATAGTAGTTATAGAATTGTAAGATATTTATGAGTTTTGCATGTATGCCCTTAATGCTGATACCTACCACATCCACCTGACAAGAATCTTCTTCACTGGAAATACCAGAGGTAGTAAAATTACAATCATTCGTAAGCGTTTAAAATCGCCATAACAAAATTGCATTAAACACATCTTGAGATACCCAACTTTTGAATGGAAGCATAACAAAACAAATTCAATACGAATACACATTCTAGTATTAACAGCAGAAAGGCATTTCAAAGATTGCGGTTGTTCTATACCAAGATCTACATCCAGTTGTTTATTAATTGACATGTTTATAAACTCAATCAAACCTTTAGACGAAGGTTTACCTTAATCTTTAATTTTCTTTTTCTTGTCATTTCGATAATCTCATAAAACAAACAAAATGGATTTGATTCCTTTTCAGAAAATTGAGTCTTATTTCAGTACGAAGTTCATATGGGATTAGTAACCGACCCCAAATGGATCCGACCGTGTGACGACTGATTGACGACAATGATACACGCGATGTGTGATTCATGCATTGCCAATGCAATAAAGCCGTTACTGAATTTATCGTCCAATACAGCCGCCGGCCGTTATTAATTCGAACCAAACGCGTAACGCCACATCTCTAAGTTCCCGTTCTGCTAATTCTTCATTTCTAATTTATGGCAGAATGCTTTCCATGCCTGTTGTGCGTTCGCGAACATTCGAATATTCGACATTCCACGTCTTCATGTGCTGCAACGCATCACCATCATCCATTGTGATGAAAGTTACATATTTCTATGGTGTTACGATATCTTAAAATATTGCACTAAAAGAATATATTGCAATAAATATGCGTGGTATCGCAACATCAATACAAGGAATCGAAGATAGGATCGTACTTTTCACGTTAGATTACTATCAATTTGGAAACAGAATGAAATAACACGGTATAGTTCTCTTGAAGAATAGTTCTAATTGCCTCATCCTTACGTACACTTGGAAGAATAATGTTTCCGTAGTTTTGGGTGAGTTAAGCGCATTCAAAGGTAGTCGTTGCCTAACGGCTTACGAACTGACGAATGTATCCGTAGTGTTGGTGTAATAACTGTAATTTAAATGATATTTATTTTAGTGAAATAAAAAAAAAATTTAATACCGTAAATAGCACAATTGTATACTATTGTAATAGGGTACAATAGCTACCACTACTAAATGTTTTAAAAGATGAAGTAGAAATCAGAACTGCTGTAAACTGGAAGCATTAGGTAGAATTACCTACGGCATGACAGTGACGGAACAACAAAGCATACACGAAGCGAACGTTGCTCGGTGTGTATGACGACAAGCGGTGTTCTGTCGGCGTCACTAATGTGTTAATTTTCCACAGAGCGCGACCGACCGTCTGCTCGAAATAAATACAGGTGTTAATTTAATTCCCTCCGCGCCTTATCTAATAATACCTGCGAAGAGCTCTACGCGTTAAACCGTAATGCCTAATATAGCCGTCTACAGAACGACGATGTTCAAAACGTTTCGGGCCTCAATTAGGATCGGTTGGTTAAAAATAGACCGCGTCTGCCAATAAATTAAGAGATTACGATGCGACGCGGACTTGCTTAATGACTGACAGGGCTCATAAATAACCGAATGTGTTGTGCTAATAACGCAAAATAGTTTCTGGCTTGAACTGAGGAAAAATGCCAAGGTTGACGGCAGTTTTGCCATTGTGTGGGCATTTATTTATCGTCACGTCCTTTTTTCGCGATATTACTAGAATGATACATCCATAAATCACATCAATATGTTATAAACAAATAAATAATCAAATGGCCAAGATAAAAAATTTCATCACTTTTATGACTAAACAATTTGTTTAAGAATCCTATGAAGATAAAATTACAAAATATTATGCAACAACTAAGTATAATTATTTCTTTTTCTTGCAATATATCAACACAAGTACATGTTCTTCACTTGTATTTCATGGATCGTTAATTTAAAGGAGAATAGGAAAAAGGAAATACCAACTGATCATAAAAATCATAACCATAACCATCAGTTCTTTTACATCATCAACTTCTTTTTGTTCGTATAAACGTATTAACTGATAAGAAATTTCATTGTAAGCTTATAGTCATTTAGTCTATCAAATAAATAGATCTAAACTTAGTTGCAATGAATTTGTAAATATTACGAATAAGTTGTGCTAAAATTTCTTGTTATCCACATAATAACGTACTAACATAACAGATATATCACCGTAATATTAGAGTCTCTGTTTGACTGACTGAACTTGACTGACCAAATGGATTGAAACATTGTAGGCCGGTTTGAACGCATGAATGTGTTGATTTACGGTACAATTGGAATTGAAAAACTTAGATACACGCGTCGCAGCACCGGCATCGATTTATTGTCGATAGAAGTAGCGGTGCGATGCAAATTCGGGTCCGCGATTCCGCATTACATTCGCATAAACTGCGTATTATCTCCGGCATGGCACGGGGGCGCTCCCGTCGCGATTCTGAAGAGTTAAACGAATTGATAAACGAGACCAAACCGACCACAATTAGTCCCCGCAATTCGCATAGTTCTTCCCGTATCGTGGCAGCTGGGCAAATGTAATGACGACGAACGGTCCGTGTCGATACGTGAATGCCGATTCGATAAAAGTTCAAAGCAATTTGAAAATGGAAATAATTCCAATGATTCCATTAAAGCGGAATATCAATTTTCCTTCAGTACGCCTGTCAAGATACACTTACAGCTACAAATTGTCTCCGAGTAACACCGCGATAACTACAACTTTCTAACGGCAGCGTGCAATGATAATAGCGACAATTACGTTCTACGGTGCGTATATCAAAATCGGAATTCTAACGACGGAATCTCGATCGCATTCCGACGAACGAAAGTCGATCCACTTAATGCGGCGGCCGCAATGTTTGCGCGTCTTTGTGCTGTGGCTTTGCCAACCAGTGAACGCTTTTTACTTATGTTAATCGGCAATTATGCACGCATATGTCTCTATTATCTGGACAGGCCGGTCCTTGTAACGTCTCAGGTGTGACTGATTTACGGCCGACAGTCGCGTCACGTGAATGATTGTGTGACGTAGTGCCGAGGGACGCACATCGTACCAGCTCGGCATTCGTGTATGTACAAGTTGTGAGCGTGCAGGTTGAACATGTCTTCGAACGTAGTGGCAAAACGTTATGGTTGACCGCAGTCGATATTACCGGTTACTTACTCATTTATAACGTATGTCGTCCGTGCGCCAAGTTATGTGGGTGTTTCAGAGGGTTAAAACGATGACCTTGACACTGTACAATAAGTTAGTATAATTTATAAATATATCATAAAATGTGATAAATAAATCCTTATTTTCTCTTATTTTTGGCGTACGAGCGAAGTAAGTTTATCAATGAGAAATGAATAAACTTCCTTTTAACTACGCCAGTTTAAAGTAAGTTATTTCTATTCCAATTCATATTTGTAGGATTAAACAAAAATGGAATATAATCAAGCCCAAATTAACTGTTTAAAAACATTTTGCCTTGGATTAGCAAGATTGGAATCGGTATGTGATGGACTTTGATTGTAGCAACCTTTTCTCCATCACTACACATTAGCAAAGTCTTGTAATCGTGAAATTTTACATTCAAAAATTGTACGATGAAATATATAAAAATATTTCTTAAACCAAAATCGCTCTTATATCAACTCAGCTCTCATTATAATCATCTTGACTACTAGGCTTGTATTACCCAATCGTCGTTGCACCTTGAAATGAGGATGAGAAAGCATATCAACGGAGAAGGACTACTGGAAGCGGAACTTGACGGAGACCAAGGCATAACAAAAACTGTAGTGCCACAGAAGAAAGAGTTCGACAATTTTGTTTGTTTACAGCATACTATAAGTAAAGATGAGCATAGTCAGTCGTTATCAGTCATTTCCTAAGGATTCCAGCATCGTTCCTGCAAACGGCCGGCGCCGTACGTAGACACTTTCCTTCCGTTCGTGGACCACCAATAATTTTATAGGGAAACAAGTGGAGGTCCAAGTGCAAAATTCGGCGAACTGACGTATCGCTGAAGCTTATAGAACTTTCTTGATGTTTTCTGATGTTCTAACAGTCCGATCACCGCCCCGAGCCGTACAAGTCCCAAAGTTACTTTCAAAGTTGTTAAACCGTTTCAATATTCTGAGACGACAAGGGACGGTGAGCAACCTTGAAGTGACTTCGAAATCTTCGCTGTGTTTGTACTACCATATGACCGATTGCAACATAAGTGCCGTAAACAAAAACGCATTGTTTAATCGGCCACGCGTGGTGCCATGTCTAGTGACATTATTCTTATTAGAAACCATTATTCCCCACCTATTTCCTTTCCTTTCATAACAATAAAATTGTCGAAAGACTTTTTAGGCTGTTACAGTGGTGCTAAGTGTTAATTGCAAGTTGTCAGTGTCATAGATCCTCTTTTGAACCAATTGTTAGTCACATTATGGGGGCGTCCTGGTGGTCGCCTTGACAGTGGCTATCCATTCCTAGCGATTTTGACCATTCTCTTGTTATCCATCTTGGATATATACTCGTTCCAAAATATCCTTCGCCCCCGTACCTACCGCTCTATATCTGTGGTCACTCATCTCATACCATCACTCTATGCCTTACGTATACCTTAATATGTTCTTGATTTTGTTTCAGTCGACATAGAGTTGTCATCAGTTTTAAGATACAAATACTTTCAGATATGTTCAGATATTCAAAATACATATCTACAAAAAGGGAACAAATTGAAACTTTCACAAACGTATATTTTGCTTTCAAGAATCTTTTGCTACAGATAATTAAACCTGTGACAGTCAAGTATTTCTGCAGAAAAGGGAAAGTAATATAGGTGCTGTTGCTTTCCGAAATATAATATGTGAAGTGTGTATGGTATCCTAAGTTTATCCACATATTTTTGAAAAATTTGTTATTTGGTAAACAGCTTAATTGTTACCGGTCATCTTAACGAAAAAATAAAATAAGGCCAAATATCAAGCAAACCAGAACACTCCGAACCTTCACCTTTACGACACAAAAACACCAAAAATAAATAGCGTCAACGAAATTTAGATATGCAGAGATATTATTTGTGCTATATATCAACAATCTTTCTAATTGGATCGAGTATATATTTTGATTTATAATGACAACTCTTCTAAAGCGGTACCAGTCGCGATGCTGGGCAGGTATACATAACGATGAAAAAACTTTTACCTCCGTTTGTTTTTCAAACTTCATTTTAATTCCG